>NC_090931.1:1420272965-1421509840 GCF_040938575.1 Ambystoma mexicanum | reverse complement strand
GGGACCCCCCCCATTTCAAATAAAAAAACGTCAGTGAAAGAAAGGCGACTGTGGGAGAAGTGAAGGATGAAGTGTAGTGTAGTGGGAGGAGAGTATACGGAGTGTAGTGCACTGAGAGGAGAGTAGCAGTGTGTGCTCTTAGTAGAGTGGCAGGAGTAGATAGTTGTGGGGAGAAGAGTGTAGTAGAGAGTAGTGGGGAGGAGAGAGTAGTGAAATGTAGCAGGAGGAGATAGTGGCAGAGAATAAAATCTGATGGTGGAGGAATGGAGTAGAGAGAGAGAAAGAGAGAGGAACGTCAGAAGGACAGAAGAGGAATCTTGAAGCAAAGAGGAGAGAGGCAGTGGTAGGAATGCCAGGTAGGAGAATAGGAAGGGGTAAAGAGGACTGATAGATGCACAGAGAGAGGAGGGCGAGGGCATGAGAGGAAAGCGCAAGTGGAACCTGGATATTTGGACGCCACATAACCTGGTCCTGACTATTGTTGTGCTGATTGTGGGGCCCGTGGATAGGATTCCAAGAATTCCCTGAGGGCATCATATAGCCTTTACACTATCACAGCCAGTAGGTCCGATTTTAGATAGTAGTGGTTACCACTCTCTAGTGACAATCTTCATATTTAGAGGCACCTGGGCAGAGAGGAAAAATATCATGGGAGAATAGAGAGAGAGAAGGATAGCCTTTCGCGAGCCCTGTTTGCAGACATTCTACTAAACAAATCTTGAATCTTCTTTTGAGAGTAGGTGTGTTCTTGAGGCCGTCTGTGACATTCAATGGCTATAGTGTTAATGACGTGACTACAATTTGTGAAGTTTTGACAGACTGCTAAATGATGTTCTCTGTGGTTCCACCTTTTCTTGCTGTAAAATTGACGGTTTAGGGTATCTGCCCAGCCATTTTATAGTAGATTGCTTGTTGTCACGTTTGACATGCATTGATTGTTCCAGTATTCCTCCCATTGCATAGGAATTGTCTTACATCGTCATACAATGTTGTGGTTGGTGACTGTGGCAGCTAAGCAACACATATCTGTCAGTAACTTTGCAAAGATGTTTTTTGTTTCAATATCATCGACCGAACCCTACTATTCCCTTTCACCTGTTGGTAAATGCACATCAGGTAAATGACGACTGCTCTTGTGGGCACCATGCATACACATTCAGTAAGGAACTTGGCAGGGACACATGTTTGCAAAGGATTGATTTAAGCACTCTCGAGATCAAGTAGTCCACCTTCTTGGGAGTTATTGGTGCAAAGATGCTCTGTGTCCAGTGTATTTTAAAGCCTATGGTTGGAGTCAAAGTTCAGAGCATTCATATTTTGGGATATCATCTATGGAATTCTGTATTTATAATGTTATCCTGAGCCCAAATACCCTCTGGGAAAAGAGAACACATGTTGCCAGGGGTTCATGAATTAGCAGCCGGGATCATTTGTCTGTCAATAGGTCATTTCAGGATTTGTGCAAAATGCTAGGATGTGTGTATTAACTGTTGCTCAGAAATAGTGTTTCTTGTGTATTGAACCAGTACATTTAACGAAAAATGGGGTGCAATTTCTCTGAGGTTGGTATAATAATATTCAATCAGAACTAATCTGTATCACAAAGTCTCCCCTCTCATCAACTGACCGGATAATAATATATGTGTTCTTAGCAAATGCGCCAAGGACCGGTTTCATATATGGGCTGTGATATTATTCCAATAGCACATGTGTTTTTTTCAATGTTCTCAATACCCTGTTGCTGTAGGTGGATTTGATTGGTTTAAATCTGAGAAATCTAATACCAAGTGGGTGGCAGCGGGGAAGTTACAAGTTGGCAGACGTTAGAAAGGTTAAGGGTTGTGTTGGGCTTGAAAGTTAATATCCTGTAAATGGTATTGTAGGTGTGTTTCACAAAATAAAGAAATCTTGCTTCACAAAGAATATGAATGGTGCTACCTGGACCCGCCAGTCTGCTCTGTCGTGGGGGACAGATTTTAGGGAAAGATTGAAATCAATGTATTTCCTGAAGAAGCATCTGCAATGACATGGGATGAAACACATGCATTTGCATAACACACATGCTCTGAGATACCAAAGCAAGCTTCACATATTGTGTGTGGAAAAGGAGAATGTCTTACACAACCAAAGGAAGGCGTATCACAGAGAATGTAGGCCGCAGATTATTTGTTCAAATACAGAATCCCATTTTCTCCAGGCAGAAAAAGGTCCCTCCATGTTTGCAAAGTCACAGGTAGGCACTGGTAGCCCAGATACAAAGGTTGATTGCAACAAGCTCTTATTAAACAAAACTCATCGTTTCAGCAAAGCTATGAAAAGTTGTTGGGAATGAGCTCCTGGGCAATAGTGGGATTTCCCGGGTGGGTCAGGAAATTGTAGGGAAAGTTGTAGAGTGGCAAAATGACTAGTTCTAGTAGCAATATCAACGGCAAGAGTTCTTAAGACTTTTTTTTTTACTATCCTTCGTGGTGGTGGTGGTGGCCTGCGCTGCCTACCAAGGTGGCTAATCTTTCATAATCAGAGGATGAAGTTTGAACCCGAGAATAGGTTTGAATTAAGGCGAGTATTTAAATTCCATAGGCACTTTCATATGTGCTAACGTGGCAGGGGCTCAACCACATGAGATAGTGTTCAGGCATGTGCCATAGGGGGGCAAACAGTCGCAGCTCTTGCATGTATTATCTTGGCTGCTGTTGCTTTAGTGTTTTAAAAAAAAAAATATTTACAACATGCAGCATTGTGGAAAAAAAGATGAAATACAGTCAAATTATTCATAACTTTTGAACTCCTCAGTGTAAAATCTATACTGTCCTGAGCGCATCAGCAGTTCGCTTCCTGGGGCCATCAGCCTCCTTCATGATGCAGGGAACTCTTAGGCAGCAATAATCAGCATGTGTTTATCTCTGCACGTGGACTGATCCACCCCCAACTCGTCGCAGAAATCCATTCCGCAATTAGCACGGAGAGCATTTCTATTACAGCTGAACATAAAACAATCATACATTTGCCAGCTGGCTTGTCATTGGCAGCGAGAGTAAGCATTGTTTAGAGTGTGTGGGTGTGTGTGTGTATGCGCGTGCGCGTGTGTGAGATTATTGTTGTCCTATTATGTCCAATAATGGAAATGTCCAGTTTTTCTAGACTGCTTTCAATGCGTCTATTTGTTCCATCGTGGTGAGCTAGGGAGATAATGTTATTTTCCCCAAATCACCTAATGTAGCCAATTGTGGAAGCCGAGATTTGATCTCGGGTCATCTTATTAGAGACGACAACTTACCTTGCAACATAGTCTACTTTAATATTTACATATATCAAACTGAGCTCGGAAGCAGAGGTGCCTTGTGTACACGTGCAATTAACATGGTGGCACTTTGTTGAGTTGCTCACTATTCTTAGAGAGGTACCGTTCCACCCCACTGGTGAGGTCCAAACAGACCGAAACACGTGTCTTGGGTTGCTATGGTTTTTGATATTTGCATAGTGCCTACTGCCGGTGTTGTGGCTTCAAAGCGCTGTGGGGTATAAGAACGTAGCCTGTGCAAACATGAAAATAATGAGCATTACATTGCTTATGAAAAGTAATTCGAATTTTGGTGACTATTGTGACGAGGAGGTTTGCAACAAATAACCACGCCGACTCATAGGCCAAGTCCAAGGGGGTTTCTTTTTTAAAATATGGACAGATAGGCTGCCTCTGCAATCATCTCTGATACTTTTCTGCCAATGATATAATTACAATTTCTTGCAGAGCCTCTGCATGAAAACTACATTTACATGTGATGTCACCAGTGATGTCATCAATGACAATTGTGATGTCATCTTTGATGTCCTGGGTGTTAGTGTTAGCAGTGCACAGTGGTGCGGCCAGTTATGGTTGCTTAGCCTACCATAACTGGTGAATTTCAGTTTTTTTTTCGTTTTACTTCGAACCATAATGTCACGTTCATAAAGTTTTTTTGGGTGAATTTCACAGGTTTTTAGTAGTGCAACTTAACCATAACGTCCCCTTAACATAGTTATTTTTTAGTGAATATATATATATATGTATGTATTCACTAAAAAAATAATGTATTCACTATATATATATATATAAATCCCTTGTGGCATAATGGAGTATCAGGATCTCCCTGGAGATCCTTTATTTAATATAACAATTCCCTGGTGGGCTAATGGATTTACAGGGCTCTTTTGAGGGAGGCCGCAGTGGGTTACTGTTTGGCCATAGCATCCCTCTCTTGGCAGCAGCCACTGTTGTGGTCATTATGACACCTCCGGTGCTGCATAAACCAGTGCTTCAGCCTTCATCCACCGGTGGTGCTGTGTAAGTCGCATTCCACAGCATTCTGCTGTGGGCCGCTCCTACGTCTCAGTTAATGTTGATGTGCTACGGCTAAGCCTGTGGCAGACATCTGTTGTGGGTTTGTGTGTGTAGTGTGAGGTGATAGGAGATCTTAGCGTGGTGTTAGTCACAGGAAGGTGGGACTAGACCTTACAAGGCAAAGCAACCTGCAACCCTGCACTCCTACCCCTGGCTCTTTTCAGACAGGTCCCATTTCTCTAGCTCTTAAAGCCACCTCTCTCTCTCTCTCTCTCTCTCTCCCAAACACTATCTCTCTGTCTCTAATAGATACATTATACCTAATGAGGAACTCAAACATCTATGAGTTTGCAGAGGAGGGAAAGGGGCAACGTGGACACTCAGACATTACCATAACTTGCTAGGGGTTAAGGGAGGCAAGAACTTAGGGTTCAGTGGAAGGGCAGCTTAGAATTTGAGGACCACAGTCGCCCATTTCACCTTCCTTAGTTTGTTGGCTAGCAGGCTGAGAGATGACTTACACCGTACTCTGACAAGCTCACGTGCTATGCTCAGTGGCCTGCTGGGACCTTTGCCTATCCAGGCAGGGAAAGCTGATGTCCAGCGTTAGTCGGGATATTTGTGGGGCAAGGGCCGGAATCCCTGCAAATTTATCCCCATCTGCCCTGCTGTCTCCCACAAGCTCAAAACTCTTCTGACACAGTCCAGAAATGCCCCCCTGCCCCTACACCGCTACCAATAGCCAGGACTCACCAGGTCTTGAGCCAGCAGCAAGCCTTGGGTATCAGAGTGATGCTGCAACCTTGCAGGGGATTCGTCACGGTGAAACAAGGAACTATAGCTGCTAGAGACCCAGAGCCATTTCTTATTGCATGTATATATGGTTGGTGTGGATGCAACACGCACCTTTGCATTGTATAACTGCACCCACAATAGTGAGGGAACTCAGTTCATGTGGGTGCTTCCTGATCATTAGCAGTGACGGGCATGGGCATTAAAGACCCTTCGCTGTAAATGCTTGATTTACATTTCTGGAAATTAAAAAGAAAGGGTGCAATCATTCTTACTCGGCATAGATGTTAACACCTGGGACAGAAAAATGCAGCGAGAGATTACGAGACTCATGTGTACACTGCACTGTCGCCTACCCCTGATCTGCGATAGGGGTGGCCAGCTACAGGGGAAGGACATGCATGGATTTCCACATCCCAGGCTACAACGGTACGGCGTACTTTCATCGCAGGATGTTTTTTTGTGTGTTTTTTACTGCAAATTATTTAACGAAAAAACCCATCGAATTGTTTAGGGGGTTTAGACAATTATGTATATATACAATTATATATATGGGGTTGTGGGTGTTTGTAAATAAACTATGAAATGTACTGGGGGAATGGGGGTGGGAACCACCCCCCCAAAAATAATTGTAAGAAAATTTGATGGGTTTTTTCATAAAAAGAATTGCGATAAAAAAAAAAAACGCTAAAAAACATCCCGCAATGAAATGACATGGAACCGGGCACAACACCTAAAGAATCGAGAATGTGCTCTAGATGTGCCAGTCACGGCCGTGGCATGCCAGTCCCTGCCACGTCATAACCCCATGTCCCATATTACCTAGGTGGGTACCAGAGGAGTCATGAGGGGCACTGAGGAGGCTATAGCCCCGGGTCTTTTGGTTGTAGCCCTGGAAAGAAGCTCAGGGGCAACAGTCAAGGTCTAGCTAGCCCCGAGTCCCCGCAGTCCCGACATTAGCATAGCCCCAGATCTTTTCCAGACCTAGCCACACCCCTGGTGAGTGCAATCTGAATGCACAAAGACACTTCATCGCACAGATGCACTTTTGTGAGTCTACCACCGTTAGAATGCGGGCATGTGTCTGACCTTCCGTGCACAGTTGACACTAGTAAGTGGAGACACATTTTAGCGCCTTTCCAAAGTGCAGCAAAGTGTACCTTAAGTGCACTCCTAGATCCAAAGCATTGGAGTACTCTCCCTCGGTCTCTTCGGACTCTACCTTTTCTCGCCCTCTTTTAATCTAGACTCAAAGATCACCTCCTTTCCTCGTGATTTGTCTGATTGGTTCATGTTCCTTTTTACCGTGTGTATTGCTTATGGAAAGCGCTTAGGCGTTAGGCGCTATATAAATGAAATAAAAATACAAACATAAAATACAAATGCCACAGCCACAAAGCACGTTGCAATACGTTTTGCTTTTATGATTAAGCAGGTTGGCACAAGGTTTTTCTTTTTTGGGAGGGAGCCTGTAGAACATGGCAATGGTGGTGCTGATGTTTTTACAGCTGTCGAGTACTAAAACTGAAGCCGAGGCGAGCCAAGAATGTGATGCGCGTTTCCAAGAGGTGGAAATATCAGGTGCACACAGAGGTTAAAAGGAACGAGCACACACTGTTCGGCACTCACAGGGCGCTCTTTATGCTACAGGGAAGCAGTGTGATTTCAAGCACCGAAGGTGTCCAATTCCAAATGAGGCCCTTAACGTCAAGTTCTCGTCGTCCTCCAGGCGTGGCTGAGGTATGTCTGGAAAGCAAGCCACGGATATTGGTTGCTTGCCTTCTGCCATCTACAGGGGGTGGGGCTTGGACACGTTCTCGGGCGTTGCAGGGACGTCATTTAATGGAAGCAGGGGTCGCACTTGCAACCCCTGAGGTCACACTTGCAACCCCTGAGTTCTCACTTGCTACCCCTAAAAAAAAAAGATGTTTTTTTTTTTTTTCTTTACAAATTGAAGCTCCTGGGCTCGGGACAATGCCATGTGCCTCTTTGTTTTAAGAGTGGCTGACTTTCTTGTTCAGGCTTCTATATAAAAAAAAAAAAAAAAAAAGGGGGTTCCACAAGTGTAACACTTTGAGCGGTGACCCTAAATAAGAAAGAATAAGAATGACAAATAATGTGTCCTTCTGAAATTCTATACAATAATTGCTAGACTCATTAAAGGCATTTAAGGCACACTTCAGGGGCCGAGTCACTGATTTTGTTTGTTCTTAAACACCTCAAATTCACAATGCAGACAAAATACTCCAAATAGCATTTAGAGTAGAATAAGCATCCATTTCGTACTATGTATTTTTCATTTCGCATTTTGCAGTTATAACGTGTTTTTTTCTGCCGATACATATAGTGATCCATTCTTGTACGAAATGTACATCACGTAACAGTGACATTGTAGCCATATTTTGCATAGTGTACTTAGAAACAATGCTATGTGATGCAACTTCCCGTTTTGTCAAGGGGTAAGCGGTCGTGTTCCATCGCTTCCTGGGATGTCACTTTGGGGTGGAGTAAATTGATGTCACTTTCTGTGAGTTCATTAGAGGTCAAGGGTCACGTGATGTCACTTCCGCTATCCCTGGCATTTTGGTGAAATGACGTCACTGGGGTGTTGACTTTTCAGGCCTTGTGTGAATGATCGCCCAGAACTACATAGAAAATCATTCAAAGCTCTGCCCACTCTCAAAGTAGAGTGCTTCTCTACTGGGGTAGCGCCTTTACTGACTAGCAGTTGTGCTTGCTAAGAAAGTGCTTGGCAGAATTGAATGTTCCTGCTGTCCACAGCATCTCAGTACTTTTGGGGTCAGAACGAGTTCAGAAGTGTGGGTAAAAAAGATGGTAAAGTGCTGGTTTCCTTCCCATCACTTTTCTGCCCTCTGAATAATGACTGCAGAAGGTTGCACCGCCAATTTACCAGCAAAAAAGGGACACATTACTGTATGTACAATTTGCATCACGGTAACTCCTCCAATCTCCCCATGGGGTCCTATGGAATCCAACAATGGGAATTAACACCACCAATATTGAACTCTTAATCCGGCCATAATTACGCCGGACTGAGTGGCAGTAACAGTAAACGGTGAACAGTAAATATTGGCAGTAATTCCAGCGGAATTACCGCCACACTCAACATTATGCCCATTGCCGTGCCCAAATCTGTATAGAGCAGTATGCATTAATATTCAGGTGCCTAGATACCCTCTGGCTTGGTGCGCTATATAAAGTGCTAAGTAAATAAATCAGCTATGCCAAATGTGTCGTTTTCAGCAGAAATCTGCAAGGTGTGCTCTGTTCATGACCTTCCTTTGGTGCCAGTGTATTGGGGTTCAGAAATAGGTAAAGATATAGATGCTTGCCATTGGTAAGGTCCTGCCGCACTCTAGTGCTTTTGTGGGAATTAATTCATGCACAGCTCTGGGTTTGGGATGAGAGAAGCGTGAGGTGTGGATGATATAAGCGTATGCCAGAGTAGCTGGGATGCAGTGTTATGTGGTGCTGCGTCCTCCGCACATGCGCACTTGAAGTGTGGGAGGTCTCGACTTAGAGAGTGAATAGGCAATTCAGCACTTACTGTGATTAGCACCAGGGCTTTAAGTGGGCCGGGGCTAGCCGGGCGAGCCCTGACAGGTCTCAAAATGTGCTCCCGACCCGGGGCACTGCCAGCTTCCTCCTGATTAGTCCCTGTCCCTAGAAGTGCCAAACACCTCAGGCAACCCTGAGTCGCATGGTTATAAGGCTGCCTTTGAGGTCGGAGCTTCTAATTATAAAAAAGTGAGAGGTCCCTTTAACCACAAGGCACAAGGCAATGTTTAGTTAAGGGCTGCCTCAGAGGTTTGTTGCCTTGCACAAAGAAACAAAAGGCAAGGCACCTCAAGTCTTTTGGTGCACCCTCTCCTTGAGTTTCTTAATCAGCGGTTCAGACCCTGTCTAAGCTGCTGATTACCAAAACAAAAGGAGAGGGCACAACAATACACCCCACCCCTCATGCTTGGCTCTTACTATGCCCCCTGTGCCTGTATCTCTCCAAATCCTCCCATGCCCGCCTCGCACTTAGGCCACTATCCTTCTTTGGAGGCCCACGCCAAAGGCTCTCCCGCACTGATTAGCACCCTATGTTTGCTTGTCCTTCATGAAGGCATATCATAAAATGTTGTTCCGGAGTGAACTTAGGGCCCTTGGCAGGTATCATGTCGTGAAGTTGGATGGGAAGCACAGTAACTCTTTAC
This sequence comes from Ambystoma mexicanum, assembly GCF_040938575.1. Taxonomy (NCBI): domain Eukaryota; kingdom Metazoa; phylum Chordata; class Amphibia; order Caudata; family Ambystomatidae; genus Ambystoma; species Ambystoma mexicanum. The sequence goes on along the minus strand of NC_090931.1, from coordinate 1,421,500,507 downwards.
ACCAAATAATCAAACCAACTCAGGAAGATGGCAAAGACTTTTTGCTGTTTTATTATCAATTGTCTAAAACTAGGAATTACAACGGACATCAACGGACATCAACAGACGTCGCACAGCATTCTCTCAAAGCATTTCATAAAAAACAACACTTTTATGGTAAACACTCATCAGACTTGACATCATACTACGTGGCAAATAAGAAAAACCTATGGGGGTTGTGGTTAGCTCAAGGGGAACATCTAAGTATACTTTCTATAAGGGGTTGGTTGTGATTGGGTCTCTACAGTCAGGTCGACAACTCATGCCCACCCTTAGTGCAAGTCATCTTCAAATGTTAATAGAAACACAGTACATCATTGTCCCTCAAACTATAAGGCCCTTCGTTATATGGCCCTCTACAATTGGTTGGCACGCTTGTGCCCTTCTGGACCATTCGGCTCACTAGCAGCACGTAAGCTCATACCTCAAAGACCCCTCCTGTCTGCCCCTGAGCTCACTCTTCATCTGGGCAGGAGCCCTTCAGGAGCCCTGCACCACCTCCCCTCTAATCCGCACTGAGGCCCGACGTTGCACCCACGCTGGAGGAGCAGCTTTTGTCCAAGCTCGCAGAAGGCCGCCTGACATCCCGACATCCCAGTCAGCCATGAGTTGGATATCGGCACTACACGAGTGCCTGCACCTTCCCTGAAGGGCACTGTGCACTCAGCACCAGAATCCGCCGTGGATCGCAGGTGTAAAATGGCCGCCAAGCAGAACGTGACTCCAACGTTTACCCTGGTTGCCTAGCAACCATATTTACATATCTTTCTTCTGGATACACCGGAGGGGGAAGCCGGCCCGATCCGCCTAAGGCCCGTGAGCCAAAGGCCCCTCCTGTCTGCCCCTGTCCGCACCTGCGCTACGGCGCGGGACACTGCCCTGTCGCCTACTACGCCTTTCAAGTTCAGCCTGAAAACAAGGACCCCTCGGTCTACAATGCACCCGGATGCACCTTCACTGAAGGCAACACAACAGATGTCAATACCCTCTTCATAGGGGATCTGGACCTGACCACCCGCATGCGGTAACTTTTTAGACTTTCCCTGTCACCCACATCATTGCCAGCCATGCACGCATACCCACATTGGCCCAACTAGCACTCAGCATGGACAAGCTGCAATCCTAAGTACTCACAGCCTCTATAGCAGAACTACTAACCTTCATCATGTACCCGTCGTTTGTTCACCCCCTCCAACTCCCACGCAGGTAGAACGCAATCCCACCCCACCTATTGCATGGTATGTCCATCGCACTTGCACTGCCCTAACCACCAGTACTCCATGTCCCCACCTTCCTGAAGTAGACAGTAACCTGCACCTGGTCTGTGCACTGCCTTAACTACAAGTAACCTACAAGTAACCTGCCTATTGTTGATTTTGCATTGCCCTAGCTAAAATCGAACCTGCCTATTGTTGATTTTGCATTGCCCTAGCTGAAATCGAACCTGCCTATTGTTGATTTTGCATTGCCTTATCTAAATCGAACCTGCCTATTGTTGATTTTGCATCGCCCAGTGAAAACTGAAATTGCCCATAGTTACGAAGCCTACCCCTTTGGTGCTCTTCTATCATGCTCCTTAGGGCACTCCTCCTTTTTCTGTTCCACTCTCTGCCATCCAAAATAACAATCCTCTCTCAGCCACGCACGGATCCAATACGGCCGACTCACCCTCAGTCACCTGACACTATGTCTCGCTTCAGTCTTGTCCCACAGACTTTGCGTATGGCGACCTCCGCAATGACACCCACCTTAGGCCACCAACACCTCACTACCGACTTCAATGACCCAGCCCTCTGGTTGGAATACTTTGCTAGCAAACCTACTCCGAACCAACCATGCCCCACATCTCTTAGAAATAAAAGATTAGGCACCAGATTCCGCATACGCCCTACTCGCTGCAACCTCCCCAAACAAACTCGACACATACTCACGTGCCCACCCTCAGTCCCAAACAAAAGCAAACCCCCTTCCACAGAGGCAAAACTGCCTATCATCAAAGGCGCCCTTATCAACATCGTCAGATCTTGACTTCATTGCCATAGCTGAAACCTGGTTACATGCTGCTTCCGGTCCCTCATTGGCCCTTGCTATACCACCTGGCTTTAGCATATTGCGATGTGACCGCACCTCTGCCTCCCACTCTAGAGGTGGGGGCCTTGCCATTATCCATAAAATCACCTTGGACCTAAGAGTAATGACTCACACCAAACTCGAGTCAGCTGAACTATTATCAGTCAAACTCACACTAACACCCAACCAAACTGCCACACTCCACCTAATTTACCGGCCTCCAGGCCCATCACCCTCCCTCGTCAGTGACATATCCACCCTCCTCCTTGACAACGCTAAAACCAATTCACAAATCATCATCCTGGGCGACCTCAACTTGGGACTCGGTGACCTTAAACATCCTATTGCTCTTGATTTGGAAAACTCCCTTTCCAACTCTGGCTTCACCTTGCACATCCAAGAGCCCACGCATTCTAAAGGCAGGACCCTTGACTGGCTAGCCAGCTCCAATTGTAATATCAATGTCCTGGCCATTACCCCCTGCCTCTGGTCAGACCACCACATTATCACCTTTAACATTGAAGCCGCCCCCCGCATCCCGACCGTGATAGCATCTGCTTTCCCGACCAGAAACAAAAAGGACATAACCAAAACGAAACTCCTCCCTCAACTACTCCCTTCTCTTAAAGCAGCTTCTGATTCCTGTAACGACCCGTCTGCCTTAGCCGACATCTACAACTGCAGCATGCTGACAGCCGTAGATTCTTTGGCCCCGATCAAACTGAGGAAGGCCAAACCACGTGCACACCTGAACTCGTGGTTCACCCCACAGCTAAGAGTACTCCGTAAAACCAAATGCTGCGCCAAAAACCGTTGGAAATCCCACCCTTCTGACGCGCATAAAGACGGCTTCTTCCTGGCCTCGCTCACCTACAAAGCAGCCATTATAGAGGCAAAAAAAGAATCCCTTAATAATCTCATTCTGTTTGCTGACTCCAACTCCAAGGAACTATTTAAGATCTTAAAAGAGCTCGAAACCCCCGTTACTCCCCCTGACACCTACATTAAAGACAGCAAATGGTGTGCCAACATTCAGGCAGCGTTACTGAATAAAATCACCATGCTTCAATCTAAAATCACTGCCAAACAAGACAGCCTGAAACTGGACAACCGCCCTCCAATCCTAGCAGGGGCCCTCCCCCCTGACGTCCCCAGCTGCAAACGATTCGCCTTCTCACTGCTCACCATTGCTGAGGTAGAAAACATTATCCTTAGGATCAAACCGTCCAACTGCCAGGGTGACCCTTGCCGTGACCCAATTATCAAGGAATCCGCCCACAATCTGGCCCCATTTATCACATCCTTCATCAACGCATCCTTCAAAACAGGAATTGTCCCCGACAACCTTAAGGACGCTTGGGTGATCCCATTGCTCAAAAAACCTTCTCTCGACCCTAGCATACCCACCAACTACCGTCCCATCACCACTGTCTGTTCCTGTTAAAAATTCTAGACCGTGCAACATACCTGCAAATCCAAGAGCACCTGGAAGCCAATAATCTCCTAGGTTTTAGACAATCTGGTTTCCGCCCCAGACACGGAACAGAGACAGCTCTACTAGACCTAAAAACCCAAATCGAAGTGCTAAAGGACAACGGCAAACTTGCCTTATTACTTCTTCTCGACCTTTCTGCAGCCTTCGATTTGGTCAATCACCAAATCCTATGCAAGCATCTTCACTCGGCCGCCCATTTCTCACCTACAGCTATGGCCTGGATCAAATCATTCTTGAGTAATAGATCCATGCGGGTCTTCTCTCAATCTGCAGCTGCAGATCCTTCCCCGATTCAGTGCGGCATCCCTCAGGGCTCTTGTGTGTCGCCAACGCTCTATAACGTTTTTACTAAACCACTATTTGATGTACTTGACTATCTGGGTGTCTCCTATATGAACTACGCTGATGACACCCAGATACTCATTCCCATCACTGGTGACTACTTGGCTGACTCTAAGGCCCTGAACAAGGTCTACCTGGTTATCCAAGCTTGGATGGCGCAACACCAATTATGCCTCAACAACGACAAGACTGAGCTCCTCATCTTGGGCACTGTGCAACACCTTAGCAAACTTGAGCCTTCCTATCAATCATTTGTCATCGATGGCAACACCATCCCAGTTTCGAAAGACAGCAAAACTCTAGGGGGGTCATTCCGAGTAGGGCGGTGAGGGTTAACAGTCACCGGTAACGAGACCGGTGCCGTTAAACCCTTACCGCCCTATTCCGAGTTCCCTTTGCGAGTTGGTACTTAACGCCTGCTTTTTGCAGGCGTTAAAAAACCAACCCGCAAAGGGACCTAGGAGCTAATTACGGCACCGTAATTTACGGTGCCGTAATTAGCGCCTTCCCCATTCCCATTGAGCCCTATGGGCCAAAAATGGGAATGTGGAAGGGCCCATGATGAATGGGGAATTACCGCCCCGCCAACCTTGGAATGGGGCGGTAATTCCGCCATTCACCATGAGGCCCTAGGTGTCTATCTTGACGCCACCCTATCTCTATCCCGTCAAACAAATGCAGTCAGATCCTCTTCAGCATACACCTGCAAACTCATTGCAGCTTGCAGGCCATTTCTGACCACCCCTAACACGGTCACCTTGGCCAGAACTCTTATCATGGCCAAAATTGACTATGGGAGCGCCCTCTACCTTGGAACGAGCCAAGAGAATCTGAACAAACTGCAAATCACCCAGAATAACGCTATCAGAGCAGCCCTAAACATTCCACGAAACCACCACATCTCGGAATCTAGATCCAACCTACACTGGCTACCAGTCAAACAGAGAAAAAAGTCTTAGGCCTCACCCACAAATGCCTAGCTAACCAAGCCCCACCATACCTCTGTAGCCGGATATCCTGACACGCGCCCACCCGCCCGCAAAGAATGGCTCAGACCCACTGCCTAACCATCCCGAAGTTCAAACTACAAAAATCGGGTGGATCTAGCTTCCCTGTCCTAGCCTCCAAGCTTTGGAATGCCCTCTCCATCTCCATCCGATCTGAAGAAGGTTTTAGTGCTTTCAAATCTAAAACCAAATGTTGGCTCTTCAACCAGCCATGATGACCGAACTAGCCCACGGGAAACGCCTGCCCTAATCACTCTGTACATATGTATATTGCTGTATGCCTTGAATACTATGTACTATGTACTATGTACTGTTAAGTTTTGAATATATTCAATTGTATGCTTAGGTAACTATGTCTAAATTGCGCCCTGATGCCTCCGGGCCGGATAGTGCGCTTTACAAATAAAACAAATACAAATACAAATACCCCAGGTGTCAGGGGGTGGACTGACTATACCTCACACCCAATTAGCCCAACATCTCTCATCACCCATGTCTTCCACCATGAAGATTGTCTTTGAACTTGGCCTTGCAATATATTATCTTCTCTGGGAATGTAAGGTAGTGTGAGCACATGCTAATCATAGTTCTGGAACTGCATGCCGAACTCATTTTTCATCCTGAGCTCATGTGACAGGAGACCGCAATTTGGCACATTTTGCAGCATTTAATTGTCTTGAATTAATAAAACTTAGCATTCATTGTGTTCTTTCTTTGCACCTTAACAAGGGATGATTCAGCTTCTCATGTTCCCTGCCTTCGAGAATAGATAACCAGTCTTGGCTGCCATCAGTCTTGACACCAGGCCAGACAGCACTTCTCGATTCTTCCATGCTCCCAGCTAATTCTCTGCTGCAACACAGTTTTCAGCCCTTCTCTTCATGGTTTGAACTTACTAAAATGTTGACACCGATGTCCAGCTTCTAAACAATGGTGGCTCTGCCTGCAGTCTATTCACTATATATAGCCAGCTTCTAAGATTGCTTGATCTACTTGCGTTGCTGCATCTGTTCAGTTATTGAATAATTTGTATTTTAGACACTGCTCTTCATACGTGCAAACTTCATTTCGCAGTTTCTATAAGGTCCATACATTCTCTTCTTCAGCTAGTCTTCTCTGTGCGTCACTCTCATTTCTTGTGACGTCACAAACTTCTCTGTCTCTCTTTTTCATATTCCTTCAATGATCTCCTCCGAGAGATTGTCATCTCTTTTCGGAAATACATCTGATAGTGTTTTCTTAGTGGATATTGTTTCTCAAAGATTTGATGCAGAATAGTCACAACTGCTGGTGTCAAGCATGGCACAATTTCAGGCTGCCAGCATACAGGTAGTAGGGGGGCGGGACTTCCTGCTGGGGCAGTTGGCTGCTCCTCCACAGATGAAAGGAGCGCCATCTTATATCCGTGGAGTTTTATCTCGTTGCTAGACACTGTTGACTGTAACATGGCTTGACCTGCAACACACTGTGTGATACTGATGGCCTGCGATTCTGGTCTCTGTGTTCAGTGCTGTTGTAGAGCAGCACCTTTCGACCTGTATGCCCGTTAGCGCTGCGTTGGTTGAGTGAAAGAGCAGCGCCGATTTATCTGGATTTCGCTGTTGCTTTGTATATACTGAGTCAATATCTCTTGTTTGTTGTTGCCTGTCCTGTAATTGATTTTACAGGAAGATCTAAATGTTTGCAGTTTCATAGGGCTTCATTCCGAGGTGGGTGCAAAGGGATTACCGGCACCGGGGTCAGTAATCCCTTTGCGCCCTATTCCGAGGTCCCTTAGCGGGCCCGTCCTTAACGCCTGCTTTAACCAGACGTTATGGACGGGGCCCGTTAAGGGACTTCGGAGCTAATAACGGTACCGCAATTTGCGGTACCATTATTAACGCCTTCCCATTGACCCCTATGGGGCTGAAATGGGAATGGGGAATGGCATTTTCAATGGGGACTTACCAGTCCTGCCAAGGTCGGACTGGACCGGTAAGTCCCCATTGAACGAGGGCAAACACAGTACCTTAATTGGTGCTAGTCATGGCGCTAGTAGCGCCATGACTAGCACCAACCTTGGAATGAGGCCCATAGTGTTCCTATGGCCTTCTGCAGAATACCTCACATGGATCTATCGCGAGCTACACTCCATGCATTGCAGTTTGACATGATGCCCTTGCAGACTCGCATTCCTCCAAAATAGACACCTCTGCTTCGCAAGCCCCATCAATATCAGGGCGAGTTTAACAAAATGCAAGATAAAATAATCCTTCAGTCAAACACTCCCTATTGCTTCGATCGCCAGGATGTCAACTACACCACACCAATGATCACCAAGGAGGTTGGTCTTGGGAATTGATGTATAAAATAGTGCTGTCCTACAAGACACGGACAATGAGCTCAGTGATTGGGGAACACTGCAAGCTTTCCAATTAATGTGCATACTTATAATGTTTTTCTTGGTGTCTCAGAACAGATCATGAACTTGCAGGGATAATTACTATGTGGTGCTGTAACATGTGTGGCTTCACATTGACTATTCCACTTTCTACATAAAAAGTATCTTAAAATACAATGGGCCTCATTACAACCCTGGCGTTAAGGGATTAACGGCGCCGTAAAAGGCTGCGGCGCTGTTAAACCCTTAACGCCAGATTCCCACTTTAACGCCTGCTTTTTGCAGGCGTTAAAGTCCAAGGTGCTAAGCGAACTTGGTGCTAATTACGGCACCGTAATTTACGGTGCCGTAATTAGCACCTTCTCCATCCCCATTGAGCCCTATGGGGCAAAAATGGGAATGGGGAAGGGGCAATGGTGAATGGGGATTTACCGCCCCGCCAACCTTGGAATGGGGCGGTAAATCCGCCATCCACCATGGCGGAATCCGGCATGGACCATGGTGCTAATAGCACCATGGTCCTACGCCAGGGTTGTAATGAGGCCCAATGCATTTACTTCTTCTAACCAGCATTGTGATCCGGTCTATACTCAAGCCCAACACCAGAACGATCAGTAGAAATCTGCGTCGGTTGGTTCGATGTCGTTTTGCTGAAGACAATTACTGAGTGGTAAATTACTCCGACAAAATCACTTTGCAATTTTTTCTCATTTTTTGAGTACCAAATGGGGGTTCCCCCCTGTATCCACACTACCATCCCTATCCACCACTCCCTCGACCCCGCCTATTCACCTGACCCCCTAAATACACATCAATCATTACTTCTCAAACTAAGAGATTTTGTCACAGTAAATTACCACAGAGAAATTGACCTCGGCAAAACAATATGTATTCATTTACTTAATTTGTTGACAGCGCCCAGATCCAAAGGTATCACAGCGCTAGGACATAGACAGGTGAGATAAACGTTGCCGGTGCAGAAATAGGGCTTCGTCACGAGTCTGGCGGTAACCCTCAAATGCAGCAGTAGCGCTATTACCGCTGCATTTAAGGGTCCGCCAGATCATGGCCTTGGCGGATTTCCCCCCAGCTCCAAGCTGGGGGGAAATCCGCGGCAATTTCGCCGATTTTCAGCGCTATTACCGCTGGCGGGAAATCCGCCGGCGGTAATGGCGCACATTTTCCCCATTGGGCCCAATGGGGAATGAGGAATTCCCGAATGGGCCCGATGGGGAATAGGCACTAACCATTCCGCCAAACCCCTGATCCGGCGCTAATAGCGCCAGGGGTTTGGCAGTAGGGCTAATAGTGCCGGGGGTAATAGCGCTGGCGTTACCGCCCAACTCGTGATGAGGCCCATAGTCAGATACAGTGACAAATGACACAATCGGTCTATCATAGACTATCTGGTGCAGATACATGGGGAGGTCAGTCAGTCAAACCATAAGGGTCTCACCGCATAAAAACATACCTGACCTATTGTGATGTCATTTCATCACTTAGGTGCCCTTAATGCTGACATAACATATCATGTGAGAAGTCATGATGGGAGGATTTGTGGTAGGCCACTCATGTCCTGTGAACCCAAGCCCAGCATACAATGGCCCAAAAGAGACATGTTATGTTATGTCATAAATCTTTCATTCTGCATCATCTTTCGAAGCTGCCATCTGGTCTGAGAACATGGCATATTGTGTTAGCAGACCATAATCTGTGCAGGAGGAAGAAAGGAAACGGGGCAACAAGCGGCATTGAGGAGAAACAGGAATAGGGTAGGAAAAGGTTAGGGACAGACTAACACTGGGAATATAGGATGGGATTGTGGTGGAGGAAATTTGATTGTACACGTTTCAGGTGTAACGGAAGGGAGATGGAATACAGATCTAGAAAGAGGGACTGTATATATTCAATTAAAAAAAAATCTTTAAGGGGATATTACCGTTAACGTTATGCTTTAAAAACGAGGAAAATCCAGCTTTATGGAGTAAAAAAAATGCCTGTGAGCAAATGTCCACACCCACAATGTATTGCTCAGTCGATTTCAACTGGAGGCAAATGTATAGGGAAGGCGATAGAGTGGCACTGTGGCCTGCCTGGCTCAGCTGAAATACCCTGTTCTATTCTCAAATTTAAGATACATGGTTTATACGTGATGGTTGGACCCACAATAGCATGGATGATCCATGTTGGGCAAGCACATATTTTTTTAATAGGATCTACCCGTTCAGTGTGGATTTGTGGATCCTGTGGCCAAACATCACTGTTTTCCTGTGCATAGAAAAGCCCCTCCTCCACCTCTCTGCAGAGTGTACTCACCCTCCCGGGGGTCTAAACATGCAATACTAGCCCGCATCTCACCTCGGACCCCCGGATCCAGTATGGCTAGTTTGTTTTAATTATTAGGCGATGAGCCAATCAAAATGTCTATATTTCAATCAAATTAACATTTCTTTTCATCAATCAATCACGTTTTTTACATTTTAAAAACAGATAAGTGAATTTAGACACACAATATATGAATAAGCAAACATTCTAGACATTGTTGGCTTGCTTAATAAAAACACTTCACCGATTTTCACCAAATTTGCAAAAAAAGGACACTTTCGGGACCAGACTGCAGCTCCTCCTGAAGGTTTGGTGCAAATCCTTTCATTGTATTTACTGTCGATGAGAGCATTTATTCCCTAGAGGAAAATGAATGAAATACAACTTTTGGGATCTCTGGCAGGTCAGAAGAAGGACGCAGACACTTGTTTGACATTCTCACCTGTTATGTATTAAATAATTATTAAAAAGGCCTAACTTTCCCTATTGCTAGTTGGGTGTTCCCTGCCTATTTAAATAACTAAGGTGCTCGCCCATCTTCAGGAAGTCAAGCAAAAAAAGTCTGCTGACCAAAAAGACGAATTCTAACTGACCCTATCACTATTCTACAAAAGTACAGTCAGGAGAATGACCTCCTTCTCCTGATTGTCTTTCTTGCAAGGTTTCTCCTTTCCTTTAGACTTCTTATGAATAGGCTAACTTTAAATAGTCTCTTGTCAGCATCTGCATCAGTTCTTGCAGCTCTTTCACAAGCTGTTTGGGATCCCCCCCCTCTTTAGGGATTTTCCTCCAGGATTCCTTTTTAACTCTTTCTCTTATAATTTGCTTCACACTGATATGTCTTTGGGACAGTTGTATCATATACTTTCTTAGATGGGATATGCTTTCCAGCCACGTAATATTCCCATTTTCCTGGGTTGTCTGGTATATATTTCCCCTTATGGGATTTAAATGTCCTCACATCATGGAGTTCTCTTTCTCTGTTTAGGATTGTCCCTCTCTTGTATTTGACCCACTCTTCAGGTCTTAACATATGTATCATTTTCTCCTCTTCACAGGGCATATGTATCCTGCTCTTAATATGGTTTTTCCAACTTTTATCGGGACTCTCTTTCTCAGATTATTAAAGTTCCAATTAATCAACATTACTGCCACGTCTATTTTACTGGGACGAGTTTCTTTTGTTGCATAACAATTCCCTTGTGGCCTCTCAGGACTCTTGTTCACTCTGTTACCTTGGAATCGTCGGCCTCTACTCGCTCAGGCTCGATTCGGTTCTCCAGTCATTTGCCATCTCCGTTTCTCTGGCGTTTTGCTCCGGGGCCTCTCTCTGTGTGCAAACCGGTAACACTGCAGGTAAGCGGGCGCTTCTCCGGCTTTTCCGTGTAGTGGTTTTGGCATCGTTCAACGTGCACCCTGCCCACCAGAAAGTCGTTGTGGTCACACCAGCACCAGAATAAAGGTTCTCTTTTTCTCGGTTTCACTCTCTGTAGCAACACTTGGCGTCCAGCGTTTTGCTCTTATTTTCAGAGAAGTTCTGAAAGTCACGGGATCTGCAGCTCTCCTTGGCTCCTCCTCTCTCAGGTGTGGTACCATCAAGGGGCTTCCCCTGCTCATGTATTCTTCTCCATGCCCCCTCTCGTCTCGGCGTGTCCTCTCTTTGTAGCCTCCTCGTCTCAGTTAAATGAAGGTATCCTTTTAAAGAGACAGATCCTCTTCCTTGTGTGTAATAGTAGGCTTAGGTTTTGTTTTCAGCCAAGCCTCTGGATGTTATCCTGTTCTTCACCTCTGATTCGTACATGTATGTCACCACAGGGAATGACTTAGGGAGTTCCTCAAAGGAATGGGAATCTGTGTCCCCTAAAGGGGAGTCTCTGCCAGTATGGTCCCACTTCTTCAGACCCTAGGCAGGATCTTGCCAAGGGGGCTTATATCCCTTGCCTCACAGGGGGAGGCTCCCCCTTGGAGATAAGGGCCAAATTCCCATGATTTGTCACAGATCCTAAATATGGCTTTGCCCCTTATGAACAGTATGTCATAAAGCTTCCCAAAACAACTCAGAACGCATGCATATCTTCTTTGATAAGATTAATGCAGATCCATGTGACATCACTTGCTCTACCCCTGGGATTTTTCGGTTATGGATATCGTCGCATGATATCCAATAGTTTATCAAACGCCGAATGAAAGAATTCCTCGTAAACTCAATGAAGAAAGCAAAGAAAAGGGCAGACATAAGTAAATTATCCAGTACTCACAATAGAACACTGAGCCAAGGAGACCTACTAGGCAAAACACCCTTTCAGAGACATACTTGGAGAGTTTGAGGAGAGCTGAAGGCCTGAAAGTGACTCAAAATGTCAAAGTTGATGAAGAGGTGTGGACATGAGAAAGCCCAGCTCCGAAAAAAGGGTAAAACTAATGAAAGGTAATTTGCTACCTTTGCATGAAGATACCCAAGACATCCAAGTATCACTGCTGGAGCCTGCTCGTGTGCACCCTTCAACGGCAACACTGTTCTGTTTGCCCAAAGTCGAGCCGGCATACACCTAAATGCATGACTTTGCTTGCAACCAGACACATCATAATGCCTCTGACATGTTGACTGTGCGACGGAGGAGCATGCCAGAGCATCTTAAATTGACCCACCAAATGAAGAGAGGCTCGCTGTGTCACCTGCATCGGCTCCCTGTAATCCCCTGTTCCAGGAAGGAGCTTCAGCCCCTCTTTGACATAATTGTGGTCATGGCAAGTTTGACTCCAGAGTTAATGTGTCCATGCAATGCCGACTGTTGTTTCTACACACGTGCAGCTCATGCAGTCTAGGTGGTTTTCCTTGGGGGGATGGAGCAGGTACGGTAAGGAGGGAGGGAGACTGCTGGAGGCCAGGAAGGAGAACATCTGGGAGGCCAAGTAGCGGGGTAGCATGGCCATTGAAAACAAAATCAAGGTGTGTAGAGCGAGTGGGAATTTTGGGTGTATTCTGGTAGGGAGGCATGCATGAAACCCCTATTTTGAAGAAAGGCACAGAGGAAGAGTGGATAACAAAAGGAGGCAGGGGCAAGGAAGCGAAGATGGGCAAAAAAGGGGGAGGGGCAAACCAAAAACACAGTTGATATACTAGAGGTCCAAAAAACAGTGGCAAGAAAGTGCAAACTACAAAATGGAAATCAGTGAAACCACTTAGGACTGTAACCTCATATGTGTGTTGACTCTGACCACGACCCATCGTCTCCCCCCTTGTCTCACCGGATGCACTAGAATTTTTAACAACCGGGTCACCACTTGTTTTGATGCATGCCCGTACCTTTCCCTGCCAAGAACAAGAATACCAACAAGGACTAGTGTCACAAAACCTTCTCATTAGTACAAACTCCTACCTCTACCCATCACAAGTCAAGGCTCACTGTATGTTCTGAACCAATGAAAATTAGGTTGATAAATAGGGCTTCTTACTTTCATGTCACTTTCGCAGTAGGCTATCAAATTGATATGGTGCTGTAAAAAAGGAATTCTGCAAGCCCTCAGACATATACCTGTATCATGAGGCCTGACAAAGCGTCTGGAATTCCTACCAATAAAACATTGACAGATGCTGTATTTCATTTTGTTTAATGCTTTTTGGAAATGTGAGTCCAGTTTCTAAAGATGAGCCATTGTGTGACCTGTTATCTAACAAAAAAGAGGCTACGGTATGTGATATAAAGATTTAAAAACCTAGCAGCTCCAACATGAAATGTAACTCTTGGATAAGTGACAAATAGACTATGCTTTCCACGTGCCCTATGGGCAAGACTACAGTATTATATTCTAGTTCTATTGTGAAAACAAAATCAAAATATCGAGGCTGAGTACCCCAAAAGGAAATACACCGAACACGGGTTACAAAGGAACATACAAAAATCTTTAATTTATACTGAAAAGTTTTAGAGAAAAACAACAGATAGTTATCGGCCCTCAGTACAACACAACGAACTCCAGCGTGGTTCAGTGTGCTCAGTGAGAGACGCTGTACATTAGAATTTGTTGCTCATTTATACCATTTGCGAACATGATGTCCAACCCTACTTCGGGTTAATATTCCTCTAATACATTAATGATCTAGGGTGCATGCCGAGTTTGCATATCCACATACAACTAGTTTGCCTTTAATACATACGTCAACAAGCCTACACGGCAACTGTGTATTTTGGGATTTCCCGTACAGGTCTTCTCAAACATTATTACAATGTAATTAAACAAGTGTTCTTAGTTCAGTATTTGGATACATTGTTCTTAACATATGCTCGTGGATTAGTTTCTTTGCGCGAGTAATCCTTTACACACAGGTCAGCGAAGCACAAGGTCTCAGTTCACGACCCCAACAAGTGGCCTGCAGGCAAGTTACATATTAATTACACACAGAGGTCAAGACGGCCATGTTGTATTTTGGAATGACATCGTCCACCATTTTAACTCACAGGTTGACTTTACAGAGCGAACCTAAAATAGCGGATTGACCTAAAATGGCGGCTTACATTGATTCTAAGGTCAGGACCTTGCAACACGGATTTCTTCACAAGTGGTTTATAAGCAGCTTGGCTTAGGCCAATATACATATATTCGTTGCAATAGGAGGTACGATATAATTTTCCATTTGACACTATAACAGGTCGAGCTAGCGCCTACTGAAAAGAAAGGTAACTTTTTTTTTCCTGTTTTAATTTGGGCCACTTGTGCAGGAAGAAGAGGAAACGTTTTTGATTTCTAGCATGAGCCAGACCACTTGCACTGAAAATAACATGAATGTCCCTATTTCTGGCACAAATGAGTCTACACATGTTACAAATATTATTTTATTTTCTATTTCTAGTGTTAACAAATGCACAAGAAATATAATGGAGTGACACGGGCATGGCCCTGTCAGGGGACCAAGGGATTATGGGGGGAAACCAGACTCTGAGACCCACTCAAGGGTGATGACTTCTTTACCACTGGCGTAACGGGCCCCCACATCCCCTGTGGTGCGGGGTGCCCCAAAGCGCCAATGCCCAGCAGGAGAAGCCAGTGGTAGTGGGGAGACGTCCCTCAGCAGGGCTTGAAAGGGGGCCCCCACATTTTGTGTTATGCCACTGGACGCTACCCTATGCGGCAAAATACCTCTAATACATTTTCTGGCCACTGTCCTCCCTTTTCCATTTCAGAACTCCTCCTCCCACAGTGCGCCGGGGGGAAACCTGGAATGGAGTCATGGGAACGGAATAAAGAACAGCCATGAGATGGACTTCAAATTTCCCAGCCAAACAGAAACGAGACTACACACACCCAAACTGACATCCCCAGATGCCCAGATAAACCCCAGGCAAATAGGGGACCAACAGAAAAGGCACAAGGAGTGAGGAAAGACTGTAACAGGATTGGGGGGGTGGGATTCCCACCCCATCCCAGCCCTACCCCACTAAACTGAATTGGCAACAAAACTCACCAACAACTGAGGAGAGTTACAGGGAGAACGTGCAGCCTGAGCCCCAGGCCACGCCCACACCACAGACCCTTTCCAAAACTGTGCTGGAAAAGTGGGATTAGCTTAGAGGAGTTTTTAAAGACTCTCACCTGTGTAAAACAGTCCCTAGAGAAAATACAGGCACATATTGGTTCTTGGAGTCAGGTGACCATTGCAGCAGATGTAAGGGGGTGACAGAACCAGCAGAACCACAGTAGAAAAGGAGGCAGAAGGAAAGGCAAAGTGTGGGCTGCTCGGGTGAGGTCAGATGAGGCCAGGCGGAAGAAAGAGAGTGCAGCGGAGCGTGGAGGCAGATGACTCAATCAGTGTGCAAGTTAAGGTATTAGGGAGAGTGGTACCAGTTTCTGAGAGTGAATCCGAGAACATTTCTGAAGGTGAGGATAGTAAGTAGTGCAGGATGAGTGGGAGACAGGAGTAGGTTAGTGAGGGTAGAGTTAGAAGAAGTAGGTGATGGGAGAGAGTATGGATAGTAGAGAGGGGTGTAGGGTATGAGGAAAAGGGCACAGGACAGAAGTTAAGGGTGTGTGAGTATAGTGAGAGCAAGTGTATTGGAAGAGTCATCAGGGCACTATTTCCCTTGAAGGGTGAGCAGGGCACCTTAATCCTGAGTAGGGGGTCAGAAGTAGGGCATAGTGACATCTAAGAAGAAGGGTGTAGAGAAAGGTCAGGAGCGGTGTGTAGTTAGTGTTTAGAAAGTTGTAGTACTACATTGAGGGGTGAGTAGTAGTGTGAAGAGAGTAGCTGTAGTGTGTAGAGGGGAGAGTAGTAGTGTGAAGAGAGTAGCTGTAGTATGTAGAGGGGAGAGTAGTAGTGGCACTGGCATAACGGGGGCCCCCGCAGCCACCTGCGGTGCAGGGGGTCCCTCCAGCACATGTCCTGGGAGGGGGCCCCACTTGCCGAAAAAAAAAATGAAAATATTATTTTTCTCCCAAAAAATTCACTCTGCAATCATAAAGAAATTATTTCTGTAACAGAAAACATTTCTTTATGGCGGAAAGAGTGACTACAAAAAGAAGGGGCCCCCCACCCCATGACATGGAAGACCTAGGCTGGACCCTATGACTTCAAAAAGAAATAGTTTATTTTTGAAGTTACTCTGCCTTCATAAAGAAATCATTTCCGTTATGGTTCGGTCCTTAACGGAAATAATTTCTTAATGAATTCAGAGTGTCTTCAAAAAGAAACAATGCAGCTCATTCTGACCAGGCCGGTCCGGAAACAACGGTGCCGATACCGGCACTATTGTTTCCGGACCGGCATATTACAGGTCACTTCATGTCACAGATATCACAGTACAGGACCCGGGATGGCCGAGTTTGGGGTGTGGCGGCTAAGCCTGTGGATGCGCCGAACAGAGTGAGGGCTGAAGCCAGAACACGGTCATAACCGACAACCCCCCACCAGCCATTTTGGGGAGTACAAAGGGATGCCATACCCCCTACAGCTGCAGGTCAGGCAGGGAGAGTGGGGAGGGCCCCCCCGACCTGAGGGCGCCAAGCTTCAGTTAGGGGATGGGGGGAGACAAGGTGTGAGGAAGAGGTGGGTAAAGGGGGGGGTTGAGCCAGGACACCCCCTTTGCACAGCTTAAAGGAATGGGGATTTAACGAAAATACCAGCGCCTGACTTCCCTGCTGCCGGACTGGGAATAGCCCAGTGGCACCAGGAAGTCAGGCACCAGTAATTGTTTACGGGTCTGGTGGCAACCCGCCGTTTGCACCGGCATGGTTACTGCCAGACCCGTAATGAGCCCCAATTTCTTTTTGAAGTAATAGGGATCCCCTCAACCCCATGACGTGTGCGTGTGTGAGTGTATAGTGAAAGGGTGCACACTTACATGTAAAGGTGGCTGCCTGTGTGAGTGTATGGTAAAAGGGTGCAAACAAATGTATGGGTGGGTTTGTGTGTGTGTGTGTGTGCGTCTTTGGTGAAAGGGTGCACACTTAAATGTATGGGTGGCTGCTTCAGTGTGCCTGTATGGAGAAGGGGTACACACTTAAATGTATGGATGGCTGCCTGGGCGTGCCTTTATGGTGAAAGAGTGCACACTTAAATGTATGGATGGCTGCGTGTGCATGTGTGTATAGGGTGAATGGAGTGTGTGCTGGTGTTCAGGGCACAACAAAACCTACATTTCAGGGGCCTAACCCTTCAAATGTTGGGAGAGGCGCTAACTTCCTAGGCTGTGGGGAGGGGCAAACTTATTTGTGTGGGGCATCTAACTTCTTTACGCATTTCAATGAGACTATTCTAGTGCAGCTTCAATGTTACAAGCAGTTAACTCTCCTTTAAGTCTGAAAGCACCTACTTATGGACTGTTGTGAGAATGAGTGGTCTCCTTTTCCCTCTCTACCCTTCCAATCATTCCCCTGGCATGCAAGTACTAAACCCACATCACGATTTTAATTGCCTAAAAAATGTGGCATTTGAATGCAGGTACTAACAGTGAAATGCTTTACGTTGGTAATTGCGGAGCCCTTGTTAACAGCGAAACCCAGGTGCTTAACATCTATGTCCTGTTCTGTCCGGCAACTGCTCTAAAGGTCAGCCAGGTTGAGTCAACATAGCCCAAAATGTCAATGCTGTTGCGCCACTACTTATGTTTAATGGCGTGATTACTTATTGGTAATCGTATTACCCCTAGCCCTATTCTTCCTCATCCCAGTACTGATGTATGAGGCAGTACTTGTGTATGAGGCATCCTGCCTCATACACAAGTAACGGGATGAGATAGAGGTATATGGAGGTAATGCCTGGCTTAGCTACCTGTAATCTTCATTACTCTTAGTCTCACTCTTCCTCATCCCAGTACTTACCTATGAGGCAAGGAGCCTCATGCGTAAGCTCTGGGACACGGAAGATGGATGTGGAGGTAATTCTGGGCCAAGGAGCTGATTTTGGAGGTTGGGGTAGGGGGTCGGAGGGAGAGGGGATGTGTGGGGGGCGGGATTGTGGAATAAATCATAATGGTTGCCCATGTCCAGGCTAAGCAGATATGATATGTCGTATTAGTGGCTGGAGAGGCATGTTGGTGCAGCCAGTCTAGTCATTCCTCAGTTTAGTATTACTTTCTTTTAACTGGGCATTTCTGATAAAGCAGTCTTGTTAAGTGTAACTACCTGGGTAGACTGGCATTTGGGTGCTGCCAGTCTAGCCATTTCTTACTGCGGCATTGTATATTTTTCTGGGCATCTGAGATAAAATGATATATGATATAAGTCATTCATAACGCGCCTGTACACAAGTGTTTCTAGGCACGACAAGTGAGGGAAGATAGAGGAAGAACAAGACGAACGATCTTACTAGGCCTTGTTTCATTCAGATCGTGCAAGTGCGAGAACAGGAAGTGCAAGGGAAAGGGAGGAGGGGGAAGTGGAAGGGAGAGGGGAGTGGAAAACAGGGCAGCAATGCTCTGAGTAGCGCAGCCCTGGATAGTGCAAGGAGAACAAGGGACTGCAGGGTTACGGTTACTGCCCCTAAATGCATAGTAGGCCCTGAGACAGTGCAAGTGTGAGCGATCACGAAAGAGCCTGGACTCAGAGAGACACTGAGGGTAGCCAAGCAACCAATCGGTACAGCAGACAGGTAGGTCAGCAGGAGAGGTAGAGAGAGAAAGCAGAGGAGAAGAGGAACGTCCTGTGCTGCTTCTGAAAGTTAAGATGGTCCGGCTCAAGTGTGAGAGGGGCAATGAGGTAATTCCAGAGGGAGACACCAGCAGAGGAGGAGATATACCCCCCACTCTCTGCCTGGAGAAGCGTCTAAGCCTTAAAGAGTTGGAGGTAGCTGAGTGAAAGGCTCGAGAAGAAGGTATTTTGGAAGAGAGCGTAGGATGTAGTGTGGGCCTCAGCCCCAGAAAGCCTTGTGGACAATGCAAAGGGTCTTGAACTTGATCCTTGCAGGCACCGGGAGCCAATGGAGAGATTTCAGGGCTGGAGAGATACGATGCCTGGGCTTGAGGCCAAGGACAAGACTTGCAGTCCTGTTCTGGATTAGTTGCAGATGGCGGAGAGTAGAGGAAGGCAGATTGAGAAAGAGGCTGTTGCAGTAGTCCAGCCTAGAGAGAACCAGAGCTCTCGAGACAGTGAGCTTCTGGTGGAAAGTGAGAAAGGGAAGAGACGGATGAGGAGGAGCAGCTGGTAGTTGGACCTCTTTAGCAACGTCCAAGATGTGAGGAGAGAAAGAGAGAGAGTGGAGTCGAAGATGACAACAAGGTTTTTTGCCTCACAGGAAGGTGAAGGAAGAGGGCCAAAGGCCAGAGTGAGAGAGGGAAAGCAGGGGCAGCGGTCCCATTGAAAAGGATCTCCGTCTCACTGGCATAAAGGCAGAGATAGTTGGAGGAACACCAATCCTGAATTGCGGATAGACAGTCAGGAATGAGTGAGAGAGGAGAGGAGGCTGAGGGGAGCCTGGAGGAAAGCCGAGTCATCTGCATAACACTGGAAGTTAGAGGAGAAGGTAGAGATCAGATGGGCTAAAGGGGCCAAGTAGAGGTTGAAAAAACAGGGTGAGAGGATAGAGCCCTGGGGAATGCCACAGGTAGAGAGAGGTGGCGGAGAGAAAGGGACCAAGTTGGACCTGGGAGGGGAGGGGCGGTCCAAGAGGAAGGAGGTCAGTCACTGCAATCCGTGATGCCCAGGTTATCACAGAGTTAATTGATCAGGATGGTGTGGTTGACCATGTCGAAAGCAGAACAAAGAAGGGGGATTATGACAGAAGGAAAGCTGGCATCAAGGTTAGAGAGCAGATCATCATGGGTGTTCACGAGAGCAGTTTCCATTCCCCTGGCAGCTCTGAAGCCAGACTGATGGTCATGGAGACAACCAACAGATTCAGTGTGGAGAGTAAGCTGGGAGATGACAAGCTTTTCCAAGAGGACGGGTGTGGGATGTCTTAACCCACTGTTGCTCTGCCATGCAGCATCACTGTTTTCTGATGGTGCCAGAAACATCAAAATGGCCACAAAACCCTTTTGCGCGCCAAAACCTCTGAAAATCGTGCTCTGCAAAGCACAGAAAGATGGTGGCCCAATATACCACGCATGTTGTCAGTGGTGGAACAGAGATCTCACTCCTGAAACATGTCACTGGGCTCTACCACATATGAAAATGGAGTACAGAAGGGACAAGCAGTGCTCTGCTAAAGGAAATCCAAAATCTTGCTTTAAATCCTTTTTCTTTGTTACTGAAACTTCAGAATTCCAGTACAAAACACCCTCAAAGATCCAAATTCTTACTGGGTGCTACAATTAATTTACTTCAAGAAATCATTGTGAACTTACAATGTCCTGAAAAGCTGAAAGCATCAAAGAAATATCCACAGCAAAAGTTGCCTGCCTGTGGAATCTGTCAAAATCTGGGCGCAGTACCCTCAGCCGCCTGAATGGCAGCTGTCAGAAGCCTGATTAAAACCTTAAACCTGTATAAACTGAAATCAAATGTTTTCAATATAAGTGGCCTGTTACTGAGAGTAACCTATGTTGTAATTGTTTAATCCCATGTTCTAGAATCTGGAATAAGTGTTCTAGCAGCTAGGTTGAAATCACAAGTCTGTTTTAAGCTAAGGAAAAATGCAACAGAAGTAACATTTACATTTAAGCCTGGCTAAAAGCTATCAAACTGGTATAACAGCTTTCCCCACAGAGGCAAGGGCTCTCCCTCCAGCTCCTCTGCACCAGGAAATCACACCTAAGTGATGATTATAGGGTGGGGGAAGAATTTGGTCTGCAGAGGGGAAGGACACAATAGACATCCTCCAGCTAAAGGAAATGCCAGGTGTGAAGGGTCGTAAATTGCCTCTGCCCAGGAGAAACAGGGAGGAGACTGCTCTTGAACTGCAGGGAGACAGAAAGAGGCGGATCCAAACAGCCATCTGTGGCTGAACATTCACAAAAAACATTTTGTTTAAATACATATAACCCACTATGTAAAATTGTGCAAAATATAGAAATAACAGCATTGTTAATGTAATTTCTGGATGCACGGGTGAAAAGGCGCCAGAACTCTGTGACATGTTCTGGGAAGAAACGGAAGAAAATGTGATTTTACACAAAATGTATTTCTGCTGGAAGTATGAAACTTTACACACTTATGCCCATGTTCAACGCGCACATTTGTAGAAATGTGCTCCCAAATTGGACATTGTGTTCTGGATGAAAAGGACAAAATTAGGTGAAAAGCAGACACAAGATCCCACAGCGACGGGGCTTAGAGGAGTATCTGCTACACAAAATATGCAATCTGTATATGCGATTGTTATAGAGGTTGCACCTGTGTAAATATGTATTGTGTCAAAAGTAGATTTTGTGTTCTAAAGGCTAGGGGTGCATTACACGCCAGGCGTTGACTTCGGTGTGTGCCAGATTGAAATCACTTATGGGGGGTGATGGAGATTGGGCGATAGTTTGCCGGGCAGGTAGGATTAGCAGACAGATTCTTGAAGAGTGGGTGCACAAGGGAGTGCTTAGGGGATAGGGGAACATCCCAGTGGCAAAAGCGTGATTACAGAAAATGGCCAAGGCTGGAGCGAGGGTGTCAATATGGTTCTGGAGGAGCAGGGTAGCACCTGGTCGGATGACACTTTCATAGATCGGACTTGTCTAGAAACCTTGTCAGGTGTTGTCAGAGAGAAAGAGGAAAAAGGAGGAGGAGAGGTAGAGATGCCCAAAGAGGGCTGAGAGAGGAAGAGGAGATAGAGAACAGGATTTCCTGAGATTTAGCAGAGAAGTGAGAAGCCAGAGCCGTACAGAGGGTCTGGGAGGGAACAGGAGAGGTAGAGACTACAACATTATTGACCAGTTCCTTGCAATATTTGAAGAGTTTGGCCATGTTGTTAGAGGCCGCGGAGACGCATCCTTTAATGTGTGCTCTCTTCTTGTTATTTCTTCGACTGGCATTTTGGTGCAACCAGTCTAGGTATGTCTAAATGTGGCCTGGCATGCTTTACTCTAATGTTATTACGTGTCTACACTGGTCTACATTGTGCAGCCAGTGGACATGTTTTCATTGTGGCATGGCATTTTTAATAACAAAGCATTAATGTTCCTGTGCTCTGTTGGTGACTTGCATGTATTGGATTGGTG
This sequence comes from Ambystoma mexicanum, assembly GCF_040938575.1. Taxonomy (NCBI): domain Eukaryota; kingdom Metazoa; phylum Chordata; class Amphibia; order Caudata; family Ambystomatidae; genus Ambystoma; species Ambystoma mexicanum. The sequence goes on along the minus strand of NC_090931.1, from coordinate 1,421,478,271 downwards.
TCACCCTACAAAACAATTGCAAACACTGTGGGCCTCATTCCGAGTCTGGCGCTAACCAATGGCGCTATTAGCGTAATTTCCCATTCCCCAGGGCTCTTCCCCATTCCCAAATGAGCCCCCATAGGACTCAATGGGAATGGGGAAATTGCAAATAGCAATAGTACTTTACGGTCACCGTTATTGGCTTAAAAGCCCCTTTGCGCCCTCGTTCCTAACGCCTGCTAAAAGCAGGCGTTAAGGACGAGGGCGCAAAGGGAACTCGGAATGTGGCGGTAAGGGATTACCGGCACCGGTCTCGTTAACGGTGACCGGTATCCCTTACCGCCATACTCGGAATGAGGCCCTGTGACTTTATAGCGCATTCTTCTCAGAAAGTGTGTTGTATATTGCTTTAAAACACATATTTATATCTTTCTCCTAGTACAGTGTGCGGCATACCCCTTTCGCTTGTGTGTATTGCGCAAGCGTGATAATCTAGGCCAGCCCAGATTGTGGTGCGACCCATGATTTGTTGCTGAGTTGAGGGGGGCCTCAGCATGGCTCGAAGGGGGACCCCCATATTTTGTGTTATGCCACTGAGTAGTGGTGTGGAGAGGGGAGAGTTGTTGGCGTGCAGAGAAGGGAAAGTAGTAGTGAGTAAGATTGGAGTGTAGAGGTATGCAGTAACATAACATAACAGGTGTATTTGCAGAACACGCATTCATCCCCATAGGGGCATCTTGGCGAATGCAGTAGAGCGAGAGAGAAACATTGGAGGGATAGATAAGGAAGTCCCAGAGTGTGAGGAGAGGTGTGTAGTTAATGGTGCTTAGATAATATTAGTGCACGATGGGAGAGTTTGTGAAGAGAGTAGCAGTATTGGGTAGAGGGGTGCCTGGGAGGAAAAGTCTGTACTACACGAGAGGGATGGTCCTAAGCAAACCCCCCCCTTTTCCAGTCTGGTGCATTACATTGAATAATCTGCATAGTCTCAATTTAAAAAACAATCCTCTTGAATGTTCCTGGGGTCTCTCAGTTATTAAGGCCATCTGACACAAAAGTACTTTTCTTATTTACAGCCTGTGTGGGTTCAGAACCTGCCAGTGTTCTGTGGGGGCGTGTCAGGTCCAGACAGGCAATTGAGCCTATTTCTTCGGGTTGCTGGGTATGTAAAGCGGTCCTCCTTGGCAGGATCCTTGTTTGCAATATGTTTTGAAAGTTAAAGAGATCTCAAACCACCCAAAATGAGTTGGGTTGAGTTCTGCTCAAACTGGTTCACCCAAGCCTAGTGGTAAGAAACTGATCATCTATAAGTATGGGTGATGGTGAAGAAAGATCACAGCATTGATATGCTAGGAGTAGGAAAGGGGTTATACCAACATATAAATGCCCCCTTTACCAGCCTCTTAATGTCTCTCTCATTGGGCTGGAGCTTTCTAACCATAATGTGTGGATTGGGGTCTAGGTGATTGCCCCCAAAGTACATTACAAAGTGGTAGTTTATTTACTTTTCCCAAATTACCTCACCTTCATTTATATTATTATTTAAAGGAGGATTCCACTCCATACCCACCTCACCAACTCTCTACCCCAAACCTCCCCTTAACCACCCTCCTAGACCAATAACCCCTCAACAGACATAGGGCCTCATCACGAGTTGGGCGGTATCCCTATTGGGATACCGCCCAACTCTATTTGCGTTACCGCCCACCCGTCCAGTGGTATTACCACCAGTCCACGGGTAAACATAATTCCCCATTCCCCAATGGGGAATTTTCAGCTCAATTACTGCTCGTTACTCCCAGCTCTTATCTGGTGGTAAACACGCCATACTCATGTTTGGGCAGACCCTTAAATGCGGCGGTAATACAGTTACCACCGCATTTAAGGGCTACCACCCAACTCGTGATGAGGCCCACAGACTCCTCTTACCGTCGCACCATAATTTCAGCGAAGTAAATGACCACTTTGTTATTTATTACACCAAAACAACAGTACATAGTGCCTTGATGCCTTTGGTGATGTGTTGCGCTGTGCAAGTTCGATGATGAAGACAACACAGTGGAATTCTGGACTAGCTCATTTGGCCTATAGCTCTACGGGCCACTGTATGTCGCTCAACGTAAGGCAGAGACGCACACGCCTGGCAGAGGGCGTACACACGCACAATAGCCCCTCGGTCTGCGATAGGGTAAACAATTTCTACCTTTTCAGATTGGAAACCATTGGCTCGGACTCAGAGCCAGGCTCACCCGGGAGGGAGATATACGAGGTCCCGGGAGGGAGGCATTAAGCCGTACACTTTCAAGCCTCGTCAGGTTACAGAAGTAACTCCGATGACTCATAACGTGGGCAGTAATTAGGGCACTTGTTAGAACCTGTGCTTTCTCATCCCATTGAATTCACCATATCCCTTTCACGTGGTCTCGGGGCATTTGTGGTCGCCCAACCATAGGCTGTCACAACAGGGCCTCCAGTAAACGCTGTCAATGAACGCTGGGATTTACGATCACTCCATAATGTGAGACCCAGCCTGGGTAGGGGTTGGCAACCAGATATGAGGGGAGTTTCTTCACAGCAGGTTACCAGAGTGCATTGGCACCATTTAAAGTTAGCTGGGGGCAGCCACTTACACGAGCATGTTGTTGCAACCCCTGTAAATTGCTAGGCGATTAAACTCACGCGAATAAGGATATATTGAAACCTAGGAGGCTTTTAACGTGTACTAGTTTTAGTAGCCGTTGCTGTGTGTCAGCTGTCGCTCAATGCTTGTGAACATTCTGCTGCCTGTTATTTTGTTAAAGATCTTTTAAGATATGGCAATTGTGTATCGTTGGTGCCTGGGCACTTTGCATTCAAATCGCATTGGTAATGTTGTGGTGTGTGTAGAACAGTGGCTTCTTGGCACTGGCAGTGGTCTCTATAGGTGAGAGAGGTTTAAATATATATATATATATATCATTGGTTTGCCCCCACTGATGTCGTTGGGAAAATACTGTGGCCATTTCGGCAACGCTGAGACTGAGTTCAGGGAGGTGGAATTCTGTGCCTTCCATGAGTCCTAGGAGTTGGCGAGAGTGTGTTACTGTGTTCATTACCTGAACGGGATTTCAATGGCGCAGCAAAATCAGTCCTCTGGTTCTTCCACAACGCTTTGCTGTGTGTTTTTCTCGCGCCCAGTGTTTCAATGGCACAGAGTGGTCAGGCCTCTGGTTCTTCCACAACTCCTTGCTGTGAGTTTGTTTCTTTTCTTGGCAGGGATTTCAATGGCACAGAGTGGTGTCAGGCCTCTGGTTCTTCCACAACTTCTAGCTGTGAGTTTGTTTCTTGGCAGGGGTTTCAATGGCACAGAGTGGTCAGTCCTCTGGTTCTTCCACAACTTCTTGCTGTGAGTTTGTTTCTTGGCAGGGGTTTCAATGGCACAGAGTGGTCAGTACTCTGGTTCTTCACAACTCCTTGCTGTGAGTTTGTTTCTTGGCAGGGGTTTCAATGGCACAGAGTGGTCAGCCCCCTGGTTCTTCCACAACTCCTTGCTGTGAGTTTGTTTCTTGGCAGGGGTTTCAATGGCACAGAGTGGTCAGTCCTCTGGTTCTTCCACAACTCCTTGCTGTGAGTTTGTTTCTTGGCTTGGCTTTCAATGGCACAGAGTGGTGTCAGGTCTCTGGTTCTTCCACAACTTCTTGCTGTGAGTTTGTTTCTTGGCAGGGGTTTCAATGGCACAGAGTGGTCAGTCCTCTGGTTCTTCACAACTCCTTGCTGTGAGTTTGTTTCTTGGCAGGGGTTTCAATGGCACAGAGTGGTCAGTCCTCTGGTTCTTCCACAACTTCTTGCTGTGAGTTTGTTTCTTGGCAGGGGTTTCAATGGCACAGAGTGGTCAGTCCTCTGGTTCTTCACAACTCCTTGCTGTGAGTTTGTTTCTTGGCAGGGGTTTCAATGGCACAGAGTGGTCAGCCCCCTGGTTCTTCCACAACTCCTTGCTGTGAGTTTGTTTCTTGGCAGGGGTTTCAATGGCACAGAGTGGTCAGTCCTCTGGTTCTTCCACAACTCCTTGCTGTGAGTTTGTTTCTTGGCAGGGGTTTCAATGGCACAGAGTGGTCAGTCCTCTGGTTCTTCCACAACTCCTTGCTGTGAGTTTGTTTCTTGGCTTGGCTTTCAATGGCACAGAGTGGTGTCAGGCCTCTGGTTCTTCCACAACTTCTTGCTGTGAGTTTGTTTCTTGGCAGGGGTTTCAATGGCACAGAGTGGTCAGTCCTCTTGTTCTTCCACAACTTCTTGCTGTGAGTTTGTTTCTTGGCCGGGGTTTCAATGGCACAGAGTGGTCAGTCCTCTGGTTCTTCACAACTCCTTGCTGTGAGTTTGTTTCTTGGCAGGGGTTTCAATGGCACAGAGTGGTCAGTCCCCTGGTTCTTCCACAACTCCTTGCTGTGAGTTTGTTTCTTGGCAGGGGTTTCAATGGCACAGAGTGGACAGTCCTCTGGTTCTTCCACAACTCCTTGCTCTGAGTTTGTTTCTTGGCAGGGGTTTCAATGGCACAGAGTGGTCAGTCCTCTGGTTCTTCCACAACTCCTTGCTGTGAGTTTGTTTCTTGGCTTGGCTTTCAATGGCACAGAGTGGTCAGTCCTCTGGTTCTTCCACAACTTCTTGCTGTGAGTTTGTTTCTTGGCAGGGCTTTCAATGGCACAGAGTGGTCAGGCAATGGCGCAGATTGGTCAGGCCTCTGGTTCTTCCACAACTCCTTGCTGTGACTTTGCTTCTTGTCAAGGGTTTCAATGGCACAGAGTGGTCAGGCCTCTGGTTCTTCCACAACTCTTTGCTGTGTGTTTTTCTCGCACCAGGGGTTTCTATGGCACAGAGTGGACAGTCCTCTGGTTCTTCCACAACTCCTTGCTGTGAGTTTGTTTCTTGGCAAGGGTTTCAATGGCACAGAGTGGTCAGTGCTCTGGTTCTTCCACAACTTCTTGCTGTGAGTTTGTTTCTTGGCAGGGAATTCAATGGCACAGAGTGGTCAGTCCTCTGGTTCTTCCACAACTCCTTGCTGTGAGTTTGTTTCTTGGCTTGGCTTTCAATGGCACAGAGTGGTCAGTCCTCTGGTTCTTCCACAACTTCTTGCTGTGAGTTTGTTTCTTGGCAGGGCTTTCAATGGCACAGAGTGGTCAGGCAATGGCGCAGATTGGTCAGGCCTCTGGTTCTTCCACAACTCCTTGCTGTGACTTTGCTTCTTGGCAAGGGTTTCAATGGCACAGAGTGGTCAGGCCTCTGGTTCTTCCACAACTCTTTGCTGTGTGTTTTTCTCGCACCAGGGGTTTCTATGGCACAGAGTGGACAGTCCTCTGGTTCTTCCACAACTCCTTGCTGTGAGTTTGTTTCTTGGCAAGGGTTTCAATGGCACAGAGTGGTCAGTCCTCTGGTTCTTCCACAACTTCTTGCTGTGAGTTTGTTTCTTGGCAGGGAATTCAATGGCACAGAGTGGACAGTCCTCTGGTTCTTCCACAACTCCTTGCTGTGTGTTTTTCTCGTACCAGGGGTTTCAATGGCACAGAGTGGACAGTCCTCTGGTTCTTCCACAACTTCTTGCTGTGAGTTTGTTTCTTGGCAGGGGTTTCAATGGCACAGAGTAGTCAGTCCTCTGGTTCTTCCACAACTTCTTGCTGTGAGTTTGTTTCTTTTCTTGGCAGGGATTTCAATGGCACAGAGTGGTGTCAGGCCTCTGGTTCTTCCACAACTTCTTGCTGTGAGTTTGTTTCTTGGCAGGGGTTTCAATGGCACAGAGTGGTCAGTCCTCTGGTTCTTCACAACTCCTTGCTGTGAGTTTGTTTCTTGGCAGGGGTTTCAATGGCACAGATTGGTCAGGCCTCTGGTTCTTCCACAACTTCTTGCTGTGAGTTTGTTTCTTGGCAGGGGTTTCAATGGCACAGAGTGGTCAGTCCTCTGGTTCTTCACAACTCCTTGCTGTGAGTTTGTTTCTTGGCAGGGGTTTCAATGGCACAGAGTGGTCAGCCCCCTGGTTCTTCCACAACTCCTTGCTGTGAGTTTGTTTCTTGGCAGGGGTTTCAATGGCACAGAGTGGTCAGTCCTCTGGTTCTTCCACAACTCCTTGCTGTGAGTTTGTTTCTTGGCAGGGGTTCAATGGCACAGAGTGGTCAGTCCTCTGGTTCTTCCACAACTCCTTGCTGTGAGTTTGTTTCTTGGCTTGGCTTTCAATGGCACAGAGTGGTGTCAGGCCTCTGGTTCTTCCACAACTTCTTGCTGTGAGTTTGTTTCTTGGCAGGGGTTTCAATGGCACAGAGTGGTGAGTCCTCTTGTTCTTCCACAACTTCTTGCTGTGAGTTTGTTTCTTGGCCGGGGTTTCAATGGCACAGAGTGGTCAGTCCTCTGGTTCTTCACAACTCCTTGCTGTGAGTTTGTTTCTTGGCAGGGGTTTCAATGGCACAGAGTGGTCAGTCCCCTGGTTCTTCCACAACTCCTTGCTGTGAGTTTGTTTCTTGGCAGGGGTTTCAATGGCACAGAGTGGACAGTCCTCTGGTTCTTCCACAACTCCTTGCTCTGAGTTTGTTTCTTGGCAGGGGTTTCAATGGCACAGAGTGGTCAGTCCTCTGGTTCTTCCACAACTCCTTGCTGTGAGTTTGTTTCTTGGCTTGGCTTTCAATGGCACAGAGTGGTCAGTCCTCTGGTTCTTCCACAACTTCTTGCTGTGAGTTTGTTTCTTGGCAGGGCTTTCAATGGCACAGAGTGGTCAGGCAATGGCGCAGATTGGTCAGGCCTCTGGTTCTTCCACAACTCCTTGCTGTGACTTTGTTTCTTGGCAAGGGTTTCAATGGCACAGAGTGGTCAGGCCTCTGGTTCTTCCACAACTCTTTTCTGTGTGTTTTTCTCGCACCAGGGGTTTCTATGGCACAGAGTGGACAGTCCTCTGGTTCTTCCACAACTCCTTGCTGTGAGTTTGTTTCTTGGCAAGGGTTTCAATGGCACAGAGTGGTCAGTCCTCTGGTTCTTCCACAACTTCTTGCTGTGAGTTTGTTTCTTGGCAGGGAATTCAATGGCACAGAGTGGACAGTCCTCTGGTTCTTCCACAACTCCTTGCTGTGTGTTTTTCTCGTACCAGGGGTTTCAATGGCACAGAGTGGACAGTCCTCTGGTTCTTCCACAACTTCTTGCTGTGAGTTTGTTTCTTGGCAGGGGTTTCAATGGCACAGAGTAGTCAGTCCTCTGGTTCTTCCACAACTTCTTGCTGTGAGTTTGTGTCTTGGCAGGGGCTTCAATGGCACAGAGTGGTCAGTCCTCTGGTTCTTCCGCAACTTCTTGCTGTGAGTTTGTTTCTTGGCAGGGGTTTCAATGGCACAGAGTGGTCAGGCAATGGCACAGAGTGGTCAGGCCTCTGGTTCTTCCACAACTCCTTGCTGTGAGTTTGTTTTTTAGCAGGGGTTTCAATGGCACAGAGTGGTCAGGCCTCTGGTTCTTCCACAACTCTTTGCTGTGAGTTTGTTTCTTGGCAGGGGTTTCAATGGCACAGAATGGTCAGTCCTCTGGTTCTTCCACAGCTTCTTGCTGTGAGTTTGTTTCTTGGCAGGGGTTTCAATGGCACAGAGTGGTCAGTCCTCTGGTTCTTCCACAACTCCTTGCTGTGAGTTTGTTTCTTGGCAGGGGTTTCAATGGCACAGAGTGGTCAGTCCTCTGGTTCTTCCACAACTTCTTGCTGTGAGTTTGTTTCTTGCCAGGGGTTTCAATGGCACAGAGTGGTCACTCCTCTGGTTCTTCCACAACTCCTTGCTGTGAGTTTGTTTCTTGGCAGGGGTTTCAATGGCACAGAGTGGTCAGTCCTCTGGTTCTTCCACAACTTCTTGCTGTGAGTTTGTTTCTTGGCAGGGGTTTCAATGGCACAGAGTGGTCAGTCCTCTGGTTCTTCCACAACTTCTTGCTGTGAGTTTGCTTCTTGGCAGGAGTTTCAATGGCACAGAGTGTTCAGTCCTCTGGTTCTTCCACAACTTCTTACTGTGAGTTTGTTCCTTGGCAGGGGTTTCAATGGCACAGAGTGGTCAGTCCTCTGGTTCCTCCAGAACTTCTTGCTGTGAGTTTGTTTCTTGGCAGGGGTTTCAATGGCACAGAGTGGTCAGGCCTCTGGTTCTTCCCCAACTTCTTGCTGTGAGTTTGTTTCTTGGCAGGGGTTTCAATGGTACAGAGTGGTCAGTCCCCTGGTTCTTCCACAAATCCTTGCTGTGAGTTTGTTTCTTGGCAGGGGTTTCAAAGACAGAGTGGGCATGCCTCTGGTTCTTCCACAACTCCTTGCTGTGAGCTTGTTTCTTGGTAGGGGTTTCAAAGACACAGAGTGCTCATGCCTCTGGTTCTTCCACAACTCCTTGCTGTGAGTTTGTTTCTTGGCAGGGGTTTCATTGGCACAGAGTGGTCAGGGCTCTGATTCTTCCACAACTCCCTGCTTTGAGTTTGTTTCTTGGCAGGGGTTTCAATGGCAGAGAGTGGTCAGGCCTCTGGTTCTTCCACAAATCCTTGCTGTGAGTTTCTTTCTTGGCAGGGGTTTCAAAGACACAGAGTGGTCATGCCTCTGGTTCTTCCACAACTGGTTGCTGTGAGTTTGTTTCTTGGCAAGGGTTTCAAAGACACAGAGTGGTCAGGCCTCTGGTTCTTCCACAACTCCTTGCTGTGAGTTTGTTTCTTGGCAGGGGTTTCAATGGCACAGAGTGGTCAGGCCTCTGGTTCTTCCACAACTCCTTGCTGTGAGTTTTTCTCTTGGCAGGGGTTTCAATGGCACAAGGTGATTGGGCGTCATGACTCTTTGTTCATTGTAGGTCCTTGTTTATTTATATTATTTATTTAATGTGCATTTGTAATACGTCAAGGAATTGTGTTTTAAAGTTGTTCATTTGTGTTTTATTTTTCATTATTTCAAATGGCGCAGAGTGATTGGGTCTTTATTTACTGCAATACTTCTCTACCTGTGTGACATGGTCAGACTGCATTTGATAGCTTATGTGGCAGAGCCGTAGTCGTGAGTTTTCATTTTTAATGTTTCCTGGTGGTAAATTAAAGTGTGGGAAATGGCGCAGAAGAGGGGTTGGTATGGTAAGAAGTGAGGTTGGGGAGGTGGTTGTAGGCTGGGTAAGTATGAATGAATGTGGGATGTGAGTGTTTTTGGTGGTGGGGTAATGGCAGAGGTTTTGTTATTTTATATTATGTCAAATTATATGGCACAACATCCAGAGGGTACCGGGCAGACATTGTCAGCGCCAGTGAACATATGGCATAAATGACGTCACTATGCCAGGCTGTGCTGATCGAAAAGTGACACCAGAAAAACAATTCCAGGAAAGGGTGCGTTTTCAGCTTTCTCCTGAAGGTCATCATAGAGTTAATTGTGTGAAGCTGTAATGGGAGGCTGTCCCAAAGATGAGGGCACAACACTGTAAAACGGCTTATCATGTCTGGTTTAACAACGTGAGGGAGGAATGTGTAATACACACTGATTGGAAAACCATAAGATATGGTTTGCTTTTCGAGTATAGATACTTGGGTGGCAATCCATGGATGCATTTAAAATCCAGGCTCAACATTTGGAAGATTATCCATTGGGAAATAGGCAAACAATGCAAAGCGCGTCAAGCAGAAGAACAATGAGAGGTCTTATGAACTTTACAAATAAGCCTAACAGCCTCAGTTTGGGTGGTTTATAAGCGGCTCATCATATAGCTTGGGTAGTCTGGCATACAGAACATTGCCGTCGTGAAGATGGGAATTTACCGAAGAGCCCACCACCACTGCATGAGCACCATGCAGAACAAAAGGAAGAACCCGGCTCATCATGCGTAAACAATAAAAGGAGGAGCTGACAACATCATTGAATTGATTGGCTAATCTCAGTCCGGGATCCCATATTACTCCTAGATTCTTGAGCTTCGAAGCGAACCTGGTAAGCATATCATATATAATCGTCGATCCAGGGAATCTCAGAGGTTCTTGTAGGAGGTGTAAAACGGCGTAGTAGCATGGTCTTGGTCTTGGATGGGTTGAGATGAAATGTGTTATTACTCGACCAAGGTTTAACTTCTGAAAGGCAGGACTGGAGATGGGAGAACTTCTCCTGAGTGCCAGAAACCTTGAGGAACATTTGTAGATCGTCTCCATAAGAATAAAAATGAAAATAAAATGTATGAAGGAAGGTTGGTGTGGGTGATGATAGAGTTGTGCAGAGATGGTGGAGTTATGAAGAAGAATGGTTGGGACATGACAGTGGAGTGGAGCAGGTGATGGTGGGTGGTGATGTTCGGGAGGGAGTGGATCAACATTATTAGGTCAATGGTGTGGAATGCAAAGGAGTGAAGAGGTGTGGAATAATGGCAGGATAGCCAGTGCGAAGAGTAGCGGTGTGTCTTTGTGGTATGTTGACCTGTGGGATGTACATGCATATATATTTAGCACTTTGGAGAGTGATCTTAAGCAAATATTCTGGATTGGACATGGACAATATTTTTCCAGGAGACAGGCTGAGCAGTGTACCTGGCTCCCACACACCTGGAATTTCAATTGTGTCTGTGTTGAGTTTAAGTTGGTTCAAGATCATCCAGTAGTTGATTTCTTGAGGTCAGCTGGTGGGTATGGACATTTATTTCAGGATGAGCAGGATGTGGGAATCAGAAGTGAAGCAAAGTATCCCAATAGAATGTTTAAAGGTTATCTGGGGGAACGCATGCATTGAATTATATTGGGAAGTGCGGAGCCCTGGGGTACACCTCATTTAAAGCGGATGGTTGTGAGGATATCAGGCTATTGCAGATAGATTGGAATTGTTTGGTGAGAATGGATGAGTCCCAGCTCAAATCTGTCCCTTCCATGCCCAGCTCTCGAGGTCTGAAATGTAGAGTTTGATAATTGACTATGTCAATCGCTGATGGCAGGTCAGGGATAAGAAGGATCTTTGATCGCTTTTTGTCAGTTTTCTTTTTTTCTTTCGTCCCAAATTGAGATCTAAGATTTTTCCATAGTATATTATAACTCTATGATTTTGGACTCCGATTGGCAATCTTGGCCATTTAAAGCAAAAATGGGATACGCCATCTATACTTAATGCTCAGAGAGTCAGTGCCTGATGTATCTTCTTGCCGCAGTTCCTCGCTGCCTGCTTTTTTTTCAAGATGTGCGAGAATACATAGGGGTTATCACTGAAGGGAACCACTCGGTCTTCCCCCACTGTATGATTACAGGTCTCAGGAGGATAGCTCAGGGGCAATGCATTTGCCTTGAAAGCAAGACAACGCTGAGCAAAACAGGTTCAAACGCCCGGTCTGCGCTTAGACCCCTCTGGGTATTAAGCGCGTTATAAATAACCTATTACAATTACAATTTACAATTACAATTTACAAAGGGGAGCTGGGTGATCCCCTCCTCCACCTGCAGAAATGACCGAGAGAGAAAGCCCAAAAGGCAGGAAAAACCTTCTGGAATCTGGTCCCAGATAGAAACTAGGACTCCTGATGTCACTGAGGATGGATACAAAGCTGGAGATCAGCAGAGAGAGAAAGTGACAGTGAGTGGAGGGAACGGAGGACTAAAGGAATATGCAGGACAGTCCAGGCAGGGAAAGAGGTAAACTGCTGTTGCAACATGTTCATGTCCCTGTCAAGCCTGTTGACATCTCAAATGGGCAAGAGATGGCATCCGGCGTGTCTCCGGACCGCTAGTGCCGGTTACCAGTAATACGTGGCGACAGAGCATACCCCGGGGTAAACCTGCCAATGGCTGAAAAGAGAGCAGGATCATGATTTGATCCTGACACATAAGCAGATTTTCAACATGGCCATCTGGTAGCGCACCTGTGAAAACCTGTTGGTTGTCTCCATGACCATCAGTCTGGCTTCCGACGAGCAGCCAGAAGCATGGAAACTGCTCTCCTGAACATCCGCGAAGACCTGCTCTCTAACTTTGATGTTAATCTCCCCTCTGTCCTCATCTTACTTGATCTCTCTTCTGTCTTTGACACGGTCAACCATGCCATCCTGCTCAACCGGCTCCATGATAACCTGGGTATTACTGAACAGGCTCTGGCCTGACTGACTTCTGTCCTCTCGCACAGACCCTCCCAGGTCCAACTTGGGTCTTTCCTCTCCTCTATCTCTCTATCTACCTGTGGTTTTGCAGGGGTCTAACCTTTTTCCCTGGTTGTTCAACCAATACCTGGCACCTCTTATCCACCGCATTGCTGCTCTCTGCTCCAACTTTCAGTTCTTTGCGGACAACACTCAGCTCACTTTCAGGCTCCCCTTTATCTGTCTGCAATCCAGGAGTGATGTGCTGCCATTGACCTCTGCCTAAATTTCAGTAAGATGGAGATCCTACTCATCGGGACACCTGAACCTTCTTTTCCTGCCACTCTCTGGCCAGCCTCCCTTGGCCCTCTTCCTGCTCCCACATGTGAGGTTAAAAACATCGGGGTCATCTTCGACACCATACTCTCCTTCTTTTCTCACATCTCTGATGTCTCTAAGAAGTCAAACTACCAACTGCACATCCTCAGGGGTTTTCTTCCTTTACTCTCCTTCCCCCAGAAGCTCACTGTCTCCAGAGCTCTGGTGTTCTCTAGGCTTGACTACTGCAACAGCCTCTTTTTAAATCTGCCTGCCTCTACTCTATGTCCTCTACAACTCATCCAGAACAGGACTGCAAGACTTGTCATTGGCCTGAAGCCCAGGGATTGTATTTCTCCAGCCCTGAAATCTCTCCATTGGCTCCCAGTGGCTGCAAGGATCAAGTTCAAGACCCTTTGCATTGTCCACAAGGCCTTCTGGGGCCTGGGACTGCAATACCTCCAACCCCCTCTTCAGAAATATCTTCCTACTCAAGCTCTTCACGTCAGGCACTTCTCCAAGAAATGAGTTGGTGGAAGAACTTTCTCTTCGGCTGGCACCTCCCTCTGGAACAGCCTCCCTGCCTTTCTGAAACATGAGCAGAACCTTCTACAGTTCCGGAAGCACCTCAAGACCTTCCTCTTTGCTTCTGCCTTCTCTCTTCCTTTTCCCTGCTGATCTCCTGTCTGATACTGTACCAGTCACCTGGCTACCCTCTGAACTTCGGGCCCAGGTCCCTGCCCACCCAGTTGCACTCCTGCACTGCCACCTGGCAACCCTTGCACTTGGGTCTGTATCTGCAACCCTACAGTCCCTTTACCTGCACTTATCAGACACGTGTTGTCTGCACTGAACCCTTGCACTGCCACCTGCTGGCCGCACTACTTGTTTTTATCCTGTGTCCTGCACTTGCTCCTCCTCCCATTTCCTCTCCCCTGCACTTGTGTGATCTCAATGTCACGAAGCCTAGTAAGATGGTTGTCTTGTCCTCCCTTTGTTTCCCTTCCCTTGCCTCATTGCGCCTTGAAACACTTGTGTATAGGCGCATTATAAATGTCATATATCATATCACAGCGGAAGAGGTGTTATGTTTTCAATTTGGCTGTGCTTCATTTTCAAAGTACAGCTCTCTTGTTCATTTACTCAGACTATCAGTCTAGGGATCTTTGATGTGTTTCACATATGATGTTTACACTCCACATATGCAGGAACCTCTGAAATACTGCTGATGCTGGATTCTGAGGCTTGAAATCACTGTGCTTCACATGTTCTAACTGGACAGGCTGTGTTGCTGCTCCAAGGTGCCACAGATGGCTTTTGCAGCCCATTAGAGGGCACCACAGTGGGTACACATGGACACGTGTGTATGGAAACTGTTACAGAAATACTGCATGCAGACATTTTCCTCTGAATCGTCCTGGGAAGGAATTAATACCCCAGAGAAAGAATTATGATGGTAAGCAAATTGGTTATGTGGGGCTCAGTATTATTACTCGGTCTGGAATAAAATGACAGAAATAATTATGGTAATTCCGGCACCAGCATTTTTCTGGACTGGGGAATCAGAAGTTTGCCAATGGGGGCAGTGAACTACAGACAGGCCTGACTTGCCGGGAGTACAGGCCCCTACTGGCAAAAAAGTGCCAGAATCACCTGCACCGGAGTCCTGGTGCCGATAATTCCAGAAATTCCATCCCATGGAGTCCTACAGTACTCTATGGAGTGGTAATTTACCGGCGGTAGAAACGGTAAAGCAGTACCATTTTGCCTGTATCCCACCAAAATTACTGGCGCAATACCGACAAAACTAATGAGAACCTATGTCTCTTTGCCGGCTTAAATGTGCTATCTGCAGTCTATGCTGGTGTTGGTACACCCCCCCAAGCTCGTCTTCTTTTGCTGTGGCTGTTGTAGATTTGCTAGCTTATTCTTTCAACACTAGCGATTTCTATTTCATTTTGCCTTTAGAGGCGAGTGGGTTTTGTGGAACAGTTCATTTTTGGTTGCCGACCCAGTTACTATAGGTTATAGATCATCAGCACAGGTTATAGATGCAAATGCTGAGGCAAACTTAGGTCCATTTAAAGTGCACAAAACAAAGGTTCAAACCCAAAAGGGGCAGTCCAGGCCTACTTTGCATATGGTCTTTCCCCTTTCTGTAATGGCTTCGCAGGCAAAGAACGATGGTCTGGAGGGTTGCCCAGAGCAATGCCAGAGGTTAAGATTTATTCAAAACCTTCCAGCCACCACCTCTTTTGTTTCACATTTCAATACAGTAAAGCAGCTTTCTACCCTTTAGCAAAGTGCCCCAATGTATGTTAAACAATTAAGTGTACACATGTACAGCTGTTCCAACCACGTGCCAAGAAGCAGATTTTTCACAAAGGAGGAAATGCACTATTTCATCTGTATTCAGATGCTAAGTGATGCAAATGTATGCATTCAACTTTGGATGTCATGTTGTCCCGGTTCTGCATGTGACCCTTTAATTTGTGTGTAGTAGTAGCATTCTGGAGCAAGTTATGGCTTTACAGCATGAACACACCTGTCTTTAAGTTATGTGACATACTACTGGTAGTAGTTGCACACTTAGGCGGCATTAAACAATTAAAGACAATGGGCCTCATTACAACTCAGGCGTTAAGGGTTAACGCCGTCGTTAACCCTTAACGCATGATTCCGATTTTAACGGCTGCTTCTAGCAGCCGTTAAAATCCATGGCGCTAAACCGCCTTGGTGCTAACTACGCCACCGTAATTTACGGTGGAGTAATTAGCGCCTTCCCCACTCCCATTATGCCCTATGGGGCAAAAATGGGAATGGGGAAGGGTAAAATGGGAAATGGGGATTTACCGCCCCACTCACCTTGGAATGGGGCGGTAAATCCGCCATCCACCATGGTGGTAAAGTTGGCGTACTTACTGCTATTAGCACCATGGTCCATGCCGGTGTCCGCCATGGCGGAATGGGGAATTACCACCCCATTCCGAGGTTGGCGGGGCGGTAATTCCCCATACCGCCATGGCCCTTCCCCATTCCCATTTTTGCCCCATAGGGCTCAATGGGAATGGGGAAGGCGCTAATTACGGTACCGCTATTAGCGGTACCGTAATTATCGCCAAGGTCCCTTTGCGGCACCCTACTTTAACAGCTGGTAAAACCTGCCGTTAAGGTCGGGTCCCGCAAAGGGACCTCGTAATTAGGTGGTAATAGGTTAACGGCGCCGCAGCCTTTTACGGCGCCGTTAACCCATTAGCGCCTGGGTCGTAATGAGGCCCAACGTGGTAAATTTAAAGGCCTAGCGATTCATCCCCATTGGACAATTTACGTGTGTTTCTCAGCTACGGGAATCTCAAGTGTCTATGTGTTGGAATTACCTTGAGTCCACAAAACCTTGTGTCACAATCTTTCAACAAATTTTGGATTATCAAACACTATGTTAAAATATCACCATTTTATTAGGTCATTAAGACAATATTGTTTGTTAAAAAACATCCATCAATCACTAAAAACAATTTTAAGAGAAGTAGAAAAGCAACTATTGTAATATTGTTAATATAGAAAAGTTACATAAAGTGCAGTTACAACGTTACAACTTCAATACAATTTAATCATAAAACAATCTTTTACACCTACACATTAAGGTTTCACACTTTGGGCCTGATTCATAGAGTGTTTTCCAATGGAATGGTGTCCTTATAAGAGGCTGCTGTGAATCAGGCCCTTAATCGGCACACTTTTTAAGACACATCTTAACAGGGAGCATTGCTTCTCCGCTGAAGCTACTGACCCTCATGCTGCGCTCGCCCACACCTGCAGATCACAGATTGAGGAAAGCACCTTTGGCTGGATAAACATCCGATTTGGATGCTGCCCTGTTATAAAGTGGATTCACTGCACCTTCAGAATAAGGTGTGATGCAATTGCTATACTACCCTACTTCCGAGACATTGGCTGTATAAAGGGCTGAGTTCCATTTCCAAAGGGTTGTGAAGAAACAATCGGTGGTGAAGTTGAGGAACGTGAAGAAGCAGTGTGTAGTGGAAGAATTGGCAACAATGGTGTAAACACATGAACACACTCATTTCCCTGCACCTCATTAGCTTCCCTTGCAAAACGAATGTGCACAGCTGTACACCGTTGGGCAAATTATATAAAATGATGCACTGAGTTGATTTTTTTTTTTACCATCACTGTAGTATAGGTGTTTCAACATGTTCAAAACGTATAATGCTTGAAGCATTTGGAAACCTTTTCACACAATACATCCATAAATGGACTCCATCATTTGACTTTCTCAAGCAGGCATTATTCCGTAATAATTACAGGGATTTAAAATATATATATATATATAAAACACTGCCCGCGGTAGCGCGCGCGTAATTATGGGTAAGTTGCTAAACCCATAGGAAGACCACTTTTTGGGTGGCTTATAACTTTTCCAAAAAAGTATATGGGGCCCGCTGAATTTCTTTGGAAAGTTGGGTGAGGTTTCGTGGTGGGGGGGGTAAAGTTATAAGGGGTCCCAAACATTTTTTTTCTTCCATAGACTGAATGGGAAACAACTTTGCGCATGCCTACAGGCCAAACGGCTGGACGGACTTTAACCAAATTTGCGGCAGGAGCGTGGGCTTGGTTCCGAAAGAGTACTTTTGTGTGTTTGGTGGAAATCCGACCAGTACTTATGTTGCAAAGAACTGAAATGTATGTCTCAAAAAATGTGTGATATCTGGCTCGGCTCCACAGACCCATTTCCCTGTTCACTCCGCGGACAAAAGTCTCATTGGCTTGCAGTATGCTCTGATGTCAGTGAACATTGGACGAGGCCGCTGGTTGGGTGGAGGGAAGTTTGCTGTGCGTCAACATATTTGGGAACGCCGCTATGGTGTATCGGAGGACAGTGCGGTGCCGGAAGGGCCTGGAAAACATATTATATGCCATGTGGTGATGGGACGAAGGGATGGAAAGAGTAGTGGAGTGACAAGTGGTTCATCTGATATACATCATTAGGTGGAAGAAGATGGTGGTGTGCCTGTAGTATCCGTGCGTATTGCGCCAATTCGCAGGTACCTCCACAGGTAACTACCTTGTGTGGTGAATGCAGACAGCCTGCATTACGGAACGATAGCTGGTGCGTCAACCTCTTTCCGTGGTGACTGATGGCAGATCAATGGCAGAAGGAGAGTGCATTTCACATGACATGAACATTTTAACATACAGTGTACTATGGTGTGTTGCATGTGGTAAGGCTGTAGCCCCTTTGATGCATGGGTGGTGGCCTTGCACCGACAACTATGTGCCCTGGTTGCAAGTAGGTTTCACATTGTTGCCTTGTGTGTGTGGTTTGTCAACATTGCATGCACCGTTGGTTCCATGGCTGGACCTGATGGAGTGAACAGTCCTGCAGTGTGTCCCCTGGGTACAGTGTTGAAGAACTGTGTGCATAGAAGTTGATAGGGTTGAACTGCATATTTTATCGGCTTGGGTACTCTCCATTGCTCGGAGTGCTGACTACTGTACTGCACCATGAAGTATTGGTTTTGTGCACTTAATAGAGTGCTGGGAGCAGGGCCACTGTTGTCAAGATTTTGTGGATGGGTTGGGAGTAATACAATGCTATGTGAATAGAAGTGGGTAGGGGTGCCGGACAATGTTTTGTGTTTTTCTGCTAACTGTTACATGTGTGCATGCATCACTGTATTCTGGTGCGGGTTGGGTAGAAGTGTTGCTGCCTCTGTCACGTTTGTGGATTGTGCTACCTGGCCACATGTTCGCCTGCATGGCCCTGTTATGTTGTGCTGGGTGTGGGCAAGGCCTACACTGTTGGGTGCATGGAGAAAGGCCATAGGCCGTAGGCCATGCACCCAAGAGCCTAGGTCTTCACCACAGCCACCACAGCATAATGCAGCCATGTAGTTTTAAGTCTGCATCGCTCCAGTGGTGGTGACCTTTAAAGAATAGCTGTGGAGGACATGTAGAACAGCAGAAGTGAGCTGATATGCATACATTACCATACAGTGTAGGTTATTGCACATGTTGCACATTAGGGAGCACATGTGACCATTTGCGTTTGCTATGGTTTGACTTTTGTAACACCCATCCTATGTTACTTTTGTGGATTGTGGTACGTGGCCACATGTTCGCATTCATGGCTCTATTATGTTGTGGTGGGTGTGGGCAAGGCGAACACTCTTGGGTGTATGGACAAAGGCCGTAGGCCATAGGCCGTAGGCCATAGGCCATGCACCCAAGAGCCTAGGCCTTGGGTATAGCAGGTGGGATGTTTATGTGTAGCTACTTTTAGGACATGGGTGGGCGCCTTAAACTACTTAAAGTTCGTCAGAAGTTTCTTCGCATATGCTGGACAGGGGCAGTGTTACCAGGAGACAGAGGAAGAGATGCGCAAACGTCTGCTCTCACAACTAGTTAAAGCTGGTTCACAAGATGCAGACATGCGGTTCGTACTGGTGTGGTACAGATGCCTCCATTGTGATTGCAGATAGGCCAGTTCTGTGCGCCGCTCAGTCATAAGGGGATTTTAAAAACAAAGGAAAAGCCACATATAGACTCAGGAACAATTTACATATCAACCTTCATTTGCACACATTGATAAATACTATTAGGAAAGGGAAGGGGTAGCAGAAGTGGATCAATATTTGTATACATTGGTCGTGAGGAGAGGAAGGGATTGAGGTATCATTGTAACGTCTTTGATCACATAGATTTTGAGGTGATGGCGGGCTATGAAATGGGGAAGGGGTACACATGCAGGTCAGGCAGTGGTATTTTATTTTATCCATAATATATTCAATTTTGGCTTCCAGGCTGTCCAGTTTGCTATTCACAGAGTTTCTTTCCTTTACTGTGTCTGTATGTTGTTGTGGAAGGGGTGCCGCTTGTGCTGCATTGCTTTCCTTTCCAATATGTTCTCTTAAAGAAAAATAAATCTTTTAGGTGTGCATGAAGCAATAGATATTAAATATTTCACGTTTCAGACTGCGGTGCGTACCAATGGGGTTACTATCATAGGTGATTTCGTCATGAGGGAAATTCTAATTCTAATTCCACTCTAATGTGCTTGCTATTGCTGCGTACAAAAAGAAACGTTATGCTTATCTACCATTGTATGCTGCACCACCTGTGCAATTATCAGACAAACTTTAGTGTGCTTACTATGTTGTGGTGACTTTCTGGTCTTAGTACTTTCCAGTCCTTACTGTGGCCTTTCGTTCTTTGATCCTACGTAAAGCAGCAGTGCGATAAGATTGTTGAAGTCAGACGTCCCTTCTCTTATTGGTGCATTACGTTATGGTGCACTCCCGATGCCTTTGTTCAGTTTCTTTCATAAGTACACAATTTCCAGACCTACTCTACTTTCCCTTGTAATTCACGTACATGGTGCTGTTTATATTTGTTCCTTTTGTTTGCTGAATGGTACACACTATGTATGAGAACCGGTGCCTTTCTAAACAGGTTGGATGCCACCTGATGTCCGTGTAAAGGAGGTCCCAGACATGGCCTGCACCCCTTCCCCTCATTTCGAGGTACCAGGAACAAGCTCAACAAGGTATGTGACGTATGAAGAGCAAATTAACCTACAAAGAGCTGCAGTGGGACTCTGCCCAGTATACATTAGAAGATCCATACCGGCTGAAGCACCCATAACCAGACAACCCTGGGCAGCACGGTACCCTATCAGACAGCCATACCAGCCACTGATACGAAATGAGGAGTACCTACACACGGTCCACGAAGAGACCCCAAAAGCCTTAACGGAAGGCCAGTGGAAATGGCACAAGGGCCTGAACAGATTTGAGAATGAACAAGAGCAGCTATCGAAGATAACACGCCAGTGCGAGTAACTACGAAATTGACTGAAATAGGCACAGAGAGGAGACAATGTTACAACGCCAGGAAACAGTGTTACGAGACCAGATGGAAGAAACCGTCCTGTTAACCGTGTGTAAATAGGCTTGAAATGCAAGATGCTAAGAAATCGATATAGCTTGCAGTGCTTAGTAGAAGATAGAGCGGCTAGCGCCAACCGTGTATCTACCTCAATAAGGCACATTATACAAGTGCGACTCTATTCTGTAAAAGCAGAAAAGGTACCCAGGCGGCCAGAGGCCTGCCAGGCCAAGTTTCAAAACCCAGCCAAAGGCAAGAGAAGGAGCGGAATTGAAACTCAACAAAGAGCGGCTCATGCCTAGGAAATCGAGGTCAACCGGAGAAGGGGAGGAGAGCGTCAGCTCACAAGACTCCAACTTCAGAGCATACCAGCCTTCCTAATGAAGGTCAAGATAAGGGGGGCTCATGCAGGTGGCTAGGCCGACACAGAATTAAATGCACTAAAACCTGGAAACTGAAGCAGATTCATGGTGAACTAACACATGACCAGCCAGGTGCGAAGTACCATCGCCTGATGTCATCCGGGACCCGAGGATGCCATAACTTTTCCCGATAAGAGACTACAGTTTCGAGGCTATCCCTAGCCAACTAATTGACATGTCGCCCTAAAACACTGATTGATGGAAGGGAGGCAGGGTGAATCTTGGGAAACCAGGCTCAGGGGTGTCTATTCTGCATGCTGCTAATTAAAGTGGAGATTTATGTTTAGGGGTGTAACTTGCCCAATCACAATGGACCATGTAATCTAGGGTCCTATAAACACTGTAGCCGTTGTACTTGTAGTGACGTCAATCACGTGTGATATAGAGGGATGGGCGTAGACGGCCACCCAATAAGAGTTATCCAATCCACATGCTCCATTATCATACACAGATATAACACCTATATTTAAGTTACCATTCCTAACCAATTATATTGCAAGATGATTCTTTTATAGAAATTAGACATCAAAGATGACGATTTGTGCCTATAAAAATTGTTGTTCAACTGAAGTTCGTGGAAGTTGGAGCGAGAACGGTGATCGCACTTCAGCTGATTCCCATTTGTTTCCCTGTTTGATGTATGTATCATTAAACAGACTTCCCTTTGCCAAACTACTGAGTCCTCGTTATTGAATCGTGTGGGAGTAAGTGAATCCTGCACCCCCTGTCCTCACCTGGTGCAGCTATCTTGTCTTACAAGTTTTAGAGGATGACCGCTGACCTATGGGCCCGTCAGTAATTTCCTCTCCTTGTGAACACTTGGTAGCGTGAGGATGGTTTCAGCCATCGATTATAGATTATCGATTGATACAGTGTAAGACACCCTTAGACCGAAGGCACAAAGTAACTTTGGGCCTTCGGTAAGATCACGAGTCCTTTTGCCATTCCGGCTGAGTAGACTGAGAAGCTTCCCATGGACAATGATAGAGTAAAGAATCTCAAAAAATCTGCATTGGGTCTGAAGGAACCCGCCTTTCCAAGCATAACCCTTCTCATTCCCATGGGCAGCGGATCGTACGAAAACCTTAAAAGCAGGAAGAGGAAGGGGCGGTGATCCCGAAGTTCCAGAGAGGAAACGATGCGATCGGTGAGTGAAACAGTAAACTCGTTACTTTGGCAAATGTCGTGTAGGCGTTAGAGCCAGCAAGGGAAAGGTAATGGAGGGTGGTGGAAAAACAATGAAATAGTTAGAAGTAGAGAAGACTGTATATATATACATATATAGGGGTTAATGACTTGAGCATAAGAAATAAAACATAAATCAGGGGGGCACCTGAAGTAAAAACGTAAATCAGGGGGGCACCTGAAGTAAAAACGTAAATATTTGCCTTGTTCCTGTACTTTAAAGAGTGGTCAGAAGGAACGTGAACCCAGAGCCCACAGTGGGGGGACGATTAGGCTACGATTATGTTTAAAGACGTCATAAAGGGGGTTTGTTCAAATCCCATGACGGGGTATTAATTAGAAGGCAGGTATACGTACGACCAGCTGGTGTCTGTCTAGTCTGTCAAACGTCTGTCATATAAGTTCTTTTGTATGTCGAATATAAAATAATTGTATTGGTGATTGTTTAAAATGCATTTTGGATTTACGCGATTCTGTAACTGAGAGGAATCGCCACTGAATTGATGAGTTTTGAGTAAATTGTTGGTATAAAATATGGCAGGAAAAGATTGGATTGGAGCTTGCGTATTTGGTGCTCGCTCATACTATTAAAAGAGTGAAAGAACTGTATAGTTATTGATTGGTGATGGAATTAAGAATGGAGGAAGTTACCCCGCTTGCGCATTTATGCAAGCAACTGCCCAAGCATGCAACAAAGCTGAAGAAATATAGCCAGGAGTGGGTTAAGGGCACCACAGATAAGATGTTTATGCCATGGCCCCAGAATGGGTCACTCTCTAAGGCTGTTTTACAGCACATGACCACCTTCCTACATGTCACATATACCGACAAAAAGCTAGAGAAACGTCTTGCTGTGCTGGAACTGTGGAAAATGTTTGAAGAAACGAAGGTGGAAGAACCACCCGCAGATTGGATATTAAATGTATGTACAGAGGGGGGTGAGACGCCTACCGCGCCACCTGCCCCACCTGAACCAGTAATCGAAGGGAGTAAGTCAGAGGGTCTTTACCCGCTAAGAGAATTTAAGGCAGCCACGGGATGCAGCAATCCGGCATATGAGTCGCCTCCTTGCAGTGGTGACGACATCAAAGAAAAAGGGCAAAAAAGTAATCTTGCCTCCGTAGTCCCGAGGGACAAGGAGAGACGCAGTGATGAAGGGAAGGATCAGGTACAGAGTAGTACATCTCTTGAGAGAGAGGGAAAGAAGCAGAAAGGTAGTAGCAAGTTAACATTCGCAAAAGGACGAGTGGATGGGAGGTCAGATATTGCTAAAACTTGATGGTAAAGGGAGTGATGACATAAGACCGAGGGAATGGTCTGATGAGGTGCTGAGAAAGGAAAAGGAGAAAGAAAAGGATATGCGAGACGAGAGGATAAGAAAGAAGAATAGGTTGAGGCAAGAACAACTATATCGCGAAGAGCGAGGAATACCGCTCAGTCGCACAGAATGCACAGCCTATGAGAAGTACAGGTAGAATATGCTAAAGTTAGAGGAAGAAAGGAGAGTGCAAGAAAGGAAGGTAAAGAAGCGGGAAGTCGAGGAAAGTAGAAGGGCAAAAGAACGTAGAAATGAACGGATGAGGGAAGTAGATAAGGCTAAAGAAGAAACAAAGAAGCAAAAGGAAATAGATGAGGAAGCGGAATGTAAGTACAGGGCACGAGATTTAGAATATCTACAACGGGAAGTTAAAAAACTCAATCCTGTTGTAGAATGGGAAGACACAGAAGAATTATTTCCTGCAAGCGATGCAGTACCAAGTACAAGCGGGAAAAAAATTGAAGATAACTTCGACACCAGAAGAATCGGGGAAACGATTGATAAAATTTATGATGAGATGGGGCTGGAACTAATTTCCAAGGGGGAAGGCAGGATGAGCGCTTAGAGAGCACTCTTCTATATGACACTGAGGATGTCACCCGAAGTAGTGGGAGCAGGGGACGGTCCCTAGAAAGGCTAGAGATTGGGCAGAACTAAGAAGATGCAAGAAGTTGCGTAAACTGGGAGTATTCAGGGTCTGACTCCGGTGGGGAAACGGAGGAAGTGGCATATGATGAAGAGAGACGGTGCGAAAAACGGCTCCCAAGGGATCGAGAGGTATGATGGTCAGATGCTAGCAGGTCAGCAAGTAGGACACCGAAGTCCGCTGGACAATCCAGCCGACATGAAGAAACACCCCGCGGGGTGTCGGCGCCTGCCTATGCAGACAGGTTAAGGGCATTGCTAGGCAGACGGCAAGGTGGGAACGTAACCCCAGCGGTAGACCGGAGAACTATGGGGAAAGAGAAGGAGGACTGTGCGTTCCAATTCCCATTGCTAGAAAAGGGGGGAGCAAGACCACAATATATTCCATGGCTACACATGGACCGAGAACCTTAAAAATAAACTTCCAATGCTGACATCGGGAGCCGGAAAGTGGATACATGAGTTAGAGAAAATGCCGGGGGGTGTCACCTTAGCTATAGGGGACATTAAGGGCCTCGTAATTGCCATACTGGATGAAAGAGCCGATGATGTATGGAATGGGGCAAGCTACCCTAGGGTAACCCTAACTGACACCTCCCATGATGGAGCGCCATTTAATAACGATAATGACTTGAAAAATGAAAGAGTCAGAGGATCCTTTGCTTTATATCCAGAATTTTCAAGATGCGTGGGTGCTCGAAACGCATGAATCTTGGACAAAATCCATCCCTGTATTCTATCATATATTGTGCCAAGGGTTACCAGAACCGGTGCAAAAACAGCTCAAGAAATTGGTAGGAATAGAAGCTAAACCATGGGCTGAAATCCAGTTGACAATTGCACATTATTGCAGATTGCAGCAAGAAAAGAATCGCAAAAAGGAGGCAACACGTAAGGGTGAGGAAGCAAAACTGGTGCAAAGGAAGCCCTCGAAGTATGCTCTCGAGGGAGCATTGCTCACCAGCCCGGCCGAACCAAGCATACAGCAAGCGACTAAACCCTCGCAAAATAATCAAGGTAGCACAGGATTTTACCCGAGGGGAAGAGGGTTTGGAAATAGAGGATGGCAGAGTAATCAGGGAGGGTTTCGAGGTAACCAAGGAGGGTTTCAGAATGTTCAAGGTGGCTTCCAGAACACACTGATGGGCAATCCAACTATGCCAGATGGACAGATGGCCCGATCACTGCCAGTATGTTGACTGTGTGGAATGACTGGACATGTGGCACGCATGTGCAGAAGCGATGGCATGTGGCAAAATAACCAATGGATGGGGGCAGGCATGGCGAAAAATTACACGGTGCAGCAGCAGACAGCAGGCTTGCAGCAAGGTGCACAGCAAGTGGTTCAACCACCGAACATGGGGAGTATGCCCCAAGGACAACCCCAGTAGGCACCGCCGCAGATGGCTCAGGGCAACAATCCCGGAGGGGGAATTAACCCTGGAAATGGGGGAAACCCACAAGTGTACAGTGGACCGAACCTATATATAAAGTAGGACAGCTCACGGGAGACCCTGATGTGTTCTATCCTATCAGTGACACCAGGCCCTAATAGGGAACCTAGGGTGAATGTCGCCATAGGGGGTAAAGAATATTCCTTCCTAGTTGACACGGGTGCAACGCTTTCCTGCATACAAGAAGGCACATTTTCCTTGTCCGGCGAGGCCATAGATACCCAGAGTTTCACTGGCGCTCATAGTAGAGTTCCTTTTACAGATGCATTCCCAGTCTCATTGGGAGAGCGCAAAATGAATGTACCTCTATTGTATTCACGTCAGACCTCAGTAAATATTCTGGGTCGGGACCTAATGACTAAACTAAACATGACCATCTCGTTTACCGAGAATGGTATAGTGTGCTCCGACCCAGGAATGCACTTCTCAAACATGTGCGAAATGATCAGAGCATATTCTGGACGTGCAGCCATGAGGGCCATACCGCTGGAGCCAGAAGTCTTCGCATATGGTGTGCGAGTGCTTATGGCGGGATTGCCAGGCCTCGCAGACAGAACTATGAGAACCCCTGATGAGTTTCTATTCAAACCAATAATACCCATGCACGAAGAGGAGGGACAAGATACAATCTGCCGCAGTGCGAGGAAAAGTGGTATTAGTTGAAGGATATGACGATGAGGGGAGACAATGCTGTGCGATTGTCGCCATCGAAGAAGGGTATCGAGTAACTGACGTCACCGATGACAATCTGTTCGAAGAAGACCCTGAACTAGAAGAGACAAGAGTGGAAGTGAGTCTCATATTTTGCATTAAAATGATCAGAAGGGAGGTACCACAGAGAATGATGTTGGCACTAAAACGTCCAGAATACTTTGATAATGACATGGCCCAAGTGCCTGCCACAGTATGGACTACTGGGCCCTATGATGTAGGTCTCCTGAAAGGGGCGGGTGAAGTGAAAATTAAATTAAAACCAGGAGCAATTTTACCACGAGCGCGACAATATCCCATGTCCAGAGAGGCAGATGAAGGAATCGCGAAGACTATCTCCGCCATGATGGAGCAAGGCATCCTAGTGATGTCAGAATCACCTTGCAACACAGTAATTTATCCAGTCAAGAAATCAAAGGGAGGGTCCTGACGTTTAATCCAGGATTTAAGAGCATTGAATGACATAGTCGAAGCCGATTTCCCTCTAGTCCCGAACCCCTCCACAATTTTGTGCAACATACCCAAGGAGGCAAAATATGTCACGGTGATCGATTTGAAAAATGTGTTTTTCTCGATTCCATTGCACCGTGACTCACAAAACCTGACGTCCTTTACTTTCAGACAAATGTGCCTGAAAAGTACGAGGTTGCCACAGGGGTACTGTGAGTCTCCATCCATTTTCAACAGAGTCCTACAGATGGACCTAAGCAACATTGCGGTGGACAGTGTTGTCTTGCAGTATGTAGATGACATTCTGATCTGCAGCACCACTGAAGAGAAATGCAGGCGTGATTCTGTCCGCTATTGACTATACTGGCTGAGAAGGGGTACAAGGTTGACAAGGAAAGGTTGCAGTACTGCCAACAGGAGGTGTTGTATATTGGGCAAGTGATCTCACATGAGGGGAAGAAGGTAACCCCAGAAAGGGCTGAAGCTAACATGAACACGGCCAAGCCGTGCACGATAAAACAAATGCAAAGCTTCTTAGGCCTGTGCAATTATGTCCGAGCATGGGTCTTTGACTACAGCTCATATACCAAGCCCTTGCCACAGGCCCTTAAAAAGGCCCAGGCAACACGAGAAGAAATTGAGTGGAATGAAGAAATGGAGAAGGGGTTTACAAAACTCAAGGGGGCAATTTGTAAGGCCCCAGTTCTCGGGATTCCTAATTATGCGGAGGAATTCTATCTGTTCTCTCATACTGATGGTAATTTTATGACAGCAGTGCTTGCACAATGAACCTCATTGGGGTACAAGCCCCTAGCACATTACAGCGGGAGTCTGGACCCGGTCATGAAGGGCAACTTCCCTTGCGAGCAAAATTTAGCTGCTGCTGCGTTCGCCATCGAGAAGGCATCCTCCATTGTGATGTGGTGCTCCATGACATTATATGTTGAGCACTCACTGTTCACCATACTAGAGAAGCCAAAGGGAACACTGACTTCTCAGAGAGCATCGGCTTATGAGGTGATTATCTCTAATCCATCGATCAAGATGCAAAACTGTGAACCCTGCTACGTTCATAGCTGAGCCAGTCACCGAGGAAGAACCTGTGCACGACTGTGCGAACTATGAAGAATTCTATGATGAGATCCCCAGGATAAAAGAAAATGCCCTGGCATGTGGAGAGATTATCTTTATTGACGGGTCTTCAAGAATTGACCAAGAAGACGAACAAAGGTATACAGGTGTGGCTGTGATCAAACACATAACGATTGGAGAGTTCCAAGTACTTGTCAGTGCACGAATCCCATCTCATTATTCGGCACAGGCTGCAGAGCTAGTGGCATTGATACTCGCCATGGAGAATCATGCAGACCAGGAAGTAACAGTGTACAGTGACTCCGCCTATGTGACGTCTACAGTGCACGCAGGACTAGCGCACTGGAAAAGGAGGGGCTACCTCCGAGCAGACGGCACGCCAGTGCAGCATGCAGCCTTATTGGACAGGCTGATAAAAGCACTACAGCTCCCAGTGGGCATAGCAGTCGTAAAATGTGCCGCTCATACCAAGGGGGCAGATTTCGTGTCACGTGGAAATCATGAAGCGGACACGGAAGCCAAGCGTATGGCATCCAATACTGAAACAATCATGGACGTGGAGGTGGCACGTACCCATTAAAGAATGATGATAGCACAAGCCACTCCAGAGGCCTATAGCAATATGGGGCAGACTCAGCTAATGGAGCTCCAAGGGGAGGCACCTCGGGAAGAGAAGAATTTATGGAAGCGTCAAGGGTGTTCTTTAAACCCCTCTGACGGATTGTGGAGGCAAGACAGCACTGGTAAACCAGTAATGCCTGTCACCCTCCTAAATGTAGAGTTAGAACAGCTTCACTACCCCATACACATGACAAAGGAAAATCTTGCTGCAACGCTCGCAGAAGACTAGTTCACACCGAATTTAGCGGAGCATGTTGCATTTTTTGTGGTAAACTGCATTACCTGCCAGCAATTCACCTCTGGGCACACATTAAAAGTAGTGAGAGGAATCATCCCCAGACCAAATGGACCTTTCCAGCACCTGCATATCGATTATGTCGATATGATTCAGGTGTGTAATGTGTGCAGGTATTTAATTGTGGTGGTGTGTCCCTTTTCAAGATGGGTAGAAGCAGGTCCCTGTACACACCCCGATGCAACCTGTGCCGCAAAATTTCTGGTGAGGGAAGTGTTCCCTAGATGGGGGGTGTGCGAAGTGATGAGATCAGATAATTGGGCCCATTTTGTAAACTCAATATTTGAACAGCTTAACTTGTTGCTTGGTATAAGGCATAAGTTCTCGTCGGCGTATCATCCTGAGGGGAATGGGATATGTGAACCAACGAACAGCTTGCTTAAGGAAAGGATAGTCAAGTTGAAGCTCACATTAAGGAAGGGATGGCTGCCCTGTCTACCACTGGCATTGTATGCTCTTCGGAACCAGCCAGGCTCCGACCATCACCTCACGCCGCACGAGATAGTTACTGGTAGAAGGATGAGGACCCCTCTTAACCCCCGAGACAGAGCTAGATGTGATGCCCAGCCAACTAGGGAGGTTCTAGGAGAACAGATGAAAGCCTATCTGGACTGTCTCACATACAGCACCTGTGTCATTTCAGGCCAGCTGCAGCGACGGTGGAAAAGGGACAGCACAGCACAAACCACAACAGATAGTGCTGATGCAGATGCAACTCACAGCCTGTGTGCACCCCTCATCTTCCCTGGAGACAGTGTGCTCGTGAGAAACTTTACAAGAAAAAGATGGGACGAGCCAAGGTTTAATGGCCCATTTATTGTGGAGGACTGCACCCCGTCCACTGTCAAGCTCAAGGTCAGGAGATCCTGGATCTTCCTAAATGACATCAAGCCCTTTGTAGGAGAGAAACCTCCTGCTGCACCCATCTTCAAAGAATCTACAGACAAAGGAGAACCTCAGCAAGTACAGACAAGATCCATGATGAGGAAAAAGGACGCATGAGCAGCAAAACAAAGACAAGGAACTTTTGTGCGAAATTGTATCTTAAAATTTGACAGTTCTCCTGAAAAAAAAAAAGGGGATAAGGACATAAAAAGCAAATACTCTGTGCATCCTAGTTGCAGGGTAAAGAGAAGCACATCCAAAGCCATAACAACACTGATAAACTGAACTTGTTGAAATCACATCACGCCCAGGTAGTACAAAGAATCAAGACCCTGATAGACTGCTAATAAAATATTTTCTGAGAGTGCAACACAGTATCCTGAAGCAACCAGTATCAAGACTTTAATCACGGAATTAATGGTACATTCCAGCAGAAATCTCAAGTGGGATGTGCTAACCTACTTTCAACTCGTGGTGTTACCATGCCCGTCACTCATAGGGAGAGAAGCCAGTGTCAAAGACTTTATTCAAGATCCTGCAAACAAGAAGGTAATCTGGCAACTGCTGATTGTCATAACGGAAGCCTTCATCAAACTGCCCGAGCACAGCGAACAGGACACTAATGCTCCCACCTCAAGTGATCATTGATGAACTTACATTTACCCTATTTTTCCGCATCATAGAGGAATGCCCAGGACTCGTCGGGAGAACGACAGATACCCTAACCTTTATCAGGGACCCAAGAAACAATGACTTTCTCAACCAAGTATGGTACAAATTGAATTACATGGTTGCAATCCACGCAGCAGGAAAGTGTAAAAACTGTGCAAATCAAAAGAAAAGCTTATGATCAGGACACAACCAAACAGGGCAAATGTCCCCATCACCCGAGGACACCCGGCTGGCGCACAATGTCCTGTTTAGATTAGTCACAGACTATCCGGAGATGGTGGGGAGGCCTGCAGATGTTGATGTCATCACCTTTCTTAGAGATCCGGACAACGCCCCACACATGGGCACACTCCTCCAAGGCATAATGATCCAGGTGGAGCTGTCCAACTTCCAGCGAGAATTCCTAAGGAGATTCCAGTGAGACTTTTAGCCGAGGGACAGATCAAGGTGACAAAGACTGTTCACACTGCAAGGAAGGCCTGAGATCTAGAGGCTAGAGAATCAGAGCAAATGTCATTAACGCCAGAAGACAGCCAATATGCATACCGCGTTTTCTTCCACCTCATTGAAAACTTTCCAGAACTAGTGGGTAGACCCAGCAATGTTGACATACCCGCATTCCTCAGTAATCCAGCAAAAAATGCACAACTGAACAGGCTCCTGAGGGTTATCATAGTGCAACTAAGAAGTAATTATGGACATCCACTGCTGAGGAGCGCCTTATAAGGAGGAAATCCAAAATAGAACTTTGTCGTCATCATTTCACTGTGGAACAGATAGAGAAGAGAGACACTGTTCCTCAACTTGTTGCTGAGAGACCAAACGAAAGGAGCAGACACAAGAACTTCGCCATCATATTTTTCCCTGCTCTGCATCCTTCTAATTTTTTCCTATTTTTTCATATATTGACTTCTGCTTTTATTTTTGTTCCTGTTGGTACAACATCTTATTTTTGCCATTTTGACTCGTTTTCTATTTTTCCATATTTTTATTTTTATTTATTTTTTCCTATTTTTACAACTTTATTTTTGTACGATTAGCTCATCCTTTCCTATTTTAGCCACACGTTCAGTTTTTATTTTATTTTTATTTTTACTTTATTTGTTTATTTTTATTTTTCATGTTCGCTTTTGTTTTATTTTTACTTTTATTTTTGCAACATTTCATTTTGTGTGATTTTGTAGCAGTTCCACCGTTTTATATTTTTCACATTTGAACTGTTTCCAGCATGTCCTCAGGACCAAAGCAAATTTGAGGCGTGTACTGGGACCTCAGCTAGTATCGATATGCTTAGATGGACGTTATGTACCAGAGTTGATAGCCTAACCTTTTTCCATATTCTAGCGAACAGAACCGTGCTGCATACCCAGAGACTGCCATCATCACCCACAAGAGGGGGGACACTGAAAGCACTCGACACTTTAGTAGTAACAAACTTTCGAACTGTGAGACCAGAGCAAAAGAAGGAATAAATAACTGACTATGAACTCATTCGAAATGGGGGCTCAGAACAGTAACTTGGTTTTACCCCCAACAGAAGGGCGCCCCCGCTTTCCTGGAGGAAAATGATGCAAACTTTCACTCTGAACGATTATGTGCATATGTACTGTGATCATAATTGGTTTTCTATTATTAACAATCAGAACTCCTTTCTTTATTGGTGCACGAAGTGTCCCCCTATCAGTGCACCCACCAGATAATGAACATCTGGGGCCTACAAAATCACCCAGACCCTACATAGTGATTCCATTTACAAGAAAAGCTAATGGTGAAGCAAATGATGTAAAATTGAAAATAATTAGCAGTGATACATATACACACGAGGTGATGAATGAGAGAAAAGGCTGGACCAGGGTCAGCACGGTATGAATGATAATGTAGCACTGGCTACGGCACGCACCCACACTCAGAATGCACACATACAAGGGCAAATGTCAATGGCTGCAAGGCCTCCAACGAAGGCAGCAGAAAAGGAGAGACTGCCTGCCGAACTTTCAATTCCAGAGAATAGTGGAGATAACCAAGAAAAGCCGAGTGAA
Source organism: Ambystoma mexicanum (assembly GCF_040938575.1). Lineage (NCBI taxonomy): Eukaryota > Metazoa > Chordata > Amphibia > Caudata > Ambystomatidae > Ambystoma > Ambystoma mexicanum. The sequence goes on along the minus strand of NC_090931.1, from coordinate 1,421,446,245 downwards.
ATGCCAAAGAAGGAGGGAATAGCAAGATCCCTCAAAAGAACAGAAGTGGCCAGAAAAGAACTCACAGAGAAGACCCACAAGCTAATAGAGTATTTGTGCCCATGTATAGTCCAAGCAAAGAAACTACACGAGGAGCTGAAAAACAGAACTATAGAAACTATAACTTCAAGCACACCTGCTCCAACTCAAGGAACAAGCCGCAGGCCTACAGCACAGCCACAAGTTGGGAGGTTGATGAACCAATGGTGGTTACGGGAAGTCTATGGCAGACTGCAAAAGGGAAGGAAAGGAAGCACAAATCCCCCTCCTACCACAGCGATGCAGTCAAGGCAGCCTGCTCCATCAAGATACCTGAAGTGGAAAAGCAGCACAGATGCATTCAGAGACGTAGTCATAGCAAACTACAGAAGAACGCTGAGAATCAAGAGAAGCCCTCATGAAGATAACAATGAACTTAATGACTACCTGGACAGCACAGCCCATCTCGGAAACAACATATGGTACCAACACATGAAGGAAGTAGGACGAAGGCAGTCAGAAGGAGAATGCTTCATCTGTGCACTCCTACCATACAGCATGGGAAAGTCCAAGATATTCGTGGCTGTAGAAATTGATGTCCCTACAGCACACTGTATGTCACATGTAGCTATGTGCAACACCAGAGGATAATTTATGGCATGAGATGCATCGTTGATATGGGCCAATGAAAAGGATTACCCCGATGAAGATGGCTACGTCCAGGACATTAAAAAAAGGAACCGAGCGCACACCAGAAATCATGTGATCAGGTAAGACTGAACGATCAAGGGAAGACTCCAGAAGAGGCTCAAATGTGGAAAAACCAAGGCCAAATGCAGATCTGGGGGTCAGTGGTCTCCCCAGATGGATGGGAGGACGGAATAGTAATCTGCCGAGCATGGATGGTCCTTGGAGCATGCAAGGAAGCAATAGAGAATCTGCAGAGGTTATGCAAACCTCTGTGGCCAAAGCTAGTAAAGTTGCTAACATGGGTCGAAGATAGAGGGGGACCCCTACAGATAGTGCCACTGGAGAGCCCAAAACTATGCTTCAGAAACAATGGCACAAGGAAGATGGGGGAGAATCAAAACTGTGGACGAATCTTTGAAGCTCCGGGAATGACACAAGGAACCGCAGTTATTATGGACCATTAATGGGCGTGTGGAGCCAAGGCATATATAAGACTACCGAAAAACTGGGGAGGCATATGCACACTAGTAAACGTCCACGTTCCCACACTAGTGATCCCTAAAAATGACCTGAAGTTGGACAGTTTCCCGAAAGCAGATGCTCATCTAAGAAGAAGAAGAAGATCTGTGGAACTGATATCCAGGATGAAGAGGGAAATTACTTTTCTCCCAAATCAGAAGAGGCATTCCAAGCAATCCCGTACGAACACAGGCTGTTCAGCCTCACCTCAACAGTATTCACAACACTGCTCCTGCCCCACATCCAAGTTGGAGGGAATGCAACCAGATAGGAGTTATTGCAGACCATCAATAGCAATATAAAAGGATTCAACGCAATCAAAGAAGAGCTGAGAGCAATTAGACTGATGACTTTCCAAAACAGATATGTGCTTGACATGATCACAGCAATGGATGGAGGTGTTTGTGCAAAAATCGGAGAATCACACGATGAAGAAAACGGAACCCTAACAGAGGCTATAAGCATGCTGACAAGCCTAAAAAAACAGATGATCGATGAAAGTGACGAAGTAGACGATGACAGCTGGTTTGGAGACCTATTCTCGTGGGTCCCACAATGGATGGCTGATATATTCAAGTTTCTGGGAGCTCTACTAGCAATGATATTGCTAGGATCCTGTGTTATCAAGATAATCATGTCGCAGTACCAGAAAACTGCGAAGAAAGCCATAGGGATGAAAATAATGGTTGATGTCCAACCAGGATGGAAGCCAGAGACCTGACTGATGAAGAGATAAGAGACTTTGTGAAGGCCAGCAAATTTGCGCCAGAAGGAACAAAGTTCCCATACCGTAAGAAACGAAGAAGGTATGAGGGAAAATGGATCTACTGCAGCCCAAATGGACAATGTCAGATAATGACGTGGAACAAAGACGAACATGTGAAGACAGCAGGGAGTTTGAAGGGAGTGATAAAAATATGGACTCCAAAGGCTCACACATTCATGCCATCATGTACCAACGCAGAGGACGATGAGCATGACACTGAAGAAGCGAAAGAAATGAATGCAAAGGAGGTTGCAGAAGTGGTCGATGAACCGACCAGAGCGGGGAGTGTAAAGGAGGTCCCAGACATGGCCTGCACCTCTTCCCCTCATTTCGAGGTACCAGGAACGCGCTCGCCAAGGTATGTGACGTATGAAGAGCAAATTAACCTACAAAGAGCTGCAGTGGGACTCTGCCCAGTATACATCAGAAGATCCATACCGGCTGAAGCACCCATAACCAGACAACCCTGGGCAGCACGGTACCCTATCAGACAGCCATACCAGCCGCTGATATGAAATGAGGAGTACCTACACACGGTCCACGAAGAGACCCCAAAAGCCTTAACGGAAGGCCAGTGGAAATGACACAAGGGCCTGAACAGATTCGAGAATGAACAAGAGCAGCTATCGAAGATAACACGCCAGTGCAAGTAACTACGAAATTGAATGGAATAGGCACAGAGAGGAGACAATGTTACAACGCCAGGAAACAGTGTTATGAGACCAGATGGAAGCAACCGTTCTGTTAACCGTGTGTAAATAGGCTTGAAACACAAGATGCCAAGAAATCAATACTGCTTGCAATGCTTAGTAGAAGATAGAGCGGCTAGCGCCAACCGTTTATCTACCTCAATAAGGCACATTATACAAGTATGACTACATTTGGTAAAAGCAGAAAAGGTACCCAGGCGGCCAGAGGCCTGCCAGGCCAAGTTTCGAAACCGAGCCAAAGGCAAGTGAAGGAGCGGAATCGAAACTCAAGAGCGGCTCATGCCTAGGAAATCGAGTTCAACCAGAGAAGGGGAGGAGAGCGTCAGCTCACAAGACTCCAACTTCAGAGCATACCAGCCTGCCTCATTAAGGTCAAGATAAGGAGGGCCCATTCAGGTGGCTAGGCTGACACAGAATTAAATGGATTAAAAGCTGGAAACTGAAGCAGATTCATGGTGAACTAACACGTGACCAGCCATGCGTGAAGAAGTACCATCGCCTGATGTCATCCGGGACCCGAGGATGCCATAACTTTTCCGATAAGAGACTACAGTTTTGCGGCCATCCCTAGCCAACTAATTGACACGTCGCCCTAAAACACTGATTGATGGAAGGGAGGCAGGGTGAAACTTGGGACACCAGGCTCAGGGGTGTCTATTCTGCATGCTGCTAATTAAAGTGGAGATTTATGTTTAGGGGTGTAACTTGGCCAATCACAATGAACCATGTCATCTAGGGTCCTATAGACACTGTAGCCAATGAGACGTCGTACTTGTAGTGACATCAATCACGTGTGATATAGAGGGATGGGCGTAGAAGCCCACCCAATAAGAGTTATCCAATCCACATGCTCCATTATCATATACAGATATAACACCTATATTTAAGTTACGTTTCCTAACCAATTATATTGCATGATGATTTTTTTATTGAAATTAGACGTCAATGATGACGTTTTGTGCCTATAAAATTGATGTTCAACTAAAGTTCGTGGAAGTCGGAGCGAGACCAGTGATCGCACTACAGCTGATTCCCATTTGTTTCCCTGTTTGATGTATGTATCATTAAACGGACTTCCCTTTGCCAAACTACTGAGTCCTCGTTATCGAGTCGTGTCGGAGTAAGTGAATCCTGCACCCCCTGCCCTCACATGGTGGAGCTATGTTGTCTTACAAGTTCTAGAGGGTGAGCGCTGACCTATGGGCCCATCAGTGATTTCCTCTCCTCGTGAACATCTGCGATCAGACGCATATTCCGCGACTGCTGTGTCCATTAACATGGCGCCATGTTGTATGGTACATGTTTACAAACTAAGGGTATCCTGGTAAAAACCTATGAAATTCAGTGAATAAACATTATTAAAGGGGCATTATGATTAAATTGAACTACTAAAGACTTAGCAAATTCGGTGAAAACATTTTCTTTAAGTGTTGTTATGGTTTAGTTGCCCTACTAAAAAGCTATCAAATTCGGTGAAAAAAAAACATTGTTAAAGGGAAGTTATGGTTCAGTTGCCCTAAGAAAATTCTGTGCAAAACATTTTGTAAAGGGCCATTGCAGTTACTCTGTAGTAATACCAACCTATCCATATTATGGTTAAACGTAAAACCGAAACCCCCCAGAAAATCGCTAGTTATGGTAAGCTACACAACCATAACTCGCACAACCACTGTGCACTGCTAAGACTAGCACCCATGACATGAAAGATGACATCACAAATGTCATTGATGACATCACTGACACTTCCAAAACCTCAACACCATCACCACCTCTCCCAACCCCTCATCCCACTCAACTACTCTGTCACTTTCTCAAATGGCCACAGCCTCGCCCACAAAAAGATCCTGCCTCTCTACAAGCTGTCCAAGACTTCATAAATTCGACGTTGACGTTTGAACAAATACATTTGCCTAACATTACTTATGACAAGCAGCATTCCACCCATATTAACAGAAACAGAAGTAAGTGCCCTGGGAAACTAGCAAAAAAGGACAGTGGTGCTCTGTGCTTGGGAGGGACAGGGATCTCTCTGTGCAGTGTTGGCGGGTGTGCATCCTTTTTCTCAAGCCTGCATCCAAAGCCACAGAGTTCCCAGAACCCTGAAACAAGGCACGCGTATGTGCAGATTTCCCTGCTCTGCAAGATGGCTTTGCAAATACTGCCATGCCACTAACCAGAGACACAGAAAAGGCATTTATATACCTGCTTGTAGATATGAACAGTGGCAGCCATCTTGGAATGGTGCTATTCACCCACGGAGCAAGTGGACCATGCAAGCTGCTAGAGCGAAAGGTTAAGGAAATTATAGAATCATAGCAAAAGTTATAAACAAATGTATTTATGTAAACATATGCCATTTGAATCTTCAAAAGAAACATTTGTTTCTGATGCCTAATAAAAATGCTGAATAAAAAGGTAGACTCGTGACTTTTTTGCACTCTTTTAATTACATTACTATTTTGTAACTAGTTATAGAAGCATTATTTACAAATGGGTTCTTATTGTTTGTTACGTAATGTGATTTATTCTGCACATTATTGGCATTTTCATGGTGACCAGGCATGGCAATTGTCAAAATCAAGGTGCACAATGTAACAATTTCTTGGTGGCCATCACCTCCAGAGACCACACATGTATGGAAACAGCAAGGTAGAAATCATCCCTCAAGATTTGATGCACGCACAGCAGAAAAGAAAAAATAGAGGGGACAATGACCATGTATTGTTACATCAAATAGAAAGCCTGCACTATAATGCAATACTTTGCCTCTTTGGCTTCACTAACTTTCAGGCAGAAGGAAAGAACATGTTTACATGTTTCCTGTGTCTGCCTTTTGTATTCAAGCATAGCAACGGCTATACTATGACCCAACCCTTTGTGGCAAAATATCCAACGAGGAAATCAAGCAACTTAGTAATCATAGACTTTTTTGTTGTTTTGCATAATGTCCTGAGGCTACCAAATGAAGCGATCGAAGATCCGGATTCCCTAACCAACAAATCCGTTCATTGGTTTAGACATAAGAAGGGGTGCTTGTCCCTGATTAGGGATGATATTGGATCTTGTAGTAGGCAGAGGTCACCTTGGGGGTTTGACGATTTTATTGAAATATTTTTACAAGACGCGTGTTTGGCCCAGGGATTACTATCCATCGAGGTCAGAACATGCACACCACAGGGGCCAACCATCTCATTAAGACTGAATGTTCCACATTGAAGGAGAGATTCTACCAGCAACAATCAGGAACTACCACCGCACGCTAAAAGAAAGAGCACTCAGAGAGTCTGAACCCCAGGGAGGAAGGCACTGACTACCTCCACTAAAGGAGATGTGGGAGGGCACCTTGGAACACAAGGTTAGGGACTTACCCTGGAAAATTGCTGGGTTAAATAGACACTTGGCAGATACCAAGTGGCGGCAGTGTATCTGCCTGCAAGAAACGTGGGCAATGGAGGATGTAGCCCTACAGGTATTGCCATCATTTAATATCAAGGTCCAAAATAATCCAAGGGGGAGACTGTCGCTGGGTCTTCTTGTGTGGCTTGAGGCTTCCCTTAATTGGGAGATAGAATATGTGGATACTGGTTGTGTCGACGTGCAACAGCTGGTAAATAAAAGCTCATGTTTAATGTCTTGTAAGTGACTTCTATCCAGCACTCCAACTAAGTCAATTCTTAGTGTGGGATGCCCAATGGAAGCCCTTATTTATATATTTTTATGTCAAAGTTCATTAAATCTGGATGATGAACCCTTATATAACGCCCCTCTTTTTGAACCTCCCCGACCTCACTGAGCCAAGAAGTAGGTTTGTTTTGCAAATTAAAAAGTTTATTTGAAGAATGGAACAATATATATATATATCACACTTTTATGAATAAAATAATATCTGAATAGCACACTTATGAATATGAATGGTGATCAGCAAGGATAATATTACAATATCAACAATCTCTTTAATCACTTAGGAGTAGGAATAGAAAGGGTAAGGTAGCAGAGAATACTTTGTATGATTCAAGGAAATGCTATGATGGGAAAGAATGCAACACAGAAATAAACTTGATATGGTTTCAATCAAAAGACAATATAATCACTTTTTCCCCTGTGACTACTCACTCCCCCCACTATGCAATATGAAGAGTTGGAAATGAGGCCACAAAAGTTTCAAGAATACAATCACTAATGCAGTTCAATTCCAGTTCCCCCAGAAAGCTTAGAGAAAAGAGGTATGATCTTGAAACAGGCAAAAATACTTTTGAATGTGATTGGCAATGAAAGGGAAAAATGCTAAAAATGACTTTAATTCGCTAAATGAGATTCAGGATAAGTGAGAGTTACTTTGGATTGGTTCAGGTCAACACTAGCAATGATTCATGAATGATTATCAGATTGAAAACAAATTTCAACAAAGAAACAGCCGTTGTGACATGTGGTGAAATTGAGCAAAATTGCAATTCGTGGCAATTTTTCCACGTGTGGGAAACGTGATTGCGGAAAAACTATAAGGAATTGTTTTAGGTTCATTGGAAAGCTTAGGATCTTATCTTCAAAATGACAGTTAAATTCCAGTTCTAGGATGTGCGTTCAAAAGTTACAGAGATTTTTGTGAAGGTAGATTTTTCAGAAATAAAGTCAAGATTCAAAATGACAGATTGCGCTTTACAGATAAGGAATCAATATGGACTTATACTAAGGGCTATGAAACTACAAGATACCCAATGGGACAACCACCAGAAACAGAGCGCCTTCCGCTCTGATTGTTGTGCGTCAAGACACTTGAAAAAATATCAGCAAATAGATGATTATCGCTACAATTTATCAAGAATTATGTGGAGGAGAGAAGAACTTAGGATAGACAACAGAGATTCAATAATGCAGTCCTGGGCAGATTGAAATGGATGGAATGGGATTACTTAAACAAAGAGATTGGTTATGTACAGTTCTAGACTGGATACTCACTCCTATGGCTTTGAATGGAGTGGGCCCCATCAAAGATCTGGTCAAGGGTTTAGCTGGGAGTCTTTCACCACTGGACAGGTCTCAGGCACTGGGTTCTGCTCTCTGCACGACACTAGGATCTGCAAGGCCTCTGGGACTGGATCTGATGTGTTCTGGATACAGCTCTGCTCTCTGGGTCTGGATCTGGGTTCAAGCACAGGATTCTTAGCTAGAAGCAGAACAGCTCAGCCAGGCTGTTGGATTTTGGTGAGGCCCTGCGGAAGTTTAGGGGTTAGAATCAGGTTGCAAAAGATTCTGCGGCCTCTGAAAAAGGTTCAGCTTGTGATTTAGGCCTCTCTGCTTCAAGGTTCTAGAGTTTGGTTCCAGAGTTTGGATCTGGAGTCTGGTTTCTGGATCTATGTCTGGATCTTCCTGCAGGGTGCTTCGCCAAGAAATCAGTTGAGAAGTGGAAAGTGTGTGTGCTGTCTGTCCTCAGCAGTCCCTATTTATGTATTTCCAAAGTGGGTGGGGAGGCTGATTCTACAATGCCCAACCCTCTAAGGATCTAATAGGTCAGGGAATTTCCTATCCCCTGATTGGAGAAAGGATCAGCATGTCATCCTGGGTCATGTTTCTGGCTTAGGGGAAAACCTCCCCTTTGTCTCTGTACAGTATATCTTATTTTTCATAAAACACATATTTACAATATACACAACTTGTTAATATTACATAAATTACATGACAGATTCATTAAGGTACATTTCTGTTCAACTCTCATCTTCCTAAGAGCTTTGTTCAGAAATGACAACTTTTTCGCCCTTTTGGTGGGTTTCTCAATATTAGTTCTGCAGCAATTTTTAGACATGCATTCACACCCCATCTGGGCACATTTCTGTAATTTGTCAGGTTCCTGGCATAAACACAGTATCTACAATATGAATAATTCTGTGTTTTTTTCTCAGAACATCACACAGAATCCAGCTTAGTGTTCAACTGTGAGCGAATTTTTCATTTTAACAATCTCAAAGTTTCACATTTTTGTCAGTTCAGTGCAATTTGTTATAAGCATTTTTCTAAAACATACATTTGCTGTGCTTTCTGAATCCACACAATGGTTTGTCTCTGCCTCCAAGGTCTGGGCTGACTCAGAGGTCACATGTCCTTCTTCCTGCCGGCAGTTTGTTGTCAGTCACATCTGAATTAGCATTTCTATTCAGCCCAAGGATTCCTTTGTCTGCACTGAGAGCAACAGGCCAGGTTGCCACTCCCAGTTCCTTTTGACACCAGCCTGTCAATCTCTTAGCTAAGGGCAGGGGGAAGTCTCCTTTTTCCAGGGAGAAGGCGTGGAATTCGTTTGAACACAGTGTGGGAAACTTTAACTCTTAACCCAATGTCTAAAAATTGTCTTTTCTTATAATATAACTCACATTTTTAACACATACGTTAAACAATTTCTTCCTTCAAGCCTTTTCAGGATATGGTTTTAAATTGTATCCACCTCTTAGGCTTCTGATAGCAAGTCTTTCTTTGGCATAGTTTGGGTTCAATGTACAACTTTACACAAAATGGTTTTAAAATGCTGGCTTCTGGTAGAGGTGAGTAACGGTATTACAACCATTTTTGACAGGTTTCTTCCAGCAAGCAATCCTCAAAAGTGGACTTTGTTCAGATATAGATACACTTCTGTGGACCTTATATTTATGTAGATTCTTGCGGGAGAATGATGTTGACCACCCAACAAGGAGGTTGGATCTTTTTGGGTGGTTTGTGAGCCATGATTTGTGCAAATTTGACACCAAATAAAAACGGATTTTTGAAAACAGCTTTGTTTCTTTTGCAATATTTTTGCTCTGTGAGCAGCCAAATGATGGGTTTTGGCAGTGGTCTCCTGTGTTACCACTGACATAGGCAAAAGTAGATGGTAGCCTATTTTTCAGGTTTTCACTGCACACTTTTTGGTGATTTCTGGAGAGCAGCATGCTTTCCGTGGCCATTATGATGTTTCTGCTGCCAGAAATGCACAGTGATGTTGCAGGGCTTGGATTAGTGGGTTAAGACATCCCACAGTCTATAATCGTCCAAACCAAAAAAACTTCTCATCTACCAATTTAACTCTTTTGGAATGAGTGGCAATATAAAGAAGGAACAAAAAGCGGGCCATTTCGGTTGTCTGTTCTGGGTAACTTTAATCTTCAGTTGGAGCCAATCAGAGAGTTAGAAGGAATAGGGAAAGGGGAAGATGAGGCCTGTGGAACAGGATGGTTAAATGCCCCACCCAGAAAAGAACACAATGTAGTGCCAGTCTTACAATCAGAGTCCTCTATAGTCTGGTGCTACGCCTGTGTAATGGCCGTTTTGCCAAGGACCAACCAGCAATATACACATATTACAGTCCAAAGGGCAGGTCTAGAATCAACTATATATTTCATTTGGTATCTGGCTGGTGCCTGATCAGGGACTTTCATGGCATGAATAGACATGAAGGTGACCACAAACCAATGTCCATGTCCTTGGGGGATGTGGAAAATTCTTCAACCTTAGTCCAAACTTTTACTTTGGACTTATCAGTGACGGGTCATGCATGACATGCCATCAGACGGGTCAAAGTTCTGACATATTATATTACCCAGAACTTTTGTGAGGCAATACTGGGGCATTTGGAAGGGTTATGTTCCCAGACCAGTACATCATTTAAAAATTCAAAAGCATTATTTCCACTATTGCCCCTTTTGTTTCTTGTCCAAAAACTGAAATTAAAAAATGCTGCAACAAAACAAGAAGTGTGGTACGACAGTGCATGGCCAAGCAGACCATAGTTCGGTATCTTGATTCACACCTGTCAGTCGATAGGCAATTTTTTAAATCACTGAGACAGACTATGGGGCACTGACAAGAAAGAAAACAAAAGATTTTCTGTCCAATAAGTGGGTGGCACTGCTTGAGGCGGCCCAGATAGGTGATTCTAGTGGTTTTTGGACTCTCATCTCAGATAGGTACTTAGCAGGTGACATCACATTCTAGGCTTGTATTCCCCCTGCAGTGTGGTGGGAGGATTTTTCAGCCCTGTATAGGAAAGTGGACCAGACTAACTTGGATTTTTTTAGCTTCTAGTGGTGGTTGGGCTCTCCACATGGACAGGGTTGTCGGCGGTCTAGGCAAAAATTGTGGATCACTGAAAAAAATGTCACTGAGGGAGGTGGTGCAGTTGGACCGGTGTTGGAAGTCTACAAAGCACAAGAAAAAGCATCCGCACCTTATAGTGCAGAAATTTGGGGCATGTTTAGGGGTAAGACTGCCAATTTAAGCGAAAATAAATTTGTAAAAAGTGGTTTGCTATTGTCCAGAAAAGCCTTGGTCTGTATGGAATGCAATCTGTGTCCTCTGGAAGAGGAGTTTGCAATGAGACCTGCCTTCTATTGGTTTAGAATCTGGGGGAACCCAGCATTGGGCAAATTCTGTGATGCCCTCCTTAAATTGATGAATTTGGAAGGGAACAAGGGTGTCTTCTGTGGTTCTATCATGTCAAAAACTCTTTGGCAGCCCTCAATCTCTCATGCTATTGGCAGAAACCAGGTCTGATGACCAAATCTATGAAAGTTGAGATGAAAAAGACCTGGGCAACATTGAGGGCCAATAATATGAAAGGAGGATGTTTGTCTCTGTCTCGGGGCTTGGATTACTTGTTTTTTAAACCGAGTCCTGGGTACAAACCCTCTCTAGATATGATTGCCCCAAATTAAACTCGGACCCTGTATTTAGAATTTAGAATGGGATATTTGAGGGTACGGGAATACACAAAGAACGGGAGGTGCAACCAAGGAAGACACTGCGCACTTTTGTTTATAAGCGAATGGTTGAAAGACCTAAGGACTAGATTCCTCAAACCATTGCTTATATTGCATGACATTCACACTTTAAGAGATGCCAACCAATATGTCAGAAACTCTGATGATCTTGTTGTGGTTTATTTTGTGGCTATGTATATTGACTGAGCCTGGTTAAGGAAACGCTCATTGTTAGACCCAAGAGCAACACATTTGATATTGTTTTCTGCTATCTATGTTTATCTCAAGAAGCCATAACCAGATTATGTGCCTCATTATAAGTTTGTCGGTCCGGTAGTAACGGTGCCGGTAAGCTACCGACACCATTGCTACCGGACCGGCAAACTACAAGTTGTGCTCTTGGGTGACTTTCTGCCCGCCAGGTATGACCTGGCAGGCAGAATGGCACCCGCAAGCAGAGCATGTCGCATGCACCGGCACCATTCACGAATGATGCGGTGCCTCCGACCTCCCCATTCCCATTGAGCACTATGGGGCTCAAATGGGAATGAAGAGCATTTAACTCTGATACCCACGAATGGCCAATTACCGGGTCCGGCAGGGCCATAATGACCCGGTAATTGACCATTCGTAGGTGCCTGAAATGTTCACAAATTTGGCGGCAGCCTGCCGGATTAACCGGCAAAGCTGCCGCCAAATTTATAATGAGGCTCTATGTTTTATATTTTTTAAATGTAATGTAATTGAGGACTTTTTAATTGCTAGTTATGTAGAAATGGAAACTTTGCTTTTAAATGCTGATTTCTTTTTTTTAATGATTTAGAACAAGGTTGTCCAACCTACGGCCGTGGGCCACAATGTTTTATGTGGCCCACGAGGGTGAAGGGTAAAGAAAAAAAAAAGAAAAAAAAAGTGCCTGCGTGCGAACTGTAACTTCCTCTGATGACCCCATATATGGGGTCATCAGAGGAAGTTATATTCCTCAGCAATGACGCAGTTAATTTAACCGGGTCGTGGCTGAGGACTGAAACGCCATGACCTGGTTAATTTATTTATTTATGCAATGTTTGTCGGAAACAGGTATCCGACAATCATTGCATGAATAAATAAACTGGGTCGTGGCGTTCCAGTCCTCAGCCACAAACCCATTTACTTTATTTATTTATGCAATGTTTGTCGGAAAAAGGTATACAACAAACATTTCATAAATAAATATATTAACTGGATCATGTCGTTACAGTCCTCAGTCAATTAAAAACTGAAGATAACCATCAAAACATAATATTCATTTTTGACAAATTGCGACCCAAGATCGGCTATGCGGGTACATCCTCTTCTTTCAGTTCTCTTATTATAAAACAGGCAGGCCTTCATTAGTTTGATATGCATTTCAAAAATGTAAAGCAACAGGACGTGCTTTCTTTGCCGTTTCTGTCCTTCCAAACATGTAACTAAATGAATCCTACGGGTTGTTTTTTCATCTTTTTTTTTCTAAACAAGCTACAGTTCTGAATGTCACTGCCAAGGTAATGTATTTTATTATAATACCACTTTATTCAAGAGACAAGGTAGCATTTTTGCCGCAGTATATTAAACATAAGAAATTGCCATGTCTCACTCACGCTGAACATCATGATTGCTGATATGATATGGCATTTATGATATGATATGATATGATATGACATGACATTTATAACGCGCCTATACACATGTGTTTCAAGACGCGATGAGGCAAGGGAGGGGAACAATGGATGACGGACAACGATCCTACTAGGCCAGGTGTCATTCAGATGGTGTTCAGGTAGCCAGTGCTGTAACAGTTACAGCCAGAAGGTCAGCAGAGGAGAGGCGGTGAAAAAGAAGAAGCATAGAGAAAGGTTTTGAGGTGCTTCTGGAACCAGAGGTGGTTCTCCTCAAGTTTAAGGGAGGGAGGCTGTTCCAGAGGGAGGCCCCAGCCGAAGAAAGAGATCTGCCACCAACTCGTTGCTTGGAGAAGCGACGACTGACCCTGAGGGAGTTGGAGGTGGATGAGCGAAGAGCTCGAGAAGGAAGATATTTGGAAAGAGAGAGTTGAAGGTATTGGGGCCCAGGCCCCAGAAGGCCTTGTGGACGATGCAGAGGGTTTTGAACTTAATCCTAGCAGCCACTGGAAGCCAGTGCAGAGATTTCAGTCCTGCAGAGATACGATCCCTGGGCTTGAGGCCAAGGACAAGTCTCGCAGTCCTGTTCTGTATAAGTTGCAGAGGGCGGAGAGTAGAAGCAGGCAGATTTAGAAAGAGGCAGTTGCAATAGTCCAGCCTAGAGAGAACCAGAGCTTTGGAGACAGTGAGCCTCTGGGGGAAGGAGAGGAAAGGAGGAATGCCTCTCAGGAGGTTCAGCTGGTAGTGTGACTTCTTAGAGATGTCGGAGATTTGGGGAGAGAAGGAGAGTGTGGAGTCGAAGATGACCCCGAGGTTTTTAGCCTTGCAAGTGGGAGCAGGCAGAGGACCAAGAGAGGCCGCCCAGAGAGCTACAGGAAAGGAGGGAATGGGTGTGCCGATGAGGAGAATCTCAGTCTTCTGGAATTAAGGCAATATAAAAATATTAACGAATTGCAAGTCACTCAGAACAATGCTATCAGAGCTGCTCTCAACATCTCCAAGAAATCTCATATATTGGACACCAGACACAACCTGCACTGGCTGTCTGTCAAGCACAGAATCTCCCTGAAATCTCTTTCTCTAGCACACAAAGTAAGAGCTAATCTTACTCCAGCCTCCATTACCAACAGATTCTCTCCTCATACTTCCACAAGGCCACTTAGAGCTGCTCAATCTTTTACCATGTACATCCTGAGATTTAAGCTCCAAAATTCGGGCGGCTCTAGCTTCCCTGTTCTGGCTGCCAAGCTTTGGAACACGCTTCCTCCTTCTCTTAGATGTGAACCCTCCTTCAATTCCTTTAAGAGTAATGCTACACGCTGGCTCCATGAACTTGACATCATCGGACACCCACAAGCTTAGCTTCATGACATGAAACTTTCACCCCCATCTTACTCAGAACTATCTGGCGCTGTCTCGGATTCTAACCGATTCACACTGTATTGCCTCACACAGTCATTTGTTTTGCCTATCCTGACTAGACTAGGTAACCTTGCAGATACTGCATATGCTGTGTAACTCGTATCCTGTTAAGATTGTAAAAAATGTAAAATGTAACTTATGTAAATACTGTATATAGCTTGTAACCTTTTTTTCTGATAAATATGCGCCCAGATGCCCCAGGGCAAGGAGCGCTTTATAAATAAAATAAATACAAATACAAAATACAAATACAGATGTCATTGGCAGCACACCACTCCTGGATAGCAGACAGACAGTCCGAGATGAGAGAGGGAGAGGAGGAGGCCGAGGGTAGCCTGAAAATGAGCTGGGTATCATCCGCATAGCACTGAGAATTGGGGCAGAGAGCTGCAATGCGGTGGGCAAGGAGTGCCAGGTATTGGTTCAACAGCAAGGGAGAGAGGTTAGACCCCTGCAGGACACCACAGGTAGAGAAAAAGATATCGGAGAGGAAGGACCCAATTATTTGGACCTGGGAGTGTCGGTCAGCGAGGAAAGAAGTCAGCCACGCCAGAGCCTGACCAGTTATACCCAGGTTATCACAGAGACGGTTGAGCAGGATGGCATGGTTGACAGTGTCAAAGGCAGAAGAGAGAACAAGCAGGATGAGGATGCCAATGCATGCCCATGTGCTGAATGCACCATTTCAACCCCATATTTGAAAAGAAATTCTGGGGGGGAACCCCCCCAAACCCTCCCTAGATCCTTATAGCTCCCTTGCTTCACTCTGTCGCCCCCACTATTTCTGAAAAATATTAACACATACACACTGAAAGAAATCACAAGCAAATGACCTTTGATCACTGCCCCTGACACCAAAAGCTATCCTTGGGACAGCATGACTATCATGTGCCCCTTTAGAAATGATTGTAAACTTATGGCTTTTTGGTCACTTTTTCTGCTGTAAAATGCACCATTTCAACCCCATCTTTGAAAAATAAATTCTTGGGGGGGGGTTCTCCCAAACCCTCCCTACATCCATATAGCTCCCTCGCAATGCTCGGGAGCCCCCACTATTTTGGAAAAATATTAACACATGCACACTGAAAGAAATCACAAGGAAATAACCTATGATCACTCCCATGACACCAAAAGCTATCTTTGGGACTGCATGGCTATCACTGCCTGTGATTGTCTTGGGAGGATAGCTTAGGGGCAACATGCTCACCTTGGAAGCAAGACGACATGGACCACCAAAGGTTCGATCCCTGGGTCCATGCTTAGAAACCTCTGGGTATTAAGCGCGTTATAAAGAACCTATCATATCATATCATATTATTGTGTCAAAGGTCACACAATATCGCTTTTTAATATACTGCTTTGGGTGAGGTTGTTCACTTTTGGCTCGCCGGCCCACTGGGTGACAAAAAGTTAATGCTTTGGCCCCACATTCAAAAAGGTTGGGCAGGCCTGATTTAGAAGAAGCATGTGTTTTATGACCTCGTATGTGTATACCCAGTGCAATAGTTACTCATGTAGAAATGGGAAGCTGAATTGTAACTGCTGTATTTTTGGATTCATGGAATAATGATTCTCATGCAATTTTATGTTTTTGATGTATTTTTTCCCGATGACTCTACAGTCGAACAAAGGATTATCAATCATAATCAATCCTAATAGGTTGATGATAGGGTTGGGGTGCATTAAAGTGCTCAATACTCAAAGAGAAAACCGTGCAACTTATTAATATTAGGTGTGGCTAAGCATTAAAGTGCTGAATTTAAATCCTAATTTGAATCATTGAACTAATGGTAGAGTCGGTTCAAATGTATCCAAATCCTTAAGAGCGGACTCATGAGCAAGTTAAAATCAAGCCATGCAATGCTTTCCTTGCCTCATTTATGGATCACACTGGGTGAGACCTTTTTTATACCACACACACATAGAGGAATGAATCAGGTTAACTCTATAGAATTCTGAATTAAGCCAATCAGATACCCCTGCAACTTAATTGCTGGTGTCAAAGAAATGGGTGTGACCTCAGATATAGGTTTGAATTCCAGAAAGGCCTCTCACATTTCTAAGGCGGATGAATTGAGTAGGATTATATTGGGACATAATAACACCATTCATTAAGGTGCTTAAAAGCCTCAGGAATCTGGCTTGAAGCTCTATATGTACCTCTGATATTATTATTGAAGGAATAATAACGGAAGGAAATACAACTCAACACAAACTAAATAAAAACGAAATGTAATTAAAATGTTTTTAAAACAGAAAAAGTTACCAAATGTTTTAGCTGCGTCAAGTCAACAGTTGCTTCCTTATCTGTGTGAATCACTAGAGTTGTGCTTTAAATCTTTGTTTTCACTTTTAACTCTGAACGCTAAGAAGGGTTCTATTCTGTTTGAACCACAATTGTTTGATTCTTGGCTGACGGGCTCCGCCAACCTACAAACATTGCCCAGTTTACAGAGGAACTGGGATTCAGAGTGCAAGGTCCATTTTGCCCGTCTGTGTCTGAAGATCCCTTCTCCAAAGTAATGTAATGTCTTGTAATGTAAAATGGCATTTGTATAGCAGCTATTCCCATTGGCATGATCTGACAGCGCTGTAGGTGAACGCCCTCAGAGGACCGACAGTCCATGGGACGGGAGATTTGTCAGAGAAGTATAGAATGCGTGTGTGCATTTTAGCCAATACCAAGGTAGGTAGGGGTGGCCAAATCCCTACTAGCGCCCCATATCGAGCTGGCGTGTAGATGGGAGGTTATCGGGAGAGTATGCGAGAAAAGGAGACTGATTAAGTGGCCAGCTAGACCCAATGTTGTCATGGGATTTAGCTGCATTCTAATGGCAGAGGCGTTGTGTGGTGTGCCTTCAAGCAGTGTCTGGTTGCAGATGAGTGTGGGTGGGAGGCCATTGAAGAAAAGGGCAGTTGGGAGATGTGGGAGGGGCAGTTGTGGATGTGAATACTCAGTAGCTGCATACCCGTGTTATCCACTTTAGAGGCTCCTAAATGTACACACACAGTAAACATATGGATTCTGGCTGTCACACCAAAATATCTAAGTGCGTTTGTACATGTGCTCTAGAAGTACTCCTGTTATGCTAGGTATTGACCTGCTAACCCGACGTCTGTGGGGGCACAGCCTGGATGGAGGAATCAATGAATGAACCTACATTGTCAGCAATGATATGATATGACATGATAGTTTATTTATGTAGCGCCTATACACAAATGTGTTTCAAAGCGCTTGAGTAATGGGCCCCAATAAAAGTGCCAATTACTCCAAGTGACATAGCAACAAATAAAATGAGATGCCAGTATCAGCATTTATTTTTTGAAGTAGGAAAGTGCTACCAGATGTCTGACCCGGCCACTGATTTTTGTTTGTGTTATATCACACTTCATGCTGGACTCCAGCCTCTAAGCGTGGACGTTGTCTTGTTTCCAAGACGACCGTGTTGCCCCTCATTTATCTTTCCAGCCCTACTGGCAACTTTGTGCATTGCTCTGCGTCTGGCTACTACAGGAGAGAGCCGCTGCAGAGGAGTGCGAGCAGGGACTGTTGCAAATGGAAGCGTGTCCCTCTATGGAGCAGGGATGGGCCTCATCTGTAGCAGTGCCTATCCGACCTGCCCACTTCCTGTGTGATGCAAGGGTGCTGCTTCAAAGCATTGGCTCTATATGGGCACAGCCTTATGCATGCATAGCTTTCTCAAGAGGTGACACACTTTTTTTTATAGAACTAGACCCATACTAATTTGCTGGAAGTTCAGCATTGCAACATCTTCATGGACTCCCCTCATACCGGGATCCTCAGTGCAGCCAATATCACTCTTAGGGGACTTTAATGGTCCCTAGAAATGGAAGACAGCATCACTGTCCCATTGACATAAATACCTGTCCCACCTGCAACAGCCACCTAACTTTAGTGCAATCCACCGCCTGGCCTGCTTCAGCAAACCCATAGAATTTAATGGGGCCATATATTTTAGGGTGTCCAGTCATTTGGTCGGCAGACAAATGGTCGACAGACAAATAGTCGACGCAATTTGGTTGAAAGACAAATGGTCGATTTTTTTATTTTATTTATATATTTATTTTTCAGGTTTTCGTTTAGGAAAAAAAAGTTGTTTTTTTAACCAAAAAAGGGGTTTGGGGAGGGGACACCCCCCCCAAAAAAAAAAGTGAAAATACAAAAAATAAAATCGACCATTTGTCTTTCGACCAAATTGCGTCGACCATTTGTCCTGTCGACCATTTATTTTCGACCAAATGACCTGTAACCATATTTTAGCTAAGTGTTTTATACAGCTTGAATAAAATGACACAATATTGAGCCCCTAAAACCGAAAACTGATTGTTAAAGTGAAAAATATTTGTATTATCAGAACGTGTCGAAATGAACAATTTCGGATAGAAAACCAAGGTTATCCCGGCACCCTAAAATCATCCGTCTACTGTACCTGAGACCTTGAGTTCCATGCTTCTATGGCACGCAGCAGTGGTGTGGCAGGCTGGTGGCAGTGGAAAAACCACCACCCGAATGTATGAACGCCTTAGCTTATTTCCAAGCAAAGGTGAGTAGGGTGTTTGGCTGTCAGTGGCATGAAAGCCAAGCTTATCTGATGTGACGCCTGCAGCTACGTGTCCTCGGTGTGTTCATATTTGTTTTCCCAGTTGCTTAGCATGAAACCAGACAGTTACTAATGTGTCTTTTTTAAATTAAGATGCAGCATGTGCATTCCTGTGTATCAAATCATAGCTTAAAATCCAGTATCGTAATTATACATGTTCTGTTATCCCGGTACTGTCTTTCTTCTGTCGGTCTCCTCTTTGCTCTGCTCAGCTGCCATTGTAGCATTTGATCTTTCAGTATAGCGTATCATTCATCACCTGTAGTGTGTATCAGCTGAATCATTCGGGCCATCTGCATGAACAGTTGACCAACACGTGGGCAGAATAATAGAACAAGAAACCACGCTGTTGAGTGATGTCCAGGGTTAATAATGATATGCCATTGGGACGGGTTATGAGCAACCGTCTCTTCTAATTGAACCCCATGTAGAACGGGGTAGTGGTGACATTATGAGTGCACTAACTCAATCTGCCATAAAGCTGCCATAAACCTGATCAGTTACCCCAGCCGAAGAAAGAGATATAGTTCCACACATTGCTGCTTTTACTTTTTACCCATAGTCTATAGGGGTCATTACAAGGTTGGAGGTAGCCATGGCACCTTTCCCGCATACCGTGTCCGGGTTCCTTGAACGAGGAATTACCGGGCCATTCCAACCTTGGAGGACCCGGTAAATCCTCATTCAAGGAACCCAGACCCTGAACATTTCCATTCCCAATCAAGCAACCATAGGGCTCAATGGGAATGGGGAGCATGCTAGTAACGGGCCCGTTCACAACGGGCCCGTTATTAGCATGCTGGTCCTTTAGCGGCTCCCACTAAGGGTGCCTGGTAAAACCAGCTGCCCTTAGTGGGACCCGCTAAAGGACCTCGTAATGTAGCAGTAAGGGGTTAACGGCACTGGCACCTTTCCCGGCGCCGTTAACCCCTTGCCTCCAATCTCATAATGACCCCCTATGTCTCCATCCTGTTTCCCGAAAATCCTCATTACTCCATCCTGCTTGTTCTCCCCACACCCACTTACGAAGTCAGGAGGACAGACTGGTGATCCACCAACTGTGGTTGACCATTTCGTGGTGATAATGCTTGAGATATCTTCTCTTCTTATTGGACATGCACATTGAAGACTTGGCACCTTTACTTTGACACACATTGTTACAGTGATCGAAATTATAATTGGATAAGCAGGAGCTGAAAGGAGCTCATGGGTATCCAGCATTAGCTGGTTACCAGGCATCAACACTGGGTAACAAAAAGCTAATATGTAGCGTTCCACAAATCTAATGCCCACATAAAATGCAAACATATAATACTGTCCATTTATTTATGACCTCATGTGCTTTGAATGTGTTATAGATGTGTCATAATGTTTCTGCATAGATTGGCTCAAATGCACAGAGTTAAATTCACGTAGGTGTGTTTGTTTGACATCAGTTGTCCTAGGGAGCCAAAAGAAGCTCCTGGTAGATGTTGGTATCAGGATAATCAGGTCCTTCTAGGCAACAAGCTCCCCTCAATTTCAAAACCCTGTTTTTATTGGTAAGGCATCTTACAGGGACCCGGCTGCTCTTCCTGTGCCTTTTTTAGAAGCATTCGAACCTGTGTTTGACACACTGTTGTTAACATGCCCTTTCACAGCACATTATTTATTGGTTTTCCTCCCTCTTTATTAGGAATAGAGCACACACAGACAGACGCATAAACATAAACAGACTTTCCCAAACGCACCAACATATTATAGAAAATAAAATGTTGACCAATAGCGTTGCAGTCAACATAAAAACTGAATTCTCTCTGTGTACTTAAAAAAAACATATATTACAATAGCCAAAGTCAATGCTCTTGACTTTATCAACACAGGGAGGATGAATGCTTGTGTGCGGGTTGATTGGATTCCATCCTGTGGTCTTGTTATGTCTCCCGTTGCTCCCGTTGCTCGCCCCATTAAGAATCACACAACCACAAGCCCCACACCACACCTAACAACAAGAGCAGTCCCTGCACATAGAAAGAACCAGCAGTTTTCCTGGCGTAGGAGGACACCAGCCTGTAGCCCCGGCGTCTACCGTCCTTTGTTTCGCTGGCAGTTACCATGGAGGTGCGCTCACGGCTGGTCACGCCCACGGAGACTCCCACGGCAACGAACATCCAGTGTTCCGTGACCACGTGATCACGTCACGTCTCACACGTCCGTGAGACACATCACGTGGTTACTTAATCACTTTAAAAGCATCTTGGCAACGTGGGTACAGCGCTTCACAGCTGATCTCTTGAGGATTGTGTAGCGCCTTGGTTTACCTGTTTCTGATCACGGATTTTGCGACCTCGGACTGTTCTTTGGATTTGTCTTGCCTGCCCCTCGGATTTCTGTTACTTGGATCCTACTTTGTTTTCCCCGGCATCTTGACCTTGGAACTCTCTTGGATTGCCTTTGGATTATCCTCTCTGAAATCTAGAATCTTGGAACTTGATTTTTGAACTTCCTGCCTTATTGGTCCATCTACATCAGACCCAGGTGTGTCCCACCTTCGAGCCGTGCAGAATGCTTCTTTCACCACTACCAACAATCTGTGGTTCTTAGCACATTTAGGACTCCACTTGCAACACTCCTGGGTAAGCCTTGTTTAATACTGATTGTTACCCGCTAACCGTATCAATTGCTCTGCTCTTGTTTAACCATTAACTATTGCCTTGCAGCGGTCAGGGGTCCTTCCGGCGTTTCTGTTACCTGATTGACGGCTCAACACAGACAGTGTATCCTTTCTGTCTGTGCGGTACTTGGGGACGGAGGTTCAATAATCTGCACGACCATCAAGATCAGAACAGGTCTTCAGGTTGTTTATAGATGTCTCCGTCCAGAATGTAGCTGTAGTGTTGGCCACTTTTAATGTGATATTCAAATTAAAAGAGCTTCAGACCTGCGTAGTATAGAAATACTAATAATATATAGTAATAATAATATTCACTAAAAACAACTTAGTTAAAGGGTTGTTATGGTTAAGTTGCACTAATAAAAACCTATGAAATTTACTGAAAAAACGTTGTTAAAAGGACGTTACGTTAACAAGTAAAACAGAAATACCTCAGAAATTCGCCAGTTAGTATAAGCTAAGCATCCATAACTCGTGCCACCACCGTGTACTGCTAAGACTAACACCCAGGACACCAGCGATGATATCACAAATACCATTGATGACATGACTGATGACATCACATATTAAATTAATTTTGATGAAAAGTCCCTCTGAGGGGTTGTGTTTATAATGTTGGTAACAAGATTTCAGGGGTGATTGGTAGACCTATCATGAACTACTTAATCTATTAAAGAAAGTACTCATCTAAACAAAACATTATATTGGAGTGTTGTTGTTAATACAGGAACCTACTCATACATAAACATAGGCAATGGCTGCAGCATGCACCATAGAAGTACAATATTTATAATCTTGTAATTTTGAATAGTAAAATAATGAATGCTAACTTATCCGAGTTTTGAGTAATGTTAAACATCTAATAACTAGCTAACAATTCAAGACTCACTACACAATTGTGCTAGTACAATCAATACATATGAAGACTCACAATGTATACAAATCAGAGGCACATACAGGGACACTAAAGTAAGGAACAAAGAAACAGCATCACAAGAACATGTTAATAACATTAAAGTTTATCTTCATGTATACAAATAAATTGCGTGCTTGAGGCCTGCTCGGATTGCCCCATGTAAGTGCACCATGAGCTGAGACCAAACCCTAAGAAAAGTACTTTAAGAACATATAAAAAGGTTAATGTATAGATATATAGCTCCTTTTAAACTGGAAATTCTCATTGACATTAAAAACAATAAACTAGCCTAGTCCTGTCAGTAATCAAAACAGACAAGAGGCCCAGATAATTGCTGTCATTAGTGATGTCAGTATTGACATTTGTGATGTCATCTTTGATGTCCTGAGTGTTAGTCTTAGCAGTGCACGGTGGTGGCACAAGTTATGGTTGCTTAGCTTACCATAACTGGAGCACTTTGGAGGTTTTCCGGTTTTACTTGTAACCACAACGTCCTGTTAAAAAGTTTTTTCATTCAATTTCATAGGTTTTTATTAGTGCAACTTAACCATAATGTCCCAATAACAAAGTTATTTTAGTGAATTCCTTGGGTTTGTATTAGTGAAACTTAACCATAACATCCCTTTAACTTATTAACATCATACTTATCCCAATATAGCAACATTTCTGTCCAATCTGCAAAGTTTCACCTTAAACCTCTGCCATTTTGCACCTTCTAGCATCATTTTTCACACTTCTATACAATGTTAGCAACTTTTTCCACTGTTTTTGCATCCGTCGATGCCTGCGAACTACTGATGCCATTGCAGACTTTTTGAACAATGTCCTGCACGCTCTCTCATGCAGAGTGATGATGTGTCCACGAACGTGTTTGGACTTCGTGAACAAATCTGTGCTTTGCAAACAGTTTGGAACTGCATTTTCTGCTGATCTAGGAACTTTCAAACTCAAAATGTACCATTTTTACTCATTATACCTTAACAATCTAGCACACAGCACATACTTAAAAGAATATTAGCAAAACTGCTATTTATCTGAAAAATGGCAAGAGACACCATCATCAGGAGGACCTACAGAACAAAAAAAGCGCAGTACTTCCAAAGACAATGAAGAGGACCAAGAAGATGAAGTAGAGGAGGTGCCTACCTCTATCACCCAGAGAGAATCATGGGTGTGGCGGTTCTTTACCACAGTCGGGAATGTACCAAAGGCTAAAGCTACCAAAGTGAAATACACTGAGTGAAACGCTGTACTCAGTTGCACTACCTTGACAGGACTCCCACGAGACCACCTCCATGTCCCGCCACACCAAATCCAAACACTGCAATGCTCTCAGAAAGGTTGTTCCTTTCTTAGCAAGTAGTAGGCTGTCTTCCTCCACCTCATCTTCCTCAACCAATACTGTAACCACACAGCCTACTTCTGTGGACACAAAATCCCACCAGCTACCTTGCAAGCGAAAAAAGAGGCTGTTGATCCATATTTTTCGAAGACAATAGTACTCTGTATATAATGCAACACACCACTCTGAAAAGGGGTGAAATTTCAAAGTGCTTTTAAAGCTGTAATAAAGCAGCATGAAAAACACTGCCCCCTACTTTAGATGTAAAAGACACGCAAAATCTTCCCCTGTTCACCTGCCCCTCCATATTAATGATTGGTTCCTCTTCCAAGTGAAACGAGGGCGAATAATGAGGGATCCATGTCATTAATCCCCATTCCATCCCCTGCAACGGGGATGAAGGCCATTAGCACCACGGGTTGCCAAAGCGGTAAACTGGGGTGCTAAAAACAAAGATTTTCCTTCCTACCGCGAGATGTGTGTGGCGTCCTGCTGTAGGAAGCAAAGTCCTTTTGCAAGATGGCCTCCAGGGAAAGGGAAGGTGGGGCTCCATACAGAGCCCTTCTTCACTTTCCATGGTGGGCTGTGGGAGGCAAACAGAAGGAGCGAATGCGGCTGCAACACCCACTGCCAAAATAAGTTAAGTAAGGGGATGGGTGATGAAAAAAATATCGATCGGAAGTTAGGGGGTGGGGTGGCGATGGGGAGAGCCGGCCGCCAGGCCGCTTGGAACGCGGGATTGTACCAGTGGTTTAAGCCTGCATTCCTAGCCACCTTATTGGCAGGCTCCGACGCCCAGGGTGCTAATAGGAAATTGTATGCTAGAGAAAAATATAGAAGGACATAAACTATTTTCTGTCCCAAATACTTTTATCTAGCATACACTAAGGAAGATAATCAATGAACCTTTATAACTATACACGGTCTCTACAGACACCCTTTCCAGGCCATGGATCATTGAAAACCCCACAAGCCATGTGCACAACATCACACAGGGCAGCCCTTCTACCCTTTTTTTATGTTATATTTGTAACACTTCCTCAATGCCTGCTTTCAAATAGTCACACATTCATCCCCAATCACTTCCAAAAACTGTACATATAACCTATGACCACACTAAGCTTTCACACACCAGCTGCCACTTAACAATCTTCTACACATCTTTTGAATTTGCATTTTGGATGTCAATCTGGAACGCCACTGGCTAACCAGTGGAGGAGAGGAGTCCCTTGAGTCGGATGCATCTTAACCGTAACATCCCTTTAAGAAAGATTTTTCTGTCAATTTAATAGTTTTTTATTTATAAGTCAAAATTTTCATTATGTTACATCACTGTATATAAGGTATTAATAATTCCTCTTTTCATATATATGAAAGAACTATAAACCTTCTTTAGGAAACATATTTTTTGCAACATATGCTTATGTCTGTCGTTATCAGCAGCGCATGCTGGGGATGGAAATCATTGTTCGATTGCCTATGGCATAAGGCTCCACCATGACCCCAGCCAAACCAAAACACCCGTATTACTCACTGCACCTACCCTGCATCCTAGCTCAGTGTCCACTATACCCTAATAGTGTAGTCAATGGCCAGTGCTCATGGCTTGCAGCCATGGCCAGTCTCCAAATCCATGGGGCATGGGCTTCACCCATGCCGCACTACCCAATAAGCAAATTCGAGTTCACATTTGCTTTTGCCGAGGGCCAGGCCCACTACCCAGAAACCAAATGTACAACACTCATATTTTCTATTTACATTCTTACGCTTTCCCATTCAAACCCACCACTTTGCCCATGCTGCATGCCACAATAAGCAAATTACAGTACACATTTTTGCTTGCTGACGGCCAGGCCCATTGCCCAGACACCAATGTTATATCACTTTTTAGTGTACTTACATTTTCACACTTTCAAAAAAATAAAAAAAACAGAACACATTTGCAAAACCATGCTTTGAAGTTCTTGCTGACCCTCCTTGTGTATATTTGCGGCAATCCCATCCAGCATTTCAACATGTACCCACAAGCAGAATTTATTTTTCTCATTCCAGCCTACCAGCTAAACAAACTACAAAGAGTACAAAACTCAGCTGCCAGGTGGCTTATTGCATTGGGACGAAGGGACCACATCTCTCCAGCTCTACGCACCCTACACTGGCTCCCAATTGGTCGAAGGGCCACCTTCAATTTGGCCAGGATCGGAGGATGAGCTTACTCAACCGTGGCCCCAACTCTGTGGAACTCACTGCCTCCCTGCATCAGACAAAGCAAAGACTACATGGCCTTCCAGAAGGCACTCAAAACCTGACTCCTCACCTAAAAAGACACATGAGAATGCAGTGAGGCACTGACCTACCACCAGGACCGACACCAGGCATAGTAACCCGCTGATTATGGACCCTGTCATAGACCATCAGGCCTTATGATATCTAAACCCTTCTTATCCTCACGGAGCTGCATTACACTAGCCAGAGCCCTCGTATTATCAAAACTGGACTATTGTAATGCCCTCTACGTAGGAGCTAGCAAACAGGTTACTAACAAAATACAGACGCTACAAAATAACGCTCTCAGAGCAGCGCTCAGCATCCCCAAGAGAGAACATATCTCCAACATTAGGAGATCCCATAACTGGCTCAACACAACAGATAAAATCCTGCTCAAAGTAGCCTCACTAACAACCAATTGCCTCAACAACGCTGCCCCCCCGCTACCTAGTCGATAGAATAAGTAAACACACCTCCAACAGACCTACCAGAACCTCCAATGCTATTCTTCTCACAGTTCCCAGATTCAAACGCACCAAAATGGGTGGAAACAGCTTCCAGGTGAAAGCAGCCCAACACTGGAACTCCCCACCACCTTCTCTAAGGACACCCCAAACCTACACACACTTCAGACGCAACCACATACACTGGATAAAGAACAATGACCGCTAACTCCATCCATCCCACCTCACCGCTATCCACCTTGTAAATATGTATATTTGTAAATCCGTAAACTTTTGCCTTTTGCATGACTGTTTCAACCATCTATTAATCATTGTATTTACTTTATTTTATCTATAAAACCATTGTAATAACTGTACTGCACTATAACATGTAACCAAGCTGCGAATAACCTTGTTGCTCCTGTGCCCTCATACCCTTGGGTCCGGTGCGCAATACGAATGAATAAACTAAACTAAACTAAACTCCACCACCTAGAGCCGTTGCCCAGACTTGAAACCCGAAATCGTAGCACCAACCATGTGCCTGACAGAATGTATTCATCACCTCCTCTGCAGGAATTCCGTACGCTCTGAGGACTAACGCCATCGATCACCATTAAAGGATAGTTCCGGGACTTTTTTTTTATTGTCCCTACGGTTCGGCCATGTGTTTTTAAGCATACATCGGTAGATCGTAGAAAACTTTCCTATGGACCTTACCCGACTTTTCGTCCATTAACGCACTCGAAATCAGCCTGCATTTTGTGATAATCCTATCATTTCCCCCCATCGACCTGGCTCACCTGCATTTGCGGCACTAAATCATATCCCCCGCCCCTGAAACAGACTTTATCAAAACATTCATATTCCCCGCCTCTATCCGTGACGTGACTGTGCTGCGTAGGCAAACGCGCCCAGGCGTCTTCTACGCGACTCCACACAGAACCCGGAAACCAACACAGATCAGCTCACAACACAGCGCGCCACAATTCGGAATATGAAACTGTACTTTTAAATCAAACCGCAAGATTGTAAATTTGGTAAAGTACATTTATTGGACATCAAATGTTTAGAGAATATTCAGCGATTTGCATTTTTCTTTGCTCTCGATCCAAAATAGTTCTTCTTGAGGCAAGCGATGTTCGTGGGCAGTACACAGGGTGTTGGTTTACGATAAAATAAGCTCTTCGGTCGCACTGATAATCGCATGGCTGTTCCAACAACGAGGCACTAGGCCACCACAACGGTATGTATGTTGCATCTAGCCGTTAGTACCGCGTAAGGGCATACTTGTACTTGGCGATCGTCCCATAAAATGGTCAGGGTGGTAACGTTGTTCACGCGGAGAAGCAACTGGCAGTTAAAAAAACCATCCGCCGGTGTCTGGTACTCGTGACACAGACAATAATGAAGGAAGTACCTGTTTTAAAAACATAAAAAATGAAATTAGTCTCACCATCAGATCTTTATTAAAATTATTCATTTCATAGCTAGGACAGCGCTACAGGGTATTATACGTCATTTCCAGTAACCCACCCCCTCTCCTCCGCCTTTTTCAGAGCCGCCTGAGCGCCAGTGGACCACTTCGTCACTGATATGATATAATATGGCATTTGCAACGCGCCTATACACAAGTGTTTGAAGGCGTGGCGAGGCAGGGAGGGGGGGGGAACAAGGAGAAGACAGACAACGATCCTACTAGGCCAGGTGTATTTCAGATTGCGCAAGTGCAGGGGTAGGGGGAAGGTAAAAGTGCAAGGGGAAGGGGAGGGGGGAAGTGGAGTACAAGGTAAGTAGCATAAAATAATAAATACATAGGGCCAGCTGGTGGCAAGTGCAAGGTAAGTGCAGAACAAGTGCTGGGAAGGGGGGGCTGTAGGATACTGAGACAGTCCCCCAGTGCAGGGGTTGACAGGGAGGCAGTGCAGTTGGAGAGTGGAAGGGCCCAGGACCGAGGTCGCATACAGTGGACCAGTTGTAGCAGGGGAGAGGGAGAGAGAAAGCAGAAGCAAAGAGGAAGGTTTTGAGGTGCTTCCGTAAAAGATAGATAGTGCGCGGTACAAAACAATATGCCACATAGAACGAACAAGTACAACTTAACCCGTCTTTAAAGCCACTGTATAGTAATTAAATTGCGGTATAAACTCATTTAAATCGTTACTTACATTATATTGGCATTTTCCATTGTGTCTATGCGTAGGGCAGCCCCGAAATACCACTCCTTCTTTTCCGACGTTATTTCTTCTAATGAGCGTGGCTATCGTTTCTGAAATTTTATTCATTATCGTTTCTTACGTTATTGCACCACACCCCCAAAAAGAAGTCTTTCGGGATGGTCCCAGCCTGTCAAGGTCAAATAACAATAGAACCTTATACTGAGTCGTGGGCCATTCCGGCACCCGAGCAAAAAATCAAAGCAGCTGACCTTCACTTTGAACGAGCACACATTCCTAGTTAGCTACATTCAGTGTAAGGCCATCTCACAGGACTTGAAATTTCCACTCCATCTTTGCATTTTGTCTGCGTGCTTTGCAGCCTCAGAGAACCATAAATACGGAGACATTCTATATTTTTTGAAAAATGATTTATATTACTGTTTGTTTTAATTTAATGCGCAAATGAACAAGGTTGGATAGACACATTGCATGTACACTGAGCAATCACTTTTATTTACACAATACATAGCTACACATATTCAATGGGCCTGCGACATGAGGAGACTCGAGAGCAAAGTCACAGGTGACACCCGGGTGGTTTGCACTACTGCACGGTGAAGGGAGGGGCAAGGGTGGAGAGACACATTGCATGTACACTGAGCAATCACTTTTATTTACACATTACATAGATACACATATTCAATGGGCCTGCGACATGAGGAGACTCGAGAGCAAAGTCACAGGTGACACCCGGGTGGTTCGCACTACTGCACGGTGAAGGGAGGGGCAAGGGTGGAGAGACACATTGCATGTACACTGAGCAATCACTTTTATTTACACATTACATAAATACACATATTCAATGGGCCTGCGACATGAGGAGACTCGAGAGAACAGACAATCAAATTACAATCATTTAAACCGTGATGTGTATTTCTCAATGAGCTCTGCTTTAGGTGGACATGGAACAGAGGCAATGTTGGGTGGCAATGCAGTTGTCCCCTGCACAGGTTCGTTCACAACTCCATGTATGTGCCTATCTATGACATCAACGATAAGTCTCTCAATAAACTCATATTGCATATCCTCAAACACTGGTTTGATCACCCATTGTTTACTTCTTTTAGTGAATGCCTTATTGTAGCGAAGCGTCCCTAAAGTTCCGGTCGTCCTACTTTGTTGACGGCCAACATTATGGTTATGTGCCAAGACCGCTAGAAGAGTCCGATTGATCATGCCCTCCATGCCAAAATGCAATCGTTTTGGCCTGTACTTTAGGCACATATTGTGGAACACCTCCAAATCTCCTGTGTGGCAGAATTCCGTGAGTCCCCTCAAATCTCTTGTTATAGTTTTATCAAATACAATCTTTTCAATGGCTTTGTGAGTGGGTGATGAAGGAATCAACCACTTCTTCTTCCGTGCCTCCTCTGTGGACAAATGGCCATGTTCACAATTGTGGAAATGTTGGTTTGTGGTCCAGCGGTGAACGTTGCTACAGTGTAGCATTACTGACCGCCATTTTTCCAGTAGAATTTCCAACGACCCTTCACATGTTTTTGAGCTCCACCAAAGATGGTTGCTGATTGACTTGGACCACTGTGAAATACCTTGCATATCTTTTTTTTTTACCTGCAGCCGACATTTTTTTATTGATTGTTTTTTGATGCTACAAAGCCAACTTTCTCCATGGCCACTGAGGATGTACTTTGTGACACCTGCACGACCACCAAACTCACAATTTTCTTACTTTCCATGTCCTGAAAGTGGTAGGTGCAGTACTTGGCTGAAAATCCTGGGCTGTCGCACTGTCCATCACCGGCTAGCCTGAACCGTTTGCCCGCGAATGTACTTTCAATAGACATTTTTTCCAATCTCCAAGCTTTGCTAATGGCTGGAAATAGATAATCGGTTTGGTATTTGTAGAACTGAGTTTTCGCAATGAAATGGATTCCCACAAACTGAAAGAAATACTGTAACTTTTTAAAACTTGAACCACTAAAAAGTGCGGCCGCTGCACAAAGTAGATTGTCTGCTGGCAGTTGCCCCAGCATGGGTTGTGCAGACCATGAGAACGGATGATATTGTGTACAGGTGGCATGTATTTTAAGGTTAGTGCCTCGAATTGCACGAGTCACATTAATCAATGGCTCCCCACATACTTCCCCACCAACCCAATGCCCACATTTCATCATCATAATAATATCCATCAAACAACTATCGAATACAATGAATTTGGCCTCTTTCCTTATACTGTCACTCTGCATCCCAGCTGGTTCGGCCTGTAACGTTGAGGACATGTCACTCACATGAAAGGTACAATCTCTGATATCGTCTTCCGCTATGTTCAGTGATATTGATGGTGTTTCATTGTCGTCCATTTCATTCTCTTCCATTGCAACATCTGTTCCTTCTCCGGCGATGGGAGAATAAAACAATTTCTTCAACTTTCTCGCGCTCTTAGTTTTTGCGGGTGTGGATTCTGTGAATTGATCTCCGACTGCATCCGAACTACCAGGAGGACATTCACTATCAATGGCTGGTGGTGGTATAGCTCCGTTGTCAATCGCTTCATATTCTTCCCATTGGCACGATGCATCTCCAGTCTCAAGTCCCTGCCAAAAGGTTTGACAAGCAACATCTCTCGTTCGCTTCACTGTCTGTGTAGATCTAGTTCGTACACCCACTCGCAACTAGAGGACAGATTGGAAAAGGGATGTTCAGTTTAAACACAACTTACAGTATTGAACTATTAACAGTGAAAAACAACATAATATAGTGACCAGGACACTAACCTTCTTTTGCTTTCTTTTCTTTGAAACTTTCTTGCCTCGAACTTCAACATCTGGACGCTGTTGCTCCGACTCGTGTGTGCATGTCTCCACTTCCTCTCGCGCTGCAACGACTATATTTTCATGATAAGCACATCCATCACGCACTGACGCTCCATCGACTCCCTGAAACATAGAACTTTCATTAGTATGTATAATAATATTGAAAACACAAAATGTACTTGGGGACCAATACCCATACGTACATCTCAATAGCAAAACACGAATGAACGCATTGTGTAGAACATTCAAACAACAATTATTCACGCATTGTTGATCTAGTTAGATGGAACTGTCAAGATCCATACCTCGGGCTCCGCATAGACTTCCATTGATGATATTATTGAAGATGACGCTTCAGCAACTCCCTGAAACACAGTAATTGCATTAGTATGGTTTTCTATTTTGTTAAAAAGAACATAAACTTTGTGCAGGCGTCAACAGCTCATCTAAATAGACCTGCACAAATGATCAGTTGTCTAAAATAAATAATGGATATCTAAATATGATTCGATTTGCTCGATCGTTGGAAGTGTCACCACCCAGAGATCTGCATCAACTACTAGGGGTGATGTTCTTGTAGAAGAAGCTCTGTCATCTCCCTGAAACATAGTACTTGCGTTAATAAAGAAGGAAGTATAGCGGATGTAATCACGTCATATGATCTCGCTTGATCTAACTGTCAGTATCCATACCTCGAAATGCATAAGAACATCAAGGGACGCTGTAACTGCGGTGCACACTTCTGCAAGCTGTTGCGCCGACCCGTAACTGCATGCTCCCCCTTCTTCTTGGACTAATGCTCCATCGACTCCCTGAAACATAGGACTTTCATTAGTAATGAACACAATATTGAAAAAAGAAGACACATAGGAGGGCGACGACAGAAGGACATATCAATGGCTAAAAACGAAAGAAACCTTGTGTGTAACAATCACGCTACAAGAATGCAAGATCTGATGATCTCCATCGATGGAACTGTCCGGAAACGTACCTCGAGCATCTGAGTGACATCAACGGTTGTCGTCAATGCGTTGGACTCCTCAGCATCTCCCTGAAAGACAGTACTTGCATTATTTTGGATAACAATAATTATAACTGAAAACAAAGACTAGTGGACGAGTACTACGGTGTACCATTAGGTAAAATAATTACACGATAAATTAAAACTATTGATTTACATGCCTAAAACAAGTCAGTGGCAGAATAGCTAAGTAAGATTACCCGATAGGCGCTTGAAGTGGCTGATGACTGCAATAACAACACGGATGGAGAATCTTCCGCCTTCATATTGAGTGGATACATAAATGGGGAAATTATTGTTAGCTAATGCTACACACTACCGCAAGGCCGAGAGCTAAATCCGTAAACTTGACTCACCAGTGGAGGGATGTGGACGAATAGAGTGGGAATAGCGGTTGAGAGCAATTTTCGCTTCGCTCGCGGTGTTTTCTTCTTTATTAGCAATGATGTGGAGTACATGTCTGAGCTAAAGTGCCTGCTGCAGATGCGGTATCGATCACCCCTCTTGTCCGCAAAGACTTCTAGGACTCTACTTTCAAGCTCAGACGGTGGATATCCGCAATATCGGACCCATTCTCTTATCTGATCTATTGTCTAAGGGAAAACATGCATTATAGTACCTTCAGATTTATTATGGGTCTTCGAAGGGCAACCGCCAATGGAACAGGCAGGCATTGTGGAAAGTTCTGAAAAGTAAAGATCAACAATTCTCTATGAATACCAATGTGTTAAAAAATTAAATGACACATAAAAGGTTCAATGCAAGGTTCGTTTTAGTTCTTGGAACTATACACGTTATTCACATGCGGATAAGTATTTGAATAACTTAAAAAAAAATTGAAAAATAATTTGACTAAACTCAGAACATGTGACTAGTTCCTTGCATGTACTGTCGTGAACGAAAAGAAAACATGGATGCAATTTGATGACTACTAGCAAATAGATATAAATTAAAAAATTGGACGCAAAATGATTATGGTACATGGCCTTACCTTGACGAACAAACAGTTAGATGCAGGGATCAGAGTAGTTTCTTGTCGTAGAACAGGGAGCAGTTCACAGGTTGCAAACTGACGAGTTTGCTCGAAGTGGTCAGAAGTGGTCACGGAAGTTCACAGAGACGAAGAGCAGATAAGCAGCACCTTCACGGGTTGACTAGCA
Source organism: Ambystoma mexicanum (assembly GCF_040938575.1). Lineage (NCBI taxonomy): Eukaryota > Metazoa > Chordata > Amphibia > Caudata > Ambystomatidae > Ambystoma > Ambystoma mexicanum. The sequence goes on along the minus strand of NC_090931.1, from coordinate 1,421,412,345 downwards.
AAGCGCAAAGAAGTTCTCATTAGAAATATGAAGTGGGTTATAAAGAATTCGAAACAGGGGTGTGTTTGTGAATGAATGACGTGTATATGTCGTGGCATTATGTGGATTGCAGGGGGGAGTCCAGCGTGAGGGGGGATGCTTGGCAGGAGACACAGGGTCTGGAGGTAGACATGGGAACAACAACCCATGCTCTATAGACCACTTTGAAGTGTACATGGTCTTTGGCACCTCTTGCCCTTTATCGCTCCCTGACAGCTCCACTTGCCAGCGCAAGTACCCCGGTGCGAACTGCCTTTGATAGGGCGGGGGGTGGATTGGGGCGGTGGTCGTGCAGACAAGACACAGGAAGACTCGTGAATGGAGACACACTTATGTGGATTGCAGGGGGGCGTCCAGCGTGAGGGGGGATGCTTGGCAGGAGACACGGGGTCTGGAGGTAGACATGGGAACAACAACCCATGCTCTATAGACCACTTTGAAGTGTACATGGTCTTTGGCACCTCTTGGCCTTTATCGCTCCCTGACAGCTCCACTTGCCAGCGCAAGTACCCCGGTGCGAACTGCCTTTGATAGGGCGGGGGGTGGATTGGGGCGGTGGTCGTGCAGACAAGACTCGTTTGCCGCAGGGCCTCACCAAGGAGAGGCCATCTAACTGCATGTAAGAGGCAGGCTGCAGGATCTAGTACATGGAAGGCAGGGGGGTGAGTTTATAAATACCTCACCCTCCCAGGAGAATATATGGGTGCAGTTCACCCTGGAGAACCTGGATGCCTAGGCAGTTAGTCAGCAGCAGGCTGGCCTGTTTGTGGTGGCAAGGCGGCACGGGCCAGAGGGGGTCATCTCTGTACCCGGTGCCCAAAAGGATGATTTATTATGATCAACCATATTGATTATTTACCTATAACCATGTTTTGTATCAATAAAATCCAACGGCCTTTTATTGCCAACGCTTGAACAAAGTGGTGTGGTAAGTATTTTTGGGGTAGGAGGCAAGGCCGGGAGGCTTGATGCCAACCCGCAAAATAACATATGTATGTCTGCTGCATATGGGTTCAACGGTTATGTGGATTGAAGGTGGGCGGCCAGCGTGAGGGAGGATGCTGGCCGGAGACATGTGGTGTGACAAGACAAGGCACAGGAAGACTATTCAATGGAGACACACTAGATTCATTTAAAAAATCAAAACAATCATTGTTAAAATATATGTTGGGTTTTATTTTAGATCTTAATTTCAATTGAACATAAATAATAAACATTACACATTGTAAAGTTCCAGTTGCAGCACATCCATGGAAAATCCGCGGTATTGTCCACTGTCGCTGGGGAAATGTTGTCTAATGGCAAGTACCGCACAGGCAGGTATTACTCTCCGAACGCAGTGTCCGAGCCTCCCGTGAAGCCACCAAGTGAAGCAACGATAGGCCACCAGCCTGTACCACCTGTGAAAAAGAAAGATGCAAACTGTATTAAAATGACAAAACTTTCTTATCAATGTCGATTCAGGTAAAAAATGTCATTCTAGAAAATGCACAATATGGAACCAATTTACATGCGTTCGAATGATATGTAGATGTAATTTTATATGTGGGAGACGACCATGAAATAGTAGTGGCATCACTGACATCACAACCAGAGTATACTTACTCGTTACTCGGATTACGCGGACGAACAGTGCCGCGAAGTTCGTGCATAAGCACCATCATCATCCTCAACACGGTTCGTGAGAGGCAGGCTTCCCTGAACTCTGGCAGCTCGGTGATGCATTGCGGACTTGGCTCGCCTTCCGAAATGTAGGCCAAGCACCCGGAATTTTCACGGCAGCAGCAGTTCTCCTCCTCAGTTGGCATTAGCTCGCACCGATTGCACGTGCACCAGGTGGAGACGCCGTCCATGCGACTAGGCCCAGGCTCTTCATCCGTTGACTGGTCCTCCCAACTGCCGTCCGAATCCCCATCGTTTTCGTGTGCTTGCCTTTCCAGTAGTTCCTCCTCGGTGTACTCGGGCTCGTACATATACAGCATTATTGTAGCCATTGTGTGGTAAAGAAAGTAAAATAATTTACAGAGATGGTACAGGTGTTCACAAGGCCTAGAAGCGGCGAAGGTAGCTGACCAGAGCACTGAAACGAGTCACAGAATACTCAAAGTAACACAGAGAGAGGAATGGAATCGAAAATCTGCTGCTGTGTGTTGTGAAACGGTCTGTTTATACTTATTGAGGAAAGAGGCGTCCTGCCATTTCCATGGCGACACTTCATTAGCTGAGGCGCAGCGATTGTTGACACGAGACGTGCTATGGCGTTGGGAAATGGGCGGTACGCGTCTGCTGATGTCAGGCTCAGGGGCGGGGGATATGATTTAGTGCCGCAAACGCAGGTGAGCCAGGTCGATGGGGGGAAATGATAGGATTATCACAAAATGGAGGCTGATTTCGAGTGCGTTAATGGACGAAAAGTCGGGTAAGGTCCATAGGAAAGTTTTCTACGATCTACCGATGTATGCTTAAAAACACATGGCCGAACCGTAGGGACAATTAAAAAAAAGTCCCGGAACTATCCTTTAATCAGGTGCGATTGTGCTAGACTTGGAACCCAAGCACCATTACCACTCATGAGCTTGATCGAGGCTATGCAATTATGCACTACTTAATCAGTCCAAGAAGGCACTTGCCTGCTAATTCTACGCACCTGGAAATCCAAGAGCAGAAGTAGATACTGCGATCAGCCCACAGGGCTATGGAATCATAACAAAGGTAAAAGGCACTTTACAAATGCCAAATAACATAACATAACATAGCATAACACGACTACCCGGAAGATTTCAGTGCATATTAGAGAACACTGCCACAGAATCGGGACTGGTAACATGGCTGCTCCTCGAGTGCAGCATTTCATAGAGCACAAACATGGCACTGATTGCATAAAATGGTTTGTTATCGTCTATGTTCAGGCTGACCATCCGGGTTTCTCCACTTTAGCTCGCCAATGCAGGCTATAGAAAGTTTGGATCCACAGATTACACAATTATTGTTCTTTTTTAAACAATGAAATGCACTGGGCAACTTTACTTTCCTAAAGCTGTATTTCTTTTGTTTTCCCTGCTTGAATTCCAACATTACCTTATATTGTAAAGGGGGTGGTGGTACTTTATTAAAAACAGAGGTGACATGGGTGCAAATGTGGTTGCTTTCAGCCCTCAACAGCGAGCCAAAATAGCTATTATGACTATGAGACTGTAGGTCGTGCATCTTTCTGACAGTACCTTGCTGTCAGGATGCTTGGACATGAGTAAATTGCATGAAGAGTTATAGGGCGGTGTATAAAATCGAATATAATGCTTCATTTTCCTGTCACGCACATTTCATTATGTGCTTTGACTAGGCCAAGATGGCTGCGCATTTGAAGGCCACATATTGGTTCAAACATGCAGCTGAGTTTTCACCAACCCCCTCGTAATACAGATGCTAAAAAAGATATGGGTCTCATTACGAGTCCGCCGTGCTGGAATCCGGTGTTTCCGTGACGATGGTTACTCCGCTTCCGTGACCACAAGGTTGCGGAAAGAAGGGCTGATTATGGCACGTGGGTCGCGCGCAACACACGGAGGCGGAAACAGAGTCACCGCCGTCATGTAAACACCCACACACACGGACTTTACGCTACAGAAAAGGGTGTAAATCCCATGTCTGCCCCGCCCGACACGGAAACGCCGGAAGCGGAAATACCATGACCGCGGGAAAAAAAACTGAAACAGAGAGGCGGCCATTATATAAAGCACAATCCACTGCCATCCTCAGACACCACAGGTCAGAACACCTCCCTGAGACTGACAACACATCTAAGACCACCATGGCATCCAGGATCCCATCACGCAGACAGCAAAAGCAGCGCTTCACTGAGGCTGAGCTCACAGTTCTGGTGGAGCACATTGTCGAGCATACGGAAATGTTCTTTAGTGCAGACCAGCGGCGTGCTACTCAGCAACGCCGCAAAGCGGTGTGGGCGGAGGCAGCACGCAAGTGCACAATGGTCAGTGTGACCACATGCTCTGTGAAGGACTGCCATAAGAGGTGGGATGACCTCAGGCTCCGGGTGCACAACCTCATCACTGCACACCGCCAACACACCACTGGCACTGGTGGAGGTCCTGCATCCGCTCTCCAGTTGCAATCGTGGGAGGAGCGCTGCAGCAGTGTCATGCACCTCGAGGGCATCCACGGCATAGGAGATGCAGAGGCAGGAGTGAGCCCACCTGCAGATCCCGGTAAGTGCACAGAGTACAAAGCCATAAGTGTGAATGGGAGTGACCCAATGGACCCACTTACAATGCCCCCCCCAAACAGGGCAGGAGTGACCCAATGGACCCACTCACAATGCCCCCCCCCCAAACAGGGCAGGAGTGACCCTATGGACCCACTCAAAATGCCCCCCCCCCCCAAACAGAGCAGAAGTGACCCAATGGACCCACTCACAATGCCCCCCCCCCCCCAAACAGGGCAGGAGTGACCCAATGGACCCACTGACCGCCCAGATGTCAAGTACCACATCCCCAAAGCATGACCCCTGGAAATGCACACAGTGCGTGCTTGACTGGAAGCAGAGACACACACACCTGAGTGCATCAATAGTCACAAGTGTGTACATGCAAGTGGTAATGGATTGTTCGGTTTGATGCATGTGATGGACACTTTAAGTAACATCACACAACTAACAGCATGCCCTCTGTATCCCCACAGCCGTGATAAGTGACAGCGACGACGGCCAAGAGGCAACGCAGTGGCCACCTGCATGCGCCCAATGCAGCACTCCTGCCCAGGAGGATGATGCTATCTGCTCCGGCACACAAACACCGGCTGCATCAGGCACACCAGATGCATCAGGCACACCGGCTGCATCAGGCACACCATCAGAGGCCACCATCCCCATTCAGGCACCCACCATGGCCCCGGATGATAATTCGCAGCCCATCTGCACTGCTGAGGAGGCTGCATCGAGTGATGGAAGTGCCCTGGCCATGCAGGCCGAAGCAGTACAACAGGGTGAGGGGGACAACATGGATGAGGTGTCACCCATCCATGGCCTACAGTTTAGCCTACTGCACAGCCCCATGCGCTACCCAACTCCCTCCATGGCTGAGCTCAGTACATGCTTGCAGCACATCGAGCAACAACAGGCCACCCTGACGCAGCAGGTGGAAAGACAGCTGGAGGCCAGCCTGCAACGTGCAGAGAACATGCATCAGAGGGAGTAGGCCAGGCTGCAGCGTGAGAGCAATGCAACGTTGGTGTGTCGGCTCTCCAGGTCGATTGGATGATTTGCGGCCACCATTGTCACCCTGGCACGCCATGTCAGGGAAGGGAACAGTGTGCAATCCAGCATTGTGGAGTCAATGTTGGTTGCCCAGCAGGCGTTTCAAGGATGCATGCCCATAGTCACACCAACAGTCACCTCAGCCAGCACCACCCCAGTCATCTCTGCCACTGGCAGCCCACTGAGGCGTTCTAGTCGGCTGACTGGACCCGCCAGCAAGGACACACCTGCACATAAGCGCCCCTGCAAATAGTGGCTTGTGTGCATGGCAGTGAACATGACATTTGGGTACACCATGGGTGTAGGGGGGTGGGTACGTTTGGGTGGTGGGGGAGGTCCATTAGGGGGTTAGTTGTTTGGGGCGGGTACGTTTGGATGGTGGGGGAGGTCCATTAGGGGGTTAGTTGTTTGGGACCTGATTGGGGGTGGGTATGTTTGGGTGGTGGTGGAGGTCTATTAGGGTGTTAGTTGTTTGGGGCCTGGTTGGGGGTGGGTAGGTTTGGGTGGTGGGGGAGGTCCATTAGGGGGTTAGTTGTTTGGGGCCTGGTTGGTGGTGGGTATGTTTGGGAGGTGGGTGGGCACGGGTGTACAGCTTCCCTACCCAATGCAATTTCTTTCCTAGTTCATTGATAATACAACACCTTTGAAAACGACCATAATGCAGACAAAATCCATGTATTCACCGGCATCGTCATATCCATGCATTGCTGTCAATGTGCAGTCACTCAAAAGTAAATGCAAATGAGTGTATCCCGTGCTTGTTGGCCATCTTGTGCACTCCCGGGAGGGTGTGGAGCCACCCCATCCCCATCCCCATCCCCATCTTTACTCTATCATCATTCTCTGTGTCTGGCGGCAGAGGAATGTTCCTGCGCATGCACAGATTGTGCAGCATGGCACACACAAGCAAAATTTTACCCGTCTTCACTGGGTTGTAGAGCAGTGATCCTCCAGATCTGCTCAAGCAGCGGAACCTGGCCTTCAGTAGGCCAAATGTCCGCACAATCATGCCACATGTGTGGACGTGTGCCCTGTTGTACGCCTCCTCATGCCTATTCCTTGGACTCCGTACAGGCGTCATCATCCATGGCGTGAGTGCATGTCCAGCTTCACCTACATGGGATGGAAATGTGTGGCACATGTCAGTGTTTGTGGTATCATCTCTTGATCTGATGCAGTGCAATCTTGTGTCATCATTCTTTCATCCATATGGGCCAAGCAGTGGTTGGACGGATGGTTGATTGCCAATCATGGGTAAGTGTTGTAGATGGTGGCATTTGGACATTGCCCAATGACTTGCTGTGCATGTGTAGTTGCTCTTGCGGACAATAGTGGTTGGTAAGTATGGCACTGTGCAATGACGTGCACACATGGAGGAGTCAATCTATGGGCTGTGATGATTTGGCTGTTGCAGGACGTCTCATGTGCAGCCGTCATGTGCATTGGGGGGGCAGTGGTGCTAAGTGTGGGTGGCTGTATTGAGTGGATCAACTTGTATGGCCTTGTGGTAGCATTGGTCGTATGTCTCATTTGGCAGGGTGTGTACTGTGCCAACCTGTCATGTGTAGCTTTGTGATGTGTGGGTTATGCTGACCGTACATTACATGGGCCAGGGGGTAATGCATGTGCAGTTGTAGCAGCCCACTCACATAGGTCTTTGGCCTGGGCACACAACACACTTCCACAGGGCCTGTGCATTGGCAGTTGTACTCAACCAATAGCCATGTGCTTTGTCCAGCGTAGCGTTCCATGTATCGTGGCAATGTGGAATTCCGCGGGACCATTGAATCATGTGTTGACCATGGGAAACGTGCGCAGCAATGTGTAATCACCTGTCCGGAATCACATACCATCTGTACATTCAGTGAGTGGTACTGTTTCCTATTGCGGTAAACCATCTCCATTGCATGTGGTACTGTCAGCTCTATGTGGGTGCAGTTTACTGCACCTATGCAATTTGGCAGGGCTGCAATGGCATGGAAGGCCAACTTGGTGGCAATGACCTCTGCAATAGTACGCGGTAGGGCGATGTGTTCCGACAAATGGCGCAGCAGGGCATCCAGTACCTGCCCCAATATTTTAAGAAACAGGGTTATGAGAGCCCGTGCAGCTCACCAACTGTGTGCTGATAAGTTCCGGTGCCTAGAAAATGCAGTACTGACACCACCTTCAGGAGGGGGGGGATTGCGGTCGAAATGGCAATGTGGCTCCTGATGTCATTCTCAATCATGGCAGTGATGTACATGATTGTTGGACGGTCCAGCCGGTATAATGTGTGGATCTATCCTGGGGTCAGGTTCCAGGGTGAGGCCCTGATGCGGGGTATTGCAGGCTGCCTGCGGGGTCGTGCCATCTGCACAATTGGGTTTGGCATGGGTGCAGGGTTTGCTAACTGCCGCCTGCGCCTCCTCCTCCTCTGCCTCATCCTCCTCTGCACCATTGCTGCCACCATGTGCACTGCTGCATGTAGGTTCAATAGCCCCAGTCCCAATGCTGCTGCCTGCATAGTTGTGTTTGGAGTTGGCCTGGGTGTGCGTGTGGCCCTTTTGTGGGCTCCCAGTGACCTGCTGGGTCTAGCTGGGCTCATTTGGGGCACCTGTGGCCTGATTCAGCTCACCAAACACTGTTTAACGTCTAGTTCGCGGTGGCACCGATACAGCCACCATGGCCACGGATTTTCTACCATTTTTATGGCGGAGTTTCCATGTGATGCCCATGGTGTTTCGTGTTGCCGGTAACTGGGGAGTTTCACCACCGACGCATTTTACGGATCCCTTAACTCCGCGGTGGCGGTTTATGATGGTGGGTTTTCCGGGATCGTGGGTCGTGATTACACGGTCACGAAAACGGTGCCGGTATGGTTATATCAGTGGCGTTAAATCCGGGTCGGTAGACTTGTAATGAGGCCCATGGTCTCTCCTGGATTCCTACACCTAAGTACCTAGTTCCACACAAACACACCACACACACACTCCACACACAAACTACACAACATACATCTCCCACCATACTGTCCAGCACACATCATCGCATGAGGGGTCTGCAACCTTTGGCTCTCCAAATGTTTTGTATTATACATCCCATCAGCTTTAAAAAGCATACTCAATGTGGTGGGATGATGGGACTCGTAGTCCAAAACATCTGCACAGCTGCAGCTTACAGGTTTCTGTTGCAGAATGAAATGGCCCTGCTTTCTGAAATGGGCTATGAACTAAGGCACACTGAATCACAATACAAATTCAAAAAATGATATACTAATAACATAAATCAAATGTTATGCTGACGCATGACATACTAGTGTATATAAGAGAATGAACAAAACTAATGACATAAAATAACAATCATGTCCCATTGCTCATTGGCTTTGTAGATGGAACCATTTTGGTGGTTTATTATTATTATTTAGCTTCTAAGCAAACCCACGGCGTCTGGATGGCGTTCAGGCATTGCACCACAGTGCCTTTTCCCAGACACGCAGGTGTGTGGAAATATCACCAGACTGGAGTCTGAAGATGTCGGCCAAGCTACAGAGTTATTTCATATTCCTCGAGTGGGCTTTGACACGAGACCGGCTTCGCTCTTCCAAAAGCCATGACAGAGTTGCCTGTGTTTTAGAACACAGTGTGAATTGCAAGGGGGCCCTTGCAACCCCGCTGGCTCCCAGCAAACAGCTGGCTTTCAAACAGCATTCAAATGTGGATTCCTTTTTAACTATGCAAAAGTTAATTAATTGGGAAAGGGCACAGAGCGTTCTGCTACCATTAAAGGCAGCTGTGAGTTTGGATTACAGCCTCACCTTGGTGCAAATTTAGGATAGTCAATGTGTGCCCTCTTAAAGAAACGCTCAAATGTTCCTTAATCTAAACGCAGCTCCAGGGACGTCCTTTCACCAAAATGCCAGGGGTAGCGGAAGTGACATCACACGACCCCCTGATGACATCAGAGGAAGTGATGCCACTTGACCCCCACCACGAAGCGATGGAACACAACCTTTCACCCATTGACAAAACAGCAAGTGGTATCACATAGCATTGGACACTACGAAAAATATGGTCACAATATCACTATAAAGTGATGTACATTTCATACAAGATTGGATCGCCATATGTATCGTTAAGATCAGTGTATATAGGCCCATATTACCAAATTACTGTGAATGCAAGCAGACGTCCATGGCCAAATGATAATGATGTGTTATTATATAGCACTTTCGCTTAAGCGCTTTATATAGAAAAAATATACACCCAATATCACCCAACCTGTGTTGGTACTCATTTATCGACCTCAGAAGGATGAAAGGCTGAGTTGAGGCGTTTAAGAACAGACTAAATCAGTGACTCACCCCCTGAAGTGTGCCTGAAATAAACCTTTAATGAGCCTAGCAATTATTGTATAGAATTCCAGAAAGACACATTATTTGGTATTCTTATTCTTTCTTTAGGGTCAATGCTGAAAGTGTTAGACTAGTGGCACTCCTGTTCTTAATTTTCTTCTTTTTTTTTAAGGTGCCTGAACAAGAAAGCCAGCCACTCCAGAAGTAAAGAGCCACATGATGCTGGGCACAGCCCAAAATGTCCGGAATGCAGTCAATACATGTAGTTATTGACTACATTCTGATTGGCTGAGAGGTGGTCAGAAAAGACTTCCATGTGCTAATAGGTGTTATTACTCTGTGTAATCATACCCAATGTATCAATTTAGGATAAACGGTTGAGGGATTGGAATCTGAGAGTGCTAAAAGCTATCATAGGTAAGTGCTTGCCTCACTGAGCTATCGCTACTCTGTGTCTCCATTTCTGTCTTTTGTTTAAACAATCTAAAATGTTTTAGAGGATCGCATTGACTCTGTGGAATGAAGTTCTTTTCTGTAAGAGGAGGCACTGATTACATATATATATATATATATATATATATATATATATATATATATATAAATATTCTAAGAGATATAACTAATAAGAGACATAATAAATCTCCACATTATCAAGGGCCCCTTCAAAGTTTTCACCCTTAACTGACAAAACAAGTTTTGACTCTCAAGTGTAAAGTGCAGCCTTAACTTCCACAATAAACTGTGTGCCTTAACTAAACGACAACAAGAAGGTTCACACCATTAAAACTGATAACAAATGAGTGCTTAATATAAACACATACAACCAATTGAAGCACAAAAAGAGAGCAACATAAACGCTGTTCTGTCAAGCCTGGACACATGGGACTCTTTCTACTTAATTGCCAGGAAAGGTAAAACCTTACACTGGAGACGGACAGAGAGAGAAGGCCTGACTTTCAGCATCTCACACGATCAGTCCCTATACACTGGCGTGACAGTACATGTCCTGGGAGGGGGCCCCACTTGGAAAAGAAAATATAATTTTGTTCTCCCCAAAAAAAGTTTATTTTTGAATTTACTCTGTATTCATAAAGAAATTATTTCTGTAACAGAAATCCTTTCTTTATGAAGGCAGAGTGACTACAAAAAGAAACTTTCTTTTTGAAGTCAGAGGGCTCCCCCCACCCCATGACATGGAATACCCTAGGCTGGAGGCTTCCATGTCATGGAGTGTGGGGGAGACCTATGACTTCAAAAAGAAATTGTTAATGTTTTAAGTCACTCTGCCTTCATAAAGAAATTATTTCCGTTATGGTTCGGTCCTTAACTGAAATAATGGCTTAATGAAGTTAGAGTGACTTCAAAAAGAAACATTGGGGCTCATTCTGACCATGCCGGTCTGGAAACAACGGTGCAGGTAAGCTTACCGGCATTGTTGTTTCTGCACCAGCATATTACAGGTCTGCCTGCTGGGGCCGCCGTGCCCGACCTTTCTGACCATGCCAGGCACAGTGGCCACGGTAGGAAGACCCATCAGGGGAATGGGGATTAACACATTTTCCCAGCGCATGACTTCCTGGCCGCCGGACTTGAATAGCCCAGTGGCACCGGAAAGTCAGGCTCCAGTAATTTTTTTCGGGTCCAGCGGAAACCTGCCGGTAGCACCGGCATGGTTACCGCTGGACCCGTAATAAGCTCTAATTTCTTTTTGAAGTAATAAGGCTACCCTCAACCCCATGACATGTGTGTGGGTGAGTGTATGGTGAAAGGGTGCACACTTAAATGTACGGGAGGCTGAGTGTGTGTGTGTGCATGTACGGTGAAAGGGTGCAGACTTAAATGTATGGATGGCTGCCTGGGTGTGCCTGTATGGTGAAAGGGTGCACACTTAAATGTATGGGTGGCTGCCTGTGTGAGTGTATGGTGAAAGGGTGCACACTTAAATGTATGGGTGGCTTCCTGGGTGTGCCTGTATGGTGAAAGGGTGCACACTTAAATGTATGGGTGGCTGCCTGTGTGCCTGTATGGTGAAAGGGTGCACACTTAAATGTATGGATGGCGGCCTGGCTGTGCCTGTATGGTGAAAGAGTGCACACTTAAATGCATGGATGGCTGGGTGTGTATATGGTGAATGGTGGGTGTGCTTGTGTACAGGGGCACAACAAAACCTACATTTTGGGAGGGGCTAACCCTTCAAATGTTGGGAGAGGCGCTAACTTAATGGGCGATGGGGAGGGGCAAACCTATTTTTGTGGGGGCATCCAACTTCTTTACACATTTTAATGAGACTATTCCAGTGCAGCTTCAATGTTACAATGTTACAAACAGTTAACGTTCTCCTTTAAGTCTCCTGTTCCCTCTCTACCCTTCCCATCACTCCCCTGGCATGCAAGTATTAAACCCACAGCACGATTTCAATTGCCTAAAAAATGTGGCATTTGAATGCAGGTACTAACAGTGAAATGCTTTACGTTGGTAAGTGCTGGGCCCTTGTTAACAGCAAAACCCAGTTGTCGTTTACCATCTGTGTCCTGTTCTGTCTGGCAAATGCTCTAAAGGTCAGCCGGTTTGAGTCAACATAGCCCAAAATGTCAGGGGGGGTAGTGCTGAAGCCCAAACACTTCTTGTGTTTAATGCCTTGATTACTGCTTGCCCTATTCTTCCTTGTTCCAGTACTTATGTATGAGGCAGTACTTGTGTATGAGGCAGTCTGCCTCATACACAAGTACTGGGATGAGGTAGAGGTACAATGAGGTAATGCCAGACTCAGTTACCGGTAATCTTCATTACTCCTAGTCCCACTCTTCCTCATCACAGTACTTACCTATGAAGCAAGGAGGCTCATACGTACGCTCTGGGACAAGGAAATGGGACATGGAGGTAATTCTGGGCCAAGAAGCTGATTTTGGAGGTTGGGGTAGGGGGTTGGAGGGTGAGCGGTTTTGTGGGGGAGGGGATTGTGCGATAAATCATAGTGGTTGTCCATGTCAAGGCTAAGCAGGCATGATATGTGGTATTAGTGGCTAGAGAGGCATGTTGGTGCAGCCAGTCTAGTCATTCCTCAATTTGGTGTGACTTTCTTTTAACTGGGCTTTTCTGATAAAGCAGTCCTGCTTAGTGTAAATGCCTGGCTAGATTGGCATTTGGGGGCTGCCAGTCTAGCCATTTCTTACTGCGGCATTGTATATTTTTCTGGGCATCTGTGATAAAATGATGTGATATAAGTCATTTATAATGTGCCTGTACACAAGTGTTTCTACGCGCAACAAGACAAGGGAGGAAAGATAGAGGGAGGACAAGACAAATGATCTCACTAGGCCTTGTGTCATTGCGAGAACGAGAAGTGCAAGGGGAAAGGGAGGGGGAAATGCAAGGGAGAGGGGAGGGGAAAACAGGGCAGCAATGCTCTGGGTAAGTGCATCCAGTGCAGCGCGGCTATGGGCAGTGCAAGGTGAACAAGGGACTGCAGGGTTACAGTATAGCCCCTAAGTGCATGGTAGGCCCGGAGGCAGTGCAAGGGTGACTGATCAAGAAAGAGCCCAGACTCAGAGAGACTCATGGCTCGCAGGGGGGCCCCCACATTTTGTGTTACGCCACTGTCCCTATAGTGGAGCTGTGCTCGGTTCACTCCTGCACAGGTCTGACATTGGCTTCCCTGCCATCGGTGCAGGTGGCTTTCATCCAAGGCGTCCTATGAACAGCATTCTGTTCTCTCAGGCGAGGATCGTGTTCCCGCTCTCCGGGAGTGAGCAAGCAGCGGGGAGCTCGGGCGGCCCTTCTGGAACTCGCCGCTGCCTGGTCCCTCAGAGCCTGAAAGAAGCCTGCATTCTTTACACTTTCGCTCCGGATTCCCACGCGGAGAGATCTTCAAACGGACCTTTTCAAGTTCCTTTCCATGAATAGAAAAATACTTATGTTCCCAGTGAAAAGAGTTTTGATGAAGAGGGGCTGACTCCCTAGAGTCTCGGGAGGGCAGCTCAGCGGCAACGTGCTCACCTTGGAAGCAAGACGACAACGCAGGTTCGATCCCCGGGTCCACGCTTAGAAACCTCTGGGTATTAAGCGCGTTATAAATATCATATAAGTAGATGGAATTAAAAGTCCCTTTTAGGCAGCATCCCTGAACTCGTGTGAGTCTCCCACAACACATATTTTCAGCAGGGGATTTTTTAGTGTGAACATGGGTTTATTGTGGGAGCCATTTCCTGAAATAAAGGCATGCTTTGCTGGGATACTCCTAGACATTTCTATCACTTATGAACATAGTGCTTGCTAGGCAATTGTTTTGTTTGTTTCGTAGCACTTTACTGTGAATACTCTGACAGGTTCCACTGTTACCCAAAATCAGTGGTACTCAAGATGACTGACAGAATCGAATATTCGATCCTGTGTCCTGCCGATTACACACCCATCTTCACCACCAGCGCATAACAAACTGAGCTACCACCAGGAATGTCCAGACCCCGGTCCCTGTCTTTCAACATTTGGGGCTCATTTTTCCTTAATTATGAATTGCTCAAATGGGACCGGCAATGTGTCCGCACCCGTGCACTGCAGTCCTGTGGCCACCTTTCCTTGCTTGCATCAGGAAGTGACAAAAAGACATGCACATCTAAGTGGATCCACTTTAACGTGTATGACTTGCACTTTGAAGTACAAACATGTGAAAATTCCACCTACCTTACACTCATGGCAGATGGATTTAGCATGTATTCCTATAAGGCTCAGACTATCCTACTGGGTAATAGGCTCATGGCCGAACCAAAAATGCAAAATGGCGGTGAGGGTCAGTTTTTATTTGGGTCAAAGTGGGCCACTTTTATGGCCAATGTGGCCCAGTTTGTTGAGTTGCTTCACTATGTGGCTAATAGTTTTGACCAGTGTTGCTGAATAAATATTCTTGAATATGCACAATTTGTATCATACTTTATAAAGAAACTCCCCTTGAGTACTACTCAAAAAGTGTTACAAAAGAAAAGACCTTGGATTGGTCTCTACAAACTCACAGCAACCATATATTGGTCCTCTATACAGGACATAATTCCTTTTGAACTGGCCCAGAGCCCTAAAAGGTAACTCTTGGGTGACAGGATTACACACTCCCCTCACCTGATAACATCAGGCTGTAGGTCCGTGGGTTGTTGATTTATTTTCACCATGCATACTGCATGATACGGGGTACAAAGAAGGTTCTCTTGGTGATCATGCTTTATATGTGATGTTTCTGTATTGTTGTGTCAGATTTTGTTCACGAATGTATTCTACACTTGTGACTCATGCATTCAATTTGTTATGCTCTCTGCTATTTTCATGATTGTATGAACGTTGTTGTTTGTTTTTTTGTATGAAATTAGTTTTTCTTGAAAAAAAACACTAAATCTCTTTAATAAATAACAGCTACTAAGTCAAACAGTAGCCGGGTATAAATGTATCCCTTTGTTGGTGCTCTCTACGCTAATAAAGCTCGCCATGGTTAATTAATTTATATACCCAGGGCGTTTATAGGGTTCCACGTTCTTTTTCCTTTGAGGCTAATTTGAGGAATGCCTCTCTCTTGTTTTCATGAAACCGCACCAGATTTAGAAGTGTGCCTCTAAAACTGTATGGGAAGGCCAGACCCCTCTTGTTTACCACAAAAGAAAAGAATAGCCTTTTGCAACTGTGGCCCACTTCATTGGTGTCGAAGACAATGTTATGGCCCAGTCCGACCATGATTCCTATTGAATGCATGTGTGATTGGCAGGTGCAGAAAGCTGTTGGGCTCCGTAGGAATCCAATGCTTGTATGTCAGTATCATAATCTACTTATTTATTTAATTAGTTTTTTATAACATGCCTAATACCATACCTGAGTTTGGTTTGGGATCCGGGATTCAAACCTCTGTTGGATGATGCAGGTCTCTTCTTCTCGTGTTTTAGTTGCAAAGACATACTTATTCTTGCAATATATCGGCTAATATGTGTCGCAAATCTCTTTCTATGCAGGGCCTGCAGCCCATAGGAAGATAAAGAGAGGAGAAATACTTGCTTTTTACACAATCTTATATGGCCTACTAATTGCAAAGCTCAAAGTGTGAGCTTAAGCCAGACACCCTACATCCATAAAAGGGTTAATGGTCTTTCTAACCATGTCCGTTTTTGTAAATGTTGCCCTTATTTTCTTCTGTCACTAGGCCACGTAAGATACAGTATTCGACACATGGTGCAAATTTCAATGCAAACAAAACTATCAGAAGAAACATCATATACCCTGGAATATAGTTCACCCAAACACTGGGTTTAAACCAATGTAAAGTGAAAACAGGAGATGCAGAAATACCCCGTGTATAATGGAATTACAAGGGCGAACAGGCTCCAGTGTCCAAAATATCCTGATGTAAAAAGTGTACTTCATTATTCAACAGTAAATGAAACCTTGGTTTATACCCTCAATTATATATATATATATATATATATATATATATATATATATATATATATATATATATATATATATATATATATATATATATATATATATATATATATATATATATATTCAATGAAAAAACTTTGTCAAAGGCCTGCTTCTTCCCCTATATATGTACATCATAAGATGTGATTAAATTTAATTCTAATGAAAGTAGTGTAAGAACATGTGAGAATAGCACTATCTATAAATGTAATACCTTTTGAAAGTTAAGTTTCTGACTGTCAGTAAATAAACCCACATGGCCTAGATATGGCAGTGAACAAAAAAGAAGGGGCTAGACATGTGATGCGATCAGTGATGTCATCAATGATATTTGTGATGTCATCTTTGATGTCCTGGGTGTTAGTCTTACCAGAACTGGTGAATTTCAGGGTTTTTTCAATTTTACTTCAAACCATAACGTCCTTTTAACAACGTTTTTTTACTGAATTTCATAGGTTTTCATTAGTGCAACTTAACCATAACGTTCTTTTAACAAAGTTTTTTCATTGAATTTCGTAGGTTTTTATTAGTGCAACTTAACCATAATGTCCCTTTAACGTAGTTTTTCATTGAATTTCATAGGTTTTTATTAGTGCAACTTAACCATAAAGTCCCTTTAACAAAGTTTTTTCATTGAATTTCGTAGGTTTTTATTAGTGCAATTTAAGCATAACGTCCCTTTAACAAAGTTTTTTCATTGAATTTCATAGGTTTTTATTAGTTCAACTTAACCATATCGTCCCTTTAACAACGTTTTTTCAGAGTATTTCATAGGTTTTTACCAGTGCATGCTATTTTCCTACAACTTACTAATATCATACTTACCAATATAACAATATTTGTGTCCAATTTACAAAGTGTCACCTTAAAACTCTGCCATTTCCCACCTTCTAGAATCATTTTTAACACTTCTATACACTTTGTGCAACTATTTCAACTAGTTTTGCATCCGTAGACATCTTTGAACCTCTGACTTCATTGCGGACCTTCCGGACAGTGCCACATGACCATACACTTGCGCGCGGCATGATGACATGTCCGAGAACCAGTCCGCACTTCAGGATAAAATCCATCCTTCACGGACAGTTCGAAACTGCATTTTCTACTGATCTAGGAACTTTCAACTTCAAAATTTCCCTTGCTCACCTCCCACACCTTTTCGTACTCATTATCCATTACCAATCTAGTACACAGCACATACTTGGAAGAATTTTATCAAAACTGCTATTTATCTTAAAAATGGCATCAGTTATTACCATCCCTCCTGCCCAAGAGCCACCACCACCACCAGCTGGAGGACCTTCACAACATAGAAAGCGTAGTACTTTCAAAGACAATGAAGAGGACCAAGAAGATGAGGTAGAGGAAGTGCCTACTTCTAGCACCAAGATCGAATCATGGGTGTGTCAGTTCTTTGCTACTCTTGGGAGTGTACCAAAGGCTAAAGCTACCAAAGTAAAATGCACTAAGTGCAATTTTGTACTCAGTCGCAGACTACCTGTACAGTACTCCTACAGGACCACCTCCATGCGCCGCCACACGAAATCCAATGACCGCAATGCTCTCAGAAAGGTTATTCCTTTCTCAGCAAGTAGTAAGCTGTCTTCCTCCACCTCATCTTCCTCAACAAATACTGTAACCACACATCGTGATGTCTGCGGGCATTGGTGTGTTATAAATAAATAAATAAATAAGGAGGGCTACGGACCATTATCGTCCATTGCAGCCCCTGAAATGGGGGATAAAGGCCATTAGCACCCCTGGTTTCCAAAGCGGGAATTTAGGGTGCTAAAACATAGATGTTTCTTCCTATAGCGGGACACCTGTGGCGTCCCGCTGGAAGAAGTAAGGAAAATCCTTTTCCAAGACAGCCAACATGGAAAGAGGAGGCTGGGCTCGGTACACAGCCCTCTTCCCTTGCCATGGCAGCCTGCAAAACATTTTTGATGTCATCTTTGATATCCTGGGTGTTAGTCTTAGCAGTGCAGGGTGGTTGCACGAGTTATGGGTGCTTAGCTTACCATAACTGACGAATTTCAGGGGGTTTTCAGTTTTACTTGGAACCATAACGTCCCTTTAACAACGTTTTTTCACTGAATTTCATAGGTTTTTAGTAGTGCAACTTAACCATAACGTCCCTTTAACTACGTTTTTTTTACTGAATTTCATAGGTTTTTATTAGCGAACTTAACCATAATGTCTATGAACATCTGACTTCATTGCACACCTTCCGGAGAATGCCACATGACCATATGCTGGCGCACAGCATGATGATGTGTCCGAGAACCCGTACGCACTTCACAATAAGATCTGTGCTTCATGGTCAGTTTGGAACTACATTTTCTACTGATGTAGAAACTTTCAACTTCAACATTTCCCTTGCACAGCTCCAACACCTATTCGTATTCATCCATTAACAATCTAGTACACAGTACATACTTTTAGCAAAACTGCTATTTATCTTAAAATGGCATCAGCTAAGGCCATCCCCCCTCCCCAAGAGATACCACCACTGCTGTAATCAAGGAGCATGAGAAACACTGCCCCCTACCTTACAAATAACACACGTGCAACATTTTCCCCTGTGCACCTGCCCCTCCATATTAGTGTTTGGTGCCTCTTCCCTCATTTCCCTCCCCACCTTTTCGTTTTTAGCTCTCCTGCCAAGAAAAATCCATCCAAAAACAAAATAAATGTTCCTTTACACCTTTCACAGTTAAAAAATAGAACTAAAAAAAAACTGCATAGACTCCATCTACTTTATATTTCTCAGTAAAGTACATAGACTCAATAAGATTTTCCAACAGTTCCCTTTGCATTTTGTGTTATGCTAATAGGAATATTGTGGTATTCATCCTCCGTTCCAGGGACTGGAACGGTGGATACCAGCCCAGCAGCCCAAGTTATCAGTGCAAGCAAAGCGAGGGTGGATAACAAGGTCTCTGGACCATTACCCCCCAATCCAGCCCCTGAAATGGGCTTGAAGGCCATTAGCAGCCTAGGTTCCCAAAGCGGTAACCTGTGCTACTAAAAAAGAGGATTTTTCATCCTATACCGGGACGCCTCTGGCGTCCCGGTTTAGGAAGGAAAATCCTTTTCCAAGATGGCCACCATGGAAAGGGAAGGCGGCAGTTCCATACAGGGCCCCTCTTTGCTTTCCATGGCAGCCTGAAAAAGGCAAAAAGAATACCCTGTGACAATATTACCACAAGCACATTTTTCTTCCCTTTCAAATTTATCCTAATTTCGAATACCTTTACCATAAAGCCAGTCCCAGGTGGACATGGCCCCTTTTATCCTATGTTTTGTCCATTCTGGTCATGGCCAGTAGCCACATTATCCGGATCATGACCTTATACCATGACCCCGACATTCTGACCACTGCCCATGGCTACAGCCTACCCCTTAGGCACTAAAGCTATAACGCTATTTTTTTTTTTTTTAGAAAACACAGTCACATTTGCAAAACCATGTTTTTTGATCCTTGCCAATGAGCCTTACACAAATTTGCTGGAAATCCAACCATGTTTTATTTTTTCAAAACTGTCAAAAGAATGCACAAATCATTCGTCATATAAGCTGTGCACAAAATCCCAACAAACTTTGTAAACTCATTCGAAATCATGTCAGAAATATTCCACCCATCATCATCACCCCTCACCACCCCAAACATTATTTCATAAGTTTCACAAGTGCAATGCCCAGAAAATATTATTGTCCCGAGGGTTCGCCCATGTATTTTTGTACATACGTGGATCTATCACAAATATTTCCAATTCACCTTACCTCATTTTTCCTCTTTTAGAAACATACGAAATCTGGCAGCAAGGCGCATCCATCTTGTGCTATTCTTATCCATTGCTGCATCTGCCTAAGGTAAACTGCCCTGACGTCAGTAAATCATATGCCCCGCCCCTGACCCTCATATTACCAACCCTAGTGATAGTCAACACCTTTTTCGGTGACGTTCCTCTTCAGCGTAGCCAAATGCGCCCATAATCACCTACGTGACGTAACACAGAACCCGGAAATCAACACACATTGACTAACAACATAGCACGTCACAATTCGAAATATTAAACTGGTCTTTAAAAGAAAACAATAACACTGTACAATTTGTAAAGTACTTTTATTTCACAATAAACTCTCTGAGAACATCCGACTATTCCCATATTCAATCAAATTACAAAATTGTTTATTCGCTCGTGATCGAAAATGTTAATCGTGAGGCACACGTTGTTCTTTTTCCATACACAAAGTGTTCGCTTTCAATAAAGGAACCGCTTGGGTCGCACAGTGAATTCCAGGGCCTCTGCATCAACTTGGGACTAGACCACCATAAAAGATTTTATGTTACTCCTAATCGCTAATGCAGCGTACGGGAACATGGGCCCTGGTCGATCGTCCCACAAAACAGTCACGGTGATGTGCACCTGTCGAATGAAGAAGCCATCAGTGGGCATCTGGAATCCATGGCAATCGCAGTAAGGCAGCATGTAGCTATTTGGCAGCATGTAGCTATTTGGAAAACATAACAGAAAATATGTATCAATACCCAACCTTTATTACAATAGATCTATTGATTTCTTAATTCGGTATAGAGTTTAAACTAACATTTAGCACACACATCAAACAATCTCAAAAAAGACAAAAAGAACGTGGAAACTGATACACAATTCGATATGGTCACACATGACATTTTAAAGAAATATTAGCGTTGAACCTGGGTGAATCTAGTGATAGTCTACATTCACCTAGATTCTGCACTCCCCATAACCACATAAAAAAGACAACCACACAGAAAGATAGTACTTGAGTTACATTGCCAAAATTAATCTTCAAATAATAATAAGTTAAAGCTTGTTCCGGTGTACAGTCGTCAAAAGCAGACTTACATGATATTCACTGTCTCCATTCTCTTCGCGTAACTCAGACCGTAATGCTCAATCCGCTCGCACCAAAGAATCTTTGTGAACTGATTTTACATGTCCTTACACACTTTTGGAATGCATAACCTTATCAAATGTTCATTATTGCAAACCTCCTCTCACTTCATTCCTCACAGAATATTCCCTTCTCGTAATGTCAAAAAACAATTGACCCTTATAGTTTCTGTCCCATGCGTGGGCTTCCTTAGCTCGCAACCAAAAAATCAAAGCTGGTGACCTTCACTCAGAATCTAAATACATTCTCACTTTGCAACAACATGGCTCAACGCATTCATGAGAACTCGTACTCGTATACACATGCAGTACCGCTGTTTCCATCAAACTCTGCAGGTGGCTGCCTCAGATGCCAAACTCTAGGGGAAGCCGATCTGACTCCAATATTATTTTAAATACATTGTAACACATACACATTAGTCCTTCGCCTGTACTTTACGCACATTATATTGAGGAACACCTCCAAATGTACCATATGACTTTCGTGACAAAAAAACACCACTTTTTTGTTTCTTGCTGCCACATCCCATCCCATCCTCATCAACCCTCGCCTTCTGAGTATCAGTATCAGTATTTGATAAGTATTTGATATCACCTATCACCTATCAGTATTTGATAAGTTTAACATGTGCAATGTTCTGTTTTTTTTATATGTTTTTGCAGCGATGTCCGCGGACACCAAAACACGGATCAAAGATGGCGGGGGCATCGCAACAATCTGACGCACTTCACGCTCTTCACCATCCAATGAGCGAATGCGTCACATGTCCGCACCCATGACGCGACCGATTAGCCAATCGTTATCTTGTCTGTGGAGCGAACAGGGAAGTGTGTCCGCCGAGTGGATATAGATATCACTAATCTTTTGAGACCTCATTTTTGATTGTTTAAAAAAAACTACTGGACAGATTTTCACCAAATTTACAAAAGCCTGCTTTCGGGACCAAACAGCTGCTCCTGCCACAAATTTGGTGAAAATCCGCCCAGCGGTTTGATCTATAGCCGTGCGCAAAGTTTTTCCCCCATTCAGTCTAGGGAAAAAAATAAATTTTGGGACCCCCTCTATAACTTTGCCCCCCCCTGACCAAACCTCACCAAACTTTTAAGAATGGGCCATATACTTTTATTGCAAAGTTTGGTGAGGATTCGTCCAGGGGGAGCAAAGTTATAAGCCACCCAAAAAGTGCCCTTCCTAAGGGATTAGCAACTTAACCATAACTACCGTGGCTGTGTAATATATACATATATATTACATGGCCACGGTAGTGGCCATGTAGTTATGGTTAAGTTGCTGTTTCCATAGGAAGAGCACTTTTTGGGCGGCTTATAACTTCGCTCTCCCTGGACGGATCCTCACCAAACTTTGCAAAAAAAGTAGTTGGGTCACTCTGAATTTTTTACAAAGTTTGGTGAGGATTCGTCCAGGGGGGGAAAAGTTCTAGGGGGGGTCCCAAAACTTTTTTTTTTCCCATAGACATAATGGGAAAAAACTTTGCACACAGCTACAGCCCGAACCGCTGGACGGATTTACACCAAATTTGCGGCAGGAGCGGCGGCCTGGTCCCAAAAGCGTGCTTTTGTAAATTTGGTGTAAATCCGTCCAGTAGTTTTTATAAAAATGACCAAAATGTAAGGCAAAAAAATTAGTGATATCTGCGTTCGCTTCGCGGACGGCACCCCGATTGGCCCGTGGGCTTGCGTCATGTCCGCGGACATGCGACGTGTTCGCTGATTGGACGGCGAGGGGCGTGGAGCGCGTCAGATTTTCTGTGGCACCCGCCATCTTGTATTCGCAGTCGACCGCGTACAGCGCAGTGAAACGTGGATAAAAAATTGTATTTAGTGCTGTGTGTTGGTGTGTAAGAGTGTTTGGGGAGGGTGGGGGAGTACGAGATAGGTTCAATGCTTTGTTTTTTTATGTGCTAGACCGTTTTGTTGCGTCCGATTTGTCCGCGGAGAACACGGCTGTTCTGACATTTTGTAAATAAACTAAATGGTGGGGTGTTTAGAGGACGGAGTATGTGTCATTTTTGTTCGCAAGGAAGGTAAAAATGAGCTATGAACACTTGCGGTGCACTTAATTGTTCGTAAATACACAAACTGGGGGTGTCCTCCGGACGCTGTCCGTATTGTAATCTGTCTAGTTGAATGTGTTCTAAGAACACTCGCAGTGTCCCGAAATGGT
Organism: Ambystoma mexicanum; assembly: GCF_040938575.1. Taxonomy (NCBI): domain Eukaryota; kingdom Metazoa; phylum Chordata; class Amphibia; order Caudata; family Ambystomatidae; genus Ambystoma; species Ambystoma mexicanum. The sequence continues at coordinate 1,421,389,123 of NC_090931.1, read as the reverse complement.
TGCAATTACACAAAATGGGGGTGTTCTGAGAACGTTTTGATAAACGTATGACTGGCGCTATTGACCTGGGTGACTTGCTTTTGCGACACTAAATCATATCTCCCGCCACTAAGCCTGATATTATCAAAGCATTCATATTCCCCGCCTCTCTCCGTGACGTTACAGGGTGCGTCATGAAACGCGCCCAGTCGTCTGCAGTAGTACGCGACTTTACACAGAACCCGGAAGACAACACACATTATGTCACAACACAGCGCGCCGCAATTTAGAATATGAAACTGTGATTTAAAAGCAAAGAGCAAGATTGTAAATGTTGTAAAGTACATTTATTTGACATCAAATGTTTAGAGAATATTCAGCAATTTGCATTTGTCTTTGTTGTCGATCCGCAAAAGTTCATGTTGAGACACGCAATGTTCCTTTGCGGTACAGAGAGTGTTAGATCAGGTTACAACTCAGTGCGTCACAATTCGGAATTTAAACTGTGGTTTAAAAGTAAACAGCAGGATTGTACACTTGGTAAAGTACATTTATTTCACATGAAATGTTTAGTGAATATTCAGCGATTTGCTATTGTCTGTGCTGTCGATCAGCAAAGGTTTATTTGGAGCCACGCGGTAGACAGGCTGTTGGTTTATGATAAAAGCAGTAAATGGTCTCTCTGATAATCGGAAGGTTGCTCCAACAACGAGCCATTAGACAACCGTATTGGTTGGAATGTTGTTTGTAGCCGCTAGTACTGCGTAAGGGCATATTGGTCCTTGGCGATTGTCCCATAAAATGGTGAGGGTCATGAAGTTGCATATTTGGACTTGCACCTGGCAGTTGAAGACCCCATCCGCTGGAGTCTGTAAATCGTGACACAGACAAAACGGGGCCACGTACCTGTTTTAAAAAACATAAATTAGTCTCACCAGCCGATCTTCATTAAAAATCATCATTTCATTTATTAGGGCGTGAAACTATTTGCTATCGAGGATAGTGCAACAGAGTATGTTAATAATAAAAAATAATATGTTCCCATTCATATAGCGCTAAGAAATGTGAGGTATCTAGGCGGTGCTTATTATTAACCATGGTGTGTGGTCCTCATTTATCGACCACGGAAGGATGAAAGGCTGAGTTTGGGCTTGCCTGGATTCGAACTTGCGTTAGCAAGCTGTGCACGGATGTCAAAGCGAGCACTGTACTCGCTGTGCCACTTGACAGGCTACAGTAAAGTGGCACAGCGAGTAGAGCATTTGACCGCCTATAGACTGGTTAAATTATTTCTATTAACCCACCCTGTGTCGTCTGCCTTTTTCAGAGCCCTCTAAACGACAGGGGATCAATTCGGCGGTGATAGTACGCAGTAGAAAACATTATGCCACTTTCAACGAACAAGTTCAACTTCAGCGGTCTTTAATGCTGCGCTATTGTAATTATATTTGGTATAAAGTAATGTAAAGGGTTACTTACAGTACAATTGCAATTTCCATTGTCTACGAGTGGTGCATTCCGAAAATACGACTCTGCGTGTGCCAACGATCTTTCGCATAGTGATATAATATGTAAAAGTGGTTTCGTTTCAGAAATTTCATCTTATCTTCTCTTACGTTTTAGCCACACTCCTTCAAGAGAAGTCTTTCATCACAATCTCTGTCTGTCAAGGTCAAAACACAATACAACCTTTTAGTCCGCTTCGTGAGCCTCTCCAGGGTCCGAGCAAAAAATGAAGCAGCTGACCTTCACTGTGAACGAGCATAAATTCTTACTTTGCAACATTCTGTGTAAAGCCATCTGTAGAAGTTGGTTGTTGCAAGCCATGTTTGTGTATTGTTTGCATGATATTAAAAAAAGTTTGTTTAAAGGACGTTATGGTTCTAAGTACAGCCGAAAAACCCCTGAAAATAAGAAGTTATGGTAAGGTATGTAAAATAACTCGCGCCAACACCATGCACTGCTAAGACTAACACCCAGGACATCGAAGATGACATCGCAAATGTCATTGATGACATAACTGATGACATCACATGTGTATGTACTTTTCATGGAATTTGTGTACTAGGGATTTTCATTATAATGTTCCGAAAAAAGTGTCAAGGATATTGCAATAAATATCATACCGTTATTAGTGCTTTGCACGATGCATTTATATCAATAAACAGCATTGTATTCTGGAATTCTTTGTGGTATACTGAGCTGCTAATGGAGAAAGATAGCATTGTGTGCAGAGTACAAGATAAAAGTATAATATTTGTAATGTTAATATATAGAATAATGATATGATAATTGTCCTGAAATGTTGGAAAATTCACAAAATGGGGGTGTTCTGAGGACGTTATTCGTATTGTGTGATTGCTTAGCTGTATGCAATGAGGGAATGGTACAGAGAGTAAAGTGGACGCCGTCCGCGGACACCGCGGCTGTTCGTGGACAGGGCGTGGTAAATCCGGGTTTTTCCAGGAAATCCAACATGGAAAGAAGACTGTACGGATCAGCCAATCAGATGTCGAGGTTGTGGATTTGTGTTGAAAGAGACTGTGTGTGGTGAAGATGGCAGAAGTGGAGAAAGTCAGGGTGTTGGTGCTCGGAGATATGTTTGTGTATGGTTTACAGCAGTACGCTGAATGCAGGCATGTTGCAAAGAACTTTGATGTCAAAGGAGTGGAGGTGGTGTGGAGCACTGTGCCTGATTGCAATGTACAGGGAATTGTACAAGTTTGTGCGGATATGGCCACGATGAACAGTCCGCATGTGGTAGTTTTGCACTATGGTGCTTTCCATTTGGGCTACGTCAGTGCCCCTACTTTGTTGGCTGATTTGGAATGCTTGGTTCAAGCCGTAGTGAAGATCCTTCCAAATGCGAAAGTAATTTTTTTCCGGATTACTACCTAGGGCAATATGAGACAATAGTTCAGTTTTTTGTCCTCAGCAAAACATTGCTAGGAGTGTCATCAACCGAGGCATGTGTGCTTTCATGCTTAGAGCTGGTATGTTCTTCTGTAACAATGAGAATATTGATGCCAGTAATGCTGTTAATTTTAAGGAAGATGGCATTTCTTTATCTTTTACCGGAAATGCCTTTTTATTTTGGAATGTAAGGGTTGCTTTGGAGAAGGTTATGTGAAGATTTTAGGAGTAAAGTAAGAAAAAAAAACAAGAAAAAAAATATAAAAAAACAGGTGTTTGTCAAGCATCTGAAAAAAAAAAAAAACGCTCTTTTCAGAGCCAACTTTAAAGGGGAAATGGGGCACACTATTTAAATTTACAATCATCACGCTCAGATTTTCGATGTGTCCGCGGACATGGCGGTAGTCTGCGGACATGAAAATCACTACGAGGGGGTTAGTATGTTCTATGTTACATGTATATGAAGTCAGGGATATTATGGTTAAGTTGTGCTACTAAAAACCTATGAAATTCAATGAAAAAACTTTGTTAAAGGGACGTTATGGTTAAGTTGCGCTACTAAAACCTATGAAATTCAGGGAAAAAACTTTGTTAAAGGGATGTTATGGTAAAGTTGCACTACTAAAAACCTATGAAATTCAGTGAAAAAACTTTGTCAAAGGAACGTTATGGTTCCAAGTAAAACCGAAAAACCCTTGAAATTTGCCAGTTATGGTAAGCTAAGCAACCATAACTCGCGCCACCACCGTGCACTGCTAAGACTAACACCCAGGACATCAAAGATGACATCACAAATGTCATTGATGACATCACTGATGACATCACATGTGTATGTACTTTTTATGAAATATGTGTACAAGGGATTCTTATTATAATGTTGCGAAACAAGTGTCAAGGATCATTGCAATAAATATCATACCCTAATTAGTGCATTGAACGATGCATTGATATAAATAGCATTCTATTATGGAGTTATATCTAGTATACTAAGCTACTGATACAGAAACATAACATGGTGTGCAGTGTACAAGATGAAGGTATAATATTCGTAATGTTAATATGTTGAATAATGAAATGATAATTGTTTTCTTAATAGATTTTTGTGTATTGTGAAATATGTAATACGTAGCTAATAAAACATTACTATAGACAAAACACAAAGACACAAGAACACATACCAATATGGGTATATACAGGGAAAGTGAAGTTAGTAAAAAAGCACAAGTAGTAGCAGAAACAATTAATAACTTAACTGATTATTTTCATGCAAATAAATGATTGCTCTGTTTCAAAGCTGCTATTCACCCTATGTATATGTATCACTTGATGTGATTGGACCCACAGGGAAAGTACAGCCATAAAAAAAAAAAAACAACAGAACTATCAGAAAGTGCTCATAAGTCTATTGATTATCTTTATGCACAAAAAGGATTGCTGTCTTTCAAGCTTGTGTCTTCCCGTATGTATATGTTTCATATGATGTGACTGGACTCTAACAGAATTACTGTAAGAACCTACTTGAAGGATACATCTACAAATAAAATAAAATGTTTCGTTTCTGACTGTTACTGAAGAAAACCATGTGGCCTTGATATGTCAGCAAAAGAAAAAAGAGTGAGCCAGACATGTGATGTCATCAGTGATGTCATCAATGACATTTGTGATGTCATCTTTGATGTCCTGGGTGTTAGTCTTAGCAGTGCACGGTGGTGGCGCGAGTTATGGTTGCTTAGCTTACCATAACTGGCGAATTTCAAGGGTTTTTCGGTTTTACTTGGAACCATAACGTTCCTTTGACAAAGTTGTTTCACTGAATATATATATATATATATATATATATATATATATATATATATATATATATATGTAAAAACACACATGTGTGAAGGAAAGTTGTAACACTGCAAAAAAAACCCAACCACAACATGTAGAAAATTTACCCTGCACACAAGACCAAACCGCTTGCTATAAAAATGTATTTTATTGCATTTTACAAAAACTCGTGCAACCAACATTGCCAAATGGCTTAAAAGGGGCTGACATAATGACCATGCCTCCCTTGCTGACAGTCAGGTAAAAAAGAACACTCACCCCACCAGGGTGGAAACCGCCACGCGTTCCGCTTGATTAACAAGCTTCCTCAGGCTATTTACTTCCCAATTTGTGAAAACACATTACTTTTATACACAGGAAACGGGTCAGCATAGGTCTTACGCTCCTCCCTTAGTTTTGAGTTACCAATCAAGTGGTCGCATGAGGCAGAGGTAATTGACTCACAAATTAACGGCCATCTTTGAGTGAGTTCAAAGTGACTAAATTTCGACTAGCGCTCGCCCCATATCAGCTAATGCTGTAATGGGAAAGAATAATAAGCGCGGGAGAGGGCATGTACCAGATGCTGCAACCTATTTCCTGACAAAACATTAAAAACAATAATGATGTGTTATAAAGCGCTAGTGCGCTAAAATATCATTAGATGGCTTGGTTTCATCTTACATGATGAAAACCCCAAACCATTACACTCCATAGCGCGGGGTGTCCTCTCCTAAAGCCAGAGAAAAGAGTGCAACGCATACTACTGATCATTCACAAAATGTGTCACGACATTCCTGTACCTATGATATTGGCTACAAGAGTAGGGATGAACTTCACGCTGGAAGCGACCATATTAAAAAGCTCAACTGTTATATCCTCACATATTTAAGCTACATGCCTAGGTTTAACAGAAAGCAAAAAAGTGCATAGTGCGTATCTAGCAGCAATGGGGATAAAAACTCTTAAGTCTATATATATGTATATATGTCTCAACAGTATTTTCATATATTTATACACACATATCTCAACAGTATATTCGTATAGATAGTGGTAGAAAAGTGCATAGTGCATAGTGCATATTCAACAACAGTTATTTTGAGAGCAGATCTTAATTAATAAAGTGCTAGTGCATGTTCATTGATACAAACCTATCTCATAGTATGCATGATGACATTCATAGAATACAGAGCAGGCAAACATAGCCCTGCTCATCCAGATGTCATGATATATGGTAGTTAAAAAAACACAAACATCTCAGGATCAATGTTGAGTCCTAGGGGCCTCAGTGTGTCAAATTTGCAAATAAGGGTGGCTTCTAACTGCCGCAGTTTTAGCTCTCGATTCCCCAGTCTTTTGTGCACTGGGATGTGAGCAAGCCCCACAAATGTCATGGCATTGACATCACCTTTGTGTTTTTCAATAAAGTGCCCTGTAAGTGGGTTGGTGAGGTCCTTGTTTTTGATCGCTCTATAGTGTTGAAATATACGCAGTTTCAAAGCTCCTATAGTAGAACCAATATAATGTAGTCCGCAATCACAAGTAATTGCATAAACAACAAATGTTGTAGTGCAGGTGATTTTGTGCTTATGTTTCCATTTCAAACCATTACAGCTAATAAATGGTTTTTTAGCAACAAAGTTACACATCTTACAGTTGGCACATTTACGAAAACCACCAGCCTCTTGTGTCATAAAGTGACTTACATTAGTGCTTGTGTCTGTGATTACCATACTGGGGGATAAAATACTTTTGAGAGTGGGGGCTTTGTGATAAGCAATACTAGGGCCAGTCCCTAACACCTTGGTAAGATCTGGATCTGATAGAAGTATCTTCCAGTGTTTCCTCATTATCCATTTAATATTTTTCGCCTGATGGTTAAAATTGGTGATAAATCTAATATCCTCATTCTTCTTGATTACATGTTTTTTGAACAAGTCCATTCTATTGGTTTCTTTAGCTTTGTCAAAGCAATCAGCTACAACCTTCCTATTATAACCTTGATTGACAAATCTTTGACCTATGTGTAAGGCTTCTTCATTGTAGTATGATTCTAGATTACATGCTCTCTTCGCTCTCAAGAATTCTCCGTAAGGAATTGAGTTCTTGAGGGCGGTAGGGTGGTGACTACGTGCATGAAGCGTGGAGTTAGAGCTGGTTTCTTTTCGAAAGAGTTTAATGGTCAATGTATTGTCAATCACAGTGAATCTAACATCTAGGAATACTAGTTCCTTTTTGTTAACCACAGAGGTCAGTTCAAGGTTCAAATTATTCTTGTTAAGTATATTAACATAGGTGTGAAGTAGATCTTCAGTTCCATCCCAGATCAAGAAGAGATCGTCTATAAAACGATACCAGACCACTATATGCTCAGTAAATCTCATCAGAAGATGGAAATGAATGCAAAAAACGCATGTCCAGAATGGAAGAAAATTTGGAAAGGCATGAGGGGGAAATTCGGATGAGAAAGCAACATAAATTCAAACGTGATCGTTTGGATTATGAACAAGGCAGAATATACACGTTCGCCAAACGGTTTGATACCCCTATCAAAAACAGATTGGAACAAATTGCTACTAATACCCATCCTCCAGCTATCGCATTAGAAGAACCGAGTAGCTCAGATGTGGAGACTTCAGAAACAGAGGGGTCCTCATCAAAAAGGCTCAACTTTTTAGAAGAATTCAAATTACTGCATCTGGACAGCAGAATGGAAAAGAGAGGGAGAGGCCAGCCCTCCGGACAAGGAAGAGGAACTATGGGCAAAGCAGGAAGAACAAGACAAGGAGGGGATGCCAACACAAGCAACCCCCCCAGCGTGATCACACGCTCTAGAAACAAACCGAGGGGGAGGCCCAGAAGCCAGAAACCCTACAAATAAAGATCTTCAATATCTCGAATAGAATTCTAACGAAGGAGGAGACAGCAGTACTATCTCTAGGCCTCTCCTTTAGTCCTACATACAGCTATGACTACACGGCTATCAGGGTGGACCTCTATAAATTCCTCAGAAAATTGAAATTGACCAAATTTTATGCCACCAGGGTAAATGAGGGACCTAAACACAAGGATATGCCGAGAGCAGAAGTCTCTCCCTTAACAGGCAAGGATATAGCCAGCTTAATTTGTCTAGCCGGTCTGGAACAACCAATGGGACTGGAAGTAGAAACAATACAAATAAATGACAACTCTCGATTGGAAGAACAATTTGGGATAATTACAGACATAACCTGCTCTAGCCATCTTAAACCCAGATCGATCTTTTGCCCGAACATTACATGTGGACCGATAGATACGTTTGAGAACCTTGTTATGCAAGACTTGAAAAAATTGTCTGGTAACATATCGCCAGCCTTGAGAAATTTGAACTTTATGCAACAGAAAGCGTTGGAAAGTTTGAAGAATGACCATTCCATAGTCATTCGCCCCTCAGATAAAGGGGGTGGGATAGTTATTATGGATAGTGTCAACTATAAGAAAGAAGCAAATAGACAACTAAATATGACTGAGAACTATGTGGTGGTAGAGAATCAAGCACTAATGGAAACACAGACCATATACTTCGCTATGTTACGCAAGTGGTGCGATGATGAATTGATCAATGATGAAGAATACTGGTATCTTAAAAATCCGTTTCCCATTACCCCCCTAATGTACTTCAATCCTAAAATTCATAAAAGTCTTGTAGACCCCCCAGGACGTCCCATAGTATCTTCTATGGGTAGCTTACTTGAAAATACCTCGAAATTTTTAGATCTTTTCCTACAGCCATTTGTGATTAGCCTCAGTTCACATATACAAGACACCTCAGACCTGCTCATGAAGTTACACGAGATAAACTGGGAACCAGGGTTTTTGCTGGTATCCCTGGATGTGGTTTCATTGTACACGTCCATCAAACATGAGGCAGGCATTCAGGCATGTAAATTTTATCTAGACACAAGATCCATCAGTTACAAACAACATAATGACATGCTTTTGAATATGCTGCGGTTTTGTTTAGAACATAATTACTTCCTGCACGAGGCCTCCACATATAAGCAAATTCAAGGCACGGCCATGGGCTCATGTATGGCACCCACCTATGCTAATTTATATATGGGATGGTGGGAGTCACAGATAGCATGGGCTGAAGAAAAAGAAAGATTTACTGAGCATATAGTGGTCTGGTATCGTTTTATAGACGATCTCTTCTTGATCTGGGATGGAACTGAAGATCTACTTCACACCTATGTTAATATACTTAACAAGAATAATTTGAACCTTGAACTGACCTCTGTGGTTAACAAAAAGGAACTAGTATTCCTAGATGTTAGATTCACTGTGATTGACAATACATTGACCACTAAACTCTTTCGAAAAGAAACCAGCTCTAACTCCACGCTTCATGCACGTAGTCACCACCCTACCGCCCTCAAGAACTCAATTCCTTACGGAGAATTCTTGAGAGCGAAGAGAGCATGTAATCTAGAATCATACTACAATGAAGAAGCCTTACACATAGGTCAAAGATTTGTCAATCGAGGTTATAATAGGAAGGTTGTAGCTGATTGCTTTGACAAAGCTAAAGAAACCAATAGAATGGACTTGTTCAAAAAACATGTAATCAAGAAGAATGAGGATATTAGATTTATCACCAATTTTAACCATCAGGCGAAAAATATTAAATGGATAATGAGGAAACACTGGAAGATACTTCTATCAGATCCAGATCTTACCAAGGTGTTAGGGACTGGCCCTAGTATTGCTTATCGCAAAGCCCCCACTCTCAAAAGTATTTTATCCCCCAGTATGGTAATCACAGACACAAGCACTAATGTAAGTCACTTTATGACACAAGAGGCTGGTGGTTTTCGTAAATGTGCCAACTGTAAGATGTGTAACTTTGTTGCTAAAAAAACATTTATTAGCTGTAATGGTTTGAAATGGAAACATAAGCACAAAATCACCTGCACTACAAAATTTGTTGTTTATGCAATTACTTGTGATTGCGGACTACATTATATTGGTTCTACTATAGGAGCTTTGAAACTGCGTATATTTCAACACTATAGAGCGATCAAAAACAAGGACCTCACCAACCCACTTACAGGGCACTTTATTGAAAAACACAAAGGTGATGTCAATGCCATGACATTTGTGGGGCTTGCTCACATCCCAGTGCACAAAAGACTGGGGAATCGAGAGCTAAAACTGCGGCAGTTAGAAGCCACCCTTATTTGCAAATTTGACACACTGAGGCCCCTAGGACTCAACATTGATCCTGAGATGTTTGTGTTTTTATAACTACCATATATCATGACATCTGGATGAGCAGGGCTATGTTTGCCTGCTCTGTATTCTATGAATGTCATCATGCATACTATGAGATAGGTTTGTATCAATGAACATGCACTAGCACTTTATTAATTAAGATCTGCTCTCAAAATAACTGTTGTTGAATATGCACTATGCACTATGCACTTTTCTACCACTATCTATACGAATATACTGTTGAGATATGTGTGTATAAATATATGAAAATACTGTTGAGACATATATACATATATATAGACTTAAGAGTTTTTATCCCCATTGCTGCTAGATGCGCACTATGCACTTTTTTGCTTTCTGTTAAACCTAGGCATGTAGCTTAAATATGTGAGGATATAACAGTTGAGCTTTTTAATATGGTCGCTTCCAGCGTGAAGTTCATCCCTACTCTTGTAGCCAATATCATAGGTACAGGAATGTCGTGACACATTTTGTGAATGATCAGTAGTATGCGTTGCACTCTTTTCTCTGGCTTTAGGAGAGGACACCCCGCGCTATGGAGTGTAATGGTTTGGGGTTTTCATCATGTAAGATGAAACCAAGCCATCTAATGATATTTTAGCGCACTAGCGCTTTATAACACATCATTATTGTTTTTAATGTTTTGTCAGGAAATAGGTTGCAGCATCTGGTACATGCCCTCTCCCGCGCTTATTATTCTTTCCCATTACAGCATTAGCTGATATGGGGCGAGCGCTAGTCGAAATTTAGTCACTTTGAACTCACTCAAAGATGGCCGTTAATTTGTGAGTCAATTACCTCCCTGGTGGGGTGAGTGTTCTTTTTTACCTGACTGTCAGCAAGGGAGGCATGGTCATTATGTCAGCCCCTTTTAAGCCATTTGGCAGTGTTGGTTGCACGAGTTTTTGTAAAATGCAATAAAATACGTTTTTATAGCAAGCGGTTTGGTCTTGTGTGCAGGGTAAATTTTCTACATGTTGTGGTTGGGTTTTTTTTGCAGTGTTACAACTTTCCTTCACACATGTGTGTTTTTACATAATCAGAAATCTGGCCAAGGTTTCTATCCCTAGCACCAGCTACGTGTAGGCTGAGCACTAATTTTGGCATATCTGTTGTTTTTTATATATATATATATGTATATATATATATATATATGAAAATAGCTCAATATCATCATTGTAGGTGTATGTAAAAAGTCTACGATGATTATACAAGGATTTGTATGTGTGATATTTTAAAATAGGAAATATTACTGTATACATATATGAGAAATCATTGGGCCTCATTACGACCCAGGCGGTAAGTTTGGTGCTGGCACACATGTTAGCGAGCTTGTTCTTGATGATACCGTTATGTCTTTCTACTAGTCCGGCGCTCTGAGGATGTCTGGCCGAATGGAACCGTTTGTCAATTAGTAACGCTGTACATATCTGTAGAATTACAGCGGCGACAAAATGTGGACCATTGTCCGACCAGATAACTCTCTGCAAACTGTACCGGGGGAAGTATTCCTTTAACATGGTTTTCCCAGTGGTCATGGCTGTAGCATCTTTAACAGGGAAAGCCTCAAGCCATTTACTAAAGGCACACATGACCACAAGGACATACTTTAGATTGTTGCATCGTTCCATTTCAATGAAATCAAAGTGAATAACTTCGAAGGGGACAGAAGGTGGGCCAAAACTTCCCCTTGGAGTTGATGTCCCCTTTCCCACATTGTGTTGTAGGCAAATCATGCAGTTCCGGACATAGCGCTGGGCAATTTACGAAATCTTGTCGTTTGCCCAAACTTTTTCTAACATTTTCGTACCCTGCTGGGCACAAACATGTGTAGGGCTGTGTGCCATGACAACCATCATCATGGCATAGGCATCAGGTAACAGCCATTTTCCTTCGACCATGTCCACCCAACACCCATCATCATCAAGTTTCCCCAAGCCTTCAGCCCACCTCTTAGACTCTTCCAATGTGGCATCAGCTTGGATATCCTGTACAGACCCAACACCCTCATCCATTACATAGGCATCTACAATCTCCTTTGAAACAAACATCTCCGTGAAGAGATCTGTGGCAGTTTGTCTAGCTATCTGATCAGCGAAAGCATCCGCTTTTCCAATATCATCTACAATCTTTCCATGTGCTGCACATTTCATAACTGCTAACTGAGTAGGGAGCACAAGCACTGAGAGTAGTTGCACTATTAGGGAGCCATGTTGAATCTTGGTGCCATGCAAAGTTAGGAACCCTCTTTCTGACCAAAGTCTCCCAAAGTTGTGAACCACCCCAAAGGCATACTGACTATCAGTATATATATTTACTGCAAGCTCATCAGAAAGTTCACAAGCTCGGGTCAATGCTATAATCTCTGTGGCCTGCGCAGAATTATGAGTAATTCTCTTAGTTTCCACAACCGTGCTCAATGTAGTGATTGCATAAGCGGCTGTGGATGTACCATCCGGAAGTTTAAAGCAGGAGCTGTCACAAAACAGCTCTCCTTGCGGATTATCCAAAGGAGTATCTTTCAAATCAATTCTACCCTTTGTTTCTTGTTCGGTCGTATAAAAACAATCATGTGACTCTTCATCGCCACAAGTAGTATCTTGCGGAAAAGGTAGGAGTTAAGCCGGATTAAGGACACAACACCTCTTAATTTGAATGTGAGGAGCAAACAAGATCAATTCATATCTTGTCAACCGTGCAGAAGTGAGGTGTTTCGTTTGAGTTCGGTTCACTAGAACATCTACAGAGTGAGGCACCATCAGGGTTAGATCATGGCCTAGGACCATTCCCTCACTCTGTTTTACAGACGCGGCAGCAGCAGTGACAGCGCGCAAACATCTTGGCAAAGCGCATGCTATAGGATCAAGGGTGGAAGAATAGTAACCGCATGGCCTATTCTTCCCTCCATGTTCCTGCATTAATACAGCCAAAGCACATCCATCACATTCATGCACAAACACCACAAAGGCCTTTTCATAGTTTGGTGTGCCCAAAACTGGTGCAGAACATAATGCAGTCTTAAGCAAGTCAAACGACTGCTGGTGTACCGCGTTCCATGGCAATGGCGAAGAAATGCCCTTCTTCGTCAAAGCCACCATCGGTTTGATCACTAGTGAGAAATTCGGGATCCACAACCTCCAGTAAGAAGCAATACCTATCAAGGCCCTAACTTCCTTCTATGTATTTGGGACAGACATGCCAGAAATGTGTTTTATACTTTCAGGTGTCAATCTTCTTCCCTCAGTTGATAGGAGATAGCCTAAATAGGCGACCTCCTACCAACAATATTGACATTTTTTAAGCAAAGCTTTGTGACCGTGCTTAGCTAGATGAATAAGTAATAACACATTGCCCTCCTTACAGGCACTCTCAGAGTCAGCAGCTAGAAGCAAATCGTCAACGTACTGAAGCAAAGTACTGGTAGAGGGCAATTCAAGGGTATCGCGTTGTTCTTTCAAAGCCCTACTATAAATACTAGGACTCTCTGTGTACCCTTGAGGTGCACAAGTAAATGTAAACGAGCGTCCCCCTAAGGTGAACGCGAACAAATATCTACTATCCTTGTGTATAGGAATACTAAAGAACGCATTCTTTAAGTCCACAACACTAAAGTAAGTAGCTGTAGCTGGAATCATGGTTAGATCGTCATCACATCAGGCGCAATTGGAAATTGTGGTGCCACAACTTTATTAATGGCACGTAAATGAATTATAAAATGGAATGGAATTACATTATCGCATTTCTTGTACACGGGTAAAATCGGACTATTACACAAACTTCCTGAAATTTCTTCAATCACACCGCGATGCACAAAATCGGAAACAATACATTTCAAAGCTTGCTCACCCTCAACTGAAATCTTATACTGGGGAATGCGTGGCAGCACAATTCCATGTTTCAAAACTATCTTAACAGGCTCAATCTGTAAAACACTGACATCATCTTAACAGGCTCAATCTGTAAAACACTGACATCATTGTCCTCGACAGCCCACAAGCTCTCTGGTACATCAATGAATTCTGGAGGTAAAGGTCTAGTCAAAAATTGCGAGGCAGAAAATTGCTGTGGTGAAATTGTCAAGCGCACTCCATCAGAAGAACAATAAATCACTGCATTTAATTCTTTTAACAAATTCAATCCCAGCAAGTTCTCTCCGCAATCCGAAGTCAACAGAAATGGACACTGGTCCATAAAGAGACCCAAAAAAATAGGTACCGGCATAGAAACCGGACAAACAACTGGTGTACCGGAAAACCGACAAACAACTGGTGTACCTGAAAACCCTTCAGAAACAGGGTTCTGACAGTGGAATGTTTGGAACCCACGAATGATCAATGGAACACTTCCGTGCTCCAGTGTCTATCAAAAACTGATGTTTCCTATTTCCCAACACCATTTCAACATAGGGACCTTTCTGATTGACGGGAATAGGTGTAGGTTCCAAACCCTGCTTCGGGCAATCCTAGCGAAATAGAATATCATCAAAAGGAAGCTCTTCAGATAAATATGCAGCGAAAGGATGATCAAATATATTCCTAGTGTCCACACTGGGAGTCTGATTGTCCTGCGAAAAAGGTTGCTGAGGGTCCTGTGTAAACTGACCTCTACCAGGGCCCCCTAAATCCGGGCGACCTCTGGATCGCCTACCCATATTACCAATTGTGTTATTCGACTTTTGTTGAAGGACGGGGCATTGTGCTCGGCAATGACCCTCTCGACGACAATAAGCACACTGGTTAATATTCACAGGACCCAAGGGCACATTCCCCTGCGGGTCGCCGGCTTGCTGTCTGCACCTACCCTTGCACTTGCCACCTGCTGGCCCCACTTCTTGTTATTGTTTTGATGACATGTACAGTACTTTCCCCTCCCATTTCCCCTGGCACTTTTCCCCTCCCCCGTCCCCTGCACTTGCGCAATCTCAATCTCACTTGGCCTAGTAACATCGTTGTCTCTGTCCTTCCTCTGTTCCCCCTTCCTTGCCTCGTTGCGCCTTGAAACACTTGTGTAGGCACGTTACAAATGCCATATCATATTATATCAACGAAGGTAAAGTAATTTGTGAGTACAGGATTGCCAGAAGTCACTAATAGGGTCACCCAGGCGACAGCATTTCCAGTCATGCTGGTCTCCATATACCCCACTTCAGCATTATCTGAAAGGCATTGATTGGTTGGAAAGGTAACTGGATAATACAATGGCCCATTAATTCCTTCAACTTTTTCCGGGTACCGTCATGTTCATGTTGTGAAACATATACACTCTCTTGGCATCATTTTGCAAACTTCATATTGTTTTACCTTTTCGAAATTGTGAAAGGATCAATTTACATTTGAATTATGCAGCTGTCAACATTTGTGAAAGGAAACGGCACACAAATGATTAATGGGATGTTTTTATCAGCTCAATAAATGAAACCTGCAGGAAACAGTTTTTGGTGAGGAAATATGAATCACAGGAATCTGTAGAGGTTTTAGAAAAACTCAATATTCTTGGGATTGCAACTTGCTTGGCTGAAAAGGAGAAAAACTGCAGATGAGCGTTTGCTGAAGATTTTCTGAGAAAACGAATTGAAAAAGTTTAATTTGGTTTGATAAGACATTTCCCATCCATAGTGTTTTTTGAAAAAAATGAAAAACGGATTTTGCAGACTTTAACTCCCGTGCCATGATTATGATGACTCACCAATTAGCAACAATTTGTGCACATGTTTACACAAAAACGGAATTGCTCATTTTCAAACATCCTTCATTATCACAATCCTAATAGAGAGGATTTGCCACACAACACATGAAATTTAAAGCTTATTGTGATAGCTCTCAGTACATCTGTGCTGATGTTTCTGAAGCCCATGGGGCATGTGTGAGGCTTTTGTAGAATGTCAAGTACAACTAGAGAACATTAACACCCAATTCTAAGCACTACAGAAATATCCCGAAACATTCTCCAATGTTTTGCTGTGACGAATCCTGGCAATTGATCCCTTCTTCCCTTGTGTGAGCCACCCACTTTAGGACTAGGGTGGTGAGCCCACTACGCAACAGACTCCGTAAGGGACAGGACAAGTGGGATCTCACTGGGCGTGACAATGACAACCCGAGCCAGGCGGCTACCACATCCTACTTGCATTCAGAGTTCCACACGTTGATGGGTAATATAGGAATTACAGCGTCAAAACATACAGAGCCCTTTAAAAGCTTGTGGATTGGTCTCTGACCCAATGCTATTGCCTCCTTTACCTAAAGAATGAAAACAATGATCTGGACGCTCTTGTCCCACAGAGGACTATAAGGAAGCCAACACAGAGGTAAGGAAAGAGAGAACCCGCTTGAGGGTGACCAACCAATGGAATGGGTGCTTTCCTTCCATGAGGAACCTGGAGGCAGGCCCATGTGCCAAATGTGGTCGGTGGTTAGAATCCCAAGCCTGTGGATCGCTAATGATTCCAGGGGGCAGGGAGCTACTGGAGATGAAGAGAACAACACAAACGGGGAAGACGAGTCCCGCTTAAGCCACACCCTGGCACCCAGCCATTATGATGCCCATGTCCTGCCATGCAGGGCGGGTATAACCAATGCACAAGGCCCAACCATGAGGACAACAGAGCCGTGGTCCAGAGAAAGTCGAAGGAACCTGCCTCCCCATTTGACCCACGCAGAAGGAGAGCAGGTACGTGGCTGAGTGGAAGAAGTGGGAGGAGGGCAGCAAGGGGTCTGAGAAATCTTAGAAAGGCAGACCCTGGAAATACCTGACAATGGGATGAACTGCACCTGAGAATTAGACCTATAGGGCGGAATTCCCCAAGAGGTGTGAAGCTAAAGAACTCCGAACAAAAGGGTAATGCAACCCAAAGAAGCATGAAGCCTAGAAAGCAGAACAGCCTAAAAGAGGTTGAACTAGAAATTACCCTAGAGAGTGGTAAACCACATCAAAGGATCAGCAGGCCTGGTGCGCTGTACTGCCCAACAGGGGTGGAACTGGAGCATACCCCCACTATGCAACAATAATCCCATCCCGCCAACCACAGTTGTGACCACCTCTACAACACAATGCGCCTAAAGGGTGGGAGTTCAATGTACCCCACTCTACTGGCGGCCCCCAAAGTTCCTAGTCAAGGTAAGGCCTGCTCCTCTTCTCAAAGTTCCCCAGTGCTCCCTAACCCCTACCGTGCTGTCGCTCTGCTCCACCCCGTGTCTCAACACCACGAAAACCGCATCTTTCGTGGGGGATCAGGTGTGTCACGTGTGCTAGCGCCCAGGAATAGGGTTGGGACTGTCTGGTCCCAATCCACACTACTGGTGCCAGCATGTCTGGTAAGACTGAATGACTGGAACCAACGTAGACCACGATTGGCAAACGCCTGGCGTGCTTGCAAGAGAGCAGTTCTTCCATTGCCTATCTGAGATTTGAGTGCAACACGAATCTTAGATAAGAAAAGGGGCTCTACATCCATTCCAGGTCGATCAACTGAAGTTCAGACCAAACTACAGATGGAGCTAAGTATCCTTAATGAAAGTGCAGACTCAGGGAACCACTGGTGACGTGCTAGGAAGGTTTGGCACCCCGACTCCTGCTTTTGTATTGTGCCATGAAGGACTGCAAGGGTGCTTTGTCCCTTTGGAGTTTTTGGACTGTCTACACTGGGTACCTCCTGCTTACCCTCACAAAGAGCCCCTTTGGAAGTGTTCCTGGGACATCCATTGAACTGTCCAGCTCAAACCCAGGGTACCGCATAGGAATGCTGCCATCCCGTGTTGAGACTTGGTACTTTGAAAATCGCTTACTTGTGGTCCTGTGCCCTCTCCCGGCAAAACGTGTTGTCCTAGCTACTCTGGGTCACAATCTATGGGAGTGCACCACGCTGCTAGCATTTGCAGTTCCTGTGTCGCCCTACTGTGGTGACTATTGCTGTAAGTGCCAGCAGACGTGTCCCACCATGACCTGAGATGCGCTGTGCTGGAACTATACTTCTCCTTTCTTAAGAGCTGAGAAAAGGCTACTGTAATGTCACAAATGATGATCATCCCATCCCGCAGCCTCTGAGAGACAGAGCATCCTGTAACTGCAGGGGTGAAACCTACGTGCGAAGTGGACTAGACTGGCAAAGTTTGGTCTGGACTGAGTCGAGCATCGGTGAGTACTTGCATCACTTACCGGTGGTCCCCTGGCTCATCCATCTGTTTTTACACACGAAAATCCCTTAAAAGATATTCACCTTGGCTGGGATGGCCTACGCTCCCCATCTATTCCTGAACTCTGGAAGTCACTCTATCTTTAAGGGTAGACCCTCCCCAAGGAGTAGGACTTTATTCTTCATCGCCTCAACCCCTTCCCTGAGCAGATACAGCTCCCTGAAGAGAACCCGTCATTAACGCACTAATGTACTTTGAGTGCATGGCTCCTCACTTCTTAGGGCTGGACTACATAAGTTAGGGATTGGCTACTAATAAATTGCCTAAAGCAATATGTGTGTTGAACTTACCCCTTTCTGTTGCAGGTTGTGGTTATTTACTCCCCTTTCATCAGCATTAGGCTAAACACATTTTGTATATATGTTACTTAGTGAATAAGCGTGCGTGGTAACTATTTTCTTGACACTGTGGTTTAATCGTGTTTTGTTATAAAGGCTTATAATATATGTATTTTTAATATACATCTGTCTAAGAGTAATCTGTGGAGTTTTACTGTGTGCTTCCGATCACTCGCAGTCCTGCTGAGACTTAGTCTTGACCACCTGCCAAGCTACCATAGATTGGTCTGGTTTGTCCAGAAGGTTCCTCAGTTCCACTTAACTCAGGTGGCCTCCTATACATCTGCCCACTGGGTCAGAGTTTAGACATCCATTCACACTCCCCTGCACCCAAGTTTGTTGAAGATTTTTGTTTTCAGTTGTATCAAATTACTTATAAGGTGTGCACTGTTACACATAACCTTAGATTTCATATCTCTGGTCTGCAGTGGTTTCTAATGGTTGCACCCACTGTGAACAATGCCTGTGTCTAAAATTAATGAGCTTGAGGATAAACATGCCTCCACTATAGCCTTCTCGATGGAGGAGGCTCGGAGGATACTCTCTCTTATTGGACATGTTGAAATACTATCATACTTTTGATGAGCCTGGGAAATTAGTCGCTAAACTGGAGAGATTTATGCAGAGAGAGATTTCCCAAAAATGACACGCCACTACCCTAGTAGAATATTACAAATCACAAATCATTCTAGAAGGGTTCACGAGTGTATTTAAGACCTACTTTATATAGAGATAGGGTAGATTTTGTAAATACAAGTGTGATTAGCTCCGAAATAAATGCTCGCCAGATCTGATTCTTTCGACTATTGAGGAACTTTCTAAATTGCTGGTTAGCATTGATAATGAGATTACTGATTTGAAGACAGAATTGAATCATTTTAAATCGTAACATAAGACCATTTTAGAGGATATAAACCATAAACTCTCCTCATATCAGAGGGGTGTCGAGCAAAGAAAACATAAGAAAATGCAAGAGGGACAGGTTTGACTATATGAACGACATTGTATACACATGGCAGGAGTATTACTCCCAAAGATCTAATATTAGATTTGTCAAACAGAACCAAGGTTATTCGGGTACTGAAGAAGCAGTGAAAGCAGTTCTGTAGATAGCATTCCCACTGAGATCTTGACATTGGATGCTCTTGTACCCACCTCAACGCCTCTATAGGAGGCACCAACATCTAGTATTTCTACAGTAGCTTCTTCACCCTCTCGATCTGAGGTCACTTTTTTAGACCAAAGAAAAAACCAGACGAGGGAAAAAGACACTTTGTCAACAGCACAGATACTGCAAAACATAACATTGTGGTTAACATTTCTAGTAAACCCTTAACATCAGGCCAGCTTTCTGTTTTAAACAGGGTCTTTCCTTTGTGCTAACTGCTAATACAAGCTTGTTTTAAGAAAAGATGAATCTGCCCAGGTTATTGCGTAAGATGTGTTTGCAAATGAGTTTTGACGCTTTGTAACTTCGTCCCAAAAATACATCTGAACCGCCTATCCAAAATATTGCCCTTAATATTTTTGAGAAACAAGTTATGGATCAATTCCATGATATTAATTTAAAAAAAAGTCATCCATGTAATATTAAGAATACACAACTGATGCAGATTGAAAAAGTGGCTAAAGGTGAAAATCCAACAATTAAACTTGCATAGGGCTTCTCTTGTTATGGATTCCACTTTCTATCAAAAAAGTTGTTTTTATCACTGTTCGAAGATGGATCCACTTATTTCATGTGATAAAATCTATGATTCAATGGTTCTACGTGATTTCGCCGACCTATTTTTGGTCGTGGTACTTTTCATCGCCGGATTTTACATCGCTAGAAACCCTGTTTTTGTTTCTTTTTTATTCTGGGGGGGTCCCCCACCCATGGGGGGGGTCCCCCACCCAGACCCCCCTTACTATTATAATAATACCCCAACCCCAACAAAACACCCCCAAAATAAAAAAAATAAAAAAACAGGGTTTCTGGCGATGTAAAATCCGGCGATGAAAAGTACCACGACCAAAAATAGGTCGGTGAAATGCGTGTATACCGATTCAATCTACCCTAGGAATAGCGGTTGATAATGAATGGATTAGTGAAAAAACTCTGGCATTTTTTACCAACCTTTTTCTTATAACTCCAGCTTTCTATGGACTCAAAAAGTTTCATAAACACCAGACACTACCACCTCCGAGATGCATTGTCGCAGGCACAGAGAGTATAGGCAACGTTCTTGTCATCTAGGTTGACCAATTCTGCAATCTTTGGTAAAGACAATGCCGACTTGTTTACGTGATACTACACATTTTTTGAATTGTCAATGAAGTGAGAGAATCGAATAAGGATTGAATTCTCGCCTATGGATGTGTGCAGCTAATAGTGATAATAACAAAAATGGTTCAGGGTGGGCACCACTTTGCTCAATTCATATTAGTATCGTATCATTAAAAAAATCAGTACAAAAGTCAGTGAAGTTATTCGGAGCACAATGGTAAAAGAAATAAAAAAAACCTTGGCACAAGGTTATAGAATACAAACATAAGGTTCAGGGTTGCCCCTAGACCGACCATGTGCTCATCTCCTATAACAAGCTAAAAAATACATGAATATCTGATATTGGTTGAATCAAATCAATATTTGTTGTCCTTAAAGCATATTGCTCATAATAGTATTTAATAACTCATAGTACTTATAAATCAAGTGGCTGGGGGCAAACATGGTTAAGACATTTTCTTACACCAGTAGCATGTTTTCAGTTCCAATTAAGTCATTAACTCTCAGAAGACTGCTTTGAAAAACACTGGTAGGCATTTTGAGTGCAAAGTTTGATGGTAAGGCTTGAATAAAGTGAACTCAAAGAATTCCCATGAGGAGGTGTTTAGGGCAGAGAGGGGCAGGAACTTGGTTGGAATTGCCATAGTGATTAGCATAGCCATGAACACCTATAAGCATTGTGCCTTCCTCATATTCCACTTCTCCCCATCTATGCTCTAATGCAATAGTTTTGTTTTATAGGTGGCATAAGCACCATCTAATAGCCCCAACTAAAAGAAAAGAACCTTTTCCTTTACATAGCAATGCCTTTCCCTATAACCCTCTCTGAGTTTACCAATTGTTGTGCCACCAGCCCTCGCTACATAATTATTCATAGTACACACTGATAGAGCACATACCACTCGTTGAATGTCTTTTGCTACAGCTCACACTCAGATCATGCAGCATGTGCATTAACTAACTGAGCTAGTTTTCTGGATGTGGAGCCTCCAGTGTAAATGTGCACTGCACATCTCTGCAGCAGATGCGGTATGCAGCGAGCTCTCTCATCAGTAGAAGAAGGGATGTTGTTTGCTTGCCTTGGATATGTTCCAGGTGCCAGCATTTTGGTTTGATGAACACAGAGGAGGGGACGGGATGAAAGGAGTGGGGCACAGAGGCGAGGGGAGGGGAGCTGTGATGACATAATGGAAGGTATGCGCCTTATTTAAGTTTTCTGTCAGCAGCACATCCCAAAAATAAACTTGGTCCTGAAATAAGCCAGGGGAAAGAGACCAGGCAGTGGAGGATTCTGAAAGTAGGGTGGTGAGGGGGGACTCTGCAAATACAGACTGGGGTGCAGGCAGCAAGTCGATAGGAGCTAGATTATTGCCATGACAAGTCAGACAACTATTGCCAAAGTAAATACATGGGATGCATACTCATTATCTTCAGAAGTGAACATTTTGGTTTTCACCTTTTCTTTCTAAAAGACCACATTGCTTTATGTACTTTGGGGCAGATTCTCAACATTTTTGGGGTGTGATGAGAGGTGCTAGCGTATCTTCTCACTTGCACCAAAAAAAGGAGCAGCCCAATTCACAAAGGGCATCTGAATGTCTCTCCCCTCCAACCCCGTGCGGGTTTTCACAAATTAAGAGGAGTTTCTGTGCATTTAAAAGCACGTCCCGAATTTAAAAATGTGATGGGCTTTAAAATGCTCAAAAATGAGGGTCCCTCCCCTGCGCCTCCTGGGAACTAAAATACCAGAGTTATATCACAGATCACACCTACCTGCCATCTGTGGACTGTAATGTTCTTGATATGACTGTAATATATTCTTTTTTGTCATTAAATTGTTTTATGGTTAATTTAACACTACAATTTAGAATATAATAACATAATTGAATACCCGATACAAGTTCTCAGCACAATGTTCTGTATACAAGTTCGGTTGGGTGATATTGCATGTAAATATGTGCTCTGTAAAACGCTTTGGATTAAGGTTCTATATAAATAAACACATCATTATCATTATCTGGTTTTAGGTCAGATCGTTAGGATCAGAACGAAGAGTAATACCTCCTACTGGCCACAACTACTCATTTGTTTTTCAGCAATAGACCAGATGTTAAATAGTGCAATATGGAGCCTAGAGTTAAGTGTGTTAATACAATAGTGCCAGAACTCATTAGATCCCAAATGGTCCATTTTGTGTACATAGGTTCTCAAATACTTGGAATAATGATGAATCATTGATGGGCACTGTGTTAACACGTGCCTTGCGGTTTCAGGATTAGATAGGATACCACATATTCTGCAGTTTCTTATAGATTCTCGAGACGCATCATCCCAGGGTCTATTCACTAATGTGGGTAGATAGTTAATACGCATCAGCAGAATGAAACGTCTCAATGCTGGGGAGGGACAGAGATTGAGGTATGGTTGACTCTTCTTAAAAGTATAGAGGACATAAGTCACAAAACTATAACTTCCTAAGGTAGCCAAATGCCCGTAATTCTCCTGCCAGTCCCAAAGCGCGATAGACTTCTGAAGAAGGTAAAACATCTTTTGGTTATCTTGGCCCCAACACGGGGACCAGCCGCTTGCCTCACTCAACGTCATCATATCTTGCTCCAATTTAGTCTGCTTATTACCTCCCATGGCATCTTTTACATAAAGATTGTATAATTATCATTATACAATCTACTAAAAATAACAAGAAAAAAATAACAAGAAAAGATGCACATTTCCAATAAAAAACATATCATAATCTATGCAGTAAAAACACTAACACAAGGTTTAAATTCATTACACCTGTTGAGAACCAAATCCTTTAGCTTTCAGAATGTTTTCTTGGATCTTCAACCAGACCTGATACAATGTAAAATGTAACATTGTACTATTGCCCGAATATAAAAGGTCCCAGATCTAATACAATGTAAAATGTAACATTGTACTATTGCCCGAATATAAAAGGCCCCAGATCTAATACAATGTAAAATGTAACATTGTACTATTGCCCGAATATAAAAGGTCCCAGATTTAATACAATGTAAAGTGTAACATTCTGCTATTGCCCGAATATAAAAGGCTCCAGACATGATAGAATGTAAAATGTAACATTTTGCTATTGCCCGAATATAAAAGGACCTAGGTCTAATACAATGTAAAATGTAACATTCTGCTATTGCCCGAATATAAAAGGACCCAGATCTAATACAATGTAGAATGTAACATTGTGCTACTGCCCGAATATAAAAGGTCCCAGATCTAATACAATGTAAAATGTAACATTCTGCTTTTGCCCGAATATAAGGACCCAGATCTAATACAATGTAAAATGTAACCTTCTGCTATTGCCCGGATATAAAAGGTCCCAGCCATGTTACAACATAAAATGTAACATTGTGCTATTGCCCGAATATAAAAGGCCCCAGATCTAATACAATGTAAAATGTAACATTGTACTATTGCCCGAATATAAAAGGTCCCAGATTTAATACAATGTAAAGTGTAACATTCTGCTATTGCCCGAATATAAAAGGCTCCAGACATGATAGAATGTAAAATGTAACATTTTGCTATTGCCCGAATATAAAAGGACCTAGGTCTAATACAATGTAAAATGTAACATTCTGCTATTGCCCGAATATAAAAGGACCCAGATCTAATACAATGTAAAATGTAACATTGTACTATTGCCCGAATATAAAAGGTCCCAGATTTAATACAATGTAAAGTGTAACATTCTGCTATTGCCCGAATATAAAAGGCTCCAGACATGATAGAATGTAAAATGTAACATTTTGCTATTGCCCGAATATAAAAGGACCTAGGTCTAATACAATGTAAAATGTAACATTCTGCTATTGCCCGAATATAAAAGGACCCAGATCTAATACAATGTAGAATGTAACATTGTGCTACTGCCCGAATATAAAAGGTCCCAGATCTAATACAATGTAAAATGTAACATTCTGCTTTTGCCCGAATATAAGGACCCAGATCTAATACAATGTAAAATGTAACCTTCTGCTATTGCCCGGATATAAAAGGTCCCAGATCTAATACAATGTAAAATGTAACCTTGTGCTATTGCCCGAATGTAAACGGCCCCAAATTTGATCAAAATTAAAATCTCCCAGTTTATTTTGCATATTAAAATAACCTTTTCTATATAATTCCTGTAGGCCTATGCCATTAGTAAATAAGTGGTCATATGTTCTGGACGCAACACTGGAAATTAAAAATTTAAATTTTAGAAAGAGTACAATGAAAGTATTTTTAAAAGCTTATTTTGCTGGAAATACGCACACTGTGTTCCTAAAGCATAGACACTATCAAGCACCATTGTGGACTCTGCACCTGCTCCTCTGGTTCTTGGAAAGGTCTCATTGGTCACTAGGGTCCATGGGAATACGTTCTCCGTTCACAATGGACTACTGTATCTCTTGTGCTTAGGGAATGGCTCTCCATCCAAATGGAATGGCTCTCTTTATATTGTGGATAACTGTTCTCCATTGGGTCACTTGGTCTAGACTGTGATGCCGGCCATAGTAAATGGAAACCTACCATTGTTATTGCCCCCCCACCCCTAAGAGTGGTAATTGACACCCCAGTAAGAGTGAGTAGCTCCGCATCCTGGTGACTGGCAATTGCAACCAGACCGAGAAGCACCCAGGCGTGTTGCACATTGTTCTGCCCTTGAGAGTAGGTACCTTGCCTTGGAGTGGGTTCCCACTACCCTGGAGAGTGACTGTCTCTTCATGGTGAATGACCTTCCACTGAGGGTGAATGCATCCGCTGCCTGACACGCCTGCTTTGTGTTCCAGTGTAGACTCCCTGGCTTTACTAAAACAGACTTTTACAAAGTTTTTCCCATGTAAGCACATGAAAGTTATCATTGACCTTCTCTCAGCGAATCCGATTTTTTTGGAAGTCAGTCAATAACTACTGGAATTGACTACATTCCAGGCATGTTGACTTCAGAAGTAGCCAGGGAGTTAATTGAAAGCCTTTTTGTTCTTAATTAAAGAAAGAGCATTGCAATGTCCCTGCAAGACTGCTTTCAACAAGGCACTCCAACCTAATTTAAGTCAACAAGGTTAAAGCTGAAACCTGGAACAATGCGTCCCCTTTTTTAGATTGCACATAAAGCATTGTCATGTTAAACCTATTCAACCAAGTGTACAATTATAATATTTAACCAACAATAAATATGACAAAATCAAGACCCATTTAATTTACTGACACGTTTTCTGCAGCCTTTATTTGTTGTGCTAATGGGCGTATAGACCTCGGGAGGGGTCATTATCACTTGTGATAATGACCCTTTCCCGACGTATAGCCATCGGTTTCCACTCGGGCCATACATTGACAGCAGGTCATTATCCCATATTAATAGCCCTGCCTCGGCCTGTAAGGCTGTGTTAATAAATGGCAATCCATCCCATGTGAGTAAGTCTCCAAGGTATTGAATATCTTCCCTTTTGCAATGTATGGTGATCTTGTGGTAGAGAATGAGCCTCTCTGTTCTTGGAGAGGGCATCTCATGCCTGTCAAATGGCTTTTGGGGGGCTCTCATGCCCCTCTGAAAAACGACTTCTTTCCTAACTGGCTGAACTCAGGGATGGAGACCGCCACCACTTTTAGTAGGGCTTACACAGAATCTTAAAAGGGCATTTAAAGTGATGTCACAATCTCCTTAGTGTCAACAAACATCAACTTAACGTTTTCATTAAGTACTCTTATTTTCTAATGCCCCACACTCTCAGACACCACCATATATGTCCTGAAGCCTTATATGCCCAAGTGTTGCCGTACAATAATAATCTGCAAGTTAAGAAGCATAACCAAAACTCCCGAGTATAGGAATTCAGAAGTTTCCAGAAGCTAATGATGCTGACAACCCACTGCCCACTTGTCTCATCTGGCCTCATAAGAGAGAAGTCGATGATGATTGAACGGTTCCATGTAAAATCCCCTCAGGATACATTTGCTGAGAAATGGGGTCAAGGCCCCAGCTTTGGCGCTGTGAAGAACAAGGTTTCCGTCCCCCCAACCCTCCTCTTGTGTCGGGGACACCACCGCAGCCTCTGCACGTCATCCCATCACAACCACATTCTCAATCTCCTCTTGTGTGGAGGGCAACCCGACAGCCAGTGGAGTAACATTGCTGAAAATGTTGGGGGGGGCATGACATCTAAAGAATGGGGCCCCTGCCAAATGAGCCAGGACAAAATGGGGTGCCACAAAATCTGGGGAGTGGAGGGGCAAACAGCCTTCCCTCACCCTTAAAATTACGCCCATGCCGAAAGCCCCATTTTCCACTATGCACCACTGTTTCCCACCTGTGAACCTGTCCACTTCCCTCTGTCCTCTTGCCTATGCCCATAGGTGCCCACCACTCCCCCAGTCCTACTCTTGTGCGTCCGGCGCCACCTCTTCCTGTCTCTCCCCAGTACTGTGCAATACGCACATGCACTATTCCAGAGAGGCCGCAGTGCACACAAGATGGCCCATCACTGTCCTCCGCCACCTCTTCCTGTCTCTCCCCAGTACTGTGCAATACGTGCATGCACTATACCCAACAGGCCGTGGTTCACACTAGATGGCCCATCAGCATCCACCCGCCACCTCTTCCTGCATCTCCCCAGTACTGTGCAATACGCGTGTGCACTAGGACCCCAAATGGGCCGAAAAGCTGGGGGTTGCCCAATAGCACTTTAAAATGAGGCAGCAGTACCTGTTAGATGGATGGGGATACA
This sequence comes from Ambystoma mexicanum, assembly GCF_040938575.1. Lineage (NCBI taxonomy): Eukaryota > Metazoa > Chordata > Amphibia > Caudata > Ambystomatidae > Ambystoma > Ambystoma mexicanum. Next base: position 1,421,361,597 of record NC_090931.1, on the reverse strand, counting down.
GATTAATACTCTAACATCAAATCAATAATGACAACTCAATAGTTTGGCAAAGGGAGTCCATTTAATGACAAGTACAAAAAACTGGGAGTTCATGAACATCATCTATTGCTTGATCTTCCTTCTTGCTTCAACAACTCCAACGATCTTCATAAAAAACAAATCTTTTTATACTAAAAACCTGTTATCACTGACGTGTAACGCTTAAAATGTTGCATGCAATTCTATTGGTTATAGGAAGGTAACTTAAATATAGGTGCTTTATCTGTATATGGTAACAGAGTGAGGGGATTGGATAAACAGTGTCAAGAGGGGCATCTAAACCCTTAATTCAAAATGGCTACTGTGGACGTCACTAAAAGTATGATGTCTCATTGGTTCTACTAACTATAGGACCCTAGATTACTTGGTCCATTATGATTGGGTTGGCAGCAACCCCACTCATACTTTTTCCACTAGTTTAGCAGCGTGCAGAATAGCCGGCCAGGTGCAGGGTGCGCGTCTGCTCCTCCAGCCTTCCTCCAATTATTGCTACAATCAATCATCACCTCAATGGTCATGTGTCAATTATTTCTTTGTGGTTGGCCTCAAGACTGCATCTCTGTGTGGAAAAGTTCAGATATCTGTGCATGGCACAAGGCCACACGTATGTGTGAAAGCTCGCTCTCTTCTCGCTTGGCTGGTCACGTGATTCAGACACCGTGAAATTGTCTCATTCTCCATGCAATTCATGTATTTGATTTAGTTTTGCCCACCACATGCCTTCTGCTGCTTATCTTGACCTCTCTGAACAGGAAACTCTGTTCTTTGCTTCATTGATTGTATCTACTTTTGGTCTATTTCAGCCGAAACGACCTTGGCTTCTTGGCATGATTTGCATGCGTCTGAGTTTCTCTCTGTCTTTAGCTTTCGATTCACGTGCTAAGGGGCTCCTCTCCTGAGACCTTTAGTAACCTCGGGTTGATTCTGCTCTTGTGCATAGTGGAAGTATACTTATATAAAATGCTCCTTTTTGTAGTAGATATCTATAGGTGGTGCTTGCCCCAATCTATCTCGCTACTAAGCATAAGCAAGCGGCACAATTTTCTCAGCTTTCTTGCGGTTCCAAGCATATGTACACGTGTAAACTGGCTGCATGTCTTCATCACGCTTATGGCATAAGCTTTTTACATTTTACGTCGCTCATTTCACTTTAAACTCAGGATGTCATTATCCATGGTATTTTGTCTCTTTTTGTCATTCGCAGGTCGCCATATCTTCTATATGTGAGTCAGTCCAGGTTCTTGTGACATCACCATTCGTCTTCCTTTAGGACTTTCTTGGCTTCTTCAGGCATTGTGTTTTGTCAATCATCAGTTTGTCTCACTTGTCGATATGGTTTCCTCAATGGGAAACTTACTGTCCAAGGTTTCTTATGTGCAGGTACTTCAATAGGTGCTGTCAGTCTGATAGGTACTGGGCAGAGCCCCACTGCGGCTCTATGCTGGTTTATTTGCTCATCATACATCATATACTTTGGTGTGAAAGTTCCTGGTACTTCAAAATGAGCGATTTGAGTGTGGGTCATGCTTGGGGCCTCCTCTGCACTCCCCCCTCTGGGCGATTCATCGACCACTTTCTCTTCTACTTTTGTATCCATCTTTCTTGTATCCTCTGTATTCACTTTCACTTCATTTTCTGGGTCCACTTTTACTTCATCTTCTGGGTCCCCACATGAAGGTTTGAAGAAATGTCTCTTTGAGATCCATATTTATATGACTCCCTTCAAGCTTCCTGCTGTTCTCACGTGTTCATCTTTGTTCCATGTCATTAGTTGACATTGTCCATTTGGGCTGCAATAGATCCATCTTCCCACATAGTTTCTGTGTTTCCTTGGTTACCAAAACTCGGTTCCTTCAGCCACATGAATGCTGGCTTTCACAAAGTCTCTTATTTCTTCATCAGTCAGGTCTTTGGGTTTCCATCCTGGTTCGACATCAATAATGAACTTCATCCCTATGGCCTTTTTCGCAGTTTTCTGGCACCAAGAGATTATTATATTGATAACACAGAATCCAAGCAGTATCAGCACTAGCATAGCTCCTAGGAATTTTAATGCATCTGCCATCCATTGTGGAACCCATGAGAATAGTGCTCCAAACCAAATGTCATCGTCCACTTCGTCAGTTTCATCAATCATTTGATTCTGTAGTGTTGTCAGCATACCTATGGCCTCTGTCAACATTCCATTGTCTTCATCGTGAGAAGGTATACATGTGCAACATGATTCTCCAATGTTTGCACAAACACCTCCATCCATAGCTGTGATCATGTCAAGGACATATCTGTTTTGGAGAGTCATTAGTCGGATTGCCAATACTCTTCTTTGATTGTGTTGAATCCCTTTATCGTCGTGGTGATGGTTTGCAGTAACTCCCATCTGGTTATCTGCAACCATTTAGTATTTGCTCCAACTTGAACTTGTGGCATAAAAATAGTTGTGAACACTGATGAGGTCTGGCTGAACAGCCTGTGTTCATACGAGATTGCATGAAAAGCTTCTTCTTATTTAGCTGAAAAGTAATTCTCTCTTTTTATTCTATTCATTAGTTCCACAGATCTCCTTTTGCTCAGATGAGCATCTGATTTCGGGAAACTGTCAATGTTCAGATCACTTTTTGGAATCACCAAGGATGGAACATGGACATTCACTATTATGCATATACCTGCTCAGTTTCTTGGCAGTCTGATATATGCTTTGGATCCACACGCCCAGTAATGATCCATGATCACTGCGGTACCATGTAAAACGCATCCACAGTTTTGATTCTCCCCCATTTTCCTTGTGCCATTATTCCTGAAGCAGAATGTTGGGCTCTCCAATGGCACTATCTTCAAGGGTCCTCCCTGTCTTCGACCTTTGTCAGTAATTTAGCAAGTTTTGGCCATAATGGCTTGCATCCATTTCGCACCATTTGATGGTGGGTTCATTGTGACCGAAGACTATCCATGCTCTGCAGATCATTACTCCTTTTTCTCATCCGTCTGGTGAAAGCACTGTTCCCCAGATTTGCATTTGACCTCTGTTCTTTCATTTTCTGGCTTCTTCTGGAGTTTTTCCTTGGGTGTTTCATTTTTGATTTGCTCTCTTCTGATCTACGCTCCTTTAACTCCAGGCTTCTCGTATCTGATCACAATGTGCTTTGTCTTTCCATTTTTCCTCGTCTTTATGTCCTGGAAATAATTGTCTTCATTTGGATCAGTTGCTTCCATTGCCCATTTTAGTGAGGCATCACTTCCCATGAACTGGCCTCTGTTCTTGCACATTGCTACGTGCGATAGACAGTGTGCTGTCTGGACATCAATTTCTACAGCTACAAAGATCTTTGACTTCCCCATGGTGTAAGGTAGGAGTGCACAAACAAAGCAAATCCTCCTCTGAATTATCTCTTCCAACTTCTTTCATATGCTGGTACCATATGTTATTTCCCAAGTGTGCTGTCAAAATAGTCATTTAGTTCACTGTCATCTCCTTGTATGCTTCTCTTGATCTTCAAGGTTTTCATGTAGTTTGCTGTAACTACGTCCTTGAACACATCAGTATGGCTTCTTCTTGCTGGAGGATTCTCAGGTACCTCAATCCATGGTGCGGGCCTCTTCATCTGCACCAATTGAGTAGGCAAAAGTCTGGCAATTCTTTATTTTTCCTCTTTCCTTTTCCTGGCTCTGGCTATAGACAGCCATATTGATTCTGCTATCTTCTGTGCTTGTGAGATTTTGGCTGGGCTTGCACGTGCCCTTTTCAGTGCTGGATCAGGGGTGCTTATCAATGCTGTCTGTTGGTTTCTTCTCCAACTCCTTTTGTCTCTTTAACAGTTCAGCTTTCTCCAATTTGTTTTTTTCATTTCAATTGTATGGTAGCTTCTCATCGTCGATTGTCCAACCTTCTCTCCTTCTTTGGCCTGTGGTTCTGCAGTTATTGACACTCGACCTGGTATGTGTGCACTCATCGTTTGCATGCCTGTGGTTGTCAGTAACCTTCTTTTATTCTTACTCTACCGACCCTGTCTCTGGCTTTTCAACTTGCTTGTCACTGCATGTGTGTCATTGCTAATCACATCCATTTCAAGTTCACTCACTCCTTTGTCAGACCTTCTAGGAACTGGGATCACTACAAAGGGTCTGGGGGCTTTTGTGGGTGTAATGTGTACATTATTAGGTGGGTGCACTGGAATTGAAACACTTTGTACACCTATGAAAAATGCAGTTTGAATCGTCAATGACAATAAAACAACGATGAATATAATGCATAAATACATTATGCCCCTGTAGGTTAGGCGGCAGCACTTAGTCCTGGAACAATAAGTAAGTCTCTCCTCCTGAGGGATGACGATGCTGCTGTTTTGATTTCCCATCTTTATCATCTAAGGGAAAAGACTAACGTTAATATATTCTATACAACAGTATCTCTGGATTCTGATGCCTCTGCTTGTCGGTTGCAGGTCCTGGAACAATTGTCCTCCTTTTCCTGGACAATGGATTGTCTATTGTCTCTGGCTACAGTCCTTTTTCTATATTCAAAAAATGTCAATTAAAGCAATAAGTTCAGCAAGTCCTTTTTCACTCTAAGTGTTCAAAATACACAAGCTCCCAGTCTATTCCTCTTATCTGTTTCACTCCGAAAGTCATGTTGTGTCCTTGATCGAATAAACAAGTGTGAAGTCTCTGGCAACACTTTCTCGATCTGTCCCTCGGCAGAAAGTCTTACAGTCTCCTCTGGAAATTCTGATGGTGATTAGAAAGTTCAACCTGCATCACAATACCATGCAAGAGCACACTCATCTATGTAGAATTAGCTGGGCTTCTGATGAAGGTGAGGACGTCAACACCGGCAGGCCTCCCCACAAGTTCTGGAAAGTCCTCAATTAGGCAAAAGAAAAGGTTGCTTGCTAATCTGCTATCTTCAGGTGACAGGGACATTTGTCTAGTCCTTGCTACATTCTGGAACTGCTCGGTACTCACTAGGAGCAGCTTCTGTGATCTCGATGGGTGTGAAGAGCAACTTGAATTATGATTCCATTCAGGATTATACTCAAGCATTCTGTATTTGCTGGATCTAGAAGAAACGTCAAAATGTCAGTGCGTCTCCCAACAAGATCTGGACAGTCTTCAATTAAATGAAGGAATAGCATGCTGACAAGCCTATTCGCTTTTTCTTCTGCTTGGGACATTTGTTTTTTCCTCTTTGTATTATGGAAGCAGAAGGAACTGCTCGGCGATCACAGTGAGCAGCCTCCTTATTGTCTTTTCGTTTTCAGGGTCTTGAAGAAATTCAGCGATGCTAGTGAGCCTTCCCACTTGTAACAGGTATGACCTCAAAACTAGGTCAAAATAGTTCAGAATGTCTTTAGTGATGTCGCTGCTGTGGGACACCATAAGTGAGTCCAAACAATGCTCCTGTTTGGAACGAGTATGGATACTGTATTTTCTTACAATTCGTGTGTCCGCAGTCAAAATTTGACATATTCTTTTCTTATCAAGGCTTCAGTGTGCCTCAATCCAAAATTCTAAGTTAATAACCTATGTTGTGGCTTATGCGTGCAATTCTCTTTTTCACCCTGCAACTAGGATGCAGAGAGTGTCCATTTCTTATGTCCTTATCCCCTTTTTTTCATAGAGGAAATGTCCAAAATTAAGCCACAACCTTGCACAAACGTTCTTTGCCTTTGCTTTGCTGGTCATGCATCATTCGTCCTCGTCATGGATCTCGTCTACACGCGCTGCAGTTCTTCCCCATCATCTGTAGTCTCTACGTGTTGGGGTGCGGGCAGCGGGCCTTCTCCGATGTATGGCTTGATGTCACCCAGGAAGATCTAAGCTCTTCTTCCTTGTAGCTTGACTGCAGAGGGAGTGACATCTTCCACTGTGAAGGGTGTGTTAAACCTTGGCTCAACCCACTTCTTTCTTGTGTGATTCTTCACCAGGAATGTGTCTCCAAGGAAGATTGATGGTACACATAAACTCTGAATTGAGTTTGCAGTAGTATCCTTCTGTGTTTTGTGCTGCCATGCACCCTTTTTGTCGTCGCTGCAGCTGTCTCGAAATTACAGTAAGACAAGATGGCATGCTATTCAAGTAATTTTGCATTTCAGACCCGAAGATTTCTCCTGTTGGCTGGGCATCACATCTAGCTCTGTCTCGGGGTGTCAGTGGAGTGTGCATCCTTCTGCCTGTTGCTATTTCATGCGGCGCAAGATGGTGGTCTGAACCAGGATGGTTTCTGAGTGCGTACAGTGCCAATGGAAGGCAGTGTAGCCATCCCTTCTTTAGAATACGTTTCAGCTTGGCTATCCTTTCCTTTAACAAGCCGTTGAGCTTCTCACATATTCCATTACCTTGCGGGTGATACGCCAACAAAAACGTGTGCTTTAGACCAAGCAGCAAGATGATCTGCTCAAATACTGCATTAACAAAATGAGGACCATTATTGGACATCATGACCTCACATACTCCCCACCTGGGAAATACCTCTCTCGCCAGAAATTTGGCAGCACAGGTAGAGTCTGGGTGTGTACATGGACCTGCTTCTATCCATCTAGAGAATGGACACACCACAACAATTAGATACCAGTACCCGTTACATACTTGAATCATATCAACATCATCAACATGCAACTGCTGAAAAGGTCCATTGGGCCTTGGGATGACTCCTCTAATTACTTTTAGTGTATACCCAGCTGTGAACTGTTGGCAGATTATACAGTTCACCATAAAAAATGCAACGTGTTCTGCTAAGTTCAGTATAAACCAGTCTTCACGATTGTTGCTGCTAGATTCTCTTTTGACATGTGCGCTGGATAATGCAATTGTTCCAATGCTCATTTTGACAGGGCTATGGGCATTACTGGTTTAACAGTGCTGTCTTGTCACCACAATCTTTTGGAGGGGTTTAAAGAACACCCACCTGCTTCCAGAGGTTCTTTTCCTCCTGTGTTGCTTCCCCTTGGAGTTCCATTAACTGGGTTTGCCCCATGTTACTATAACCCTCAGGTTCCCTTCGTGCAACAATATTTCTTTCATTTACATGAGTTATTTCCACATTCATTATGGTTTCGCCCTTTGATGTCATACGCTTGGCTTCCATGTCTGCTGCTTGATATTCTCATGAGATCAAATCTGTTCCTTTCGTGCGGGTGGCGCATTTCACAACCGCTATGTCCCCACTAGGAGCTGTAGTGCCTTAATGAGCCTATCCAATAGGGCAGCGTGCTGCACAGGTGTGCCATCTGCTCGGAGGTAGCCCCTCTTCTTCCAGTGCGCTAGGCCTGCGTGCACTGTAGATGTCACATAAGCGGAGTCCCTGTACACCATCACTTCCTGGTCTGCGTGATTCTCGATGGTGAGTATCCACGCCAATAATTCTGCAGCCTGTGCTGAATAGTGAGATGGTAATCGTGCACTAATGAGTGCTCGAAATTCTCCATTTGCTGTGTGCAGTGCCTGTATATATTTGCCCAGCATTTTGATCGATTCTCGAAGAACCGTCAACAAAGACAATTTCTCCTTCTGCCAATGCATTTTCTTTCACTCTTGGAATTTCATCATAGAATTCCTCATAATTTGCACAGTCATAGATCGGGTCTTCTTCAGTGACTGGCTCTGCTATAAACATAGCTGGGTTCACTATTTTACATCGAATTATCTTAATCGATGGAGTTCATATGATCACTTCATAAGCAGAAGCTCTCTGAGATGTCAATGTACCCTTTGATTTTTCTAGAATGGCAAATAGTGCATGCTCGACGAACAACGTCATGGAGCATCCCATCACAATGGTTGTAGATTTCTCTATGACGAACACTGCAGCAGCTAAACTTTGTTCGCAAGGGAAGTGGCCTCTCATCACAAGGTCCAAATTCCAACTGTAGTATGCAAGGGGCTTGTACCCCAATGTGGTTCTCTGTGTGAGTACTGCCGTCATAACGCTGCCATTCGTGTGTGAAAACAAGCAGAATTCCTTGGCATAATTGGGAATCTCTAAAACTGGTGCTGTACAAGTGGCTTTCTTGAGTTCAGTAAATCCTTATTCCATGGTCTCAGACCATTAAATTTATTATTTCGTCACCTTTGCCGTCTTTAGGACCTATAACAAGGGCTTGGTATATGAGCTGTAGTCAAAGACCCATGCCCTGACATAATTGCAAAGATCTAGGAGACTCAGCATCTGTTTTACCGTGTGTGGCTTGGCTGTTTTCAGTATGGCTTCAACCCGTTCACGGGTAACTCTTTCCCCCTCATGCGAGATAAGCTAGCCTATGTACAGTACATCTTGCTGACAATATTGTAAATTTTCTTTATCAACTTTAAATCCTGTCTCAGACAATATAGTCAATAGCCAGATAGAATCATGTCTGCATCTTTCCTTTGTTGTGCTGCAAATTAAGATGTCATCCACATATTGCAAGACAACACGCTCTAATGCAATATTGCTTAAGTCCATTTGCAGGACTCTGTTGAAAATTGAAGGAGACTCACAGTACCTCTGGGGTAGCCTTGTGCTTTTCAGACGCATATGTCTGAATGTAAATGACGTCAAATCTTGTGAGTCTTTATGCAATGGAATTGAGAAAAATACGTTTTCAAGTCAATCACCGTGAAACATTGTGCCTCAACAGGTATATTACATAGGATTGTGGCCGGGTTAGGGACTAGAGGGAACTCGGTCTCTACAATATCATTTATTGGGCGTAAATCTTGAATTAGTCTTTATGATCCTCCCTTTAATTTTTTTAAAGAATAAACCGCAGTGTTGCATGACGACTCTGATGTCACTAAGATGCCCTGTTCAATCATAGCAGAAATTGTCTTGAAAATCCCTTCATCTGCTTCCCTAGAAATGGGATACTGTTGTGCCTTTGGCAAAATTGCTCCTGGTTTCAAATTAATCCTCACTTCTCAGACTCCTTTCAATAAGCCTACGTCATAGGGGCCTGTGGCCCACAATGAGACAGGCACTTGGGCCATGTCATCATCAAAATATTCAAGACGGTTCTGTGCCAGCATCATTCTCTGCGGCACTTCTCTTTTGATCATCCTCACCCAAAAAATTAGATTTACCTCAACTGTTGTTTCCTCCCTATCTGTTTTTTCGTCAAACAGGTCATCATCAGTGATGTCAGTCAATCTGAACCCTTCCTCAATGACTATTACTGTGCACCATTGTCTGCCTTCATCATTGCAACCATCGATCAGTGCCATTTTCCCTCGCACTATGGCTGTGTGTATTGCCAAGGGAAATACTTGTGCCTTTTCCTAGTGCATAGGTATTCTTGGCCTAAATAGATATTCATCTGGAGTCCTCATGGTTCTGCCTGCAAGGCCTGGTAGCCCTGCCATCAACACACGTACTCCATACGCAAATATTTCTGGCTCCAATGGGATAGCTCTCATAGCTGTTTGTCCCACATAAGCTCTAATCATCTCACATACGTTTAAATAATGCATTCCAGGAGTTCAACATACTATGCCCTTCTCTATGAACGAGACTGTCATGTTTAACTTCATCATTAGGTCTCGTCCCAAGATATTTATTGCAGTTTGTCTTGAATATAGCAGTGGCACATTCATATCACATTCTCCTATAGAGACTGGAAGTTCATTTGTAAAAGGAACACACAAGCGTGTTGCGTCTATGTCTACTAAGAAGGAATATTCTTTATCCCCTGTAACAACATCTACCCTTGGTTCCTCGTGAGGGTTAGGTGTCACTGATAGGATAGAACATATGAAGTTTACCAGGGAGCTGTGGTCTGATTATTTGCCCATTGGACATATCCTGATTGCCATTTTGCATGTTTTGATAACCTCCCTGATTGTTTTGAAAACCTCCCTGATTACTCTGCCACCCTCTTCCTCGAAAGCCTCTCCCTCTGGGGTAAAACCCATTACTGCCCTGATTAACCTGCTGTTGATTATTGACCTGCTGTATATTCAATCCATCTGTGCTAATTATCATTCACCCTTCAATGGCATACGTTGAGAATTCTTTCTGCACTAATTTTGCCTCTTCGGCTTTTGTGATTCTTCTCCTGCAGCAATCGGCAGTAGTGAGCTATGGTCAACTATATTTCAGATCACGGTTTGGCTTCAATTCCTACCAATTTCTTGAGCTGCCTCTGTACCTGATCTGGCAGCCCTTGGCATAATATATGGTAAAACACAGGTATGGATTTCCCCCAAGATTCACGCGTTTCCAATACCCAAGCATCTTGGAAATTCTGAATGTAAAGCAAAGGATCCTCTGACTCCTTCATTTTTCATGTCATTATGGCTCCCATGTCAGATCTATTCGGGTATAGCAATCGTAATGCTTTCCATACCACGGCTCTGCAATTGTTAAATGGAGCTCCATCGCGTGCAGTATTAACTGTAGTCACACCAGGTTAACCTTTACGTGTCCACACATCGTCAGCTCGATCACCAGGTATGGCGATTAAAAGACCCTTAATATCTCCAATAGCCAACGTGTTCCCTCCCGTCATTTTTTCTAGCTCATGTATCCATTTTCCGGTGCCCGATGTTAACATTGGAAGCTTATTTTTAGGGTTTTCTCGATGTGTGGCCATGGAATAAACTGGGGCCTCGTTCCTCCTTTCTTGAGCAACGGGAATTGTAATATGTGACAATCCTTTTCCTCTCTCATCATTTTTCTATCCACTGCAGGGGCGATAGCCCCTCATCGTCATCTACCTGGCAATGTCCTTAGTTGGCTCACATACGGTGGTGGAGACGCACCCCTCTGACCGTAAGATACTCCTTCGTGTCGGTCTGACTGTGGGTGACTCTGATGCCTTAGGTTCAGACTCTCTTGAATCTGACCATCTTATCCCTTTTCCTCCTGAGAAGCATTTTTCGCGTCTCCCCTTTTCTTCCTTTTCCTCATATTCCTCTCTTTCTGCATCAGATATTGTCTGTGCCCAACTCGTGCAACTCCTCTCATCTTCCTCGTTCCAATTTAGTATCAACGTATCTAGGGACAGCTCTCTATTTCTACTACTTTGATAGGCATCCTCAGTATCGTACTGCTGAGTGCTCTCAAGACGCTTGTCCTCTCCTTTCCCTTGCGGTACCAGTGCTAGCGCCATTTCATCATATATCTTATCGATCGTTTCTCCGATGCTTCTGGTGTCAAAGTCATCCTCGATATTTGCCCTAGACGTGCCTGGTACTGAATTGCACTCAGGAAAGAAGTCTTCTATGTCTTCCCAATGTACTACTTGATCAGGATTTTTAACCTCTCTTTCCAGATATTCAAGATTGTGCGCTCTCTGTCGTAGATTATGTTCTATGTCGTCATCAAATTCTCTGTGCTTCCTTGCTTCCCTAACCCTATCTTCTTCCCGTTTCTTTGCATCTCTACGTTCATTTGCCCTTCATATTTCCTCATCTCTTCGTCATTTTATTCTCTTCTCCCTTATCTTTTGTTCTTCTTCTATTCTCCGCTATTGCTGCCTGCTCTGATCGTTTGTTGCTCTCTGCTTATAATCGCGTTTCCTTTCTTGCTCCTTGCGATACAGCTGCTCTTGTCTCTGCCTGTCTTTCTTCCTGATCCTTTTGTCTCTCAATCCTTTTTCCTTTTCCTTCTCTCTTCTTTGTAAATCATCTAGCTCTCCCTTCTGTCTCACATCCTCAATGCCTTTACCAACAAGTTTCAATAGAATCTGACCTCCCATCCATTTGTTTTGTGTGAATGCTATCTCATCAGTTCTATCCTCATCTCCTTTCCATCTTTTGCCCCCTCTCTCGGTATGTAGAGATGTATTTGCTTGCACCTGGTCTCCTTTCTCTTACTCGCTGCTCTCCTTGTCCCTCGGGTGATATCTCTTTCACTGTCTTTGTCTGGGTTTTCATCACTACTTTGCGTAGGTGTCTCATATGCCGGGTTGCTATGTCCCGTGGCTGCTTTAAGTTCCCTTAGTGGGTATAATCCTTCCTCTTTACGGACTTCGATTTTTGTTTCAGATGGGGCAGGTGGCATGGAAGGTGTCTCACCCACCTCTGTGCATGCGTTAATTATCCAATGTAAGGGTGGCTCCTCCTCCTTATCCTCTTGGTACATCTTCCAAAGTTCTAAACTAGCTAGGCATTTGTCTAACTTTTTGCCAGTGTAGGTGGCATTTAAATATGTCGTCATGTGTTGCAGGATCGTCTTAGATAGCGATCCACCCTGGGGCCATGGCAGAAACATTTTGTTGGTGGTTCCTTTAACCCATTCTTCACTGTATTTTTTCAGCTTAGATGCATGTTTTGGCAACTGCTTGCACAAGTGTATTAATGGCGTAACGTCTTCCATGCTTAAATCTGTTCACCTTCTCTTTATATAACACTTTGTCATTCTTTTCTGTTTATTAACTAACTCCAACAATAAGAGCGAGCACCAATCGTCGCAAGCTCAATCCTGTTTTTTCACAAAAAAATATTTTTTCTTTTTTACACAACAATCATCGATTCATATTATACAGTGTCTTAGTTAACCAATCATGTAATTTTCGTGCTAATTCCTCCTACACTTGCACAAGTGTATTAATGGTGTAACGTCTTCCATGCTTAAATCTGTTCACCTTCTCTTTATATAACACTTTGTTATGCTTTTACGTTTATTAACCAACTCTAACACTATGAGCGAGCACCAATCGTCGCAAGCTCCCATCCCGTTTTTTCACCAAAACTTGTTTTTTTTTACACAACAATCATCGATTCATATTATACAGTGTCTTAGTTAACCAATCACTTAATGTTCGTGCTAATTCCTCCAAAATGTCTTATTTTTTATGACGTAAAATGAAAAAAGAGAGAGAGAGAAGAGAGAAAAACATATAAGACAGACGTGACAGACTAGACAGACTCCAGCCGGCTATACAGATCTACTGCCCCTATAATGTACCCCGACATGGAGTGTAAGCGCATTTCTTTCAAAAATGTCTTTAACCGTTTTGGTCCTATTTTATTCAGGACTTTGAATGCAGGCTTCTTCTAACCGCTATATTAAAGCGTAGGTATTTGGGCGTATCCTCTCTCTGCTCAGGTATCCTCGCGGTATCCTCCTCTATGCTCGGGTACCCTCCCGTTATCCTCTATGTATTGCTCGGTCACCCTCGAGTTACTATTTCCTTCCCCTTATATATATACTTTCTACCCTATCTCTAACTTTATTTTTGTCCTGCATCCCACAGTTACCTTCCCTTACTTGTTTTAAGGCATGCAACTTTTTGCCAAAGCGTTCAGTCTTTTTCACTCACTGTTCGCATGTTTTCCTCTCTGGATCCTCGGGATCACCACCTTCGTCAACACCTCTCCTGCCTTTCGCTTGATTGGCTGCTTGTAGAAATGGGAAGGGTTTTGTCGGTGAAACACAGGTTCCTTCAGACCTCAACCCGCAGGTTTCACAATTTAATCTAGCCACTATCTACGGGGAGCTTCTCAGTCTACTTAGCCGGATGGAAAAGGACTTGTGATATTGCTGAGGACCAGATGAGGTAGCAGTACCCATGGGATGGATGGGGATGCAGATTAATATTCTAGCATCAAATCAATAATGACAACTCAATGGTTTGCCAAAGGGAGTCCGTTTAATGACAAGTACAAACAACAGGGAGTTCATGAACATCAGCTATTGCTTGATCTTCCTTCTTGCTTCAACAACTCCAACGAACTTCATAAAAAACACATCTTTTATACTAAAAACTCGTCTTCACTGATGTGTAAAGCTTAAAATGTTGCATGCAATTCTATTGGTTATAGGAAGGTAACTTTAATATAGGTGCTATATCTGTATATGGTAACGGAGTGAGGGGATTGGATAAACAGTGTCAGGAGGGGCATCTAAGCCCTTCCTTCAAAATGGCTACTGTAGACGTCACTAAATGTATGACGTCTCATAGGTCCTTCTGTTACGCTCACCTGGTATCCACAGGGACGCCACCCAGCTGGGTTACTCGCTGGTATGCTTCTCAGCTTTGACCTGATGTGGTCTGCGGGGAAGGTTCTGCCTGAAAATACAGGAGGACTGTGTTCACGACTGACTGACTGGGGTAAGTATCCTCCCTTCACACCTTTATGCTTTCAGTCCCTCTGGCACCCTCTCCTCGACTTGTGATAGAATTAGGCGTCCTCTCCATCCTGCCTTCTTTGCAGGGGCGCGTTGTCTTTCATGGGCGAGTGCGGTCCAGTTACTTCACTGACTCCGGCTTGTTTGATATTGTTCAGGTAGGTCTTATTGCTGTTCTTTAGTTTTGTTGGTATCCTGCATGCCTTTCTTTGTTTAAAATGTCTCTTTTTTCTCCCTTAGGTATGCGGAGCTTCAGAGCGGCGAACTGGTTTGGTTGAGCCCCGCTGGTAAATGATGGACCATTAAGACCGCTATGAGGCGTTAAGTAAGCGCTATGCACACCGCTGTGAAGTCTTGCCTTTGCTAACCTGTGTTTTCCTTCCTTGTAGGTCGCAGTGTTTTTCAGCGCGAGTGGAATATCCGGAGTGGTGCCAGCCGAGAGGCGACCAGCCAGGTAAGCCTTTTCAGCCGTTTGTAATTTGTAAATGTCTCTACAGCTTTCTTTAATGTTGCCTCTATCTTCCTCTTTCAGGTCGTTCTGTCCGGGAGGCGTGCAGATTCGACGAAGCTGGTTCCTTTTGTCTCCTTGCAGGTTCTGCTTCTCTGAGGTTCGAGGGAATAGCTGGACACGGTGAGCGTCACGTTGCAAGCTGCAAGTAACACGAAGCATGTTCTGCAGTCAGGGTGTGGTTTATATAGCCCATGTAAAGCAGTACCAGGGAAAGTACTAGACCTGCCACACCCAAAACACTAGACCACATAGCTTGGTTCTTAGGAACCAAAGCTATGTGGATGCCTCCATGTTGGCTGACAATACAATAAAGTAGTTCCCAAGCACCTTGTTGTTCATGGTGTATGAGCCTGGCGCCAGGACTGGCCCCATAAGGGCTTTTGAAGAGGATGCCAAGCTCTAGAGGCGCGAGTCCTGGCTCCACCTGGCCAATGGTTTGCCAGAGGGGGTTTTGGGTGAGGGTCGTGACACTACTAACTATAGGACCCTAGATTACTTGGTCCATTATGATTGGGTTGGCAACAACCCCACTCATACGTTTCCACTAGCTTAGCAGCGTGCAGAATAGCCGGCCAGGTGCAGGGTGCTTGTCTGCTCCCCCAGCTTTCCTCCAATTATTGCTACAATCAATCATCACCTCAATGGTCATGTGTCAATTATTTCTTTGTGGTTGGCCTCAAGACCGCATCTCTGTCTGGAAAAGTTCTGATATCTGTGCTTGACACAAGGGCACACGTAGGTGTGAATGCTCCATCTCTTCTCGCTTGGCTGGTCACAGGATTTAGACACAGCGAAATTGTCTCATTCTCCATGCAATTTGTGTATTTGATTTAGTTTTGTTCACCACCTGCCATCTGCTGCTTATCTTGACCTCTCTGAACAGGATACTCTGTTCTTTGCTTCATTAATTTTATCTACTGTTGGTCTATTTCAGCCGATACGACCTTGGCTTCTTGGCACGATTTGAATGCGTCTGAGTTTCTTTCTGTCTTTAGCTTTTGATTCACGTGCTGAGGGGCTCCTCTCCTGAGACCTTTAGTAACCATTGTGCATAGTGGAAGTATACCTATATGAAATACTCCTTTTTGAGGTAGGTATGTATAGGTGGTGCTTGCCGCAGTCTATCTTGCTACTAAGCATAAGCAAGCCCTCCAATTTTTTCAGCTTTCTTGCAGTTCAAAGCATATGTACACGTGTAAACTGGCTCCATGTGTTCATCACGCTTACGGCATAAGCTTTTTACATTTGACATCGCTCGTTTCACTTTAAACTCAGGGTGTCACCTATCCATGGTATTTCGTCATTCGCAGGTCACCATATCTTCTGTATGTGAGTCGGTCTGGGATCTTGTGACATCACCATTCTTCTTCCTTTAGGACTTTCTTGGCTTCTTCAGGCTTTGTGTTTTGCCATTCGTCCGTTTGTCTTACTTGTCGATATGGTTTCCTCAATGCGTACCCTTCTGTCCAAGGTTTCTTATGTGCAGGTACTTCAAAAGGTGCTGTCGGTCTGATAGGTACTGGGCAGATCCCCACTGCGGCTCTCTGCAGGTTTATTTGCTCATCATCCGTCACATACTTCGGCACAAAAGTTCCTGGTACTTCAAAATGAGTGATTTGAGTGCGGGTCGTGCTTGGGACCTCCTTTACACGTGCATATACTATACCCGACAGGCCGCGGGTCACACAAGATGGCCCTTCAGCGTCCGCCCGCACCTCTTCCTGTCTCTCCCCCTTACTGATGACCCTCAGGAAATAGAGTTCAGGGAAAGTGGCTTTTTCCAATTCAAAAGCTCACAAAAATAAAACGTGCAAGTCCCATTCTGCTGTCATAGATTCTTTTAGAATGTCATTTTAGAATGTCATTTCGCACTTTTAACAGGACTTCTGTTTTTTCTTTTTGTTTTGACATAATAAATGCACGATGAGAAGGGGCACAGTGTAATATGAATTGAGTCTAAAACCCAAGTAAGGCTGAGTGTTCACTCCTGATATGCCCTAAGAGTTATCCTATTCTCAAGATATGAAGACACTTCCCAGACGGATCGTCTGTGGGAGTCACTGACCTAGTGTCATTTATGGGTTCCATGCGTTAATATCCCCGCAAAAATATCACCATAGAAGAATATCACCATATTGTTGCGCTGATATTAAGACATGGGACCTGAGGGGGACACCCCTGCAACCCCCATACTTATTTTAAAATTACACGGGGGACACCCCTCAACCCCCGCTCCCAATAACCCCATAAATTATCCCCACAAATAATATCGCCTATGGCCTTACCCCAAGACCATATAAATGGCAATATTATTGGTGGGGCTAATATTACCAGCTATATTTTTTTTACACAGGCCTGTATCTAGTTGCTATGAATGACGGTAAAGAAAAATACAGTGCCATAATAAATGTGAACACATTTTTGTGCATTTAACAAATAAATATCATGGTGTAGTCCGCATTCCAAAGATTACCAAAAAGGTTTACTTTGCGCTTCGATTTTCCTTGCAGGAAGCAGAATGAAAAACCTACTTGGGGCATTGTTCTGCAGGTGCCTCATTGCTGTGACAATGACCAATCACTCACACTTATGAAAAAAACGGCAAATGACCCGGGATTAGGATTCCCCCCACACTATGTTCAGCACTAATGTAGATGTTTGCTGAAGCATTGTATTCCAAAGCTCCTCCTTAAAACCAGGAGTCTGTGTGAAGGACAGATAATGTGATGGGTGCCGGAGCAGCGGCCTCAAGACCGTGCGATGGCTCTTCTAGGGTTTAGTTTACCATATTTTGCCACATTTGGTGCTGAGGTTATCTGGCATCTCAAGTCCAGGACTTGACTGGGACTTTCTTGTATTTTATTTTCATATTTTCTCATAGGAAAAGGATTGGGCTTGCTGAAAATGTGTAATATGGGGCCAACTTTGAAAATTATTTCCAGGGCCTCTTTTGTTTCCCAGTCCAACCCTGCTCAAAAAATTCCATGGCTGATGACACCGCATGATATTATAGGTTATTTATAATGCACTTAATACCCAGAGGTTTCTAAGCGTGGACCCAGAGATTGAACCCGTGGTGCTCCATGTTCTCTTGCTTCCAAGGCGAGCACGTTGCTCCTGAGCTATCCTCCCGAGACAATGAACAGGTTCCTTGCCTTGGAAAGGGTTCTCATGACCCAAAGGGCTAACCCAATGAAAAAACAACACATGCAACCCGCGACTAACCCTGCTAAAAACTCTCTAACACTCTACATTCCCACCACCCAACCCAGACTCACACTCTACCATCTCTCTGCAACACCCAACACGCACATGAAAAACCTACATATCACCAACCACAAAAACTCACACAAATGCCAATCAACTAAAATCATAACAGCACACAGAGACCGTTTTTTTTTTTTTATCTGAACTGAAGCTACCAACAGCAGATCAAAACTCACTTGCACTTTTCCCCCTTAACCCTACTAACCAACTAACTAACCACTCAACTTCCTTCCTTTTCCGATCCGCCTGAGCGCCTGGAGATCATGAAAAATGGAAGTGATGCTTGGTACAAGTCACAATAACATAGCATAACATAAATATTTCTGCCATCTCTCTATTCCTACTACCCTCCCTTCCAGACTAATTTCCTTCTTCATCACTCATGCTCTTTCCCCATTTCCCCGCTTGTTTCACCCATGTCCTACGCTCATTTAATGGCACTTTCCCATATCCGTGGTGCCTTTGCCAGGAAACCTTTACCACGTGGCGGTTTTCAGTTTTTTTCATTAGACGCCAGTTTCTCCTGGTTCTGCAAGCATCAACAGAAGAGCACAACCTCTGTCCTAGCCCTCTTTGCTCACTGACCCAACCCCCTCTCTTTCTTACAGAGAGACGTGAGCGCCGGGAGAACGTGCACATAGTAACGATGTGAGGTAGAAGTCAATTGAACATAACAAAACATTAACTTGATTTTTTTTTTGTTTCTCTTTTTCCTGAACTACCTTTTGATGTCACAAAACTGAACCCTGATGTTTTCGTGCCTCCACGAATGATCCGAGGAGAATGGCAGCCAAGCGTTACCTCCTCCCCTCCACCCCCCACCCACCGACTCGCCCCAAGGCACTGGCATGCCCAAAACCTTAGCAAGTAGAGTTCGTCTAAGATGGGCCCAAAACACCACGAGCCAAAGGGATTACATCAGTGGAGCTTGGCAATGGTTGGTGAATCCGTGTTTATACACATCTCACTGGGCCTGCTCATACAAGCTGCACATCTGCTTTCCTTGTCTGGCCCCCCACGTGTTCTTTCTGGGGACCAGTAGCGGGCACAGTTTTGGGGATAGGGGGTGGGGCTACACTTCAGGCACGCATCCCTTTTATAAATGAAGGCTTCTAACATGAACTGTATGTGTGGGTTTAATATTATTGTTCGTTTTTTTTTTTTATTCTGTGTCAGCTCGCCAACGTAGTAGTCGCATAGCACATAAACCTTGTCTGAGTTAAAGTGCATTAAATCCCACTCAAAGACCGTGTATAGCACAAACCTAGTTATAAACCATGGAAGTCTGCTGCAAACAAGAGGAATTCACATATAGAGAAAGAGAGACACAGCAAGCGGAGGGAAGGAAAGCAAGGGGAGAAGTGCTTTTAGGGGGTCTTGAAGAGCAGAGCTTCCTTCCTGGGGCGCAGGTGGTACACAGCCAATCTGATGTGTGTCAGAATGCTAGTGCATAGTCCAGGAGTGGTGGGGAGGGACTCTTTTGTAGTTCTTTTTTGTTTTTTGCCTCTCTGGGATTCCAGTCTGGGGATCTTGTGGCATCTGGTCCTTCAGAGGCCTCAGAGTGTGGGTTATTCAGCCAGGCAGGGTGGGTCTGCGTCATTACCTTCAATGTAATGCAGGCCTTGGAGAGTAATCTGTGTAGGTCTCCGAAGGATGGGCTGATGTTGGGGGAGGAGGATGAGGGGGGTAGGCCTGCAGATGGTTCTGAACTCTGTGGCAGGATGAATACCTTGTTTTTGCAGAGGGGAGAAAGCTGGTTTTCTCAAGTGGTAATCAGAGGTACGAAATGAACATGCAAGTATTCTATGTGCTACGCTTGGTGCACTTTTTCTTAGCTAATGTTTAGCTGTTTTTCATTTGTTTTGTTTTGAGAGAAAAAAAGATGCCGTCCCTAAATACCCATTTCTCTGTTCCTTTCTACCTCCCTCTTCCACTCCCTCTTCTCACGCTTTGAAACACGTGTGCATGGGCGTGCTATAAATAAAATAGCATATCAATTCATATCAGATAGTAGCATTGGGCGTCGCCCCTTGTTAAGCATGCACTGAGTAACATGTGCACAGAAGAAGACATTTCATCCAGTTAGATCCATAAGTTTGAGTCCATAATAGTGGCCACCTCAGTGGCTTGGCTTACCCAAAATACAACAAGACAGTCATGCCCCCATTCCCTCCCTCTCCCAGAAAACACAAGACACGCTGCGTAGTAATACGTTTGTTGAAATGACCAATGGAAGACACATGGCCTATTTAGTGACAAGTTGATATGAAGTATGTGTTCTCCACAGACTGCTTGTGTGATGTTAGGCACTTGCTGTTCTCTCACTGTGACTTAACACAGTTATTTGTAATTTTTAGCAACTATATATGTTCATAAAGCATGGTGTCACTTTGCTGAATCTTGAAAGAAAACACGTTCTTAAAGCAAAAACATAGCACAGGCGGCAATATACCATTAATGGCCACTCTAAATCACTTGCATGAGGCTGTGGCCACAATCAATCTATGCCAGCTATGATAACTGTAAATTATTTTCATGAATCTGTGGCAAACAACGATCTGTGCCAGGAATGGTCACTGTTAACCACTTACACAAAGC
The DNA here is from genome assembly GCF_040938575.1 of Ambystoma mexicanum. Classification (NCBI taxonomy): domain Eukaryota; kingdom Metazoa; phylum Chordata; class Amphibia; order Caudata; family Ambystomatidae; genus Ambystoma; species Ambystoma mexicanum. The sequence continues at coordinate 1,421,341,138 of NC_090931.1, read as the reverse complement.
TGTGGCCATAACCTAACTATGCTAGTAATTGTCCCTGTAAATCATAAGCACAATGCTGGAGCCACAATCTATCGTTGCCCATCATGCAAGTGATTTACAGTGACCATTAATGGCACAGATAGGTTGTTGCCACAGTCACTTTAAATCATTTGCACAGAAATGTGTGGTCATCAGTATTGATACTCCCTCCCCACCCCTAGCTATAGCAACACATGCACACAATACAAGCATTACATTAATGTCGAGCACACACAACCAGGAAGATACTGTCACCCACAAAAAGACACACACTAACAAAATACATAATGCTCTACAGATGCACAGACTTACAACACTAGCTTACACACACACTCTACATCCATTACATTCAAACAGGAGGTCGAACATGAGGTGGGGGTATGGAACAGGTCGTGGAAACTAACTCATGCAGTACTGGTGCACCTTAAATGACTTGAACATGAGGGGTGCATGGGTGTCCAAGGTCAGCTGGACACACATTGGCTGCTTAGAAGCCTGGGTGCAGCACACATGCCTTAAAAAAGGGAAACATTGAGTGTGTGACCAGCCCTGCAAGAGAAAATGGTATCACAGTGGGCAATGAGGAGGGACCCATGGGCTGCCACCTCCTTGGCACATTCTGGTTCCATCACTGATTACTTTACCAGAACATTTCACAGGAAAGAGTGCCAAACATTCACACATCTGGCAGATCCCTCTCTGCGTGGCCTGTTTTGTTTGTCCCCGCCCACTCTCACCTTCTGCACAGTCTGTTCTGGACGTGCCCACTCTTCCCCGCCATGGTTGGCAGCCCCAGAATTGCACATCTGGAGTTTGTTTTGTGGGAGAAAAGAAACATACTTCTGGGGGCCTGTGTGCGGACATGCCTCAAGCGTCTGCTTGAGCACACCTCGGGTCCATCACACAGCCACATGCCACATTCAGCAATAGCTGTTTAGATGTTGATGTTGACGTCCATTTGTATAGTGCACTATGACCCAAAAGGTATCCGGCGCGTGGCTATGGAATAGCTATTTAGCTTTTTGAAATGGCTCCCATATAAATATTACCTTCTTTAGAATTCACCTTCCTAAATTCTGCATTCCTAAGGTAAGAGCTGCTTTGGCTTAGTCGGCTTGTGCCCAAAACACAGCCATTATCCTTCTTCTTTTATCCTGGACCACCTCCGTTTGAACCCCCTTTTATATGCACACGCTTTCCCCCTTTCCTCCACGATTCACAGTCTGGCTAACTCTACTGAGGGGCACGTACATAAAAGTGCTCCCTTGGAAGCAAGACTACACAGAGTAACACAGGTTCGATCCCCGGGTCCGCGCTTAGAAACCTCTGGGTATTAAGAAAATAGCCAATTAAATTATTATAAGTTACTTGGAGACAGCTTGCCCTCTGAAGATTGAAAGTTAAACAATATCCCAGTTAATGATCTGATCGAGAGCTGCCCACTCGCATGAAGGGTTTGAAACGTATGGCGCTTTGATGCACTTTATGAATATACAATACAATACAATGAAGCTCCCCTTTTCCTTTCTGGAAAGGTGGAAAAAGATCAACCTTGACATTCTGCAGCGAGCGTTGCGCCCCCTGCTGTTTCTTTCCCAGACTGTTCTTCCAACCTAAACCATAGCACAACACTTTCAAAAACGGTCTGCAAAGCTAAAGCAATCGGTCTTGCTGCTCAGAGGCAACATTCCTTTTAGTTGGAAGGATTGGATAGCTCAGTGGTTTGAGCGCTCGCTGCAAAGAGCTCTGACCTGTGCTCTTATGCTCGCATGCTGGTCATTGCTTCATTATGTAGCATGTGCATAAGTACACGCCTGCCGTTTACTGGCGTGTAGGCACTGCTCACTTACCTGTGGTTAGTAGATGTCAGAGGGAGACTGTACTCAGTGTTGCAGACTTAGGTTGTAACCTTTGAAGGATAGCTAAGGCCAGAGCTGCCATATGTCAGGCAGTCCCTAACACGACTATGTGCTAGCATGGACTAGCCCCAGGATAGCCCCAGCATAGACTAAGCCCCTGCCTTATAGCACTTGCAGAGGCACCAGCCTGCCCCAAGTTCCCAGGGATGCTCTTTATGGCAGTAATTAGAGACAGGCATCTGATCTGATCATGCTGTGTTTTGATGCCACTTTCAACTTCAAGAGCTGACCTGGTGGTATATGCCTCGGTGGAAAGATGGGCAAAGGCGCGCAGGGGTGGAAACAATGTGCAAAGTGCCACCATATTGCATATTTTCTACAAACCCAACCCTTTTCCTATGAGAACATTGGGAAATAAGATAGGTTACCACACACAAGAGGCCTACCGGGAAATCTCCTGAGTTCCCTATAGGCCAGTCCGACCCTGGACGCACACCCTATCACAACAGCCAATGTATTGCCCTGTAAAATAGCTCAGTAGGTCACGCATCTGTGTATATCCTGCATGTCACACTCCACCTTTGCATCCTCCCTGGAGCTATGACATGACCTGTAGCCCTGGATTGCAGGCCCCCACCCATCCTGCTCTAGTGCAGCAGGAATGAGCAAGGCCCATGTCCCCTGTATGCTCGAGTGTGTGAAAGCATGCTGGGAAAGCTCTGGATACACTTGCTAGACCCTGAATGTGCACGGAATGTTGACTCCTGATGCCTTTGCGACATTGTATCTTAAGTGAGGGACCACTCTCAGCGTCACTCCCTGGACCTGTGAACCAATGGCTCTGTTACCGAGGATGACCTCTATCGTGAAGCATGAACGGCACTTTCTATTGTTAAAGCAGGGTTTGGGTCTGTCTAGATAAGGCTTCAGTGCCTCTATTTGGGGAGTGGGTCAACATCAGGGGTACCTATGACTGTCCATTACATCTTGACGGGGACCAAGCGAGGATGATGCAGGGGATCCCCCCTAGCCCTTCCCCGGGCCCAAATCCACTGGGTTGGGGAGGCGCCTGGCCCTTGGAGTATCCTATATAGTGGGTGCCCGGAGACAAATAAATATATATGGGACACATTTAGGGGTGCTTGACTTTCAATGTAGTGTGTGTTCATCCGGTTTGGAACTTAATTTGCAGAAAGCTAACTTTTCAGATTAATACCTAATAAAATCATGCATGTGAATACTATGTATCCAATTCTTTACACTTGCATTGCATGGCACCCGTCTGTCTGGGCGTCACAGGCGTCATGCGGTTTGCAATTTAGAAGAAGGTTTTGTGGGATGTTTCAATCCACTAGTCCAGGCCCTGCAACATTCCTGTGCGCTGCTTGCATCAGGAACATCAGAATGGCCACCGGAGAGCATTTTGCTTGCTAAAAATCATCCAGAAGTGCACAGGAAAAATCTGAAAAATAGGCTGCTATCCACCTTTGCCTATGTCAGTGGTAACACAGGAGATCACTGCCAAAACCCATCACTTGGCTGCCCACAGAGCAAGGCTGATTGCAAAAGAAACACAAATCTGTGTAAAAATCTGTTTTTTCTTGGTTGTCAAATGTGCAAAAATCATGGCTCACAAACCACCCAAAAGATCCAACTTCCTGTTGGGTGTTGAACATAATTCTACTTCAAGAATCCACATAAATATAATGTCAGCAGAAGTATATGTTATCTGAACAAAGTCCACTTTTGAAGATGGTTGCTGGAAAGAAATCTGTCAAAATTCGGTGCAAAACCGTTACTCGCCTCTGTCAGACGCTGGCGATCTCTAAATCTGACAGGAGAAACTTGTGTCTCAAAAAGCAAAATATGCCAAGGAAGGGACTTCCATCAAATGCGATATAGGGTGCCATAGATTGATTTTCATGTTGAAAAAGTCTGGAATTGAAGATATGTTTGCTTATTTTAAATTTGTAACTATAATTTTGCACAAGGGACAATGTTAAAATGGACTATAAGGTAACCTGATTCAGCTAAACTTCCAAGAGGTTTCCCACACTGAGCTTCAAACACATTCCACACCTTCTCCCTAAACAAAGGAATTGTTTCTCCTGTGCTCTGCTGAGTATCTTAGAGGCAAGTGTGAAAGGAAATTGGTAGGGACACTCTGGCATGTGGCTCTGGGAAAGAGACAATGGAGTCCTTGAACTGAATGGAAATGCTAATTCGGGTGTGACTGACATCAACTGCCCTGGCAGGAAGACAAGCCATGTGACTCTCTGACTCAGCCAAGCTTGGAGGCGGGCCAGACTGGAAATCTGGATTGGAAACAAAAGTAACTGTATGTTTTGGGAAAAGACTTATAAAATATTGTGCCGAACTGACCAAAATATGAAATGTAGAAATTATTCAAATGAAAAATTCACTCACAGTTTAAAACGAATCTGGAATCTGTGCGACATTCAGAAACTGAACTACGAAAAAGTTCATATTGTAGCAATTGTGATTATGTTAGGGACATGAGAAATTACAGGAATATGCCCAGATGGTATGTGGATGTATGTGTAAAAAGTTTGTCCAGATCCGAAAATGTGTAACCAACCAAAAGCACGAAAAACTGTCATTTATGAACCAAAACACATAGGAAGATAAGATTTGGACAGAAACGTACCTTAGTCAATCTGTCTTGTAATTATGTATTATTAACAAGATGTGCATCTTGGAAATATGTTTTTTGGGAAAAATAGATTTTCTAAGTAAAAGCAAAGGGGAGGGATTTTTTCTGGACCCTAAACACAGTGTCACTCTGACACATGATGACACATCATGACACATTGTTCCTTTCTCCAATCAGGGGACAGGGAAGTCTCTGACCTATCAGATCCTTAGAGGGTTGGGCATAGACAATCAGCCTCCCCACCCACTTTGGAAAATGGATAAATAGGGACTGTTGAGGACCCAGAAACACACACTTTCACTCATCAACTGATCCACTGGCGAAGCAGCCTGCAGGAAGATCCAATCTCCAGAACCTAGATCCAGACTCTAGAACCTCGATCCAGACTCCAGAACTCTGAAACAGAAAGCCCAATCCAAAAAGCTGAACCCTTTTCAGCTGGCCTTTAAAATGTAGCAACCTGATTTAACCCCTAAACTTCCATGGGGCCTAATTCATTCAACAGCCTGGCTGAGCTGTTTGCTGCTTCTGGCCAACAACCTTTGCTAGAACCCAAGATCCAGATCCTTCCAGCAGAGCTGTAACCCAGAACCCGTCAGATCCAGTCCAAGAGACTGTGCAGAGACCAGAGTGCTGAGAGCAGAACTAAGCACCTGAGACCTGTCGGGTGGCGAGCGAAGTCCAGGCCAAACCCATGACCAGATCTTTGACGGGTCCATTTTAATCCAGAGTTGTGAGTATTTAGCGTAAAATGGTCCATAGTCATCTCTTAGTTTAACGTAATCCATCCAACCCATTCCAACATATCCATCCTTTGAAATCTTGACTCCTTTTGGGACAAATGCACCTCTACTAAACCTCTGTAACTTTTGAACCGTATGTGCTAGGAACAAAATTTAAATGTCATTTTGAAGCTAACATCCTCAGTTTATATGTTTTCCGTAATCGTGTTTCTCTCATGTGGAAAAGTTGCCGCAAATTTGCATTTCGCTCAATTTCCTCACCTGTAAAAACAGCTATTTCTTGTTTTCAACTTCTGAATTTCGGTTTCCATCTGCTAACCATTCAACTATCATTGCTAGTGTTGACCTGAACCAATCCAAAGTAACTCTCACTAGTTCTGAATATCATTTAGCAAATTAAAATAATTTTAGCATTTTTCCCATCCAATTCAAACCACATCTAAAAGCAATTGACCTGTTTTAAAATCATTACTGTTCTCTCTAAGCTTGCAGGAGGGAATCGGGTTTGAAACTGCAATTGTTGATTGTTATTCCTGATACCTGTGTGCCCTCATTCATCTCTTCATATTGCATATTGGGGGGAGTGAGTAACAACAGGGGGAAAGAGTGATTATATTGTCTTTGGTTGAATTTATATCAAGTTTCCTTCTGTGTTGCATTCTTAACCTATCATTGCATTTCCTTGAACCACACAAAGTTATTCTCTGCTACATTATTCTTCCTATTCCTACTCCTAATTGATTAAAGAGATTGTTGATATTGTCATATTACCCATTGCCGATCATTGTTCATATTCATAAGTGTGATATTCAGATATTATCCATATTTATAAAAGTGTAATATATATATTGTTCAATTCTTCAAATAAATCTTTTAATTTGCAAAACAAACCTATTTCTTGGTTCAGTGAGACTGGGGGAATTCAAAGAGAGGTGCGTTATATAAGGGTACATTATCCAGAATTAAAAGAACTTTTGACATAAAAATATATAAATAAGGGTTTCCATTGGGCATCCCATACTAGGCATTGACTTAGTTGGAGTGCTGGATTGAAATCACTTACAGATTGAAACACACATTAGGCATGTGGGAGACAATGGCAGAGGTGCCACTGAAGGGTCCAAGTGGGCATGCTCCATCACGGCTGCGCTACAATGCTGGGTACGTGTGGTGCCTCTCCGTACCCCACTCTGGAGCGTAGGATTCACTGCTGACAACAATGGCATCTGGCTGTCACTTGGGGGCCTCAGAGTACGGAGTACGCGCCTTCAGGGAAGGTGGCTGCTGAACTCATGTGGGGACTTACCTCGGATGGCTTCTTGAAGATCAGGTGTGTTAGAGCTGAGAAATGGTCAGGAGTTTCTCATCCCTGGTGCTGGCTGGTGCAGGCATCATGGCTGCAAGCGGTGCTTGCTGGAGCCTGAGGTGAAGTGTCCTTGCTCTCTGGACATAGGTCAGTGTGTACGCTTGCCTTCCAGACACCAAGAGGTCCATCTTTGACAATGGATCACAATGGCAGGTTGGCCTGGTTACTTCTATGGCAACAGAAAACCTTTAAAACTTGGTTTCGGTACTTACACAAATTTGGACAACCTGGACACTCGCTGTTAGTCAATTGTGATTTCCCACACTTATTAAATACTTTTATTTATTTCGCAAATACTTGCATACATTTCTGCATTTATCCATGAGGGCCACCATGAGGCCATGAGTGGTTGTTGCAATGGCAGAAAAAACTCAATGTACTTTAATCGCATTTGTGTTATGGGATGACCACCTTAAGTTCAACGGCCGGTGTTGTGCTTAGAATACACCACGGGCTATGTGAGCTGACCAGGGCGACATACCACGAGGAAGAGCGTACACACGAAACTCAGAATTTTTGGATGCCAAACCGGCCACATATTTTAATTCCACATTAAACACAACTCACCACAAATGTGACATTTCGTCATAACCAGAACATAGGCCATAATCATCAATAACAAACATCACGTATTCATTGAAAAACACTTCTACTGGCAATTGGTCCAGGCCCTGGCCTCTCCCCACTATGCTCTACTCAGGGAGCGTTATCAGGATGCAGCCGCTTTTGCACCTGGCCCAGCTGCAACCCCCCCAGTCCTGCCAACCCTCATACCCTGCCGTGAACCCCCAGAAGCCGTGCCTCATTCCAGGACCTCCATGTCTCCATGGTCCTCCCCCACCTGACTGCTCTCACCTCCTCTCCTAATCAAAAGGGTGGGTGGGTGGGATAGGAAAATTACTTTTTATCAGTGGGCAGAGGCTCCGGCAGGGTGGCGTGTGCGCAACAGCGATGATCTCCTAGGGGATGAGACAGAGAACTGTCCTCTCCTCGTCCCCAAGGGCTGCTTTTAAGCCGGTCAGATTGACACCGCCGCACCCGACCCACACCGAGCCAGAGCCTGCAAAACCACCTTGGGCCACCCACTGGGAAACGAGTTCTAGCCAGGCTCCACCAGTTTCCTCCTCCTGGCTACCCCTGTCAACCCATCCGTGAGTAGTGCTCATTTTAGACCCAGATGCTCAGCTTTAGAAACCCCTTTGTCACCCTCGGAGCAGTCTTTCTAAATCGAACTGCCACACCCTTGGATGCACACAGGTGTGAATTAACAAGGGTGGTCCTGGGAGTCCCTCTGCCAGACATTAGTCCTGGTTATGAGAGTTACACCCAGATTCATTAGCTCACTATCTTTCATGGAGGAGAAATATCCAAAACATATCAGTCTTTGTCCTGCCCTGGGGCAGTCAAGCACCAAAATGCTAGGCAATTCTCCTCGGAACAAGAGTACCAACAGCAACCCCAGACACATGTTTCAGTCTGGTTGGACCTCATCAGTAGGGTGGAGGACTAATGTCTGGCAGAGAGACTCCCATGTCCCCCCGGTTATTTGAATATTTTAAGTAACTTTGGGTCTCACCCTAAGTTACTAGGGGAATCCAGACGTGGACCCCTTGCTCACTATTGTTAGAGAGGTACAGCTCCACCTTACTGATGAGGTCCAACCAGGCCGAAACACGTGTATGGGGTTGCTGTTGGAACTCTTGTATAGAGGAGAATTGCCTAGCATTTCGGTGCTGGACTGCCCCTGGGCAGGACAAAGACTAATATGTTTGGGATATTTCTCCTCTGTGAAAGACAGTGAGACCCTGAGGCTAGAGATCGGCTGGCAGGGATGTTTGGAGGGGTTTTCCCCAGAAAATGTCATATTTCCGTAATAGAAGGCTGCTCAAAATCCACTGAAAAAAAAACCCTTTTTTTTTTTTGTGTTCAGCCTTTAATCGGAGGAAATATCCCATGGAACCCTCAGACAGTGAGCTAAAGACACTGTGCAAGTCTCTCATAACCAGGACTAATGTCTGGCAGAGGGACTCCCAGGACACCCCCTGTTATTTGCATATTTTAAGTAACTTTGGGTCTCACCCTAAGTTACTAGGGAATCCAGACGTGGACCCCTTGCTCACTATTCTTACAGAGGCACAGCTCCTCCCTACTGATGAGGTCCAACCAGACCGAAACACAAGTCTGGGGTTGCTGTTGGTACTCTTGTTCAGAGGAGAATTGCCTAGCATTTCGGTGCTGGACTGCCCCTGGGCAGGACAAAGACTGATATAATTGGGACATTTCTCCTCTGTGAAAGACAGTGAGCTAAAGACACTGGGCAAGTCTCTCATAACCAGGACTAATGTTTGGCAGGGAGACTCCCAGGACCCCCTCTGTTATTTGCACACAGGTGTGTTCAGAGGCTGTCAGGTAGTGGTCGGACCAGAAAAAGGAAATTGGGGTCATTCCAGGTAAATGTACATGTATACACATGAATGCTTTTTTGTATGTATAGGGTGGTGGTGGGTGAGGGTGATTGCATGTAGAAAAGAAGGAAAGTGTTGGCGGAGCAAAGATGAGTGTAATTGAGTTTGTTTGTGGGAGGGGGGTGGTGGCAAGGGTATATTTTTGTTGGGGAATGGTGTGGGCCCGGGAGAGATGAGGAGTATTTACAGGGTGAAATCCCCCCAATGAAAATGAAGTCCCACTAGCATTGGAGAGAGTGAGGCTAGAGATCGGCTGGCAGGGATGTTTGGAGGGGTTTTCCCCAGAAAATGTCATATTTCCGTAATAGAAGGCTGCTCAAAATCCGCTGAAAAAAAACCCTGTCTTTTTTTTGTGTTCAGCCTTTAATCGGAGGAAATATCCCATGGAACCCTCAGAACTTTCCCTAACCATGAAAGGAATGAGCCACCACAGCAGCCTCTCTTAGACCTGGAAGAAGACCCTCGGCAGTGTTGGACACCATGTGCTATCAGAAGATCCTCTGCAGTGTTGGACACTGTGTGCTATCAGAAGATCCTCAGCAGTGTTGGACACTGTGTGTTATCAGAAGATCCTCTGCAGTGTTGGACACTGTGTGCTATCAGAAGATCCTCAGCAGTGTTGGACACTGTGTGCTATCAGAAGACCCTCAGCAGTGTTGGACACTGTGTGCTATCAGAAGATCCTCAGCAGTGTTGGACACTGTGTGTTATCAGAAGATCCTCTGCAGTGTTGGACACTGTGTGCTATCAGAAGATCCTCAGCAGTGTTGGACACTGTGTGCTATCAGAAGACCCTCAGCAGTGTTGGACACTGTGTGCTATCAGAAGACCCTCAGCAGTGTTGGACACCATGTGCTATCAGAAGATCCTCTGCAGTGTTGGACACCATGGGCGAACAGAAGATCCTCAACAGTTTGGACACCATGTGCTATCAGAAGATCCTCAGAAGTGTTGGACACTGTGTGCTATCAGAAGATACTCAGCAGTGTTGGACACTGTGTGCTATCAGAAGATCCTCGGCAGTGTTGGACACTGTGTGCTATCAGAAGATCCTCAGCAGTGTTAGACACTGTGTGCTATCAGAAGACCCTCAGCAGTGTTGGACACCATGTGCGAACAGAAGATCCTTAGCAGTGTTGGACACCGTGTGCTATCAGAAGACCCTCGACAGTGTTGGACACCATGTGCTAACAGAAGATCCTCAGCAGTGTTGGACACCATGTGCTATCAGAAGATCCTCAGCAGTGTTGGACACCGTGTGCTATCAGAAGACCCTCGACAATGTTGGACGCTGTGTGCTATCAGAAGATCCATGGTAGTGTTGGACACTGTGTGCTATCAGAAGATCCTCAGCAGTGTTGGACACCATGTGCTATCTGAATGTCCTCAGCAGTGTTGGACACCATGTGCTATCAGAAGAACCTCGGCAGTGTTGGACATCATGTGCTATCTGAAGGTCCACAGCAGTGTTGGACACCATGTGCTATCAGAAGATCCTCGGCAGTGTTGGACACTGTGTGCTATCAAAAGATCCTCGGCAGTGTTGGACACTGTGTGCTATCAGAAGATCCTCAGCAGTGTTGGACACCATGTGCTATCTGAAGGTCCTCAGCAGTGTTGGACAGCATGTGCTATCTGAGAGCCCTGCAGACCTGGGAACTGGTGTCTAGTCTTCCTCTGTTGGGTTAACAGTGTTCATTCTCCTTCCTGCATCGCAATGAAGGGACATTCCTGCATCTGGAATGCCAAGGCCATGCAGACTTGGCTCACTGGGTTATCGGTTATGGGAGATGCGTGCCCAGTTGCTCTCAACTGATCAAACCTGGTTTTCATTTATTTATTTATTTATGTATGTGTACATTTATATAGCGTGCCTAACCCTGGGGCATCTGGGCGCATAACTCTGGAGTTGTTTTTAGGCATCAACAGCAAATATGTTGGATGAAGGTTCCAGACTGTTTGCCAAGAAATCGAATAGCTCTTTACATTTGACAAATATTTCTGTGATAAAAGGTTTGTATGCGTTAACCCCTTAACTGCCAGGCTATTATGCAATTCTATGCAAAAAGGACGAGCATACTCGTACATAAGGTTCCTGGGTTGATGCTAATTTCATTTTTCACACCACTCACCCTAATATTAAAACATGTGTGACATTGAACCATATGCACGGGGTGTGGATGGGACAAAATAATGACTGTAGCAGTGTGTAGAGCTTGTGAGTAGAACGTTGCACTCGTGCTGGTCTCGCGGACTCTCAGTATTGTAATTATAGAGAGCCGCGTGACCAACGAGTGACGGTTGGTGGAAGGTCATGATAGAGAGCACTGTGTTGAGGCTCTGGCGGGCTCCGTAAATAAAAACTTATTTACCTTCAGATCCCGTTTCCTCACAATCTTTCAGTGGCGACGAGGATGGGAGCTCGCCACGGAGCCAGCAGGGTGTCCCTGGGAGTAACTGACGTCGGGACATCCAGCGTGCTGACCCCTACGCCTGTGGAGGATCGAGTGGCAGGAAAGAGGTGGGGGGCCGCAGGGGGACTGTCTGGGCAGCAGAGTCTCTGAGCTGCAGGGGGACAGTCTCCGCGGCGGCCGCAGGGGGACTTGTCTGTGCAGCTTAGTTCGTAGCTGCAGGACGACGGTCTCCGCTGCGGAGGAGGAGCGTGGAGCAGGAGCTCTTCGCTCTCCCCACCTCATCATAAAGGCCAAGTGGTGCTGCACACCCAGACCCCTCAGGACACAGAGGTGAGGAGGAAGAACAAGGAGGGAGAGGGGACTGGGGATAAAGTATTAAGCACAATGAGAGGGGAAGGAGGCACATGCGGACACAATGCCATCTAGAGGATCCTAGAGGAAAATTATTGAACTGAACCAGGAGATCAACCATAAAGATAGGCACGTGCAGGAGGAGAAGTAATTTATAAAGTGCCACCTACAGGATCCCTAGGAAGTATTTAAGAAGGGTGTAGTACCAACCTAAGTATAGAACCTGCTTAAGGATTGGTATTAAGTAAAGGACTGTGATTTCTATAGGAAGCTATTTTGAAGATTTGGACCAAGAATATAGAGGAGTCATAAGACCAGAATCAGAGGATTCTGACAGAGAGATAAGAAGGCTGATAAGAAAAAACAAGGTGTATAATCAGAGGTACTGACAACAGTACATAAGAGCATATTGGTCGAATAAACTTGGCTTGTACTACGGAAAAATGGCTGCGGCGAGTATGTCACCACCACCTCCGTTCCTGTCAGAGCCTGGTACTCCGCCGATAAGATGGGACAGGTGGAAAAAATTGTTTGATACTTACCTGATCGCAATAGGGGGTGACAAGTTTGCGTCTGCAAGGAAAGAAGCAATCTTACTCCATAACTTAGGAACTGAGGGCAAAAGTGTTTATGATGGATTGCCTGATCTAGTGCAGCAAGGCCAAGGGGAAATCGACCTGTATTCAATGGCGGAAAGAAAATTGGAGATCCATTTTGAGGCTAAGAAAAACCTAACGTTTGAGAGACATAAGTTCTTCCAAAGGGTACAAGATCCACAGGAACCAGTGGAGAACTTCATCGCGGCACTAAGGTCATTGAGCCATACATGTGAATTTGGGGTGCTCACAGACTCTCTTATAAGAGACCAATTAGTAAGATGAACGAATAATGTGAAAATACAGGAAAGACTATTATCAAAGGATGCATAACTTGAATTGGCCATTGATACAGCAAGGAGTATGGAACAAACACATAAATATATGTCTACTATGAAGGGAGACAAGCGAGAAGGAGAAGTAGCCGCTGTGAAGGGTTTCCGCAAGAGTGTCCCGAACAAAGAAATAAGATGTTATAAGTGTGGGAGCAACCGCCACATTTCCACAAGTATGTTTTGTCCCGCCAAGAATATCTCGTGTTTGAAATGCAAAAAGAAGGGCCATTTCGCGAGGGTGTGTCGGGAGTCAGGTGTGGTGCAGAACATTGAAACCGGAGGAAGAGCACCTGAACAAGTAGAGGATCAAGTAATGGAACTGTGCAGCCAGACAAAACATGTGCTGGAGATTTCGGAGATGTCAAGTAAGAGTGGTGCACCCACTGACGTATTCATGATCAATGGGAGAGTGGTGACCATGAAGGTGGACAGGCAACATTCCTGAGTTGTATGCAGGGAGACATGAAATTGTTGAAAGAACACAATATTGAGCCCTATGCATATGGGAACGTGAAAATTGATATTGTGGGGATGTTCCAGGCCTCTATAAAGTATAAAGGAAGAAGCTGTGAATCGGAAATATATGTGACACAAGAAGGGTCATCACTTCTAGGATGGGGTGAACAATGGAAGTTAGGGATCAGAATCCAAGCGAATGCAGAGAGACCCATTGATGTGGCAGAATTGAAGGACAAGTGGGAAAAGGAGTATCCCATGGTATTCAAAGATGAATTGGGAATGTTGAAAGGATTTGAGCACCAAATTCAATTAAAAGCGGGCGTGAGTCCAAATGTGCATAAGGTGAGGCCAGTGCCTCATGAATTGAGTGAGAAACTGAAGATGGAGGTAGAGACATTACTTCAAAAGGGGATAATAGAAAAGAGTGAGAGCTCAGAATGGTTGTCACCGGTGGTGGTAGCTGCCAAGGCGAGTGGAGACATTAGACTTTGTGTAGACCTGCAGGATCTGAACAGAAACATCCTGGTGGATAGGCATCCCCTGCCGATAATTGGAGATAAATTATCTGTACTAAACAATGCCAAAGTATTTTCAGTCATTGACCTTTCTCAGGCGTATCATCAAATTCCATTAAAAGAAGAGTGTCAACACTTGACAGCATTTATTACTATATTTGGGACATATAAGTATTGTAGGATGCCATTTGGACTCACCTCGGCGGCTGCTGTATTCCAAAGGGTGATGGAGACAGTTCTGGATGGAGTAAAAAACATTATTGTATTCCAGGATGATGTCCTAATATATGCTAGTTCCACTAAGGAGCATGATGAAGTGTTAAGACAGGTGTTGGAAAGGTTGGGGGAGGCAGGACTAACGGTTAAAAGGAGCAAATGCAAGATTGCGGTGAGCAGAGTGGAGTACTTGGGACATGAAATTGATGAGCAAGGTGTGAGACCTAAGAGGAATTTAGTGGAAGCATTGAAGGATGCACCAGTACCAAAGGATAAGGAACAAGTCAAATCATTTTTAGGGTTGGCTGAATATTATCACAGATTTGTGAAGGATTTTGCCAAAGTGTCAACTCCTCTGAGAATGCTACTTAAGAAGGGTGCGAAGTTTGAATGGTCAAAGGAATGTGAGTTTGCTTTTGAGTGCATTAAACAAGCGGTGAGTGCAGCACCGTCCATAGGAAGATTTGATTCTAAAGATAGAAGTGTGTTAGTGGTTGATGCAAGCATGTTGGGGTTGGGAGCAACGTTGGTGCAGTATGACAGGGACAATGCAGAGAGAGTTATTGCATTTGCGTCTAGGACGCTAAGAGGTGCAGAATGTAAATATTCCGTCATCGAAAGAGAAACATTAGCCATGTTCTGGGCGGTAAATCATTTTAAGTATTTCTTGTGGGGGAGAAGATTTGTGGTCAGGTCAGACCACAAACCCATGGTGCAGCTCTTTGAAAGTGGAAGGTGGGCTTTGGGTTCTCCAAGAATAAGCAGGTGGGGTTTAGGACTTCAAAATTTTAACTTTGATGTGAGCTACTTGCCGGGAAAGAGGAATGTGGTGGCGGACTGCCTGTCCAGACTACCTATGAAAGATGATGGGGTAGAAGGAAGAGAAGTAGAAGAAGAGTCAGTGGTGGCGGAAATACAGTGCGCTGTCAGTAGAGAAGAGTGGACATTAGAGGAAGATTCTGATGAGTATCTCAAACTTGTGAAGGGTTGGACAGTGGAAGGGTGGCCAGCTAAAAAAGATTTGGATAATAGATTTAATACTTGGTGGGAGATAAGAGATGAATTGAATTTGTGTGAAGGCAGATTGAGGAGGGGTAGGTGTTTGGTTCCCCCTCAGACAATTAGGTTGGTCTTAGTGAGATTGGCACATCAGGGACATCCCGGGGAAGCTGCCATGAAAAGGAAGTTAAGGCAGAATTATTGGTGGCCGGGAATTGACAAAAGTGCTGAAAAGTATGTTAAAGATTGCTGGAATTGTCAAACAAGTGACAAATGTAGAGTGGTAAGAGAGGCTCCATTAATACCTAATGTCATACCGGATCAACCTTGGAACAAGTTAGCAGTGGATATCATGGGCCCTGTGGCAGGCCTTGGAGAAGGACTTAGACTTCTATTTGTGGTAGTAGACTTCCATTCTAAATGGTTCGAATGGGAAGTAGTGAAAGAAGTAACAACTAAGGAGTTGATTGGTTTCTTGGAAAAGGTTTTCCTTAAGGAGGGTGTTCCTGAGGAAATTGTGTCGGATAATGGAGTACAATTTGTGTCCATGGCAATGAGAAGATTTCTGGAGGGTTACAGCATAAAACACACGAGGACTGCACTGTATAATCCCAAAGCGAATGGTCTGGTTGAAAGAATAAACAGGTATATAAAAGGGGGTTTACAGTTGGCTATGAAGTCGGGACAGCCATGGAGAGAGGTGTTGAGGATGTTGACATGGAGTTATGTTACTACACCACACTCGGTAACTGGTGTATCTTCATTTGTGTCGTTGAAAGGCAGGGAACCAGGTACAAAGCTTTGTCCAGGCTGGCTAGGCATGGCCAAGGTGGTCAGTGTGGATCGGGATCATATAATGAGACTGATCAAGTTGAATCAGGAAAGAAACAAGGAACTGTTTGATGACAGGATGAGGGTGAAAGAACAAGAATGGAAAGTTGGGGAGAGAGTGTATGTTAAAAATCCCAGGTTGGTGAACAAATGTGTTGAAAGTAAGTTCCTAGGACCAAAAAAGATAAGTGCAGTCAAGAGCAATGTTGTGGTCTTGGAGGGTGGGGAAGTCTGGTCAAAAGGAAGGTTGGCAAGAGCGGGAGATGAGAAAGAGGATACTTTGAAGAAAAGAAAAATGAGTGTGGACATTAATAAGAAAGAGGAGGAAGGAGTGAAGGAAGGAGTGGCTGATGAGGAAGTGAAAGGAGGAATGGTAGATGTGGAAAATAAAGATAAGAGTATAAGAGTGAATGAACAAAGTTTACACAGGCATAGGTCTAAACCTGTGTGGATGAGGGATTATGAATCCTAAACTTAACAATCATTGTTAGGCAAGTCCAAAGTTTTATGGTTCAAAGGTGATATTTAATCTTATCGTCTTAGCATATTATATTTTAAGTTTGTTTGGCTAAGTGTGTAAGGTACTAGAAAACATTTTAAACTTTTGTGTTATTATAAGTCATATTAGTTATTTTCTGCATAAGGGGAAAGATGTGTAGAGCTTGTGAGTAGAAAGTTGCACTCGTGCTGGTCTCGCAGACTCTCAGTATTGTAATTGTAGAGAGCCGCGTGACCAACGAGTGAGGGTTGGTGGAAGGTCATGATAGAGAGCACTGTGTTGAGGCTCTGGCGGGCTCCGTAAATAAAAACGTATTTACCTTCAGATCCCGTTTCCTCACAATCTTTCACAGTGGCCACTCCGTTTGGGTGCAGGGGGCCGTCTTTGTGCAAAATGGCAGCAGCTTATTGCGAAGCACAGTTTGCATCCCCAGAGTAGAGGACTGTGCCCTGTGCACAATAGGGCACAGACATGGGATTCATCTTGGATGCATCACAGATCACATGCACAGCCCCCCTGCATGGGCCTTCACACCACAGCGCAAGCAGGACCTCCCGATTTAAAAATAGGCAATTCAAGCAAAATACAGACCCCTAGGGGTCAAAAGCACATTAAAGTAACATTCCGTTTATAGTCACCTTGTACATGCATGCCAAAATACCCTTTCCATTCTGGAGATGCCGGTCCAATACTGGTTTTAGCTTTGCATTCTGGGACTTGTAGTCCTAGGTTAATGAAGGGGTCAATCCAGGACTACAAGTCCCAGAATGCAAAGTGACATGGACTGGCAGATGTTGGCATGTATGCATGCACACTTAATAAAGGAAGCGATGTGGTAACCATGGGACACATGTACTAATGTGTTTTGGGGCGCATCAAGGAAAACGAGGGGGCGCTATTAGTTGGGCACCGACTTGATGATTGGTGGGGTCATAGTGACCTCAGGCCCCACAAGTACACAGTGTTTGTTTTTGAAAACGTACACAATTTAACTTTTTAAAATATCTTTTTTCATGAGCTGGTGAGTACATAACATGTTTTCCATAGAGGTCATAGAATAAAATATGTTTGGCTTCAACCAGCCAGTGCCGATGGCCTGTGGGACCCTGTGGCTACCTCTGGACCCACCTGGCCCTGCGCTCCCTTCGTTAGAGGTCTCTAAGACTCGCCTTCCCGTCTCTTGCAGGGGAGGTGTTGTTTCAAAGACACTAATCTCTGTAATTAGTGGCTCGTTTTGTCAGGTGAGAAAGAGATTAGGGGGGATAATGCGCAGCAAATCACATGGGAGCCCACACAGAGGCCAAGGCTGCGGGTGGGCGTGCTGCTTATGAATACCTAGTGAAAGTCAATTAACTTCACAGGTGTGCAGGGGAGTGAGGGTTTTGCAAGAGTGCATCTGTAATAACTGTTATCATCAGAAAACGAGAGCACGCTGCAGCTGGGAGCACGTCCTTGGGCAGAACAGTGTCCAATCAGGCACTAGGAAAGCAAAAGGGATCAAATGAAACTAGTTTGTATTCTACAGGAGGAAAACCCGTTCCCCTTGTATATTCAGTCCCCCCCACCTTCCAGCCACAATAATTTGTACACGCCAGACTATACATTCTTTTTGGAAGACAGTAGTCCAACCCTGCTTTGACCTATGCATTGTGGAACATGTAGTTCTGGGTTAATAATAGAGAAATCGTGTATTTTAAATCACAGAATGCAAAGTCAAAACCAGAGCTGGACTTGCACGTCAGGGATCCGCGAAAGAAGCAGCTTTTGCGGCAACTGCGTGCCCAAATATAGAAGTCCCCCACGGGGAAAAGCAGGGGGGAAGGTAAGAGGACAACATGGCCAACGAGACAGATAAAACAGACCATCGTGGACACCAGCCACAGTCTTGGGCCAAATGCGATAAAAGCAGAATGGCATGATAAAACCTTACACAAATATAAGAAAAAGCTTCTGCTGCCACCAGACTGTCCTGAGGCTAATTATACAACCACCAACAATTGCTTGGAGAGTGTCTAGGGCTAAAAAACAATGGTCCCATTGTGTGATACTGTTAGGTACTTTACACAATGATAAAATGTTACCAACAAGTGGCAACAAAGTCGTTAGACTAAGAAAAATAATGTTTCTCATTACTGACAGCCTGAAGGATGTGTCCGTTACCCCATTACAATCAGCTAAAGCCCAGTAGAGTGCAGCTGTGTGGGCTGTGGTCCAGTCTGGTCAGGATGCAGGGACAGGGGGAACTCCTGTTCAGGTTGGTTAAACATTCTGGACAACCCATCAGCATTTCAATGTTATGTTATGTTATATACATTTCTAGAGCGCACATACACCCGAGGGTACCTTGGCGCTAGGTGATACAGTGACAGCAGAAGTACAAAGAGCCTAGTACAGATAGGCTTTAAGGGCACGGCGAAAAGACAGATGGTTATCAACCATGCGAAGAGGCAGTGGGAGAATGTTCCCGGTTTTTGCGGCAATGACAGAAAAAGCCCAGCCACCGACACGAGAAAGTTTTATTCGAGGCATGAAAATCAGAAGAGCAGATTGAGTGCGCTGAGGACAGGACGGCACATAGCGGGGACATTTTGATTGAATATATTCAGTGCTCTGCTTATAGAAAGCACGGTGCACAATGCACATTGACTTTAAAAGGATGCGCTTCGCAATGGGCAACCAGTCCAGTTGCCTAAGGAGCAGGGTAATGTGGGCTCCAAAGGGAGGGCGAATGACCGCCCGAACAGCTGCGTTTTGCAGCAGCTGGAGGCGGTTGATAAAATAGCCAGGTTGACCCAAGTAGAGGGAGTTGCAATAGTCCGAGGTGCTCAGTACTAAAGCAGCTACCACAGGGGGGATGGTATTCGGTAGGCACAAAGGGAAGCACTTTGCGCAGTATACGCAGTTTGAAATGGCCAGACTTGCATACGGCCGCTACCTGGGGTGCCATGCATAAAGAGGATGACAGTTACACACCCAGATTTTTAACAGTTGTCGCAGGAGAAGGGCAAGTGCCTAGAGAAGTCAGCCATAACTCGGGTTCAGAAGGAGAGGCAGCAGGAGGTGCCAACCACCAACACCTCTGTCTTGGACCCGTTAAGCTTTAGCCAATTAGCAGCCATCCAGGCGCCAAGGTCTTCAAGGCAGCTCATTAGCCGAGTCACAGTGTCTGCTCTGGTGAGATCGAGCTGGACAAGAATCTGGGAATCATCGGCGTAGGAATAAAATCTGAATCCATGCGATAGAATAAGCAGCAGAAGAGGGCGGATATACATATTGAATAGGATGGGAGAAAGGACAGATCCCTGAGGAACTCCACAGGAGAGCAGACCAGGAAGGGAACAGAACAGTGGCAGAGATACAGACTGAGTCCGGTTGGAAAGAAAGGCTAGAAACCAATCAAGGACTTGCCCTGAGATGCCGGCATCAGACAGACAGGCCAGGAGGGTGGGGTGGTCGACCGTGTCAAAAGCAGCCGACAGATCCAACAGCGAAACCGCTCCAACCCCACCCTGGTCAACTAGCCTAGAGAGGTCGTCCATCACAGAATTAAGGACAGTTTTGGTACCTCTACTGGGACAGAAACCAGATTGAGAAGGGTCGAAGAACCCGGAAGACTCCAAGAACAAGGAGAGAGTGTGAGAGATCAACGCCTCAAGAACCTTCATAGAAAAGGAGGGCAGAGAGATAGGTCGGAAATTAGCCATTACTTCAGGATCCATAGATGGTATTTTGAGCAAGGGAAGCACAAGAGCGTGTCTCATTTGACTGGGGATCGTGCCAGTTTGAAAAGAATCATTTATGGCAGCGGTAATATGGGGGATGTGATTTCTTTCAGCGTAGCAAGCAGAATCGCATCAGCAGGAGGGGCAGACTTAAGACCCTGAATGGCCTCAATTACCTCAGAATTAGAAAACACAGGAAAAGAGGATAACTGAGCAGTGGGAGCAGGCATCCAGGGAAAGCAGGGACATTCGTCCATAGTCAAGGCTACTTTAGCAATGTCTGCACAAATAGTATCAATTTTGGATGAGAAAAAGGAGGATCAAGAATCACACAGAGCGTGAGATGGAGTCACCGCTGACCCAGTTTTGATGGGTGCAGAAAGAGAGCTGACTAATTCGAAGAGGGCCTTCGGTTTATTAATGGCTGTTTCTACCTTACAGCCAAAAAAGGACATCTTAGCTAAATTTATGGCTTTATGATAGTCGGACAGCAAATTACGAAAAATGCGCTTATCCGATGGCAGATAGCAGGGGTGTTGCTAGGTCTGGAAAAGATCAGGGGCTACTCTAATGTCGGGACTGGTGGGATTCGGGGCTAGCTATAGCTTTTTGGTTGTAGTCCCAGGGCTTCTATCCAGGGCTACAACAAAAAGACCCGGGGCTATAGCCCCCTCAACCCCCCCTAGCAACGCCTCTGGCAGATAGTGTATTCTCCATCTCCTTTCAGCCTGTCTACAGGCCAATTTCTTCAGCTTAAGTTCTTCAGAGAACCATGGCACAGAGTGATGTTTGGTTCCTTTGGATAGTCTAAGAGGAGCCATGTTGTTGGCTACTTCGGTGAAAATGTTTTCCATTGAGGTCAGGGTAATGTTCGGTGTCTGGCCTGTGCTCAGTAGTGAAGTCAAAGCTTTGGAGACTAATGGACCACCTGAATAACTTAGGGTTCTGACCCTTCATATTCATCTGACACTTTAGAGGGCCTATGATCTGTCTGCACACTGAAGTGCGTGCCATTGAAGTAGGGCCTCACCTTTGAAGTGCCCACACTATGGAAAAACATTCCTTTTCCACAGTAGATGACCTGAACTCTCTGCACTTAAACTGGCTACTGAGGAACCTGATAAGATGTTCCCTGCCTTTCTCACATAGCTGAGAACTGCACCCATCCCAGTATCAGAGGCATCTGTCTGCACAATAGAAGGTTTCTGATAGTCACGGGCGCTGGGGTCAGGAGCCTGACACAGGGAGTTTTTTAAGCCTTCGAAGGCCTTCTCACACTCCTTAGACCAAGTGATCTTCTTGGGGTTCTTTGGAGTTGTGATAGCAGTCAGAGGAGCAGC
Organism: Ambystoma mexicanum; assembly: GCF_040938575.1. Classification (NCBI taxonomy): domain Eukaryota; kingdom Metazoa; phylum Chordata; class Amphibia; order Caudata; family Ambystomatidae; genus Ambystoma; species Ambystoma mexicanum. The sequence goes on along the minus strand of NC_090931.1, from coordinate 1,421,319,736 downwards.
TATGGTGCCATAGTCTGCAATAAAGTTCCCGTAGTACCCAGTAAGGCCCAGGAAAGCTCTCACTTGCGTTTGGATTGTGGGGTTAAGCCAGACGATAGTAGTGATGGGAGGAGTGGGGTTCTCCCATCCCTCCTTCATTTTAGTGTAAGTGATTTCAATCCAGCACTTCACCTAAGTCAATGCCTAGCGTGGGATGCCCAAATGAAACCCTTAATTATTTATTTGTGTCTATAAGTTCTTTTATTCTGAGTGATGTACCACTTATACCACGCCCCTCTCTTTTAACCCGCCCGGTCACACTGAACCAGGAATCAGGCTGGTTTGCAAAGTTAAAAACATTTATTTATGTATTTCACAATATATGTATCACAATATTTTTAATGGGCATACAATAATCACCAATAATCACCAATGGGGTGATGTTGCACTAAACAATCCCTTTAATCACAGGGAGTAATGATGGGAAAAACAATGCAGCTCAGAAGTAATACTTTTGGGTAGGTTCAAGCAAATGGTAATATGATTACTATTTCCCCCTGCACACCCCTCATTCCCCCCAAAATGCAATATAAAGAGATAAAAAGAGAGAGAACAGGTTTCAGGAATGCAGAACTCAAGCAAATATATCAATCCCAAATTTCTCCCAGCAAACACAAGAGAGAAATAGGAATGATTGCAAACTTGTCAAAATGGTTTTAAAGTTGGCTTTGAATGAAATGGGGAAAACACTGAAAATGGTTTAATTCACTGAAAGTGTTGAAATTCTAATGGGAGCCGCTTTGTATGGTATCAGACAAGCACTAGCAATGATTTAAGAGTGATAAGCAAGTTGAAAACTTATTTTTGAGGTCTGGTGCAATGAAAAGCTATTTTACACGTTATAGATTAAAAAATGTGCTGCTAACCTTTCCGCATGCGGTACGCGTGATTGTGGCAAAACGATGCAGTGTTGTGTTCTTTAGAAAGCTTGGGATGTTAGCTTCAAGTAGACACTGAAATTTCGTTTCTAGCATGAAATATGAAGAAGCTATCAAAGTTTTTGTGGAGGTCATTTTTTTTAGATAGAGGCAAATGTAAAACAAGGATGCACTTTTAAAAGTACAAACAAGGTTTCTTTACATTAGGGATGGACTATGAAGAAACAAACTACACGACAGCACAGCCACCAGACCAGGACGTCTCCGATCAAGTTTTGTCTGCCGAGACGCTTGCCTTCTTCAGATGAAATATATTAGCAGAAAGATGATTTTAACAATATTATTACTGAAGGACTATAGGATAAGAGAGAGAGCTCAGGCAAGACAAAAAGGATTTCTAACAATACAGTTCTGGATATGAGATGGATTTGATTTGGATAGAGATGACTATGGACAGTACACAGGCTAGTGACAATCCTATACTATGGATACTCACTACCACTGTTTTGAAAATAGAACCATCAGGGATTCTGGTCAGGGATACTTTCTGGAACAGACTGCTGGGCACACCGGACTGGTCTGGTTCCGCGATCAGTAAGGCGCTCTGGACACCGCACGGCAGGACTGGACAGCAAGGCACTCTGGTCTACACTGCACAGGATGACTGTACTGGATCTGCAATGGCTCTCTGGTCTGCACAGCACAGCACGGCTAGACGGGGTTTAATCTGCCCTTCTGGTTATGAAGATAATTCTTTGGCAGGAAAGCATTTACAGCACAGCCTGTGCTGCTCTTTGGTTTCCCCTTTAAGTTCAGGAATGGGTTCTGTAAGTTAGGTCCAGCTAAAAGTGGTTCAGCTATGCTCTGAGCCTTTCTGCTTGCAAAGTTTATGTAGTCTGGAACAAGGAGTATGGATGGATCTCCTTCAAAGTGCTTTGCCAAATTCGGGATGGTGGGTGGATCAGTGTGTTTTTCTAGGTCCTCAGCTGTCTCTATTTATGTGTTTGATGAAAGGGTGGGTATGCTGAATTATCCTGGGCGCACACCCCCTAGGTAGTCTATTGGCTAAAGACTGCTCTCTCCCTTGATTGGAGGAGAAAACAGTGTGTCACCATGATGATGTAGTTGATTAAGCAAAACATCCTCCCCTTTGCCTTTTGCACATAAAATCTATTTTTGATATAATACATCTTTTTAATGTTCAATCTTTATGCCAATGACATACATAGATCACATATTTTGTGGAGCAAACCCTCTTCCAATCCTTGTTGCGGTGGGATCTTGGGTCTGGATTTGACACATTTTCGTACTTTTTGTCCGAGACACAACATCTGATTTGTCCAGAATTTTGTACATTTGTGCGCATGCTATCTGGGCATAATCATACGAAGTTTCATGCTTCTGACATAAATACAACTGCTACAAAACCAGAATTTTCACTAATAATAATAATTCTTTAATGTGATATAGATTGAAAATAAATTCAAACTTTACACATAATACAAATTACATGCATTAATTCAGTTCATAAAAGTCAAAACAGATCAACAAATATCATATACAGAAGGAACATATATAATGAAGCAAATTTTCTTAAAAAATTTAAAACCTGAAAAAAATAAAATCAAATCAAGAAAAAAGAAAAATCATATAAAAGTATTGTGTATAGCTTATTGTCTTTAACCACAACATCTGCACAGTCTTAGCCACATAACGCAAAAGTTACACGTCTCTACAAGAGACACCCTGTATCAGAGTCAAATATAGATACAATAGGTGCAGAACCTCTGCCTAGCCAGAGTAATATGTGCAATCTTTACGTGCAATCTTTACCCCACCTTCTTGAAATTTTTCAGATCAGGGAGCCCAGATCTTTTTCAATCTGTTGCCAGACATTATACAATGCAATGAACAAATGCATATTTCAGGTATTGGTGCAGTACAGCCGGAATGAAGTTTCGCAGATGGTTAAAGGATCGTGTACAAATTCCCCAAGATATTCAAAGATTGAATGATTTAGTGTTGAACATTCTGTTAGCAAATGTTTGGCTGTCTCTAAACATTCAGGTGATTTGCATATGTGACAAACTCGCTCATTGACAGGGATCTTTTCCCTGGCTCCTACGTTATACAGAGTGGGCAATTGTTCCAAACGGAACAAAATAATAAAACGTCTGAGCCTTTTGGTGGGGCAGAGATACAAATATGCTTGCGGTTTCATGTAATTATAAAGTCTATATTTTACAAAATGATAGGTCTTTAGGTTGCTCAGATGTGAAAAATTCTCTAGCCAGTCCCACAGGTCCACCTTTTTACCAAGTGCTTTTAGGACTTCCTTGGAGATAGTTGCCCCTCTGTGTTTCCAGCCTATATCTATAAGAAACTTGGTCATGGATTTCTGGAGGGGGTAAGTGGTATGTTTTCTGATCACTTCCTGATGGATCACAGCCAGAATTTTCACTGTGCCTTCCCTGAACATCGCACAGATTTCTGGCACCTCTTAAAATGTGCACACAAAAAAAAAATCACATTAACACTGCTACTAATTCTACAATTTTTACAAATTCTCACAGTCCTTTATCAGTCTTTTTAGAAATATGCTTTCTGTGCATTGTGAATCAACAAAAATGTCTGGCTCCGCCTCCTTGGCTCTCTGGCAGGTCTGAAGCCGCCCCCATCCTTCTGGGAGAGGCCACTTTGTGAAGCCCCAGTCCCCCCCCGCTCTTAATCCACACCTGAATATGAGTTCCTGGTCCAGAGAGCAAAAAGGAGGTGCTTTGCCCAGTGGGGAGGTTGCTTTGTAGTTTTGCTTGAATCAGGCTTACTTTAAAAGTCACTTTGTAAAATTTTTCTTTGTTGAAAATAAATTTGCAGTTTTAAAACAGGCAACCAGAACTCTAATTCCAGTCTCTAAACCATGGAGATTAAATAGTTGCAACCTATATTACTTTTGACAGCAGGTCACTTAATTTATAAGCATTTGATTTCAATTGCACAAGTTTAAGCTTCTGATGCATCTAGTGACAGCTGTCATAAGGGCGGCCGCTGGTACTGCACCCATATTTTGACAGATTTTCACAGGCAAGCACACTTTTTACTGTGGATATGTTGATGATAGATAATGATTCCTTAAATGAAGTGGCAGGTAACACCCAGCAAAGATATTGCATGTTTTGTGGTGTTTTGGTCCGGTATTTTGTATTTTCAGCAACCAAGAAAAAGGGATTTAAGAGCAATTTCTGGGTTTCTTGCAATAAAGCACTGCCTTTCCTGCACTGTTCATTTTTACTTGGTGGGCAGCCCAGTAACATGTTTCAGCAGTGAGGTCTCCATTTCACCACTGACAACAGGCAAAGTAGATCTGGCAGCCATCTTTTCTGGTTTCAAAGCGCAATTTTCATAGGTTTTGGCGCGCATAGGGCTTTTGCAGCCATTTTTGATGATTCTTTCACCATCAGCACACAGGGATGTCGCAGGGCAGAGCCTAGTGGTTTAAAACATTCCACATTAGCTAGTGTCCCCTCACAGTGTGACCAAAGAGAAGCTCAAAAGGACTGAGGCCAACCCCTTCTTGAGGGACCTCTCTGCAGGCAAAGTGTAAGCATGTGTGACAAATCGAATAGGGGTACCAGTGGTCCAGGGGTGAATATTGGTTTCAAAACCATCAATCTCCCCCGATCCTAAAATCACAGGCACTTGTCTGTATAATGAATTCCTGACCATAGTCTGGCACTTTCAGAACTAGAACTGTGCACAATCCATCCTTCAAATCCTGAAAGGAGGTTTGACTAGCTGGGGTCCAAGTTACTTTTCTTGGCATCTTTTCTGAAGTTGCATTATTCAGGGGCATGGCAGTACACCTTAAATGACTGCTAGTACCTGGTGAGACATAGGAAGGCTCTCACATGTGATTGTGTAGTGGGGATGTCCCAATCCTTCACAGCCTGTACTTTGGCTTCAAGAGGTTTTTTCTTACCGCCACCGACCATGTGGCCTAGGTAAGCCACTGTGCCCTTCGCTGACACTTCAGGGCCTTGATAGTCAGACCTGCATTCTGCAGAGTCTGAGCACTTGTTTCAGTTGTGAAATGTTGTCATCACAGGTGTGGCTGAACACAGCAATATTGTCTAAATAGGCGACAATGAGGCTTTCCAGGCCAGACAAAACATGGTTAACCATCCTCTGAAAAGTGACAGGGACATTTTTGCCATGCAAAAGGCATAACAGTGAACTTATAATGTCCTCCTGGGGTTGAAAATGCTGACCTCTCTTGCTATGTCTGTCAAGCTGACCTGACAGTACCTTACTGTGAGGTCAAAGGTACTCATGTACTTGGCAGTACCATGCTTATCAATGCGCTCATGTTCCAGAGGAATGGGGTGAAGATTTGTTTTTGTGACAGAATTGAGCCCCCTGTAGTCCACCCAAAAGCAGACCTCAGTCTTCCCAATACTGGTCATTTTAGGGACCAGTACCACTGGGCTAGCCCAGGGGCTGTGGGATGGCTCTATCACTCTTAGGGCCAACATCTTGGAAACATCCTCCTTGATGGTGTCCCTTATCAGACATCCGGTGAATTCTGCTTTTTACTGGCTTACTGTCTCGAGTGTCCACATCATGGGTGCACCAATCAGCACAACGCGGAGGCAGCAAAAACAGACCGGCAAACTGTCCCAATAAACTCTGACAGCCCATCAGTCCCTTTTCTGACAAGTCAGTTACAAGATTGACACCTTCAACTAACCCATCTGTGGCTTCAGTGTTCAGGAGGTCTGGGAGGGAATCTGTCTCCTCCTCAGTCCCTCCATCTGTCACTAATGCCATCCCGGCTATAATGTGGTTTTAGCCGGTTGACTTGAAAGACCTTGCACATCTGTTAAAGCCCTTTCATGTCACTGAGATCATTTACCTCTCTGACCTTTTCAAGCACAGTAAGGCCTAGTACACTTGTACTGATGGGCACTGGGTTTCACTTGTATCATAATCCACACCCACTGGCCTAGAGAATAAACAGTTACTGTGGACTTCCGCTCGTGCCAGTGTGTTCTCAACTCCTGACTGGCGTTTAGATTCTTCATCGACTATTCCTTGTACGTTGTCATTTTAGACCAAAGGCCAAGAACATAGTCCACCACATCTTGATGTGGGATGAGGGGTTGCCCTCCCATCCCCCTCTTACTAGAGTGATGGGACCACTTACAGGGTTTCCAAACAGAAGCTCAAAGGGGCTAAACCCTACTCCATTCTGTGGCACATCTCTGTAGACAAACAGTAGGCATGGCAGGATAATATCCCAAGTTCTCCTCAGGTGCTCCTCCAAGCCACCTATCATGCCTTTCAGGGTCGTGTTGAACCGCTCAGCAAGTCATTTAGTTTGTGAATGGAAGGATATGTAGAACCGGTAGGTTACTCCACACTCTTCACACAAAGCCTTCATATACGCTGATATGAAGTTTGTTCCCCTGTCAGAAATAACATTCTTGGGGAAACAAACACAGGAGAATATCCCAATCAGAGCCTTTCCAACCACAAGCGCTTTGATGCTCCTCAGAGGGACAGCCTCAGGATACCGGGTGCTGTGGTCTACCACCAAAAATATGTATCCGTTCCCCGAGCTAGTTTGGGGATCCAAAAGACCTAAAATGTACATACCTATCTCTTAAAAGTCCACCCTACCACGGGCAGTAGAATTAAGGGGGCCTTTGTGGCACCGCCTGACTTGCCAGAAGCTTGAAAGGTCTGGCAGGACCAAACAAATTCCTTAACTTTTATGCCAAACTGGGGCCAGTTAAAGTGCACAGACAACCGGTCCGATGTCTTAAACACTCCTAAGTGATCCACTAAAGGGATCTGCTAAAAGCAACTTTATGTGGTATTGGAGAATCACTAACCTCCTGGTGCCCTCACCCTCAAAGTCTTTGTCTCACTGTAGAGGAGTCCATCCTCCCAGTACACTTTGAACCGTCCAGGGGTCTCGCCATTAGCCTGCTCCGCCACTTGCTTTTACAGGCTCTTCAGAGTGGGGCACTCTTTCTGATCTTTAAAGAAGTCCGTCTGATTTGGGCCCCTGGCTGATGTTAACTGATCCAGCTTGGGTAGGTCTTTCAGATTTGAACGTATCTGGTCCTTCAACTCAGGTTCCTGTGCTGTGCTAGACAAAGCTGAAGTCACCGAGTCCCCTGCTAACAAAGTAGGGTTTTCAGTGGCTACTGGCACCTCTCCCTCATGTGACTCAGCAGTCTGTGGAACGGGACCAGGGGCTACCAGCCATGCCTGTCCCCCACACAAGCCCTCTGGAAGCACTCCAGGCTCTAAGGTGCTGAGAGCCTTCAATCTGGTGGTGTCTTTGGCCTTTGATCTATCTGGTAGCCGCCGTGACTATCTCAGGGTCCTGAAGATACTTACTCAACAGACATGTGACAGGGATGGAGTCTTTCATTGCAACACTGCACTGGGCAGTTTCACCTGACCAGCTGAACTATGATATCGCCAAGGGGTACTTACTTTTTCCATCAAACCCACTGATGCTAGAATCGGGCCCATCAATCTACTTTTCTGGCTGTACTCAGTGCTGTTTGACAACAGTGGTGCTAGCCGTGGTGTCTCTGACTGCAGGATTCTTTTGTCCATTATATATATATGTTCTAAGAACAGCTGAGTATTGTTGGAAACTGGGACATATCTGGAGATTCGGTACCATTCCGCTCAGTGTAAGCAGTCTACATTCATCCCTTCCTTCCCTAGTGGGAAGTCCTCCTCTAGGAGGCCCACACTAACGGTGGCCTGCTCAATGAGTCCAGCATTGACTATGGCTTGCTTAGGTAAGCCCTTGCAAGCAGAATCCCCTTTCCTATGGCCCAGCTCCTTGCACAAGTAACAACCTTTGGGTTGGGAGAATGCAGGTGTCCCAGTGTTATCGGTGCCTGCGCTCTGCTTTGCGGAGTGCATGGCAGAACTAGAGTTGTGGGATTTCCCTTTGTGCTTTTGGGTACCTGACTTAGAAGAGGAGTGGGTTGGACCTTTGTCCTTCGCATCCTTGTTATTTGTCTTGTCTGAGGATTTATCATTTGTTTTTGGTGTGCTCACCTGAGCCTCTTTCCAAACTCGAATTCTGACAAACCTGTCTGCATCTTAGACAAGCTCCCTAAGGTCTGTAATAGTCTTGTCCACAAGATGCTGGTGTAGGTCAACCTCACAATTCTTCAAGACATACTCGTACACAATTAAATTGTACATCCCTTTAAATGTGTAAACTTTGTTGCCAGACACCCACCTGCTCAGATTTGTTTGTTTGTTTATTTGTTTATTCATTTATAATGTGCACCAGACCCGGGGGTATCAGGGCGCAGATATATAGATATTTCAATGACAAATGTTTGAACGCTTCAAATGTCTGTTGACTTTTCTTTCTGAGCTCTCTGAAGTTCTTGAGAATCTGTCCTGCGGTTTTACAGAACTTCCCTAGAAGGGCAGCCCTAATGCTCTCATAAACTGACCTTTCAAACCAATCAAAAAATATCCTTCCCCACTTCATAAGCCTGTACTAAATCTTTGGGGATGTGACGCCAGGGTTTATACAGGGCACCTTGGTTTGAGCATTTACTGCTGCCCTCGCTAGAGGTGGATCTGTTGGCCTTTTTCTTCTCTTCGGGAGCCAGCTTGCCTATCTCTAGGGTGACCTTGATCTGCTCTTTTGTTCCTCCAGCCCTAGTCTCCTCTCCTCGAACAGGAGCAGTTTAGCTGTTACATTGTAAAGATCCATGATTACTAACAAATACCTAGCAGTGCTATATAGGTTAACATGTTATTTACCCCCTTCCTTTTCCCCTCCCCCTTCCCCACTCCCCCAGCCTACAACAAACCACCATCATCTTATCCTTCTTCTACTGGCATCTCCCCATCGTCCCCCTCCGGCGAGGTGTCCTCCACTCAGCTTACCCAGTCGGACTAAATCAGAGTTGCCACCATACGTTTCCAGGCCAACAACGTATCTGCTTCTTCCTCCCCGCCTCTATTTCTGTCTCGCTCCACACCATAGTTTCAGCGTTCGCCCATTTCTGAAGGTCATGCCACCAGGCTTCAACTTGTGGTTTCCTGCTTGTCTTCCAACCCATTGCTATCCTATGTTTACCAAGTATATATGCCAGGTTTTTGAGTTTACTCACATGTTTAAGTTTGGGTGGCCTGGGGAACCCCCCCAACATCATGCATGCCCATGGAGAATTCACTTTCAAATGTATCTCTTTGCTCGTCATGAGGTGGGCCGCTTCCCTCCAGAATTCTCGTATTTCGGGGCATGCCCAAAAACATGTGGACCATTCCTGCCTCCACTTCCCCACATTTTGGACATGCCTGTACCCCAGCATTTTTAAATTGAGCTATCTTCTTAGGGATCAAGTATGCTCTGTGGGTGACATACAACTGGATCTGTTGCAATCTCATGTTCCTAGACACTTTTTTATGGTATCCCTGTACCGTGGTCCACAGCCCATCCCCCATTTGCTCCCCCACCTCCTCCTCCCAATCCCGTCTCGTATGAGTCACCTCTTTCCCCACCTTGGCCAGCAGTAGTTCATATATTTGGGAGACCTCATGGCCCCCTCTGAGACATCATGGAGTGTTTCTATAGCAGCGTCGGGCTGTTGGCTCAACACAGCTTCGGGCCACTCATCTTTTATCATTTTCACCAGCCTATCTTATGTAATGTATTGTCCCCGATGTATCCCTGCATCCTTCACCAGTGTATCGAACTTTACCACCTTCCCATCTCGCCATACGTCCCCAAGGGTCTCTATACCTGTAGGTTCCCATTACTTCCTGATGGTCTTCCTTGTTTGCCCGTCAATCCGTATCAGTGCCACTAGCGGTATCTGCGGTGAACAAGGGAACTGGATCTTCATTACCTGGCAAGCTCTCCACCACACCTCCCCACCCAGGTCTAGCAGTCTAGCCCCTCCACTCCGCTGCAACCTTGGCAACCACATCCATTTGTTCAAGAAATAAGGGTTACACATTGGAGTTGACTGGCCAAGTAATACAACTCAAAATTGGGCAACCTAACGCCCCTAGTTCATATGGGTTCTTTAGCTTCCATAACTCTACTCTGTTCCTTTAGTTCTGCCATATGAACCCCCTGCATACGCTCTGTACCTTGGAAAAGAATTGCTTGGGTATCATATATGGGATGTTAGCAAAATAATGTAATAGCCTGAGTAACACCATCATCTTCATCAGTGCCACTCTCCCCATCATGGTCAATGGCAGCTTGGCCCAAAACGTCATGCAATTGGCTATTTTAGCTACTGCTTTCTCTGTGTTCTGCTTGTGTGCGACTTCCACCTTATGATATGTATCTATTGCTAGGTATCTGAACGTCTCGGTTTCCCACTTTATCTGTAATACCAGCAATTTATGCCTTGGTGTTTCTACATATCTACCTAGGGGGAATATGCTGGATTTTTTTGGGTTCACTGTTATGCCAGATAGCATTGCGTATCCTTCCATAACCTCCAGGATATACTGTAGGTTTTCCTCGGGGTACCTCAAGTACAGCAGCATGTCATCCGCATACATTGAGATTAGATTTTGCCCTCCTTTAGTGCTGATCCCTACTTCTTCGTATTGCTGCCTCAAGTATGCCGCTATGGGTTCTAGTGCCACAATGTACAGCATTGGCGAACACAGGCAGCCCTGTCTAGTGCTTCTACTCAGTTGCCATCTCTCTGATATAGTCGCTCCTGTCTTGACTTGAGCCAATGGTTTACTGTATAACAATTGGACACACTTCAAATATACGGGCCCGATACCAAACTCCTTTAGGACGGCAAACAGCCAGGGCCACTTGACTGAGTCGAAGGCTTTCACTGCGTACAGAGAGATTATTTCCATCTCTTGGGGGCTTCCCTCTGTCTGCTCTATGACGTGATGGAGTCTTCCAAGGTTGTCGGATATGTGCCTGCGTGGGACATACCCTGTCTGATCTGGATTTTATTTATGACTGGTCTCAGCCTGTTCGCCATCACCGCTGTGAGTATTTTACTGTCTTGATTGAGCATTGAAAGCGGCCTGTAGGACCCACAATCCATGTCTGCTTTATTAGGTTTAAGGAGTGGAATGATGATCGCTTCCCGGAGGGACATAGGCAATGTGCCTGCGTCAAACGCTTCATTAATCATTGCTAGCTTCGGAGGGAGCAGTTCTATTCTGTACACCTTATAAAACTCTCTCGGAAGTCCATCCACCCCTGGGGGCTTGTTGGTGGGTAGCATCTTGATTACTTATTCTATCGTTATTGGGGGCCTCCAGGTTATCCCTTTCTGCCCTGTCTAGCTTGGGCAAAGCGATCTCCGTTAATGTTTTGCGCACATCTATATCCTCCCTCTCGGTGACCTCTGCATCAGTGGTTAGAACTGGGTTATGCCCATGTAAGGTGTATTAAGACGAAAAGAGGGGGCATATCACCCACATGACTAAAAAGAAGGGCATATTTCAGAATGTGTCTGTGCCATTAGAGGGGCAGAAGTAACTGGTTACCACCTGTCAATATCTGGGAAGGGTTTGTTCCTCAGCTTGTTATATATGAACCATTATACAACAATTGGTGTTTGAAAGAGAGGAGAAATACAAGGGGGACAGAGAAGGTTGTATCTGGCCCTACCTCTCTAATCCACTATGCCTGGACAGCGCTGCTGAGCCGCTTATCTAATAATTGATAGAATAAGGAAGTTTAAAGAATTGCTTCAATTTGTGATGTTGCCATAGTCTGTACGTTTATTCTACATTAAGACTACAGATGTTGGCTATTTACTCTCTTACTAATCTCTTGTTAGTTTGGTGATATTCAATTTCTTGACAGGTGTGGTGCAAATGAGGGCTAATGTGTATTGTGTAACCATGGGCTAAGGGCAGAACAACTAAAAGCAAGGCAAATCCCCACAGGTAGTTCGGCAGTGATTACTTCATTGGCCTATACTGTGGCTCGATATGCCATAGTTAAAAGAAAAAAAAAACCCTCTCAGTGGGGGTGATTAAAAGAAAATTATTGTGAAGACTCAACAACTAAGGGAAGATCTGTTAATTAAGCGATCTCCCTGGTGCTGAAGAATGAGGAATGCTGCAGACGAATGTCCACTGTCTCCCCGTGTTTTGTCAACCGTTTCAGTGTGCTGGTTTATTTATGCCACCTTCTTCAGGACTGTCTTCTTTCTAGATTATGATTGGCACCTGAATACATTGCATGCCCATATTACTTAGGCTCTTAGAAATGTTTCCAACATCTGATTATATGGAAAGATCTCACCTCGGTACTGAATAGGTGGAGGTATTCAGATGGACTCTGTTGAAAATCTTGGCGAACAGTATCACTGTTAATGCAAATGATGCGCATATTCAGTACAACATTTATTGTAATATTGTGGAGCATACACACACACATTGAATTGGGTACTCACATGCCAGATCTGTAACTCACATGTATGGAGTCATGCTGGTGAGCTACAGGAAGTGCATGCATCCTTATTACCGGTAAAAGGTAGAGAAAGTGTTGTCTCAGATAAAGTCATCAACTCTCGGGGCGAGTTTGTGTGACTTGGAGATTTGAGACATCCACTACTCAATTCAAGGTAAGTAATTCAGAGATTTAAGGCATCCATCACTCAATTCAAGGTAAATGCTTCATGCTGGGAGGACCGGGCGGAAGGGCCCAATCGAATCAAGGGCATTTGTACTGTACCGTTATATCCCCTACTGGCATAGGTATCACTGCCAGTGCCCCTTGTAAAAACACACATTGCCAACAAAGTACCTTCTGTGGCAAACACGGGTGTCATAAAAGTGATTACTCCTACCCTGGACTCAACCGTGTGATCTTTAACATTATCGCGGCAACTCTTGGATAAATTCCCTATGCATACATGCAGACCAGAGTGGATGCATGAACATGGCTGTGAGGCGGGGGGAGCAGAGCTTCCCCAAGAGCAAAGGACAAAAAAAACTGGCTTGCAACTGTACTATTCCGAATTAGCGTGTGAAACGCTGCTGAGAAGCGTGTTAATATTAGGGACTCTCATTCTCCTAGCAACCAGGCGCCCCTTGTCACCACGGCTTGTGGGGAACGGTTTATGCGGTCTGCCATATTGGAGTGGCCGCATCTGCAAATTTCTTAACACGTCATAGAAAACCAAATCGGCAGTAGGGCATTGTTGGTTCAGTCCATGTTTGGTAGGATTGGTTGGCGAATCTCATCGGTTGTTGATGACACAAAATGTATAAATTGGTCTAATTTGCACAATATTTCGTTTTTAATGTTTAATGTATTCCCTCCTCTATCATAGTGCCCTGTCCCTTTTGTGTGCTATGTGGATTGGAACTCCAATCGGGAGGGTGCTAAAGAGCAGCACCACTGGTATATGTTTAGTGATGTGTCCCAGAACTCACGTTACACATGTAACACGCACTACCCTTACAAGGATCACCAGTTACAGGGTACGGGTATAGTACAGTGTGAGGTCATCGTATCGAGAGAGGTCCCTTAGTTTGAGCCTGAAAATGAGCATCAGTTGCATTAACAGTGATACTGTTCCCCAAGATTTTCAACATCGTCTGTCTGAATACATCCACCTATTCAGTACCGAGGTGAGATCTTTCCATATAAACAGATGTTGGAAACATTTCTAAGAGCATAAGTAATATGGGCGTGCAATGTATGCAGAGGACAATCGTATTCTAGACAGTCCCGAATATGGTGGCATAAATAAACCAGCACACCAAAACCGGTTGACAACACATGGGGAGAGAGTGGACATTCTTCTGCTGCATCTCTCATTCTTCAGCACCAGGGAGATCCCGAAATTAACGGATCTTCCCTTAGTTGCTGACTCTTCACAATAATTTTCATGTAATCACCCCCACTGAGAGGGTTTTTTTTCTTTTAACTACAGCATATCCAGCCACAGTATAGGCCAATAAAGTAATCATTGCTGGAATACCTGTGGGGATCTGCCTTGCTTTTAGTTGGTCTGCCCTTATCCCATGGTTACACAACACACATTAGCCTTTATTTGGGCCACATCTGTCAAGAACTCGAACATTACCAACGTAATGAGCTGTTAATAAGAGAGTAAATAGCCAAAATATGCTGTCTTTATGTAGAGTAAACATACAGACTATGGCAACATCACAAATTAAAGCAATCCTTTAAGCAACCTTATTCTATCCATTTTTAGATTAGCAGCCCACCAGCACTGCCCGGGATAGTGGATTAGAGAGGTAGGGCCAGATAGAACCTTCTCTGTCCCCCTTGTATTTCTCCTCTCTTTCAAAAACCAATTGTTGTATAATTGTTCATATATAAGTAAACCCTCCCCAGATATTGGCAGGTGGTAAACAGTTACTTTTTCCCCTTTTACGGCAGAGAAATTCAGAACACCAAATCACTGAGGAGCATTACATATGCCCCTGTTTGAAGTACCCCTGTTGGTATGATAATTGCTGCCACCAGCTGCAGGGCCTAGCAAAGAAGCGAGTTGATCCATGTGGCCTTTGTCAGGTAATCAGGCTGACCATGGCAGGGGGAAGGTTGGTCCTCCCCCTTGATCTGATGACATTGTGCCCTCCTTGGCTGTCACATTCTAACTAAATATGACAGGGGCGGACAGTGCCTGAAGGCTTTGTCCAGCCCAAGTACAGAAGGTTTATGCTTTTGTCGTGGTGTGAGCATAGAAAAATGTGTTTGGATTTACCTCACACATTTTTCGGAGGTCGGTCTACCATCATTCCATTTAATTAAAAATTTCAAAAAAGACCATGCAAGCCCACGCCCACAGTGAGGATGGTCGAATTCCTCACAGTTGCAGACTGGTCTTCCTGGGTTCCAATAACTGCCTCCTCGTGGAATTCCTGTTCACTCTATTGGAGGGTGAAATCCTTAGACTCCAGGCACTGCTTGCCCCTAGATGTCCTGGTCACTTGGTTGGAGGCTGGTCTCCTTGGACTTCATGAATTACCCTTCACTGAACCTTCTGTTAAATTTATTGGAATCTGTATTCCCTGTATTCCTGAAAATGCTTAAACATGGCACACACACAAGCCAATCTCTAGATTTTCATTATTAGATGGTCGCTTAACTACATAAAACAATCAAGAGTGACTTGAACAGTAATTACAATTAAGTAATATTACCCGAGCAACTGGTGACATTACCGGGTGAGGGCTTTACCAATGGCCAAGGCATTATCGGGCCCGGTAATGCCCACATGCTCGGGTGATATTTCTATTATTAACACAGCATGTTGTACCACATCGACTAACACCTCTCCTTCAAGACACACATAGCTAAGAAAAATCAGACGGCCTGATATCAGCTCTCCCTCCTCTGGAAATTTAAGCCCTCTCTCCAGACAGCTTTAGATCCACAGTTCAGAAACTGGTCCTATCCCACCTAGATGGGGGCAATGCCCTCCTCTAAGGCCTCCCGTCATCTGCCCTTATGCCCTTGAGAAGTGTCCTACTGGTGGCTGCACGCCTCATCAAGGGTTTAGGCAAATACGACCACATCACCCCGACCCTCATCAACCTTCACTGGCTCCCACTGAAAGCACAAATAACTTTCAAGTCTTGCTGCATCATCTATAACAACATCTAAGCAGCCATTCAGACATGGATGTCAGCAAATGGTTTATGTCTAAATGGGAACAAAACAGAGATCCTCCTTGTAGGCTCCAAAAATGTGCTTAACAAACTTGACCCGCAATACCAGACATTCATCATTGACAACACACCCATTAAGGTGTCCCCAGCAGTCAAAACGCTAGGGGTATTTATTGACTCATCTTTGTCAATGACATGCCAAGCAAGTGCTATTGCATCCTCCTCAGCGTTCACCACTAAAATTATTAACTCAGACAAACCCTACTTGTCAAATACCAACCGCCTTGCAATAGCCAGAGCTACAGTAGGGGCTAAATGTGACTATTGCAATGCTCTCCTTCTGAGTACTTCCACTAAAAACCTCCACAGGTTACAAGTTACTCAAAACAACGCCATTAGAGCTGCCTGCTCTAAGCATCCCTAAAAGGGTACATCTCTAAAGAGCTACGAGGGATGTACACTGGCTACCAGTCAAATTGCGCATTCCATTCAAAACCATGGCCATCACACACAAGTGCATCTCCCGCACTGCCCCTCCCTACTTATCAGAAAAGATTATCTCTCTCACATCTACCAGGCCCATCCGATCACACAACTCTAACATGATGTTGGTCCCCACCTTCAAAATAACTAAAGCTGGAGGGTCCAGTTTCCAACATCTAGCGCCCAAACACTGGAAATCCTTTCCCACAGCACTCAGAAACAAAGCTTCTTACACAATTTTCCGCAAAGCTCTTAAAACTAAACAGTTCAATTAACCTGCAAATGTCTATAGCTTATTTAAAGCTCAACTTTGTTCCAATGTAACCAAGGGACAATACTGCTAACCTTGTTCTCCAACTTCTTCCTATACTGTGTTTTGCATCATCTTTGTACTCAATTGTCTTCACTGTCACTTCTCTGTACTACTCTCGCAAATAAGCAAGATTACTGCAACAGCGCCACAATGCCTAAGGGCCGATTGTGTGCTTTACAAATAAATAAATAAATAAATAAATAAATAAATAAATAAAAGGCAGACACCTTTAAGTCATCTAGATACCTCACGGAGAAACTCAGCATCTGCGGTGGACAGTGCAACACCAGAAGCCAGGACATGTGCAGATTTGAAATACACTGCTGAAAAAAGGAACGGACCAGAAAACAAACCTTCTCTGCCTATGTCCCAAGACTATGGAACCTCCTCCCCATCAGCATCAAAATGAGCGAAAAAGGGGGGAAGTGGGTAGGAGGATGGAGATCTGTGGCGCAGGGAGCACTTCATTATCCACCAGGGAAAGATGGCTGCCTTTAGCTCTGAGGCGGCTCAGAGCTGGGGCTTTACCGTGTGCTAAAGCCCTCGTTCTGAGCCTGCTCATTGCCTGGGAGGCCAAGACCACACCCGTACTTTGTACTAATAATACATAATACACTTAGAGCTCTTACAAGGTCGGGTGGCTCTGAATGTGTGAGAAATATCCGTAGGCGTTTGGTCGAAACCCAGGTCTGCTCCTCACAAAGATCTCTCTGAACATGAAAACAATTGATAGAGGACAACAGATACCAAAACAGGAAATTCTTTCTTATCTATTGAAACAGATCTTGTAAGATAGTGCTGTAAGTTAAACATTCTCCTCTGATATTTGAGTTTTGTCTGCATGACACAGATTTAGCTCCGAGTAGGGCCCTTTTAAACCATTAACCTTCTGAAGTCAAGACAATTTAAAATGATGTAATAGTACCTGTTGTTACAGTGCTTGGAAACAAACAATATTATTATTATTATTATTTGAGGGACGTAGGAGCAAAAACAAAAAAAAGCTCTGGCAGGGTATCACAGGCACATACTGGGAGTAATCAATTCCCTTATTACAACAGTGATATGTTATGTTCTGTTATATGCTTTTATAAAGCACACGTACACCGAGGGCACCATGGCGCTAAAGGACATAGATAGAACTGTCCAAAACAGATGGGGTTTCAAGTGGCGATGGAATCCTAGGTGATCTTCCGCAGCATGAAGAGAGAGAGCGAGTTTATTCCATAGCTTGGCTGCTATAACGGAGAATGAGCGTGCACCCATCTGAAAAAGACGGCTCTGAGGAATAGCCAGAAGATCGGCGTCCGATGAATGGAGGGAGCGACGAGGAATATAGTGTTGAAACCTATCCTGCAGGTGCTCAGCTCTGAGCCCATAGTACACCCGTGGACAATACAAGGAGATTTGAAGAGAATCCATTTTTGAACTGGCAACCAATGAAGTGCACACAGTACAGGAGAAATATGGACACCATACGGGCCCGCTGTGGCGACACGAGCAACACCGTTTTGTAGCAGCTGTAGTCAGTTCAAGATGTAAAGCGGTTGAGCCAGGAAGAGGCCATTACAGTAGTCTAAACAACTAAGAATTAGAGAAGAGACCACCAAGGCGCGAAGATGAGCATGAAGGAAAGGCAGTACCTTACACAGGATCCTTAGTTGATAGTGACCAGTTCTATAATGGCACTGACCTTGGCTGAGACAGCAAAGACCCAGAGAACAAAAATCTGAGATGCTTCACATGAGAAGCAGTTGAAGGACAGGGGCCAAGTTCCACAGGCTAGTAGTCAGATGAGCAAAATGAAGAAGGAGGAAGGTAGTCAGAAGAGCGATGAGCAGGGGGACCCACCACCAGCACATCTGTCTTGTATCCATCCAATTGCTACCCACCCATCTCCCCACCACCACCAGGCAACCCCTAAGCTGAGACACCGTGTCCGGCTGGGCCAGGTCAAGCCGAATGATAATTTGAGTGTCATCCGTATGGGAGTAGCACCGGAAACCACGGGAGTGGATGAGCATCAAAAGAGGCTGGATGTAAATGTTGAAAAAGCAGGAGACCAGGTGGAGCTCTGTGGGACACCACAAGAAAGTGTTTTAGTTTATGATAGGAATGAGGAAAGAGCAAGAATCTGTGTTCTCTCCATAAGGAAGGAGGAGAATAAGGAGAGAACCTGCCCAGAGAGGCCAGCCACCGAGAGGCAGTGCAGCAGTACAGAGTGATCCACAGTATCATAAGCAGCAAAAGGATCTAGATTATTCAATGCACCCATCCACCACTGGTCATCCAGATGTGTCATGTCATCCAGGACAGAGACATGGACACTCTGCGTACCTTGACCAGGCTGAAATCCTGACTGAAAAGAAACTTAGAATTTTCAAGAAAGGACGTAAGAATAGAAGGGACCAGAGATTCCAAGAGTTTCATGGAGAAAGCGAGGAGCGAGATGGGATGGAAATTAGGAGGCACATTAGGATCAAGAGAGGGTTTCCTAAGAAGAGGAACAATACAAGACTGCTTCAGCTCTGCGGGGATGAGGTGAGATGAACAGAACAAGTTAACTGACTGGTATAACCAGGGCACAGTATGGGGCACAATTTCCTGGAGAATCCTCAAAGGAATAGCATCTGACGGGAAGGCCGGTTTAAGACGATTGGTCGTGCTTATAATGTCACCAGGGGAGAAATCAGGGAAAACAGAGCAAGATTCCGCCTACTTCCCAGGGCATGGCGGAAGGGCCCAGAGTACCGGTACACAGTCCTGTTGATACAATGAGGTTGCGGATGTCGCAGACCTTTTTTTATGGAAACGTCAGACGGAGAGTTGCATAGTGCTTACGTGGGAGTTATGCCAGCAAGTGTGTCTGTTCTAGACGTGAGCGACCGTACCAATTTGAAGAGCTCCTTAGGCTGATTCAGCGCACATTCCAACGAGTGGGTATAGAAGACTGATTTCGCAGAACGAATCGCTGGATCATAGCTATTGGAGCTGCTCTTAAATAAAACCCACTCTTCAGATGAATAGGAGCATCACTTGTGCTCCTTTTAATGTTTTTCCAACCGGAGAAGTCGCAATTCATCACTAAACCAAGGTTTGGATGGGCGGCATGTGACCGTACATAATTTAGGAGGAGCCAAGAGGTTGGTGACTGAGGTAAAGGTCTGTGTTAAAAAGGTAAAGTCTGCAAGACGAGCAGCATTACAGTATGCTTGGATTTAGCTATTATCTCCATATTGGCTACTCTATGCCAGGCGTGTTTTAAAACCTCGTGGGAACCATCAGCCACTTTGGAAATCTGCACCTGGACAACAAATGGAACCAAGCAGTGGTCATACCAGAGAATTGGGAAACGAGAAAGGTGGTAACCAGAGTGTTGGCTGCAAAAACCAAGTCCAACGTGTATATCCCAAGGAGTGGGTAGTGCCAATGACTAGTTTTTATAGGTCCAAATTAGTCATGGCTTCAAAGAACGGGGATGCCACTTGTGACTAAGGGTAGGTGGGGGTAGGGGGTTGCATTTAAAGTTAAAGTTGCCATAATTATGAGGTTGGAGAACATTAGATGTAAATTGACTACTAACTCAAGAAATTGATTGGAAAATTGGGAATCTGCCCCGGGGGGCGGGGGGGGCTAAAAGCAATTAAGATGCGAACGGTAAGCACAGGGGAGACCACTATACGAGCAAGCATGGCTTCCAATTTCATATTGTGTGACAAAGGTACAATTCTCGCTATGAGCGGTGCTTTAAAGATTAGAGTGATGCCCCCACCTGAATGGGTAGTGCCCCAACCTGAATGGGTAGCTACCCGTTCAAGATGAAGTATATCATAGGAGTTGGGGGGGGGGCTTGGACTATAGAAGGTCCCGAAGAGTCCATGAGCCAGGTCTCAGTCACACGTCCAAGATGTGGGCAGAGCTCAGAGATAAGATACATTTGGATAAACTTAAAAACACCAGAACTTCACCATGTTTCACTTATATTTTATGTCACAAAGATTGAACAAATGTCTTCAGATCCACAAGAGGTTGCCGACATCAAATTTCAAAAGCTGATGTAGCCCATACACTGCCAATTTCTCCATTCCTAAGTAATTTTGGCTCTATGAGATCCGGCCCATTAAAGGCCACTCTTAAAAAAAACGGTGTTTTTTGTCTGCTTTCAAAAGGCCCCCAATGAGTGGGACTCTGATGCCATTAGGGGGTTTTACCCCCAAGATTCCTCTTGACATATGCCTCAGCCCTGCCTCAGTCACAATGTCCAGTCAATCATCTGGTGTTTCACCCCACTGAACCCTTTATACACCCCCTCCACACCCCACCTCCCTCCACGTCCTCGCCATCGTGCCCTCAAGCTCATCCATCCCAACCCATAGCAAACATGTCTCCTTGCATTGCCGCTCATCAACCCCACTACCATCACTCACTTACCTACTCCCCTCGCCCCGCCACTTCCTGCTTCCAGTCCTGGTATGCTATATTCTTAAGTTAGCATAGTCTCGGCCGCCTCTTTTATAATCGGCCAGGAAAGTACTGGTTTGACATGCATGAGGTATTCTCAAAGCTGATGGGGTCCTGAAATTATGGGAAGGCAGCCATCAATAATACTTGGAATAGACACTAAATGGACAGAGCCAAGCATAGCTAAACTGGGGTTGTAGTATCCTGCATACTATTTCCTAAATATAAGGATGTGGGCTATAAGGGAGACCCCCGATAGGTAAACCACGGAGGGTAAAACTAAACCTGGACGCCACAAAAAGTGGCCCGCACAACACCAAACACCCTGATACCCAGGCCTGGCTCTCTGATATGACCAGCGAGGGCTTTACACCCCAGCTGCCAACCTGCTCCAAGTCCCTGGGGTTTGACAACGATAGACTCTTTCCCTTCAAGCAGCACATGGCAAGGAAGAAACAAACGGGATGGTACCAACGTCTCTCCTGCAGAAAATGTAGCCCTTCATCCCAGTAAACAACTTGAGATCTGCTTTAAAAGCCTTCGCCCTCTCCTACCTGGATGGTGGCAATGCCCTTCTGGAAAGCCTACCTGGCATCTCCGAGATATATGTTACATGCTGAAGCACGATCCATCAAAGGACTCCACAAATTCAACCACATCAGCCGGACCCGCATTGAGCTTTGCTGGCTCCTCCTGCAAGCAATTACCATCTTCAAATCCTGCTGCATAATCTACACGAATGTTGCCCTGAAGTCCCCAAGAAACTCGGCATCTCCAGGGGCCTACACTCCATCGGAAGTAAGGACATGTGCAGACTTGAACTCTGCCGGTGCCTGAAGGAGACACCCAGTAGACAGGCCTTCTCTCTCTCTGCCCCAGGATTCTGGAACCCCCTTGCCATCAACACCAGACCCGTCCCCTTGCTTCTATATTTCAGGAAAGAGTGTGAGCGTCTCCCCTTCAATGAATGGTTCCTCCCTGACACCTAGGTCTACACACCCTCCACTCCCCACCCTACCTGAGAATCTGTGATCTGCTCCCCATGTCCGCCCCTTGCTGCTTATAGATCCTTTGATGAAAATCTGCCCGCCCCCCCCTTCTATCTCTGCTTCCCTCATCGTGTCGCTCTCCCAAAGACAGTTAAAGCTCTCAGTTGCTTCCCAGAGCTAGGACTGCGCTCAATACATTTCCTCATAATAATAACAATAATAATAATAATAATAATAATAATAATAATAAAAGTAATAATTTGCATTAATGATTTGCCTTGTAATACTTCCAATGTAAATGCAGTACTACAAAGTCAAGAACAAAAAAGAAAACACAAACTGGTTTCACTACTTATGCATGACTTGGGACAACTTTGGAACTCTGGATTGCAAAATTCCTATCGAAACATGAAGGGATGTGACTGTTTTGGGGCTTGTTCAGAGAAGTATTGGTGCACAGGTGGTAATCATGGGTACAACCACTAAACTGGTTTCTGCTTTTGATGCAAAGCAGAGGAGACCAAGCACTGCTGGTCATAACTCCACTGTCCAATGTACATAGTAAAACACTGGATTGTTCTTAATATTTTGATGCTTCACAGTGCTTAGAAGTAGGAGAAATCCACCTTTAGGCGCTATATAAGAACACACATTTTTATTATTGATGCAGAAAGGAAACACGTTAAGCAAAAGCCACCTCCCTGTGCACTTGCGCGATCTGAATGACACAAGGCCTAGTCAGATCGTTTGTTGGTCCTCCCTGCCATTCCTTGTCGCGCCTAGAAACACTTGTGTACAGGCGCGTTATAAATAACTCACCATATATCATATCACTTCTCCTGCAAATCATAATCTAGCAGTGCCATATCACATAGAGTAACTAATCATTCATAAAGCGAGCACCTCAGTCTGTATTGGGCCCAGACTTTTTTTTTTTTTTAAGTAGTGGCTACTGTTGTCAAACTCAATGGGGTTCGACAGGTGATGTGCAGAGTGCAAGCGGGTTTAAGCAGCGGCTGCATAACCCCCTGAGCTGGCCTGTATTCCCTTACTTTACAGGCATCTCAGCAATGTCTGTGCATTTTGCATACCGGATTAAGAGCTAGCTGGAAGGTTAAGTGGTGCACACTTCAACGGAAAACCCTGTAGATATGGATTGCTATTCGCAAGTACCCACGCCGCCCACCGAGGACCCCACACGTGCTGTGCAGGGGAGGGAACACACGGTCATGTCCTCAGCCTGGCAGTGCCCGGTGTTTGCAAGGCTGCCTGCTGCTGCCGCTGCTCTGGGTGGGGTTGTTTACGCAGAGCCCTGCACCTGTGAATGATCTACCGCGTGCATTCCAAAGGGCCAGGAGTGGCGGTAGGGGACATTGACCCACCTCTCCGCCCCGCCCTCAAACATCTCGCATTCAGTGAAAGCAGCTTAAAGGCCTTTTGTTCTGTGCATTGTCGCTTTCCATTTGATGGTCCGAAATATTAGGAAGGGCCCCGGATTGGACAATGTAACGGATTATACGGCAATACGCACAGTGTGTTGAATGTCGTGGCAGAAAGGATAAAGAGGGACCCACTGGGAGTGACCCGGCCGTGCTGAAGGAATCTGGTCATTTTTGGAAACGAGACGAACCCCCTCCGCCCCTCCTATCTGCTCTGGAGAGGTGAGTACAACACAGGGTCAGTGATAGACATTACATGAATAGCTGTAGTGCATTGTGCAAAGATCTTTCTACAACCTGCAGGTTTGAATTTTGGCTGGGGGGGATTGTCGGTAGTGTGGGCAGGTCTGGGGCAGGATTGTCAGTGGTGTGGCCAGGACTGGGGGCGGAGCTAAGTGTGAATGATGTGCATGCCCTGAATACAGGATGTTGGCTGCTTTGCATAGAAACAAAGTGCATTCTGGGAAGTTAATGACCTATTATGAAACATGTCTATGCTACTAGTAATTCAAACGCACATTCCTTCTGAGCATGCAATGCACACTGGGTATGTTGCTAATTTCCTCTGTTAGAATAGTCACCCTGACAGTAAAATGTGTCCACAGCATGAGACATTTGCCCAGATTTGGAGGCTTCATTCTCTGAGCTTGGGCTGTTGATGAAAGGAAGACGTATCTCTTTAATGATATATTATAGTGTCAGATACAATTGATTTGCATTGATTTTTCCTGAAATTATATTGCTAAAAACCTGTGACTCGCTGGATGGATTTGAATGAAATTTTCCAAAAGAATTGTCTGGCATGGGTCTCGCCGAACTGAACATTCAGGGGTACATTTGTTAAACAGCTCAACATATATCAACAACAGTAAACAAAAGTTGGTTTCGGCTTATTCCTATTCACTGTCCCATCGAGAAAGAAGTGCTGCCATTAAGCACCAACTGTGTGATACACACTGGATGGATTTGCACCAAATAAGAAACAAGTTGGGCATAAAGCGTGCCAGATGTGCCCTTTTTGTTTGTTTGGTGTAAATCTGTCCAGCAGTTTAAAAAGGAAATGGACTGAGATAGGGTTGTTCCAGACAAAATACACTTCTGTATGTCTCCCATGGTGCAATGAAGCTACTGAGGCTTTTCAGAAATGAAAGAAAGACCATCATCTTGCCTTTTCTTCAATACAATCATTTACTGTAGGTATCCATCCGGAAGTTGAAGAAAAAGAAAAGCGTTAAAAAAAGATTTGGCAGGATGAAAGAGGTGGTTCCGCATTTGGGTAGAGGTGGTGTAAAATGTTTTAATCAGGAGACGAGTAGTTTGGGGGAATTTTGAACTCTCCCCAAATCAGGCATGAATCATTTTTATTTACTGAATAAAGTTCTTTTTTTTAACCTGGGACCCCCAATTGTTTTGCTGTACATTTTGGGACATTAAACACAAAGGGTTGCAGAGAAGGTCAATTCATTAATACAACAGAAAAAAGTAAATGTATTCAAATATGAAACAAATTATGCATCTATGAAATTTGAATATCAATGGTGACTAGAATGAAGAATGATCAATAAACTGACCCGATCACTTTTCTATGCTACGGTTACATGCATGTGGACTTTTGTAAACGCACACTTTGCTATTTCCACCTTTGATTTTCCCTGAGTGCGTATCCACCATGCATTGAAAAGTGTATGATGCTCACAATAAAGCTGTCCTTTTATAGAAAACCACATGAACTCAGAACATCCCTGCCTATCTACTGCTCCTTTATGTAAAATAAATAATCAAAGGACATGTCAGAAGTTCAAACATCATTCTTTTAAAACGTGGCTGAAATACCGGCTACTAGACACTCCTACATGCAAATTGCTTGGAAAGCTAAAGATGTATGTTTAACATGACTGTTCGCTAGATTCCCTTCAGTGATGCTTCTGTTACATTACCATGTAAAAGTGTACATTTCTTATTTTCAATGGACACCTTAAAGGTGGGCAAATGGGTACCAGTTAATCACCCTTTCCCCTTTGTCTTGAATGGTTCAGCGCCAAATATGCTTGGTAGAAAATTACTTCAGTATAATTATTTTTCTATGTATGTACGCAGTGAGATGATATTTTGGCTCCCAATCAGTGCTTGACCTTTGCACAAAAAAAGGAGCATGGATCTCCCCATATACACACAATTCATATCTATGTTTTCAAATCTATCATTCCAGAAGCATATATGCTTCTGAACCATTTGCTAATTTTTCAGGACGTACAGTCAATTTATATATCCCTGCCCCCTCAGTACTTTCACAAATAGAAAAGGCAGGGATATAATTGATTCCCATTTAGAGTATCGTTCCCCTCAGAATTATTTCCCCTTAATATTATACATACATATGATTTTCTCATTCTTTTTGCTGTCTCACAAATTGGTGGGCACCCTGTTAGGGACTGATTCAATTCTACTGCTCCAGTAAAAGGTAGGCATCAGTCAGCAAGATAGGGTCAGGTTCCCTCCACAGCCTGGTTTTCCTAATTCTGTAATGAGCCTGTGTATTTATCTTCTTGACTGAAGAAGGCCTGGCTTTAACTCAAGGTATGTATCCCTTACAGTGTACTGTCAGTAATCCAAAATGGGTCCAAAAGTAAATCAATCTATTCTTTTCTCCTTTATGTTGTCAATTCTCCTTGTTCTTCTTCTGTCAGTCTCTCAGTCAATCAGCCCATAGAAGTGAGTGAGTGAGCAAGTGAGCCCAGAATCTATGGAGTTGGACTTTTAAAATCAGAATCATCCTTCAGGGATGTGTATTATTTATCTTATCTAATTGGTCGGTGCATGTGATTGTACAATGTTCATAAAGTGACATCACATTACACCATCCCCTTTGTACTCATTGGTCATATTACTAAATAGTGCAATCTAATGGGAGTAACTTCCAAACCCAGTTTGCCCCCTCATTTGATGTGTCATCTTGGTGATTTCTACATTAAACTATTGTATTTTTCTCAAATATCATATTGATCACATGTTATCATGTTACTAATCGGTTCATTAGATTAGCCTCACTCAGGTGAATTCTGTTGTTGATTCTCATCTCCGCGCAACCTGGGACGTGTGTGTTACAGATGTTTCATATTTGTTCTCTGATACTTTAGAAAAAATATGTGTAAGAAACCTGACAGTGTTCTCTTACCTTCTCCCCAAGGATCCTCTATTCAGGTGGCAAGTGGAGGGGCATCGCTCTTGGATCCCAACCCTGGAGGCAGACAAGCGAGGGAGAATCACCTGGGCAGGGGGGTTTTGGTATTAAGGGAGAGCACCTGAAGGCAAGAAATGTTACCTCCCATTAGCTTGCCCCAATCCATGCTACCCTCCCTCTACGTTCTTGGGATATTGTCACCCAGACCCCGTCTTACTCCATGACTTTCCCTCAAAAGTACGGAAGATAGAGAAACCCAAATCTATAGGTAAACCAAACCTTTTTCCAAAACTTAGAGGGTATTCTGTAATCCATGAAGTGAAAAAGGGTTTCTGCGCCCATCTATTACTGTGCCACAGTGAAGTTCAGGTATCAACCAAAACCAGTTTTTCTTAATTCATCTTATATTTATTGATAGCCCATAAGGATGACACGTGTTTCGGCACCCTAAGTGTGCCTTTTTCAAATCTGGGCATTAAGGGTTGCTTGATATACTATATACAAGATAGCAGAATTTAAATAAAATTAAAAGGCAATTTTTGTGATGTATAGATAAAACAGATTCCCAGGGGTTCCCAAAAGACAAAATGCATATCAATCATATAATCCAGCTTATGACCCGAACAGATCAGCATTTTTGTTAAAAACACAAAACAAAATATATCACCAGTTTGTTTCCACACCATTATGATTCCGAGAAAACATGTGTAAATCCATCAAAACATAAAAACATAGAACATACCATCATGGCACCCAAATGTGGTAACGGGACATGAGAAAATGTCGTGGCATGAGCGATTACTATGGGAGAGGAAGGGAAGGGAGGGAAACATCATTGGTATAGCAGGAAAAAAATAACAGAAAAGAACTAGAGATTAGTTTATATTTCACTTGCTAGTTAAATTTAAAATAGATCTGTCTCCAGATAGGGCTTACCTATCGTCGGAATGCGTGCACTGATCTCGTGTTGTCAGAGAGAGTCCCATCAGACTCATAAGCGCTGCGAGCACTTCAACAAGAAAAAAGAGCACAGTGGTCGATTATGTTAATTTCCCCTGCTTGATACCGTGTCGTAATTCTTTTTGTTGTGTTAAAGTTTTATTTCTATCAGGATTCGGGTATCTGACAATCCTACTGTTTATTATAAAATGATTAATTAATTATTCATACTAAAGCACCCGACCTGGAGATGTTGCATTTAAATCTTAACTTGGTTCCGTTTTCTCCAGGTTTCTAATAGGAGCAGAAACTCCAACATAAAGATTAGACTTGGTCATTAAATGAAATGTATATTCGTAAAGCATGCATGTCCTGTATTCCTCATTCTGATGGATGAGCGTTCGTGAAGTAAATGACCACCAGGACTTTTAAAGAGTGTTCCGTGCACATGCATATCGTATCGTCCACAAAACAAAGCGGCATGTGTAAACCCGCCTGTTTAATTGCGGACCGGTTTGTGATTGGGAGGCTATTTGGGTGGGCTTCCGCTGCCCTTCAGAGCTTACCTTAACAATCTGGTTTCCTGCTTCACGCGTCGGGTTCTGCTAAGAGCCCTCTCCGGCAGCCGCGGAGCGTATATGTAGTGTTGCTTAGGCAACTGAGTTGTCCTACTTTCATTTCTGTCTGGCCATGTTTTGGGATAAAAGGCTCAGTGAGAGTCTAAATTACGTTAAGTCACAATCTATTCTTTGTCCTTTTGATATTTAAAGGAAAAGGATGAACCATGGGTGCACGGGTGAGAAATGGGCTCCTGTAATTTTACTGCCAGTGCCACGTGTATTTAGGAAGACATGCTCCCAGAGATACATGGGAAATGTAGTTTTCCACCGAGGGGGAGACAAATTAAGCCGATAACAAAGCGTATATCTGCTCTAGATATGTCCTCTAAGTCTACTTAACATTTATTATGGTTTGTTATCCACTTTTTCATATTTAATTCATTTAAATGCGCACATTATGTTCGTTGTCCTACTAGTCACTGCTCCATGCCTTGTGGGAGATGTAGTGTCATATATATAAATACAGGCAAGGCTGGTACCCCCTTGGGGCACTTGGGTTTTTATCAGATGACGAATTGGTGGTTCTAATATTATTGCCTAATGCCTTCTGGGAAACAGTACAATACAGAATTAACCCCAACAACGGGGTACCTTCCAAACTTGTCAGATTATTATTTCCATATTTTAAGTCAAAATCTTGAAATGCATGTCATGTCATGTGTATGTATATTAATGCAACTATGACCATGGGGTACTTGTATTCTCATATGTACATTACAGTTGGTGCAAATCAGTTTGGACATTCCATTTCATAGTTCAAAACAATTTTTACAGAAAGTTTGACATTACATTGTCCATGTTCAAACCAGTTTCTATACATCTAAAATAGTTTATGAATTTAGTTTCTTCCTGACGGAGTCGCAATTCTTGATTTCCCCCCCTGCGTCCCAGGGTCACCTTTTTGAGTACAATAAATTTAACATTTTGCTTGAGTTCCATCTGGTGATGCCTCTGCCAGTGTTCAGCTAGTGGCACATTTCTGTCTTGACTTCCGATAGCTGCTAAGTGTTCCCGAATCCTGGTACGGAGTTCTCGAATCGTACTTCCAATGTACATTTTCCCGCAGGTGCATATGATAGCATATATCACGTACTTGGTACGACAATTGAACTGTTCTCTTATTTGCATCTGAATTCCATTCTTGTTTTTGAAGTTATCTGTCATAGTAACCGCATGTTTACACATGGAGCACATTCCACATTTCCTGAAACCCGGTCGAGATTCCTAAAGCCAGGTACCTGACGTTTCTTTGTTGTCATCGGGTAATAGTGAAGGGCTAAGGCTCCTCCTCAAAGTTCTTGCCCTTCTGTAAACTAATGAAGGGTATTCATGGATACATGGTCCTATATGAGGATCCAGTTTAAGCAGATCCAAATGTCTTTTAAGGGTTTTCCTAATCACATGGTTATTAGCACAGTAGGTTGTAATACATTGAACCTTATTATCTTGGGTTGGTCTGTCTTGCTGGCTAAGTGTTTGTAACCTAGGTGTCTGTTTCACTTTGTTGTACGCTGTTAGAATACTTGTTCTGGAGTAGCCTCTGGCTTCAAATCTTGTAGACAAAGTTTCACATTCCTTCTTGAAGCACCTTTGATCATAACAGTTCCTCCATGCTCTGATATACTCCCCTTTGGGGATGTTCGAATTACGGGTTCATAGTGGCAACTAGTGGCATGTAATGTTGAATTCACTTCCGTACTCTTCCGGTGCGTTCTGATTTTCGAGATGATCTCCTGATACATAGATTGTCAAATCCAAAAAGTTAATCTGTGTATTGCTGCATTCTCCTGAAAATTCAATACCTAATCATTATTGTTGATTTCTTGCATGAACAGTTCCAGTTCTTGTGGTGTGCCTTTCCATATGAACAGGACATCGTCAATATAGCGGGTCCATTTTACAACATGTTGACTGTATGTTTCTTTAGTATAAATTTGTAAGTCCTCGAACATGTCCATCACCAGGTTTGCTAAGGCTGGTGCATACTTCACACCCATGGCTACCCCATCTTTTTGCTTGAAGAAGGTGTTATTAAACGTAAAAATACTGTTGTCCAATGTAGCCATGAGCATTTCTTTAAGCATACAAACAAACGGGAAATGTGATGCCGATTCTTGTTTGAATGTATAGTCAATTGTGTCCAGGGCAAGGTCGGTCCCGATGGAGGTATACAGGGCCCTGACGTCCCATGTTGCTAAATAATACGACGGATGCCATTGTATACTTTTAATAATGTTGATTGCTGAGGTTGAATCCTTAAGGTATGCCTGTACCATTTTTACCTTGGGTCTCAGTATATTATCTATATACTCAAATGGATTCCGTGGCCCAGCCTATTCCACTCAGTATGGGTCAGCCTTCCGGGATGGTTATGAATAGTTTATGTATTTTAGGAAGAAAATAGATTGTTGGTAATATTGGTTTTGGTATAAACAAGAACCTCTTTTCCTCATCGGTGATGAGGCCTTGTCTGTGGCAGCCATCTATTGAGTCCTTAAGATCTGAAACCCTTTTTCACTTTTTGCAAACGGAGTGGGGGAACTCTATGTCTCCGTTCTCTGCTCCCCCCGGTCCGACACTGTAACACTTTTATGCTGCATCAAGTCGCGGAGGTCCAAGAGTGACTGCACAAAAAGTTCCCCGAGCTTCATTATTCTGTAATCCAACTTTCTCTTTCCGGTTGTCTTCCTGTGATAAGACTCTAAGACTAGGGAAAGTAGAAATAATACCCATTCATTACAATTATCCCAATACTCCCAATCAGAAGAAATTAGAAACACTGCTCTTTGAATATCATACACATCACTATCAATGTGAGGGGTCATTCCTACACAGGCCTACTCTTCTTTCAAATGCCTCATCTGCAGGCTCTCTCTCTCGTTCTAGCCATTCCCTTACTGTGGCTATCATCTATCGGCCACCTGGTCAGATCTCCTCCTTCCTCTCTGAGTGGGCGGACCCCTCCTTTTCCTTCTTGGTCTCGACCTCTCAACTCCTCCTTCTTGGAGACTTTAACATACACCTGGATGCTTCTTGTCCTTCCTATGGATTCTTTCGAGACCTCTGCGGCTCTCTCTCATTCTCTATACTACCCTCTGGCCCGACTCACTCTGCTGGGCACACTTTTGATGTTCTGATCCCTACAGATCTTCCCTTTTCTAGCCCTCTCACCATTCCTCTCTCCTGGATTGATCACTTTTTCCTTTCCTCCCAGCTTTCTCTCTCCACCCCTCTCCAGCACTGCCACCTATCTTATCGGTTATCCGACTCATGAAGCGTGTGTCAGTTGAGGCTTTAACCACCACTTTCTGACCCCCTTTGGCTGACTCACACCCTGGCACAGCCTTCTCCATGCTCCACTCTGCTATCTCTGATACTCTTGATGTCCTTGCCCCTGTCATGAGGATCCGCTTGAAGCCCAAAGCAAAATGCAGCTCCTGGTACAACTCAGACCTCGCCACCCTTAAACGCAAGTGCAGAGTGGCTGAGAGGAAATGGCGTGCTTCCGGCACATCATCTGACAAACTGGCCTGCCTCCTGCTCCAAAGGCAATACCAGCTCTCTGTCTGCACCAAGAAGAGAGCCCACATTCAAGTCTGTGTCTCTGCGGCACCTAACAATTCGGCCAAACTCTTTAAAATATGCAAGGAGCTGGCCAATCCTGCTGCAGCCTCTACCTCTCCTGTCCCTTCACAGTCCCTCTGCATGGCACTGGATTCTCATTCCATCTCTAAAACTCAGGACATCCTGTCCTTTCTCTCTTCCTTTGCCCCCGGCGCCTCTTCTCCCTGCTCTTCCTCTGGCCCTTCTTCGTCCACCCCTCCTCCTTCCTTCTCTGGCTTTCCACGGTTCTTCCCAGATGATGCTTCTAGACAAACCCTATCTCTGAAAGTCTCGTCAAAACAGGTTCACCCCTGTTCCCCCCAAACCATCAAGGACCACATTTACACCTTGGACCCTGCTCTGGCTGACTTCTGCAACCACTCCTTCACCACTGGAGTCTTCCCTTCCCCCTGAAGCACTCCCTTGTGAACCCTCTTCTTAAGAAACCTTCTGCCGACCTGTCCTGCCCAGGCAACTATCGCACAATCTCCACCACTCCTTTCCGGGGCAAACTCCTGGAAAAGCAGGCCATCTCCCATCTTAATCTTCACACTGGCTTGGCTGACCTCTTTCCTCTCTGATCGACCCTCCCAGGTCCAACTTGGGTCCTTCCTCTCCTCTATCTCTATCTCTACCTGTGGTGTCCCCCAGGGGTCTAACTTCTCTCCCTGGCTGTTTAACCAATACGTGGAACTTCTTACCCACCACATTGCTGCTTTCTGCCCCAGCTTTCAGTGCTATGCGGTTGACACCCAGCTCATTTTCAGGCTCCCTTCTGCCACTTCTTCAACTTCTCTCATCTCAGACTGTCTGTCTGCTATTCAGAAGTGGCGTGCCACCAATGATCTCAGCTTAAATACCAGTAAGACTGATATTCTCCTCATTGGCACACCCACTCCCTCCTTTCCTGTCACTCTCTGGCCAGGCTCTCTTGTCCCTCTTCGTGCTCCCACCTGTGAGGCAAAAAACCTGAGGGTAATTTTCAACTCCACACTCTCCTTCTCTCCTCACATCTCTGATGTCTCTAAGAAGTCACACTACCAGTTGCACCTCCTCAGAGGCGTTCCTCCATTCCTCTCCTTCCCCCAGAATCTCACTGTCTCCAGTGCTCTGGTTCTCTCTAGGCTGGACTACTGCAACAGCCTCTTTCTAAATTTGGCTGCTTCTACTCTCAGCCCTCTGCAACTCATCCAGAACAGGACTGCAGGACGTGTCCTTGGCCTCAAGCCCAGAAATCCTATCTCTCCAGGACTGTAATCTCTGCACTGGCTCCCAGTGGCTGCGAGGACTTTGTTCAAAACCCTCTGCATTGTCCACAAGGCCTTCTGGGACTTGGGGCCTCAATACAATCAACTCTCTCTTCCTAAATATATTCCTTCTCGAGCTCTTCGCTCATCCTCCTCCAACGCCCTCAGGGTCAGTTACTTCTCCAACCATTGAGTTGCGGGTAGATCTCTTTCTTCGGCTGGGGTCTTCCTCTCGAGCAGCCTTCCTGCCTCCTTGAAACTTGAGAACCCTCTCCGGTCCCACAAATTACCGACCCATAACGACTGTTCCCTTTCTACTAAAAATTCTGGACAAGGTGGCCTGTGTTCAAATACAGAAGCACCTGGAAGAACACAACCTTTTAGGATCTAGACAATCTGGGTTCCGTCCCCAACACGGGACCGAAACCGCACTCATTGATTTGAAAGCGCAGATCGACACGCTCAGAGACAAGGGGCAAGCTGCCCTACTCCTCCTCCTAGACCTATCTGCAGCTTTTGATCTGGTCGATCATTCTGTCCTATGCTCACACCTCCACACTTCAGCCCACTTTTCTGCTGAGGCCATCACTTGGATTACATCCTTCCTTAACGGCAGGACCATGATGGTCTTTTCTCCTACTGCGGCAGCAGACCCTATACCCATCACTTGTGGTGTACCGCAGGGCTCCTGTGTCTCCCCTACATTGTACAACATATTTACCAAGCCCCTTTTCGATGATCTGGATCATGTCACTATCACTTACACCAACTATGCAGATGATACCCAGATCCTCCTTCAGGTTTCTGGAGATTATGGAAAGGATTTGGCCTTGCTAAATGAGGTGTACATCATCATCCAGGCATGGATGACCACGCATGGTCTATGCCTGAATGATGATAAAACAGAACTTATCATCTTAGGCACTACATCCAGCCTAAAGAAACTTGGCCCGGCCTATAATTCTTTCATGATTGACGGGAACAACATTAAAGTCGGACAGGAAGTCAAAACTTTGGGATTCTATCTAGACTCCAATTTCTCCTTCAAAAGACAAGTGAGCTCTTTGGCATCCTCCACGGCTTATACGTATAAACTAATCCGCGCAGCCAAACCATTCTTGTCGGACACCAGCTGTTTTACACTCGCCAGAGCCCTCATATTGTCTTGTCTCGACTACTGTCACGCCCTCTACCTGGGATCTTCCAAAGCCACCACTGCAAACCTTCCAAAATAACGCTATTAGGGCAGCTCTGGGCATCTCTAAAAGAGAACACATTACAGGAATTAGCCAACAGAACAACTGGCTCTCCATCAGAGATAAAATTCTCTTAACAACGGCATCCCTCACCCACAAGTCTCTCAATAATGCTGCCCCAACCTACCTGATTAACAGATTCCACAGACAGTCCTCCTCAAGACCCGTTAGACGTGCATACAAAAACTGCTTATCCGTTCCTCATTTCAAACGTGCCACCATCGGGGGCAATAACTTCCCAATGAAAGCAGCCAAACTGTGGAACTCCCTACCTCCAAATCTCAGAATGGACCTGCCCTTTCAGAACTTCCGCTCCAAGGTAGTCTCATGGCTGAAATTGGACGCCACCCAAGACTACTAAATGCCTAACGTTACCCGCATATACTGTAACCACCTGTGCCGCCTTGCCTCATGTATATAACGGCCTGCCGGCTGTACTGCTGCTATGTATGTAACATTGGTGTACCTCATCTTCTAGTATGTATATTATATGTGTATTGTAACTAAGCTTCGAAAATTCTTTTAAACCACCTGTGCCTTCTTGCCGCATGTATATAACGGCCTGCCGGCTGTACTGCTGCTATGTATATAACATTGGTGTACCTCGTCTTCTATTATGTATATTATATGTGTATTGTAACTAAGCTTCGAAAATTCTTGTAAAGGCTGCGCCCTGTTACCTCCGGGTACGCTTGCGCATTATAAATAATAAAAACAAACAAACAAACAAACACCTCAAAACCTTCCTCTTTGCTTCTGCTTTCTCTCCTCCTCTCCCATGCTGAACTCCTGGCTGAAACTGAAACTGCACTGGTCACCTGGCTACCCTATGATCGCAGGCCCAGGTCCCCTCCCCCACCGGTTGCACACCAACACTGACTCCCTGGCAACCCCCACATTCTGGGACTGTTTTCTGTATCCCTACCAGCACGTGACACTTGATGTCTGCACTTACCCTCACACTTGCCACCAGCTGGATGCACTTTTATTTATTGCTTTATTCATTCTATTTCTTTTTTACTGTCAATCCCATGTACTGCACTGACCCCTCCCCCTTTCCCCTGCACTTTTCCCCTTCCACCTTCACCTGCACTTGCGCAATCTCAATGTGACCTGGCCTATTAAGATCGTCGTCTCTGTCATCACTCGGTTCCTCCTCCCTTGCCTCATTGCACCTTGAAACACTTGTGTATAGGCTCATTATAAATGCCAAATCATATCATATCACCCATTTATGATCAGAAACACAACTCCATCCTCCCCATTTTCAACAAGTACTGGGACGGGGAAGATGCGATCGAGAGTAGTAAAGATTACCTACAAGAAACACCTTGATAAATAGAAGGAAGACTGCCACCTACTATCATTAGGTTGTACCCTTAATAGAATCAGGCAGAGTCAGACATTTAACTTTGACTACTCACACCTGACTCCACTTGGCTCCCATTTTAAGTATAAAAGGTGTGGTTTTGCATAATCAGGAGAGCAAGCTGTGTATCCAGAAATACGCCAAGAAGCTAAGGAGCAGCGAGCTGAAGGGAGAAAAGCCTGGAGGATCCAGAAGAGAGCGGCATGACGAGACGCTGGCCCGGCACTTGTGAAGGGCTGCAGCGTGGCTGGGGAGCTGTGTCTCCAGGGAGCCGGATTGAGGCAGCCTGTGTCCTGCTGGTGGCATGTGGAGAAGTGGCCGTTCCCTTGGGACGTGTGCCACTTCCAAGCAGGTCTGAGGGGCAGGTGTTGAGACCCTGACCTTGATCCCATATGCCCAGAGAGGACCACTCGCCATCGCAACACTACTGTGTGAGATTCAAGCCTGAAAGCGAGAGAAACTCTAGAGCGTGCAGCTAGCTAGAGCCGGAAGCGAGAAAGACAGAGTTTGCAAGTAGAATGAAGCGGAAAGCAAGGAATATAATGGAAAGTGAATGAAAAGGGAGAGAAAGTCACTAAGAGAGCAGAAAGAAAGCAAAAAGCTTGAAAGTCAATAAGAAAGGTGCAAGTGACCCAAAAGTAAATAGAAAGGTGCCAGTGGGCACCGAAGCGATAAAGTGAGCGAAAAAGATGCCAAAAAAGGTTGATAGTAAATAAGAATTGTAGCCAGTGACCTGAAAGTGAAGGAACAGTACAAGTAAGCCCCAGAGAGCAAAACAAGTATGCAAGAGGCATGGAAAGGAAAAG
Organism: Ambystoma mexicanum; assembly: GCF_040938575.1. Lineage (NCBI taxonomy): Eukaryota > Metazoa > Chordata > Amphibia > Caudata > Ambystomatidae > Ambystoma > Ambystoma mexicanum. The sequence goes on along the minus strand of NC_090931.1, from coordinate 1,421,283,467 downwards.
GTCAGGTGCAAGGCTTCAAGGAAGCAAAGAAGTGAATGTGCAAGAGGCACCGTGAAGATAAGGTGAACCCAAAGGAATGTGCCATGGGCATGGACAGACAAGAGAAGATAAACCTAAAGATGGTGCAAATCTGCACAGCAAAGTGGAAGATAAAAAAAGGGGTGCAGGAAGCACCTGGCAGAGAAAGTGAATCAAAAGAAGGTGCCTGGGGCACGACAAGGTGAAAGAAGAGAAAGCCAAAGAAGGTGCAAGTGTGTACAACAAAGTGGAAGATAAGAAAGGGGTGCAGGAAGCACCTGAAGAGGAAAGGATAGAGGAAAAGTTAGTACAGAAAATACCGAGAGGGTCCAAAGATCAGAGTGGTCACGCTTACGAGGAGCAAAGAAGCAAGCGTTTTTGAAAGTCTCTGATTTTACCCTAGAGAAGGTTGTGTGTGAAAGAAACCGCAAATAATTAAAAGGTACATCATGACAAGATGAATTTCGTATTCCAAACTGAAGGGGCCTAAGCGTGGGGAAGGGAACCCTAAAAGGCATAACAAAGGGGAATACTTATTAGGTGAAACAAGGAGTCAGATGCTTGGGGAAGGAAATCTTGAGAGAGACTGTGTTATATTTTTGTTTTGTGTGAAACTTGAAAGGATTGACCCATGGGGAAGGGAATCTCCAGGAACTAAAGACATTGGAAGGTGTTTGAACCGAGTGCAAGAACTTTGTTGAGAAGAGGTAACGAACAACCTCTTTTTGCTTGTGCTGAACTTTGAAGATACTGACCAAGCCACAACTGGTGAGAAGACCACCTAAAACCAGCATTGGTATATGTTTAATGTGACTTCCTACTGCATTTATTCAGTGAGTGAGGGCAAGCATAGGCATAGACATAGACAGGTTTTGGTTTTGGACTTTCAGACATTGTCATCCCTTAGAAACATTAGTTGAGGGAACCATCCCTTTAGAGTTAGTGCCAGTTAGGTATTACACAAACCCCAGCCTTATGGCAAATAAAGGTTCTGCATCTATAGAATATGAGCCAGTGTCTCTCCTAATGCCATGCCTGTCTCACATATTCCCTTCCCAGCTCAGACTAACTGTCTTGTAGGCATACACTCTAGGATATGTGAATCACTAATATGGCCTATTTGCCAACTGCATAATTAAACAAATATGAGAACAATATTATTTTACATGCAGCTGATAGAGCTGAGTACATTTTAAAACAGTAACTTTCTACATGCCTTTCAAAAGTTATAAACAGAAATATGATTCAATATATAAAATATGGAAAGTTAATTATTTTCTTTACATATAATGGGACGAATCACAATATGAAATGGCATACCTTCCCCTGCCTGACAACAGAACCTCTGCGACCTCCTCTTTGAAGATCATAGCTGGCCGTGTATGACTCCTGAGAATGTGGTTCTCATAGGACTGGTGTACCTGGGCTCTTTGAAGTAACAGTTGCTGGCAAAGACCATGTATTACTCAGTCCCGCTCCCTTGAGTGATTCCAATATCTGCCTGTCCCTTGTCACAGGCATCAGGTCTCAGAGAGTGCAAATATCCTTCTCTTGGCTTTTGGGAAGATTTTGTTATTTGAGAGGAGCACACAGATCAGAATCTACGTGTTGGTATTGTGAGGGTATTATGGATAGGCTCAATGACGAATGGGATTGTTAATGAGTAGCATTTATTTTGCTCTGGAAGGCCTGTTCCCAGAACTAAAGAAAAACATGTGGTCCAGGTTGAGTCATAACACATTATAGTTCAGCTTCAAAGGCCCTGAGCTGCATTTCCTTGGAGCAGGCCATCTCCAGTAATAGCTGATGGGGGAGGTCAGGACAATTTCATTTTGCTGACAAGGCCTAGGTTGGTTTCATTCACAAATGCAGTCTTTCAAAGTAATGTTATTCCCCACATTTACCCACTGTAATAGTCACTTTAAACATTGCAACATAACATTTTTCTAGCAATCAATCTCCTGTCAAAGACTTACATTGCATGTTTATGTATGTTTTGATTTTCTAGGTTGCGTGTTTACACTGGAAGTCTGACTAGAAGGGGCCTTTTTGATTGATCTACAAGGATTGTGGAGTGGTGGGTCAAGAGGGAGACGGACACGTAGAAAGAGGGATTGTTCAGATTAACAATGGGAATATTGAGTGTGGGCATGGCAGTAGCTACTTTACAAAACCCTCCAAAATAACCTGACAGCTGCTGTCCAGGTCTAATTCTATGCAGAGGGCTTTAGGAAATGTGTTCTTAAATGCTTCACAAGATATACCCATGGAAACGTTCCACAAGTGATGCTATCTGCACATCTTTATTTATTGCTCCCTTTCCCAAAGTCACCTGGACTTTTCAATCATCACATTCTTCTTGGTTGTAGGTCAAAGGATCGACAACCAAAGGGTCGAATGGTCAAAGGATCGACACCAAAGGACCAAAAACCAAAGCATCGAATAAAAAAAAAAAATGTTTACATATTTTTTTGGGGGGGGTCCCCCCAACCTCTATTTTTGTGATAAAAACCACTTTTTTCACTAAACGAAAACCCCCAAAAAATATATAATTAAAAAAAAAATGTGATCCTTTGATTTTCGATCCTTTGGTGTCAATCTTTTGACCATTCGACCCTTTGGATTCGATCCTTTGACCAGACACCATTCTTCTTCCAGGTCTGCATGTTATGCACGGCAGTGTTTATGATGGAGGATCATCCTCAACTACAAGCTCTGACCCGCGGTCCATCATTTGAATGTGCCCACCCACTGCAAGTGTAGTCCTATGACCTATCTGATGTAGAATGACTGATCTTTCTCTTGCTGTAAAGCATCAATATTTTCCCTGCTTGACTTGTAAACATGTATACATATGCAGAGTGTTTAGAAGCCACTTGCACTAGGCAAATTGGCTTTAATTCACGGTCCTTGTTACTTTTGCATAAAATGAGTCCTTAAAAAGAGCATTGCAAGAACTTGAAGAAATATGTGGACATTTTAATCTGTCATAGTATCTGTTGCATAGAAACAGCCAACACATGTTTTGACAATAAGTCTCTCTCAAGGCTAATATGTTCCGTTTCTTATCCTGGATAGGTTGGCTTCAGATTTTCTTGTAGAGTTTCAAAGGTATGTTACTCTCTTTAGAGTCACCTGTAGTCACCCTTTTTGGATTCCGCTAGCTATAGACAGAGATGTCCTCGTTGGAATCACCTCAAATGCAGTGTGCATGCATTTGAGGTGATTCCAAACAGGACATCTCTGTCTATAAATAGCCAAATCCACATTCTACCCTTACACACCTTTCTTGTTTATGTATACATATGCACTGACAAACCGATTGGACAACCCCAAACTCCAATCTCACCACCCTACTGCTTTTGCATATTCTACATCAAGAGTAGCAGAATGTTTATCCTTTGTTAATCCATGTGATGTTTTTTGTAATGTTAAATCTTGACTGAATTGGTTATGAATGCTCCTCATGTTATGAGAATTGTCTGCTTGTTGATATACTAGAAGATTGATATCTCGAAAGCTTTGAATCACATTGACCACCCAGGATTGCTATGTGCAGCATTCCAAGCCAAAGCTCTTCAGACTGCTGTGTAATTACAGTTCTGGAACCCAAGTCTGTACTTAACTTCAGCACTTCCTGCAACTCATCCAATTTCCACCCTGAGCACTCTAGGTTTATGCATCTCTGAGCAGTCGCTAGCCCAACAGGAGAGTGCAAAACTGTATGGCAGTTCAAGTAGCATAGTGGGTTCTCCTACACCGAGACAACATATTCAGAATCTAGTTAAATGTATAGCTTACTCTGCATTTTGTGAGCTCATAATTCCACACAAATCTAATGAATATGCCCTCCAAATGATTTCCAATTACATGTATTTGATACAATAATCCACACACTGGCCTTTTACACACTTCTAACTGCCACAACCTCTTCATCATGGCTCAACACTTAATAAAAGCAATTCACAAATGTAATAGCATAAAAGCACATTCATGATCGTTATCTTCTCTCTTTAGTCACCTCTGCATAATTACCTTATAGAAAGATTCTAATCTCTACTCTAATATGTCAATCATTTTTATAAAAATATTACAGAAATGATGCTTAATTACTCTCCACAGTGTGCACCTAAGAGCCTTTCTAAATACAACCCAAAACTGAAATCTGAACCCCTATTTTAATTGTATCAATATTAGATTTTAAATATTTTATATACAATTTAAAAAAGAATAATAAATAATAATGGATGTTGTAGAAATATGCTGACATTATAAATGTAAGCATTCTGGTCAGATTACATACTGCTCTGCTTTTTTTCAAATCTGAGCTCCACTTTCCTATCAAATTCACATTTGATATTTCGGGAAAGTCTTGATAAGAAAATAGATAGGTTTGTCTTAGTCTTTTGAACACCTCATGTATAGTTTTAGTAAACGCTTTAACTTGCAAACATTGCAAATGGTTTCTTTTCATAGGATGAATCTTAGTCTTCATTTGGTTTTATGTCTGAGCACCCTTCTCCATCACAAGTTTTCCCAGATAGTTAATCTCTGTGTCTTTTTTTCTTGGGGTTAATTGAATGGCACATCCAGGGTAACATTGGATTGCTCCAAATAGGAGTATATCAATCATACTTAGGAATATTCAGAAAGTTAATTACTGAGTTACCCAGTTCACTGTAAACCTGTAATCCCTTTATTATAATGATCTTGAAACATATAGGGTGACTAAACCTTAAGACCCCAAACTTAAGCGCCTAAGGGAACATCAGGACTTCCAATAATTCAGTATTTATTGATGGTTCCACTGGCAGTTCAATCAGTAAACACAACACTTAAGATTGGCTACACAGGATTAAAGATGTATATTAGGCGTAGTGCAACCTTTGGGGAAGGACAATATCCTGAGTGCCAATCTGCGAATTGTATAGTGCCAAAAAAAAGTGTTGGATAAAAATGTTGTTCCTGGCAAATTTGATTTGAGATTCAAATGGGAATGCTTGAAATAACCATGACAATCTTGGCAGCATCATTATTTTAACTTTTCTGTGTCTTAGAATGTGCCCACTACGCCCTTGCTAATAACATCTATTTCACTTTAGACCTTTCTGTGTTTCTTGTGCTGATCAGTATTGCTGCATTCAGCATGTGAGTTTCAGCTTGCACTGATATTCCCTTTAAAGAGCCTGTTGTACAGTCCTTCCTCCATACTGTTTGCATAAAGCCTGCTTTAGGAGCCTAGGCATGCGTTCCACTTTTTAATACAAGAAAGGTCTTTTTTCATAGTGCCTCTTAAGTCAGGCATCTGAGATTGCCTCTCATGTTGTGAGAATGGCATATGTATTCATGTTTTTTGAAGTGAAGACACCATTGATCATTTCATCAGGATTTATCTGTGAGATATTTATATTCTCTGATGTTCATTTGAGTATATACAGACATACTCAGGTTTTCCTAAAGGGGGGCTTTGTTTAGGTTCTATGTCATTACCCATCCCAAAGGGGGCCTCTCCTCCAAAAGACTGCCCTATTTTCGCTGTCCCAAAGTGGTACGCAAAGCGGGATTTACATTCCAGAGGAGGTTTCACCCCACAAACTCCCCCTTCTCCCCTTCCACTGTTCCCCACATTACCCCTTAGTTCCTCTTTCCCTCTTCTTCCCTCCGTCCACTTCATGACCTACCCACCAAGCTATCCTTCCCCTGCCTGAAGCTAATATAGCACCCGCCACCAATAAACCAGGGCCACAACTTTGAGAAAATGAATGGTATTCTCCCACCTATTCCCTAAGGATACTCTGCGCAGGTGGCCAGTGAAAGGCCATTGCTCTTGATCCCGACCCTCGGGGTGGACAAGTGATTGAGGATCACCTGGGTGGAGGGTCTCTGAGGACTGCGAGTTGGATGCCCTTAAGATAGACACGGTATCCCCTTTTTCTATTGAGGAACAAGCTACCCTCTTCCCCCAGCCTATATGAGCTGTTACAAAACCTCTCCCCTTATTCTCCCACAATTCCCACCTAACACTACTGAGACGAGGAAGAAGCAATTAAGAGTAGTAAATGCTAGTAACCTAGTTTACCACTCTAGTACTGAGACGAGGAAGAAAAAAATCAAGAGTTGTAAACACTAGTAACCTAGTTTACTACTCTGGTACTAACACAAAAAAGATGCCTGTAGAGGGATATGAGAAGCAGGCATATCCAGTTAAACACCCTCCAGAGGTTCAGGCCATTAGGTTTAATGATCAACACCAGAAAGTGATTAAGAACTATATAGAGCCCTCCTCCGAGTCAGATAGAGAGTCAAACCGGGAGTCGAAGTGGAAGTCAGACTGGAGTTTGGAGTGGACGCCAAAGTGGAAGACCCAACCAAGAGTAGCTGTGGAGACACCTGTGAAAGATGGAGGAAAGCAAACAACTGCTGGAGCTGCAGGAATCCGATCTGTGAAGCAGAACACATTGAGACGCCAAACCAGCAGGTGTGCGAATCGGGTCTTGTGTCTGACACTGGAGCAGGAGCCCCTTTCTGTATGTTCGCTGCAGAGCGGAGCTGGTGAAGTCTGTCCCGAAAAGTTGTCAGGAGGAAGTTTCTTCTCTCGGTGGCATGCTACGAACCCCAGTATGCTCGTGCTATTTGCATAGACTTGCATAATACCCCAGCTGAGTTAAGGGTTTAATAATGAACTGGAATCTTTGTATCTAACATTACCCTAAAATAAAGAAAACATGAACAACGAATGTTTAATCCACCAGAAGTCAAGAAAGCTGTTGGATACATTAAAGAGAGTCTGGAAAACCTCCCTACACAAATTACATACAAAGAAGTGAACATATTATTTGAATGTGTGTTGTCAAAATCAACCTTTCTCCAAAGGTACTGAGAAACCTGCATTGTCAAAGCCAGAAGCTAATCCTGTGACTAGCCGAGGGGAAGGGACGTACTGTGCAAAGAAGGGTGAAACTATATCTCGATTTCCTTTTTGCGTGGCCTGTCATGGGAGGACTGTGAGGTCTCACAACTACACTTAGACCAAGGAACTCGAAAATTGGAAAAGACAAAGACACTGTGAAAGAAGAATCACAAAAGGGGTATTCACTTGACTTTTAAGTGTGCTTTGTTTTCCTGTGAATCTGAGTTGCTTTGAACATGGGGATGGGAACTCCAAGACCATCTGTGACACCGCTTTGAACTTGGGGAAGTGAACCCAGAGACCCATCTGCGACACTGCTTTGAACTTGGGGAAGGGAACCCAGAGACCTATCTGCGATATTACCTTGACCTTGGGGGAAAAGAACCGCAAGGGTTGTTTTTTTAACTATATCACCGTGAACTGGCGAAAGGTAATCTTGAGACTTTATTGTGGAACTTTCTTATACTTGGGGAAGGGGAGCTGAAAGAAGCTCGGATCCTAGAGTTTAAAACAATTTCTTTTAATTTTAATATCCCTACACATTGGTTACATTTAGTTGAGAGGGCAAGTATAGGTTTTGGACACAGACAGAGCTTTAAATTGAACTCTTGGACTCAGACTTTCCTTAGTTTTTGTTCAGGTAGGGAAATCCCACCTTAGCATAGGGAAAGTTAGGCCTTTTACCATCCGGGTTGTTGATTTAATAACGTATTTTAGGTCGACCTTTAAGACTGTTGTCTTTGTCTTGCTTCATGATGCCTTCACACAACCCTGAATCACACTGTAAATCCCCGCCCCTCCACACACTTACCTGATCCCTACCGGTGCTTTGGCTCCTGCCAAGTACTTGCAACTATTTTAGATCAAGATGGCTTGCCTCATTCTGGAATTTAGACCTCTTGTCCACATCTCCCAACCTCAGAAAGCCCTGCACTGGCTCCCTTTGAAGGGAAGGATTGATTTGAAAATGATGTGCATTTTATAAGAGGCCATAAGGGGTCCTACCGCAGAACAGGCATCAGAATGAAGGCAACCCTTCATGCAATGTACCATAAAGGAATATTATTGTCCATCCGCTTCAAGGAAAAGGAACTTGGCTGTTGGTCAGCGAGACACTTGCCGCTGAACAGCTGAACTTTGAGCATCTATTCAGTGAATTCTTGTACAGCTCAGTGGTAACACGCTCGCCTTGGAAGCAAGACAACATGGAGCAACACAGGCTCGATCCCCGGGTTCCGGGTATTAAGCACGTTATAAATAACCTATAATATCATATCAATTTCAGATGATTACCTGCTGACTTCATACTCAAAGATAAGCATCAGTGAATCAGCAACATTTTAAAATCTTACCTCACATGTTGGCTCATCCCTGCTCCTGGGACATTGGCTGCTATTACTCAAGAACTCTTGGCCACCTTGCCGGCATGTTCCTACACTTATGGCCTAGTTTTATTTGTATTGGTTGCTCCAGTATTGCTCTTCCCTGCAGCCTACCCACTTCAGGGACGATTCTGCCAAGAACTGTGATCGACTCTTTTTGTCGCTCCCCTACTTTTGTCTGTCCTGTCCCCCATGATTTTCCTCTGAGTATTGCGGTTGGTGGTGACATGTAAACCAACAATAATAAATAAATATATCTCATCTGAATATCCATATCATGTAATCACCATAGATTCATTCAAACTAAGCCTGGAAACCCTAGAGAAATCTAATCTAATGCTTTCAAAAATATTATATTCCAAGCCGTAGTTACATATTCAAAGAATCATATTATCTGCCTATAATGCACGTTTAGCATCACATTATTTATCATAGTTAACACCTCTTAATAAATTGCTCATTTTAACAAACCATATCAAACGATAACGGTGACATGGGACATCTGTGAAGGGATCTCTCACTGACTTCCACTAATGAGCAACTTCAATTTTTGCCTGTATATTATCACTAGAAACTTTATAAAATGGTTTAACTGTACAGACACACTATCCTCAGTAGGGGGATATAAATAACCCTCTGAAAGGGGAAATGTACCACAAAATATACTTTATTTCCATTACAAAAGTTCAATCAAAAGATACATTTGAAGCAAATGCCCACCTGACATTGATACCAAACATGTGTGGCTACAACATATTACAGAATAGCTGCAGAATGGCTAAGTGTCCGTGACCATTCCAAGGTCGCTTTACGAGTGAGAGTAATTTACATTCCTGACACAATTGGATGTCCTTTTACATGCAGATTACTTATGAAAACAGAGTGAGAAAACAACGCAATGCAACATTAATACTGAAGGATGAAGAGAGCAAGAAAGCTAAATGCCACATTCTAAGAGAGCCGCTACCAAAGACTTAGAGAATTGACCAACATGTTTGACTTGTTGTACATGATGGCAGATGGCCTAGGGATCCAGTCTTGAGGCCGGAACCTACATACTAAGAGGCACAGGTGGGCACTATCCATTACTGGTGGGGATAGCAAGTAGACATGAGAAGTCTCTCCCAATCAATGATTAGATAAGACACACATACCCACATGAATAGGAGTATCCAGGGTATCCAATGATGTTAATGAATATGAAAATAACAAATACAATTTTTAGCAAAACTAAAATTCCGAAAATCAACAAATGTTTTGAGTCACCATCTCTATGGGGGTGGGGTAAGGGATTAAAAAGGCTTGGGAGCGGTTCGGTGTGGGGTTCTAATCATTGCAAAAGAGGAGGCTGAGGGGGAAATCCCTCCAAATTAAAAATAAAATAATTCTGTATATTCTTCGGAATTTAAATCTTTTTTTTTAGTTATACCATTTTTCTTTAACATCACATGGAACCATGCCCAGTATTGCTCTCTCATATGATTGTTGAGGGCTACTCTTTCCTTCCAAGCAAACAATGTTTACATTAGATGAAGCATACACAACACAATCATTGTCCCATCTCTGATGAATGTTGAATAAATAATATAAGGACAGAAACATGTTGGACATAGTAGACATTTTTGTAAACATTGTCTCTCTCTCTCTGTGTCGCTGTCTCTCTCTCCCTCTCTCTCTCTCTCTAAGGGAAAAAGTGTGTGTGTCTGTTCAAAATGTTCAGCATACTTCCCAACATGCTGCAAACCTGGAATTTGGCATCCAAGTAGGTTCCATGGTGTAGACAATGTAAACATGTATAAAATACACATTTTTCTACTTTATTTTTTTAAGCGGTCTGCAATACTTACCCCTGCCATTTGTGGATATGTGTGTGTGTGTCTCTTTGAAATGTTCGGTATACTCCCAACATGCTACAAACCTGAAATATGGCAAGTGGGTAGGTTCCATGTTGTAGACAATGTAATACATATAAGTTGTAAATTCTCCTCATTTTCTCTTTTTAAGCGGTCTGCAATGCTTAACCCTGCTTTTCATGGACATGTGTGTGTGTGATTGTTTGAAAAGTTCTGCATACTTCCCAATGTGCTACAAACCTGAAATATGGCATGTGGGTAGGTTCCATGTTGTACACAATGTAAAAAGGACAAAATGTACATGTTGATAATTTGTGCGGGCTACAATGCTTGGATATGTACGTGTGTCTGTTTGAAATGTTCAGCATACTTCCCAGCATGCTACAAACCTGGAACTTGGCATGTGAGTAGGTTCTATGGGGTGTACAATGTGAATGTACATTTTTCTATGTTTTGAAGTTTTTTACTTGGTTTTGTTTTAAGCGGTAAGCAATACTTGCTCCTGTCATTTGGCTCTTTGTGCCATAATTGTGCCGTAGTTCTACGTAAACTTCAGCAGTTCATTTTTCCTAAACTTTCCACACTATCAGCATTCTAGCTGACATTAGCAGCACGCACTTTTGAAGTCATGCGGGTGACACAAAACAGTGCTTTTGTAGTAATGCAGGTGACAGGAAATGGTGCATGTCTCTTCAATAGTGTCCGCAATGTTGTTGTACGTCGTACATTGTGGCAAATTTCATGATAATTATGTAAACTTCATTTCCCACAAAAGTTTATGAAATGCATGTCATCTGAACCGTCCAAAGCTTACATGCTTCAGCCATATACCTAGAGCACTTATGCTGAGGTCGCTGCTGCCTCGGGTGTAGATCGGGACACCAATAATGTTGCTGCGCAATGTCAATGCTCCAACTCAAAGTAGCTGGAATCAATTTACGATATTCATGCTTTTCTCATGTTCAGCTTTATGTGACTTGCTCTAGATCGAGAAACAAAGACAATGTGTTCACACTAGCTCCTACAGGAAAGACTAGCAATATTGTCTACAAATAAGCATTGGTTTAGGAATAATAGTATACCAAAAATGGCAGTAGGCAATGTGGGACAGCGGGTACAAATGAAACGCCCCATAACTCTCCATACAATACAATTCTGAAACACTTTAGTAGTCAGAAGGGCCTGCCAAGACAAATCAAACTCATCATAAGGAACAACGCATGTTCACTGCCATGCGTTTTCATTTGGGTAACACCAACAACCATGCAACATCATCATCTATATTCATTCATTCAATAAAGTTTGAACTAGGACTGAAGTAGGAATGACTGTGTGAAGCACACATACCTACTAGTACAGTAATAAACCAATCAAATTGTGTGTGTGTGTGTGTGTGTAAAAGTGGATTTAATGTTGTATTGTTTTGTGGCGTATCTCAAAATATAAATGTAACTGAGTTGACGTTGTGGTTCATTGTGGTGTATTTCTCATTTAACACATTGACAATATTATGTTATATTGATTATTCAGATATGTGGTTTACGTTCTGTAACCACACTTGTTAGGTATCAAGGGCAGTTGGGCATTCATTTGACATATATGATTTTATTGAAATATTGTAATGGAAATAAAGTATATTTTGTGATAATTCTTTCCTTTTAGAAGTTTATTTATATTCCCTACTGATGATAGTGTGTTTCTATACATCCAGCATAGTAGGTGTAGATCAAGTAGGTGGTCCAGTTTCCCTTGAATCTTGATGGTGGTTATATGAACTATAAAGATGCATTCTAATTTAAATCCCACATCATCAAATCCCATAAGTGTGGCTTTGTTACCGATACAAAAACCCACTCTGAGTCCAGGTTAACCAATATAAATGGCGTCCCCTCACGATCTGTAATCCCATTAAATTAACTTCCGCATGAGCTTGATAGACTAGATCTTGACACATGAAGAACATTTGTATCCTTCAAAAAAATACTTGCTCCAGTCTCTTATCCAATAATATGGATGTATATTGCTCTGTGAATTAAATAATGAAATCAGTCAATATGAAGTGCACCTCTTATTCTCCGTTTTCTCTTCTAAAACTACACAATAGTTCAATGATATGTAGTGTCTCCCAATAACAACATCTATTATGTAAATAATCTCTGAGTGTATCTCGATTATAAGGATTTTATCTGACAAAATTCCAGGTAAATGTGCATCTAATTTAACATCATCAACTGGTGTTTAATTTAGAGTGAAATAACTGAGATATTGATACAATCAACCAGTTGACCTTGTACTTTACAGTTATACTAGGATCCCATAGCCCATTGTTCTCTAGATCTTTGGACTATGACTCCCATGATCCTTCAGCATTGACCATGCTGGCTAGGGCTGATGGGTGTTGTAGTCCAAAACTTATGGAGAGTCAAACGTTGCAGAGCCCTGCAGAGCTCTTCCATAGTGTCCCTCTCCTTACCCAGATAAATGAGATAGGTGAAGGTTTTGGTACCCTGCTTAGTTGCAAAATGTCTGACTGACACCTTTCCAGATATACGTTTGTGAATGATTACCAACATGAGTTGTTTTGGAAGTGAAGTCATTTAGAAACATGCTGATACTGACAAGTGGATACTCATGCTTCGCAAACAAACATTATTTTAAGCAAATGGTGATCAAGAGCATGAATCTTAATTGTATGAATGCTGCACATATGTGCTGGTTATCACTTGAAGACTGGGGAAGTTATCTTGGGAGGCTAGATTTACCTGGCTTCACATAGAACATGAATGTGCTTATTGGGAGTACTGAAATCCTCCTTAGTGGAGTCTAATCCTCCTTAGTGGAGTCTATACAGTCTATACTCTTGCAGTCATTGTACTGAAGTCAATATACTGCAAACCTACACATGTTGTGGACAAAGTGGTAGGATATCAAAGTCTTAGATTGCTCTGGGCTCTGGGTTTTGCTGTTATTTTCTGTGTTCCATGACACTACGCTTCAAAATATTTCCAGGATTTAAACTTTTTAAACTCTAGGACATATCAGTGTGGAGGGAAGAGCATGAGCGATCCCATGTTAATCTTAACTTTCCTAAATGAACATCAATTTGTACAATCTGCAACCTTATAAAATGTTGATATGTTCAACATATTTGAAGTTTGCGGATACTATTTGGGTGGATTTGCCATTATATTTTAACATGTGGGGGCTACTTTTGGTTCGTGCATGGCCTTCCCAAATTGAACTCATCTTGTGAACCTCATTGTGCAATGGGAGTGCTGAAAAGGATCCTTGTAATGCTGCCCCAACCCACCACCTTGTATGTGTGCCTCTTATGCTAGAGACACCCCCTGGTCCTTTACATTTCCTCTCACCCCTGCTGCACCCCCACTCTTTTCCCCACGTCACTACTTCCTTAATCTCAGTGACACCCCTAAAAACCCCACCTTTTCCACCTCCCCCCTCCAGTCAGCTTGTCCCCCTCCTTGACACAATTCCTTTCACCTTATCTCCTCCGTGACACGCCACAAGTCCATCCCGCCTCCCTTCAAGCGGCATACATGTAAAGAGGACATTTCAAACTAGATTATTTATAATGTCCTTTCACTGCAATTCATATGGGTGGGCTGGATTTCCGTACTCCAGTAAGTTAAGCAAAGAACTAAATGAGTCATGGGTGCAGCAGTTGGATCTAGGAGCTAACTCTAGGGGAGCCCATAGAGAGTCAGATACATGTCTATTACTGCAGAATATATATCGGAGTACTCAGGCGATGTGTGGTGCCTGCTGAAGCACAAGGTATCCTTGATCCATCCCTGCTTAAGGTGTTACTCCAGCAATGTTCTTAGCTGGCCTCCTTTGTTAGACTTTTGTGAGGGTTCAAGCCATCCCCATGCAACATCATCTGATTAGGCTGCCAATTTCTCTGGTGAGCATCCTAAGCACCTGCATGGGGTTATTCTCTGTTAATTCTTCTAATTGCCTCCATATTATTCTCTGCTTAGATTCATAGGCAGGAATTGAGCAGAATGTGTTAGTTGCTATTCTATAACAAGATATTAAACCAAGCACCGGATACACTGTCACTGGCCCACCATTTAAACTGAAGTCAAAGATGCAGCTGTGAAATCTTGTCTGACACTCATGACCCCTTACAAGCAGGTAATGGACTCCTGTGAAATAGTGCCACACAGGTAAGAGTATTTCGCACAGAGTGATGGCGGAGTGATCAGTGTCTGAAGTTATGAAGGAAGAATACTCTGATACTGAAGGGCAGTCCCCTACTTCAATGGAAACTCAGGGAGAACATAAGCAGGTACACGTAGAATGGTATCATTGGAAAATCATATAATCATTCAAAAGTCATGTGTTCATAATCATTCAAACTTGGGCCAATGTTTAACTGGCAAACCCTACCTGTGGATTTACTCTAATGATCTGTAGTTGGTATACACATTTCATACATGATTTCTTTAATGCTAATATATTTATTTTTGCTAAATAATTAATCTTTTCTTTTCACAACAATATATGCACAACGTTTAGTTGTATGAGCCATACGTAAAGTAACAATAAAACATGGTGAATGTGTGCACAATTCAATACGTGAACAATTAAATAAGACAAAGGCGCTCATTATGATACCGGCACTAAACCATGGCGCTATTAGCACCATGGTTGGTGCCGGTATCGTAACGTGTCTGCCATGGTGAAATGGGGAAATACCGCCCCATTCCAAGTTTGGTGGGGTGGTATTTCCCCATTTCCCCATGGCCCTTCCCCATTCCCATTTTTGCCCCATAGGGCATAATGGGAATGGCGAAGGCGCTAAGTACGGTACCGCAAATTGCGGTACCATACTTACCGCGAAGGTCCCTTTGCGGGTCCCTACTTTAACGACTAGTCTAGACCAGCCGTTAAGGTCGGGTCCCGCAAAGGGACCTCGTAATTAGGCGCTAAGTGGTTAAATGCGCCGCAGCCTTTTACGGTGCCGTTAACCACTTATCGCCTGGGTCGTAATGAGGCCCAAAGAGTGAAATATGAGGTGCAGGAAATGATTAACCTAATCTAACAAATAACAAGTGTGCTACAAAAAGACACTAATCTTCTTGTATCAATTCCTGTGTAGCGAGCAATTTCTCCTTTTCTAATGTTTAATGTAGTGAACAAATTCACATCTATTAATACTCAATTTTAGTTTGTAGATGTTCTAATGATCTGTCAAATTCAAATATTGGGTCTTCTAGTGGTTGACGTAGAAGTATCTTATATTGGAGCCTATGCAGTGAATCGTCTCTGAATAGCACACATGTTTCAGCAGGAAACCTTTGTGCAGCCACCTTTGACAGGACCTTCACTGACTAAGGACCCTACAAAGAACATAAATGTGAAAAGCCTGTGAGTTCTATTTGTGGAAGTTGCCAGGACTCTAAGTGATATAGGTGGTGCGAAATATTGCTTACTTAAATAAATTGCTGGTAGGAGGTGCTTGGTGTGGGGCTGGGGACAGAAAATGCAGGAAGGCTACAGCTCAGTACCCCCTATAACCAATAAACAATATGTATTTAACATATGTTGAAATTGCTGAAGACTAAAATTCTTCACAATAAAAATAATTGTAAAAGCACATACCACTTTGAATGGCACTGAGCGGGAATTGAAGGGAATTCATGTTCTTTCTCTCTCTATACCCTCTTCTTCCCCCTCCACACTACTCCTACTAGACTCACCTCACCACACTACTACTACTACAGTCCCCTCTCCACACCACTACTCTGAACTACACAACACCCACATTTTATCCCACGCTCCCTTTTCTTTCATTTCCCCAGTCATCTTCTTGTTCACTCCCTAAAGTCCCTCTATTAGTCCACTCACACACCATGCAAGCACAACTACCACTTACTCCCACCAGCCAATACCTCACTTTGCACACTTTTTCAGCTATCCTCCTCCATGACCCTCTGCATCGTCCTTCCTCCACTTGATATTTTGGTCCTTTTTCTTTTACCCTTCACTTCACCTGAATAGCCCACACTCCCCTGTTTCCTGTGCCCTTTTTATCCTCTTCTTGCTCCTACATTGTATCTCTCCCTGAACTGGCTCCCCAGGCCAACAGATAGCTTTCTTGTGCCCCAGGGAGGAGTTACAGGTCAGTAAACTGTAAGAGGGCATGGTATCAAATAGTGACGACAGACACAAGTGATCACAGTTCAAGGGTGTTTATTGAACTTCAATTGGGTTTGAAAAATACCTTTCCTATCCTAAATCTAAAGATGGGAGAAAGCTAAGACCATCCAATAATAATATTGTAGTCCTAGTGGTGTCTTGTTAAAATAAAAGGGCCTATACTAATAAACTATTGCCAATTCTTACTTCTAAATACAAATGGTGTGGGAAAAAATGTTATACAAAAGAAAAGTGTTCAAGAAATGATATGTCAGGATACTTGAACCGTTGGTTCCCCTTTCTCATGTTTTTAGCACGGGACAAGGCGACACACTCGAGCTTAGCACATACTCTGGCTTTTCTAGCATGGGGATACAGTTTAAAATCTTATTATCAGGACCATATGTGCAAAAGTCTCTTTGCCATTCAAAGTCTCTTATTTCAGAGGTCCTGA
This sequence comes from Ambystoma mexicanum, assembly GCF_040938575.1. Classification (NCBI taxonomy): domain Eukaryota; kingdom Metazoa; phylum Chordata; class Amphibia; order Caudata; family Ambystomatidae; genus Ambystoma; species Ambystoma mexicanum. Next base: position 1,421,266,685 of record NC_090931.1, on the reverse strand, counting down.
TGCAACAAACAAACATTCAAAGTTTCTTTCTTCCCAGGATTCTCACATGCACAACTTCTCTGGTGATTCACTGTTCACCCTGGGTCCCCCCGTGGCCTGGCTCAGACCCACTTTAACACAAAACCTTCAATTTGTCTCACTCTGCTGAGCTCCAACCAAGTAGTCTCTTATTTCCCAAACTTTCTTTACTATATCAAAATCAAAGACTTTCGATTGTGTATGGGATTTTACTTCACCCGTCGCAGGGCCACTTCGATTCACAATTCTTTCTCCTTACAACTCTCTTACTGTAACTTCTGCCACTTCTCAGTTGGATACCTTACAGAGACTTTTGATTGAGCACCCAAGTGGTGATGGACCAAACTGTCAAATGTATCACATCTGCTTTTCAAAGTTCAAACACTCATCAGCAGTTTACTTGCATCTTTTATCACACACGTTTTAACAATGTTCGTTCCAGCACTCACCATAAAATGTTGCTGCTTGCAACATTGGCTTCGACACAGACTTGTCTTGTATCAGTCTCCCCAAATCACTGGCTGTGTTGATTACACTGATGCTACTTTGATCCTGAAGCCAAGGACGGTACCAGCATGGCTGCTGCTTCTCCCCCCCCTGGATTATTGATGTGGAAGGGCTCAGGGTATCTCCGACACACAATACAGGATTCTTCAGCCTGGTTTCCTGGTCTTACGCTTTCCAATCTCGAGGGCTCTTGAAAGTAATGGTTTCTTGTCGGAAAGGTCAATGGAATTTCCCTCCTTGCAACCCCCCTCCTGTTTTGCCGTCTTTCTGCTCTTGTTCAGCTGCCAACTCTAAACGGCTGTTTCCTCATGCGCTTTGCCTCGCTCAGAGTGTGCTCTCGTGCTATGCCTTTTATCCATGTGGGGAAGTTTAATGGAAGTCAGGGATGAGTAATTGTCAGTAATTCCCTGACCTTTCCTGACCAATGCATTGTGATATGTCAGGTACAATGCTTTGGTGTTAGCCTGTTTTCTCCCATAGTGGGCTGTCCGTGTGGAAGTGTTCTTGTTGGAAAAGGGACGGGGGTAGAGTTCCTACATATCCTATCTGGGGGCATACCACAGGGTACCGCAACTCACCATCCGGCATCCCACTCCCACTCCAACTCCTCACCCAGGTGATCCTCCCACAGTGGTCCACTGCCAGGAAGTGGATCCAAAAGCGATGGCCTTGTCCTGGCCACCTGGGTGACAGATACCTGGGTACTAGTGGATGAGGTACCTAATGGCTTCTCACAAAACACAGAAAAGGGGTCTTAAGTCCAGAAACATTCTCATACGTGGGTCTGACAGCTCTAGGCGATGCAGCTTGCTGCAGTCACAGTCAATGGGCCTCATTACGAGGTTGCCAGTCCGGAAACAACTGTACTGGTAAGCTTGCCAGTACCATTGTTTCCGGACTACCAAGCTACGAGTTCTGCGGGCAGGTGCCTTTCAGCCCGCCAGGACTGTCATGGCGGGCGGAACGGCCCCTTCTCGCAGACCTTGATTCAAAAATGGTGCCAGTGCATCCATCCTCCCCATTCCCATTGAGTCTACTGGGACTCGAATGGGAATGGGGAGTAACATTTTCCAGCGCCCGGCAATGGGCAATTACCAGGACAGCCGGGGCCATAATGCCCTGGTATGCCCCCATTGCTGGGTGCCGGAAAATGTATGACTCCGGCGGAAGCTGCGCCGGTATTTACCGGCACTGCTACCGCCAGACTCACAATGAGGCCCAATGTCCCAGTACATGTTGGGGTTTTTTCAGAGTGTTAGTTATGCCACTTTGCCAGGGCGACTGCTCTGCGGCCCTGTCACAGGTAAAATAATTGTCTATATGAATTTTGCATGGTGCACCAAGATTACTGGAACGCTGAGTGGACCTCTCGGCATACTCGCTATGGCTGGAGATATATCCCTCATTCTGGTCTCTGTCGTGTCGTGTGCTTGATCCGATTATTTGTTGTGCAGGTTGCTCTGAGGAATGGCAGCTCCCTGCTGTCTATTTCACAGTCAGGTTGCATACTCTTTCTTCCACCATTAGGCACCGGATATTGAGGTCCGACCGGACAAGAAATGGACTGGCCGGCAACGTGCAGTAGAGGCACAGGCAAGAAAAGGTGCTACTCCTTTCATGGAAGCAGGATCATGTAGAAGATACATGGACTGGGCACCTCCCAACTCCCACAGCCTGCCTCTGGGGAAGGAACAGCTTTGTTGAAACCCCTGCCAGGCCCCTATCCCTGGATGAAAGGGGCATATCGGTGCACATCATCCTATTGGATGGGGAAGCGCCTGCGTGGGTCCGCCCACACATTTGGTAATTAAGAAGAAGAAGAAGGCATATCGACCATCACCTGGTCTTTTAGCTTAACTGATGCAATGTGGACAGTGGCCATGTCTGGAGAGGGATCCGGTTATTTACTTGTGAGGGGGAGAGGGGCCACGGCCCTAAGCCATGGGCCAGGGTCTTTTATACCAATTGTTGTAGAGTGGTCAGTGGCCATAGGTGAAGGGCTGTGTGGCCAGTGGACCCAGGACACCAAACCCATTAATTTCAGTGAAAAAGGTTCAGTTAAGACAGAGATTAGCATTGTTCATCCCATGAGCGTGCCCATGCGGTCACAGCAGGAATCACCCAGCAGATGAAAACATGAGACCCTGAGGCATCATGTAAGGGGAACTACTGTCATCGCCCCACACAACCACCGAATGTCATGGGTTCAGTGGCAAAGAATTGGATCAGCCCAGCTCGGTCTTTGCCTAAGTTTTTCTTTCTCACTGAAAGAATATGAGCATCGCACACACAAGCGTTGCTCCCAACTGCTTCTATCTAATCACATGTAAATTCACCTTCCCCCCTTCCAGAAGTGAACTGCGACTTTATAGACCCAACACCCTGAAACATGGCTCTATTTCTTTCATCTGGGAACACCCCCTCATTCCCTGATTTTTGTGCACATTGAAAGTCCTGTGCATGAGATGTCTGTGTGTCTTGTTCATTCATCCATTCACGTGCGGAGAGGCTAAGCACCGTAACTCAGATGCCATGACTTGGACTTCTCTTTAAGACCTGATGTGAAATTGTGGTAGGGTGCATGCTTTTTGATCACAACCCCAAATCCCAGCATGGCTGACTCATCCTTTCATCCTTCTGCAGTCGATGAAATGAACACCATGGAGTTGGTAAATAATCACACCTTGTGCGCTTGAGCCCGGTGCCAGTACACTCGGCGTGTTCGCAGTGGTCACCGTAATCAATAGGATATGAATAGATTGGAACAATACCCGTGGCCTCCAGGGCTGTATAGATGACACCACAGCTCCCGGCCAGTATTTCTGCACTGATGGAGTCGGCAGAAGGCTGAAGTGGGGCTATTGATCCACTTGTGTAACGCACTTTAATTTCATCCCTTCGGAGGTTTATCTCCGAGACTCCCATTGATTTCCGTTCATGGGTTTCAGCTTCCTGCACACACTGGGATTCCAAACCAGTTACGGCGCTGTCTTTTAATTGTCACATGCCGGAGAGATGGCTGGAAAACAAAGAATTGAAGTTCCCTCACAGCTACTCCCCTCCCGGCCTCAAGTGGCCCAGTGTAGGAAAGGGAAGCCTTGACCTGAAGGCAAATGTCCGCTCTCCAATTGCTTGGCCCTAGTCCCACGGCGGCCATGACACTCCAGAGGCAGCATGGCGTGGCTGCCCCACAGCAGGGTGGGCCACTGCAGCTCCATTGCATTAGACTAATTGGTGTGAGTCATTTGACACCTTACATACCATGCTACCAATGTGGGGATGTGATGACTTGTCATTGACGTGTGCAATTCCAGCAACGCGGGCAAAGGCGGGAGACCGGTTTCAGTAACGGCAGTAATGTGGGCTGTAGGGGAGAACCTGCGTACTTGTATGATGACGGCGATGTGGGCAAGGGGTGAGAGCTAGGATTGGTTGAGCCTCAAAGTGCCTGACTCAATCTTGGATCGAGGGTTTGAATCCACTTGACTTCTTCAAGCCGCCAATGTCCTGACTTGCTGGCCGATTCGAGCCAAGTCAGAAAATGGCCGATTCAACTAGCTCGCGCACCAAAAAGCGAACAGGATGTCTGTCATCCAGTGACTATGCTAGTGTAATCCGATTCAACACTTTTCAAGCAAATAGGCGCCAATCAGGACAAATTGTGTTGAATCGGTTGGAGCTAATGAGAAGTACTCTTTCCTGTAATGCTGCTTTGTGCCCTAATGTGACACGTGTTTTGAGCCAATGGGTATGGATTGTCCCAAAGAGTCAAGTCAAGTCAAAGCGCATAAAGTCTGTTTTCTATTATTGGTTTCAGCGGAATTCACACAATTCATGCTAATTGATGACTATTCGCTCGAAGCATGCTGAATCAGCTTGAGGTTTTATGTCACTGGATGACCTACTTCCTGTTTCCTGTTAGGGTGCCTCTGTGATTGGTGAGAGAGAAGGCGGGAGCTTGTGTTGCCATGTAGAGGCGGGGAGAGCTAGAGTGTGACAGAAATGGAACAAGGAGGGAAGGCAGGGATGGTGGCAACCGGAGAAAGGGGCAGATCATTTCAAATGAAGAAGGGAGACCTGTTTGTGCCCCAATCCCAGGAGCAGGCCCAGGGTGGTACAGGTACAGCACAATGAAGGCTGTGGGTGAGCAGCAACGCACACCAGTGCCACCACCGGGGGGGGCGGGGTGGGGGGCTGCAATTCGGGAACTAACCCATATGAAGACACTACAGAAGAGTCCAGTGGGCCCTGGGAAAAGAAAGAATTCAGATGCGTGGCAGAATGTTGCGGCTTTGGCATGGGAGCTTGTAGATGAAGTGCACAACTTGCACAGAAATTGTGGGCTGGGTAGGGGCCCTAGCTTCACCAGCACGGCCAGACCCAAGCAACTGGTGAGAAATCATGCCATTTGTTTTTTTAAATTCAGGTAAACCTACAGCAGGGCCATCATCAAGCCCTGTCACCAGCAAGAGAAGACAGCAGCCTGCAGGTGAGCCCTCAGTCGCCAGCACTGCAGGAGGAAGCAGCAGGAGGTACCACCTCGGGTCCTGGCATTTATTTTTCTCAGGTGTGCAGCATCACCCATGCCATGGTCTCTGGGTGCAGTGGGTCCATGCAGCATGAGAGGGGAGATGTTAGAGTGACACATCTGGGGCAGTTCCATGCTGCCACATGGAAGGCCCAGCTGAAACACACAGAGTGAGACAGTTTCAATGATTGTTCTCTTCCCAATCCTAGTTTTATGTCCACGTTTTCCATCCGGTTTTTCTCCCATAACAAAATGTAAAAAACGACCAGAAAACACAAAAAATGCAACAAAATATCCCCAGAAATATGTTATATTTTTCTTATAGAAAATACACTCCTTGAAAAATTGTTATGGTCATGTCTTGTAGCAAAGTCACTCCTCGAAAAAAAATTAAGGGTTCTCCCTTGTACAAAAGTTGCACCTTGAAAAATTCTGAAGAGTCATCAGTTCTAGCAAAGCCACTCAATGAAATATTACAGATACAGAAAGCTGCTCCTTGAAAATGTAAGCGTCAACCTTTGTACGAAAACTGCTCCTTGGAAAATGTGGGGTCATCCCTTGTACGAAAGCTGTTCTTTCAAAAATTAAGGGGCATCCCTTGTACGAAAGCCGATTCTTGAAAACAAAGGGGCATCCCTTGTACGAAAGCTGCTCCTTGAAACATTAAAGACATTGATTGTACAAAAGCTGTATTTTTTTTAAATTAAGGGTCTTCCCTTGTTAGAAACCTTGTAGGCACATTTTGCACAACTTGATGATGTGCAATGTTGTGCTCTGCCTGAATTACTGCACATGCTACCAGTGCCTATGCAAAATTGTATAAATTGCCACATATGTTCCTTGCTGCTCCCAGCAAGGTATCAATGTTACTGTTCTCATTCAAAAAGTCATGGACGTGAAGATTTAAATTGGGCAAATCATGGGATATGGTGGGATCTGCCGGTTCGTAATGCAGACACCGTGTTTTCTCCATTATCAGATCCCACACAACTGACACATAGATACAGGAGTTGAAGCCACTTATTTATACGATCTTGCAGCTCTTCTAAACTGTCACTTTCAAAATGGACGGATGCCGATGGCAGCCATTTTCAGCATAGCATTGCCTCTGTTGCTGGTGGAGGAACAATTTGGAGGCAACGCCTTAGAAGAGCAGATTTGCTGGTCTGTGGGCTGGAACACCACCACTATACAGCATTGCTCAGGTGATCTGCTGTTTGGGAGCGAGTCCACTTGTCCGTTGTTAAATGGACAGTATGGATTTCACTGATCATCAAGGCAGAATGTACAGCTTCTCACATGTTTTTGTTCAATGACGGAACTACAACAATTGAAAAATACTTCCAACTTGGCGTTTGTAGTAGGGTACAAAGTGATTCATAAGGGCTTTGAAACCGCTGCTCTCGACAATGCTGAAGGGCTGGCTATAAACTCTCCAATTAGCTGGTTGCTATCCAAAGTTACGTGCCTGTTTTATCTTCTGTTCTCTTTTATAGCATGCCACTTATAGTTTGCTGTTTTTGCTACATTCTGAAGATATTACGACCCTTCTGGAGCTGCTGTCACACTGGATGTCATTGTTAAAGATGGCACTGAAGGTAATGTGTGCTCAGTCACCCTGACAGTTTGTCAGGGCACTTTCTGGTGACATATAGAATAGCTAACCGTAGTTTTATCATTTCTTGGGTTGATGTCAAAGTGACTCGTAGCATTGGGTGTTGGGGGTTTAGTGCTGGACCCTGTAACGTGTACACCCCGTCTTTCTAGATTTTTCAGATGGTGCTCTTGGGGTCTGTTTTGGGCGCGGACAATCCCTGTGTGTTTTATCTGGGTTTTATGTCAAACTATCGGTGATGTCCTTTGCTCTGCTTGCGATTTGGCTAGAAGCGCTATTAGGCTAATAGGAGCTTCCTTTACAGATACCACAATTGTTACAGAAATGCTGTGGTCATCTACCACACATAAAGTGGAAGCACTTTCTCCACAAACATTTGTAAAGCATTCTGTTATTTGGTGGCCCTTTCACATTTTTTTTAAGACACCTGTTCTGTTTTCTGCAACATTTTCTTTAAATGTATTTTTTGATACAGTTCCCTCACACAGGAAGGTTGCTCGGTAAACACATCCTGATTGTGGTTTGGCTCTCCCTCAGACGAAAGACTCACAGAAAAGACACACACATGCACATCACACCTCACACATTGTTCTGGGTTTTTTCTATGGAGAATAGCTTTTTTACTGACAACTTGGGACAAGGAAATCAGGTGTTCTGCTAAAGAAATACACCGTCGACTGAAAAGGGAATTGAATGTTTGTAAAGAAAACTGCAAACGATGCCTGTTTCTAGAAGAAAAAGAAAATATCATAAAACATTGAAATAAAAATGGAAATGTTTTCTTTAAAACTAAACTCTATTATTTGCAAAGCAATGGCTCGCATATACACTTATATGTGGTCATGTATCATAAAATACCAAAATGCATGAAAAAAGATAAAGGGATCAGAGCAAATAAAAGGGAAAGTGAACATGTGTTTTAGAAAACAGTTAGATACCCAGCTTGAAGAGGATTAAACGAAATTAACTTAACAGATACATTAATACTGTGTACCGTGTTCTGCTAATAACTGCACTTTGTCCGACCAACAGGCACTGACTGAGTCAGCAGCTTGCCGACTGAGCAATGGCGGAAGGAACCATTGCAGAGTTATTTTTGTATATTAACATATTGTAACACCAAAGGTAAAACATAAAATATTATCCGTTTTTCTTAAAATAAAAGGATCACAATACAGGTTTTTCAATGGATGGGGATTTGCAGTAAGGTTGGCTTTGGACCAATACCTCTGTCCCTCTGCTCTCCCTGTAACAGAATGGCTCCAGTTAGGACATGATGGTCCTGTTGCATCATTGCCTAAACTACCAGTATCCCAGCGTTCAGCATTACCATAGAGCGTTATTAAAGAGGAGTCGAGCCATCAAATACTGAAATAATGCGAGCGTGTCAAATCCCAGTTTGAACGTTTATAACCATTTCGAGCTTCAGATCCAAATGGTTTGAATCTTTCGAGCCGAGTCAAACCCCAATTGTTTAGATGGGCTTGACTCTGATTTCAGCCAGTTTGCCCACCCCTTCTCACTAGTAATTGCATTGTTTAATTGAAGACATTGGGGTATTGGGTGAGAGGCCACTGAATTGCACGAAGGCAGTAATGTGGGCAATGGTTGATAGTCCATTCACTTGTATAGTGGCAGTGGTGTGGGCAAGGGTGAGTGCCCACTGAATTGTGTAATGGCAATAACGTGGGCAACAGGGGAGATCCCACTCAGTTCTCTCTTATACGTCGTGTGTATAATGGGTGAGAGTCCACTAAAATTGTATAATTACAGTAATTTGAGGAATTATGGAGGTTCCATAGATTTATACAGAGGCAATAATGTGAGCAACAGGAATATTGCATAGTGGCATTAATGTGGTTAATGGACGAGAGTCTTTAGAAATGCATGATCCAAATAATGTGGACAAAACTCTATAAAGGGCAAAATACTTGCAAAGTTGGGAATGGGTGATACCCCAGTTGTAGGAATTACCGCTGACCGGAAATAGCATCATTTCGTAAACAGGAAGCTCTGGCAGCCATCTTTAAATATCCATTCGATTCAAAATCCCCCACTCCCTGTAGCCACGTAGGCCCCATACATACAGGAAAGTCACCAGGGGACATGGGGAAGGGCAAGGTACAAATTCAGTGAGGGTGAGTTGCAGGCGTTGGCAGGGAATGTGGTGGCCAATGTTTGAGGAGATGTTTGGTGGCCGGCAATGGAAGACTTCCATACACAGTAAGAACACCATCTGCAAGAACATAAGGAACAAGGTGGTGGTGGTGGGCACAGTGCTGAAGACATCAGGAAGTGCTGGAATGATTTGAAACCACGTCTGTGGGCTATGCTTGCTAACTACCAGCATGAGACAGCAGCCACAGAGCCAGGACACTTGGAGCCAGTAGACCACACGCCCTGGGAGGAGAAGGTGGCCAGCATAATAAACATGGCTGGCATAGAGGGAGTTGTCACAGCAGAGGTAGGAGTCGGCAGTCAAGTTTACCCATGGGACCATAAATGAGGATGCCGGGTACATATGATAATGAAAAGCACAAGTGTCATGTGTGCAGCTGCGGGCCACACAGCAGATAAAACCATGTTGTCCCCCCCATATGCTAGGAGGAGTGGAAATGGCAATACCGTCGGCACCACCATGAATGTGCCCACACAAATTGCATGATGAAACTACAGAAGTCAGTGGTTTACTCTCCGCTGCAATGTAGAAATCCTGCTGAAACACCGCTGCACGGACTCCCTCAGAGGTAAGCACCCCCAAAACACAAATGTAGTGCCCTGGGCCCTGAAATGGGGAGAAACACTGACCTGCAACTACCCTAATGTTGGAGAATATGTGGCATTTCTTGAGTGGCAGCCATATCAACCAAGACTGTCAGTCATACCATTGTAAAACTGCAGTATGACTGGCAAGCATGGAAAGAAACCCAATAGATGTAAGTGATATTAACGCAGATTTTTCACGGGAATCACTTAGTGAACACCTGAAACATTGCACGAAGCACAGTTCAACCTGACAGGGATACATGGAATGGTTCCATGGCACTAAACGAGTGTCACCCCATGCAGTCGTGCAAGCCGCTGTCCCCCGTACGCTATGACTGTGGCCCGGCAGTGCATATGAGCCTAAAGCTTGTATGACCCAATATCGTAGGCTGTCATATTACGTATGTGACATTGAGATCATCAAAGTGCCTTTAAAGCAACCAGACAGCTTTTCTGTGGAAGTCTCATGTGGTGCAACATCCGTGTCCCAATCCCTGAAGTTGGGAACATCCACTCAGAGTGACCAAGCACAATTGAGCCATGATGTGTATTCAGTTACAGGCAGCCCCTACCAGATGCACGCGGAAGAGCCACTAGACTGAATGGTGGAAAGTAATGGGAATGACTACCGATCATGTCACAAAGCACTGCTCCTTTTCCCCACAACAGGCTCCCAAAGATGCCAGGCAGATGACACAAGCTTCAGTGCAGCCGGACCTTCACCAGCTGAGGTCACAACTGAGGCACACCAAACACCTGCCTGGAAAAGTGTCCCCTCACCCCATGATGCTTACAATCTATCAACCTGAAAACAAATACCAGCCTTCATCCACCATGACCGCTGTTCCTGCAACAACATCGTCTAACACTCCCACAGCTGCAGCAAACATTCTTACTACCACCACAGTCGGTCAAGACACGGGCACTCAAGGAACAGCCCAGGTCACCAGTGTCATTGCCAGCACACTGATGTGTGCATCCTCAGGGGATGACGTGCCTGCACCTGGCAGCCTTCCCAGCACTGAACACCCGGCCTCTGCTTCTCCATGCTCCTCGGTTGCTCGGCATCCACTGTGGCAGCCCCATCTAGACACAAATATAGGCATAGAGGACAAAGAGTTGTAGAGGAGGTCCCAGATACGACCTGCACCCCTGCCCCCCATTGTGAGGTGCCACTAAGGTACTCGCCAAGGTTTCTGACGTACGAGGAGCAGCTGAACCAACAAAGGGCTGCAATGAGCCTCTGCCCTTGAGTACATTAGAGGATCAATACCTGTTGAAATGCCCATAACCAGGCAACCCTGGGCAGCACGATACCCAATCAGACAACCATACCTGCCATTGGTACGAAACGACAAGTATTTACAGACTGTCCATGAGGAAACCCCGAAGGCCTTAATGGAAGGCCAATGGAAATAGACTAAGGGCCTGGGCAGCCCCGAGAACAACCAGAAGTGGTTACTGAACGCTATGCATGCCAGTACCGACAACTGCGAGGATAATTGTAATGGACGAAGAGGAAAGACACTGTGAAAAACGTATGAGAATGGTGCCATGAGACAAGATGGAAGCAACCGCCTTATTGAACGTGTGTAAATAAGTTTGGAACGCAAGATGCTAAGTAATCGAGTCTGCTTGCAATGCTTAGTAGAAGTTAGAGCGGCAAACGCCGACTGTATACATCTACCTCAATACAGCAAAATGTACATGTGCGACTCCATTTTGTATAAACAGAAGTACTCTCAGGCGGCCAAGGCCTGACTGGCCAAGTTTCATATCCAAGCACAAGCAGAGGAAAAGAGCGGGATCGAAACTTAACAAAGGATGGCTCATGCCGGGGAAATCGAGGTCAACCAGCGAAGGGGAGGTGAGCATGATCTCACGAGGCTCCAACTTCAGAGCATGCCAGACCGCCTGTGAAGGTCAAGATAAGAGAGGCCCATGCAGGTGGCTAAGCGCATACAGAATTAAATGCACAAAAGGTTGGAAACTGAAGCAGATTCACGGTGGACCAACATGTGACCAGACAGGTGCGAAGATGTACCACAGCCTGATGTCATCTAGAACCAGAGGGTGCCATAACTTTTCCTGATAAGAGACTACAGATCGGAGGCCATACCCAGCCAACTAATTGGCACATAGCCCTAAACCACTGATTGATGGAAGGGAGGCAGGGTGAATCTTGGGACACCAGGCACTAGGGTGTCTATTCTGCATGCTGCTAATTAAAGTGGAGATTTATGTTTAGGGGTATAACTCGCCCAATCACAAGGGACCATGTAATCCAGGGTCCTATAGACACTGTAACCAATGAGACGTCGTACTTGTAGTGACGTCAATCACATGTGGTGTAGAGGGATGGACATAGACGCCCACCCGATAAGAGTTATCCAATCCATATGCCTTATTTTCATATACAGATATAACACCTATACTTAAGTTACCTTTCCCAACCAATTATATTGCATGATGATTTTTTATAGGAGTGTATGTCATTGATGACAAAGTTTGCCCATAAAAGAGGCTGTTGTACTGAAGTTCGAGGAAGTCAGGGCGAGACAGGTGTTCGCGATGCTGCTGATTTCCATAAGCTGATGTATGTATTATTAAACGGACTTCCCTTTGCCAATTTACTGAGTCCCTAGTATTGATTTGTGCTGGAGTATGTAAGTCCTGCACCCTGTCCTCACACGGTGCAGCTATCTTGTATTACAAGTTTTCGAGGGTGAGTGCTGACCAAAGGGCCCGTCAGTAATTACCTCTCCTCGTCAACAGAGTCTACAGCTGATGGGGATGACGTAAGTGGGGTACACTTCCTATTTGGCAGCCCCTCCCCTATCCACCCACCAGATCAGCTGCCACATGAATCTGACAGCCAAATGGGAAAGGGTCACAAGGATGGAGCTCACAGACCTGCAACTGCAACATGACCAAGAAATGTGTGATGCAGTGTAGGGTTCATCTCGCCGAATGGCAAGGAAATTTGAATGCCATTGCAGAAACAGCACAGAAGCCACTGCTTCAAATACTGTGATATATGATATGATATGGCATTTATAACGCGCATGTACACAATTGTTTCTAGTTGACACAAGGGAAGGGAAGGAAGACATAGGGAGGACAAGACAAATAATCTTACTAGACCTTCTGTCATTCGGATCATGCCAGTGTGACAACGAGAAGTGCAGAGGGAAGGCAGAGAGGGAACTGTAAGGGAGAGGAAGGGGGAAGTGTGATCAGGGCAGCATGGCTCTGAGTGAGTGCAGCCAGGGCAACATGGCTTTGGGTAAGTGCAAGGAGGGAGGCGGGCTGTAGGGGTTACAGTTACAGCCCCTAAGTGTGAGGTAGACCAGGAGGCAGGGGGGAAGGGAGGGAACCAAGCAACCAGTCTGCGCAGCAGACAGGTAAATTAGCAAGGGGGCAAGTGAGAGAAGGCAGAGGAGAAAAGGAGGGTCGTGAGCTGCTTTCAGGACTTCAGGTGGTCCGGCTCAAGTCTGAGAGGGGCAGGGAGGCGTTTCAGAGGGAGGCACCTGCAGAAGAGAGAGATCAACCCCCCACTCTCTGCCTGGAGAAGTGCCTGACCCTCAGAGATTTGGAGGAAGCTGAACGAAGGGCTTATGTAGGAAATATCTTTTTGCCTCAAATAAGGCCACCTTGCAGGATTTTAATACCCCCTTGGCTCTGACCACATCCCTACTCAGTTTTGTTAACCTCCAGTGCTTATTTGCCAGCCTCACCTGTTTACGCAACAGGACCAGGGTGGTCCAAACCAGGGTTTAGGCTTCTTCGTTTTTTTTTCTTTTACCGGGGGCATCCTTGGAGCATCTATTCTCTAGGATACCCATTGCAGTGTTAACACATTCTTTGCATGGGAGCGTAGCCAATTGGTGGTAATGGAAATTCCGTTTGGTTGTATCTCAGCGGATTTATCGCTGAGATACAACCAAACTTGTAAGGATGCTGAGTTGTCCTAATTAAGTGCCAACACTCATTTTATGCTTCCATGTGAAGTTTGCTTTTAGGGCCGGCATATACAACCTGCGGGTTTCTAGATATTTTTGGCTATGACTCCCAAGATCCATCACCTGTGAATTGACTGGATAGGGCTCATGGGAGTTGTAGTCCAAAACATCTAGAGAGCCAAAGGTCACAAAGCCCTGGCCTAGCGGACATCAGGGAGTGAAGGCTTTGTAGACTCAAGTCCTTGAAAGTAGTGGGGCAGTTCCCAGGGTGACAATCCCATTCTTAAATGTCAACTGGCCACATGTCCTAAGAATCCTCTTAACTCACTCCTGGCTATTGACCAGCAGTACTTTGGTTATTGGGATTTGTAGTTCTGATATTTATATAAATGCCAGCAGGTATAGTGTGCTTGGTTAAGTAACCCGGACTGGTCGAAGGTGATACCCTTAACATGGGGTCAGTTGGCAGCTGCGATCTGGCTGCCCTATGCCAGATTTGTTGTTATTATTGACATTCTGAAATTTGCAGTTTTGCTTCCATTTCTCCTTTCCCCACCACCTCCATAACCCTATATAGTAAAGTGAGTAAACCAATGGGAATACTAGATTCATCTTAAGTCGGAACAGTTGAGAGATTTACTTATTCAAGAAATACTAGAGGTATTAAATTTCCTTAGCACTGACATTGATGTTATATATTTTTTTTTCCATAGTCAGTAATACCTAGGGAATTAAGTGGGCTGGGGTTTCCTGGAGCAGAGCATGGCAGTCTCCAAAAAAGGCCCCTGAGACGAGGCTTTACAAGGCCTCTTTCCTCTCACGTACCCACATGAGAAGTCACTAGCCATTCATGTATCCTAATGCCCGTGCAATAGCACGCAGGAGAATTATGCAAGTTGCCAGACTTGTGGGCCGGCTCACCAGCCCAAATAAAAGGTCAAGTGCGGCTGTGGCTGCGCCCTCAACTCTGTAAACTATTTTTGGAGGACCTGGTGGAGCGTAGTTTCAAGGACCCTTTCCGTACCCCCTAGCCGGCAGCATCATCCTTGTTCCACCAACCACAATGTCACCCCATCATCCATGGGTGTAATTTTAGGGCAGTGGGCAAGGGTGTTTGCCCCGCAACAACTTTTGTAGCACACTATTCGGTCCCACTCATTTGGCAGGGACCCCTTTCATTTAGATGTTATGTCCCTCCCAACATTTTCAGCAAAGTTACTCCACAGCCACTATACCAGCAGCACTGACAGTGTTCCCACAGCAGTCACCACCATCCCGAGGCCAGCAGTGCAACCAGTGTGCCACCGTTCTTCATGTCACCAGCTCAGTCACTGCTCTCCAGCGTAGGCTCCCCGTGGTAAGTACAGATGGAGGGAGGGATTGGGCTGCTTTTCTCACCCAACGTTAGCACCATGTGGGCATAGGCAGCTTGGAGGTCAGCTCGCTTGCCTTCACTCAGCCCCTGCCTTATGGTTACACGTGATTTCATCGAATCCCAAAACAACTAATGACATTTCAACAAATACAAAACAACTAATACCAAAATAACACATTTCTTTTTTGATGTTTTTGGGGGGATTTCCCCCCAAAGACTCACCCATTTTTTTACTGATAGTTTTTCGCCACCCCCAAAACCGATATTTCCACTCCCAGCCACATTTCTAGTTTTTTCCCAAATTGGTTGTTTTCATTTGCATTCTTTTTGTATTCGTTGTAATTTCATTCGTTATTTTATATTAGATACAATCACTGCATACCCTGCCTTAGGGGGGCCACTGCATCCTACCCTGTTTATGATATGGAGAAAGAAATCTCGGAAGTGGTTATACTAGTGTTCTCCATGGTCTTCTTCCGATGTGTCTGTGACTTGCAAACTCTTTCCACCATTCCTTTCTCACTCTCCCCTGTATATTCTCATCGCAGTTATCTAATTTATCAGGCTACATTAAATTACTTCACGGTTTTAATACAGGGTTTGTGTTCTAGTAACTTGTATTAATAAGAAGTTTGTGTCTTTCAAATGATGTTTCCTGGGTAGTGTGCTGTCCTACTCTAAGGTTGGAGCCTCCAAACTCAGGGGAATCTGCTCTCAGAAATGAAACCAGCTGGGTGTGTCTTCACAGACAGATGGCAGCCTTCACACCGCTCTAGGGTTTTGCGTGGGGACTCTCCAGGAGGTGTGCAGGATCTCTGCACTTTTTATTGACACAGTGATGCTTTGCAACATCACCACGTGGCTCGTGCGTGCCTGCGGGTGTGCTTGCAGTACACGCATACTATGCACAACTGCGTTGTCCGGGAAATATGTGACACCACTGCGTTCCTCTCCTTTTTCACCAAACTAGTACCCTAGATCCCCAGTACTCATTAACCCCACACTTAGTCTTTGAGTCTCTGTGGAGGCGGGGTGATCCTTCTTAAAGGGTGTCTTCTCATTTCGGGATGAGCTATTAGCGGGATATTCTCGAGCGGCCCTTCTTCATTAGGTTCCGAGAAGGCAGGTGCCGCAGACTTCCCTAGTACTGGGTTTTCCTGTAGAATAGGCTTCTCTTTTGGTCTTGGCTCGGCCACGTTGGCAGGCAACATCACTGATGGGTTGTTACGGTGTGGCTTGAAGTGCGATGAATTACGGGTGATTGACGAGGAGTGCAATTAACATATTCCCCTTCTGGGCGGCGACAACTGGGGGTAACGGGTTGAATGGCAAGGATAATTTGTTTTGGGGTCTTAAGATACACACTAGCACTGTGTCTCCTATGCCAAAAGTGGGTGCTCTAGCTGCTCTTACATTGGTCTGTGGATGACTGTTGATGGTCAATGGCTGACAGGCTCCATTCTGGGATAATTGGTAAGGTTATTCTTGAGGCCCACCCTAAACAGAAAAGGCCTGGGGTCATTCTGGTGGCCATGTGAGGCATCGAATGGTACTCCTGGAGGAACCAGAATACTGCTCTTTCAAGTTCTTCTTATCTTCCAGAAGCAATCTTCAGAATTGTATTAAATGCCCCCATTTGCTTGGCGTCTATATTCGCTTGAGGCCAACAGGGCATTGTTTTCCAGTGTCCGATGCCAAACACCTGTAGGAATGCATGGAATTCTGCTCTACAAAACAGAGGTCCATTGTCAGTCCTCATCATCCCCGGTAGGCAGTGGGTGGAGAATATTCTCTCAAACTTTGGGATGACAGCAGTTGCGGCAGTCGAGTAAATGATTTTCCCCTCCGGGTAGTGAGAGTATTCATTGATCATAAACAGAGTGCGCTGACCATTTAAGAAGGATCCAAAATCAGTGCTGACGACATCCCAGGGGCATGGTCTGAATAGGAGCTTGAGGCATTTTGATTGATTTGATTTGGGTATTTGTAACACGCTCGGAACAGAATAAACCGTATAATGGCACAGATGACTTTTACTGAACGTATCTAGAACTGTAATAGTATCACATTCCATCCATAGTTGTAGGATAATTATATCCATAGGACACAATCATTTTAAGAGGCCGGCTAGACTTATTTAAACAAATAAGTTTTCAAGGCTTTACGAAAAAAAGACACAGGGACTCAATAGTTCTAAGTTCCCTCGGTAGACTGTTCCAAAGTCTAGGACCAAAGACCGAGAATCTTCTGTCCCCTCTTGAAACAAATGTAGATGAGGGGATGACTAGGAGAGCCTGGTCCTTAGATCATAAGCATCTAGACGGTTGGTACCGCTCCAGTTTTTCTTTTAAGTAGTCTGGTGCTGAATCATTCAAACATTTGAATACCAGACAGGCTGTCTTGAACTTGATGCGGTCGTCAATCGTTAGCCAGTGAAGCTAACGGCGTGATGATACATGAGAGGATTTGCTGAACCCACAAACCAACCTAACTGCTGCATTTTGCGCCCTTTGCGGTCTACTAAGCAGTTTTATTTTGTTACAATAATCTAGGTGGGCTTTTGTAAGGGCTCCCACCACCATAGCATGATAGCCTTCTAGAATATATGGGAGAGTTTGTGGGAGGAGTCCCAAGGAATAAAAGATAGCTTTCACCTTGGATCCTACCTGACTCTCACGCCCAAGATTTTCCTGCCAAATGCAGCCTAAATTCTTAACTTTGGTTGAGAATTTAAATTCAACTCCCAATAGCTTGGGGAGTGGCTGATTTTTTATAATAATTGAGCGATGCTCAGGGCCAAACAGAATACATTCTGTCTTGGCTGCATTCAATTGCAATTGATTGGAAGCCATCCATTCGCTAATCTCTTGAAGGCAATCACCAATTTTATCAAGGGATTCCTCAACATTATCAACTGTAATAAAAATGTGAGTGTTGTCAGCATGATTGGAAACTTATTCCATGACGTCTCAAAATTTCCATAACCAAACGAAGATATAGGTTGAAGAGAAGTGGCGTGGCGATAATGATGAGCCCTGTGGAATACCACAGTCCACAATACATGGGTCCGAGGTAAATGCTCCTAATCTAACACATTGTTGGCGATGTTGAAGAAAGGATATGAACCATCGAATGGCATGCTCAGAGACCCTCTATGAGAATTGTATGTTGACCGTATCAAAGGTGGCTGATAGGTGAAGCATTACCAAAAGTGAAAGCTTGCCCTGATCAGCCACCTTCAAATGTCATCATATACTGCCAACAGAGCTGTCTCCGTACCAAACTTTGGGCGAAACCCTGACTGCAAGGGGTCTCGAAGAAGTTCCTCTTCAACAAATGCTTGCAGTTGTTGAGTCACTACTTTCTCCAATATCTTCCCCGGCCATGGAATACCGGCAATCGGGCAATAATTTTGGAGAACCAGTGGATCCAAGTTTGATTTTTTTTAAGAGAGGTTTCAGTGTAGTATATTTCAATACATCTGGCACTGATCCTTGATCTTGTGATTTATTTACAAAAGTAGTGACAAAGGGGGCAATTCCCTCAGCCATACGCTGTGCCACAACTGCTGGTAGGGGGAATAGGCAGTCATTAGTAGGTTTTAACTTTTTTAACATTACGTATATATTGTCTACTGTCACGTGGTGAGAATTAAATTGTTTTACCGGATGAACCACTTGCTCATGATCTCCCATGTTTAAATTTGTGCTCAAATGCACTGGGATGAAAGGAGTAGGGTTCAAGGCTGCAAGGCTGCAATATTGCTCTTAATTGTAGAAATTGTATCTACAAAGAAGCTATTAGAGGCATTGGCCTGAGTCAATGATGAATTGATCGACAGATTTTTACTAGTGCGGTGATGGAATTTGGAAATAATTGCGAAAAGTTCTCTCAAGTGATTTCCAGCTTCACTGATTTCTTTATGGAGGAAATTTTGTTTTGCCTCAAACATAGCCTTTCGTAGTTCATCAGAGCTAGTTTAGCTTTAGCACTATTTTCTTCTGTTCGATGTCTTTGCCAGTTATGTCCTGTCTGATTGACTTGTTTACGTAATGGTAACAAGTCTGGTGTATACCAGGGCTTTGAGATCCTTTTCTGAGTAGCTTTTTGGTGCTGCCCTAGAACATATATCTTCCATAATTTTTGTTTACAATGAGTTCAGCAATTCAATTGCAGATATTTTGTCCAGATCTTTCCGCCTCTGTGTTAATATCCGAGTGTCCAATTTGAAACTGTGGGAATTATTCCATTTATCTGTTAATACAAATAGCTGAAGCGTGTGATCTGACCAATGAATTATCTAGAAATGAAGTACAAATTCCTCTTACTATGATCAGGTCCAGGCAGTGACCTGATGGCATGGCATGGTAGCCCATGCGACTTGACAAGGGACGCGGCAGGATATCAGTGTCTTGGCTGCAGGATCCAGCCCCAGGAACCAATCCTTCTCCCTGAGATTGGATTTTGATTTGCAGATGCCTTAAGGTGCCCAAGGTGAGCAAGGTGAACTACACGGTTGGTGAGTGCTGAGGGGATGACAATGCCGGTGATGCCTTTTGAGCAAGCCACCCTGATACCGAGAGGTCCTCCTTCCTACGGAGGAGGCATAGCAAGCGATGTCGGGTGTGATTTCATGAATCCATTCCATCTCCCTGTGGACAGGGCCTCTTTGACAGCTTGGAAGCACTCATCACGCTGTGCCGCTTCCAGGAATTCTTCCACTGCCAAGGCTTGCGGGAGGTGGTCTTTCGCCAACATGTTCACTTCTATCTCGGGTTGCGTAGCTGCTCTCGTGATTCGCTTGGTGTGGCTGCACAGGGGTGGTGGGAAAGAAAATTGGCCAGGTTCCCTATCCCTCGGAGCTATTCAATGGAAATGTCAAACTCCTGTAAAAGGATGGTGCATTTATCAATTCTTAGAGGTGGAAGTAGTGAAAGGGTAAATATGAGGTGTATTTATGATAATTGTTGAAAAAACCATTGACGGACATGGCATGATACATAACAGTATCAATGCTATTAGAAGATTGATACTAGGGTAGTGTGGCATCCATTTCTTATATGCCACATTCACAGGATAAACTTATTTGTGTAGATTGATTAGCAATAAACGTTTGATTACGTGTTTTAGAATTGCTCAATATAGTATTAGTTATTAACTTTTCACACAAAGCACTTTACAAGGAGAGCACAAGTCACTTTTTTAGAGCGTTCATAAATACATTTTACTATGTATAATTTTTAAGCATTGATACAAGAATACATTTTGATTTTGGAATTGGTCTTTTTGGAGCTTGGTATTTAGTTCCAATAACAGTAAGCATGAATATCAATAGGTACTTTGATTATAAGTACCAAGAAAATCTACTATATTTATTATTTGGTTTTAATATTTAGGTTTTCAGGTATAGACACACCTACACAATGGTAAGTTGAATGGGTTTATATTGTTTTTGTTGTGGAAGTAGTGATGAGCCACTCAATATCGGAATAAGCGGTGTGTGGTCCATGAGGAATTTGAAGGGCCTTATTTAGAGGAAAAGGAGGATGGCTTCTTTCTCTGTTTGTGAATACCTGGTTGCCGGTGATGTTAGGGCTTTACTTGGAAAGGCGATGGGCAAGATCTTGTCTTCCGCTGTACATTGCATCAGTACGACGCTGAGGCCGCGAGGGCTTGCCTCAACAACTTACTCAGGCGATCTTTGAGGGTCAAAATACAACATTGTCATGTCCCTCCACTAAGGCATATTTTGTGCCATGAATTGGTTCTTGTTGCACATTACCCCATTCACATGGTTGTGCGGCTCTTATGAGACTGCTCAGGGATTCTGAAAGGGTTTGCGAGGTGGGGAATAAATCTTCCACAATAGTTGATTATGCCAAAAAAGCTTCTCATATTGTACTGGTTTCGCAGGGCAGGAGCTGACTGAGTGTCTCTTACTTTGTGGAGGTCTGCAGACACGCTTTTTTTTGTGAAATACGAACCCAAAAAAATCAGTAAATCCTTGAGGAATTCGCACTTGTCACTGGTGAGGGTGAGGCCATTCTCACAAATTTTCTGCATTAATGCTTTCAGCCAAAGATGTTGTTCAGCATGGCTAATATCAGGATATTATCGCTGACTTTGCTGACACATGGGATTCCTGCTATAATCTTGCGATTCGTTCTAAAAGACTTCGGCTGCAGATGACATTCCGAAAGTAAACTGTTTGTATCTGTCTAGTCGGACGTGGGACGAGAACATGGTGCTGTATGTACATTCCTCATGCAGTGGGAGTTCGTGCTATACTTCCCTTGAATCTAACTTGTAAATGGGTTGAGTGCCTTGAACGCCTGCAAGCAGGTCATCTAGTGTGGGAATTGGGTGCCTTTCCCGCCTCGCTGCCTTCATGGGGAGAAGCATGTCCACACAGATGCAGACTTGATCCAGTCTTTTGGGTTTCCTCGCAACCACGATGGGTGAGACCCATGGAGTGGGGTTCAGAGACTTTTTAATTATACCTTCATCTTCAGGTTTCTTGAGTTCTCATTCTACCTTGGGGCCCAGGTGGAATGGAATGCAAGGATGCTTGAGAGCAACTGGGTGACTCGGCTTGTCTATGTGGAGCCTGATTTCATAGGTATGCAAGCTGCCAATGCCATTGAAAACCCTCTTGAATTTATTTGTATAGTACAGCTTCAGTGTCTTCGGAGTGTACTCCAAAAGTGAAACTGACTAGCTTGTGCTTTTCTGGTGTGTCGCAGCTCTGCAGATTTGCTGTGTCAGACTGCATACTGTACAGTTTTTCTTCAGTGTTTGGGTCATTATGATGAAAGGTGGCACAGGCTACTCCTTGTTGGGGAATATGGGGTTGACTGTCCTAAGCAAAGATGTGCACTTTTTTCGGCTTCTGGGTCAGGCAAGGTCTTTGTAGAGTGAACTGCGATGTGCTCATTATCTTAACTGATGGTTGGTCCCATGTCCATCAGTGCAGGCATGTGCTTTCCTTCCATTGATATTATGCAGCACATATAGCTCCTTTTCCCTGGTATGCGGCCTAGGGTGGATATTATGAACCTGCCATGAACATCTTCAGAGTCTTCCAGATTAGGTGCCGCTTCCATTTGTCGTTCACTGGGGTGTTGTGGTCTATGGATTCCAGATTGGGGTACGAAGGTTCTGGCTCGGCATACTTTACCGAAGTGACCAATCGTCTGCACTTGAAGCATTCTACCCCTCGAATCTTGCAGTGGGCCTTATGAGGAAGCGGTCCTCCACAGAAGTCACATGGGTGGTAGTCGGTGTGTGGGACGCCTCTCTTGCTTTCTGTACAAAGCTTTGACTGGTTTCTGCTGGCTTCCCAGGGCGCCGTTTGACGACAGCATGTGTTTCTTGCATGGCTACTGTTATAAAAGCTGCTTCCATGTTCCCAGCTCTCAGCTCTGTGAGTTTGTTGGAGCGTCCTAGTGCTAAGATACGCTGCATAGTGAGGCCATGATCAGCTCGGCCTCACCTCGTCAGTCTTGTCTATGAGGGTGCAGGTCAGTAAGAAATGGCGGAGTTGAGTGTGAAGTGCACCGATGGATTTGGCAGCCATTTTCTTGGCCTGTCGCAGTTGAAATCGTTCTAAGTCTGCATTGGCATGGGGGATAAACTAACTTGTTGATGTTCTTCTGGCTTCCCCATATGAAGTGTCTGCTAGATCGAGGGTCTTGAATATGTTGTGGTCCACAGAGCGAGCATTAAACAGTATGGCGGACTTTTGTTTGCCTCTGCTTAAACATCTTAGGCCAGTGTCATAAGTTCCAGTCTCTCTACCCATAAAGCCCATTTTCAGGCCAAGGGCAATATGGTCCCCGTAGAGTATCAAATTCTTGGATGGGGATCTTGGATGACGCCTGTTTGTTTGTGGTTCTAGGCTTAGGGGGTGCTGCGCGCAGGACGGCTCCGCATCTTTGTCGGCCATCCCACCTTTGTCGCTAGTTGTTGTCCGTAAGGTAGTAGCCTCCAGGATCAGGGGACTCTGCCCTCAGAAGTGAAGCCAGGTCGGGGTGTCCTTACAGATGGCAAAGGAAGCAGGCACACAGATTACAAGGCCCCTCTCCGGAAACAACCCTCTTCACCCAGTAGCCCAGGAGCTCTGTAGCCTTCACGCCACTCATGGGATCCGCACAGCGCTCTCTGGCGCCAGAGCCCTGATCCTTGGATTGATGTGGTGACGCTTCACGGTGTCACCACATGACTGGGTGCATGCCTGCAGGGATGCTTGAGGTTCGCCCGTATAATGCATGACCGCGTTGCCTAGATAACGCATGACGCTACCACAGATGGCAGGTGGCATGCAGGGAGGCCTGGGTTGGCCTCGCTACGAAACCCACTGCTAATGGCCCTACTTAAGTGTCGAGTAAATAATAAAGTGGGTACTTTTATTTGCCACACTTTACATATAAGAAGAATATATGTCAATTGTAATTTACCACACACTGTTCGTCCATTAGGTCACACCACCTATGAACATGTTACTCTTACACTATTTGGGCCACACCCCCAAACGAGAGGCCGCCCTCGATTTCTCACACCACTTAAAGCACCCACCAAGCCATTATATTGGTGGTAATTACAGACTGAGTTGTTTTTACTGCCAGCAAAACGCCTATCGCTCTCCGTCTTCTGCGGCACCAAAATAAATGCCAAGGGTACAAGTGCATCATGGTGGTAAAAAAACCAAACAAAAACATTTCCCCATGGCTGATGTACATTTTACGCACAGGGCTGCAAGCTGTGCAGAACAAAAGGATGTCCCTATGATTACTTGACACAGAACACTGGGACAGACACTTCAGTATGACCCCATGAAGCAATGTGGATTTTACAGCGCAGCCTCTACACATGGCAGAATTTATTTTTGTAGTTTTCATCTACTGCCTGTGGTATCATAATGGGTAGTGAGCAGAGGCGCCACCCAGGGGCTGCCAAGGGGGCCCACGGTCACTCTTATAAAAACGCTGCCCCCGCCACCAGCCCTCCTGCTGGTTATGTGCTTGTTTTGGTGTGCCACCCCAAGATTTCCAGTGACCTCATCAGTCCACTTCCATGTATGTATGTATTTGTTTATTTATATAGCGCACCTAACCCGGAGGTATCTGGGTGAAAAATGTCTGGGGGGCGCCACTGGTAGTGATTCCCCAGAACTAGCCTGTGCTCATTAAATTATTGCCTCGTGATCTGGCAATGCCAAAGAAGCAGCCGCGTTGCGTTTTCCTGGACTCTTGGTTTTGCAATAAAATGTGCTTACGCTCGAGTTCTGCAACTGCTCAACAGAATGTTATGAATTCAGAGCAGGGCTGTGCTCTCCAGAGAATGGGTCCTTTTTTCCTGCATCTGAAGGCAGCCTGTTTGGCCGTGTTCCAGCTGCCGGTGCAGTGCATTTGCTGCACTTCGAGTGTTCTCCCCCCCACCCCCCGTGACAATACTACCGCATGGCAGGAACACAACGGTACTGCTGCGGAGCACTGCTTCTCCCCTCACCCCCTTCATCTCCACCCATCCAAGGAGCTCCGTCAGCAAGGACAAGCCAGCGTCCTTGGGCAGCGCACGATTTAATTAATGCGGCTGGGGCTGAGCTCAGTGCGCGCAGAAGAAAAAGGCACGTGGATGGAACTGGAAGCACCACTGGGAGACGCAGGAAGAACTTTGAACTGGTGGCATGTAGCGGCTAGAACGCAGCGCCTGCCAGCGAGGAGCTGGTTTGCGATCGCTAGCGCGTTTGGGAGAAATGCACGTTGAGGTTTCTGAAAGAATAGCCACGAAGCAGCTCGGTGGATTGTGTCCCCGTTGTCATCACCGGACAGCAACATCAAGAAATCTTGACCTTTCACAACAAAAGTACAGTGCATCAAGTCATCAATAAGTTACCAATGTGGTCACATAACGCACAAAATAATCCCATGCTCGCATATGGGGACCAGCCAGGGGTGGACTGGGAACCTAAAGCGGCCTGGAAATAATTTTCAAAGTGGCCCCAAATTAGACATTATCAGCATGTCCAACCCTTTTCCTATGAGAACATTTGGAGAAAAAAAACATACAAAAGAGGCCCGGGGTGCGGAGTCCTACCGGGAAATCTCCAGAGTTTCCTGAAAGCCAGTACACCGCTGTCTAGGGTGCAGAGTCCTTCCAGGAAATCTCCAGAGTTCCCTATAGTTTTACCCTTTTGCGGCCAGCCATACCGGCATTGTCCTACTGCCCAATAGGCCAGTCCACAACGGTCTTCTCCAAAGCCTTGGATTTTCATCCTTCTGAGGTAAATAAAATAAATAATATTCAGTTGGAAATGAATAGCAACCCTTGTTATGGAACAAAGAAATCATCGTGCAGTGTACATCATTAGCGGTGCAGTGCGAAGTTGTCAGTGGTTTGGTCTGAGTACAGTCTTCTTGCTGGGCTCATATCCATTAACTCTCTGTACTCCGTACTACACGTCTCAAGAAGTGGCCACTCTACTCCTCCACACGAGGCCTCCAAAATGCCCATTGAGCTCCCCATGTGCCTAGACTTCTGGACCCAGGTGTGACCTCCACAAAAGGGACGCTGCATTTTAGTCCCAAATAATGGACTGAATACCGCAGATCATGCCTGCAGGCGGCAGCACTTCTCAGGAGCTTCTTTTCGATTGGTCATTAATCTCCCCATCTGCGTGAACAGTCCTCTTTCTACATTTATAGCCCGCCATGCTGGTTACTCTTTGTGATGCCACTCAGAGATGATAGTCAAGCAAAGCATTTCAAAGTCGATGTGATTGTTGAACATCTTTGAGGGATATATGTCTGCAGTTGAAGTCGCAGTCAAAGTGATGAAGCTTCATTTGTATAATCTTATTCTGAGTTTTTTGTTGTTTTTGCAATCTCGGATGCTTAAATGAGTATTTTCAAAACCACAGGTGTTTGCTTGATTGGAAGGTGAAATCTTACAGAGGGGCACTAGGTGGCGCTGCGTGACATCCTTGCACGTCGTCTTGAAAATGCTCCTCTTCCTTGTCTTCTGCTTGCGCCTTTCTCGCCCATTACACTCTCTCTCTTTGTCTGGGTCTATGGTCTATCCTCTTGTGTTTCTGATGGGTGCCAGCGTTCTCGTTCTTTCTCACCACTCGCAGACTATTTCTCTGTATCCTTTCCCCTCGTGCTCTAATCTGCTCTTCTCTCTCGGAATCCCTCTTTTGTTTACTTTCTCTCCCACTCATCTCAAGGTACCTGCCACTTTCCCTTGGTAAGGCAGCTTAGCGAGTTAGGTGCTCGCCTAGGGGGTGGGTCGGTGGGGGTGTGTTCTAACTTCGAAACATCTCGTATGCAGGGCTACATACATCAAGTCGTGATTCTTTACCTGTATCACCTGTCCCTCCTAATCTCTCACTGCACTGTCTTTTTGGTTTCTATATTCCCACAAATGCAATTTTAAATGCACATTATTGGCATGCCAACTCATACAAGTGGTGTCAAATTTCTTATCTCGAATGTAAAAAAAGAAAGCTCCAAGGTGTTACACATTTGCGCACGGGTAGCCAGCCTCTCGTTGTTTTTGGTGCTTTCTGTGACTTTCTCTTAGGCCTGAACTGGGCAAATGCCCTCAAAGGTGGCCCACTCTGTGGGTTTCTCTTCAAGCGTTTCACATCTTTTCGTCACTCACTAGACTGATGTCTCATGCAGGACTGCACGCCGTTCCCGGTGTGGCTAATATAAACTCAACTCACCATTGATGATACAGGTTTTGTTCTCCTCTTGGCTGCCCTCTCCTTGAAGTGCCATGAAGCATCCAGCAGGCGCTAGGAAACTGATTCTGCCTGTGAGATGCAGCTGGGGCAGATTGCAAGCCAGCCAACTGCTGCTACTGCATTTTAAACCTGCGCACTTGCTTAACTGTGGTAGAAGATATTTTTTAATTAAAAGTTGCAAATGGGATTGTCACAGACATAGAAGATGTCATTGGTGATGTCATGTGTTATGTCCTGAGCAGTGCTTAGCGATAGGGGTTGTATTTGAGAATCCTAACCATAACACCCCTTCATCTGAAGTTCTTTTTGGAATTGCTAAATACATTTTTTTTACTAATCTCTGCAAATAGCTAATCTCTGTAGAACTTCATATGTGCCGGTACCCAATGTTTTTTTCAGTGAAGTTTGGGAGTTTTAAAAAAAATTATTAGCTTTGACCATGTGCACTTTGCTGCAGAGCTTGTATAGCATCACCTGTGACTATTTCTTGTATGTGGAGCAGGTTGCTGCACATGCAAGCAATAGTCACAGGCAATGCAGCAGTTGCTCCACATGCAAAGGGAGCAGACAGAGCCTTCTCTGCCTACGCCCCAAGAATATGGAACCTCCTCCCCATCAGCATCAGACTCGCCCCACACTCCTACAATACAAAAAACAACTCAAGACCCGCCTTTTCAAGGAGTCTCTCCTCAGCACCTATGCCATCACATCACCCCTGTGGCGCCTGATTTACTGGACGGCATCCGTCTCCTCTCCTCCCCGCCACTCTGTAACGCTGTACCCCTCTTCTGTTCCCCTCTGTTTCCTCTCCATGCTGTATATCTGTTCTGTTATTACCTCTGAAAAGCGCTCTGTTGTCTATTTGTACTGTTGTATACTTCTGTAAAGCGCTCCATTGTTTCTAGAAGCTAGACCCACCCTCAATAAATACCATCATAATAATAATGCATGGGGTGTAGTGCTCCAGCCCACATAATCCACAGGGCATGTTCTGCAGCCATGCCCTGCAGACACCCCACCCACATCTCGGCCTCTGACAGCACCTTGGACACAGTACTCCTAGCTTACAAAGTCCACAGGACATGGCTTGCAGCCATGCCCTGAGGGACACCGCAATGTGCAAATGTGTGCTCCTGGTAGCAGTGGACACAGGACATGGCATGAACGAAGACCTGACACCTTGCTCTTTTTGCTGTAATCTTTCTGAACAGCAACCATCTGAATAACTTTACACAATCCCCACTCACGTTGTGCTCTAGCACCTTCAAGTGTCTCATGTGCTAGATGGAATTACCAATAATGATCTCGGACCCAAATAACTGCACTGACTCAAAGAATATGGCAAAATACTACTTTAGTATCAGCATAGAGATGAAGTAGGGCAATCTGGCAAATAACTGGCAGTAATTCATGCACCCACACCCAAATATGATTATACAAAGGTTTTATACCTCGATATGCGTCATCTATGATGTCATTCTACGTGGCAAACTAAAACTTTTTAAAGGTAGGGATTGGTTAAGAGAACATATGTAGCCTTAGTATATATAATGTAGCGGTTGTTGTGAAGCCACCCTCAACAAAGGGAGTCCCTCCCCTCCCCATTCAAGTGGTTACGCAACAAAAGGTTCTTTTTTTCTTTTCTTTAACACTCACTCAGACAGATATCATGCCCCTTGGATCCCCCTCCCCTGAGCAAACAATGAGCCAAGCACCAGGCCGGTCTATGGGAAATATATTGGTATTTATTTAAATTAAAAGTAATAGAAATTAGTACAAAAATTTCAAACACCACTTTATCTGTGGCACAACACAATCAACTTCTTTCAACATAAATAAATCACAAAAGTAATTTGAAAAGACACAATCACAATTCTTCACTTTCTGCAAATTTCCCCACACAAAAAATTACACTGATCAATAACGAAGGCAAATATCATGGAATGGTGTTCTAGCAGTAGGATTTCAGATTTGCTACAGATACGTATGGAAATTATGATTTTGCCCACACTTTTGGTTTAAAATAAACAGGGTGATTTAGCTGTTTGTTTTTCCAACCCCCATTTGCTTTGTTTTGTGTTGGGAAGTCAGAGAGAAAGGTTGGAATGATGTGGGGAATTTTGGATTTCAGACCCCCATTACTGAAAGGCCTGTGTTGGAGAAGCTGGATAAAAAGGTTTGACTGATTTGAGAACAAAGACACCCCTCTTCCTTAAAGAAATTGGATTGAGCAGGAAAAAAAAGGATTACCCAATTAAATTATAGGCTATAGTTTTTAGAGTGCACTGGGAAGTGAGCTTTGTTTCAACTAACTTCACCCCGTAGTGTTTGGCCAAATAGGGAATTAATTAAATTTATATTTTTGGTTAAATAGGCCAAGGATCTACACAGTTCCCTCCCTCGCAAACTATAAAGGGAAGGGATTCAAGGCAAGCACACTGCCCACAATTTGGATTCCCAGGGCTCAGTTCTGCTTACATAGCAAGCCTCTGTTTAATGTTCAGGAAAGCGACCTGCATCTCAGGACACTCTGGAAAGATAGGGCAAGGGTCTGGTCACCCCACTCTCAAAGATGGCCTCCCACTCTCCACCACAGGACTCAGTCAGCTTTGAGGCCTTCCTAGGAATAGACAGCTCCACCCAGATGCACTCTCAGCAATCTCCTCTGGTGTCTCCTTACAGCTGTTAGATGGTAAGTTTCAGCAGCCTTCCTGATGGTCTGTCTCTTGTCTGTCCCTCTCTCTCTTTTTCCTAGTGCAGTCCCACTTATATAGCAGCGATGACACCACCAATTTTACAATCTTGGGGAAGTACCCTGCAACAATTCCTGCCACTAGGATTGGACAGTTACCCTTCTCTCTCCTCCCAAACCCAGCCTCCATGTCAGGATTGGTTTAGGGTTCTGGAGCAACATATGGCAATTCCCATGTGTCATCACCCTTTACTCTCCTTTCAACATTTTGGCAAAAACTAGTTATGTATCACAACTTCATAATTTTACTAGTAACTGCCATAATAAACATATTTTCTCATTCAGCTAATCATGGAGAATTAGATAAACCGACCATCAAGCCTGTACCATGTAGCGTGGCCACGTTGCACCTTTCTGCCGTTTTCATAAGAAGCACAACAGTTATGAATATGTAACTTTTTAAGCATTTCCCTAATTTCATTTTCCACACACACACCAACTCTCACATTTGGAACAAGTTCAAATCAGCCAGAAACACATCTTAGGTAGAGATTACATTTCCATGCGTCGCAGATAGATACATTTTATATCCACAAAATTGCCTGGAAATTACATAAAAAATGTTACATAGATGAAATCCATCCACCTTATGATAGCTGAGAAAAAGGCCTAAGTGATAATAGTCCTTTTAAATTAATTGTGAATCTTCATGTGAGACAAATGGCCCTCCTCCTGCCTTCCAACGATTTGTTTTCACTGGGTCAGTCTGTACCTAGAGTTTTTTTGTTTTTTTTATCAGTCTCCTTTGCGTTGGAAGCTTGCTCTTTGAAGTGGGTGCCCCCATTTCCACACATATTAGTCATGCTGCAGCCATGGGTAACTTTTCTTGAATCCAATGATTTCAGAGCCGTCAGGTTTGGAGAACACTGAATGTTGACACCTTTAGCAGGATATTTTATTGAAAATGGTGATTAGATGGGAGATGTGACATCCATCTAGGAGTGGGAGATTTCCGCATGAGGTTTTTTCCCACAGCCAACACAAGGGTCTGTTTGGGGCTGACACTTTCCATGAAGACAAAGTGGCTTTTCAAAATGTCACTGGAATTTTGTAGGTGAAACATAATATACATTGCTTTTTGTCAACCTGCACATCATGTTTTGTTTTCCTGACATTTTTCTGTGAGCAGTGATACATTTTTAAAATCTCTTATTTGCACACAACTGTGC
The DNA here is from genome assembly GCF_040938575.1 of Ambystoma mexicanum. Taxonomy (NCBI): domain Eukaryota; kingdom Metazoa; phylum Chordata; class Amphibia; order Caudata; family Ambystomatidae; genus Ambystoma; species Ambystoma mexicanum. The sequence goes on along the minus strand of NC_090931.1, from coordinate 1,421,236,247 downwards.
AGGCCGTTTTTGTTTTCAATGTTTATAAATCCTGTTTTTCATGTGAATGGTATCTTTGATTCCTCCTTCTTTTGGAAATTAAAATGCTTCTTATCCATTGGTAATGACAGGTAGGCCCCTTACCAAATGGCTCTTTTTATTTTGCTTGAAAAACAGGGTGTTTTTGTTTCAGTGTTTACAATCTTGCCATTCATTTGAAAGGTACTCCTTTTTTGGCCTTTAAGTGCATCATACAATAAGTGTTAATAACTTAATTGGCTGCTCCTTATGTGGTGGACGTGCCTCAAGCTACCTATAAATATGTATAATACTGATTATAGCGGAAAAATGGCAGCGGTTCGTCTTTGCAACATTGTATAGCATTGTATAGCATTTTGCCACATAGAACCTCTAATTGGTTGGCATGATTTCCCAACCAGCACGTAAGCAAAACGAAACTCAGGTGCTGCAAGCAACATCAGACCACTACCAACTTCCCCAATTCGCCCATCTTCTCTCATTGATCAGGACCCAAGCCAAGTCTTACCCTTTGTAGTTGACCTTGAAGCCTGCTCTCTGCTCTGGGACATTCAAGGGAATGTAGGCACACTAATATCTTAATCCGGGCTTAATGAATAGCCCTTGTAGTAACTGGTGAATCACGTGTGAGGAGACCACAAATGTGTCCATCTCAACCTTCTATTTACTGCTATTTGATTCAATTAAATTGGGTGTCATTACCCTTCTTGGCCTCTAGAGACTTGCTCACTCCATCTGACATGGGTTTCCCACATCTTTAATTGCCTAATACTTGGCTCGTGCAGATGTTTTCTCCTCTTAATCTAAGATATATATGTTTTATGTGCATTGCTTATACTTTTGACTACCCTTGTGCCTTAAAATTATTCCCTGAGGTAGCATTGTTGATCTCATGCCAATAGACTATGCTTTATTCCTCACACAAAGCCATTTTTCCATCTTCTACTGACTCTGCAGCCCTGGTCTCTCTGTGAGGTAGCTTGAATGGTTTGAATATGAGTCTGATGTCCATCTTTCCATCATGGCCACTCTAGCCATGTTATGTTTACTCTACAGCAATCTTCTATATATCTCATCTACCTTGTGCTACTGTGTATATACATTTATTAATCAGCAGGTTACTTTATCTTCTTTGCATATATAATTTCTTCATATTCAATTGCATGTATCTCTTGTTACTTCAGTTAAATCCTTATTCTTTGATTATTTGCATATCGTTTCAGTAAGTCTTGGTGTCTTTCCTCTATGACGTCACTCTGCTCTTGTCAAATTTGACTTATAGCTCTATTATGTCCAGTGGTCTGTGCAGACATCCCTCCACCCTCTCAGTGCGAGGGTACATTCGATACGGGTTTCTGAGTGCATATCTTTTCTCATACTCTCCTTGTGGCATTGGGATGATAACTGGTGTTCCAGTATGATGGAGGTGAGGTTGGGGAGCTAGGGATAGTATGTTCAACTGATCCTCTACACTCGCCCCTCTGGTTGAGTCCTCAAGAACCACCTCTTCTTCAATCTTTCTCATCCTCTCTTCACATTTAGGTTTCTTTGGGATCCATATTTTCATCACCTCCCTCGGGCCACCGGCATTCTTTATGTGCTCATCCACACTCCAGGTCATGTGACAGCGTTCTCCAGTTGGTCTTCAAAGTACCTGTCTTACATATTTCTTGTGATCCTTAGGGTAGTAAAACATTGTTCCTGGGGGTGCCAGGGAACTTTTCTTTATGTTCTCATGGGTGGTATCTTCAGTCTGTGATATATGATCTCTGTTCACATCAATAATTATCTTCATCCCAATAGCTTTCTTGGCGGTTTTCTGGCATTGTCCCAAAATGATCCTTATGAGACGGAATCCTCGCAACACCAAAACTAGTATTGCTCCAAATCATTTGAAGGCATTTGCCAGCCTGGTTGAAATCCATGAAAACAGAGACAAAAACCAGTCATCTCCTGCTGTCTCATGAGCTTCACCTTCCATCTTCTTATGCAGGGTTGTCAGCATAGTTATTGCTTCTGTCAGGGTTCCATTCTCTCCATCATAGGAAGGCAAGCATGTACAGCAAGAAGGCTCAACCTTGGCGCCCACCCCTCCTTACATTGCTGTAATTAAGTCCAGTACATACCTGTTCAGGGGGGCCATAAACCTAATGGCCCTCAGTTCTTCTCTGATTGCATTCACTCCTTTTATTTTTGCATTGATCGTTTGCAGCAGCTCCCATCTAGGAATCTGCAGCCGTTGGCATTCACTGCATTCTGAAGTCCTGGCATAAATATAGATGTCCTTATCATCACCATCTTGCTGAATAATGTATGCCCATCCTGAATATCGTTATAGGATCATATCGACTTTGATGAAAAATAGTTCTCTATCTTCAGTCGGCTGAGGTTGAGTGACCTCCTCCTTCTATGGTGTTTATACATTTTCGGAAAATCGTCACTATTGAGATCATTTTGAGGAATCACTAATGCAGGAACATGTATGATTGCATGGGAGCATACTCCTCCCCAATTTTTCGGCAGCTGAATGTAAGCTCTGGATCCACAGGCCCAATATCAGTCAATCAGTACAGCAGGTCCTCCATTGACTCCTGGTACTTCGAGCACCTGTTTGCATCCTTTATTTTCAACAACCAGGACCGGGACTTCATACTTGAAAAATGTTGTTGCATTTTTTAGTGTTATTATAGATACAGGTCCTGCTTCATTGTTAACCCAGGTTAGTAGCTTAGAGTACATGGCCCACGAGTCTAAACATATGTCATTCACTTTTTGTAAGATGCTTACTGGTTCCTTCTTCAATAATAGTGCAGGGCAATATAACATTCCTTCTTCCCATCCTATGCTGGTAGCCACTTGTCCATTCACTAATAGCTGAACTCTCTCCCAGCATCCTGGTACTCCTGATCTTTCCACTATGTCTGAACATTCTATACACCTCATTTCGACAGACTCTATCTGTTCTCTAATCTGGGATGAATACATACGTTGTTTGCTTGTCCTACCCATCCCTTGCTCCATCCTGCATATTTTCACTTAAATATCTGCATATGGAAATGTTCTCCTTGATCACCATGGTAGGGTTGCCCATTTTCCATCAAATGATACTCTGGTTGTGCACGCTGCCAGATGACTGAGGCACTCTTCGTATCATGTGCAGACATCTCTTTTGCAAAAAATGTTCTGGCTGCATTCATGGCATAGGGGATTAGAGAACACAAATAGCAGCTTTCATCTGACATTCTCTCTCCCACCTCCTTCATTTGCTGATACAATAGGTTATTCTTTAAATGAGCTGCATTATCAAGATATGTATTTAGACTTTCATGATCTTCTCCAATATCTCTTTTAAGTCAAACAATTTGTTTAGTAAAATTAGGGAAGATTCTGCTTATGGTTTTGGTATGGATTATAATGGATGTTTCATTGTCCCCTGCACTATCTGCATGTTTAATCATTATGTGTCTGAATGCCACAATAATATGAAAGAAAAAACAAATTATAAGACAAAAATGAAATCACAATTACCATTCCAGAAAAACAAATTGACCCTCTTGATCGTAGTGAGTATCTCATGTTTTGGAACCTTCCCATTGTATTTGAGTCACTGCTAGAGGCATAACTGGCTTTCCAGTGCCATCCTGCCTCCAGATTGCCTCACTGGGGAATAACAAACACCCCCTCTTTCTCCATAAATCCTGCTCCTCCTGTGAGGCTCAACCTTGTATTACAATTAACTGAACAATAGACAGTATTTTAAAGCCCTCCTTTACCAACATGCATCACCCTTTCATTTCTTTAACACGTCTTACTTCAAAATCAGAAATAGTTAGGAAGTATGCTGCCTTTTTGCCTTCTAAATCAGCGGTTTGTTTCCACAAGAAATTATGTCAGTTCTTTTAGTATGCGCTACTCAATTTATGACTGTGATCATCAATGGGAGCCTTAATGCCTCAATAAGTGTATCTAATAGGGCCACACGTTGCAATGGAGTGCCGTTTGCACAGAGGAAGCTTCTCCTTTTCCAGCGTGACAAACCTGTGTGCACAGTTGATGTCACATGGGCAGAGTCAGAGTACATCGTCACTTCCTCATCCTCATATATGTGCAGCGATAAACATCACTCATTCTGCAGACTGTACTGAGCAATGCAAAGTCAATCTCACACTTGTAACTACTTCAAATTCACCGTCTCGGTTCAGCTTTGCTACTGCTGACCCAGTATGCCTTTCAATAGTAGTTTGATCAATTTTTGAAGAACCATAAAAAAGAACTCCACCCAAACTCCCATGCGAGAGCATTTTCTCATTGTGGAATCATGTTCATATTCAGCCTCCCCGACTGGTTCCGCTATGAATGTTGCTGGATTCACTATTCTGCATCTAACAATTTTGATCACAGGGTGTGAGATAATTACCTTGTACCTTGATGCTCTTTGTGTAGTCAATGTACCTTTGGGTTTCTCTAGAATGGCAAACATTGCATGCTCAAAGAATAATGTTACTGAACACCCCATTGTAGTACTTGAAGCCTTTTCAATTGCAAATGCAGCAGCTGCTAAAGCTTGTTCGCAAGGGTAATGCCCTTTTATAACTGGATCTAAACTCCCACTGTAATAAGCCAATGGTTTGTGTCCATATCCTAAAGTATTTTTTTGTGTGAGAACTTCTGTCATGACCTCTCCATTTGAATGAAAACATTAGTAAAACTTCTTCATGATAATCTGGAATTCCTAGCACAGGGGCTGTACTAATTGCCTTTTTTATTTCCTTAAATCCTTCAGTCATTTCATCTGTACATGTTATCTTACCTTTTTCTACCTGCGCTTCTTTAAGTCCTTTTAAACGTGGTTGAATATATGTGCTGTAATCGAAACCCCAGACCCTAAAATAGTTACATAGGCCTAAAATGTGCTGCATTTCCGTCACTGTTTTAGGTTCTAAAGTCTTGATAATTGCTTCTTCTCTTTCAGGTGACACTTTTCTCCCCTCTTTAGAAATTAACTATCCTATGTACAGGACCTCTTCCTGACAATATTGTAAGTTTTCTTTTTCCACTTTGTATCCATCATCTGATAATATATTCATGAGTCGCACTGAGTCTTACCTGCACCCTTCCTCTGTCTCACTGCACACCAATATGTCACCTGCATACTTTATTATTGCACTCTCCAGCTGTACATTAGCCATGTCCAACTGAAGGACCCTGTTAAAAAAACTATGGGGACTCTCAGTACCCTTGTGACAAATGAGTATGTTTCAGGTGGATATTTCTATACAACAAGGAAGTCAAATCGTGTGAGTCATTCTGGAGGGGAATTGAGAAGAACGTGTTTTTTAGATCTATAACTGTAAAATAGTTAGCCTTAGATGGAATATTCCATGATATTGGGGCAGATTTTGGAATTAAAAGAAACTCTGCTTCAACAAAATTGTTTAGGGGATGAATATCCTGAAAAAAACTCAATGATCTCCCAGTTGATTTCTTCACTGGGTAAACACAGCCGTGTTACATGGGGACTCAGATGGCACCAATATTCCTTGCTTCATTAAAGCAGAACTCGTCTTGAATATACCTTCATCCGCTTCTCCAGACATGGGATATTGTTTTGCTCATGGCAAATTGCTCCTGGTTTAAGCTTAATTTGAACTGCTCATACTCCTTTCAACAGGCCTAGGTCATATGAACTAGTGGTCCATAAAATATTTGGCACTTTCTCCAAATCTTCCTGGAGAAATGACATTTTATTTTTACCATCACCATTCTCTGCAGTATTTCCATATTCTTCACTTTAATCCAATAAGTAAGACTTTTAAAAAAAATACTAATTCATCATTAGAATAATCATCCCTGAAAACCTCTTTGTATGCCATGTCTGTCAATCTATATCCTTCACTCAGGGCTATCACTGCTCTCCATCCTCTCCCCTCATGATCTGTTCCATGGACAACCACTCTTTCCTCTCTGACCACTGCTGCTTCTAACTATAATGGGATAATCTGTCTTCATCATTCATGGGTATTTCTGGTCTAAACAAAAACCTTAAAGGTATTCTCAATATTTTACTTACCAATTTATGTAACCCCGATAAAAAACAGTCAGTCCATGCAACATTACTTTGTGATCTAAAGAAACTCCCTGCAATGCTTTCTGGCCGTGGAAGGCTAATGTAAATGTGTTCACATTCATATTATGTATCCCTGGAGTGGAACACACTATTCCCTCATCAGCAAAAGATATGATGATGTTAAGTTTTGTCATCAAGTCACATCCTAGTATGCTAACTGGTGTCTGCTGGGAATATAATTAGGGCATCGACACATCGTGTTCTCCTATAGAGATTGGTAATTTGTCTGTAAAATGGACTAAGCTCATCACCCAGAGAATCCTTGTGTATTCATGGCAATGCCTGACATTGGGTATTTTCCCTCCCAGACACAGGAACAATTTGCTCCAGTGTCTACAAGGAACGAAAATGTCTTGCTTCCCATCGTTACCTTGACCCTTGGTTCCCATTGGGGGTCCGGTGTCACTGACAGTACTGAACACATCAGGTCGCTCTGTGGGCTATCCTATTGTGGATATAAATTCATCCCTGTACCTGTGAAACAATTCCCTTCTACCACTGTCACACTCCCTAGTTTAGGTGCAGGTGTTTGCAGTATTCCTACATTTGTGTACCATGACCTGTTGTGTCTGTGCTTGCTGGGTCTGTATCTTTTGGTCTTGCATAGGCACCTACTGTGGTTGCCCTTGTAGCAATTGCATTTTTAATGGAGTTTGCTGTGCATGTGCCTGATTCTGTGTGTAATCTTGGGCATAATATTCCTGTGGTTTTGTATTTTATTGTGGAGCAGAGCCCATACCCCCTCTTGCAGTGTGCCAATTTTGCTGCATGCCCCTTCTACGTCTACTTGTTCTGGCTATATGTCCCATCCTCTGCAATTCCAGCATTGTTGCTGCTGTCTGCCATTAAATCCTCCTCCTCCCTGAGGGTTCTGAAATCCACCTCATCCTCCTCCCCTGGGTCCATTCCCTTTTCCTCTTGCCAGAAATTGTACCCACTCTGATTCATAGGTTATACTACATTGCTGTGCTGCACTGGCCACATCTCTTGTGTTGCCACAACCTCATTACTCTTTAATACTGCTCCCTCTATGGCTAGTTTTGACAATTTTTCTGAACTAACTTCGCTTCCTCCTGCTTTCTACTCTTGGCTTTCTTCTTATTCTTCACTTGTAACAATCTTTAATGGTGCACATTAGTCAACTGTATTTCTGGCCATGGCTTTGCTTCCATCCCTACCAGATTCTTCATTTGCCTTTGCACTGGCTCGGGCAGTCCTTGACATAAAATGTGGTCAGATAATGCCACTGTTTTGTCCCAGTGTTCTCTCATCTTTAGACACCATCTCTCTTAAATATCTTGAAAAAAGGAAGCAGGATCTTCATCCTTGCCATCTTACTAGTCATTATCACACCCACATCTGATTTATTGGGATATTGTACTCTGAACGCTATATCGTGTGTCGTTTTTGTGCAGTCACACCCGCTTATCCTGCTCACTTCCAAATGTCATCTGCCCTCTCCCCTAGGATGGCTGTTAGCAGGGCTTTTATGTCAACTATAGCTAGTCTCATTCCTGATGTCATTCTTTCTAACTTATAAATCCATGTTCCTGCACCTGAAGTGACACTAGGTAATTTACATTTCAAATTATCCTTATCCATTTGTGACCACAGAATATATTGTGGTTGTCCTCCCTCTTTTTCTAATAATGGGAATTGTGAAAACCCTTATCCACAATCATACCTACCTACGCTTTGTGTCTTCCAGGTGGGGCTAGTTCAACGTGCTTACCTCTGTCTTGGTAGTGACCTTAATCTGCTTACATAAGGCAGGGTTACATCCCCTTGACTGTACAACCGTGCTTGTGGTAGCTCAGTGCATGGTGTCAGTTCTGGTGTTTTTTCTTTGGGTCCTCTAAGTCTGAAAATGTTACCCCTTTCTCTACCCTCAAATCTTCCGAGAAACAGCCTGCACCCTGCACTTTCTAGTTTTCTTTCCTTTCTTTGTCTGACATAATTTTGCCCCAGCTCGTATGACTTTCATCCCTTTCCACATCATCAAGATCTAGTTTATTTAAAGACAGTGTTCTATGCTCATCTGTTAATTCATCACCTGACCCTCCTCCTGTTTCCCTCGTTAAAGATCCTTCAACATCCCCTTGGGTTTTATTCCCATCTTTATCTCTCATTTGCCTATATAAATCCCCCTCCCTCTTCCCCATGTTTTCTGCTTCATGTTCGTCAGCCCATGTCTGTATTCTCGGTATCCCTTGAAGCTCCCTGCAGGGCTGTAGTGACCATCTCTCTTTCGCAAATCGTTCTGGTGCTTCGATCAGCCTTATGCTTCTATGAAATAAATAATCTATCTCATCATCATTTAGTCCGCAAATTCTGTTCATCTCATATTCCCTTCTTCTCATCTCATCTCTCTTTTCTCTTTTTCTTCTTGTCTTTTTTCAACCTGCATACTTACATTCTCTTTTCTCTTTTTCCTCTTGTCTTTTTTTCAACCTGCATACTTGCATTCTCATTTTTATCTCCTATCGCTTCTTCTCTTATATTCTCTCCTTTTCTTTCCTTGCCTCATACCTTCTTCGTTCGTCCTTTTGCTTCCTCTCTTTTTCCATCTCTTCTTTGTATGCTCTCCCATTCTCTCTTTCTTCCCTTTCTCGAACCACATCATCTAGTCTGAGTAATATATGTCCTTCCATCCATTCATTCTGTATTATTGTTAATACCTTAGCCTTATCTTTTACTTTCCCATGTCTCCTTGCCTCCTCCTCTATCTTCATCTTTCTGTCCTGTCTGTCCTTTCTCTCATCACGCTGTTTACTTTCATTGCGTGTTGGCATATATTTGTATTCTCTACTTTTGCTCTCTTCTACATTGGCCTCGCTGTTATAAGCGGGGGGCTCGTATGTTGGATTAACATGCACCCATCGCTGCTTTCAATTTCTTTAAAGGATAACATCCCTGTTCCTCAGTATCTGTGTTCTTGTTTTCATAAGGGGTAAGAGGAGTTTTTTCAGGAGTGAAAAGAGGAGTCGTAGGCGTTATATCCTCCTCCTTATGCTGATTAAGCATCCACTCCTTCTCAGGTGGATCTTCTTTCTCGTCTGATACATTTTCCACAACTCTAAAATGGCCAATATTTTCTGTAACACCCATGATGACAAGTCGATCTCGACTGTTGATACTTACCAGACCTTTTATTCTTTTATTTATTTTATCAAGTGTACCACACTGATTCATTTGAGCAGGCACAATCAATCACCACTTATTACCAAAAAATACAGTTTTTTAACCATCTTTTTATTCCTTCATTTACAGTTACTATCAAATTTAACCATTTCCTTTTTTATTATTGATGTTTTAAATCTCTTCTTTATTTTATCATTATTCTCCTTTGATTTTTACCCTCCTGATTGACATCAATCTATTGATTTAAAAATCTGATCTCCTTAATTTTTTACTGGTGTTTTATATCTCCTAATCTAGACACAATAAAAGTTTTATACTGACATATTTACTCCATACACAGGTGCATATTTACATTGTGTACGCCTTCATTTACTATCTTAAGTAAATGTATCTCATCTCACTTTTTACCCCATTTTGGAGTTTAACATGCACTCTTCTACTTGGCTTTGCCTGAGGAATCCTTAAATAATACTCCCATATTTGGAGTTTTAGTGCATACCCTTCCGCCACTCTTGGACCCAGGAATTGAGGAATCTGTTTGCATTCTTTCGTATCCCTAAAAATCCTGTTACTTCTATATTTGCAATATAGTCCCTCCCACTATTTTTGCGACCTTCTATTCTCTACGTACATCCGTGGCTCCGTTCGAGTCCTTAGGCATTGACTCTTCCCCAATCGACCAGTTTGCCTGCGGGGGACCAGACAGGAATTTCATCAAAGGGGGACCTGCCAACTGATTTTTCTCACACGTGTGTATTTGTGTGCCGATCTCCACGGGTAGCTCCACGGTCTTCTGGCTAATTGCGGAATCAATCAAGAGTCTGAGAGTCTAGATCTGGGCCTAGGTCAATTAGACATGTGCTAGAAGGAATTACCAATAATGATCTTGGACCCAAATAACTGGACAGACTCAAAGTACTACTTTAGTATCAGTATAGAGATAAAGTAGGGCAATCTAGTGAATAACTGGCTGTAATTCATGCACTCACACCCAAATGTGATTATACAAAGGTTTTATACCTCGATATACATAATCTATGACATCATCCTGCGTGGCCAAATAAAACCTATTGAAGGGAGGGATTGGTTAAGGGAACATATGTACTTATAGTATATATAAGTATTAATAGCTTCATTGGCTGTGCCCTTATCTGGTAGGTACGCCACACACTACATCTAAATACGTTTAATACTGATTATAGTGGAAGAATTGCAGCGGGTTGGTCTTTGTGACATTGTATAACAGGTTGCTACATAGACCCTCTGATTGGTTGGCATGCTTTCCCAACCTTGGACTTTCAGCTTGTTAGCAGCACATAGGCAATATGAAAGTCAGGTGCCACAAGCAACGCCAGACTACTTCCCAATTTCCCAATTAGTCCATTGTCTCTCATCGGTCAGGCCTAATCCAAGGCTTCTCCTTTGTAGTTGACCTCAAAACCTCAAAGCCTGCTCTCTGCTCTGGGACATTCAAGGGAGTGTAGGCACACTATTATCTTTGTTTGGGCTTAATGAATAGCCCTTGTTTTCAACTTCTGAATCATGTGTGAGGAGACCACAAATGTGTCCATCTAAACATTCTATTACTGCTATTTGATTCAATTGAATTTGATGTCATTACTCTTCTTGGCATCTAGAGACTTTCTCACTCCATCGTACATGAGTGTTCTGTATCTTTAATTGCCTAATACTTGTCTCATGCAGATGTTTTCTCCTTTGCTTAATTTAAGAGAAATATGTCTTACTTACATGGCTTATCCTTTTGACTCCCCTTGTGCTTTGCAAATATTCCTTGAAGTAGCATCCTGATCCCAGGCCAATAGACTCCTCTTTATTCCTCCCGCTAAGCTGTTTTTCCAGTATCTCCCGACTCTGCAGCCCTGGTTTGTCGCCGAGGTAGCTTGAATGGTTTTAATATGAGGCCGACAGCCATCTTTCTATCATGGCCACTCTAGCTATTTTGTGTTTTCCTCTGCAGCAAACTTCTATATAACTCATCTACCTTGAGTTTCTGTCTTTATACATGTATTAATCAGCAGGTTACTTTGTCTTCTTTGCACATACAATTTCTTCATATTCTATCACTTGTTTCTCTTGTTACTTCAGTTACATCCTTATTCTTTCAGTATTTGCATATCGTTTCAGTATGTCTCAGTATCTTTCCTATATGACGTCACTCTGCTCTTGTCAGATTTCACTTATAGCTCTATGATGTCCAATGGTGCATGCAGACATCCCTCCACCCTCTCAGTGTGAGGCTACATTTGATACGGTTGTCTGAGTGCATATCGTCTCTCATACACTTAATACGGTATTGGGATGATACCTAGTGCCTCACTTGGGGGTCTTCTCCTACTGTTCCAGTATGACGGAGGTGAGGGGGCGGGACCTAGGGATAACATGTCCCCCTGCTCCTCTACAACTTAATAAATATTTACCTCCTTTTTTTCTGTGGCGCAAGAGTTGTATTGTTAAAATTATACTGTAAAGAACTGCAATTGGGTTTGTTTAAAAAAAGAAAATAATTCAGAAGAACATGCCGGCGATACTATGAAGACACTGTACACAAGCACACTACCATATTGTCTCGGAAGGATAGCTCAGCAGCAACGTGCTCGCCTTGGAAGCAAGACGACACAGAGCAACACAGGTTCGCTCCCGGGGTCCGCACTTAGAAACTCTGGGTATTAAGCATGTTATAAATAGCCTATCATATCATACCTATCATATCACAACACCTTGGGCCTCATTCCGAGTTTGGAGGTAACCACGCCGCTATTTGCGGCATGGCTGCCTCCAAAATCATTCCGATTCCGCCCTGGTTAATGGAGCAATTACCGGTCCATTCCAAGGTTGGCGGGACCGGTAATTCCCCATTCACCAGGGCCCTTCCCCGTTCCCAATGGGAATGGGGAAGGCGCTAATAACGGTACCGTAAATTACGATACCATTATTAGCTCTTAAGTCCCTTTGCGGGTCCCGTCCTTAACGCTTGCTTAAAGCAGGCATTAAGGAAGGACCCGCAAAGGGAACTCGTAGTAGGGCGGTAAGGGTTTAACGGCACCAGTCTTGTTACCGGTGACCGTTAACCCTTACCGCCCTACCTGTAATGAGGCCCCTTGTCTCACTACAGGCATGCCCTAAGCACAAAGCTAACCTCAGTGCCTGCAAGGAACCTGTTTTGTGCATCCTGGCTGACACTGCTCCCAGACATGGCATAAGTAATGCCTGGGTGCAGTGCACTTACCATAGGTGTCCTCGGGCATAACCCCAACCAAACCTTTGGCACACTGCACAATGCCTACCTAGTATGTCTGATGCCCTGGGTGCAGTACGGCTGACTGCATTTCCTAGAGAGGCATGGCCTGTGACCTGGTTTAGCTGGCACCGTGCCCAGTTATGGTCTTCAGCCATGTCTGGGTATAGCATGGCAAACCATATATGGGCTTTGGTTCTGTCCTGATGCCATCCGTCTGGTGCAGGACCTTTGGCTATGCTTGGGCACAGTGACCCCACATGTGGTGCCCACCTGGCATTTTGAGTATACCAGGGGGCCACCGAAGCATCTCTGCCTCCCTCTCCATGCTTCTCTCTCGCTAAGGCTCTCGGCCTCTCGGCTTCTCTCGTGTTCATCTTCCCCAAGCTCTCACTCTTGCACTCTGATTCTCTCAGCTGTCACTCTCTCTCGCTTCTTCTCTCTCCCTCCGCCCCCCCCTCTCTCTCTCTCTCTCTCTCTCTCTCTCTCTCTCTCTCTCTCTCTCTCTCTCTCTCTCTCTCTCTCTCTCTCTCTCTCTCTCTCTCTCTCTCTCTCTCTCTCTCTCTCTCTCTCTCTCTCTCTCTCTCTCTCTCTCTCTCTCTCTCTCTCTCTCTCTCTCTCTCTCTCTCTCTCTCTCTCTCTCTCTCTCTCTCTCTCTCTCTCTCTCTCTCTCTCTCTCTCTCTCTCTCTCTCTCTCTCTCTCTCTCTCTCTCTCTCTCTCTCTCTCTCTCTCTCTCTCTCTCTCTCTCTCTCTCTCTCTCTCTCTCTCTCTCTCTCTCTCTCTCGTTCCATTCACTCTCGTACCCTTCCTCTTTTCCATGGGCTTTCTCTCATTCCTGCTCCTTCTCTAACCTATCATTCTCCGGCACGTTGTCTACTTTCCCTTGCTTTAGCTCTTTCCATCTTTCATGTCCTGCTTCTTTCTCCTCGCTCTTATTTTTCTCCTCTATTGTCCTGCCTCTTGGGGTCACTTCACAACCACTCTCCTCCATTCTAAATTCTCCTTTCACGCCCTTTCTCTCCCACTTCTTCACCCTCCCATTTTACCTCTCTCCCCTTCACTCCCCATTCCCTCTCACCCTCCTCCTTAGTCTCTCTCCTCAATTACCTCTCTCCCATTCCTCTCTTCTCTCTCCCTGCTCGTCTGCCTCTTTCCCTCTCCCCCATCTCCCTCTCTTCTCTCTCTGTCCTCTTGACTCTCCTTGTCTTTCTTTCCTCATCTCTATCGCTCCTCCTCTGATTCTCCAGCTTTCTTTTCTAACTTCAGCCTTTCTCTCTCACTCCATCTCAGGCCCTCTCCTCTGCCTCTTTTTCCCCCTCTCCTCTGCCTCTTTCTCGCCCTCTCATTTTCCTCGCCCCATGTGTCTCTCATCTGCCTCTTTCACTCCCTCAGCTCTCTTTCCCCCTTTGACTTCCTATCTCTCTCTCTCCATCTCTCGCACCCCGCGCTCTCCCCCTGACTCTAATTCTCTCCCCGCCCCACAACTCGGCTGCCCCCCTCCCTGACTGATGGCTGATTTCCGCAGCGTTGCAATGCCGGGTTCACGCTCCGATCGGACTAATTAAACGCAAGTTGCTGACAACATCTTCCGGGAGGGCCGAGGCCTTCAATACAGTGAAAGGACTTTTCAGCGTTCTTTGTGATGACTTCATTGGATCGAAGGAGAATAACCCCCCGCCCCTCCGTAAACAAGCATAGTGGGACCGGGAACCTACCACCGGACATGTAACTATTGTCTGCACTGCCTCCAGCACTCACAGGGTAGCTCAGACCAGAAAGCTCAATGGGTTACGTGCCTGCTGCAAAGCTTGAATCAGAACTCTGCTGGGGTCAATAGAGTATAGGACATTGATGTAGACATCAGTAACACGAACTTTTAAGCCAGAACCAGGTCTGTGGTAGCAGGTGTAATATATAAACATGCTATGACAATATGAACAGGAGTTGATAGCTCATGGGTTAGGCGCTCAGCTCTGACATGGGGCAAGTCTGCACTTTGGCAAGCTTGAATCCCAGCAGCCCGTCTCAGCTTTACGTCTTTCCGAGGTCGATAAATTAGGTAGCATTCAATTAGGTATTAATAACAGCTTTTATTACAGTGCTTTTAGTAATCCGACAGGAGAAGCACTACATACAAATAGTACAGTATTATTTATATAGCAGGCCACATTCACATGTTTCTCCACTTGAATATGACCAGTGCACACGTGAGTAGTGAACTCACGCATCCTCTGACTGTTCTCTGATTCACAAAATGGTTCACACATTGGGCCTCATTACGGGTCCAGCGGTAACCCTGCTGGTGCTACCAGTGGGTTGCCGCCGGACCATAAATATTTGCAGGTGCCTGACTTCCTGGTGCCACTGGCTCATTACGAGAAATCAGGTGCTGGTAAATGTGTTAATCACCATTCCCATAGAATCCCCTAGTACTCTATGGGAGTGGGGACACGGAAGCACAGGCACAGTTGCTAATGGTGCCGGTGGTGCTTCTGTGACCGGTCTGCCTACCATGGCCGCTGTGCCCTGCAGGGTCAGAGCTGTCGGGCACAGCGACTCCGGCAGGCAGACCTGTAATATGCCAGTCCGGAAACAATAATCCCGGTGAGCTTACCGGCACCCTTGTTTCCGGACCGTAGCGTCTCAGGCCACTCATGCCACCCCTAGCAGGGCTCCCGAAGTGGCACAGACACACCTCCATGCTCGCCTTACCTGGACATCCTTGGTGGGGAGTTGGATGTGGGCCAAATAGGCAAAAGCAGGCTCAAGAACGCCATGCGGGATCCAGAAATTCTGTTAACCAGACATCCGGCGCGACTTGGAAATCTCGTGGGATCGCCCAACAACACTATTTTGTTGGGCGATGCTACCAAGGCCACGCCCATCACCAAACCTGTGCTTAGCGTTCATCACAAGTGACGCTGCACCTGCTCGTAGCTCTGCTCAGGCTTTCCCCAGCATCTGACCTGGAAGGAAAGAAGATTCCTGACCTTCAAGGAAATAAGAAGACATTGATACCTAGCTGGGGTGTGTGTTGGACTGTTCTATTCTGTTGCATTCCCGGCTCCTGGGACTCCTGGAACTCCCGCGTTGCATACTAGCTCCCCGCCCAGCAGAGGAAAGGAAGGCGGATAATAGTGTGCAGAACATTATTCCCAGGGTTTTCATACTACAAGAAGTACTTACCTGAACATGCTCCGGATTCTGCATTGCTGTTCTTACCTGAGAACATTAACCTGATTGTACGCGTTTCTACCTTGTGAACGAACAAGAAGAGAGGTTAGACACTGGCTACCACAGCACAGTAGAACAAGATATTGAAGCATCGCGCCAAAGAGAAGCGGACACCAGCAGGACTGTGTCGTTGGACCCAGTGAAGCAATTGGCCCGGTCAGCTTCCAGGCCTCCTTCATCTTCCACTAAGATACGCACACACACCAGGGGGAGAACAGGGGAGGGTGCGCACACACAGACCACCCACTTAAGCTCTTGCCTTGCAGGAACCCCACCCAACACTACAACCATTAGGCGGTAGGAATTATGGAGGTCGGTACAACCCTGCACCCCACGCATTGACCGCACTAATCCCTTATAACACTCCATTTGGGATCAGTGTTGGAGTGGTGGGTACTTGATCCAGAGCACAGGTGATCGTTACACACATGTATATTCCTGACTGTCAAGCAGTAAATACATGCATGTCTGATTCACAAAGGGATTGACTTTCTCTGTGGCGTTCCCTTTGATGCTCCTGACCCCAGCAACAGAGGCATGAGCAGTGCTGCATTGTATTGTGACAAATTAAGTGTATTCGCCCCTTCTCCCCAGGGGGGAGCCACCCCCTTTGATGCTAGGGAGGTGAGCTTTGTCCCGCAAGACCCTTCCTAGTTGTCTGGGCATGTGGGACCTCACTGGGCATAACTCCCCTGTAGGGGACAAGGACTCTCATTCCCACAAGGAACTCCCTATGCAAGAAACATTTTCTGCCTAGCTCTCTGAAGTAGCTACGTCTTTAATGGGCAGAGCAGTGCAGAGCCGTAGAGCCTGCAGCCCGCAAAGGAACGAGCGCCACAGGAGGACGCTGGACACCTACTGCAACGGACCGTGGGGAAACCACTGTCAGTATGGAATAATGTAGACCATCCTATGTGGTGTCGGACCACAGAAAAGCCGTGGTGGACCTGGGGCCCGATCAACAACGCTGTAACAAGGGAGGATGGCAGGAATGAAACCTCCCTTTGGCAGCCGTACGCGAGCACACCGACACCGCGTGATGCCGAGAGTGGGTCTGCTGTGGAGTTGAGAAAGAGGAGACCGAAAGTCAAGGCAAGTGGCCCGTGATGACGCCAAACCCTGAAAATCCACTCACCCGGGTGAAGGTACTGGAGTAGAACCCAGAAGGGGGAGGCAACCGGGATTGTGGAGGAACAATGTATGCCATTACTAAGAGACTTTGAAAAACTGCTCTGAGTTAAGTTCAAGTATCAATCTCGAAAATCAAACACAGAGAAAAGGGGAACCCAGTGGAGTGGCCCCAGGACCTGGGGTGTGATGCCACCATTAAGGGTAAACCAAACCCCAACTAATAGAGCGTCAAGCATAAAGTGTCTGCAGGACTAATATACAGAGGAAGGAATGTAAAAGACTACATCCAGAAAGAAGGACATTGTTAGGTTGTGCACGCTCTGGGATTGCCGACCTATATACAGCATGAACTACAAAAGCTCATGAAAGAGACACTGAGAACAGGATCAATAGTTTCTACTAACTCGTTTCCAGTTAGTGGCAAAATCAAACTTGTTGCAAGTGGAAAAACCCTGAATTAAAGACGTATGGCTAATGGGAAGGTGCAAGAAGATATAGATTTTGGCAATTTTTAGTTATTACTGTTAGTTGTAGGGTCAGATAATTGTAGGTTTTGGACTGAGAACATATTCTCTTTGTACTTTTAACGACAGAGGAGCACCCTTAGGTTGGTTCGGGAGGGAACATTCCTATGGCAAAAGAGCGAATTAGGCATTTTTCTTGTTATTTAAATAAACAAGTTAATCATGTCCAACGTTAGTCCGACTCCTTCTTCTGCCCAGGAACAGTATCTATTCAAAACTCATGAAAATGATTTCCCTCCCCCATACTTGGCATACATGTTTCTATTTAATGTTTACATCTACACGTAGCAAAACGAAGTTGGAAAGTTGAAAATTTAAGGCCCGCTTCATCAAATAGCGCAAGGTCGAAGAGCACATGAGTAAGGCGCTGGTCTCTGGCAAGAAAGCAGTCTGCATGGCCCATGTTCAAAACCTTTTGGAAGGACACAATTATCTT
Source organism: Ambystoma mexicanum (assembly GCF_040938575.1). Classification (NCBI taxonomy): domain Eukaryota; kingdom Metazoa; phylum Chordata; class Amphibia; order Caudata; family Ambystomatidae; genus Ambystoma; species Ambystoma mexicanum. The sequence goes on along the minus strand of NC_090931.1, from coordinate 1,421,218,379 downwards.
TTCATCCTCCCGAGGTTGATAAAAAAATACCATTAAAGTAAGATAATAATACTTGCTACTTCGGCTCATTGAAGCTGGAGAAATCCATCACAAAGCACTTTATGAAACATATATTACTGTATAAAAACGATTATTACAATATCATTATTTAAGTCTCTCACAGCATATTATTTTATGCCCTTCCATCTGCCCTGTGTAGCCTGCAGCCTGCGGATTCAGTCTCGCTACTAAAAGGGTAAACAGCTGTTTTTCTAAATGTCTTGGGTGATTTATGGTTAAGGTTTGCATGTGCTTGAGCATCAGGGGACTTGAAGAGAACCCTTAGGAATTTCCCAAATCTCCCTTGGATTGGACATATATGGTGCCAATTCACAAAGATTGGCACTGGAGAAAAACAGGTGATTCCTGTGAGCATCTCAGATTTGCACCTGCTTCCTTATACCTTACGCACAATTCCTAAAACTGGAGCCCTGGATGTTGACAAATGGAGAATCATTTGGCTATCTATGTCTTCTTTCATTTGCTCTTTTACTTTAGCTGCTTCGCTCTTTGCTTTCATTCTCAAACATCACTTGCTCTACCCATACTCCTCAGACTCTTGCTCATGTGCCTGTTTCTGTCTTTTTCCCTCGCTCTGCATCCTCTGCTTCTATCCCTCTCTGTCCCGCTCCCTACTTACTTCCAACTTTACCTCCCTTTTTGTCGTCTCCCTCTCTTTTGCTGTTTCTCCCTCTCTTTGTGTCTTTCACACTTCGGTCTGTCGTGTTGGCAAGGCTTGCAGACTACTTCAGTGCATGGGATTTTGAGTCTCTGGTGATGCTGCAGGCCTGTTCTGTTCTGTAGCTTTTTGTACTGTCCCTAGGTTTACATTTAGCTCGATGTGTATTTTTCCTCATCTTTGAGCTTTTTGAAGCTGTTGATCTTTCTTCAGAATTGCTCCGAGTCTATTTCCTTGTCTTCCCATGTTTGGGTCAGTCTAGGAGGAAGTGGTCCTCGTTATTCACCAGCCCTACATCCTGTTATTGGCAGATCCGATCTTGCTCTGCTTTCCAAGACAGCCCGAGATCACCCCTTTCTCTCTCTAACCACCGTTTCTCTACCCAGTTGCTTCAGACACTTGGTCACCTGTGTCCCTCTCCCTCCCTCTATTCTTCTCTCTCCAGATCACACTCCCCCCTCAGTTCCTCTCTCTCGCTGTCGTGCGCATACTCTGTCCCCGTAAGCGGCTTGGTGGCAGCGCATTTTTCATTCACACCTAGGGTGACCCTTCCGAGGTGCAGCACAGTGTGCTGGCTTTGCATTAATGTGAGGCCAGGATACCTTTAAAGAGGTGTCATCAGGAAAGTGATGAGGAAGCAGTCAGGGCAATGTGTGTGCTAGGGCTACACACCCACAGTGTTTGTGGCAGTGTGTGTGATTGTCTTACATGTTTAGGTGTCCATGGTGCTGTTGGTGTGGCTGTAGCATTGTGCATCGTGCATTCTGTGTCTTTCTGCTTCTGAGTTTGTGTTTTCATTTTTGTTATTTTATGAGGGTTATTGCATTGCGATGTTTAATACCTAGAGGTCACTCCAAAGTATGAGTGTTTCGACAGAGCGGAGCTAATGTCTGAGGCAGGAGAAATGCCTATGGAAGATGTGTTTATTTATTTATGCATGTATTTATTTATAGCATTTGTGTAACGCCCAGCCCCAGCGCTATCACACCGTTTGTACGACAGAAGCAGTAAAGTTTAGTGTAGGTGTTCTAGAGAGTGGGTGACAAGCAAGAGCCTTGGGGGACACCAGTGGGAACTGGGATTGGGTCGGCTGCTGAGTTATCAATGGAGACTCTCGAGGAGTCCTAGGTAGACCAGAGCGAGTATGTCTTCTGCGCTCCCAGAGGGAATGGTGTGTGTCTTCCCTGGCAGGTGCCTTCCAGATACATTAATCAATCACAAAATGGCGCTTGCCTCTACCTGTAGATGGACAGCTGGCATTGAGGGGCCGGTCCTTGGTCACCTGCTTGGTTTTAAGCCATCAGGGTACTTGTCGAAAAGTCTTTAGTGGTTCCCTGTGTGTTGCCGTGTGCTTTTATTGATTGTGGTGAAACCTCTCTGCAACTACTGATCCAAAGAAATAAAAAATGATCTGAGTTGTAAAAGCAAAATTAATTTGATTTTTTTTTTTCTTTTGCTGCATGCTTCTGTTGAAGAGTTACCTTCAGCTGGTTACGGAATTACCACAACTTTTTTCCTGCACTGCCAAACTTATAATCAGCCCCATTAACTCTCAGAAAAATGCTTTGAACCAAGACTGGCAGGCACATTGAATGCAGAGCCTGATGGTAAGGTTTGATTAAAGTCAGCTCAAAGATGGGTGAGAATGGACATAGGGATGAGTATGGCCATGGTCAGGCAATGGGTGGGCACATAACTAAACAATACCTACGGATTGTGTGTCCCTCATATGTCATTCCTGGGTGCCCCTCCTTATATGCCATTATGTACTCCAATGCCATCGTTTAGGCTTATAGGTGTCGCTTACTACTAGCCCAAATTAAAAATAGACTAGGACCAAAGTTAAACTATTTTATTAACTGGAAACCACCAGTTCCTATTAGTCACTCACTAACTTACTGTGAGTTCTTTTTTTTTGTGAGACTGCATCTTGTACTTACATTATACTTAGGAGTATAAAGATGTCTATAACAAACAATGACTTAGATCAAGTGATGTTATCTCACATGTATATTAAAGACATATTGATCGGGCTGTTTTAAGATGCTTAGCAGGGCCAGACAATATTTCCATTTTTTTTTTTTTTGTTTTTTGTTGCATTTTTAAGGTGCTCACACAGCCCGCGATCATCGAGGCGCTGTTACAGGAATTGTTTGTTTTTTAGTTGCTTAATTGTCTTTTTTTTCCTTTCTTAGTTGCGTATTTATAACGCGCTTAAATACCAGGAGGCTTCTAAGCGTGGACCCGAACCTGTGTTGCTTCGTGTCGTTTTGCTTCCAAGACAAACATCTTGCCGCTGAGCTATTCTCCCGGGACAATTAGTGCTCTCACTGCACTGCATTCCACTTATAGTCTACACGCTTACTGAATGATGTGTGGTCAATAACCAGAACTTTCAAAACATGTCAACCCTTAGACAGGACAGGTAAATTTGCTGCAGAATAATATGTATCGAGAAGCCTACACATCTGCCATCTGTACAAGCAGAACATCTGGCTGGCAACTAAGCTTGCACCTTGACCAGTCTGTATATATATCAGAGAGAAATAATTGGGTGAAGTGCGGGTGATTGAGGAAGGATGAAGCAAGAAGAGTAGGGACATCCAATAGGGCTCCTGGCTAAACCCTGATCTACCCAGGCAGGTCAAATAGTGAAAAATAACAACTTGATCAGGGTGAAGAGTAGGGAAAGAACCATTACCTGGTAACGTACACATATAGAAACTTACACTGACATCCAGGAGTCATAGGAGGCCCCATGCGATTGTGCGCCGTGAGGCCTGCGGGCGATTAGGTGGGTTAAGAAGAATTAACATAAATAAATAAATAAATATGCCTGAGCACCATGTCCCAACTACCGAAACATGACTCCACTGAGAACTCTAAACTGGACATCACAGATTGAAAGTACCCTGTCTTGCACATAGAGACTGCTGGCACTGCCAAGATGCTGTGAAGCTTTCATACATCACCGATGTTTGTTTGAGAAAAACCCATCCCTCTCATTCACCATCACAAGGAAGACAATCTGAGTTGGCAGAGCTGAGTAAGATTGGCCTTATCAGCCACGGTTGAGCCTCAGTAGGACGCAAACTCTCTCGCTTCACCTGGTCTCCCCTCCTCATAGTCAGAAGACTACACTCCCTACTAGCACCAGCTGCAGCTGGGAAGGAGCTAGCGGGTGACCCCCAACTTGTCCCGCTCCCATCCTAGTAACAATGTTGTCCCGACTTGCTTGGTTCCCTGGAGTGTGACTCTCGGGAGACAGCAAGTCGGGACAACCTGCATCCAGCACAGCCACTCTGCAAACTGAAGAGGCCGTCTACACACCAAGGCACTGCCGCCTGCTGCCACCTGCAGTTTTCTTTCTCTGGGTGGCTCTGCGGCCCCGGCTCCTTTTGTCTTGCTGCTAACGCTCTGACACCTGTCTTCTTTCCAATGCTAAAACTGTGTTCCTGGGGTCGTGATGGTCATGTTTCCAGTTAAAAAAACATGACCATCACCTCCCATGGACAAACCATTTGCATTTCAATTAAGCCAGGTGTTAAGAGCCATTAACACATTTAAATAAAAAAAATGGGGCGAGCCAAACGTGAATGACGCTCTGAGGTCATCATTACCTTGTGGGCAAGTGTCCTGCAAAAGGATCTTAAAAAGCTGGCCACCCTACTCGCCCCTGCCTCACATAGGTTGCCCTGTGTCAGGTGCCTGGCCCGGGGACTTTGCCACTGAACACTGCTTCATGAGACCTGGGATCTCATCTGGGCCCACCCTCCGCTAGTGGAAATATATCACTCCCTTCACTGCTTTAACCTCCCCCCCACCAACCCCCACACCCCCACCAGGCAATGACATCGGCCTCCCTGCTCTGATTTTCCAAAGCGGCACTTGATCCCATTAGCCGTGATCTGCAGGGCCCTCCTCTCGTATACTCCCCGAGCCCACCCCCCAGGGACTGTGCTATCAGCACCCCCCTCCTCTGTCCTCCCTTACAACGTCCCCTTGCATTTATCACCCTCTCTTTCACCCACATCAGATTCAATTAAGGGGCCTGACTTTTATCTGACGCCCTCTCTGATGGCTCAGCTCCCCAGCACAGCTCCCTGTCGGCTTTGATGTGTATCCACTCTGGGCTACCATAGTCCTCTGTGTAGGAGGAACGCCTCTTCTCCATCTTTGGACTCTTGCTCCAGGTGTGTATTGTGGGGACCTGTCTCGCGTACAAGTGTGCAGGAGGCTAGGCTTTAATTTAGACCATTAATCCAGAAATCTGTTTTTAAAACAAATCTAATCGTAGTGTCCCAATTTGACCAAAATGTGCAAACCATGTTCTCTTCTTCGTTACATGTTTTTCTAAGATACAAAGCATCTTGTTCTGTACACAACTTTGGGAATGTACATTGTCTATATCCTTACACCCCCTTCCAGTTAAATGGATGTACCCATGTTACAGATGGAAACATATGAGGTTGCAGGATAACCCTGGGCTTTACTTGGGAGTTTAGTGGCAATGTTTACTTGCTGTATGGTTTCATTTTAGCTCTCAATGCTGCCCTTTTCTAAAATGGAGGGAGTGAATTCTGAGCTCTTAAACGGCCCACAAATCAGATGCAGCCATAGGGTTCTACAACATTTTGCTCTCCAGATTTGTTGGACTGCAACTCCCATCAGCCAGATCTATTATAGCCAATGGTGAAGGATCATGGGTATCATAGTCCCAAACATGTAGAGAGCTGCAATGCTGGAGTGGATTCATGACTGATCTTGAAAGATGAAGACATTGGTTTCAATCCCAGGTTTAGCACTTGACATGTTGACTTTGTTTCAAAACACGAGCACTGATGAGTGCTGGCTGCATGAAACACGAGTTTTTTTTAATCAAAATGCATTGGCACAATTAATAATGGAATTTTGAACTGGTTTGCAAAATAGTTTTTTTCATTTTTAATAACCCACTTCATGGCAAGTGACCGCACGGTATATATATATATATATATATATTTTTTTTTTTTTCTATATGTCATGTTCACTCCATGTATTGTTTTAATGCTATATTTGTATGTAGTGGTTAGACATAGAATTTCCTTTGGAAATCATGTGTGCTCAATAAAATTTTGCATCTATTGAAGCAACTATTTGACAAAGTGAAGATTTTATTCGTGGCAAAGCACTTTATCTGTTTACATGTCCTTCAAAATGGAAAAGTGAAACCTGGCAATACCACCAAATGGTAATACCATTGCCACTACTTGGTTCGGCTGTATCACCACTGGTGGTATTACCAGAGGATTACAAGTGGTGGTAGGCGGTGTAAGTCCTCATTAATTAGAGTCCATAGGACTCCATGGGGATTTTGGCAGTATTATCACTGGCGGTATAACATCTGGCGGTAATTCTGACAATTGACGGTTTTGGCCGGTAAAGTGGAGGAATTTCTTCCAGTATGATACAGTCTGATACTGCACTGGTCACCTGGCTAGCCTCTGATTTCGGGCCCAGGTCTCTGCCCCCCCCCCCCCCAGTTGCACACCTGCTCTGCCTCCCGGCAACCCTTGCACTTGGGTCTGTATCTGTAACCCTACAGTCCCCCTACCTGCATTTTTGGACACCTGCTGTCTGCACTTACCCCTGAACCTGCCACCTGCTCGCTGCACGTCTTGTTATTATTTTGATCCCATGTACAGCACTGCTCCCTCCACTTCCCCCTGGCACTATTCCCCTCCTGCCTCCCCTGCACTTGTGTGATCTCAATGTCACTTGGACAAGTAAGATCGTAGTCTTTGTCATCCTTCTATTCCCCTCCCTTGCCTTGTCCCCCTTTGAAACACTTGTGTATAGGCGCGTTACAAATGCCATATCATATAATATCAGTATTCTGCTGGAGGTGTTTCCTCTGCCATTTTTTACCACACAGCTGAAGTCGTAATGAGACCCACTGTTCTGTAGACCTGCTCTGGGCAGCGTAGATCTAGCCTTGACTCGAAGCCCAAAGAGTCCTTGCCTCTCTGCTGATCCTCCCCAAAAGTATGTTCTTTTGTTTAGGAGGCTTGCTCTGTCGAAAACCAGCACATTTCTGTCAGTCGATGGCATAAATGACAGATACTAACACATTAGAGACATCACAGAAGTGTGGTTGGGGGTGAGATGTGCATTACGGAAGTGAGGGTACCTAGCTTGAGGAGCCAAGATTTTAACCTGTGATCTGCCGTTTAAGGCAGATCTCAGCGGCTGGTGCTAAACCTTTCAAGATGTTGTGGCAGTTCTGTGTTGCACAGTAAACATTTATACTTCGAGATATACAAATACTAAATAGAGGATATCACAGGGGCAAAAAACGCGGGTATTGCAAGCAAGACCACGCAGGGCAACAGAGGTTTGAATCCCGGATCCGCACATAGAAACCGAACTTGGGTATTAAGCGCGTTATGAAAAACCAATAAAATACAAAAAAATACAAAGAAATAAACGTGCAATACCAAGAGTGGCCAAAGAAAAACACAGCTATCTGTGGCTCGTTTATATCCCCTATGCTGACAAACTGAAAATACTGATGTCATTTTATTTTATTTATTATTTTATTGTGTTTTTATAACACAGTTAATATCTGAGTTTGGTTTCTAAGCGCGGATCCGGGATTCAAACCTCTGTTGCTCTGCGTGGTCTTGCTTCCAAGACCAGCATGTTGGCCCTGTGCTATCCTCCTCTCACTTTTATTGGTTTTTCACTGTTATTGGTAAGACATCACTTTTGTTGGTAAGCCATCACAGCTACCTATTTTTACGATCCTTTTCCTACCAGAAAATGCTGGACCATTTTGTGATTTTTCTTCCTTATTTTCCTTCAGCCTGTGCATCTTTCCCTTGCTGCCGGCTGCTTTCCCGATTCTCTGAAAACAGGACATGTCTGCCCATTATTGAACAAAACCAATCTGGATGCTGATCGTCCAACTATTGACCAGTAACATCTTTGCCCTTCCAGGGTAAATTCTTGGGAAGAGTGGTCTCTGGTCAATTAAATAAATGGTTAATTGACCAAAACCTGCCAGCTCTAGTTCAATCAGGACTTACCTTTCGACCTTCATGTAGTGCACAAATAAGGTGCCAGTTTTGGGCATTTCTTTTTTTTAAACATATTTTTATTTGGTTTCTCAGCCAACAGACAAACAATACAGTAACAAAAAAAAAACAAAGCATTCCCCCCTCCCCCCTGAGCGTGCATAACTCAGCCCATATACATCTTCTCTGGGAAGTTCTTTTCCTCTTTCACGTGAATAAGTCCAGAAGTCTTATATTATGTGGGCACCATTGTTCTTTATAGTCCTTTTGAAGAAATTCCAGTACCCCTCCCCAGTAATTTCTGAATCTCCCATGAACCCCTTGAATGTTATAAGTTATCAGTTCCAGTGCCAGGTGCGACCATACCTTCCGGGTCCAATTTACAACCAGTGGTAGGGATTTGCGTTTCCAATTGCTAGCAATTTCTAACCACGCTCCTATTAGGAGGCCCATAAACTGTCTTTTCTGTGGAGTAGTTAGTGTTTTGTCCTTTGGGTCCCAAAAGCCCCCCAACCATATTTCCTCCCCCAGGTGTTCTGTCCCAGGGAACATTCCAAGCATTTGGTTTTTGATCTCTCCCCAGTATGGGCTTATCTTCGGGAAATCCCACCATATATGTCTCCAGTCTCCTTTCCCACCACAATCTCTCCAACAGGTTTTCGGGGAGTTTGCAAACATCGAGTGCAGTCTCTCCGGAGTATAGTGCCATTGCACCATTATCTTCACCCACATTTCCCTCGTTTGGACGGCTCGTGTCAGTTTTGGCATTAGACCCCATATGTATTCCCACCTTTCTTTAGAAAGTACGGAGCCCAGTGTTTTCTCCCATTTCCTCATATATTGCCATGCGGTAGGTTCCTTTAGTGCATTTATAAATTTGTAAGTGGTGGAGACAAACCTGCTTTAGCCAGTGTGCGTCATGATATCATTCTCGAAGGGGGTCAATTCCCTAGTCAATGCTTCCTTTATACGTGGAATGCTCAGCCAGTGCTGTAACTGTTCATATTTATATCTATCTTTTATTGTTAAGTTCAGAAGTGCTTTGCAATTCTCGAAGGACCGGATCTGTTGGTCATGTTGCATATCTCCCACCATCCTGCACCCCCCTTCTTCCCACTTGCGATAGGATCCCTTTTCCATACCAGGGGGGAACTCAGGATTTCCAAACATTGGCATGAACGGGGCGGGATCTTTGGTCAGGGTTTCATTTTTCGTGGCGGCGTCCCAAACCCCCATTTCCGTCTTCATTATCTCGCTAATGTTGGTGTTAGGATGTCGGAATCTTTTATTGATCCATAGCAGATGCCTGGTGGATGTTGTTGCCACCGCCCTATCCTGCGTCTCCCAGATTTTCTCCCCCTGTTCCGAGATCCATTCCCTTAAGATCCAAAGCTGGGCCGCTTCATAGTATTTCTTGAAGTGTGGCATTGAACATCCCACCTCCCTTCTGTGTGCTGTCAATACCGCATTTGAAATTCTAGGGGTTTTGTTCTGCCAAACATATTTGGAGGCCACCTTCCGGAGTACTTTAAAAAAGGCCTGGGGGAGTTTTATCGGGAGCGCCTGAAACAAATACATTAGCTTGGGGAGAATTGTCATTTTCACTGCCGTGATTATCCCCCACCAGGAAATCGTTAATGGGTTCCATTTTAGCAGGTCATTTTTGACTTTTTCAAGGATTTGTGGGTAATTATGGGCGTACAATCTGTCTATGTGCTCTGTGAGAGTGATTCCTAGATATCTGATGCCCGTGTGGCTACTGTCAGTTGGCATTCTGTGGCGGCTTTACATATTACTTCTCTATTCCCGGCCAGAATCAACATCTCCGATTTCTGCCTATTTTTTTCAGCCCGGATATCTCTCCAAATCTTTCTATGATTCCCATTAGATGTGGGAGGGACGTCTCTGGGTCCCCTAGGGTCACCAGCATATCATCTGCGCAGGCCACTGCTTTATGAGCCTGCCCCGCCATCTCAATACCCTTCACCCCCGGTAGATCCCTTATTCTCGCCAAAAGTGGTTCCAAGTAAATGGCGTATAGAAGGGGGGAAAGCGGGCACCCTTGCTTTGTCCCTCTTTCTAGGAATACCCTGTCCGATAACCCACCATTCACTGCTATCCTTATGGACGGAGAGTTGCAGTTGGCCCTAATCATGTCTATAAAACCTTTGCCCATTCCCATTTTCTGAAGGACCCGAAAAAGGTAGGACCATTCTACTCGGTCGAACGCTTTCTCGGCGTCTAGGGCTATCAGTGCTGCTGGGGTTTGTTTAATGCCTATCTTTTCGATGCAGGTGAAGGACCCTTCTAATGTTATCGTGAGTCTGGCGATTTGGAACAAATCCTGACTGGTCCTGGTGGATTAACCTTGGGAGGATTGGTCCCAGCCTTGTCGCTAGAATCTTAGTGAACAATTTAGCATCCAGATTAATTAAGGCTATCGGGCGGTAAGCGGTGGAGAGTTGTTCCTCTTTCCCCTTTTTATGAAAGACCAGCACTTTTGCTTCATTCATCATTTGTGTCACATCTCCCTTCTCCCCAAATGTGTTATACAGGGATGTCAGTATCGGGGCGAGGATATCTTCATATGTCTTATAGTATATGGCGGTGTACCCATCCGGGCCCGGGGCTTTGCTATTCGGGAGGGACTGTATTGCTGCATAAACTTCTTCTATGGTGATGTCCCTGTCTAAGGCCTGTTTATCTTCTTCTGTCAGCCCGGGAAGGTGGACCCCAGCCAGGAAGGCTTCTTGCAGCTCCTATTTCGGGTGGTCAGTAGAGTACAATTTTTGGTAGAATCTACCTAGTATCCTTCCTATCTCTACAGTCTGTGTTTTAAGTAGGCCTGACTCATCTTTTAGAGCTCGTATTGTCTGGGCTTGCTGTTTTCCTCACAGCTGTCTTGCTAGCAGTTTGTCAGCTTTGTTTGCCTTCACATAATACCAATTTTTCGTGTATAGTAGTGCCCTTTCTGCTTTTTTAGTTCTGAGTGTTTCCAACTGCCCCTGAACATGTCTCATCGTGCGCATAAGTTTCCTGGTGGGCGTCTGAATCAGTTATGCTTGTATCGCTCCTATTTTCCCTTCTAATTCTTTCTCCCATTGACGATGCGCTTTCTCTTTCTGTGCTTTAAGCGCTATAAGATGTCCCCTCATGACCGCCTTATGGGCATCCCACAGTGTTCCTTTGTTTGTTCCGGGGGAGGTCATTGTTGGCCAAGTATTCTAGGATGTGTTCTCTTAGCGTCTGGCTCATCACCGGGTCCCTAATTATATCCTCTGGAAGGCGCCAGTTCCATAACCGGTGATGGTGTTTTGACCAATTAATATCTGCCCACAGTGGGCCATGGTCTGAGAGTGTAATGGGTTCAATCTCTATCTGTTTTATTCTACCGAGAAGCCCCACTGCAACCCATAGATAGTCTATTCTCGAAGCGGTGTTATGTACGTGTGACTAATAAGAGAAGGTTTTCTGTGTGGGGTTGCCGTTCCGTCATGCATCTGCCAGCCCTAGGTGCGCGAACTTCTGTTTTAAGTTTTTGGACGGGGTGCCCTGATCTCGTTGTCTGGGTCCTGATCTATCTAGGAATGGGTCCCACGCCAAGTTGAGGTCCCCTCCCAATATAATGTCCCCTGTGGCCTGCTGTTCAATTTTATTCAGGATATCTCTTAAGAAACCCTCCTGACCTGTGTTTGGGGTGTATACTGTGGCCAGTGTGAGGGGCGTACCTTCGATTGTCAGAGTTACTATCAGGCATCTTCTCTGTTTGTCTCTCCATACGGTCTTTACCTGTGCGTGTAATGAGTCTTTGAGCGCAATTAGAACTTCTGCTTTTTTATCCTGTGCGTTTGCCTGGAGTATTTGCTTGAATCCCTTAAGACGCACTTTCTGCTTGTCCCGGTCTCTAATGTGTGTCTCCTGAAGCATTACTATGTCATATGCGCCCTGCTTGATGGAATGTTCAACTTTTTTACGTTTGACGGGGTAGTTGAGGCCTCTGACGTTGTGTGTCAGGATCTTCATCCCCATTGGTCTTTGCGGACTATTAGGCCTGTCTCATATTCGCTTCTCCCATTCTCTGCTTTTGAGTTATGCTCGGTCTTCCCCGGTCCCCAACTCCCTTCCCCCCCCCAAAGAATTGTGCAACCCCCAACTGGCGCGTATCCCTCCTCCCTCCCCTAACTGCCCTGAGGATGTCATGATTATCTATTGTCGCTCAGGCGTGTTGCTGTGTGCTTCATGCCCTCCAACTCTCTCAGGGATAACCTTGAAGGGATTCCTAAACCCTTCCACATGACTTCAGTAACTCCCCAGTCCTCGCTCCCCCCTCTCCCGGCACCTGTTACATTGGACTCTCGATTCTGCTGTCATTTTCGAGTCTCCTTGTGCTCCGCTACATCTTACTTTTGCTCCACGATTCAATGCCCTCTGCTGGTCTTTATTTCCTTTTGCTAGGGCGCCTCACCCTTCTGTTTATCGTTTTCCATTCCCCCCTGCTCTTCCTCGCGGAGGGGACCGTGCCACTTGCTTGTGGGGAGTCGTCGTCCTGATCTTGTAGATTTAATATCGTCTGACCTTCCTCTCTAGTGGTTATTCGTTTTTGCACTCCATCCCATGTAAATATTAGACCAAATGGGAACATCCACTTGTATTTAATTTGGCGCGAGGCGAGTTCCTTTGTCATTGGGGCCATGTCTCTTCTTTTCTGGAGAGTTGACAAAGCAATATCCTGATAGAATTGTACCTCCTCTCCATTCATTCAGATATGGTCCAATGCCCTGGCCTTCCTTAGGATCTGCTCCTTTTGTGCATATCTCGTGAGAGCTACCAGCACGTCCCTCGGGCGGTCTCCTTGAGTCATTGTTCTCCTCGGGCTCACCCTGTGTATTCGATCGATCGGTATCTCTTCTTCCTCCTGCAGGTCGAGGATATCTAGGAAAACTTGTTGCACTGCTGATTTGAGGTCTTTGTCCTCGTCCGTCTCTGGCATGTTTTTGATCCGGATATTTGACCTTCACAATCTATTTTCTAAATCTTCACATTGGATCTCCAGATTATGCGTTAGACGGAACAGTTGTTCCTGCGTTTCAGCCACTTGTTGAGTTTCTTCCTCCATGTTCTGTACAACTTTCTCCAGGGTATCTCTTCTTTCACCCAGTCCTCCGACTTCTGTCTTTAATTCCTAGAGCGCTGATTTAAATTCGTTCTTCATGGCATCTAGATGCGAGTTCATTGAGTCCATAAATTGCAGCTGGAACTCCCCAAACCACGTTTTTAGATCTTCCTTCGTGGCCATCTCGCCGTGGTGAGTATCTACCACCTGGCTGTTTCTTGATGCTTTATGCGCTCTGGCTTTATCTGGATTCCCTATGTCACCCCCCCAGAGGTGGATTAGGCTCTGGTCTTGCTTCTGAGTCTGGGATGAGGGGTTTGACTGTCCTTGCTTCCCTCTTGGCCTTGACATCTGGGCCTGTGCGAGTTTATACCGTATGAAGGATGCCTCGTGCTATTTCGACTCCCACCTCACCGGGACCTCAACATACGAGTCTGTCCCACGCCCGGATCAAATCCTCTGCCGCCCACCCCGGATGAGTGAGGTTGGCGGGATAGTGCCAGGGGCCTCACAAGTTCTTATTTCACCCCGGCGGGGCCTTCCTGATGGCAGTGCCGGCCGTGTTCTTATCCCTCTGTTAGGGAGAGCACTCCCCCCTTCTCCTCTGCAGGCGGCCTCCCGACGTTGCCCTGGTGTGCTACCGGTCACCTGATGGGGAGGGCTGGAGCCGTCGTGTTCACGGGCCCCGACACCAGTAAATCTTCTTGGGCTGTGCTTCAAGTCGCCCGTGGTGTAGGCGCTCCTGGCGCTCACAATCCGCCTCCCCGGCGGGGGGTTGCCGATACCCCGACCGGGGAAGGGGACTTCCTTTGGCCAGACGGATCGCGGCGGTGACGCCGACTGATGGGCAGGCAGTGGGGGTGGTGGAGGGGCGGACCGGAGCAGACATGCTTGAGGGGCCCGACCACCATAGATCCACTTATGCGGTTTGTGAGGCCGCGCGTATCCGCCGCCCAGCTCGAGCTGATGGCGCTCCCAAAGCCCAGGGTCCGCTCCCCCGTCTCGGGGCGGGAGCAGTCGCTGTCCCGCTCTCCTCCACCGGACGACTCCCGGTCTTGATGAAGATTGTCGCTGCTCTCGGGCCCAGCTCGAGGTCGCGGCGCCGCAGCCCAAAGTGCCTCTCCGGCGGAGGGGGAGTCGGAGGGGGCGGACTCCCCTCCGGCCCGGTCGCTGCTCCTTGGCGGGTACTCCGCCTGCTGTGATCGGCGAGGAGGCCTCGTGCGTCGCGGTGTGACCGCCTTCGGGGTAATGTGCTTGGGGTGTCGTCCCGGCGAGAGCTTCAAGGGCTCATGCCCGTACTAGGACCTCGAGAGTGCAATATTACGTAGGCTGCTGCAGCGGCGCGGGAGGGGAGACGGAGCTCTGCTCACACACGTCCTCCCTCCACGGCGGCCATCTTGAAGTCTGTCATTTTTGGGCATTTCAATGCGGATCCCGAATCTCCACAGGGGGTGCGCTTTTCAATGCGCAATAATGAACGATCTTCAGTTGGGCCTGTTTGAACTAGGTGCAGGGAAAGGCCCAATGCACAATAAGTTAATTTCTGGACCTTTCATGCAGGAGTGGTGTTAGGTCTGGAAAGTAACTGGGGCTATGCTAATGTCAGGACTGTCGGGACTCGCCGCTACAAAGCCTTTTGTTTGTAGCTCCTGAGATTCTATCCGGGGCTACCATCAAAAGACCCAGGGCTATAGCCCCCGGAACCCCCCTAGCAACACCGCTGCTTTCATGCATTTTCTTTGAAGTGGGGGAGTAGTGGTGTTACCCGCTGCTCTCCCACTTGCAGAGGTATCCTTCAAACAAAGACTGAAATGCATTTTTATTTGTAACTGCATTTCACAGTCACATGAGAACCTGCCACTCTGAAATACACTCCAAGCACCCACGTGGGTGTTGGGATCCTGCACCACACTAGTGTAGGGAGCAAGCGCCCGCACTAATGTGTTTAAGGGTGCAGTGCATGGCAGCTTTGCGCTTCTGTCAGCTACCCCTGGAATGCGCAAGTCACCCTTGAGAATTAGGTGACCTGCACATTTCTAAAAACAAACGCAAATGAAAATAAACAAATTGTTTGCCGTTTTTCATTTGCACTCAGTTTGTCGGTTCTCTGAAGCGCAGCTCCTGTGCAATTCTCGCCCTTCTGTGGGGAATCCTGAAAGATGACTTTCCAATGGCTGCATTTGAATGCCAGGATTTTTCCGTATATCGCTGTGGGTGTTGAACACTCCTTACAGTGATTGGTGTTCGCATGCCAGATACCGCAGTACCAAATTCCTGCAAGGTGGGCTCAGCCTGTCCAATGTCTCAGATTGATAAACTTGCCTGTACATATGCTTTTGTCATAGTAACACTCACAGCGCTACAAAGCAATGTACATCATTAGATAGTGCTAGATATATAGAAAGTAACATAGCAACAGTATGATACAGCCTAGAGCATGATTCCTCCAAATGAGGGGTGCCAAAACTAGCAGCCACCCCAATGAAGAGCATACAGTCTTAGCAGGGGAAGGTGATTAGTTAGTCAAATTCAAGAGCGTGGAACGAAAGTCTCGAGGCTCAAATCCTGGCTTTGCCAGCAGAGGATACAGTGACCCTGGACACATCTTGTTATCTCACTGTGTAGTAGTACTCTGCTGACTTCTGTGAGAAGGTTTGCCTTCTCACATGCTGGTGCCTTTGTTGAGCCCATTGCCTGAACTATTTTCGTTATGTAGGCCTTTTTAATCAAGTGGTCGTATACATAGAGAGCAGGCCAAATGTGACCGGCCTCTTGGTGAGAATATTTTCAGGGTGAATTTGTATCACGCAGAACCTAGCAGACTTAATTGCACCTGGGATCAGGTGTTTAGAAGTAAAACTCCATCCTGACATCAAAAGTTCCTGAATAGGAAAGAAACTAAACTCTCTCTTAGATTTATTTGAACACTTGTGTTTTTAAGGATTTACGGAATTGTATTAAACTGTGCATATTTCTTAGCCCCCAAGGTAGAGTATTCCATAATCTGGGCCTGTAAACTGCAAAGCGTCTTTCTCCTCTTGAGGTGCAGCGGGAAGGTCGGATCGCCAGAAGGAATTCATCGGACAACCTCAGGAGTCGATTTGGTTGGCACCAATTCAGCTTCTCTGGAAGATATAGAGGGGCAATATTGGGTAGGCATCTAAAAATCAGACATTCAATCGATTGTCTCCTTCACGGATTGAGGTATAAGTTCATTTAGGTACTTTAAAAATCAGTCTGAGTGCTGCATTCTGGGCTCTCTGGAGCCTATTCAATTATTTCTTTGGTATGCCTGCTAATAAGCTGTTTCCATAATCGAGTTGAACATTGATTAAAGCCCCTACTACCATAGCATGGTCTTTCTGTGGAGTAGATAGCAGGGCAAGACTGTTACAGCTGTCCACTTGGACTCCGCTGCTCCTCTTCGCCGGGTTGCACTTCCCGAGTTCCGACTCAGGATCGGAACTTCCAACATGGAGGTACCCGAGACTGCGAGCAACGCACCAGTTGTTTGCGTTCACCGGACTGTACGGGTAGCCCCGCCCCCGACTTCCGGGATGGTATATCCGGCAGCTGGAGCTTCAGTCCTACGCGTTGCTTCTCTCCTTAGAGTCGCGCTGCGCATCGTGAGTTCGCTCTTTGCTACCTCCTAATTCAGCTATCAATGTTAGCCTGAATATTATTCTTACTTTCACTTACTTTTTCTTTGTTCTGGCTCCCAGAAATCTCCGTTGCTATTCTCATCCTGTAGACGATACCTTCCTGTTGTCACAGCCACGTCCACCGGTAGTTATTCGCCATTTTCTAGCCTTTAGCCCGATATTCTCGCAGAGGTCTCTCTCTCTTCTAATCTGTTTCTTTGTATTTACGTCCCACAGGACGCAACCTCAGATCTTTCATTCTGCCTCCAGTATCTACTTGTCATAGCCTCATTATTCAGTGTTCACCCATATCTCCCTGGGGCTTATTTCTGTGGGTAAGATTCTTTCCCTTTCATACGAGTTCTTTTCTGAGCTGAATTTGAAACGTTTTCTAATCTGTTATGTTTGACTATAGGCTCCAGGTCTGCATTTTTCCTTCAGAGTTTAATACCAAAATCTAATTAAGATTAGGTCTGTCAGGGTAAGCCTTTTTCTCTTACTCCTCTCTTTCGATATTGGATCTCAGGAACCATACTTATCTACCTCTACTCTTTTCACCCAGAATTCTACCTGACAAGACTAAAGAATACTTTCCTACAGGCGTGAACCTTCAACAGCCGTTGCAGGAATCCACGCTCTCCAGCAGCTCATTGCGGGTTTTTTCCCTTCGGGGTTTCCCCTGGGGGCTCCACTTCACCCTAGCCTCTTGGCTGGGGTTGAGAGGGGTTTCCAGGTAATTCCCTCTAGCTTCTATCCCGAGAAGGCTGACTGAAGAGAAGGTAGGTGTCATTCACAATTGCCAAAGGATAATCTGCTTTCTAGAAGCATTATTTTTATAAAGTTATTACAGTAAGCAACGCCCAGCTGACCTTGATAATTATCCTTATCCCTGGCATTTGTGAAAGACTACCTCTGTTATGGATCAACAGATCCAGCAACTTATAGCTGCTATGCAATCTCTGACCTCAGAGGTACAAAATCTGAAACAAGAGAATGCTAACCTTCGGCAGGCTCAACAGCAATCTCAGCAACAGACTGCGCAACTGGCTTCCCAACAGGCAACAGCCAGCAGGGTTCCTCATTGCTCTGAAGTTCCCCCGGGTCCCCTTCCAGGGGGTCAATTTGATGGCAATCCCCATAAAATAAAAGAATTTCTTGATGCCTGCGCAGTTCAATTCGTGTTTAAAGCAGCCTTCTTTCATACTGATCGGGACAGAGTAGGGTATATGATTTCGCAGATGGTGGGACCTGCTTTAGCCTGGGCCACTCCTTTGGTCACAACCAATAACGCCATATTAGACTCACATACTGCCTTCTGTAACAGCATCAGATCTATGTTTGGTAGGCAGGAGATTCGAATAGCAGCTCAAGAACAACTACTAGATCTCAGACAAGGTAATCAGGACATCTTGACCTACATCACTAGATTCAAACAGATTGCCAGTGAATCTACGTGGTCAGATGATGCCCAGGTTACTCTTTTTCGGAGAGGTTTATCTGAAGATCTAAAGGATGAAGTGTCTAGGGTGCCTCGCCCCACGTCATTGACTGAATTTATCGCCTTAGTCATGCAGATTGACTATAGGATCAAGGAACGGAACAGTGAACGGCGCAAAGGAAAGCCCACAACTCGTCCATTTTCCTCTGCTCCTCTTACACCAAGAGGAAGCTCTAATGAAGAACCTATGCAGTTGGGATCAGCTACCCGAGGGCCTTTATCTCCTGAAGAGAGATCTCGTAGAAGAACTCAGGGATTGTGTATGTATTGTGGCTCAAATACCCACACGGTCCAGGAGTGTCCTATCACTCCACCGAGGCGGTCGGGAAACGCCAACTCCCGGTCGTAGGAGGAACCACGGTCCGGGATTCTAATGTATATTTAGGTTCCTCTTTAAACATACCAGCTTCACAAGGGAGCCAGTATTCTCACTCTCTAATGTTGGTTCTACATATCACTTTTTCATTTGGTTCCCAGAAGTTGACCGAGATTCCGGCACTTATAGACAGCGGCGCAGCCGGTAACTTTGTTGATGAAATTTGGGCTAGACAACATCAGTTACCATTAGTTTCAAAAGGCGAAGCTATCCCGGTGGAGAGTGTAGATGGTAGTCCGCTAACTTCTGGGCCAATTGTCAACCAAACCAGTCCGTTGGCTATGTCTATCGCTACACACAAGGAAATCATTACCATGGATGTGATACGAACTGCCCATTACCCCGTTATCCTAGGACTACCTTGGTTGCAGAGACACAATCCCTATATTAATTGGGCAGCAGGTTCACTCTTTTTGGGTTCTGAGTTTTGCCTCCATAACTGTTTGGGAAGAACTAGCACGATATGTCATCCTCAACTACAGGAGAACAGACAAGTTACTATTATCGGGTCTGTAATCGGTCTTCCCCTCGAGTACCAAGAGTTTTCTGAGGTCTTTTCCTCCTCCGATTTCTCCTTACTTCCTCCTCATCGCAGAGACGATTGTGTAATTGATCTTATCCCAGACCAGCCTTTACCCTTCGGAAGGATGTACATACTTTCCTCTTCAGAGAAGCTCGCTCTTAGGGAATACCTTCACCTGAATTTACGAAACGGACTCATTACCGAATCTACATCTCCAGCGGCCGCTTCACTATTCTTTGTGCCCAAGAAGAACACTTCAGAACTTAGACACTGTATAGATTTCAGGGGATTGAACAAGATCACTATTCCAGACAGATATCCGATGCCCTTAATTCCTGATATCCTAGAGGCTGTAAAAGGAGCCCGCATTTATACCAAGTTGGATTTAAAGGGCACTTATCATCTGATCCGGATTAGAAAGGGAGACGAATGGAAAACGGCTTTCCAGACACCTTTTGGCCATTTTCAATACCAAGTTATGCCCTTTGGATTGCCCAATGCCCCGGCCGTATTCCAGCGATTTATGGACCACCTATTTTCGGATCTATTATTAGACACTGTCATCGTCTATCTAGATGATATTCTGATCTTCTCTAAGGAAGCCTCTGAACATCAAACTCATGTCCGAGAAGTGCTATACAGACTCCAGAACAATCACTTGTTCTGCAATTTGGAGAAATGTTTTTTCCACCAGTCCCAGGTGACCTATCTGGGTTATATCCTTTCAGCACAAGGCATCGCAATGGATCCAGACAAGGTAAAGGCAGTCCAGAATTGGGCTAATCCTCGATCTATTAAGGAGATTCAACGTTTTGTGGGATTTTCAAATTTTTATCGTCGGTTTATCCCAAATTTCTCGGCCCTTACTCAGCCTTTAACCAATCTTTTGAAAAAAGGAGTTCGATATGTCTGGAATGAGGAAACTCAAAAGGCCTTCGATACCTTAAAGAAGAGGTTTACATCAGCACCCATACTTATGACGCCTGATCAATCACGCCGTTTTATTCTTGAAACAGATGCCTCTCAGTACGCCTTGGGTGCTGTTCTTCTACAAGAAGATGATCAAGGGATAGAACGGCCCATTGCTTATTTGTCCAAAACCCTCGCTCCAGCAGAATTGAATTATACCGTTCTGGAGAAGGAGCTATTGGCAATCAATAAAGCTTTCGAGGAGCTGAGACACTTGTTGCTGGGAGCTCAGTTTCCTGTAGAGGTTCGTACCGACCATCAAAACTTAAGGATTCTTCAATACGCCCAGACCTGCAACAGTCGTCAGGCCAGATGGGCTCATTTCTTCTCCCCTTTCAGGATATTATTCTCTTTCATTCCTTGAAGAAACAATTTGCAAGCAGATGCCTTGTCACGAAAGGAGACCTCTTTTCAATGGCCAGTCAAACCAGAACCCATTTTTCCCAGCGGTATTCTTAGCGTTGAAAAGAAATATAAATCTACAGATTTTCTCAAACGCTTGGAATTAAGTTCTGTACCATCTGTCCTAAAAAGGCTGACCAAGAAGGAGTTGGATCTCCTGTCTAAAAAGGACGGTTGCTATTTTCATGGAAACAGGTCTATGTACCCACTAAAACCTTACAAAAGGAGGTTCTAAATATGTGCCACGACTCAAAATCCGCAGGACATAGAGGTAATATGAATACCCGCGAATTAATCTCCCGATACTTTTGGTGGCCATTAATGCGTAATGATATTTTCACATACATCAGGTCCTGTCCGGTTTGTTTGCAAAATAAGAGCCCTAGACATTCACCTTTTGGAACTCTGGTAAAGATGCCAATACCTACACGGCCTTGGCAAATCATTTCAACAGACTTCATTGTGGAGTTACCTATCTCCGAAGGATGTTCAACGATTATGGTGGTTGTCGATTCATTCACCAAAATGGCTCATTTTCTCCCTTTCACCGGTCTTCCCTCTGCAGCTCAAATGGCTCAAACCTTCATTTCCCGTATCTTCTGCCTCCATGGTCTTCCAGAGACTATAATTTCAGATAGAGGTTCTCAATACACGTCCAGATACTGGAAGAAGGTCTGCCAAATTTTGGGTATCACTCGGGCGTTGAGTTCCGGTTTTCACCCACAAACCAACGGCCAGACCGAGAGATTGAATCAGACATTAGAAGGATACCTTCGGAGTTATATATCAGCAGCACAAGACAACTGGTTGGGTTTGTTACCAATGGCTGAATACGCTTATAATAATGCTCATCATTCAGCGATTAAGACCTCTCCCTTCTTTTGTTCCTATGGATTTCACCCTGCCTCATTTCCTGATAAAAGGTTTTCGGATGACAAATGTCCGGATGTGAAGGTTCTTCTGGAAAAGATACACCAGGGTCAACACACAGCCTCTCAGGCACTCAGGACTGCTCAAGAAAGAACAAAGAAGATGGCTGATCGTCTCCGATCTAAAGCTCCGGTAATACAACCTGGAGACCTGGTGTGGTTATCTTCCCGATTTCTGCCTAGACATCTTAGACCTTCTAAATTCTCACCGAAATTTATGGGCCCTTTTCGGGTAATTTCGGCAATAGGAGCTGCAGCCTTTAAACTGAAACTACCCGAGACCTGGTCACGGATACACCCAGTCTTCCATGTCTCTCAGCTAAAACCTGACATTAGAAGCCATTTCCATCCGGTGGTGTCTTCTCGTCCCCCTCCAGTTATGCTTGATACCAATGCAGAGTACGAAGTCTCAGAGTTGTGTGATTCACGTATTCACCGTGGAAAATTACAGTACCTAGTGGATTGGAAGGGCTGCACCCCTGCTGATCGTACTTGGGAATCTGAATCCTGTATCCATGCTCCACGACTAATCAGAGCATTTCACAAGAAGCATCGGGCAAACCAGGGGGTAGTAACTTTAAGAGGGGGCATACTGTTACAGCTGTCCACTTGGACTCCGCTGCTCCTCTTCGCCGGGTTGCACTTCCCGAGTTCCGACTCAGGATCGGAACTTCCAACATGGAGGTACCCGAGACTGCGAGCAACGCACCAGTTGTTTGCGTTCACCGGACTGTACGGGTAGCCCCGCCCCCGACTTCCGGAATGGTATATCCGGCAGCTGGAGCTTCAGTCCTACGCGTTGCTTCTCTCCTTAGAGTCGCGCTGCGCATCGTGAGTTCGCTCTTTGCTACCTCCTAATTCAGCTATCAATGTTAGCCTGAATATTATTCTTACTTTCACTTACTTTTTCTTTGTTCTGGCTCCCAGAAATCTCTGTTGCTATTCTCATCCTGTAGACGATACCTTCCTGTTGTCACAGCCACGTCCACCGGTAGTTATTCGCCATTGTCTAGCCTTTAGCCCGATATTCTCGCAGAGGTCTCTCTCTCTTCTAATCTGTTTCTTTGTATTTACGTCCCACAGGACGCAACCTCAGATCTTTCATTCTGCCTCCAGTATCTACTTGTCATAGCCTCATTATTCAGTGTTCACCCATATCTCCCTGGGGCTTATTTCTGTGGGTAAGATTCTTTCCCTTTCATACGAGTTCTTTTCTGAGCTGAATTTGAAACGTTTTCTAATCTGTTATGTTTGACTATAGGCTCCAGGTCTGCATTTTTCCTTCAGAGTTTAATACCGAAATCTAATTAAGATTAGGTCTGTCAGGGTAAGCCTTTTTCTCTTACTCCTCTCTTTCGATATTGGATCTCAGGAACCATACTTATCTACCTCTACTCTTTTCACCCAGAATTTTACCTGACAAGACTAAAGAATACTTTCCTACAGGCGTGAACCTTCAACAGCCGTTGCAGGAATCCACGCTCTCCAGCAGCTCATTGCGGTTTTTTTTTGCTTTGGGGTTTCCCCTGGGGGCTCCACTTCACCCTAGCCTCTTGGCTGGGGTTGAGAGGGGTTTCCAGGTAATTCCCTCTAGCTTCTATCCCGAGAAGGCTGACTGAAGAGAAGGTAGGTGTCATTCACAATTGCCAAAGGATAATCTGCTTTCTAGAAGCATTATTTTTATAAAGTTATTACAAAGACGCAAAAGACACAGGGAATAGAATACAGACGGTATCTTAGCTCCCACCTGTCTTTCGTAGCATAGGTTCCATTGCACATGCATCCCAGATTCTTGATTTTTCAGCTATAGGTTAGACATGAAGCCGTAAAAGAAGGTGGTGGGGGCACTTGATTTTTTCTGCCAGAATGTGTTTTGGTCCAAATATTGCCACTTCTGTCTTGTTTGGATTTAGTTGCAACCGGTTCTGAGATATTGAACTTCTTCCAGGTATTTACCCACTCTGAGAAATGATTCCTCGACATTTGTGAGTATGAAGTCGATCTAGATGTCGTCTGCATATGATTGAAAACCGACATCAGATTTCCTAATCATGCTCATTAATGTTTGCATTTCAAGCTTAAACAGTAGTATCTAAAGCAAGAAACCCTCAGGAATGCCATATTTCTGAGGTAGGGTATCCGATAAAAACCTGTCAAGTTTCAACAATTGGACACAAAGAAATGTAACCATTGAAGGGCATTCTCTGAGACTGACCCTGCTTCACGCAGCCGTGATAGTAAGATTCTGTTGCCCACGGTATCAAATGGCACTGACACATCCAGCATCACCAGAAGAGATAAATCTACAGTGTCTGATGATTGCAACATCTCAACCCAGACCTCCACCTGGGCCGACTCTGTTCCTTGCCCGGGTCGGAAACCAGATTGGTGTAAGCCCAGAAGAGAATAGTTCTCTACATGTTCTTGCAACAGGATAGTTACTACTTAGACAAGTATTTTTACTGGCCCCGGAAGGCCCGCAATTGGGTGATAGTTCTGGTGGTCGTTCATGCCGAGAGTGGCTTTTTTCAGTAAGGGAGAGACTTTGGAACTTTTCAACTCTGGGGGGACAAACCCCTTTAAAAGTTGATAAATGTAGACGTGAAATCAGCAATTTCTGCAGCATAGAATTGAGCTGAATAGCTGGGCAGCACAAACAATAAATCATTTGTGGGTTTTATTTTCTGAAACAGTTTTTTAATGTTGGTATCCTGAGACACAGGATTGAAATCAAACTGTGGGACCTTCATGGGGAGTGTGGTAGAAAGCAAAGGGTTTGTGGCATCTAAATTATGTTTATGTTTATTGAGTTTATATAGCGCTTTACACCAAAGTGCTTTACAGAATAACAACAGGCACAGTAATGAATGAAGCATAATTTACAAACATGAAACAAACCAGTGGTACAGTATTTAGAACAATTTACTCACTGGAGGGAGGGGGAAGGAGGGAGTGAAAGGGGGGACCCCAGGTGACCTCCTACGCACTATGGTGGTTACAGTATCCAATTTGGGGTCATCGGGAGGAGGGGGAAGGGGGAGGGGAAGGGAAGGGAAGGGGGACAGGGGCATGAGGGGGAGAGAGGTATGGAAGGAGAGTCAGGGGGGAGTGGAGAAGAAGGGCTTTCAGGGAGGAGCGAAAAGATGGGTAGGTAGGGGTGGGGCAGATAGAGAGAGGTAGGGAGTTCCAGTGGGGGGGGCAAGAGTTGGAAGCAGCAGAAGCACGAGGAGGCACTAGGGGCTGGGGGTACAGTGAGAAGGTGGAGATGAGCTGAGCGGAGAGAGCAGGAGGGAGAGTAAAATGAGAGGAGGGAAGAAAGATATGGGGGGCGAGGTCATGGAGAGATTTGTAGACAAGACAGAGGAATTGAAATTTCAATTGTGAGAGGAAGGGAAGCCAGCCGAGTTGAGAGAGTGAAGTAGAAATAGAGTATCGAGGGCCAAGAAGACATAGAGTGCAGATAGAGGAGTGGTAGATGGAATATAGGGGAGTCAGGTGAGAGACAGGGAGTCCAAAGAGAAGAGAGGAGCAGTAGAAGAGACGGGAGAAAATAAGGAAGGAGATTAGGAGTTTAGAAGTGTGAAAGGTGATGGAGGAGCGGATCTTATGTATGTTGAAGAGGTGGTGCCGACAGGCACGAGAGGTTAGGGAGATATGGTTGGAGAAGGGGAGAGAGGAGTCAATATGGAGGCCAAGGTTGTGGGCGTGGGTCGAGATGGGAAGATTGGAAGGGGGAAAGTGGATGAAGGGAGGAGGGGAAGGTGAGAGAGTGTTGGGAGGGAAGAAAGGCACTTCAGTCTTGTCAGTGTTGAGGGAAAGAAAATGGGATGACATCCAACATTTTATGGCCGTAAGGCAGGAAGAGTGTGGTGGAGGTCAGAGGTGAAGGAAGAGAAGGAAAGAAAGAGTTGGGTATCGTCCGCGCAGAGTGGTGGGAGATGCCAAAAGAAGAGATGACGGGGCGAGAAGGGAGGTATAGAGAGAGAAAAGGAAAGGTCCGAGTAGGGGGCCCTGGAGAACACCATAGTTCAGCAAATTAGGTTCTGTCTGTGCCAATGTGTGTTCAATTTTATATTGAATTCATCTGATTTTATTCATAAATATGTTCAAAACATTAGCTTGAGTAAAAGGCGGTGCCATGTCTGTTAGTATGCTGCTTGTATGGCAAACGTTAGCAATAGCGAAGAGTTCTCTGGGTCTATTGCAAGAAGTCTTCATTTTCATATGTACACATTTCGACTTGGCTTCAAAAATTGCTAATTTGTAGATTTTCAATACAGTGTTAGCAGGTAAAGCCATTGACAGAGTTCTGTGTTTCCTCCATAACGTTTCTGTCTGTCAGTACTTTTTTCTCAGGTCAGCTAATGCCGGAAAGTACCATGGATTAGATTGTTTCTTAGGTATCCGTTGTAGAAGTGGTGCATGGTCTTTGCAGATGGCATCCATGACCATAACCCCTTGGTTAAAGAAGTTTCCACAATCTAATGATTTGTTAATGGATTCCAAGGCATCTATCCATTGTGGGCCTGGAATAGCCTGATGAGCTTTAGTCCGACGAAAGGTAGATAGGGACTTTGGTGGCTGTATACTTTGTGTTTTTGTAGGTTGCGAAAGAACAAACAGACTAATATAATGGGCTAACAACCGCCTTTGATATTAAACATGGTCACCCCTGAGCCCCAGATGAGAATGGGATCAAGGCAGTGGCCATGCTGATGGGAGGGAGACACATCCAAGGGTCTCAATCTATGACTATTTAGTATATCCCACAGCTCGGCGGAGTCCAACCAGATATTGGGATCTCTCAAACAAACCACCTGCCAATGTCTGATTCCTATGGTTGAAAGGAAGCAGTCAACATTGGACAAGAAGGTTTTTTGCAGACCCAGAGGGTCTGTACCCAAATATGATTTTAAAAGAGGTGTCAGCCGCACATCTATATATGGGTGTATATATGGGATACATTATCTCAGCAAATGGGTTCCAGATGCAAAACCCTAAAACAGGACCTATAGATGACTCCGACACACCCCTCTTTTCAAGATACGAATAATGACTTGGACTGAATATCCAGGCGGTCTAGCATATGAATCATTGCAGGGCACAGACCATTAAACCATGTTTCAGTGATGAATAACAGGTCTAACCTGTATTCTTCAATTAGGTCATGTAGCTCACATGGGCGTGGAACCACTGATCTTAAATTCACTAAGGCCACCCTGGCCAAGGAAGGTACTGCAGCCAAGGTGCACCAGGCATTGGTGGTGATAGTTCCCTCAATTCCATGATCACAGATCTTTGTTACTGTGCATCTTGTCAGATGGCCTGATTTGTATCTAACTCCAATAACTTAGTTCTGGAGTAGCTATGTCTCGCCATAAGTATTAGTGCCTTGTCTGATCAGGATATCATGGAATAGACTCACCAGTTAATCCAGTTAATGATAAAACCGGAAGCCAACTCCTTGTAGAGTTGTGTAGCGTTCCCCGCCGAACGCCCAATATGGCCAGAACAGGCTAAAACAGGCTTCGCGTCAGCACTTTGTGCTGACTCAAGTCAATAAAGGCCTGTCGCCATGTTGCTTGAGTGCGCCATGCAAAGTCTGATGGGAGTATAGAACTCAAGTTGACACTAATACACAGAATAACGTAAGGCTGTTCATGCAACCCGTGATCTCTAAATCATGCCAAATCGTAACACGTCTGTCTAGTCAGTACACACATACATATCTGTAATTAAGAATAATAGAAATAAATGCAATCAAAATGATCTAAATTGTATATTCAATCACTATTAAACAGAAAAACTAGTCAGGTAAACTCTCATCGGCAGAGCGTGCAGGACTTAAATCCAGCTGAGTGTGGCTGTGAGGATCAGCTCTGTGGAATGGTGCATTTATAGCACAAGAAACGGGTTGCTTTATTATACAATTTCAAAGGTACTCCTGCATATCATATATAACAGACACCAAGTTAGACTTGTGGGTGTATTTAAAGCTTTAAAACACAATAGAAATCCCCAGATTGAATATGTTAAGCTAACACCAATTGATGTTCTGGTACTTGCATATTTACCTTGATGAAGCTGGAATTATTTTCCTTTTGCATAACATGCTTCTATACAGTTTTGTTTTAAAATGTTGTCAAACCAGATTATTATGTGGTTTGTTTAATTTCCAAGTCAGTTGTACAAAACACTATTATTTTAGTTAATGAAAGGCATTCATTCCCAGACAAGTGTACCTTGCTCTATGATAAGAGCTGGGAAAGAACATGTCAAGGGAAGAAATGGCAGATTGGCTCAAATCACAGCTTCAAATCATAACCAACATGTGTGATTCTGGGCAATTCATTTCATGGTGTGGTATCTAGCCTGTCAAAATCACCATTCTCTAAAATGGTCATATTGTGAGCCACTAGAAGTGATTTAGTTATTAGGATATGGTCATGGTTTAAGTAGCTATATACTGTTGATTGATGTATAATAATAGTATAATTATCATAATAATAGCAGCCTTGATATATTGCACACCACAAAGCCATTTTATTCTTTCCTGACTAATATCCGTACAGCTTGAAAACCATCGCTCTCTCCTAATCTCAGTCTATCTGAGCATGCATGTGCCTTGCTGGTAGCTTCTCATTGAATCCTCTATCAATGCAATGGTGGATGCATCTTTCCCATTGCTTCCGATCTGTCTGCATGCTTGAACATTTAACATTTTGCTAATACGAGTCCTATGTGTAGGCTAGGATATGTGAAACATTGTATACAGCTACTGATCTCTGTCCTGCATCTAACACTACACTCTCCTTGTGGCTGCCATTTTTAGTTTAGGCTATTAGGTAGTGCCAAAGCACCAACTATAAGCCAGAACTATTGCATTGGAGGACAGCAAGAAGAGAGAGAGATGGAATGTGGAGAGGGATACACAGCTGTAGGTGTTATTTGGTTATTTACTCACGCATTGACTACCCTTAGCCATGTTGATCACTATGGCCATCCCCACTCAATACCGGCTCCTCCACATCCAAAACACATCCTCCTAGGATCTCTTTGAGCTAATGTTTTCAAGCTGTAAAATCAAAAGTTGGCCCTTAACGTGTTCTTTCTAAGCAGTCTTCTGAGAATTAAAATGCTTAATGTAGTTGTACATGTTTTACTGGTGCAATAATCATGTCCTACCAAGTGTGCCTTCAGCCACTTGATTTAGCCTCTTGCTCTGAAAACCTGTTAAAAACAGGCACTGGCAAAGTCAAAGGTTTTAATGTGTTTATAGTTATTAGATAAGCGTGTTCCAGTCACATCTATCATATGCCCAGATACTCACACAATTATGCCCCTCTTGCCATCCTATGGCTAGGTGCTACCATTATGGAAGTGCTTGGCAAATGCCTATCCCATGCTGACACAAAACTCTTGACTTTGCCAATGCTTATTAAATGTTTCAGATGTGCCGTGTACCTTTCCAACAGACTGCTAATGATGCTTTTGAAGTGTCACTTGTTTATTATGTCAATACCAGTAAGTATGGAAAGGGTAAGTTGACTGGAAAGGTGCGTGATGACGACCAGCCACCAGTAAACAAGAGATGCGTACTAGAAAAAAAAAGATGACACCGGATAATTATGACCATGGAAAAGAATTAGGAAGACCAGAGCGAAAAGACAGAAGATGCAAATAAATTCAAAAATAGACAAAGAAGAAAGCAAACCTAAAGGATAAGATGCCAGAAAGGAAGAAAAATAGATTACAAAAAAGAATGTGAAATTCACATGGCTCTTATTATGTTTGGACTTTTGGACCTCTTGGCTCCTTTTTACACCAGGTATCTTGGAGTTTGTTTTCTTCAGCATTCTTTTCACTTGTTTTTAGAAACATCCTCTACTTGTTGTTAATTTAACACATTAGGCGTTCAGGCATCTTTGATTCTCTGTTTAATTGGTTATGGGTTTCAAGACAAGTATGGTCCTGGAGAAATTGATATCACTGACATTCATATATATCTATGCACCAACTGCCTTATGCAATGTTTTGGCTATCTAGAGGCCATTTGCTCTATAGGCAAGCGAGGCTAGCATAGCGATTTGTACTAAGCCATTTACATGCAAAAGGCAACTTGTTTTCATTGGCTCAGGTAATTTTACATACACAAATACTGTCCTCTGTAATCGGTGGAGGCGTTGGCATGTGTGTGTGTGTGCCTGCGTGTGTGTGTGTGTTTGTGTTTTCTTGCACATTAATGGATTCCTTTATATCCAGATGCAAGCACAGTTCGAAAGGGCCTGCGTGCAAGGCTTTCTTTATATTTCGGGACTAGAGATGTACTATTCTCCAGTAACAGATATTTGGTTGAAAATGATCTCCCTTCCCCCACTACACCTGACTTTGCCTAGATATTGAAAGACAGGTGAATGCATAGGATTTGCACTTCACACTGTTCTCAATGAATAAAATTCATTCTTGCAACATGTGTTTCGTCACGCAAACATCCTAACTATTCTGTGGCTATCTTTGGTGGCCTTAACTGTGTGATTTGGCTCAAGGCAATAGTACCACAAGTTTACTCTAGGAACGGATGTGGCAGCCAAAATGTATTCAGTTTTGGATTTCATTTTTCAACACAAAGCCAATTAGTCTTTTAAAGGACAACCTCTCACTATATATATATTACACGAACTGCGGGAGCGGCCGTGTAGTTATGGTTAAGTTGCTCAACCCATATGAAGAACACTTTGTGGGTAGCTTGCAATTCCCCCCCACCCCCTTGATGAATTCTCACAAAACTTTGCATTAAAAGTATATGGCCTCATTAGATTGTTTCTGCCAAGGCTGGTGAGGTTTTGGCAAGGGGGGCAAAGTTATAGGCGGTCCCAAAATGTGTGGTTTTCACCATAGACACAATGGAAAAAATATTTGCTCAAACATACAGCCCAAACCGGTGGATGGATTTTCACCAGATTTGCACCAGGAGCGGCAGGTTGGTGTCAAACTGTCCAGTCGTTTCTTTTAAAATGACAAAAAAGTAGGTGAAATAAATTTGTGATATCTGGGTTCCGTCCGCAAACTCACTTACCTGTTCGGTCCGCTGAGGGGCCTCTGATTGGTCCAGAGAGTGGCGTGATGTCCACGGACGTGCCCACTGATTGCATGGTGAAAAGCATGAGTTCTACCAGATTTTTGGAAATGCCTGCCATGTTGGATTCGCAGGCAGTGCCCTTTGTCTGTGAACATCGCAGTAAAAACATATTAAAAAACACAACATTGCACTTGTGAAACTAATCAAACAATCTTTAGGCAGGTGAGGAGTGATGAGGATACGATGGAATACAGCCTTAAAAGCAAAAAAACTGTCATATTTCTTCTCCGATGTCCGCAAACAGTCCTGGCTAGTCATGTGATGTTAGCAGACATCTTAGATGTTTGGGGGCATCTATGCTTGATTTGGCATTACAGGGTTGGTGAAAAGCAGTTTTTGGATGGCTTATAACTTTGGAGCCACTTGATGAAACTGCGTGGCATTTTGGGATTCATTCTAGACATGATTCGGAATGGTTTGCAAAGTGTGTTGCTGTTTTGTCAAGAGGGAACAAAATAAGAGGAGGCTCCCAAAATATTGTAAAGGCTTTTAAATGTGGTGCTCATCTGCACAAACGTTTGCAAAACATTAAAGATCTAGATATGAATGTTTTTGCAAGGTTTGGTGGGATTTCATCAAAAGGGGGCATAATTAGAGGGGGGTCTCAACATTTTATGGCGTATAACTATGTTGGCATTTGATGAATGTGGACAAAGGTGTTCGGAAACATTATAGACCCAACCTTGAATGTTTGTGCAAAGTCTGAATGGATTTTGTCATGTGGGGGCTAAGTTATATGACTATTTTATGTACATACATTTTGACACTTTTGAAAAAATCAAATATGGGCGGATTTGCAGCAAATCTGTGTAAGGAGCATTGGCAAGGACCTGAAAGCATGGTTTTGCAAATGTGTCTGTGTTTTATTTTTAGAAAAGTGTCATAGCAATGGGGTTAAAGTGGGCATGGCCCCCAGGGACCGGCTATGGGGTAACGTTTTTAAAATTGTGATAGGTTTGAAAGGGAAACAAAATGTGCCTGTGGGTACATGTTGAAGTGTTGGATGGGATTGCAGCAAATATGCACAAGGAGGGTCATCAAGAACTGGAAAGCATGCTTTAGCAAATATGTCCTATGTTTTATTTATTTTTAAGTGTAGAATGTAAGTGCACAATACAATACAGTGATATTGTCAGCAAGGAGAAATGTGTTCTGTAATTTGCTTATTGAGGCATGAGCCACGGCCGAAGCAGTTAGTTTGAATGGCAAAACATATTCTGCTTGCGGTTACAGCATGAAGTGGTGGACTAGATTACAACAAACCTGCGCGACGAGCATTAGCAAGGACCTGAAATCATGTTTTGGGAAATATGTCTTGTGTTTTATTTTTTGAAAATGTAAGAATGTAAGTAGAAAAACTTGTGATATACATTTGGTGTCTGGGTAGTGGGCCTGGTCCTCGGCAAACGCAAATGCTTACTCTGACTTTGTCATTGAGGAATGTGGCATGGCCAAAGCCTATGCCCCATGGATTTGGAGACTGTCCATGGTTGCAAGCCATGAGCACTGGCCATTGGTTACATTATTAGGGTATAGTGGACACTGAGCTAGGATGCAGGGTAGGTGCTGTGAATAACAGGGGTGGTTTGCTTCAGCTGGGGTCATGGTGGAGCCTTATGCCGTAGGCAATGGACCGATGATTTCTATCCCCACGATGTGCTGCTCATCACAACAGACATACATATGTGTTGCAAAAAATATGGATCTTAAAGGAGCTTTATAGTTCTTTCAATTATATGAAAAGAGGAATTATTAACAACTTGTATGTAGTGATGTTACACCATGAAACTTTTCACTTAACCTATTAAATTGACAGAAAAAACTTTTTTAAAGGTTTGTTATGGTTAAGATGGATCCCACCTTTGAGACTCATCTGCCTCAGTAGTTATCCAGTGGTGTTCCACCTTGGCATACTTTGGTATTTCCCTCCTGGATTTTCATGACCATTGTCCCATCTGTACTGCCCATTCTATGTATGCACTTCTCTCACAGTACAATGCATATGTGCATTTATAGGAGCATTGTGTACCATTTTCTGGTAAAAGTCGGGGAAACGTAGATGCAAAAGATTTCTAAAAGATTGTTAAGTGGCAATTGGTGTGTGGAAGCTTAATATGGTCATAGGGTTATATGTACCGTTTTTGGAAGTGATTGGTGGAAGGATGTGTAACTGTTTAAAAGCAGGCAATGGAGGAGGGTTACAGATATAAAATTAAAAACGGTAGAAGGGCTGCCCTGTGCGATTTGTCCATGTGCCACCTGGGTGTTTAAAGGATCCATGGCTTGGAAAGGGGACTGTGGAAACCGTGGATAGTTATAAATGTCCATTGATTATGTTACTAATTGTATGCTAGAGAAAAGTATTTGGGACAGAAAATAGTTTCTGTTGTTTTATATTTTTCTTGAACATAGAATTGTACATTAGCACTCTGGGCGGGGGAGCTAGTCAATCAGGTGGCTAGGAACGCGGGCTTGTACAAGCCCAGGTTCCAAGCCACCTGACGGACCGCTCTCCCCGCCGCCATCTTCCTCCCCGCCCTCCTTCCCATTTTATTTTTTTCACCCCCCCCCATCCCTCTACTTACCTTATTTTGGTGGTGGCAGGTGCCGCCACTGCATTCGCTCTTTCTCTTTACCTCCCGCAGGCCACCATAGAAAGCGAAGTAGGTATCTGTACGGAGCCAAGCCTTCCCTTTCCATGGTGGCCATCTTGGAAAAGGATTTTCCTTCCTACAGCGGGAAACTCTAGGAAGGAAAATCCTTTTCTTAGCACCCTGGGTTACTGCTTTGGCAACCCGGGATGCTAATGGCATTCATCCCCCGTTTGCAGTGGCTGGAAAGGGGGATAACGTTCCAGAGCCCTCTTTATCCACTCTTGCTTCACTTGGGACCATAATTTGGGTTGCTGGGCCATTATCCCCTGTTCCAGGCCCTGGAGTGGGGATAAATGCTACGGTATTCCCATTACCATGACTAAATGCTAATGGAAATGTTGGAAAATCTTAATGAGTCTATCTACTTCAGTGAGAAATGTAAAGTAGATGGAGTATATAACATCATTTTTTTTTTGTTCTATTTTAAATGTGAAAGGTGGTTCCTAAAGGAACCTTTTTATTTGCAGGAGTGGTCAGAAAGTAATGTGGGTAAGGAAATGAGGGAAGAGGCACCAAGCACTAATATGGAGGTGCAGGTGGACAGTGGAAGGTGTTGGCTGTGTATTACATCTAAGGTAGGGGCAGTGTTTCTCATGTTCTTTGATTACAGCTTCAAAAGCACTTAGAAATCCCCCCCTGCAGAGTGTTGTGTTGCAGTATATACAGAGTACTGTTGTCTTTGGAAGATATGGATCCACAGCCTATTTTATCGCTTGCAAGGTAGCTGGTGGGATTCTGTGTCCCACAGAAGTAGGCTGCATGGTTATATTATTGGTTTAGGAAGATGAGGTGTTGGAAAACAGCCAACTACTTGCAAAGAAAGGAACAACCTTTCTGAGAGCATTGCAGTGTTTGGATTTGGTGTGGTGGTGCATAGAGGTAGTCAGTTGGAGTACTGTGCAGGTAGTCCGTGCTTGAGTACAGTGTTGCACTTGGTGCATTTCACTTTGGTAGCTTTAGCCGTTGGTACATTCCCAACAGTGTAACAAAAACTGCCACACCCATGATTCCCTCTGGTACTAGATGTATGCACTGCCACTACCTGATCTTCTTGGTCCTCTTCATTGTCTTTGGAAATACTGTGCTTTTTTTGTTGTGTAGGTCCTCCAGCTGCTGGTGGTGGTGGCACTTTGGGAAGAGGGATGGCAAAAGCTGATGTCATTTTTAAGATACATAGCAGTTTTACTAATATTCTTCCAAGTATGTACTTTGTGCTAGATTGTTAAAGGATAATGAGTAAGAATAGCTCTAGGAGTTGTGCAAGGGTACATTTTGAACTTGAAAGTTGCTAGATCAGCAGAAAATGCAGTTCCGAACAGTCTGCGAAGCACGGACCCAATCAGGAAGTCCAGACGCATTCTTGGACACATCATTATGCCGCGCTCACGGTCACATGACACAGTCTGGAAAATCTGCAATGACGTCAGACATTTGCTAATGTTGACGAAAGCAAAAACAGTGGAAAAAGTTGCAAAAAGTGTATAGAAGTGTTACAAATTATTGTAGAAGGTGGTAAATGGCAGAGTTTTAAGGTGAAACTTTATAAATTGGACAAGCATGTTGCTATATTGGGATAACAATGATATTAGTAATTTGTAGGAAATTAGCGTGCACTTTTAAAAACCCATGAAATTTACTGAAAAACTATGTTAAAGGAATGTTATGGTTAATTTGCGCTAATAAAAACCTATGACATTCAATGAAAAAGCTTTGTTAAAGGGATGTTATGGTTACAAGTAAAACCTAAAAATGCCAGAAATTCACCAGTTAAGGTAAGCTAACCACCCATAGCTCAGGGGCAACATGCTTGCCTTGGAAGCAAGACGACACGATCCCCAGGTGCGTGCTTAGAAATGCATTATAAATAACCAATCGTATCATATCATACACTACTAAGACTAAAGGCCTCATTCCGAGTTTGGAGGTAGCCATGGCGCTATTTGTGCCATGGCTGCCTCCAATACTGGGTCCAGCACCGGTCTGGTTCATTGGGGACTTACTGGTGTATTCCGACCCTGGAGGGACTGGTAAGTTCCCATTGAACTAACCATTCCCATTTGAGCCCCCATAGGGCTCATTGGGAATAGGGAGGGCGCTAATAACGGGCTTGCGAATAGCAGGCCCGTTATTAGCGCCCTGGTCCCTTAGCGGGACCCGTAAAGGACGTGTGGTCAGACCACACGTCCTTTACGGTTCCCGCTAAGGGACCTCGGAATTGGGTGGTAAGGGATTACCAGCACCGGTCTCCTTACCGGTGCCCGGTATCCCTTACCGCCCAACTTGTAAAACCCATGACATCAAAGAGGACATTGTGTCATTTTGAAATGTTGAATATTAGAATTCTGATCATTTTGTATGCATTTTTAGCACATTTGTGCCATTTGAAACATGGCAACATATTACGTTTTAAGATTCTGATAAAGCTTACTTTTATCTACAACATATTCAAAGCTCAGGTCAGTCGGAGCTTGCATGGACATGAAAGGCTTAATATCATTTTTACATATTTTAAGTGACATTTTGTTCATGTAAATACCTTGGGATTCCTTTGGTGTTCAATTACAGCAGTTCTGCACAAAAGGACAGACCAACACATTGCCTAAGTATTCCCTCCCCATGTTTTCAAATCCAAAGAATTTGTCTTTACCTGTGCATACTTTCAATGACCTTTAACCTTGACCAATACATGGCAGATGGATGGTGCTGTGCATCTAAATGTCAGTGACGTGATCCGTTAATCTTTCATAGACTAATGGACTCAGTGTATGAGATGATGTGAAGTAGATTGTTTGTTTGAATACAAAGCATGGTGTCATGAGTGTATGCCTTAAGTAAATGTATAGTGTTTACATGATTTTAAAGCCTGCATTGAACATAGTGGAGGAGCATCTCCAGGTTGTCTTAAAAGTCATCTGGCCTTACCATAACCTGTAATTATTTTGTATACAGATCCTACTAGATTGGAGACCATTGTTTTCTTCAGTATGCCTACAAGTGAGAACAGAACTTAAATTGCAATTCGATTCAGTTTGTGCATGCCATCTCCCTTGGGTTTCAAACAATATAGTTTGAAATGAATTCCTAACATGGCAGAATACAGGATCATATTATATATTCATTTTCATGTTAACTGGAATGTAATCAATTCCAAATTTTTGATCCAAAATTGGCTTTTAGCATATTGAGGTTCTGGGATCCAGCCCATGTATAGAAGAAAGCCAATTTTGGATCAAAAATTTGGAATGATAAGACCATTGGTATATATGGTATGTTAGGAACGTAGACTTTCAGGGTCTACAATACAGGGATAGAAGACATAATTTATTGACATAGAGAGGCCTTGATAACGACCAAAGGTCGAAACACGTGTCGGCTGTTCTTCACTTTGAAAGTCAAAATTAAAATACATATTGGATAAATGTTATGTAACTTGAGGAATTTTTGTACTTATTCAGAAGAATATTAGTATTAGTGATATTAGTTCTTACAACAAGTTGTTGGTGTGAGCGCGAGATATCCTCCCGAACTCTGATTTCTTTGTTTCAATATTAGCATATATGTCACCCTTCAGCTTCACATTGCTGTGATAAATGCCAGTAGGAAGAAAGAGCAGGCATAGTTGTTTTTTTTTAATTGCATTTCATTGTCCTTTTGTAAAAACGCCCTATTGAAAACCACATTGCTTCAAACCGCAGGCAGTACAGAGTGGTGAAGGGAGTTACAATAGCCAGTCTTAATAACCAACAAAGGCCCATTCCTTACATAGATGGCTGATTTGGTTACAATTTGGAACCACACAAAAGGAAAACATAATGAGTGTGAGGGATATGCCATTCTGCAGTATTTCCCATACTGTGGAGTCACATCCGGCAAAGGGATACGAGGTCGCGAGTGGATTTATACGCAAATCAAGGTGAACCAGTACGTAGCCTACTGACATAACAGCATACCACGTGAAATCTTACATAATACAACCTTAATGGTGAGATCCTGTGCAAGGGAACCAGATGAAGGAGGGCCTTTGTATCCCAGAATCAGGTTTTGAGTTTCATTTTGACACCTGTGTTATTTCAATTCTACTTTTCTATCACAGTCACGAAAAGTTTTCAGGTGGAAGCCAGCATGAAAAGAAGGCACTGACACAAACACCAGTCCTAACGATAGGTTTGCAGCCCGCTACCTTAGGACATATAAAGTGTGCTCCGGGATTGGCTAGGATGGTATGATATATGATAAGTCATTTATAACGAGCCTGTACTGAGTCAAGTGTGGTGCGATGCTCAAACAGCCATATATGGGTGTAGCACAATCTTTGCATTTAAAGATCCTAAAAACGTAAGGAAGCTGCTAAGAGGTAGCGTTGAACTTGTGGACAGACGCATTAACAGATGTGCGCACGCATGCGCACGTAAAGACCGTTTCCGAGTGAAAACGCGCCCGTGCGCAGACGTAGAGAGGTGCGCTGTCCACGGTGCTGGAAGGCAGACACACGAAACCAGCTGCTCTGACATATCAACAGATCGCTCCTGTTTATCTCGGCTTTAACATTTTGAAGAACCAGTGGCCTTTAGTGGCTTTTGGTGGAATTTAGTGGCCTCTTGCGCTATTTCGAAGAATTTTGATATTTAAAACCCTTGTTTTCAATGTTTGTGGCTTTTCTGATTCTTTGAAAGTAGGGCTACCAGTACGTACGTTGAGACGTTCATTGGCTTTTTTTTCGTGTTGTGTCGCACCATTCGTGTTATTCTGGTTATACGTTTCTCCAGGTTTTTCCGCACCTTGCACTCTGGCATGGCAGTGTTCTGCTGTTCCTGGTACACCGTTTGGTTGGATTTCAGGGTGTGAGAGTGTGTGTGTTTTCTGACTTTAGTTCTCACGTGCTCTGAGGTTCCTGGTGCTGTATAATTTTTTCGGATTCATGCGTTTTTTTTCTTTTCACGAGCAATGAGCGCAGGTTACACACAGATGGCCAAAGTGTTTATTGAAAGCGTTCATCTATATCGGATCACAAATGCTGGCCTAGCGACGGGCCAGGTGATCCGCGCCAGTAAAATAGCTCGGGTGGTTAATGGGTTGCATCAGCAATTTGTGTCTAAGCTTCAAGGAAACGGTTGAATCCCAACAGGGCCCAATGCACCTCTCATTGGACCACATTTCCTAAAATGAGGAGGGTTGAGTTTGCTAATAAAATCCTCAATTAAAGCGCCAAGGAGCACTTCAGTTTCAGTACTGGGCACGATTTTTAATGTAGTGATATTCAGCAAATGGGCACAATTGTTAGAACATACATCAAAGCAACTGGTCATTTCTGTGTATCAAACACAATTTGAAACACAATTTACTTGATTTATAAGTGCCTTGCAAATGCACAATAAGTAAATAAATAGCTACACACAATTTCAAAAAGTTGAAAACAGACTATCATCCCCCGACAAAGTCGTGATGTAGTTTGCACGACCATCTGGACTACATTTGTAAAGAAAGTTGCCCGCTTGTATGAAGCTAAGGCCTCTGTACCCATGGCGCAGGCTCGCCTAGGTTCATTCTTGTCTGTGTAGCGAACAGTGATTTGCCTATACATGTTCTGTACTGAAGTCCTGTTAAAAACAAGCATTGGCAAAGCCAACCGCTTTATGTAGTGTATAAGTATCAGGCACGTGCCAGGCACTGATTTTAGATGCCATGGGGCTCACGAGATTTTGCAGCTGCCACCCTCAATGGTCAGTTAATACCACTACACCATTGCCTGGCAAATGCCTTTTGCCATGCCTACACAAAAGCCCAAATGTTGGCTTTGCCAGAGCTTGGTTTTCTAGGACCCAAGGTATTTCTCCATTCTGGTGCTGCTAGTTTAAAGTGTGTTTGTTTGTCTAGGAGTTTATGAATGGTTATGTAGAGTTTCAAAATAATAAAGTGTTTTTCTAGTATGAACAGTTTCTAATTAAAATGTGTCTCACCAGATTGTAGTGTTTCTATGTTTTATAGTGTTTTACA
The DNA here is from genome assembly GCF_040938575.1 of Ambystoma mexicanum. Classification (NCBI taxonomy): domain Eukaryota; kingdom Metazoa; phylum Chordata; class Amphibia; order Caudata; family Ambystomatidae; genus Ambystoma; species Ambystoma mexicanum. Next base: position 1,421,179,368 of record NC_090931.1, on the reverse strand, counting down.
AAATGAATTGTTACAAGGTCCAGAATATGGCTTCCACGCGGGGGGTGGACATGGCCGGTGGCGGCTCAGTAGGGTCTCTGAGAGGGCTGCAGGCCATTACCGGCCATGTCCGTCCCCCCACCTGGGCGTGAAAGCCATTCGCATTAGGGGTGCAAATGGCTTTATTTTGGTTCGTCCGTAGTTTGGCTGCTGTAAACGACACCATTCTCAGAAGGGAAACAAAATAAATAAATGAATCCAAGATAGTCGCCGCCATAGGGAAAAAGGGATTATTCTCAGGCTTTGCTGGTAATTTAGCTGATACTGTATTCTTAACCCCCACCTCCTCCTCCTCCTCACCTGTAGACAGATCCTCATAAGAGCCTTCGATCGTTATTTCCCTTCGCTCTCTCCAGGCTGAGTCAGGCTTTGTTCTGTAGTTTTTGGGATTAGCCCTTCTGGAGGCCACCTTGCCTAAAAGCTGTTTGCCCGGCAGCGGGGACCTCCAGTGGGCCAACCCCACAATCAGGGAAAAACCCTGATTTGGATGAGGAGATCCGTGGAATCAAAATATTGCGTGGTGTAGGCTGCGTGTGACTACGATTCCCAGAATGCAGCAGTTTGGGCTGGATCGGAGAGAATGCAGAAGCGCTGAATCCAGGTAATGCCCACTGCATACGCCGAAGTATCCAAGCAGAAACTGGAGAACCGAAGCAAGAGACCAGGAAGGAGGAAGGTAAGCGAACAAACCTTTGTTTCAAAGTGGAGGAGCAGAAAGGAAGGAACTGGGAAAGAAAAACGAAGGAGAGATGGTAAGGAAGCTCCGTGTACCAAACGGAGCGAAACGAGCAAAGGGAAGGCAAAAAACACAGAGAGGAAAAGGAGAAACAGGTAACTGCAGACGGCAGAAACACTCGGCTAGCGTGTAAACCGTAGAACGCTGGGTTGCAACGCGACAAGCATTACCTGACGGCTGGTATTTCAATACGTCAGGTCGAAGAAAAAACTCTAGACCGCTTCAAGCACTTCTCCTCATCGACTCAATGCTTCCTCCATTGAGTCCATAACTTCCAGGGACGATGGATCATGACAATTATGTCCCTTTTCCATTTCTATGGCGGCGGACAGAGCAGATGGTGCGGTGGACCGGAGCATAAAGATCCGGTGCTGCTGGTAAGTGGGGAGGGAGGCAGTGGGTGGGGCAAGAGATTGGGATTGTTTTTTGGTGGGGGAGCAGAGGTGGCGAGGCAACATGGAGACACTCCCTGTTGCCTCCCCACATTACAAAAAAAAAGAATAATAACGCCACCCGGGGAATGGCCTTGGGTGGCTGGAACAGCGACGGTGAGTGTGCATTCTCGCCCACTGTTCCAGCCACCGGATTGTCTGAGCGCGAATGTGGATAGATTGCATGGTATTTCTGCAGCTTCTTCTTGGACCCAGCTGTGTCAGGCCGGTCTTCACTGTTTCCCATGGAGCAGGTGCATTATTACTCAGCCTATGAGTCCCCAGTTCTAAAAAGATACATTAATTCTATCGATCTCATTTTCGGGGGCTATCTTTCCTAAGGAGATGATGGAGGGCTTCTGGTGTCCTAAATCTCAAATGATTTTACCTTTTAATAAGCACTTTTACTCCTACCTCCCCTCATTGAGAGTCCCCTGCTCCTCCATGGCCTTTGACCCCACATGCTGTCATCCTTTGTACTAGTAATACCAGCCTCCTTGTCTGTCCTAGGTTTAGGCATGGGCATGGCCCATCTTTCCCGGCACAGGCTGCCCATGCTTGGAACGCCTTGCCTTTTGACTTACTCAGGAAAGGATTTTTTTCTATTATGAAAACGTTTAAAAACGTGCTTATTTGAATAATCAACTTCCCCTCTTGGCTTGACTTTCTACTCTGTCCTGTCTTCTATGTTGTGTCTTGTGTGTGGGTGTGCATCCTGATGCCTGCAGGCCTCTTGCGCTAAATAATAAATAAATAAATAAATAAATAAATAAATAAATACATCTGTCCTTGTCAACAGAAATATTGCACTAATGGGGTTGTCTATTTTATTCTCGCATCAATGACGCGGGAAGAGCGAAAACAACCCCGGCTGTGACTGCCACCTCTGCACCCCACCCAGGCCTACACTGCATGCCGACCATGGGGGTTTTCTGCAGAATCCGGGGAGCCTTCTATGAGCCCCTAAAACTCACTACGAGGCCTGGTGGGTGAGTCCAGGGGGTAGCCCTTGCGGGTGAAGACTGTGCTTTAAGGCCACTAATAACACTAAGACTAATAATAATATTAAAAGAGATCCTGCTTGGCCCTAGAGAATGACTGCACACATTTAGCGCACGCTGTTAAACGGAATCACCGCCAGGTCCTGAAAGTGTGCTGTCAATAAAGTGCAAACGTGTCAAGTAGATCAATTTGTTTTGAGCCAGCTTCAGGGATCTGTGTGTATTTTGGAAATCAAATGTTCCCATCATAGCATGGCTGACTCAGCCTTTCATCCCCACCAGGTCAGCAGGATGAGTACAATTCATTTGGGTTGAAAAAAATATATATATTAGTGTCTCTCACCCCTCCTACCCCAGAACAAAAAGTAAACTTAAAAAATGTGTGTATGTCTGTGTTATAAAACGGTATGCACAATACAAACGGTGGAATGACATTTTCAGGGCACCCATGTCACTCTCATTTAGAATCGGTTTATATGATGCAAAGCATGACCTAACACAGCACCATCGAACATCTCACACTATGGCATAGCATATACACTTGCATAACAGAAGCAAATTCGAGAGCTTGCCATCCAATAACATCCAATAAGTGTAATAACACACAATTCAATCAATCAATTTCTTTCGTCTAGAGCGCGCTTTCGCCAAAGGCATCATGGTGCTTACACCGAGGGAACAAGGAGAACAGGGATACCAGAAGGAAGGGGACCCCCTATGTAAAAAGCAAGGTCTTGCGCTCCTTCCTGAATGATGCAAAATCATCATTATTTCTTAAATGTACGGGCAGAGAATTCCATAGCTTGAGACCAGCCACAGAGGAGGCTTTTCCACTCAGCCGTTCTCTTTTATACCTAGGCACACACAAAAGTGAGGTATTTGTGGATCTTAAAGTTCGACTAGAAGTATGACTATAAAGCTTCTCTTGAATGGCTAGGCATCCTTATTTATTTATTTATTCATATTTGTAGAGCACACAAGAGCCCAGAGGCATTGTATCGTTAAAATCCTTTGCCATTTCGGGCACGATGAATCATGCACAATGACTTGAACTTGACCCTTGCTTCAATAGGCAACCAGTGTAAGCATTGCTGCGCCCTGGTTACTCTTCTCCCAAAAGGGACATGTTTCGCCAGGTGCACTGCTGTGTTTTGCAGCACTTGCAAGCGATGGAGGAGATAAGATGGCTGAGCCAAATAGATTGCATTGCAATAATCAATGCTACCGTTGATATCTGCTATCACAATCTGAGCATGAAACTACTCAGGTACAAGGGGAAGAACTTTCTTTAATTGCTTGAGTTGGCAAAACCCTGACTACATACGGCATTCACTTGAGCCTCCAGAGACAAGGACTGTGATATTTTGATGCTTTGGTTTCACACCGTTTTTACTGGCTTAGGCAGTGGACCCAATGAATCAGGAACGCTAAGGTCCAGTCACTAGCCACCTCTGGCGGGCCAACAATCAATATCTTGGTTTTCCAACCATTTAATTTAAGCCAGTTTACCTCCATCCATCCCCAGATAGCTTACAAACGATTTCTAAGGCTTTCCGCAATTTCGGGCTGGTCAGGCTGCAGCCTGAACTCAATTTGGTTGTCATCTGCATAGGAGAACACCCTAATGCCAAATAGGTGGATGAGAGCCAATAGAGGATGGATATAAATGTTAAAAAGCAAAGGAGATAGTGCTGAACCCTGAGGTACCCCGCAAGTAACCGCCACCAAGGACGAACGGTAGGGTGAAAGTTAAACTGTTTGAGAACGAGAAACCAGAAACTCCTGAAACCAGTCTAAAACTGCCCCAGAGTAACCTGCTTCTTTCATTCTGGAAACCATAATCCCATGATCAATAGTATCGAAGGTGGCCGACATGTCTATTAAAATGAGGCCTGCCGTAACACCCTCGTCTCTGATCATGGTAAGATTGTCGAGAACTGATACAAGAACCGATTCCGTGCCCAGCATAGGCCAAAATCCCATCTGGCAACTGTCTAGGATCTTTTGTTCTTCCCGATAATCTCTCAATTGAGGAGTGACTACAGCTTCCAAGACCTTCATAAGAAAGGGAAGCAGTGATATGGGGCTGTAGTTCGCTAAAATCATGATGTGCAAAGAGGCTTTTTTTAATAGGGGCATTACTAACACCTCTTTTAGTTTCCTGGGGATTTGACCCCAAATTAAAGAGGAATTAATCGCTTCAGCGAGAATCAAAATAAAATCCTGAGGCACCTGTTTTAACAAATGCAAAGGAGCGGCGAAGCAGATTTTAGATGAGCTACGATCTTACTTACTGCTTCTTTAGTTGTTGGATGAAAAACGGAAAAACAAGTAGCCATGTCAGATACAGTGAGGGATGGTGGGACCTTGCTATCCAAATTCATGCTAATGCCGTGATCCTTATCTAAGCTATCCATAATTTTTTTTCTGATGGTTTCAATTTCAGTAAAAAAGAAACCAGAAAGTTTGACACAAATAATCTGTGAACTAAACCTCTCAGTATTTACCACGGGTTTAGTTAGATGTTTAATTACCTTGAAGAGTTTCTTTGGAACATTAATTGCTGATTCAAAGGTGTCAGCAAATTATAACGATTTAGCCTCTTTCAAAGCTTTATGATATAATGATCGCTGTTGTTTGTAGATGTCGCGCATAGAGGCATCATAGTTCTTTCGCCATTTACGTTCTGACTGTCGAGTTTCTAAACGTAAAGTGAAAAACGCAGGTGTATACCAAGGTGCAACTTGAGGGGCAGTTTTCGTCAACATCTCATAGGGTGCTAACTCAACTGCTACAGTCTGCATAACACGGACTAATCTAAATAAATCCAATGGTAAAGGAGTCAGTTCCGAGGAGACCTTGGCGTAGTAGTGGGCCACTTTAGAGAAAATATAAGCAGGATCAATTCTTGCCCAATTTCGCTTTAACATGGAGATACTGGGGTTCATGGCTGGTTATGATCTGACCACGTGAGGGGATGACTTGGGAAGACATCCACCAGTGTTGATAGCGCAAATATTAGGTCCAGGAGTGTGGCCTTTAACATGAGTAGAGCCCTTGACTTGTTGCTCTAGTTGTGCTAATTTCATAGTCTTTAGAAAGCTCTTATTATCTTGGCCTGTTCCCTCCTCTGTCCATACATTAAAATCACCCAGGATCATTGCATTTGTGTACTGCAATGCCAAATTCAAGGCATCAGCCACAAAGGTCTTGGAAAAAGCCACCAGATTTGTAGAGGGTGGTTGGTAGACCAGCATACAATGGCATACCCATGAAGCATTAACAATAACTCTGACAATTCAACATTATAACAAACAAAAATATAATAGCAACATATTATGCTGTAAAAATGAAAATATTATATATATATATAAAGAATTTTAGAATTGTATAGATGAGTAGCTATCAACGTTATATTGTGATTGGTTTCAAGTGGCGTGTTAGACAAAGCTCGGGCCAGTAACTATGTGCCCCTGGCCATTACCTGACATGGTAATTCCTCCCAGCGAGGGGCTTATTTCTATTAGTACCCCTGCATGTTAGACCGGAGTACTAATAGGGCCATTTTTTTAAAGTTGTGTGACACCTTCGGCGTCATGCAACTGAAAAAAGACAAATAAAATGGCTGCCGCGGAATGGCGAGAAGGGACTATACATAGTCCCGTCTCCCTTTCCATGATGGCCATTGAAAAACAAAGAAAAAAGTTAACAAACAAAGATGGCTGCCATGGAACGGGGAGAAGAGACTACACATAGTCGCTCCTCCCTTTCCATGGTGGCCATTGATAAAAGAAGAAAAAAGCAAACAAAAAAGATGGCCGCCAGGGAACGGGGAGAAGGACTACATATAGTCCCTTCACCCTTTCCATGGCAGCCAGGAAGTAGCTGCATGCGGTGCTGCGACAAAAGTTTTGTTGGGCTGGTAACGGCCCGGTGAGGGCCAATGAGCTTGCTTGTTACACACTCATTGGCCCTTGTCGGGTACTAATGCAAACAAATAAATAAAATAATGCACATTACAAAAATAGCAAGGGGCTCATTATGACTCTGTCCACATTCGCTGTAAAGATACTGCCCAGCTCACTTCCTGTTTCTGCCAGCCATAACTGTGGAAAATCTGCCAGATTAGTACGGGTGGCATGGCGGCGTACACGCACATTTATGGAGTCTATGGTACTCTACTGCGGACTGGAAGCACTTACCTCTGCCGCTAATTCTTCATCTGGTAAGTCATCCTTTTTGCCAGTGGTAATGTATGGAAGAAAATCTTCCAGCAAAACGCTGAAAGTTTTTCCTCCGCATTACCACCAAAGTTGGAATTTATTGGCGCGGTAAAACTGGCGGTAATTCTGTAAGCGACATTCATTTTAATCACAGCGCCAGACTCGTAATATGCCCCAATGTCCCTCTCCTCTCACCCCACGTCAAGACAAAAATAAAAAATCCAAACAAATCTACAGAAAATGCTGTAGCCTCCTGCTGCGATTTCAGAGCAATGGACAATAAACTCTATAGTCCTCTGCCATGACGTCACGGTGGGAAGATATGGAAGTCGCAGGGAGATGCCACACAACAAAAGCATGATATATGCCATCTCTTGTTATTATTATTTTTATATTCATTGAGCGCTTTATAGAGGTATACATCAGATACACAACAGATCACTTTACAGAGGTCACAACAGGACCGATATACAGCAGGGGGAGGCTACAGAGGGGCACAGACAGAGGAGGGGTACAGCTGTACCGGATGGCGGGGAGGAGAGGGGCTATCTTATCATGTAATAACATTATGCAAACGATGACCACATCTACTCTAATACATGCCAGCGCGCCACTGAATAGCTCAGCAGGCTGTTTTCAGTAGCGTATCTAGGACCGCAATGACGTCATGGCCATGCTGGCGGTTGTTGTGCCTGCCCTGCGCCGCACGTGCTGGCCGGTGTCGCTATCTGCCGCACGCCTGTCACTGCTGGCCGTCACTCTCCTCTCGGGACGTGCCCCGGGATCTTGCGGCCGCCGCCGGTACTGATGAAAGAGGCCGGGTACCAGGAGCGTCCCATCGCCGCATCCCTGGCGCGACTGGCGCCTGCCGCAGGATGCGCCAGCGCGGCCAGCGCCGCCACCTGGAACGGAAAGGCCCGCACACACACATGCATGTATTTTGCATCGCGCATAGGGACACGGCGGCAGCTGCAGCGCCCGCTGTGCGCCCCAATGGTGGGCCGCAGCAGCACCTAAAGATGCCTACTTTTTGAATGCATTTCCTTTGAAGTGACTGGCAGTGCGCACACTGTGGACTGAGTCGCCTCTAGGTGCGACGCCAGCAGGAGGCGTGGGACGGGCCAGCGTCCCTGGCTGGCTTCCCTGCGCCAGCCGTGGCAGGAGGGATGCGGTGCCGCATCGGTGGCGGGGCGCTCGCTGAAGGCTGCATCGAGGGAGTCTGGGGGCCGCATCAACGCCCCCCCACCCCTGACAGGTGGACTGCTTTCTGGACACTCCGCCGATTGACAGCTGTAAATGAACTGGCGGGAAAGAGGGTGGGGGTGAAGGCACAGGATGCAAATGGGAAGGGGGGGAGGGTGACGAGGGGGTGAGCTTGGAGCTGTGGAGAACTCTCCTGGAGAGCTGCGGCGGCAGAGCGACGCTAGGGACGGCGTGAAGGTGCCTTGGAGGGCGCCTGGCGAGTCCAGCTCCTGCACGCGCCGCATTCCGGAGGGTTCCGGGCTGCTCCGAGCTACTCCGGCCGCGTCCCAAGGGTTGGGGCACCTTGGAGTGCTGTCCGCTTTCCGATCACGCACCATCTGCGCCAATATGACGCGCCTGAGCCGGTGTTTTGCGACCATCGTCAGATGGGGCAAGCTCCTTTTGTCCTGCTTTCTGCCCTGCTGCCTACGTCCGCAGATAAAGGTAAGTTGTTCCGGTAATGTAGAGGCCAAGTGCACATTTCAGTTTTTCATATAGCGCTTTCTATTTAGCGTGGCACTTGTAAACGGTCACACATGGCGCAGGTGAAGCTTTGCGTGATAGGGCGCTTTCACCGGGGCCACACACTTTTGTAAAGTGGAGAAGACGGGGGTATAACCCTTTAGCTTGTTTTAAAAAGACAGGAGCAGAGGAATGAATAGACTTGTGTGGCTAGAAGTGGAAACTGGATATCGTCAAGGCGCTTTGTTCTCTCGTAACACACAAGCATCAGTAGTGATGTGCAAACTCTTTGGTCCTAATTGACAGAAGCGTTTTATAATGGCACAGCCCCATTGCAAAACGTTATGTGAATCCGGGCCGGTTTGGTGCTTTGCAGCTCTAAACCCCCGTCCTGTTATTTGTTTCTACTGTTTTTTTTTTAATGCGTGTTGTGTCATGTCATGCTGTGTAGCGCTGCAAAGTGTTCTCATAAACTAGTTCTTTTTAGCAAAAACGACTGACTTACTGCAACTTGCAGGCCTGGTAATGCTTATGCATAGGGAAAAAAGAAAACTGCACTTCCCAGAATGCAACGTGTTACAAGCAGCAACGTCCGGGGGTGGCTCCAGGTCTCACACGTGACATGGACTCACTTGTTCTATCTGCGTCGTCCGACTTCTTCCAATGCCTTATATGCGACAGACCACTCATTTAAAAGCGTTCTGAAGTGTGAGTGACTTCTGTTGGGGGAATGACTGGCGTGTACGCTGGAGGCGAGTCCTGCATGTACCCCGATCCTGGGCACGTGGAACACACAACAACGCCTATGTGCCGACGTCAACTGATTTAAACAGCGCCTAACACTTAAGTTTGTCTTGTCCGCAGAGGGATTTCATTTTGACAGAATGCGGAATTGAGGGAGATAGAAATATATATATATATATATCTCGTTAAAGAGAGAAAGGGATTTGCGCAAGATCACACAATGTGCTGCAATAGGAAGTCCGAATTTGAGCTGCTTGCATCTGTTCCTACTAGTAGCTACTGGACGCCTTTGGTTAAAATACCTTCCGAAACACGACTACCGTTCATATACTTGAGTTCAATTAACGGTTTTAAAAATATTTAAATAATGCATTCATTTACGTGTATTCGGCATTAAAAAACATTAAAAGCAAACAACAAAGAACATTTCATCAGAACATGGTTATAGCTAAGTACATTTGTAAAAAACAGAATAAATGCAGTACACATTAAAGACCTAAAAAAAATCCGCTATCTACACTTGCAAGACAAATTGCCAGTTCAAGATATATATTAAAATAAAATAAAAAGGAATAAGTAAAAAAAATAAAAATAAAAATCAATTGGGGAGAGTACATTCACAGGCCCTATAAAAAGTAGATTTACACAACCTTCAAAGTTGCAATAGCAAACCATCTCAACCTGGGAACGCCTTGACAATGCTGAGATCTGCGCAGCCGCGCTAGATGTATACATTTATTTATTTATTTGAGTTTTTAGGCAGGGCGCTATACGCCCCGAGGCCTCGGAGCGCATTCGGGCGCCATTCTCCGATCAGTGTGTTTACAATAATCCAACGCCCCGTACATTGCTCTAATCCCGGATGCTTTCAAGACCGGCTTCAGATATATAGTGGACAGAGAAAGAGAACATACATGTCGGTGTCTGCGCTACGGGCACAGCCCTGAGCCGTTAGATCCCCACGCATCTTGCAAACGATGCCAACAGAAGACGGCCCATCCTGCATTTTATAGAAAGGTCTCGTGCAAAAGGTGGAGTGACTTGCTGGAGTTAAACTTCAAAACCGGATTCTGGTTGGTTTCTAAGATAATGGGAAGCCAAGTGTCTTTTTTAAATCTGTGAATCTCATTTTAAATTGTATTACCTGGGTTAACCCCAAGATCTTGCTCTGCTGTCTCAGATACGATTTGTTTGAAAGATGGAGCACGCTTGAGAGGCTGTTCCCCCTTTGAAATTGGTTACTTGAATCCGTGTATTCTTCAATTCTACAAGACTGCCATAATCATAACCAATACTCAACTGGTTTCAACGAGATCGCAATGTCATCTGGAGACACATCCGTTTCTAGATGAATTAACGCATCTGATGATCCTGTGGCAGCATCGACAAATGTTGTATAATTGTATTCTCTTCTTTTGCCAAATTTGACATATTCACATGGTGCCGAAGTTCTGCTCCAGAAGTGGCAGCTACAACATCCTGCTTCCCATAAAAATCCAAAGCAGGTCTTACCTCACCCCTACCGTGTTCATTGAAAAAAGCTTGGCTAGCACCACTATATGACATGTTATTTATAACACACTTATTACCCAGAGGTTTTTAAGCGCGGGCACGGGGATCGAACCTGTGGTGCTCCATTTCGTCTTACTCTCAAGTCGAGCACGTTGCCCCTGAGCTATCCTCCCGGGACCAATATATGTGTTGGACAGGCCTCCACCAATTGTGAAGGCCACTGCCCATTGTCATGGAAACAAACGCCCACATAATCATAAGGATTGGACCTGTGCGATCTTTTGGTTGTCAACCCCAGAGGCGTAGACGGGGTAGGGCCTGAGGAGGCAAGGCCCACCCAAACCCCGTAAATGCCCACTCAGCAGCACTGTGTGGGCATTTACAGATAATAATGTCACTGCAGCAGGCCCAGCTTCATTAGCTTCAGGCCGACTTCTTAGACAATCCACTACGCCTCTGGTCAACCCTAATGACAACAGCTTGGCGTTTGGCATAGTTCGGTCTAAAAATTTAAGATTTGGGACCTAATTCACAGAAGTGTTTTATAATGGCAAACGCCCTTTGTGAAATGCTCTGTGAATAAGGTATCTTAGTCTTGCCAATATTCACGTGTAGTTCCAGCTCCTCACACTTCCTTGTAAAAGCCGCGATTGTGACCCAAAGGCCTTGAGGAGATGTGGACAGTAACACGGCGTTGTCCGCAAAGAAAAGGGCAGGATAACTACCATGGCTCAATTCCGGGGGGTCCAGACAGTTCAGTAGCAAAGCTCTTGTTACTTCATCTATAAAGATGCAGAATCACATCGGGGCGAGAACACTCAGCCACCTTACACGCTTAAGACATCATTCTCAGATGTCGTTTCCCCAGCTAGGCCCTACCACCCCACAGCTCTGTTATATCTCGGGGCACAGTGTCGAACGCTGTTTTTAAGTCAACGAACACTGCGTATAGTTTAATCTTCAACATTATGATATATTTTTGAATTATTGAGTGCAGATGAAAACTCTGATCAATAGGGCCCCTACCAGCTTGAAATCCCGCTGAAAGAGTATTCAAAATACGGATTTCACTGGCCCATGGGTGAATGCGATTTAAGATCACTTTTGCGAAAACCCTTCCTGTGCCATCTAAAAGCGAGATGGGTCGATAATTTGCTGCCTGGTCTTTCCCCCTCTTTTTGCAGATGGGGCTGGTGTCCACCAGTTTCCATTTCCGTATTAATACAGGCTCTAAAAAGTTTCCATAATACGGGAGCCCAAATAATCGATGGCAATAAAAATCTCGAATGTCATTTCCACCCTATCATATTCTGCAGTTTGATCTGAGGCGGGGTCAGTTGGCACTCTTGTATCCATGTCCCCATCATATAGGACAGTAAATTGGCCACGGCAAGCATCAGGAGTCATGCTGCATTGGAGAGAGACTTCTCCTTTAAACTCCGCGCCTGAGACTAGCTTCCAAAAAGCAAGGGAATCACCTTATGCCTTGTGCCTCCCTTGCCTTGGCCCTGCATGAACGCTGCTTGATGGAATGCCTGCTGGAATGCAGGCCCGTGGAAGGTTGTGGTGGGAGTGCCGCGGTGTGTTCCATGAATGTCAGTTGGAGTGAAGCCGTCTGTGAGAGTGGAGGCCGCTGGATGTCTTCTTGTACCTTCCTACTAACTTACCTTTGGATACGCCTTGTCTTCTGGAACTTGCCAAGGAAGTTGACCTCCCAAACATGAATGTCTGGACTTTCATTTCACCCCTTATCAATGGCGTCGAGCTGGCTAGGAGGGGAGAGCCAGCAATCTGGACTGATCAGCACCTTGAAGGAGAAAGGAAGAGTGAGAGACCAGAGGCGCAGACATCCACCGGCCCCCAACCCTCAAAGGTGAGCTGACCCCTGCGCAGAGAGCGAGGCAAGCCGTAATAACAAGGCAGGCAGGGTGCAGTTGTGGGTGGAAGCGAGGCCGCAAGGGGCAGCCGGAGGGCCTGAACGCTGTTTCGGGCCGTCCTGCGGTGGCAAGGCACAGAGAGCGAGACTGCATGGGGCAGTCAGAGGGCCCTGAGAATGAATAGGGCCGTCCTGCAGGGGCAGGACAATCAGCATGGCTGCAAGGGGCAGTCAGAGGACCCCGCTAACAGTGGGGGCGTCCTGTATGTCAGGGCATCTGTGTGGATAGTGATTGCCTTAAGAGGCTGGGGGAGACCCATCTGGCGGCTTGTACAGTCTGATACTCAGATGAGAGGCGGCAGCGAGGACTGGGGGAGGCATTGCAGCAGTGTGATCTGCTTACCATATAAGTATATCTGTACGTCGGAGGAGGAGAGAATCTGCCTTCCCTTGGCGCCCGTGTGTGGAGAAGCTGGTGAGTGGGTATGGGGAAGAGCGATCCTGCTCGGCTAATGTTCGGAGCCTGAAGTTGCTGGGAGCTGCCCGGAGTGCTTCTCTGAACACAGTCCCCATCATGGTGACGTATGAGAAAGTTGGGCAGAGGGCATAATGGCAGCTGCCTCTGCGTCCTCCGGAGTCCTCGCGGGGTCAGAGGAAAGAACCTTGTGCTTGCATGCTCCAACGTGTTCTATGGAGCATCTGTGACATCACATTGCCCCAGCTCTGGTCGATGGGTATCATGCGCTCTGCCTGTTACGTGCCTGGGTCTCCCTTTTGTGTATCCTCATGGTTAGACCCGAGTCAAGGAATTGATGCCGGCAACTTGAGGCGGCTCAACATGTGCGGCTGTTGTCGCAAAAAGGTACTTTGGACATCAGTATGCACCTTGCAGGGAATTCATTGTGAGGAGGAACAGTCATGAGTGTTTTGGCGAGCGCTGCAGAGTTTAGTACTGGTGAGCGCTATATTAACTCTCGAAGGTACTGTGGCACCTGGCTGGTGTTGGACTTGGGTGACTATGCTTCTTGCCAGGGGTCTTTGTGGAATCAGCAAGGAACTACACCAACCAAGGTGGCTGGAGTTATCAATGCAGCTTCTCTGGCTATGGAACATATATATCCGTATGACGTGACATGGGCAGATGCGACATCGGCAGTTTTATCATTCATTTAGTTTTTACCCAGATCGAACAGTCTCTTTCAACAACAGTTTTCATTCTTGTTTTTGATTGTCATGTGAGGCCTGCTATGTGCTATGGTAGTTTTGCATATTACAAGTTGTCGCTCTGTCGCTATTGGTGGTTTATAGCTTGAAGTGGCTGTGACTGTTCTTAGTTTGGGTAGTTCAGGTGATCCTGTAATGTGAGTTTACAGCATATCTGACGTGGCCTCTGTCATTGGATATTAGCTATGGTTACAGCAAATGTATGTGTCACGTGTTTTTGTATAACACAATCTTGCCTCCACAGGACCACTTATCTTAAAGGACTTTGCTGCTCTAGGACTTTCGACTCAATTAGAGAAACATTCTCTCGTTTGCCATGCCTTAATGCTTAATTTGCTCCTACTTGTGTGTGGCGAGGCTTGAATGTTTTATGTCTTGTATTGTAAACCCAGCTTGCTGGCGTAGCAAACGTCTTTCCCTGGGTTGTGGCAGCCTAACCTCTGTGTTTATGTGTTTTGCAGTACAGTATCCGCTTATGTGGTTTAACCTGTCTGTGCGATAGTGTGGTGCAGTGTCTGCTGTCAGAGCCCGACCTGGCCATGGACCGTCCAGGTTATTGGACACCCGGCACTCAGTGGTCACTGACCGTGCCTGTTTCTTGGGATGTTTGACACCCGCACCTTTGGGGTTACCTGCCCATGCTTCTGGGGAGTTGTACTTCAGTACCATGAGTGGGTGGTCCTCTCCACCAGCTAGTAAACTTCAGTGGGAGCCTGTGTTCTGTGACATAATAGGTTTTCATTATTGCATTGGCGTGCTAGTAGCTGAAGGGTGCGCCGTAACCCAGTGCACTTTAGTTGTTGGCAGTAGGATGAATGAGCGTGATGTTTTGAGATTGTGTGGCATGTTGGTGTGTTGTTGAGTTAGGGCTAGTTCCTTTGTTAGAGTGTCTGTTGTAGGCCTGCAACATACTTTGAGTGCACTTGTATGGCTGCTTGACTTCATTGTAAGTAATTGAGGGGGCAGGGTAGGTGGGAGCATGGATCTTTGTTCTTCGGAAGGGAGTGTGTGGAGTTTGGGTATGGAGTTTTGGAGGTTGTTGTGGCCAGAGTGTTGTTGTCATTATGCGTTGGCTGCATTATCATGTGGTTTTCCTTTGTTCTCCTTTCCGTACCCTGTACCTTGGTTTCTGTTGAGGAGGGAGATATGTTATGCCTTGTGCCTCCCTTGCCTTGGCCCTGCATGAACGCTGCTTGATGGAATGCCTGGTGGAATGCATTCCTGTGGAAGGTTGTGGTGGGAGTGCCCCTGTGTGTCTCTGTGTGTCCCGTGAATGTCAGTTGGAGTGATGCCGTCTGTGAGAGTGGAGGCCGGTGGATGTCTTCTTGTACACTTCTTGTATTTTCTTTGTACCTTCCTACTAACTTACCTTTGGACTTACCTGTTGTATACACCTCGTCACCTGGGACTTAGTGAAGAAGTTCACTTCCCCACCTGGATGTCTGGACTTTCATTTCACACCTTATGAAATCACCATCCTCACAGGCCTCTGCTAAGCGCTCTTGTTTCTTCAGGGCCAATTCTTTTCTTTTCCGAATTGTGTTTTTATAGTGTGATCTTCTGGCGCGCGACGGTGCATTATCAAATGGTGACCCTCGATGCGAGAGTTGCCAATAATAATGTCTTTGCTTGTTCCGGTCACAATCATGGTCGTACCAGCGGCCCTTACCAATGTGTGCTTTTTAAAGTACCTTTTTAAAAAATGTATGTTTATAATGTGCCGACAGCCCGCAGGCATCAGGGCGCAACAAAGACACAATGGGAGCAAAATAAAAGAAAGGACATTGATCTTGTCTTGTGTACGTGGCAAGATGGAGCATACCCGATATCATCATGCCAAATTCATTCGGCTACAGGTTGTCCCAATAGAGGAAAGGCCGATTTTATATAGCGCTGGCTTGATATCACGCTCCATTAGTTTTACCCATCTCACTCTTCTTCTTGCATGTCCCAATATCTATATAGCCTGCTTTGGATCCGTAACCTCACTGCCCTCAATACGTTGGGTTGCGTGCAGAAATGAAATGAAGATGTAGTGGAAAGGTGAGGGTGATGTGAGGAGCGCGGAAGATGGAGATTTCCCTCTGTGGAAGATAAAGAAAATGGGGAGAACATGAACCTGGAAAAAGAATAACATATGGAATAACTAGGAAGGGCGATGAGGAGAAAAGAAGTAAACAATTTAGAGAAACTGAAAGGGAGGAAAACAGGTACTGTTCTGAAGGTGTCAATGCACAAGTTATTTAATTTAAAGCTAGTTTTGCATGGAACCAACTGTGCCTCCCCTTGGCATGAAGTATCTCGTGAACACAGACTTATAATGAAGGTACCATCTGCTGTGAAAGGGATGTACGACCCGTCATTATTTTGCTTTCTACGTTGACTGATACCATGTGTGGTTTTGGCCATTTTAATTATCTCACTGTGCGTAAGCTGCAAGCTGGTGTTCACTTCAATATATAGACCAGTGTTTGATGCCATGCAATCTATACGTACATCTTCTTGTACATGTCCTCTGCGAGCCTCTGCTGCAAAGTGCACTGAAGATGCCAGAGTGGTGATTTGCTGCACTTGACAAGTGCACAGAAAGCAAAGGTGATTCATTCTATGATTTAAGGTTTAGAAGTCTCCGAATTAAAAAGAAAAAAGAAATTGAATCTATTAGAGGAAATTGAGGGAAAAATCTGGCTAGAAAAGTGTAAGTTACAGTCAGCAGAGTGTACAAGTACAGAGCTGGATAGTCCTCTGTTTTAGGGGGCTGTGTGAAAGAGGACCAGAATACAACAAAGGTTCCACAAAACAGCTACCTGCCTTTCCACGCACAAGGTGTGAGAATCCACACTTATCACCGATCAAGAGCTGTCATATTTAATTTAGATAGAAATGCTCCAATTTGACATATTTTAATCTTTATACACAGAACATATACAATAAACATGATAACATGTCTTAAAAAACAATGCATGATTTGACATTTCGAACGAGCATCAGTTATTTAAAGGATGGTAGAACAAGAATATCTAGATTACATTTCGTCATCTTAACAAATAAGTGAGGTTATTAGGGAAGTGACGGATATGTTTGTTGAAGAAAAACCCTCTATGTTATTTTCCCTCAGCATGGTCTACCATCAGCAGACAGCGATACATAATGAATCGGGCCTGGCATCACTGGAAACCTTGGTGACTATAGGCCTCATTATGAGTTTGGTGGTGTGGGAAAAAAAGCAGAGGTAATTCCGCTACCTCCATTTTTCTCGCACTGCCAAATTACACGTTTTGGCAGAATTATCACTGGTGGAATTACGAGTGGTAATTCCGCCGATTTTTGGAGGAAAGTGGAGAATCTACATCCAGCTTGATGCTGGAGGTGAAACCTACACTTTTCCTCCCAAAACCTGGCAGAATTAACACTCATAATTCCACCAGTAACAAGTCCGCCAAAAATGCCCAATTGAGTACTATGGATTCCAGAAAATGGGGATTTACACCGCCTACCATCACTTCTAATCCTGTGGTAAATCCACAGGACCAAGTGGTGGTAACTGTAAATCCGTTTGGAGGTATCTCAGAGGATTTACCACCGAAATACCACCTAACTCGTAATGAGGCCCTATGTATTAACGCTAAGATTTTACAGTCAAACTAGCATTCATTCTATTATGATTTGATGCGTGTAATAGATGCAAAAAAAAGAGTAAGGCATTCATGAATTTTGTAGAAGATTGAGAAACATTTTGACAAAAATAGGTTGTTCTAATCCAGGGGTTTTCAAACGTTGGATCTCCAAATGTCTCAGAATACATATCCCATGATATCTGGCTATTCACTATGCTGCTTAGGGATGATGGGAGATGTAGTACAAAACATTTTGAGAGCCAAAGGTTGCAGACTCTTATTCTAATCTAACGTTTATGACAATAGAGTATGTAGTGATTTTTTTTAATACATTTTATACTGGACTACTAATGAGGATCGAATTGACGCATACAGAAATTATATTGAATTTGCCAAGCTTTATTTGTGGTTATGGTCTACACCCCCATACATGTGGTAATGTACCCCAAAAATGAGTTTACAAGTATTTATATGCGATTCAGGTTTAATCTCCTATGAACATACGCAGTACATGGACCTTTAACAATGAGTGAAAGACCTTCCAGATTATGGAAGAGGACTGAATAACTGGAAAATATGAAACATTTAGTTTTAAACTGTTAACAAAAGGAGTTAAGAATGACCTTGTTCAGGAAATGTGTTCAAAGTGTAGTGTTTATGTAAATGGAGGATACTGGCTTCCCTGGTCCCCATTAGATACATTACACACATGTATGATTTACCTGAAGAACAAAAGGTTCATATATTAACAATATAGGTATAATGTTATGATGCATTTTAATATTAACTTACATTTTGTATAATTGTTTTAATGATCTGGGAATGTGGAGTATGCTTTTGTATTCTAATGTATGTCTTTGTGAAAGGTTTCGAAAATGAAGCCAACACACATTAACAAATGCCAATGCATACTAATAAAATAACCAAATGTGTGATGTTTTAGAGTACTGCGATGTTGGAATTTCCACTGTTGGCAAAGAGGTGGAAGAGTTCATAATGGCCGGTCCAAGTTTTCACTCCTAATGCTTCTCCCTTGACTTTCCTTGTTTTAAACAGAACATTGAGCCAGAATGGGTGGCATGTTCTAATAGAAATAATGCCCATCCTCTTGGGCTATTACCAGGTGGTAGCATCCCTTGGCCATTGTTAAAGGTTCTCTCTTCACTCAAGTCTATTAACTTGGCCTGAGGGCTGTTATCACTGGTTAATGCCCGCGGGAGGTAGCATACATGCTTAATTAGCACTCTTTTTTAAAATGAAAAGTGGATCCCAGCCAATCAGGATGCTGGAATGTCAGGCACTATTAGCAGTAGGCGCCCAGAATTTCTGCATCCTTCTTGCTAGATGCACCACGTGTTCTCTGCATCCCACTGATGCACAATTATGTGTTTCCTTCTGTCATTTGCTGCCTGCCCCACCACCTTTACATCCCTCTCTCTTGGATCCAGATCTTGGTGCTGCCTCTACCCCCTGGCTCAGTTTTCTTTTCGGCCATTAGGTGCCTGAACATCCCCTTTGTGGTCCCAGCTTTCCTCGAAACTAAGCCAGCTTTCAGGGCCCCTAATGGCTATCCATCCCCACACATGAGCTGTAAGGTTTAAAGGGAATCTCACACCTCAAAATGAAACCTCACAAAAAGTCTGCTTCAATGTCCTTTCTCCTTTATCTTAAAAAAAAGGTTTGAATGGAATCTAATGTTTCAATGTAGACATGGACAGTATCTGGTCTTTCCATCTAATGCCATTGTAGCTAATGCTGCTCCATCGAACTTTTCCATCCAAAAACATTGCATCTAATGCATTTTTTTGGGTGGGGGGGGTAAAGGGTTACATTTTGTTTAGGTGCATAATAAAGGGTAAAAAACAGGTGTTAGGGGGATCCCCCCCCCCAAAAAAAAGAACAACAAAAAATGCATTAGATGCATAGTTTTTAGATGGAAAAAAATAATCGATGGAATGGCATTAGATGCCATGACATTAGATGGAAAGACCATAAAGCGACATAGACGGTGAGTATACGCTGTACATCCCTGTTGGGCCTAGGCTCCCCATGCTGCCACCTAGTGCCCTGACATTATAACTGCAACTCAGGTTGACAAGGGTAGACATGCCTGATTTATACATATTAACTCCCAGGAGAGCCCAGCCTCATCCCATGAGAAATCCTTCCCCCACACTGCTCTGACTATCTCCCTTCAGTTCCTAGCAGGTCTGGAGAACTGGCAGGATGTCTATTCGTAGGAGAACCACAGTTCTAATCCCACCCTCATTTAAAAGCGTCCCTTCTTCCTCCCAGCATTCCTGTTTATAGAACTTGGTGGATTGTGTACAAGGTAGCAAGCAGAAGTGCATGTATTTTCCTTTTCACTTGTGCCTAAGTTGCAACATACGCAGCCCCAGAATTACACCCTGGTGCTGCGGAAGCTTAAAAGCCTTACCACCCCTGAGCCAAATGTGTACAACCAAAGAGCGGCAGTTTGTTGTTGCATGCAGAAGGGCAGACAACTGTTCCTTCTCTCCCTTTCTGACCCCTTATTCGCTTATCGATTTCCGCTTTTCACACAGTGCAGCGGTCAGTGCCTGTATGAAGAGCTCAGGCCATATTGTATCACTGTAGATGGCTAAGTATTACTATCCTCTAATTTGCCACTCCAAGGAAAGGCACCACCCTGTCTCACTATGAAATAGGGTGGCACTTAACAAGTGCCTACTAATAGACTATGAACATGTGTGGGTCTATTAGAACACTACAATGTTGGCAGTTCCATTGCTAGCAATGCAGTATTAGGGGGCAATAGTGGGTGGTAAATGTCTTCTGTCTTAACATTCCAATAATGTTTATCCATTGTCTTCCCTTGTGTAAAACAGACCATTCCAACCTCAGTAGGTGGAATGTCCCAATAGCAATAATTCCCACCTCCTCTGGTTATTACCGTGTGGGAACATCCGTTGGTTCGCTCAGTAAAGTCTTTTGCTTGGTTTTGTCGATTACCTTAGGCTGAAAGATATTACCAACTAGTAATAACATCAGAAAGTGGGCTGATTGTTTAATTAGCACAATTTCTATTATAAAATAAAGTCTTGCATGACATGACCCAGAACATACTCTTAATAACTTTTTTTTGCCATCACGGTGCCAGGCAAATTCAATTTGACCATATTATTTGGACCACTCCTTCCCTTACCTTCCCCTATCAATATCATTGACCTCTGCACACTGTCTATTCTTGGCAAGGCAGGGCTTTGTGCAGACTTGGCAGTGTAAAGACTGGAGGGGGTATCTGTACTCCTGCTCCCTATATGGCAGAGTCAAGGCACAGCGCAACCCAGCCAAGATTCTCTATTTGGTAAAATGTGGACGAGCAATCAAGGCTTAAGCTCTCAGGAGGCGATGCAGGCTGGTTCTTGAGTACAGTGTAGTCCCCAAGCCCCCAACAAAGGAATGTTCACACACTATGTTAGTGAAAATACAGTCTTTATATAAATAAGGTTCAAGTTAGTTACACAATCACAATAACACACTTTGTACTCTGGCAATACTATAATGGCAAATATATACAAGTCTACATGGTACCACTCTTATATATATCGACTCCTTTGAAATGCCTCAACTGCTAACAGTTCAAATGACATACAAATCAGATTGTAAGATGAATGGACGATAGACAACACAAAGAATGCAAGGTAAACCTAGCAATGGCTGAACACTGACTCCCGTCTACCTACAGACAGTTCTGTGTGAAGATCCACCAACTGGCAACCTGTTTATAAAGCGTATTGACAAGCCCAGTCCAGTTATGCTTAATATAATCTCAATTCCTTCTAAAGGTTCCACAACCCCAATGTACATGGTTTTGTAGAGTTTTCCGACGAGTCGTCGACAGGCCCTTCTTAAGTGAACTCCCTTTAAGGCAGGAGCCACGGGTCGTTGAGATTCCTTGATTAAGAAAAAGGTGAACGCAGTTGTTGGGGAAGCAGCTTCGATTCTTGTGGTGCTCATTGACGAAAGCTTGTGAATGTATTGTGAAGATGAGGTGTGCAGTATACCTGGACGACGATAGTTTGTTGCCGTAAAGAGTCAATGAAGAACTTTAGCCCAGCAAGGGCGTCGGACCGTCAGCGTCTGGCGTCGGCGATCGGGACTCGACCACGGCTGGCTTTCTGATCTTCTTCTCCAGCCGGATAAAGCGGTTGACGGTTATGAGCAAGGGAGTCCTTGGATCAAATGTCTTAGACAATGGAGCAGTGTGGCTCCGGTCGGCGACAGCGGTCACCGACAGTGATGGACTTCAATGTCCGGGCGCTTCACTTTGGATTCCGTGGCAGTCCTCTTCTCCAGTCGGCAGCCTTTCGAGGGTCTGACTTCCAGGTAGATTTGGCAAAGATCAATGGTGCACGATGGCCCCTCGTAGCTCGGGAAGATGTCTCCTAGCCAGGTTCTCTCTTGGATCAGTTCTTGAAGACATGATAGCTTTCAGTTGGCGAAGGAATGCGGCAGCCAATCTTCTTGTCTGGCTGGGCTTCAAGGTTAAGCATCAGTTTTGACTTCAGCTTCTGAACGATTTCCATCAGTGAGAGGTCCCCAGATATACTGTTCGGTCTCTCATTCACTCTGCTGGGTCATACTCAGGCAACCAATCTTTCAGAACGGCATTCAGGCAGGCCGGCAGCCAATCAGGCTCGCAGTGCATTCAGGCCATTCTTCTCTATACAGACACAACAAGGAATGTGGATTGAGACAAGCACCCAGACATTCAGCACTCCACACTGCATTCATACCTGTTTTGGGCAGGGCTGTCTCAGTCATTGTGCTACTCATGCAGATACTAGGCACCCATAACATGAAATGCGTAATCGTCACACACTCCATTCACCCAGGTCCTACCCCATGGGCATACCCACAACATACAGTCATTGGGAAGGCTACAGCCAGTCTGGCCTGGACTTCCCCACAAGACCACATATGGAACATCCACTCAACAGCCAGTCAGGGGGAAAGGGACAGAGGCAGGGCTTCCCGGGACTTCAGGATAACAAGGTAACACACGATAGAAAGCAAGGCCATCTTGTCTCCTATCAGGAATCAAGTGATTCCAACGGCAGGGCCTGGGTAACCCAAAATGGAGGATACTCAGGGCACCTGTCAATTCAGCACAGAGCTGCCATCAGCCCATACCCTGCTCTGTGGGCCACACACAGGTGCCCAAAAACATACACTAGGGGTACAGGGTTGTACCACCACCCATGGGTGCCATAAGGGTATCCCAAGGGTTTGTTCACCACGACCAAAAAGAGGAAGAGCCGCACTGCCAGGAGTCCCACATGAACTCCTGCATGGAAAACAAAACAGAACATACATGAAAAAGGCATAAAGGATAAGGATGCGGAGGCCCTGTCCCTCCAATGCATTTCCAGCATCACAGGCAGTGCCAGAAATTTGAGCCGGGGTACTACATATATGCCAGCGCAAATAAGCCACCACATTACCAGGATTGCCTGATCACACTAGTTTGCCCAAAATGCACCCAACGTCCATTGTGCTCTTACAATTCTTAAAATCTGGCTTGGAAACGAAAAAAAAATAATCTTAGCAGTTTAGGACATATCCTCCCTCTCTCTTTTGCAGAACTATGGTTCACCTAAGAGGACTGACATACATGTTATCACAAAACATGCTTCGGTTGCCTCTTCCCTCCCAGTATCACATCTATTCCCCAGTTTCCCATCCTCTTATCATCTCTTTCCACCAGCAAACTAAGGTCGCAAAGTTTTGGTGGGGGTAGAGTACAGCACTCTATGGGCAAGCCTAGGCATTCTGAAACTACTACAGTGGTCATTTGGCACAGTATAAAAGCTTTGTAACATAACATGATTAGGGTTTATGGTTTTCAGTTTTTGTTTTTCACTTTCTGTGGTTTCACAAAATTCTAAATCCTCTCTTTTATCGGCATGTACACAATTTTTGCGGAAAATAATGGAGCACACCCGTGTTTTTCCAGTGTTTATGTAAAACATGCGTTTATTAACATGTGTACTTTTTGGAGTACACATCATGGGATGTGCACTGCTCTTAATGGACAGGCTATTGACGGAACAGTCTCTCAAAAGGAGTAGCCAACAACCTTCTGGGAAGGATGCAGGAACGTTGGTGAACACAATGATGCCATTTATCAATATCCAAGGCAGGTTCTATGATGTGTGAAGGCCCGTGTGACACGGGGCATGCAGGGGGCTCTAATTTGCATATGCATTGACATCAGTGTGAAATCACAGAAAAGTATGTTACAGGAAGTGACATGGGGCTTTGATACTTGATGTTATCGTGGAAAGCAACATTATAAAAAATAATCATGAGTAAAACAAAATGCAAACAATGCAAACAACATTTGTGATGTGCCACGTTTTTTGGTCTCCAGGCGCTCTATGAATGGTCACTGGTATTATTTATGGAGCAATAGAATAAGATGGGCATTTCCTTTCTAGAGTACAATGTGGACAGAATCAGCCCTAAGGACTTTTACTTTTCACGGATAATTCAGAGTGAGATAAAATGATTGGCCTAAGATCACATAGAATTCTGACCCCATACATATTGCTGGCTCTAGTTGGTAGAAATGTGTGTCTTTGTCTTTCAAGTATATGCTAAACACAAATCATAATAAACCTCTCTGACAAACATATATTAAGCAAAAAGAGGATAATTGTATCTTTGTGTCCCCATCCTGAACATAAGCCTGAATGTGTCAGATTGCAAAGTAGCATGAAAATAAATGACTTATGAGTTTTGTAAATGTACTTTCAAGACTTTTTGATGAGGTCACCTGGTTTAGTCATAGGTTTAGGCAGGCATTGAAGTGGAGACTTGGGTGGGTTGGAAGGGCCTCAATGTTTTGCAGTAGGAAGGGCTTAAAAAGTGTAACAATACTGTGCAACAATGTACTTTGTTGCCGACTCCTTATACACCCACCTCCCTTTCTTCTGTTGGTTGCCTTAGCTCAACGTGTGTGCTGGAACAGAATCAAAGAGCCTGGGAGCTTGAATTCAGACACTGCAAAAACAATGTTACATTCTTTTTATCTGTACAAGAAAAAAATACTTGTCAGTGGTCTGGCACTGTTTAGAGGAAGTGGGGCAAGTTTCAGGGCCATTTTTATTTTTGTGGCCTAGTGAATGCGTGGTCACAAAAATGTTGGCTACAATTTCTCATACAGCCGCTGTCTACTGAAAAATATTGTATTTGATCAAAAAAAGGATAACAGGATGTAACCAACATTTTGCAGTTTCAGTGTGTATCTTATTCGAAAAATACGTATATTGGAAAAGCCACAAAGAAAGCGGGGTGCACAAATACGTATGCTGCAAAATCCATGTTACATCCTTTTTTAGTTGGGCAACTAAAAGTATTTGTCGCTAGTCGGGGGCTATTTTGAGGAATTGTGGCACATTTTTACATACGTAAAATTTTTGGGGTGCGTGAATTCATGGCCACTAACAAATACTTTCTTTTACATAAAAACAATGTAACATCAATGTTTTTGGGTGTCTGTGCATATCTTATTCAAACTCTCCGTTTGAGGGACCTGGGGGCCCTAATATAGATGCAAAAAAAACAAATTTAAACCACTTTCTGCAAATACTAATATTTGTCAATGGTAAAGGGCTATTTTGAATATTTTTGTTCAATTTTTAGACGTGCATCGGCAGCTACAAAAATAGCTCAAATTTGTCCACAATTCCTCCAAAGAAAACCTAGACAACTGACAGCATTTTTCTATTTCATTGTTTTTTTTTTTTTTTATAAAGAAAATGACGTGACGTAGAATGTGCAGTGTTTTTGAATAAGGTCAGAGGACAGAAGAAGAAGCAACAGGCTAATCCCCTCATTATTTTCTCTTCGCATTAATCACTTTTTGAGAGCCAAGAGCAGTAAAAGGTGCTATACAAACAACCAACATAACACAACTTCCTTGTAATTTAATGTGCATGAATGGGATGTTTATCGGTGCCACCCACCACAAACAACCCTCACCATGCAAAGGCTTTGGGCTACTAGACTGTTATAATAAAGAAAAATGTATTAACCCTTTACTATTATTTGTATACTTAAGGTGGTAAAGAAGCTTGAATGTTAAATATTGTTGTTTATTTTTAATATGAAGTTGTTAAGTACAAGTTCATGCCACTTTGCAGACAACCAATAGCATTTACATCTCTTTATTTCTGTTATCTATAACTCAGCTAAGCATTGGCAAATCAGCATGTGTTGCTCTTTGAATGTTCATAATAAGATCATCACACATGCCTTACTGGAAAAAGCACATTAACGCACCCTAGCATAGATATATACATTTTTGTCTATAAAAAAAGTATCATTCCTAAGTTGTCTGACAATTCACAGTCTGATGTGCATCTATTGTACTTTTTAAAATATCCCTATGAAAAAGATGACCGGGGCCAAATAGCACCAATGAGGGCTCCAGACTGCTTTGCATATAACCAAAGACATATTTGGGAGCTTAAGAATGACCACAGGTCTTAATATTTGAAAAATAGGTCTGTGATAAAAGAGGGCTGTGAACTCGATTCTCTAAAAGCATAATGCACACTGATCTTTGTGCTAATTTAATTTTTCACAACACTCAATCTAACATTATAATGTGTATATCCTTGAACCATATATATTTATTTGGCCAGCCCAAGGTTGAACAGCCCCTAAGCACCGGATGCTGGGTAAACTGACATGTTTCTGCTCACCGCCCATCGATTATTCCCCACAATTTAAGGACATGCCTTCCCGTAATCATCTTCCACAAGAACCAAATGAAGTTTGCCTTGATTGGAGATGAAGATGAGAAGATCCATGCAGCATTTCATCTGATGACCAGCTCTGTACAGACATCATTTACCCAGCTGGCTTTAGGGATGAAATAAATATAGAGAAGACTGGAGAGCACTTCCATTTGGTTTAGAACACCAGGAGGCATTTTGCAAAGTCAAGCTTAAGCTGTGAAATGTGAGGAATATCTATGTGGCCACCAAGGACGATGCATGGTGCTTGCACAATCTGCTCCCCTGACAAACTCATCAATGTGAAGGATGCAGATCAAATCAATCAGGAGACTGGCAAAATTACAGACTTCATCAAATGTGACAAAGTTTATGGTGATTGATGGTGATAATGTGAGACACCTGTGGTCACATGAACACCGAACTAAGATCCAAAAAGGTAGGGGTTCAACTTGCATACTGCCCACACCCCGGTGGATGCCTGCATCTCAATTGTAGTCCAGCTTCTTTTTTTTGTGAGTTGTGTGCTAATGTCGGCAACAGTCTGGTAAACACCTTTCGGGTTGAGCTGCACAAAAACACCTCTAATTTTAAATTTGCAGGCATCTGTCCGAATGATGAATTCCTGTGCATAATCCATGATATTTAGAACTGCGCATTTGCGCAAGTCGTCTTTCAAGTTCTAACAATCTGCATAGCAGGGCGGGGACCAAATTTATTTCTTTGGCATCTTCCTGGATGTCAGGTTGTTAAAGGGAAGGGCAATAGCCCCATGACCCTTGATACAGTTCGGGTAATAAGAGGTGAGGCCAGGGAAGACCCTCACCTGGCTCTGACTGGTAAGAATATTCATATACCAATCCTGGAACATTTGCATTTCTACCTGAAGAGGCTGTCTTTCTGCCACCACCCATGTGGGTCCTTAGGTCAGTCACAGTACTGCATGTTATCCGCCTCTTCTATGTCTTGATAGACAAACCAGCATTCTGCATGCCCTGTAACACCTGTTTCAGAATGAGCATATGTTCTTCCCAGGTGTGGCTGAATACTGCAGGAAAATAAAAGGTGATGGCTGGAAGGTTTGGAATTAATGCTAACCTCTGACATTGTTCCGGGAAACCCTCCACACCAGTGTTCTTCGCCTGCAAGGCCATTACAAAAGGGGATAGACCTTATGCGAATAAGGCTTGGTCCATCCCCAATAAGCGTCTGGCCAGCCTGAACTGCTTGGTCACTTGAAAGACGGCTTGCGCAAACGCGCAGTTCTAAATATCCCAGATCATGCACAGGAATTCAGCCCCAAACATGTTACTGCAACATCATCTAAGTAGGCAATGCTGAAGCCTTCTAAGCCAGACAGGACCTAGTCCACCGTTCTTTGAAATGTGACAGGGGCATTTGTTAACCCGATGATGGAGAACTGATAGTGCCCTTCCAACGTGATACATGCTGACCTCTCCTTTGCTTTGTTCGTGAAGCCAACCTGCCAGTACCCAGCCACAAGGTCAAAGGTGCTCATATACCTGGCAGAGCCCACCCTGTCATTCAGCTGATCTGCTCTAGGTACGCGATTAGCAACTGTCTCTGCCTCACAGAATTGAGCCCACTGTAGTCCACTCAAATGTAGATTTCCTTTTAAGGTTCCAGCACCATAGTACTAGAAATGGGATATGGAATGGCTCAATTCCCCATAGGGTCAACATCTTGGAAAGTTCCTCCTTGATGGTGTCCCTTACCTTCTTAGACAACCAGTGAATTCTGCTTCTCAACAGCTTGATATCGCTGTCGTCAATATTATGGACACAGCAGGCTGCGTGGCATGGAGTCAAGAAAAACAACCATGCAAACGGGCCCAGCAGCCAATGACAGTTTTGCAGTTATTGTATTGTCAGGTCAGAGAAAATTGGCACTCCCTGAATACATCCATCCGTGGCTTCTGTGTGTAGCATGTCTGGGAGGGGATCAGTTATGTCATGAGCCAGTTCGAGTCGGACCCTCCTATTACACAAGGGTGCAGCAAATCTCGGGTCTTCTCCAACCCGAGAATGTCTAGTCTCTCTGTACAGGAGACCAATCTTCCGGTACACTTTGATATCACCCTGAGGCTCTTCCTGCATCTGCTTTCACAGATGGAACAGAGTCGGACAGTGTCTCTGTTTCTGACTCAGCCCTCCGGCTGAGGAAATCCCACTCAGTTCTGGCAGGTCACTGTGGTCTGAAGCTACATTGGCCTCCATTTCAGGGTTCTTTTCAACACCAGTAGGCAAGCCTGAGACTGAATCCTGTACTGCAACAGTAGAATCTTCAGTGGCTGCTGGTCCCTCTCTGGTAGGAGCAGGCGACTCAATGGACTTAGGATCTGGACTAGGATCTATTGCGTTGTCCCGTACCTCACTCTCGCCCGGCCCATAGCTTAAAACATTTCTTCTCTGACTGCTCGCATAGCTCCATCTTGTGAGAACAATGATTATTTTAGGAGCAGGAAGGTCATTACCTAACTGACATAGAACAGGAATGTAGTTGTTTGTCATGCCACTCCAGTTAAACTCAGCCATTGCCATGGGCCACTGGTGGAGAACATCAATCATCCGACAGTGCAATTGGGGTGCTAATGATTTGCCCTTCTTTAGCCGCTTGTCACCTGACAGCATTGACACTGGCTGCCGTGTCACACAGTATGTCCCATTGATGAATACATACTCCAAAAAGATGTGAGTTTTAGAGGAAACTGGGGACCTTGGATATCCAATCTCAATGGTACTTGGCCTAGTAAGATCTTTGTCTCTGTCCTCCCTCTTTTCCCCCTTCCTTGCCTCGTCGTGCCTTGAAACACTTGTGTATAGGCACGTTACAAATGCCGTATCATATCATATCACTCAGAGTGGCTAGAGCACAATAGACCACTCAATAGCTCAGTGGGCAGTGATCACCTAGGATACTCACACTGATTATGGCCTCCTCCATGAGGCCACCACTGGCTATGGCGTATTTGGGGTTGCCCTTGCAGGCCTAATCTCCCTTTCTATGTATCAAGTCCCCAAAGAGGAATCATCCTTTTGGGTGTTGAGGGGGTTTGTGCCCCAGTGTTAGAGGTACCATCGCTCTTCTGTTGTGTGGAAGCTGATGAGCCATATGTCTGGGATTTTCCTTCATGTTTTTGGGTGCCTCTCTTGCAAGAAGGGTTAGAACCTTTGTCCTCCCCCTCCTTGCTTATACCTTTGCCAGAAGCCTTCTCTTATGTGGGGGAGCTCGCCTGAGCCTTCTTTTGGATGTGAGTAATCACACACTAGCTAGCAACCATTGCGAGCTCCCTAGGATTCACTAGATGCTGGTAGCCAACATTTCAGAGTGAGCTTGTATGCGGCCAAATTCAACATTCTTTCAGATGTCTCGACTTTATTCCAGTTACCAACCCATTCAGATGCTTCAGAGGCAAATTTGTAAAAGATTGATTAACCCTTTGTGCGAGTTGTCTGAAACTCGTCAGGTATTGATCTAGGGTCAAACAACCTGGAGGTAGCTGCTTCCATTTTTCGAATAATTGGGTCTGTCCTTAGGAGCCAGCTGAATGATAGTGTCAGTGCTCTGTGCTGACTGGTGAGGAGTGAGAGCAGCACCCACCCATCCTTCATCCTCCTCCCGAAGCTAGAAGGCTAACTCGGGTACCGGAACCCAATCACAAACGTTCTTCTTCACCTCATATGGCTGGACTGATTCCTAGGGGACGATTCACGTGTGCTCGTCCTGAATGCTTTGGCTTGAAGCACTCTCCTCCCCAGATGATGTGGTCATCCCTCTGTCCCTTTAGCCCCTACGAGTCCCACATTGTCACTATTAGTGAAATGCAATAAAGGAAGGAGAATGAAATGGGCATTTCGAAAATTGAAAATAAACAAGCTGACTGGGAGTGACTGCAGTGACCAGAATATAAAAGCGCATGTTGAATTACCATCAAGCAAGTCCATGTTGTTTGTTTGCATCAGTAACGATTATTGATCAGGATGCCAAACATACGAGGTAGATACATTCTACATCAACGCAGCAATTCTACAGTAAGAGTGGCACTACCCTCCCAAACAAACATTGCAATGATCTATTTGAAGTTACATTAAAGTGGGGTAATAGCTTATTTCTGCATGGAATTTGTAAATATTGTTTGGTCCTGAAGAATGTGCGTCAGTGTACAATGCCGAAACATGTTTATAAAAAGTTGACCGATATATACAGTCTATTATATGGATCAATGTGACCTTTATTTGTAGTATTTAAGATGTCTTTGATTCTTGTTTTGCAATATCATTTATGTATGTTCTCAATTGTTTTTTAATATTAATATGTTTGGAGGTTGTAACTCTGCGCTCCCTTTTTTCATTCAATTTTGAAATCTTGTGTCTATTTGAATTGTCCTCATTGCAATGTTTATATCAACATTAACTACTACTGTTGCACCTATTATTTTTTTACATTACATTTTTTCAAATTTCCTTTTATCATGATTTCAACCACTGCTAGCTATCTTTAGGGTACCCTTTTCAAAACAAGTTGTGTTTCCTTTGTTTCATTTATTGGCCCTGTATTCATTTTTGTGGATATCATGTAAGGGACTTTTGGAGTATCTTTCCAATGGGAAGAATTCTTGTAAGCATTATGTCCTTTTCCGAGTTACACATGGACGTACAGATCCCCTTATACTATTATATTATCAGAATGTGTGCAGTGAGCATTAAGAAAACTGGCAATTATGTGCAAAGGGGGTACACTGTAAATTAGCAATAACATGGTAAGTGCACGTTGTGTAATGACTGGACATAATGTAAACTGGTAATAATGTGCTTGTGTGTGTGTATATACCAGAAACTGGCAATGATGTTCTATACTTCATGTATTGTATTGGTGATTCAGATTGATCCTAGTGCTACACCCCAGAGGCGTTGCTGGGGGAGGGGGGGTGGAGGAGGGGTTAGCAGGCTATAGCCCCGGGTCTTTTGGTTGTAGCTCTGGATAGAAGCTCAGAGGCTATAGCCAAAAGGCTAGCTAGCCCCGAGTCCCGACAGTCCCGACATTTGCGTAGCCCCAGATCTTTTCCAGACCTAGCAACACCCCTGCTCGACCCCATGACTGCACTAATCAAAGATGGCCACCAAATTATAAAAGCCATGTGCTGCTTATTTTAGTTGTTCCAGGTTGCTATATGTATATCAGGGAGAGAGGAAAATCTAAGGGAACGAGTGGGGATGGGCCAGAGGCCAAGGGGAAGCCACTTCTGTGGGGAGAAGAGCCTGTAATTTATGGTCTGAGATTTTCAGTGGCAGTTCGGGAATTGGAAAAGTAATCATTAGCATAACCTTCTGACTAATGAAGTTGTTCTGTGAAGAGTCCACACAAAGCTGACAGCTGTATATGCACATTTCTGGCCGGGCGCATGCGTTATACCGCATCATTTTGGTGGAGTGGAGTGACGCAATGAAAATGATATCATATGGCATTTATAACGTGCCTATACACAAGTGTGTCTTAGCACGACATGAAGCGCATACATCGTTTTTTGTAAAAGAATATCAGCAGAAATGGAAACTAAGGCTCTACGAATTAATTGATATACTTATGCATGTGTCAATATATTACAATAGATAGTTAAAGAGGTTAGAAATAGGAAGTGGGTGGTGATGCAGCACATTGGTCTGTGTTTATGATAGCATTCCGGATCAGGTTGCGATGAGCAAAGTGCGCGATGAAGCTCAATGCCACCAAGCCCGCTGATGGGAGTTTTGGCCGCAGCAGACTCCATCAGAGAAGATTTTGTCGAATTATTTTAATCCAATTCTGCTGCAAATATATGTTGTGTGGTGGGTTTAGGCTAATAATTAATGAAGGGGTGTTAAGCGGTGGCTGCGGGGGCCTCCCCCCACATATTTGCGTCAAAATCAACCTTTACAAAAAAGAAATTCGACAAAGTCTACTGTGATAAAATCTATTCGGATAAATTAGATAGAAGGCACTACCCCTACTTGTGACTGGTTCCTTCAGAGTTTTTCAAACTCTCTGCAGTCTGGTCTTGACCACAGTGTTGGGAGATCTCTGAGCGTGCCGGTAGGCAGCGCCCGGCCCTCTCTTTCCCTCCATCCCTGTTTCCCGCTTTCCCGGCTGAGAGATCAGGGGTCTGAGAGCACCTCTGCTCTTCTGTCGCTTTCATCTGTTAGTTCCCCTTGGTCTCCACCATCCTGCTCACCGTGGACCCTCTCGCTGCCCTTCTTTTCCTGTTTGTGCTTTGTCACGACTGTCCAGCCATGGCACTTCTTTCTCATTATTCCAGGGCCACAAAGACCTTTGAGGTAATGTGTGGTCTTTAATAAATATGAAATAAAATCAAAATCATACACATGAGGTCTCAGCACCCATGTGAGTGGAGAGTTACAAAAGCCCCTTAAACCCACATTGGTGCTGTGTATGCATTTCCGGAGGTGAGCTTTGAGGAGTCTGTCACTGAGGATGCTATTATTGCCTTGCCAGGCCTCATGCAGGGCTGGAAATGGAGCATTGAAATCGAAAAGCTCATGCTTTGCGTGAAGATATCTATCTTGGTTACAGCAAAGCCGAAAAAACGAACTTTCTGTGATGTTTTGTACATGACCAGCCGTTCTCTGCGGGTCCCGTTAAGGGACCTTGGAGCTAATAACGGGCCAACAATTTGCGGGCCCGTTATTAGCACCTTCCCCATTCCCATTGAGCCCTATGGGGGCTCAAATGGGAATGGGGAATGGTTAACTGAATGGGGACTTACCGGGTCCGCATAGGTCGGAATGTCCCGGTAAGTCCCCATTCAGCCGGACAAGACCCGGGTTTGGAGGCAGCCAGGGCGCCAGTAGCACCATGGCTACCTCCAAACTCGTAATGACCCCCATTAACTCTAAGAAGACTGCTTCGAAATGACACTGTAATGCCCTATACAGCACAAAGTTGCTGCATGATAGCTCAAAGAAACCCCAGGATGGTATGTTTTGGGTGAGGAGGGGAAGGTAAAACAAGTGAACAGCCATAGTGATTAACATGCAGTGGGTGCTGAATGGGAGGTCACATTTTTATTTCATGTCATTTTGTCCTTTATATCGCGCCTTTCACCATGTTTATGGTCCCAACACACCGAAGGCTGAAAGCTTTCGGAAGGTCCGAAGTATGGAAAAAGTTAGGAGGTGCTCGTATGCATGTGTGCATAATGGCCATCCACCCATAACTATTTGGCAGGTGTATGGGTGGAGAGATGTACACTAGGGGAAATAGCTGGAGGGTGTGCGTAAGAGGATAGTCATTTATGTGTGTAGCTGCATTTCGAATGTTTGTCGTGAAAGGCAGCTACATTCTTATGGCAGAAGTGTTGTGCAAAGTGTCATTCGAGTTGTATGTGGAAGCAAATGCGTGCAGGATGATCAAATGACCAAACTACGCTCATATACGCTGTGCGTCCCAAAACACATCCTCTCTCCAACTTATTATCTGTGCTCAAATACAATAGTTTCACTTATCGGAGGCTCAAAGGTGCCACCCAATTGCCAAAATAAAAAAAAAGATAGTGGCTCGTGGCATAAACAAAGCACTTCTCGTGAATATATAAACTCGCAATTTGTGCCTAAATAGTGGGTTATAATGCATGTAAAAAGGTATTAATTCAAAGCAATATTTACTAGGAATACGATGTAAATGTGTTTTCTTTACCTTTAAATGATTTAGCGTGATCTATTCATTGTGCATGCAGTTACAACTTGAATGAGTTGGGCGTTCAAACAGTTTCACAGCCAAGGAGATATTCATTCTATAAGTAAATGTATTCTAATGTATATTACTAAGGCTGTACAGGCAATTCTTTTAAGCAGGGACGTCTGCGCCTAGAAACACCCAGCATTAAGAACAGCTTTTTCTTTTAGCATGAACCACATGAATGGCGGACTGTTCCATGACTTTTTCTAATCCAGGTGGTGTTGACACATTGGCAGGCACTTGGACCAGAGGTTGTGCCAACCTTCGGTACATGCGCCCTCTTGTGTATCTTTGCTTGTGGTGGGGGGGGTGCTTAGCAAGAGCTTGAGGAGCAGGTATGTTCCAGTTGTGGGTGCACTATGAACATTCATTGAGGGAAAAGCGATGCTTTGTAATGGCAGCAGTAGGAGCTGGTAGTACTGGTAGTGCTGGACCTAGAACAGGCGAGGCTCTGATTGATGGCTCCCCTGCTGGAGCTTCACCTGCATGAGGTCCAGCTCAATACCCTTACTAAGAATTTCAAGAACATAGAGCTTTAGTTCAGACATATTTGGCCTAATCTGACTTCACTGTGAGTGCATTTCTGATTTAAGGAACACATCCATGTGAATGGCGGAAGATAACATGGCCATCGGATGGCACCCCTAGTGACGAAGCCTTGTGCACTAAAACCTGTTTGCACAGCAAATATCACAGCAACATTAACCAACTCATGTTACACCTCAATTCACAAACTTAACTTGCTAGCTACTAGCTATCATTAGATGTAAAGAGAGGTGGGGGCAGTTAGTCGCCCTCATTAGGACCCAGGCGTTAAGGGGTTTACGGCGCTGTAAACGGCGCCGACCCTTAACGCCTGATTCCAAGGTCCCTTTGCGGGATGGTGATTTTAACGCCTGCTTTTTGCAGGCGTTAACACGCATGCCGCAAAGGGACTTTCAAGGGTGCTAATTACGCCACCTTAATTTACGGTGGCGTAATTAGCGCCTTTCCCCATTCCCATTATGCCCTATGGGGCAAAAATGGGAATGGGGAAGGGTAAAATGGGAAATGGGGATTTACCGCCCCACTCACCTTGGAATGGGGCGGTAAATCCACCAACCACCATGGCGTAAACATAGTTTACGCCATGGTGGTAAGGGTACGACCCAGGCGGTAACTTACCTCCTGGGTCGTAATGAGGCCCAGTGTGTGTCCAGAAGCCGTCTCTGGCTCGGCTCTAGTGCCTTTATGAAGCATTAACTCAACAGGGGCCAAGCCAAGCATCACCTCACCTTCTGTCGGAGTAGGACATTTCGGCGTGGCCGGTTCAGTGCGGGCCGTTTTGGCGTGGTCAGTTCGGCGTAGGAGCCAGTCCGGGCGGTGGCCAGCGCCGCACTGGCCGCACCAAAATTAAAGGTTTCATGAAGACAAATTGAGGAGCTTGGAGGGGCTGATGGAGAAAGTAGCGAGCAAAGTCTAACTTGAAGAAATGTTACTGCATTACGCCGGAGCTGGCTGGGTGCTACATCTGGGCAGATCCATGACTCACAACACATCCCTCAGTGCCTGTACAAAGTCAAAAGCTGCATTCATAGAAAAGCTCTCTGCTATCACGCTGTCGCCTCCAAAAATGGCTACCGAGGTGGGCCTGTGCAGCCCTCCCACCACCACCCCCAGCCCCATTAACCAGCAGTATGCAGGCATGGCATGGGCAGGCAGGCATGGGCAGTCACGGGCAGGCATGTACTGCTGCGCCAAAACATCCCAGCACCAAAACATCCCAGCACCAAAACATCCCGGCGCCAAACTGGTTGCGCCAAAATGGGGTGTACCGCCTTCTGTTACATTCACAGAGTAAATTAAAGTCACACTGCCTCCCAGTGACAGTTAAAAGAACTGCATGAAATCATTTACTTGCAGAGTACTGTATATCATACCTTGAATTGCATGTTTGTGCAAAACGAAAGATGCAATGGGGAGCGTGTGTGGTCTGAAACATGCAAAATTGCAAACTGTGCACCCTGAAACCTTGGCTTCCACAGTTGGCCAATCTATGCATCCCCGGATTTCACAAGTGTGATCACATAGAAGAGGTTATGTTAAAAGTGCACTACACAAAAAGTCACACATGTATATTGATTAAACTACAGTGTTTACTCCAAACATCATACAATATTGACATTGATAATGTATAAAATGCACATCACGAGATGAAGTATCCATTACCTTGCTGGTTACTCTGTTCCTGATGCACCATTTATTCCAGTCTAAAGGAAAGACGGAAAGGGAAATGCATGATGTACTGCGCTGTTTGGTGGGCACGAGGGCATGCCTGGCATATTGTCCTGGCTATGGGCAGTGACCATGGCGCCCTCCACTTAGCAGCACTGGTGTTGTGCAAGGGAGGATGCTTTCCTAAACTTGAGGCTTTCAATTTGCCACACAGCCCTTTAGCTCTTTTCCACATTGTCCCACCATTAAGGACATGTGGGTGCGGCTTACTGACCTCACTTGTGTCGGCTACTTAAACGAGCCCCAAGTCTATGTGAGACAATGGCTAAAAGCAGCAGACTTTTTCACAAGGTTTTGGTGTTGTGTGTCTAACGTGTGAAAGACGAGTTGCAATGTTTAGACCAGGGGTCTGCTAACTTTGGCACTCCAGCTGTGTTGTACATCAGTTGCCATGCTCCCTCACTATTTACTATGCTTGATAGGACTGATGGTACTTGTAGTTTTAAACATCTGGAGGGCCAAAGGTTGCAGACCCCTGGTTTAGACAGACATTACTTTGCATTCTAGTGCTTGGAGAGTTCCATTCTGGATGGTCAAAATAAAGCTATAATTGCTCTTTCTGCGAATACAAGGTTTTATATATCCTTCAGGTTGGGTATATTGTGCTTTGTTTCTTTAAATCTGTACAGTAACACAGTTCTATCAGCTGGAGCTGAAAAGATGCGTGGTCATGTATGTAAAGTGCAAAATGGGATCCAATCCTATCTTACAGAAAGCGTGCGATCCTGGCCAAATAATCGGGAATCCTGACAGGTTTTCAGGATATTCCTGATTAATATTCATTGGGAACATTTTCATACATTTACAAGCATTGTATGCACATCTATCTATCTTGTGATAGAAAACCCGGCATGGATCCAGCCCTCACAGCCTGGAGGTGGACAATGGAATGGAATAAACCAGTATTTGCTAGAGATGGACAGCCATACCTATGACTGGAGAGACCTAGGTATGAGCAGAGTTAACATTGCAGCTCTTTCTAAGATGGAATCCTGCTCCTCCAAGATGTCCAGGAATAACTGCCATTCATTCTATGCCTGCATATCAGCCAGCCAAGTGGGGGTCATCAGAGGTTGTTTCAAGGGTTCACTTCACAAAGAATGACTTTAGGACTCATCGCATAATGTCCACCCACCTTGGTGGTAGTTACATTTAGTAGAAGGTTATCAGCTCCCCTCAGAAAGGCACCTCAAGCCATGGAGTTCAGGGACCAATGGGTGATGAGCGGCCTGGATTAGCCCTCAACGTTTCTTTTCTCTGACCACAAGTTGCAGTGATTAAGTAGGCGACGTTGCGCGAGCATAGTAACGACATCTCACGCCCATGTAAGATGCTCCGTGTAAAATGCTCAGTCAGTTCTGGACTGAGGATCCATTGCATTGCTAGTACGTGCAGGCTTGTGTCTTTACCCTGGTACAATAAAAACACAAATACTGTACACAAATACAGGACAAGGTGAGCTCAAATGCCAGAACTCGCCAGACATCCAAACCCATTGCCCATGGCAACTGAAGATTAAACACTGCATAAAGCAGACACCAGTGCAAACCAGAACACCTGGGTTCACAGCCAGCCTCCTTTGCCCTTGTGGCCATGCCCCCCCTGTGACACTGGAAACGTGTCATTCTACTTCAATGGATCAGAATTCCATTGTCTGTCAACATTGGGATCATCAGAAGTGATTCTGAGAAGTGTACCCTACTCTACAATCATCTAGTACATGCTTTCATTGTCTACAATATCTATTCCAGGAATAATAATAATAATAATAATAATAATAATAATAATAATAATAATAATAATAATAATAATAATAGAACAGAATTGCCCCTTAGCTTGATCGTTGATCCTGGCACTGTCACTTGTGAGACATGGTTCACCTATAACCGAAAAGTGAAATAAAAGAAGGACTACAATGCTTGATTTTCTAGGGGCCTTGGGTGGGCCTTGGCTGTGTAAGGATTCTGCCCCTATAGTTCATTTTATTCTTACCACCCCCCGCCCCATCGGCCTACATATTTTGTCCATGGGGTTCCCTCTTACTACGCAGTTTGTGAATGTGGTAGGGGTGTCGGGGGTTCACTCTGGTTTTGGGCACGGGGAAGCTTCCCTAATCTTGAAACTTGCCTGCTCCACACATTGCTTTAGTTTTTCCCCTCTCTTCCACCATCCAAGTGTTTCCCGATGCGCCTTCCAGTGCCTTCTCTGGGACTGGGTAAAGCTACTTAAAGGGTTATGCCCTAGCTAAGACGTTTGATTCTTCCCCATCCTTCCCCAGACAGTGATACTCATTATATCTGCCTCAAAAGGATGACATGGTTGTTGGCTCATCCAGGATGCAAAATTGTGACCTGCAGCTTACAAACAGGCTGCAGCAGCAGGCGCATCAACCAAGTGAGCTACCTTACATATGACACAGAAATGATCTATTCTGTGGGTTTTACTGATTGAAGCAAAGGTGACAAAATCAGATAGGTGGTCATTCCGGGGAGGAAAGTAGACTAAAATCAACAAGGAATGCAATTGAGTTTTGTATAACGCACTTCTGACATGTAGGCTGCCTCTTGGCACCACAAAATGATGGATGAAAAGCTTTGAATTAATTACAAATAAGGCTTACAGTTTTCCGTTTTTACTGATTTTTACACATTAATACAAACGGAAATCAATCTGCTTTCAGTATGTATTTATAAAAAGTGGAAGAAAAAAAACGCAAAAAAATGTTCTTTCTGTCTGGTTCTCTATGATGTCACTCATAAATCGCAGACCAGTCACATTGCAGATTGGCAGCATGGGGAGTGTAAAAGTTGTATAATAATAGGATTGAAGTTCTTCAAATTGCTGAAAGTATGCATTTTAAGGCAGCAGCAGTCACTGGAGCAAACCCTATGTTGGTATGGAAAAGGTGAGCTAGCATTTCTTTCTTATGTGGCTGCATGCGTGCTTTAATAAATGCATTTCTTATTAGAATAAATGCAGAAAAATACTGGTTGCAAATTATCTTTTTATAAGACAACAAATAAATGTGGATAAATACAGAAACAATGTCCCAAAATTAAATATGATTAAATACAGACGGGAATGACAGAAAATAAATATCATAAAACCGGAAGCCTTGATCACAAATAGTATCATTGATCTGGGAAGCTTTCTAAACCGTTTTAAAACCATCAGTGCCATTACTGAACGTGCCCAGCAGATTGTATTTAAAAATAAATAAAAATAAACGTCTAGCTAGTGCATCACTCATAGGAAGATGTCCCTTCTTGTGATGTCACTCTAGGTCAAAGGTTGCACCGTAAAGATCCATCCCCCAAACATTTCCCTGAATCCCCTTAAAAGAGAGAGGCCTGCAGAGGCAAACAAAGTCCTGGCCAGGGGCTGCACTGGTCACCTGCAATGCTGTCTTCTCCCCCCACCCCCCAGCTTTGGATTGAAGGCTCCTGATTCATCAGATCTGCAGGGAGTGCATCTTCCGTCAGCAGCCCTGTCCAGTGGCGTGTGGTGGACTGCCGATGCAACTCCTGCAGTTCTGCAGCTTTGCAGCGTCGGGAGTACGCCTCGCCGCGCTCCGTCATTGCATGATCGCGTGGGGGTGTGCACGCTCCGCAGCCTTTGCTGGCCAAGCAACCTATTAACAAATTGCACGCCTGCGCCTCTGATCCCTGCAGTCAGTGGATGTGCCTGTTTGCTACTGCATGCAGCAATCCTTTGGAAAGTCATTGCGATGCAGACAGGCACTCAAGAACTCACGTTCCACCGCTACATTCATCTCGCCCACTTTACGATAACTCGACCCAAACTAACCCTCCACTTGAAAGTTAGCCGTATTCAGGGGTGTTGCTAGGTCTGGAAAAGATCCGGGGCTACGCTACGCTGGAACTGTCGGGACTCAGGGCCAGCTAGCCTTTTGGCTATAGCCCCTGAGCTTCAATCCAGAGCTACAACCAAAAGACTAGGGGCTATACCCCCCACCAACCTCCCTAAAGCCTAGAGACACCTCTGCCCGTATTAAATCTGACTTCTGCATCAATCCTCTACAGCAGTGGTATTCAAGCTATTTCATGCTGAGCCCCCCTTGAGTACATATATTGTTGTCAAGCTCCCCCCCTACCCCGAGGAAAAATAGTGTTGCTGTGGCCCTCAGATGCCATATTTGCTCAAATTTCTGATTGAAAGCAGCTACCGTACTTGCTTTCCAAAGAGCCTCGTGCCCCCCATAGCCATCCTTCGAGCGCCCACAGGGGAAACAACCTCACAGTTTAAAGACTGCTGGGACTCTCAAGGCATCTTTCTTACTCCTAAAAGAAGTTGTTGTTTAACCCAGGATTGTCCAACTCCAGGCCTCCAGGGCCGGACCCATGCTGGGTTTTTAGGATACCCCTCATTAATATCCATGAGATAAATTTACATGCAATGATTCTAAATGTATGCACATTTTTCCTGTGGAATATTAATGTGGGATATCATGAAAACCTGTCGGGATTCTGGCCGCCGAGACCCGGTGACCCCAACCATTAACATCCACTAGAATGTGTGCTGCCTCACGGTGATCCACAAGCTGGTTAGAAAGTGCATCTCTCTGGCCCTTCGTAAAATCCATTGGCCCTACCCAACCCTAGTTTACACTGATCACCACCTTCTGATACACGGCTATTCCCTTATAGCAGGGTCTACAACCTTTGGGTCTCCAGATGTTTTGAACCACAACTCCCATCGGCACAAGGCAACATAGTCAACAGCGAGGAACCATGGGAGTTGTAGTCCAAAACATCTGCAGAGCTACTCGTTGCAGACCCCTGCCTTATAACATCCCAAGTATTGCACT
Organism: Ambystoma mexicanum; assembly: GCF_040938575.1. Taxonomy (NCBI): domain Eukaryota; kingdom Metazoa; phylum Chordata; class Amphibia; order Caudata; family Ambystomatidae; genus Ambystoma; species Ambystoma mexicanum. The sequence continues at coordinate 1,421,138,621 of NC_090931.1, read as the reverse complement.
GGTTTTCTCTCTCTGAGCCTGCATAACCCACCTCAACATTCTCTCTCTGGCAGTGTACCGCTCTGCTGCCCTCAGCTTTGACCTGGGAATTGCCATCTCACTCTGTCACCTTAAAGAGATCATGCAAACATGTCCTCCACTTTGGCACTGCACTGTGTCCAGATACCTCAGGGTTAGGTGCACTCTACAAATAAATAAACTAAACCAAGCTAAACTGCGTGTTTGCATTGTAAATAACCATCCTGTGCTGTCAAATCCATCACACGCTCCCCATTAACTGACATATCACTATTTACTAATAAGTTCTTTTGGTCCACTTGTAGAAAGACGACAAACGCATTTTCGATTGAGAACCTGACCATGTCTATTTATATTGATGGTCATTTCTTTGTGATGTGTTTACATCACTTCTTGCCACCACAGCACCATGGTCGCAAGCAAGGAGGGTATACAGCAAGGGTCTGGAACCTTTGGCTCCCGAGATGTTTTGAACTACGACACCCATCAGCACTAGCCAGCATCATCAATGGTGAGGGATCATGAGAGATGCGTGGAGAGACATGGGTTGCAGATCTCGGCTAGAGAGCATTGGATTGGTTGAGTTGCAGCTTGCACTCCAATGCATTCTGATGGATGCAACGATTGGCTGCGTTGTTGTTCCATTGATTTAATATCATTGTCTTTCGTCCAGTAACATATGTAATGGAAGCCTTGTGAGACGTGTTCGTTCAGGCCCGCAAATAGTACCCTTTTAAGATTGGTCCTGAGCAGCATAAGATGTGAAATGGACCTGAGATAGGAGAGGCTGTTAGAGACATAATTCCAGATTTATAAATATGCATGCACACTGCATAGCGAAAATGATACATTATACATTGAGATGTTGTATACCATGTATTGAGATGCATAGAGAAATCTATACACGGTTCACAATTGCTGGGAGCTATTTGGATCCTGCTTCTATCCCTGTAGAGCCTGGTTAGCTTGGCACCAACAGCTGCCTAGAGCTAACGTTGGCTCCAGATGCCCACTGGTGTCTTACAAACATACCCATGTGGCATTACCTTTCTGTATTTGGTAATGTGCTGTGACGAATCCCAAGGTATCATCACTGCTCCCATAGGGAGAGTCCCTTCTACAAGATAGTCCTTCTGGGGGTGGTACTCAGTGGGTGGATCTCATGGGGAGGGAAAGCCTACATGGGACCAGTGACGACTATCTTGGGAGAACGCAGTATGCACCCCCTCCAATTGTGTCACCTCTTTCCTCTTACCCCCTTCTGTCCTCTGTGGTCCTCCACACTCCTATATAGTTGTGTAGAGTAGAAGATGCCATCCTCATAGCGCATAGTAGGATGAGGAAGATTTAGGGCTACCCAGGTGGAGTCAATACAACCACTGACTCGAAGAAGAACAGTTAAGGAGGAAAAATCCTATGGTACAGTCAACAAGAGCAAGAGCCAAAGATGAAAAGGAAAGAAGAAGTGTGCATTTTGTCAGATCCTCCCTAGAGGAACCGAGAGCCAGTTGGAGGCTCAGCGCAGTGAACAGGAAAGACTGACAGAGGCTCGGCGAACACACGCTGTGTTCCCCGTCATCCAATATTTAACACAAGGTACTAGTACGTGTGTAGATTGGCCTATAGGGAGGTGTAAATGAATTAAAGTCCTACCTGTGGTCCAAACCTATATAACCCATTAGGGTAATTGCATCTACATATAGTTTATATACATCACAATCCAGAACATCAAAGAGAATCATTCAAGACTGGAGAATCGGAGGCCCGGAAGGGACCAGGAGCCGGCTCATGTGGACAGAGCGAGAAGCAGACACTGAGAGGAACCAGACCTGGGAAGGCTGTGAGGACACGCTGAGACCACTGGAAGGTGTGCGGAAGCCAGTAGCAGGAGGAAGCAACTCCTTGAAGCCGCAACCAGTGGTAGAGATAAAGCAGAATGACGGTGGCACTTGGGGAAGGCTGAAGATCCCCATCCCCTTCCTACCAGTACACGGAAAGAGCCACGAGAGAGGCATATGATAAACAGTGCCTGGCAGGTTAGTGAACCAAGCCTGATTGCTACATATGATAAGCCTGAGAGAAGGGTCTGGGACCCATACAAAGTCAGCTAAGCCCCTCAAGAGCAGCACACAAGCGTCTGGGACCCACACAAAGTGGGGGAAGCCCTGCAAGAACAGCACACAAGGGTCAAGGACCAATATCAGTATGGAGAGGCATGCAACCAAGGGGCTGGGGGCAGTCACCCAAGAGAGAGAGATAGAGAAGTGCGTTAAGTGACAATGAGGGATCGAGGACCCACTGCTCAAAGAAGGGGCTTGAACAATGAGAACCGCAGACAAGTCTGGCAGGATATTGAACAAGGCTGTTACATTGTGGACCAAAGAAGAACAGGGGAAGGGAGCGATTGCCCCTGATACTTGGGAACTTTTTTTGAGTGAAATAAGAAAGACTGTGAAAGAAAAGGGGAACAAAGACATTCCTGCATTCATTCCTTTTTGTATACGTTTGGAGGTGTATCCAACTTCAAAACATTTGAGTTAAATAGGAGAGCAACACTTTGTGTTTCCTCATCAGAGACTGAACATTGAATTAGCATCCAGAACGAGAGAACCCTCCTTCTGGATCAAGAAGATACCCAGTTCTTCTGTAGTTAATATAGAGTTTACGGGGTGGAAATGGGATTGGACACAGGGTGGTGGACATTTTACTTTAAGGGACATCCTGACAGAGCCCTAAGTATTTTTGTTGAGGCAGGGCAACCCCGCTGAAAAATAGGGCTAGTTAGTTTTCTTTTTCTTTACTTTTCTATTTAAATATAAGTCTTTGCCAGCACACATGCCACCAGCGTGTCAGACTCATACTTCTGCGCCCTTACAATGCCCTAAAGAAGCATTTAAAGTATCAAGGATTGCATGTAATGCACAAAAAGTTAAAGTCTGCATCTCACATGAAAATGTGATCTGTAGCACACTGTGTACTAGCTCCAGGTTCTCCAGAGGTAGCTCCTGCCTACTGGTGATGTCCGATACCCAGGAGCGTGTTTTAGCTCCTGATCTTGAAATCGTAATTATGAATGCTGTCTATATGCTGCATACTGTGATATCTATATTTCAAATTGAGATGTACATGAGGTGCCGGCCCATCTGTTCTCTGCCGGTTCACTACAATTGGTGAAAAAGCTGTTTTGCCACAGTTTTCCCTCCTTTTTTGCGGGGGTGGACTGGGTTAAGTTGCATTATAAATAGATTGTTGGGGTACTAGGAGGGTGCGGGTGCATGGGATGAAGCCATTGGATCATCCACCATCAATAAATGATACAAAAAATGCAGCAAAAACAAACACACATGCAATGCGATAGGCCTGATCTGTATTTACAGTGTGGTGAGATGCCAACATTGTGTACATTGACATCTATACGCTGCACACTGAGATGCATGCGTTGCATAATGAGAGGCATCTACAGTAAACACAGCGGCCAACATTGTGTACACTGAAATCTATACGCTGCACACTGAGACGCATGCATTGCATAATGAGATGCATCTACAGTAAACACAGGGGCCTACATTGTGTACACTGAAATCTATACGCTGCACACTGAGACGCATGCATTGCATAATGAGATGCATCTACAGTAAACACAGCGGCCAACATTGTGTACACTGACATCTATACGCTGCACACTGAGACGCATGCGTTGCAAAATGAGATGCATCTACAGTAAACACAGCGGCCAACATTGTGTACACTGACATCTATACGCTGCACACTGAGACGCATGCATTGCATAATGAGGTGCATCTACAGTAAACACAGCGGCCAACATTGTGTACACTGACATCTATACGCTGCACACTGAGACGCATGCGTTGCATAATGAGATGCATCTACAGTAAACACAGGGGCCTACATTGTGTACACTGAAATCTATACGCTGCACACTGAGATGCATGCATTGCATAATGAGATGCATCTACAGTAAACACTGGGGCCTACATTGTGTACACTGAAATCTATACGCTGCACACTGAGATGCATGCATTTCATAATGAGATGCATCTACAGTAAACACAGCGGCCTACATTGTGTACACTGAAATCTATACGCTGCACACTGAGATGCATGCATTGCATAATGAGATGCATCTACAGTAAACACTGGGGCCTACATTGTGTACACTGAAATCTATACGCTGCACACTGAGATCCATGCATTGCATAATGAGATGCATCTACAGTAAACACAGCTGCCAACATTGTGTACACTGAAATCTATACGCTGCACACTGAGATGCATGCGTTTCATAATGAGATGCATCTACAGTAAACACTGGGGCCTACATTGTGTACACTGAAATCTATACGCTGCACACTGAGATGCATGCATTGCATAATGAGATGCATCTACAGTAAACACAGGGGCCAGCATTGTACACTGAAATCTATACGCTGCACACTGAGATGCATGCATTGCATAATGAGATGCATCTACAGTAAACACTGGGGCCTACATTGTGTACACTGAAATCTATACGCTGCACACCGAGATGCATGCATTGCATAATGAGATGCATCTACAGTAAACACAGCGGCCTACATTGTGTACACTGAAATCTATACGCTGCACACTGAGATGCATGCATTGCATAATGAGATGCATCTACAGTAAACACTGGGGCCTACATTGTGTACACTGAAATCTATACGCTGCACACTGAGATGCATGCATTGCATAATGAGATGCATCTACAGTAAACACAGCGGCCAACATTGTGTACACTGAAATCTATACGCTGCACACTGAGATGCATGCGTTTCATAATGAGATGCATCTACAGTAAACACTGGGGCCTACATTGTGTACACTGAAATCTATACGCTGCACACTGAGATGCATGCATTGCATAATAAGATGCATCTACAGTAAACACAGGGGCCAGCATTGTACACTGAAATCTATACGCTGCACACTGAGATGCATGCGTTTCATAATGAGATGCATCTACAGTAAACACAGATGTCCACATTGCATACTGAAATATATGTGCTACTTGCTGGTATGCATGCAATTCAGAATGAGATGCATTTGCAGTGTACTGAGATGCCTACACTGTACACTGCAATATACACTTTGCACATTGAGATGCACACCGAGGTGCATATACAGTGTATTGGGATGCCTACATTGTACACTATAATATACACGCTGCACACTGCGCTACATGCATTTCACTTCGAGGTGCGTATACAGTGTAGAGAGAGGCCTACATTGTACACTGAGAAAGAGATGCGAGTTGTACAGGCAGAACACATTCCACCTTCAGTGCTCTACACTCTTTTCAGCCTCTAAAGTTGGTGTTCTGGCCAGCCCACATGTAGGGTGGCATTACAGAAGGTTTGCACCAATGCCAGTGCAATTACCACTAGGGCAAAATAGACCTTGTGCAAAACACTTATTTTGTCAATGCATTTTTGCACCAGGGCACTGATGGTCCTAGTCCTTTGCCTTAATGTAAAAATGCATTGATAGAATTATGTTTTTTTACACTTGAGCATGTTTGTTCTAATACTAATTGCACTTGTGCAAGTTTTCCGTTATATCCCTGATAGGGCAGAAGCAGTAGTTCGTTGCGTCTCCCAAAAGCATGAACTGATTCACTTTGGGGTGGAATGGATTAATTAATATATTTATTTATTGTTAGGGGGTTTTGGGGAAAACCTCAGATTGCACTGTCGCCCAGATTTGTATGTTGAGATTATTGTCTGTGCCCAAACGTTCCCATCATTTTTGATTGTCCTGCTTCTGCAAAAAAAGGATGGCCTGGACAGTGGCAATTCATTCTGATTTCTGGCATTTGAGTTATTTCCTCAGTTCTTGCTCGCAGAGGCTTCACTTCCGGTGGTCTTTTGGGCCTCAGGGAGAAGCGGCCAGCTCTGGCTGCGACCCTCAAAAAGGTTTGCTGTCATCAGCGCCTGCACATGTCCAGTGGTCGAAGTGTACGAAAAGAAGTAGTGGAAATATGTTTCCCTGCTGGCTCGCCCCCACGTCCCCACTAACGCCATCGCCACAACCCCTCCCATGCGCAATGTAAACCCCTAAGAAACACACCTGCTGTTTAAGGGAATGTTCTGTGCTGTGCACTGAAGTGCAAGTTTCAACTTCTTCCTACACTTTTATTTTAAAACGAAACCATCCCAGAAGGATTTCTTTTTCAAATAATACTATAGGAACAGTACAACTTTAAAAAAGAAAAAAAAGTAGAAGATGACTGCTCCGAACCGCTCCTGCTCGCTTCGGCCACTGTCCTACTCCAGGTGTTTCCTTGATTCGGGGAATTGATTGCTGTGTACGTACGCTCTGCCCCGTTCCTGCAGCTTCGGCAGATGCTTCACAAGTAAACACAATAAGATAGACATAGAAAAAAGGGGACTGATTTGAGATGTGGTGGGTACATTTAGAGTTCAGTCTTGTTGATCAACGCTGTCCTTGAATTGAAGCCTAATGTTGAAACATTATGACAACCAAACCACAGCCTATATATGACAAATAAACACAATTGGAAAGATTTATAGTAAAATGTCTCCCCACGCAGGCAAATTGGAGAATTATTTTTGGTCGAATGCAGATGGTGGAAAAATCCGTTGCTGTTCTGTAAGGTTCAAATGGTGGTTACCAAGGGTGTTGCTAGGTCTGGAAAAGATCAGGGGCTAAGCTAATGTCAGGACTGGAAGGACTCTGGGCTAGCCAGCCTTTTGGTTGTAGCACCTGAGCTTCTGTCCAGGGCTACTACCAAAAGAGCCAGGGCTATAATCCCCTCAGCCCCCCACCCCCCAGCAACGCCTCTGGTGGTTACTTCAGTGGTTCAAAAATGCATGCATGGTCAAGCCCATTTAATGTCTGTCAATCATTTCAATGTGCTTTACATGAATACAGTATTTCTGCATTTGGCTTTTTTCCAGTTTTTTTTTTTTTTTTAAGTCTGGCATTAGCTGTTGTAACAATATGCCCAATGCCTCTTTGGTATACTTCTAGAACTTTTCATTTTTTATAGCAGAATATGATTTATACATGGGGTTCTGGGCCCATAATTTTGAACGGAACCCCCCTTGTTTTTGCACTGTGGATTTGAATAGGATTTATTTATCTGAAGCCAATTTAAAATTCTATGTTTAATTATTAACGTCTGCCAAAGTTACAATTTCATTAGAAGCTAAGATCTACCGGGACAAACGTTCATGCTACAGGCCCAAATCACCTGCATTTTGGGTGATTGGTCAAGGAAACTGTTGGAAAAGTTCATCTGAAGTTCATCCACATGGATTAAAGGAGGACGCATGACTAGAGCCCCCATTAAGTCTCAGGCTGCTTTCAGGGAGGAAGGGGATCATTGCTGTAAGCAGGCTTAGGACATTTAGGGAAGTTTAGAGATATGTATGAACAGTGCTATGAAGAGGTGAACATGATGAGTGACTGGGACCCATTAGAGAGTGAGACTTAGGGTTGGTTCCGTCTATGCTGCACTGTGTGACACATTCTTTGAATTGGAGTGGGCGGACAACACAAGTGCCACCTCCAGAGATTCGGGGGGGGGGGGGGGGGAGAGGCCAGGCAGTGTACCTCTTGAAGCGCGTCGTGCCGTAAGCTAACACCTGGGAGGCGGAGCAGCCTAGAAATCCTGAGGGCAGCTTGTTGAGGAGCCATGCACACCTGATTTTGCTGGGAAGGAGAAGCAGGAATTCAGAGAGGTGGGTAACACACCAGTCAGAGGCCATCCCTTGAAGCGAGGAGAGGAGACGTGCGCAACCAAGGATTTGGAGGTTCTGGGAATCCCTGCTTGTAGGAGAGTCACGCTCAAGTGATTTTGTGGTAGGGAGCAGCAGAGGTTCAGGGTGGTGGCTGACACACCAGTCGGTGTCTGTCTCTTGAAGTAAGTGGGCGAGACACGTGTTATTGGGTGACACCTGGGAGGAGGAGCAGGAAGATTTGGGAAACCTTAAGTGTAGCTTGTGGCCGAGTCGCACTTGCCTGATTTTTCTAGTAGTGAGTGGCAGAGATTCACTAGGGCACCTCGTGAAACACCAGTCATCAGTGCCTGTCTCTTAAAATGATATGGACACAGCATATGCCACTGGGTGACACCTGGTCGAAGGAGTGGAAGGAGCCTATAATCCCTCGCGGCAGATTGTTGGTGTGTCTCCCTTGCTGGATTTTATAAGGTGGGAGCCTGCGTGATTCAGAGAGGTGGGTGACACACCGGTCAGTATCCGTTTCTTGGAGTGAGTGGATAAGAGGCATGCCATTTGTTGAAGCCTGGGAGGGCAGCTTGGGAGAAAGGTTGGTGACTCACAGTTGGACACATTTGCAACCCCATGCCAAACAAGAAAAAAGCAGGGGAAGACATGCGGCTCGTGGTCTTTTCACACTTGCAACAGCACTGGGTGTGGAAGATAAAAATTGGAAGTGGCCAATTGCGGTATCCTCCGACTCATGTTCCCCACCTCTTTCACAAATCACTCAGCGATACATGCACCAGTACAAGAAAATGCCAAGGTACTGCAACACAGCCATGAACACCGACAGAAACTAACAGGAGGGTGCACTTCCAGTTCCTCCCAGCAGTTTCATGTCTTGTTATTGCTTGTTTTTACTTTACTGGTCTTCACCGTACAGTAAATACAACAGATGGCTCTCTCTCGCTCCCACCTTTAACACTGTGTTTGCCTCTTAGATGGCTCATCCCGTCCTTAATGCCCCTTAACCTATACAGGAGAATGGGCTTCATTATAAGTTTGCTGATCCGGTAACTACGGTACCGGTAAGCTTGCCGGTACTGTAGTTATCAGACTGGAAAACTACGATGTCTGCCCGCGGGTGCCTCTCAGCCCAGCAGGTCTGACCTGCCGTGCGGAACGGAACCCGTGAGCAGACCTACCTGGTAGCGCAGGCACTGTTATTAACAGGGTCGGCGCTACAAGTCTCTCCATTACCATTGAGCCCTATGTGGCTCAAATTGGAATGGGGAGTAAGAAATACCGGCACCCGGCAATGGTCAATTACCGGGTCCAGCGGGGCCAGAATGCCCTGGTAATTGCCCATTGCCGGTAAAAAAACGACTCCGGCGGCAGCCATGCCGGTAATTACCGGCACGGCTAGCGCCATGGTCGTAATGGGGCCCAATGAGTCTGAAAATTCCAGGTCTCTGACTTTGTTGACCTATATCCACTAGGTCAGACAGTAAAGATAATGAGATGGATGGTTATTGAGACAAAAGATTGTGCTTCATCAGAGCCCAGGCGGGAACATGCCTTCCCGCCAAAAAGCAGCAATACTGCCGAGGCAGAGGAAACTGACACCGCCACAGATGCAGAGGCTGTACTGTTAATTGAAGCTCGCCCCCACCTGTATAAAACCTCTTTGAGAAACAGAGATCCCATCACAGTTCAGGAAGCGGATTGCATCATTACGTGGCATCCCAAACTCTACCAGCAACACAACCTCCAGCTCCATCAGAACCACATGAATCCAGCCTAGCACAGAAAACAAACAGCAACTACATTTGGCCACATACATACTCTGCTGGAAAATGGTCTGGCTGGGGAAGGCAGAGACCCATGTGGGTACCACATCTATGTGATCCCATATGCAGTGGCACATGCACAGACATGGGTGCAAGTCCAAACATCTAATATGCATCCCCTGTACCATCATACCTCCACTAAGCTGCACTATTACCCCAGCAAATACTTCCACAGCATCAGTACTTGGCAGTGGGAGTAGCACACTACCACACACTACTACTAGCGCATAACATTGATCCCTGATTGAGTCTGGGCAGTGTTACAGAAGTGTATGAGCATCATGAGAAATATCACAAGTCCTGTGACAGACAGTGGCTGCTCAATTCTATCCTGGCTGAAAGTTTACAATAGATCTCTTGCCTCAATCATTTGTTGAAAAGGCTGTATACTGGCCTCTACTGCGAAAAGTCGATCACTGCTGCAGTGTTCCCAGTCGATATTTCTTTCTCTTGCAAAGTGATTCTGGAATTGTTCGACACGTGTATGGCAATAGTGGGGTGAGCAGCAGTCCATGGGGCAAAGGGACCACTTTATAATGGACATGTGGACCAGTGGTCAGGGCATTAACTATATGGCTGTCACAGCACACTGGGTGCTATTTCCACCTCCAACAGCCAAGTGGGTTCCCAAAGTAATGGGAAAGAGTAATCCAATGCAAAGAGTAATCCAAAGGGGCATCAGGTGTGTGCATGCAAGGGATTCAGGGCAGAAGCCACAGGAGAGTTGACATCTGGGAGAAGGTCAAATAGGTGGCAACACAAGGGGTGTGTTTTTGTAGTTTGCATTTGCGCTTTGTTGCAGCTGACAATGGATTCAATGTTCCTCCTGCCTTGCTAATTACCACAAGCTTCATCAGCAATTGGGAGCCTGTTAAAGAAATGAGTCACTGCGGCTCACATTTCAGCCAGGCTTACAATGACAAAAGCTGACAATGCCACCTTCAAGTATGACACAAATGGCAACTGCACAATCTGAAGGCCATGGTGGCTAACTATTGGAACTCTACTTTGCATATGCTGGACAGGCTACTTGAGCAGTGCCACACTGGCATGGAGTTTCTGCAGCACTCATAGCAGAGCTGTAGAGGGGCCATTTCTAACACTGTCCGTGCCACATACTGTTTAGTGTCTGCTCTGCACTACGACTTTTAGAGTTGGCCGCCAAGTAGGTTAGCCATCACAACACATCCCGGATTGAGATTCTCCCTCTGGTAAACCTACTTGAGCTCAACCTGACCAATATGGCGAGGGCCATTGCCTTGTCAGGTGATGCAAATGCACCAATGCTAGAGGTGGGCCTGCTTCCAACCTTGCATGGTGATCCGCGGGTAACTGGATTTAAAGGTAACGTTGAGTACCTGACGGCTTCCCTTATGGGATCACCTTTTGAAAGTAAAAGTGGCCACTTTTCTTCTAATTGTCTCGGGGGATGAGGTTTCGCAGCAAGCATCATCAGGAGATGATACTGTGCAAATGTGCAAGGATGCTTCACTGCAGCGCTTGCAACTTCAATTGGCACAAGAACACTAACCAGCCCGAATTGTTCCAAGTAAACCGAGCATGCCAAGCTCACGAATGATGATGTCATCAACGGCAGTAGATCACTGACAATACTGATATATCTGTGAGCAGTGCAGGGACAATCTCCTATGATGAGGAGAATCTGTGGCACATCCTCTGATTCCGGCTTTATTGAATGCATAGAGGTCATCAGGAATGGAGAATGGACCATCAGATCCAAAGATGCTTCATGCCTATCTACTGCACACTTCATCTGTGGGAGGTGATGGTAACCCATTGTAGTATCTGTTCAGCAAGTGGTTCGAATAGCCAGCAGCATTTGTGCAAATTGCTGTAGAATGGCTAAGATGACCTATGCAAGTGTGCATTCTGGGAGAGTTTTCAGTGCGGCCAGGTCTATTGCCTCTAACCTAAAGGACAATCCCTGACATTTATTGAAATTAACAGTCTCTTCATAGTAGAAGAATATGGGACATCTCCCGATAGCCATCGCAACAGCTTGGAGGATAAGAGTGATGACTTGTTACTCAGTACATGTCAGGCATTGAACAATGCTATAGGGTTGTCTTGTGGTGCGTGGGGTCAGGAAACAGATCACTGTAGTAATGACTGTGACTGAGAAGCCCTGACTCGTTGCTCCCTTACACATTCCATTGAAATGACGGTACTGCAAGTAACATTTTCGATTCCTGATCACACATTTGTCAATCATTTCCCTGTTCTGCATGGCACATCCACCCCTTAAAGATCTCTGTTATTTCCACCGGATGCAGCCACCCACTCAGATGCTTGGTTTTCCTTCTCAAAGGGTGCTGCTACCACTAGGATTTTGGGGTATGTTCACAGAGTACAGCCAGTGTAAGAAAGGCATGGCATCAAAGTAAGACAGACACAAGTGATCACAGTTCAAGGGTGTTTATTAAACTGTAAAATGGGTGAGATAAATGCCTAAGCTAAACCTAACTCTAAGATAGGAGCAAGCTATGACCATCAAATAATAATAATACGGTCCTTGTGGAGTGTAGTCAAATAAAAAGGGCCTATGCTAAAAAACAAACTATTGCCAATCCTTACTGCTACGCTGCAAAACAGTGTGGGCGAAAGAAGTGTTCACACAATGATAAGTCAGGATATTCCTTTTCTCAGGATCAGGGCCTTCTGTGGCCACGTCTCTTTTCATGCAGAGTCGCTTGCTTCAGAGGTCCTGATACGCCAAAACAACAAAATTAAAGTTCCTTCGTTTAACTTTCACTTTGTGTGATTATCCTTCACCCTTGGATCTCCTCAGCCGGGCTCAAATCATTCTCTCAGTCGTCAGCCTCCCCCAGTCGGGTTCAGACCAACCACTCACTGTGGACATCCCTCAGTCGAGTTCATACTTGCCATCACAATGTTGCGCACTTAGCTTTGCAGAGTTCAATAAAGAACTCCTTATAGACCCCTTATTTTCTTCCCTTCACCTACATCCGGCTCTCAGCCCCCAGTCAGGTTTTCTCTAATGCCCCCTAGTCAGGCTTCACACAGTTGTTGTATTCAACAAAGTCTTTTTGTGTTTTTAAACAACCCCTTCGGTTAAGAGAGGCCCTCCTCATCCGGGCTTAGACCTCCCAAGCACTGGCCAATCTTTAAGCAGAAACTTCTGAAGGGCGATCTCATCTTGCTGGGTCACTCTGTTAGCCTACGGCAAGCAGGGGCTACATACCTTCACAGTTCGCAAGGCGTTCCTCTCAGCCGGGTGCAATCACCTGTTTCATAATAACAACACTTCTGCAATGTGTCTCAGACTTTCAATTGTACAAGGGATTTGGCTCGACCCTTGGACGACCACCTTAACACCTTATACCAGCCTTCCCTATGGCCTGTTGGTAATTGTGTTTTCTTTTGCTTTCAATGTTCAACACAGTCCCTTTGTTCAGAAAAAGGGGTACCAGTCAGAGACCTTCAACTGAGCCCCTACGTGGCACCGGAACACTCTGACTCTGGTACCAAGTTTGTACATAACAGCCCTCTTGTCTATTTTATCTTTTTACTGTTGCTACTGCAACCTTTTTACATAATAGCCCTCTTGTCTACTTTATCCCTTTCCCAACGGTACCTTGATGGCCACCACGTCTTGACACCCTGGCAATCACTGCGGGAGGGTGCCATGTACCGCTGACATCCATTACACACCTGTCAGCTGCAATTCCTGTTCTTATGTTTCTTTAGTGGGATGCTTTGCAGGTCTGGGTTGAAAAGGGCAAGGGCAACTTCCTCCTTTATGTCCTCTCGGTCTAGCCACCTTTCTCCTCCATTTGAACTGCCATCCTGGAATGGCTGCTTCCTCGTGCTTTTAGCTTTGCTCTGAGTGTGCTCTTGTGCTCCACCTTTTATCCCTATGGGGAAGGGAAAGGGTAATCAGGTGTGTGTAGTTGTCAGTTATTGCCTGACGTTGCCCGACCCTTGTGTTGGTACATGTCAGGTAAACGGCTCGGGTATTAGTCCGTTCTCGTTCATGCTGTGAGAAAGTGTACATGTTGGAAAATGGGGCGGGGGTAGATTTCGTACTAGGTAGGATGGGGCGAAGGTGTCAAAAGGAAGGGGATACTGCATCTCAAGCTTCAGTGTCCCACTTCCACTCCCCGAGGACCCCTCACCCAGGTGATCTTCCCGCACTAGTCCACCCCCGGGAACTGGATCCAATAGTGATGGCCGTGTCCTGGCCACCTGGATGACAGATCCCTGGGGATGAGGGAGTGAGACACCTTTAGGTTTCTCACACCAGCCACTAGGTTCCTTTGGCTTTTCCCATAGGGCTCAGCCACCCACTAAGGTCCTGTGGTGTTTATCGAGGGCACAGCCACCTCTTAAGGTTCCCTGGCTCTTTCACAGAACCCACTTAAGTGCTCAGGTTCTCCCATAGAGCATGTCATAACATTGTCCAGCTCTGCCAAATGATGCTGCTCCTCTTGCGGGTGGAGGAGTCACCATGTGAAGCCAGTCCATCCCCAATGGTGGCCACATTCCTTCCCCCTGCATAATGCCCTACAGGAGGGAAAGGACATGGCGCTCCATATGCCTTCTCAGGCTAACCGCTATGTGGTCCTGCTCCCCAGTGCTTATGGAGTCCCACAATAAATACAGAAGGTCCCTCCCCATGACACATGATCTTGTCCAGGGGTTTTGTCCAACGATGGGGGCTGTCAGTGGTGGCACACAACCCCAACTGCTTGCATTGGGGGGTGCTGATACACAGGGACTTGCTGCTGGCCACATTTGCTGGTTCCACTGACACTGATTGGTCAGGCTGTCCAATGCATGGGTTTGGCCGTGGTGCACCCTGGTGTTTGGAAATGCTAGGAGCCTCTTCCTCACAATCACTGGAAATGGCATGGTGGTAGCTGCATGCTAGCTAGCCTCAGAATATACATGTGCCTAGTACTCCCTTCCAGGACCACCTCCACACATGATTCCTCATTAGCATGGTTTTGAGGGTATGGTCCTCTCTTGCCATTTCTGCCCTGCTTGACCCTCTTCTCACAGGCCTCTACCATGTAGAAGACCTTAGGCTCTTCTCAGTGGCGTAACACAAATTTGGGGGCCCCCCCTGTGATCCAGCCCAAATCTGCAACAAATCACTGGTCGCACCACCACGCTTGAGCAATACGCACAAATGTGCTGCTGCAGGGGTACGCCGAACACTGCACTGGGGGAAAGATATACATATATATTGTAATGCATTATAGAGCACACTTTCTCAGAATAATTGGCAAAATGGCCAGAGTGTTTGCAATTGCTTTGTAGGGTAACACCAATCCAAAAATGTAATGCATACAAGTCACCAACAGTGCACAGGAACATTAATGCTTTACTTGATATAATGCCTTACTATTAAAAATGCCATGCCACAATGAAAACATGTCCAACTTGCTGCACAATGTAGACCAGTCTAGACATGTAATAACATATCACAGTAAAGCATGCCAGTCCACATTTAGACATGCCTAGACTGGTCGCACCAAAATGCCAGTCGAACCAATAACACTTATCTTGGTTATTTTATCACAGATGCCCAGAAAAAATATACAATGCTCCAGTAAGAAATGGCTTGACACGCAGCACCCAAATGCCAGTCTAGCCAGGTGATTAATCTTAGCAGGACTGCTTGATCAGAGATGCCCAGTTAAAAAATAAGTCAAGCCAAACTAAGAAATTACTAGACTGGCTGCGCCAAAATGCCTCTCTATCCACTAATACCACATATTGTGCATGCTTAGCCTGGACATGGATGACCATTATGATTTATTGCACAATCCCCATCACACCACACACCCCCACACATCCCCTCTCCCTCCCACCCCCTGCCCCAACACCTAAAATCAGCTTCTCAGACCAGACTTACCTCCACATCACTTGCCTCATAGGTAAGTACTAGGAGGAGAAAGAGTGGGACTAGGAGTAATGGAGAATACAGGTAACTAAGACAGGCATTACCTACATGTCCCTCTACCTCACCCCAGTACTTGTGTATGAGTCAAAGTGCCTCATACATAAGTACTGGGACGAGGAGGAATAGGGTTATGATTAATGAAAATTACCAATAAGTTAGCAAGGGATTAAACACAAGTAGTGGCACAACACCATTGAACAGACTGGGCTTCAGCCCTCCCCTACCAATCCCCTCAAACCCTTGAAATGTTGGGCTATGTTGACTCGACCTGGCTGACCTACAGATCTGCCACAGGACACAGATGTTAACAACGGCACCTAGGTTTCGTTGTTAACAGAGGCCCAGCAATTACTAACGTAAAGCATTTCACTGTTAGTACCTGCATTCAAATGCAGAATTCTTTAGGCAATTGAAATCTTGATGTGGGTTTAGTACTTCCGTGCCAGGGAAGTGATTGGAAGAGTAGAGAGAGGACAGGAGACCGCATATTCTCACAGCAGTCCATACGTGGGTACTTTCAGACTTAAAGGAGAGAGTTAATTGCTTGTAACATTGAAGCTGCACTAGAATAGTCTCATTAGAATGCATAAAGAAGTTAGATACCCCACACTAATGGGGTTTCCCCTCCCCCACCACCTGTGAAGTTAGCACCTCTCCCAACATTTGAAGGTGTGCCGGTATGGTGCACCCTTTCATCATCCCAGCACACACACCCAGGCAGCCACCTATATATTTAAGTGTGCACCCTTCAACATACACTCACATAGGCAGCCACCTATACATTTTAGTGTGCACCCTTCCATCATTCAGGCAAACCCAGTCAGCCTGTCAACACAAAAGGAGGTGTGAGGGAAGAATTACGTTTACCCATGTCTACAAGCATCAACCCTCGAAAATAGGTAGTGAACCATGAACATACGCACCAAAGCTTGTAGGCAGCTTTCTAATTCAGGGAAGGAGTATTACTCCCTCATGGGCTCACAAAAACAACTATATTGTGAAGCATTATTGGTAGTCTGTAGGAGAATTCAAACTGCCACCAGCCTGATTTGATTTTTTTTAAAAAATAACAAGTTTTTATTCATAAGTACATCAAATAAAATTAAACTATAAGAGGCAAAACAATCAATTGTTCTGTCAAACAGTAAATCATTGTACATTTACACAGACAAGAAAATACACATAAACGAGTAATCGTAGAGGTAAACAATCCCCTCTACTTTACAATGAATGATACAAATTCAGCCAGTACAGAAATGTAATTAAGAACAAATTTAAATATTCAATTTACTCATACAGAACAGAATTGTTACACACACAGTCAGACCAATTCATACTCATTCAACACACTCAACATATTTAATTCCTCACCCTCAAATCACACTATAAAATCAAGGGAAATTCATCAGTGGAAACGTGTCTGTTAGTTTATCGACAACATACAACATAAACAACATCACCTTAGAAATTGTCTTTATCTTTAGTCTGGACAGCAGAGTTGGCTGCTTAATGGTCCAATTCTGGTTCGTCCAAACTCAACTGCACCATTCCACCTGCCACAGAGGCCGAGACAATGTATGTGTGAACCTGTGAACCGAAGGTGTGGGAGAACCAGCATAATACCATGTAGACAAACAAGTGGACACACTAGGGAACCAATACCACAATTCTGCAAGTAACACCTACAACCTGCAATCTACAACTTACAATCTACAATTGACAACTACTAGAATACAATACAATAAAGCATTACATGACAAACAAATATAATGGAAAGTGCATTTGATGTGTCTATGGGGAAACAAATAGATGTGTGCAACTTTTTGTGGGTTCTTTAATATTTTTTGTCTCAAAATGGACATAAAAAAAGAAAGGTACAAAAGGAAATGGCAAGCAATTTTCTATTTTTTATTAAAGGAAACAAACAAAAGCCAACAACACACACTGAAGCAACACTCAAAGGAGAACTGAATACTGTATGGATTCAAAACCACATAACACCGCAAGATACTAAACAAAGCGCCATCAGCAAATGAACACTTCTTCAAACTCATCAAACAACTTCTCCAAATTCTCCAAAACCACAAACCACCTTCCAGGTGTGACTCTGCCCTGTGCAACACCTTCCCTCACAGCTTAGCAAACTCCACAAAAAAAAGGAAGTAAGCAGGGCCTTTACACTGGGAAGATCTTCCTTTAGAAGATGTGTGGCTTCTGGATCACTGCACAAACTTGGACAAACTAGAATCACCTGAGGCCGCCCCTTTCAGTTAGAAGAAACACCCACATTCATCACGGGATCCACTGTACTGGATTAGGGGGCTCGTTATGAGTTTACCGGTACAGAAATAAGGTGTCGGTAACAACGTGTACCAGCAGCTTTCCAGACCGGCAAATGCCAAGTCTGCAGGAAGGGGCTGTAATCTACCGGCAGGCCGGCCTGCTGGTAGTTCAGGACCCACCCAAAGACAATTGCCACAATCAGCAGCACCGGTATCACCAGTGCCTGCGATTACAGCATCCCCATCCCATGGAGTCCTGGGAATGTGGAATTACCAACGTCCGTGCCACCCATAATATCCAAGTAATACCGGGATATCAGGCGACAGAGACGGTATTGTAGCCCCCCGATATCCTGCAAGAATTGCCGGTGGGATATGGGGGGGACATGTAATGAGCACTAATAATTCATCATGCAAGATATGGAAGCTTATTTCATGTTAATTGGGAGAATCGGCAGCCTCCAAACCTCATCCCGTTCTTGCGGTAAGTACAAATCTTCTCAAAACGATTCCTCCACTACCATACATCTGTTTTCAGATAGTTGGTCCAGGCCTAGCGATGATGGACAGATTCAGCATTTACATTTGTAACAAAACTTTAATTATGATTTTTCATTTGGACTGGAAGATTAACTATGTCAAAGCACAATGCCTTTATTTTATCCTAGTCTTAGTATACTAGTGTACAGGCCCTTCTACACAGGCCAAAGTGCAGGTTTTAATTAACCCAGTAGAACCACTATATATCCTACTCCTACAGCTCCATCTAGTGGTGACAGTGGTGCGAATTGGCATTGTCTCGATATAACCTAAGGCAACAGCTCCCTCTAGAGGTGACAACAGGCAAAGCTACTGCATCGGACATACATACATCTGACCTTTTATTATATTGTTAGATTCAATTTGATTCGATTCCATCTTGAAATTATGCAAGGAAGGGCATGGAACTGCTGTTCACTGAAGTTGCATCATTTGTTGTTTCAACGACAGAGACATCCACAATGACCTCTCCCCACCCACCCCGTCCCTTCCCCCTTCACACACAAGTAAATCTGATTGAAGTAATATTCTGAAAGTGATAATCCACAAACACGCCATTCTCTTTCTTGCGGTAAAGTCCCCACTCTGAAGAGGGCAGCTGTTTGCTCTCTAATTCAGGGGATGATATTTTGGTTTGCCATCTATCAATGGTGATGTACTGATGAACTAGTGCAATGAAACTCCCGGGATCATTTTCAATATAGCGTAGACAATGATTTGGGCTTGATCAGGACAAAGCTGTGCTCTGGCTAATTTGTTATGTGAAACTGCGGTTCCATGGAGGCACAGGGCTCAAACCCCTAAACCCTCATATTGTGTGAGACTGGGTTAGCTGGTACCCCAAGATCAATTCCAAGTAACTTAGAATATTTGGAAGTCGATTGTTAAAATGTACATATTTCAAAAAATGTGATCTTGTAATTGGACTTCTTCACTCTCCAGCAAAGCCCATTGCCACACACAGCATCTAGGAGTGGGCTGCTGGCAGCACCTTAACAAAATGCAGTGACTTTAATAGCACATAGGGCCTCATTACGACCCTGGCGGAAAGGGGTTAACGCCAGCGTTAGCTGCGCCAACCCCTTTCCGCCAATTACGAGTTCCGTTACCGCCATGGCGGTTTTCCGCCTGCTTTTCGCAGGCGGGAAAAACCATGGCGGTAAGGGACCCTCGTGTTAATTACGCCACCGTAATTTACGGTGGCGTAATTAACGCCTTCCCCACTCCCATTGAGCCCTATGGGGCCGAAATGGGAATGGGGAAGGGTAAATGGGTCAATGGGGACTTACCGCCCCGCCAAACTCGGAATGGGGCGGTAAGTCCGCCATCCGCCATGGCGTAAAGGGACTTTGCGCCATGGCGGTAAAGTCCGGCCCTGGCGGAAAAAATCCGCCAGGGTCGTAATGAGGCCCATAGTCCTTTTCTAATCAGCATGACCTTTCCAAGTGTGAATGTTTAAGCAATTGGCACAGTGATGGGACCTTTCCATCTAGCAGCCCCTACCCAGCTCCAGTTACCTCTCAAAGCAGTGTGCACTGCCAAGACTGTGAAGGTGAGTAACTCAATAAGAATCCCATATAAAGGTCAGTTCATATCCATGATGTCTGCCAGCTGGACATGCAAACAATGGTTTGCTTGTATCCTTAAAGTATGAATAGTAGGAAGTTGAAGGTTTGTGTAAACATAATCGTTATACTAGGTGACCTTATTACACAGATTCTTTAATGTCTCTCTTTAATTGATGGAAGAACAGTGGTGCAAAACGAGAGATATAACAGGATTGCTTTATTTTGCATTTAGGACTTCTAATATGTAGAAAATACAGCTGGACCTCTGTTCTGTTGGCTTAACATGCTTCTGTACATATTTACATATTGTCAGAATGATTTAGAATGTGATCTGTGGATTCTATAAAAACAAATAATTATTGTTGGCTTTACAATTCAAAACGTAAATATGTGTACCAAGTAAATCTTGGAAGCTATGTGCTGAGGTGCCTACAGAGTGGGGGACAATTCTGGCTTAACAGTTTAACCCAATTGTGTGATCCTGGGTACATTTAATCATCTCATGTTGACTTAACTGTAAACATTTGAGTCCTTAGAAGTGAGTATCTTCACGGTATTTGAAAAAGAGGTGCCTACAATGGGGGAGATGCAATGATTTTGGGGACTAAATAGTATCCCCCTCCTGCTCCTCTACTAGTGATCGCTGAAGGTTGTCAACTAGACTTGCATTACTGTCTCTACCTCTATGCCATATCACTTGATATGACGGGCATATATATATGGCTTGACCCCTGAGTCCATGCATCAGAGATTCTAGTATAGAGGACTGACCGCAGCAGATCTAACGTTCATGCCCCCCCCCCCCCCCTATGCTGCCAATCACGGAAGTTGCTTGGCCGGTCCAGTGAACAACCTGCCTGCAGCCATACACTTGTGGAGCTCATAGATAGCCACCGGGGGCAGCAAAGAGGTGTGATCTCGTGCCAGCAATGAATATACACATAGCTCCGCCCCTCAGACTGCCCCACATCCCTCTGATCTTCCCCTGCCCCCACAAAGAGGGCGGGGTTTCCAGAGTAGATTCTGTCCATTTTCAGCATTGGTAATGCCAAGAAATGAATGGGAATTAGGCAGGGGCGTTTCCTTCTGTAGCTGGAGGCATTGGTGGGAGAGCTTATTACTCCTCTGCTCAACCCAGACAGTGCATTCCATTTCAGAGAGTTGTGTTCCTTATAAGGGTTGACACCAGCACCAATCTGCAATCTGCATGTATGACCTTCGCATTTAAACCTGTGGCATTCGCGCAGCGTGCACTGTGCTCTGTGTTCTGGGTCATAGGGTACAATCATATGATTCTTATAGAAGACCAGACTGTTAAGGGCACACTTGGAAGGGTACAGAGGGGTGAGATCGGGAGAGATACAGGCCTGGGAGGAAGGCGAGAGAGGGAAATGCAGGCCCAGTCTTGATATTATGGTTATGCCAAGGTCCCTACAGCAGGCCCATCTAAGCTAGCCCTGGGTCTCGAGCCAAGAACGGGCCCACGCGGGAGTGCAAACATGTGGAGGCAACATGGGTGTAGGGCTGGCCATGTCCCCGAGAAGAGACTGAAACAGGAAATTCTGCATTAGAGTCCTGCAGTCCCTAGACATGCAAGGGCAGTGTGTCCTCCTAATGGAGTGTAAGTGCCAAGTTGGCAGAGAAGCCAAGAACTGCAGTGTCGGTCCCCTATAAAGTGGGATAGCTGAGAATTAGGTATGAACAGTATGCGTGTGTGTTTGGGGGTCCTATGCTTTCTTACACTATCATTTGCGCTGGAGTTTTTTGGCTTCTATTGCGGCATCCTGGGTGTATGGGAATGGCTATGGTTGGAAAACCACTGATTGTATGTCTAGATAATTAATCAAATTAAGATGTCACATGACGGCGCGCCCTGAGGCCTTTGGGTTAGTGGCGCAATAAAAGAATTTAGATAGATAGATAGATAGATAGATAGATAGATAGATAGATAGATAGACATGCTAACAACTCAAGTATCCCCTATATATGCTTACTTAATTAGACTAAGGGCCTCATCAGGAGTTGGGCGGTATATCAGCGCTAATTGCGCTGGGATACTGCCCAACACTATTAGCGTTACCGCAACTAGGTCCGGCGCCAGATCCGAGTTGTGGTGGGGAGGTAAATCCCCATTCCCATTGGGCCCACTGCAGCAAATGGGGGTTTCTCTGCACTAGTAGCGCTGAAAACGGGTGGAAAAGGGAGATTTTTTACCTCCATCAGAAAGCTTGGTGGTAAAACTCCCACTTTCTGTCCAACTCGAGATTGGGCGGAGCTGTAAATGCGGCAGTAACAGCATTACCGCTGCATTTTACCGCTGCGCCAAACTCATGATTAGTCTCTAAATCTTAATTTCACCATCTTTCCAGAGTCTCTGGTGTTTTTGCTCCTTGCGTTCAGTGGACCGGCTTCCCATATTCCTCAGTTATTAGTCCAAGTCTTTGATTTACAATATTATTACCAGTTAATAATGCTTGATTTCTAATCCATCAAGACAATTACAATCTCATTCTCTTTCAGAGTCTATTTATAGAGTTGGACGAAATGCCAGAAATTTGTTTTGATGAGAAATTGTAGAATAATGGGCAAAATCCAGTCGCTTTGCCAATATCACTTGCAGAACTAAATTAGCCATTTCCGATGTTTCCCTGCTCGCAATTTCATTTTTGGGCTTTTTGAGGGCTGGTGGGTCTCAGATGGAGTGAGTCTGGAATCGGGATATTGTGTTAGGGAGGCCAGTGGGGCTGGTGCAGTGTAAGTCAGATTTCAGTTATGGCCTTTGGAAAAATTGATATAAAATGTCGGGTCTGAATGTTGTACCAAATTGCCATAGACAAGCTATATACAGTTCAAAGTAATGCATCCAATGACCAGCAATGGTTCTTGAGCACACACATGCCACTCATCATCAGCAGTGGGACTGATACCACAACCCACAACTCAATGAGACACTAAAGCTTATTTCAGATTGTGTGGTTCCTAGAACTGCTGCATCTGGGGTCAGAATATTCCAAGAGCAGTGACCCAGCAACAGCAGCAACAGCCCTTAGAATTTCAACATTCTATCCTTTACAGCCCCTCAATTTAAATCTCCTCTGAGAAAAGAGTGATAGCATATATTTTGTTATTCAGTGTTTAGATTTCTCACTTATTTTCAAAATGACATACATCCATAAACCCACAACGCCAACCTTGTGCCGCAGTCAGCGATTGCGACTCTGCAGTCGTGTTTAAGCTGTTCTATGTTCTATTCAAAAAGGGTGTGATGTTGTGTTAGCTTTAAAATGGCGGTGCCTGGTGTGGTGAACGTTTGAGTGTAACTGATCTGACACCATTTTAGCCACTCTCACCTTAGATTCCGGAACTTCTCATTCCTCCGGTTCAAAGGTTGGGGAAATTTACCTATACGTGTAATTATCCATGGATCACTGATATAAGTGTTTGGTGACCCACAAATGGGAGTACAAACCGATGCCGGCGAATCGGAATTACCCCTTGCCTCCCTCCACTACTGCTCACTGCTTCTCTGGGCCTTTGCAGAACTTCTTTTCTTTTCTATTTCCAATGCTGCCAAGCCTCAGTAGGGCAGCGGGGCATGTTCAAGGGTCCTTGATCCTGGGATGTCATTCTGGGGTCGCCAGCGGTCGCACCTGTGACCCCTGATGTCTCCCTTGCTACCCCTAAACAATTTCTTTCAATAAAAACGTTTTATTAAAAATGTTTAAATGGAAGCTCCTGGGCTGTGGCCAGCGCCATGCGTCTCTGTGTTTCTGGAGTGGCTGCATTTCTTGTTCATGCCTCATAAAAAAGCAAGGGGTTCCATAAATGTAACACTTTGAGCAGTGACCCTAAATAAGAAGGACTAGGAACAACACATAATTTGTCTTTCTGGAATTCTATACAATAATTGCTAGACTCATTAAAGTTTTATTTAAGGCACACTTCAGGGAGTGAGTCACTGATTTAGTCTGTTCTTAAACACCTCAAATTCACAATGCAGACAAAAACGTCCAAAAAGCTTTCCGAGTAAAATAAGGATCCATTTCAGACTTGTATTTTGCTTTTCTCAGGTTGCAGTTATTGCATGTTTTTTTTCTGCTGTTGTCTCTGTTACGATCATCTCAGGACATTCCATCTCAGTTTCCTCGGTCACTTGACAAAATCTTTGTGCCCAAAAGCTTGTGTACAGTGTAGAAATCTTTGACCTTAGCACACAAAGTGGCCCTTAATTTCATTGTGCCAGAATGAATGCTTTGCTGCAATGTGTCTATCTTTCCTATCTCCATGGCATGCTGTTCAGCATGTTTGTTTGCATGTATGAGGTAACGAGTGCCCAGAGTATGGGATGCCATGTGTGTGTGCTGCTTTCCCTGGGCTTTTCTAAATGTTTTAATACTTAGTTATGAACCCTCCCAATGGTATTTATTTTGCCAACTTCTGAAGCCTGAAAAGTAGACCCATGCAGGCTTGACATGTGACCAACTTTGCACCAGACCTGCAGATGGACTGGCCTGCTGTTAAATCTCAATTACAGATTGATGGTATCCACTACAGAGTGTAATTTGCTTTCTGACTTCGCAGACATTCAGACATGGAATTACTAATTTTTCTATAGCCGTTAAGATAGCTATAGCCGGTAAGGTAGCTCAGTGGGTTGAGTGCTTGCTGCTGCGATTTGTGTGTGATCTGCAGGTTGAAGGTTCGAATCCTGGAAAGGCCAACTCAGCCTTTCATTCTACTGAGATTGATAAATGAGTACCAACGCAGGTTGGGTGATATTGTATGTATAAAAGTGCTACATTATAACACATCATAATCGTTCTTTGACGTCTGCTTGCATTCACACTCATTTTGTAATATGGACCTATAAACTCTCATATGGATGATTCAGTAAAAGAACGTTGTTAAAGGGATTTTATGGTTCCAAGTAAAACTGAAAAACCCCTGAAATTCGCCAGTTATGGTAAGCTAAGCAACCATAACCTGCGCCACCACCGTGCACTGCTAAGACTAACACCCAGGACATCAATGATGACATCCCAAATATCATTGATGACATCACCGATGACATCACATGTCTAGCCCCTTCTTTTTGTTCACTGCCATATCTAGGCCAGGTGGGTTTATTTACTGACAGTCAGAAACTTAACTTTCAAAAGGTATTACATTTATAGATATTGCTATTCTCACATGTTCTTAAACTTCCTTGGAATTTAATCGCATCTTATGATGTACATATATAGGGGAAGAGCAGGCCTGAAACACAGCAATCATTTTTGTGCATGCATACAATTTTGTAGATTATACACAGTTGCTAATGATACTGCCTCTTGTTTGCTTGCTTTACTCTCCATATATAAGCCCCATATTTGTATGCATTGTAGTCTATTTATGTTTTGCGTGGATTAGTAGAAATATGTAGTAAGTGATGCATTATTAGCTACAGAAAAGTCTAATACAGAAACATTCACCTTTTTATTATACAACTTTGCAAAATTACAAATATAGCACCTCTGTGGTGTATACTGCAGCCAATACCTACATTTCTGTATGAGTAGGTTCCTGTGCTAGAAAGAACACTGCAATGGCATGTTCTTTAGGACACTACATTGCGTGATGACGAATGTAGTTTGTTACACATCTCCCGATAATCCCTTATACTTTTTTGCCAACATTACATTCACAACCCCTAGAATGAAAAGTAAATGCACATGTGATGTTAATGTGAATGTTAAAGGACATTTGTACCGCGCACTATCACCACCTAAGTGGTCCCCTGGCGCTCTGGCGGCTCTGAAAAAGGGGAGTAGAGGGGGTGGGTTAGTGGGAATAAGCTGGAAAAGTGCAAGAGAGCAGTGATGTGCTGTTGGCAGCCTCAGCCCGGTGGGTCCGTTGACTGGGCTTGGGGTGTTTTATGGTCCATAGTCGTCGTGTGCTGTTGTACAAGTTTATGTGTGGTTTGTTTTGTTGTTGCATTGTTGTGAAGTTTGTGCGGATTGTTGCGTTTTAGGTTGTGGTTGTGTTTGGTTATAGTTTGAGAGGTGTATGCAGAGGGATGGAATTGTTAGTTGGTTGGTTAGTTGGCATTGCTGTCTTTGCAATTGTGGGATTCCATCTAGGTGTGGTACATGCTAACAGTCACAATTCTATCTAAATGTGGCGCAAGCTAAAGTTCAGAATTCCATACTAGTGTGGCACATGCTAACAGTCACATTTCTATCTAAATGTGGCGCAAGCTAAAGTTCAGAATTCCATACTAGTGTGGCACATGCTAACAGTCACATTTCTATCTAGATGCGACGCGAGCTAAAGTTCAGAATTCTAAGTGTGGCACCTGCTAACAGTCACATTTCTATCTTAATGCGACGCAAGCTAAAGTTCAGAATTCCATACTAGTGTGGCACATGCTAACAGTCACATTTCTATCTAGATGCGACGCAAGCTAGGTTCAGAATTCTAAGTGTGGGGCATGCTAAGAATCACATTTCTATCTAGATGCGATGCAAGCTAAAGTTCAGATTTCCATACTAGTGTGGCACATGCTAACAGTCACATTTCTATCTAGATGCGACGCGAGCTAAAGTTCAGAATTCTAAGTGTGGCACCTGCTAACAGTCACATTTCTAAATTAATGCAACGCAAGCTAAAGTTCAGAATTCCATACTAGTGTGGCACATGCTAACAGTCACATTTCTATCTAGATGCGACGCAAGCTAGGTTCAGAATTCTAAGTGTGGGGCATGCTAAGAATCACATTTCTATCTAGATGCAACGCGAGCTAAGGTTCAGATCTCCATACTAGTGTGGTACATGCTAACAGTCACATCTCTATCTAGATGCAACACAAGCTAGGTTCAGCTGTGGTGCAGCTAAGAATCACATATGCTAGCAATCACATTTCTGGAATTCCATCTAAGTGTGGCATATGCTAACAATCACATTTCTGTCTAGATGCGACGCAGACTAAACTTGAGAATTCCATCTAAGTGTGGCATATGCTAACAATCACATTTCACATTTGTGATGTCATCATTGATGTCCTGGGTGTTAGTCTTAGCAGGGCATGGTGGTGGCGCGAGTTATTGTTGCTTAGCTTACCATAACTGGTGAATTTCAGGGATTTTTCAGTTTTACTTGGAACCATAACGTCCCTTTAACAACGTTTTTTTACTGAATTTCATAGGTTTTTATTAGTGCAACTTAACCATAACGTCCCTTTAAGAAAGTTTGTTTGCTAAGGTTATCGGTTTTTAGTTGTGGCACGTAACCATAATGTAAAGCAATCTCTGATTTAATTACACACCCTGCGGAGAATGGCACATGACCATATGCTGGCGTACAGCACAGTGACGTGTCGGAGAATCCATACACACTTAACAGTAAGATGTATGCCTCGTGGATAGTGTGGAAATACATTTTATATTGATGTAGGAACGTCCACCTTCAACATTTCCCTTGCACAGTTCCAACACGTATTGGTAGTCAGCCATTAGCAATGTGGTACACATTACATACTTTTAGCAAAAGTTCTAGTTATCTGAAAACGACATCAGCTAAGGCCATCCCTCCTCCCCTAAGAAACAGCACCACTGCTGTAATGAAAGAGCATGAGAAACACTGCCCCTACCTTACAAATAACAAACGCACAACATTTTCTGCCGTCTACCTACCCCCCCATATTACTGTTTGGTGCCTCTTTCCTCATTTCCCTTTGCAAATTTCCTTATTAGCTGTCCTACCAAAAAAAAAAGCCATCCGTAAACAAAGTAAATGTTCCTTGAAGAACCACCTTTCACAGTGTAAACATATATTTTTTTTTAAAATCGCATACACTCCATCTACTTTATATTTCTCAGTAAAGGCCACAGACGCAATAAGATTTTCCATTAACAATCTAGATTTGCAAAGCAGTAATGTGTGCTACTAAAAAATAGGATTTCTGGTTATAATCCGGGCCGCCTGCGGCATCCCGAATTACAAAACAAAATCCTTTTCCAAGATGGCCACCATAGAAAGGGAAGGCGGTTGTTCCATACATGGCCCCTCTTCGCTTTCCATGGCGGCCTGCAAAAAGCAAAACTATGTGTCGTGATGCAGAACCTGAAAATGAACATACAGCGACGTACAATGTAGCACATTACATTTTGAAATAATGCACTGGTTTTTAAAAGAAAACATGAATATTTTAGAATTTGTAAAGTAGTTTTATTTTACAAGAAACTGTCCGAGACCATCGGACTATTCCCATTTTCAATCAAATTGGAACATTGTTTCTATGTGCGTCATCGAAAATGTTAATGGTGAGGCACACGTTGTTCTTTTCCCATACACAAAGTATGCCTTTCGATAAAGCAACCGCTTTGTTTGCACAGTGATTTCCAAGACATCGCCATAACCTTCGGCCTACACCACCATAAAAGATGTTATGTTACTCCTAATGGCCACTTCGGCGGATGGACAAAGGGGGCCGTCGCGATCATCCCACAAAATTGTGACGGACAGGCAGCCGGTCACGATCAGTTGCATCTGGCGTCCAAAGAAGCCATCACTCGGCATCTGGAATCCATGGCAAGCACAGTGAGGCAGGATGTAGCTGGTCGGAAAACGTAAGAGAAAGTATGCATCAATCCCCAGCCTTCAGCAAACAATTTCAAAAAAGACAAAAAGAACGTGCAAACTAATACAGAAATCGAAGTGGTCATACATGACATTTTAAGGAAATATTAGCGTTGAACATGGTTAAATCTAGTGACACGCTACAAACGCCGAGAATATACACACTCCATAAGTAAAAAAAAAATGACAACTACACAGAAAGATGGTACGTCAGTTAGAGAGCCAAAATTAATGTTCAAGTAACAAAAAATGACATCTCATGATTTCAAAAAAGACCAAAAGAATGTGCAAAGTGATACACAAAGTGATGTGGTCAAACATGACATTTTAAAGAATAAATAATAGCGTTGAACAGGGGTAAGTCTAGTCATAGCCTACAAACGCGGAGAATCTGCACTCTTTGTAAATCCAAAAAAATGTCAACTGCACAGAAAGATAATACTTCAGTTATATTGTCAAAATTATTGGTCTAGTAATAACAAATTTAACCTCGGTCTGGTGTAGAGTCGTCAAAATTAAACTTACATGATATTTGCCGCCTCCATTGGTGTCGGTAAAGTCAGACAGCAATGTATTTGCACCAAAGAATCTGCGTGAACGGCTATTTCATGTGCCTTACAAACATTTTTAAAACATAACCTTATCAAATGGTATTTCTTTGCAAACTTTCACTCCCTTCATTGTTGCTTAATTTTCCCTTTCGCTCAAGGCAAAAAAACAATTGACCCTTATGGGTTTTGTGGGATGTGTGGGACTACTGAGCTCGCAACCAAAAAACGAAAGCAAGTGACCTTCACTCAGAATGCAAATACATTCTCACTTTGCAACAACATATGAGAATCCATTCATGAGAACCGCTACTCCCATATACTTGCAGAACCGTTGTTTCCATCAAACAGTGCAGGTGGCTGCCTCAGATTTCAAACTCTAGGACGCCAGTCTGATTGCAATATTATTCTAAATACATTGTAACACAGACACAGTAATTCTTCGCCGTATGCTGAGCAGCAATTTCCAATTTACCGTATGACTTTGGTGACAATAAAACACCACTTTTTGACTTCCTGCTGCCACATCCCATCCCAGCCTCATTAACGCTCACCTTCCGAAACAGTATTTCATAAGTGTAACAAGTGCAATGGTGTCTTGTTTTATATGTGTTACCGGCGATTTCCGCGTACACCAAAACACGAACAAAAGATGGCGGGCGCAATGAAAGAATGTGATGCACTTCACGCTGTTCCACAACCAATCAGGGAACGCGTCACATGTCCGCGGACATGACGCTATGGATTAGCCAATCGATTTCTTGTCCGCGGTGCGAACAGGGAAGTGTAACCGCGGAGCGCACATAGATATCACTAATTTTTTGAGACATACTTTTTGGTCGTATTAAAGGAAACTGCTGGACGGATAGTCACCAAATTTACAAAAGCACGCTTTCGGGACGAAGCTCCTGCCCCTGACGCAAATTTGGTGAAAATCCGTCCAGCGGTTTGGCCTGTAGGCGTGCGCAAGGTTTTTCCCCCCTTTCAGTCTATGGGAAAAAAAGAAGTTTTGGGACCCCCCCTATAACTCCACCCTCTGGACTAAACATCGCCAAGCTTTGCAAAATAATTCAGAGTGGCCCATATATTTTCTTTGCAAAGTTTGGTGAGGATTTGTCCAGGGGGAGCAGAGTTATAAGCCGCCCAAAAAGTGCTCTTCCTATGGAAAGAGCAACTTAACCATAACTACACAGCCACTACTGTGGCTCTGTGGCTGTGTAATACATATGGGGATCTATTCTTGTATGAAATGTATATCGCATTACAGTGATATTGTAACCATATTTATTGTAGAATACTTGGTACCAATGCTACCTGATGCCACTTCCTGTTTTGTTAAGGGGAGAAAGGTTGTGTTCCATTACTTCTCGTGATGTCACTTTGGCGTGGGGTCAAATTACATCACTTCCTGTGATGCCATCCAAGGTCAAGGGTCGTGTGATGTCACTTCGGCTACCCCTGGCAAATGACATTCCTGCCACAATCCATCCAAAATTCGGGTGGATCGGAATGTTTCATAGTTTGCCCAGCTCTACTTCAGACCCAACGCATTTGCCGCCCTGACCTGATTGCATCTGTTAGTTTATCAGCTTGCTTGCTTTTATTAGTTAAAGTGACACATGCTTGCACGATGCTGTGCTTGTTGATCACATGCTTTGTGAGCATGCACAGTGGAAGGCACCAAGACGGCTAAAGTACCGCCTACTTCCCCATGTTCAACCCTGCTACCACTGCGACCACGGCACAGACTATACTATATGCAAGTAAGACAACTGTTTAGGTGAAACCGTATATGCAATCAGTCAATGTACCCGTTCCATGAGAACCTGTATGTAACATAACACAGATGCAAGCTCTGTGGTACGGTTGTACCGTACGATGATATGATGGGTTATTTATAACGTGCTTAATACCCAAAGGTTTCTAAGTGCAGACCAAGGAATGAAACTGTGTTGTTCCATGTCGTCTTGCTTCCAAGGCGAGCAGGTTGCCCCTAAGCTATCTTCCCGAGATGATCACAGCAAACCTAACCATATTCTTACGTTAAGCGCCCAGATGTCTCAGGGCTTGGTACGCTCTACAAATAAATAAATAAATAAATAAATACATACATAAATACATAAATACAGACATACATAAATAAAACTGTTCCTTGACAGGTTTTCAGAAATATTTTCAAATCCTCTTGTTGACTGCAGATTTTCTGTGGTTTCACACTTGAGTTGCTGCTTTGTCTTTTTTGATGTTGATTCTATTGTAATTGTCGGTATGCACTATGTTTTAACTCTGACTTTTTACATTTCAGATGTGCGGATGAATCTTTGCGCTCCTCTGAAATTTTACAATAAAAACAAATCTGTGGTTCAGAAGTTCTAGTTTAGGATAACCTATTCCCCACTCCAGCACTAAGGCTAGGACTTTCCCGGTGTCTCCTTTGTATTTTCCCTAATGTCATATTCCTCCTGGGCCTCACTCTCTGATATATGCATTTATATCTACACCACCTGCATGCTTGCTGCACCTATCACCACCTGCATGCCTGCTGCACCTATCACCACCTGCATGCTTGCTGCACCTATCACCACATGCATGCCTGCTGCACCTATCACCACCTGCATTCCTGCTGCACCTGTCACCACAGCCCAAACCGTCAATCTCGTTTCCCTCTCCCAGATTGTGAACCTTCTCCCAATACCCTGGATGGACACTGTCTTGCTACCCACATGATGGACCTCATTCACAAAGTTTCAAACTTACTCTAAACACCTAACATGTGCAACTTACTCTCATCCTCCAAGCTTTGAAACTAACTCTGATCGCCTGTGCTGTGAACCTCATTGCCATTTCCCATAGTCTGAACCTCATTCCTTTCATCCAGGCTGTGATACTGACTCCAACCACACAGGCTGCCAAACTTAATTTATACACCCCGAAAGCAGATCTCACTCCCACCACTCAGGCAGAGATATTTACTTCAACCACACAAACAACACACTTGTTCTCATCACCCTCCGCGCACTCAAACCAGTCTGTAGCTCCCACTCCTTATGCTACTTATAAGAATCTGCCAGCTTCGAACACAGCCTCTCAATATTACAGCCTGAACTCTCCCAACACATTATCCTTCATGGGAGTCTTCAGCACCAGAAAGACACAAGGTTCCCTGTGACGAACCAACTTACGGGGCACGATTGGTCCAGGGATGAATATCGGTTTCTAAACCATCAATCAACCCTACACCTCTCATACACCAGAAGAGATCCAAACACTTTGGAAACACAAGCAAATTATAAGACCTCCTTGTCCAATTTTGGTAACGTGGATGGAACGGCAGATTTATCTCTGAAAGGTTATGGATCATTGGTTAGTTGCAACACAGCGAAAATCCAATTCTTACCAAATGATAACAAGGACTGTCCAGTCAAACTTGTATACAAATATCTACTTTACTATTATCACAACAGACAGTTCTAGCACACTCCGAAATACAACCCACCTTATGATGGAATGCAGAGGATAGACAGTTTCAAAGAAGCAAAAGGAAGGCACTCTGGATACTGACAGGAGGGTAGTCGGTATAGTAATAATCGCAATGGTTCAAGGATACTTGGTTTCAGCACAAAGGGAGCAATAAGTCATAAAATGTCACTAGGGGCCTTCTGAGAATGGGACAGAACCACAATGTACCTTGTGCGGTAGAAATTCTCGGTGCTCGACAGGGTCGAGTCGGTTTCAGGGTGCCTTGCAGCTTTTGCAACAGAGTTCAAAATGGGAGACAGCTGTGGGTTACAGGTGAAAGGAAATTCAGCAAGCAAAGCTGGACGGACCGCTGCAGGCTGGCCTACATGGCGGCTCTACGTCAGGAATCATCTCTGTGCTGGTCAGCATTTCTGATGCACTGGTCGAGGCATCTCAGAAGGCTTTAGTGACTGTGGCTTAACAACAGTCAGCGGTGCAGTCGGTTGGAGCTCGAGGAGCTCGACTGCCTCGAAAATGTCCTTTACGGCAGACGTCCGGAGATGCTTATCGATTCACTCCTCCTAGCTTCTTCACTGAACTTGTGCTATCCTTTAAGGCGGACGTCCCAAAGCTGAGGACAATGTTGCCGGCAGTTGCCTTGTCTTTGGTTTGGTTCAGAGACTCTCTGGCACTTCCTACCTAGGAAGCTTGCTGCAGAGCACACTGAGTGCTGACTGGGTTCCAGTACTGGAGCTGCTAGAGGATCCTCTGGATTTGGTATCTCTCTCTGTTCCATGGGAGATGTTTAGGGGAGGGATCTTGCTTACCTCTTGGTCCTGGCCTTCCTTCACTGGAGGAAGATGTAAGGCAGACTGTACTTTCAGCTAAGGTCCAGGTCGAATCATGAGTTCTTCTTGTTACACCTTGTGCAGTCTTCAGATGACTGCCCAAAAGAGGGACTCAACCACAGGGATGGGTGAAGGTTAAGCCTACCTTAAGGAACCAATCCTGTGTCCATAACCAGAGTGCTTTGCAGCAGAACAGGTAAAGGGTTGAAAACATGTAATACTAACACCACCCATCTTCCTGTCTGATGTAGAATTATTTGTTTTTATTAGACATTTGTAAGGAGCCTATACACAGGTGTTTCCAGGTGCCACAAGACAAGATGGGTGGGGGGACATGGCAAATCATAAGAATACAACAAAGGACGGTTATATTGGCCTTGTGACAATTCTACCATGCAAGTGCATGACAAGGTGATATGTGCAAGGGGTTGGGGGTTGAGGGAGATGTGCAGGAGGGGGAAAGAGGAGGAAGAGTGCAGTGGACAGGAAGGACTAAGTAGGGATAGACCGGGAAATGGAGCCAGAGGGCAAGTGCTGGCAGGGACTGGTGGGGATGGGGGGGGGTCTTGTCCCTGTATGACTCTGAAGGGACCAGGACCAAGTCGCAGCGGCAGGTAGAGAGTTTAGCAGAGGAGGGGTAGAGGGAAGTAAGAGGAGAAAAGGAAGGTCTTGAGAAGTTTCTGGAACTTAAGAAGATCCGGCTCAAGTCTGAGGGGGAGGCAGGCTGTTCCAAAAGGAGGTGCCAGCCGAGGAAAGGGTTCTACCTCCCACTCTCTGCTTGCTTGGAGAAATGTTTGACCTGCAAAGACCTTGAGTCAGAAGACCGAAGGACTCTGGCTGGGAGGTATTTTGTGAGAGAAAGCTGGATGTAGAGAGGTCCCAGGCCCCAGACAGCCTTGTGGATGATGCAGGGTTTTGGATTTGATACTTGTAGTCACCGGGAGCCAGTGGAGAGATTTTAGTGCTGGAGAGATGGCTAAGGATAAGTCTTGCAGTCCTATTCTGTATTAGTTGGAGAGAGGAGAGGTGAGGAAGGGGCTATTACAGGAGTCAAGCCTCGAGAGAACCAGGGCTCTGGAGACATTGAACTTCTGGGGGAAGGTGAGGAAAGGTAAAATGCCCGTGAAGAGATGAAGCTGAAACTTTGACTTCTTGGTAAGGTCCGTGTTGTGTGGAGAGAAGGAGAGAGAGGAGTCAAAAATGATCCCGATGTTTTTTTGCCTCAAAAGTGGGTGAGGGGAGGGGCCCCAAGGAGTCTGGACAGAGAGTGAGGGGGGAACTAGGAGCAGGCCTCCCAATGAGAAGGATCTCTGTCTTGCTGGCATTGAGGCAGAGATCAAAGGGTATCTCTGGTTAATTAACCTCTCTGTGGTTCTTGATGAAAGCGGCAGACCTCCCTTGAAGCTGCGGCAAGACCAGACTTTCTGATGCCATCAATACACATACTCATGCCTTGTGAATGGGGTCTCCCTGTGGGGATGACTACTGTAAGTACACACAGTCCCAGACATGAAATTTCACTGTCAATCGATTCAAAGGGTGGAAGCTGGCTTCAGGATGAGCCAGTGCATTTTAAAGGGTGTTGGGGTTTCCTGTCTCCTTTGTTTGCCTCTGCAGCCAGGCCCCATGTGGGCCTGTTTGCATTAAACTCTGATTAGTATGTGAAATATGCCACCAGCTACAGACCTAAAGAAACAGACATGGCAGATCCATGGAGCTTTTGTTAGTTAATTAGGATCGCCATGGCAGGATGAAGGTTTGGCCCTCCCCTTCTGAGATGACATGGTATACCACTGGCTGTCATATTCCAACTAAATATGATAGGGGGGACTCTGGCTGTCGGCTGAATCCACCCAGAGTACATAGTGTATGTGTAGGTTGTGCTTTGAGCATCGGAAAGTGTGTGCAGATTAACCCCACACTTTTTCCGGAGGTTGATCTACCATCATTCAATTTCATATAAAATTTCAACAAAGCCCAGGTGAGTGCACACCATCCGTGCGGATGGTCGAATTCCTCACATTCCCCCCAGCCTGAACATATGAAGCACCACCCTTCTGTGGTTCTGGTTTGTCATCAAGGCAGAAGTACCAGCTGAGGCCATCTGTATTTCCATGCTGGGAGCAAGGCTTGTGCTGGATGTCCATATCTAATCTCTGTAAGGTACTCATGTACTTGGCAGCGCCAAGCTCGTCAATGAGCTCATCTGTTTTAGGAATGGGACACGCATCTGTCTTCATGATAAAATTGAGCCCCATGTAGTCCACAAAAAACTGAGCTTCAGTCTTTCCACCACTGGTCTTTTTAGGGATCGGTTTCACTGGGCTAGCCCAGAAGGTGTGGCAAAGTTCTATCACTCTTAGAGACAACATCATGGAAACGTCCTCCTTGATGGTGTCCCTCAACTTATCGGACAGCTGGTGAATCCTACTCTTCACTGGCTTACTGTTCTCCAGTGTCCACATCATGGATGCACCAATCAGCGCAACCTGGAGTCAGTTGCTGTTCTGACAGGTCTGTTGCAAGATTGCAACATTCAACTGACCCATTTGTGGCTTCAGTGTTCAGGAGGTCTGGTAGGGTATCAGTCTCTTCCTCAGTTTCTCCGTCAGTCACTAATGCAATGACCAAGTCACCCCGTCTATAATGCGGTTTTAGCTGATTGACATGAAATCCCCTGCACATCTGGTTAGGTAGTTTCACGTCAATGGGCCTCATTACGAGGTCGGCAGTAAGGGGTTAACGGCAACGGTAAGGGTGCCGTTGCCGTTGAGCCTTTACCGCTGCATTATGAGGTACCTTAGCGGGTCCTGCTAAGGGCGGTGCTAAGGGACCAGGAAGCTAATAACGGACCTGCTATTAGCGGGCCCATTATTAGCTCCTTCCCCATTCCCATTGAGCCCTATGAGGGCTCGAATGGGAATGGGGAATGGTTCTCAGAATGGGGACTTACTGGGTCCTCCAAGGTTGGAATGACCCGGTAAGTACCCATTCTGAGAACCCGGACCCGGTACGCGGTAAGTGGGTAGCCATGGTGCTAGTAGCACCATGGCTACCTCCTACCTCGTAATGAGGCCCAATGAGATAATTCACCTCACTGACTTTTTCCAGCATGCAGTAAGGCCCAGTACACTTGTTCTGAAGAGCACTGGCTTTGACAGGCTCCATAATCCACACCCAGTAGCCTGGGGAATAGACTGTCGCTGTGGCCTTCTTGTCGTGCCTGTGCTTAATCAGCTCCTGACTGGCCTTTAGGTTTTTTGTCGACTGTTCCATTCTAGACCAAATGCCAAGTACATATTCCATCACATCTTGTATAGAGGACAAGGGGTTGCCCTGCCATCCCTCTTTCACTAGACTGAGGGGACCTCGTACAGGGTGTCCAAACTAAAGTTCAAAGGGGCTAAACCCTACTCCATTCTGTGGCACCTCCATGTAGGCAAACAGAAGGCATGACAGGAGAATATCACATTTTCTCCTCAGGTCCTTGTCCAAGCCACCTATCATGCCTTTCATGGTCTTGTTGAACCGCTCAACAAGCTGGTGGAAGGAAGGATGTAGAGAACTGGTAGGTGACTCCACACTCTTCCCACATAGCCTTCCTATATGCTGATATAAAGTTTGATCTCCTCTCAGAAACGACTTCCTTGGGGAATCGAGCACTGGAGAATATCCCAATAAGAGCATTTGCAACCACAGGGGCTTTGATGCTCCTCAGAGAGACAGCCTCAGGGTACCTTGTGGCGTGGTCTACCACCACCAAGATTTATCTTTTCCTTGAATAGATTTGAGGATATAAAGAACCCACAATGTCCATGCCTATTCTCTCAAAAGCCCGCCCACCCATGAGCTGTGCAATTAAGGGGACCTGTGGGGCACCACCTGACTTGACAGAAGCTTGAAAAGTTGGGCAGGACCGGAAAAATTGCTTACATTTTATGCCACACTGCAGCCAGTAAAAGTGCGCAGACAACCGCTCTGAGGTCTTAGTCACTCCCAAGTGACCACTAAAGGAATTTGGTGAGCCAAATCCAAAAGAAACTTTCTGTGGCATTGGGGAATCACCAACTTTCCGGTGCCCTCACACTAAGTGTCCCTTGGCTCACTGTACAGGAGTCCATCCTCCCAGCATACTTTGAGCCATCCAGGGGCCTCACCCTTAGCCTGCTCATTCGCCTGCTTCAGCTTACCCTCCAGAGTGGGACACTCTTTCTGGGCTTTTAAGAAGTCAGTCTGATCTGGACCCCAGGCTGATGCAAACTCATCCAGCTTGGGCAGGCCCTTCATATCTGCCCTCACCTGTCCTCCATCTCAGTTTTCTGAGCTGTGCCAGCCAACTCTGAAGTCACTGAGTCCCCTGCTACCAAAGTAGGGTCCTCAGTGGCTACTGGCCCCTCTCCCACAGGAGTAGGTGACTTAGCAGTCAGTGGAACTGGACTAGGGGCTACCGGCCATGCCGGTCTTTCCAACAAGCCCTCTGGAAGCACTCCAGCTCCTAAGGCTCTGAGAGTCTTCAGTCTTGTGGCCTCTTGGGTTCTCGATCTCATAGTCGCCGTGACTATTTCGGGATCAGGAAGATCATTACCCAACAGACATGGGAGTGGGATATAGTCTTTCACCATTAGACAGCGCTGGGTCGTTTCACCTCGCCAGCTCAACTCTACTATTGCCACAGCATGCTTACTCTTTCCATCAAACCCACTGATGTTACAATCAGGCCACCGCTATACTGGCCTGGCTGTACCCACTGCCGGGTGACAGCAGTGAGACTAGCGGCAACGTCTCTCAGAGGTTTTGTGTCCATTGACATACACATGTTCTAAATAGAGTTGAGTATCGTTGTTTTGATTTTCCTGTATTTCATAGCCATTCCATGCTGTTGAAGACATGAGGCAGGTGGTGGACTGGCAAGCTCAGGTTTACCGGAATGGAGGGAAAGTAGGTTGGACGATGTGTTGTGTCACAGATGGTACAATAATCCATTCCGTGTTGCAGAGATGGTTCAAGGGTCTTTATTAAAACCATTGTGGTTTCATGGGCCGTCCTGCTCTCTTCTGGTTATGACTCTCCTCCCTGACCCAGGTGTCCGTGTCCCATGGTTAGTGCTAAAGATTGATGACCCCTACTAGTTGACTTGCACTAAAGGGGATGACCTACATTCTGGCTATCTAAGCTTCCGAATGGACTTCCCAAGTGACCCTATGCTGGCCAGTTTGTGAACACTCTAATGGGGAGTTGGTAATTGCCATGCAGTCACCCTGTAAGCTTTGAGGTTATCTTCCATGCTTACTGCTTACTTAACCTTCTTCTTTCTCTCTCTATGCTCTGCCTCCTCTCTTCCTGCCTTTGCTCTCTCCTGTCCTTACAATGTCTCTCACACAGTCTAGGTCTCTCCTACATCCTTTGATGTTACCATTTCCTCTTCCACACTACTATTCGCTCTTCCATACCATTACTACTACTACTCCTTCCTCCACACTAGTGCTACTCCCACAGCAGCACCACAGCTATTCAGTCCTCCACACCAATGCTACTATCTCCTCCACAATTCTACCCCACCCTGCACACTATTACTCCTTCATCCAAAGCACTACTCAGTCGCCCTTCTTCCACTCAGTATCATCCACTTCACAAATGCTCCTTACACTGTTTTACCTGCTCACTCACTACACAAAAGCGCACATTCAAACTGTAGAACCA
Source organism: Ambystoma mexicanum (assembly GCF_040938575.1). Classification (NCBI taxonomy): domain Eukaryota; kingdom Metazoa; phylum Chordata; class Amphibia; order Caudata; family Ambystomatidae; genus Ambystoma; species Ambystoma mexicanum. The sequence continues at coordinate 1,421,099,515 of NC_090931.1, read as the reverse complement.
GTTTCATTCCTAATCCAACATTTCTCCAGCTCCTTAAATTGCTTCGACACTCTTCTGCTCCTTCCTTCCTCAAGCTGGTCTCTTGATTGTCCTCGACCGCCCCCTCTGACCTCACTCAAAAAACCCACACTTTCTGCTTCCTGCCTCCTGCTTATATCACTGTGTCTCTCCCAGAATTGGGTAGCTGTCCCAGGCCAACTTCTCCCTTTCTTATCCACCCAGGCATGTGTGTGTAAAGATAAGTCATAAGAAGGGTGCTAAACCCTGCCCACTTCTTCTGCGTGGGTTTGCCACCTACCAAAGAAGGAGGCCTAGGAACTTAGAATATTAGAGTTTACGTTCCTTGATCCTTTCTCATGGGGTCTTCCAGTAAGTCCATTGGGAGAGGGTAGTGTTTTGTTCCCTTTGTATCCCTGGTGGTCTGGGAGAACTGCAGCAGTTTGTGAGCTCTTTAACCCTGTTCGGACGGCTCCACGGCATTGCAGCATTCTTTGGATTGTGGCCTGCGAAGGCCAATGCTCATCTCAGTGTTCCAGGACCCAATTCCGTAGGTTCTCCCTTTAAATATTTCAGGGGAGTGTAGGTCCTTCTCACTTTGTGGTCGCTGGTGGTGTAAGGGGCCTTGTGTGAGTCTGCCTGCTTGTCCCGGAGGCTCTCGAGGACTGTGGTGAGGCAACACCAAAAGCAGTCGCTCTCTCTCTTTGTGCTCAGCGCCAGTGTCTCCTCCGTGCCCAGGTGATGTTCCTCTGTGTCTCTTTGCTTCTGCTGTTGTAGCTCTGGAAACAGAAAGTGACTGGTAAGGCTACTGTAACAGAGAAAAGGCTGGAGATACTGTCTGAAAACATTTGTGCTGGCACAAGAAGGGATGGACAGGAATTAGGGCCCTCTCTCTGCAGGACAATGGCTCCTCCTTTGTCGGCTTGTCTCACAATGACATCCTCTGTTCTAGCCAGTTTGAGAATCAGTGCCCTTTGGATATTACCAAAGTTAGAATGATTGGGTATACCACGTTGTTCCAGTTTAAGAACTTCTTTAAGAACCTGTTTCTCAAAAACCTGGGATTCAGACCTATGACTGTGAGAAGGGGCACAGAATGTTGATTTATTTCTTAAGCCCGTGTGATTCAGATTTTCATAGATATTGTCATTCTGAAAATATTCATTTAGATGAGCGGTCTGTACCGGGGCCGTTTTGATACCTTTTTATATAATTAAGTACAGCGACACAGAGTTTCATTTATATAGAGGCTATTTCGTTTCGTTCTCCATACAGGTCCTGAATTGTGGATACTTTAACACAGCGATTTTCGATCCATTCCTAAATAGGAACAGGATAGATATTGACTTGGCGCATATTGGAAAAGGAGGTATGATGTATTGTTTTTACCACGGGGGATGTACCATACGGCACACTAGAGATCATGGTGTCTTAAATTTACCAATTTATGGTGGTGTCAGACTTAGGTGAAACCAACAGAGTTGGGCATATGTCAGTTATGGAATATTATCACGGTGTGGTGGTGGTATACTTTGATGCAGCAAATAGGGCTGTTTGGAGACACACTGGTGTGTGCCTTGGTTAAGGAAGAAACGTTTGTGTGTTCGACTGTGACGAATTGTATGTGTTGTTTGGTTTGCAGCTTTTAAGTTGGCCCTCAGCTACTAGGAGCTATTGAATAATCAGGACTCGACTTGTTGGAGTCAACGGCCAAATTGTGGTGTTGCTACACCGGCGCTACTGGTACCAATTTAAGAGGTATGTAGCTTGTTATTGGGGACAGGTTGAGTGCAATCATGTCCTAATTCTATCAGTGCTTTGTGATTTATTGCACAAACTGCACTGATATATGGAATTTGTTCCAGAATTTATCTGACTGGTGTACATGGGTGGTGACTTCCCCTTTTGTTTGTTTCCTGGTTTAGGAAACTTGTGAGAACCCACATCTGTGACCTTGGATTGCATGGTGCAAACTTAGAAATTGTAATATTCCCCTGTAGAAAGTTCATGCATTTGAGCAACCAAGAACTGAAACATGTCGGGAGCTGTTTGTATCTGAGTCATCACACTCAGTTTTTGGAAAATTGTTAAATCCATTTATTGTCTGTTTGTGCAATTTTTTATCGTTTTATGTGGCTATATGAATGTGTAATTTGTAATTTGTATTGTTGTTTATTACCATGCTGTGTGAGGTTGGGTTTGACTCATACCGAACACTTTTATAAGTGTTTTTATATTTTTGAATTAATGATGAAATAATGATTAAAAACTAAAAAACTTTTTTACAATAGAAACAACAAGTACCGGGTCTATTTTTTCAGGACTGAAGGTACCAGTAGTGTGGGATACACACCTACACATATGCACTAAATCAGTAAAATGTTATATGGTGTAATGATCTCCTTTACATATCAATATATTTAGGTCATCCCCTGTCCGTGTGGGAACGTTTGAATAGGGGTGTGTTTTCGCCTTATATGAAGTGGGGACTATGATTGAATGCATGGCACTTTCATAGATTCCAGTTGAGTAGTCCTGATGGGGCACAATGCAGTGTTCTGGAAAGTTCCTCTTCTTTCAAAGGTGTGAGCTAATTCACTGCACAGCAGAGGTGTCACTAGGGGAAGGGTTAGAGGGGTTGGGGGTCTAAGCCCCAGGCCTTTTGGTTGTAGCCCCGAAAAGAAGCTCAAAGGCTACAACCAAAAGGCTAGCTAGCTTGAGTCTCGACATAAGCGTAGCCCCAGACCTTTTCCAGACCTAGCAACACCCCTTCTGCTCAGGAATCTGCATTTCCTGGCACCCAGACATTCTCCCCAAACCTTACCCACACTTGCCTTGCAATATACTTAGTGGGAACATGTCACAGTCATGAGAGAGGGTTAGAGGATGCAACGAAGAGCTGGGATGTAGACGGTGGTCATCAGGAGGGTGGGTGGCTTCGAGGGTGTATCAGGGAATGAAGTTGGGGCTCCCAGAAGAGGCGCTGGAGACAAATGTTCACTGATGCCAGCATCGTTAATGTCCTGAATTCTTTGGATGGAATGTAAATAAAGCTTAGGGTGCCTTGCTATTTCTTATACGAATGGAGATTTTTTCATTTATCTGGATATAGTGAGGGTATCTTACAGTAAGCATAGTAGTGCTTATGAAGCAATAAAGGAGACATTGGTTGTGATGAAATGACTACTGGCCTCTAGGAAAACAGGTATAAGTTGTGGTTTCTAAACTCCTACTCAGCCCTCCACTACTACCACAGCAGCAGTGAACTGAATCAAAACGTTGAAGCATTCCCAAAATCAATGGTACAACATCTTTGAGTTAGCCAGGGCAGAGGCCTGGCTATAATCTTCCAGAGTGGTGTGAACCAGCATAGAACCTCCCAAACAACAATAGCACTGCGGTACCAAAATAACTGTCCAATCAAGGTCCTACAATAAGAATACTTTAATTGAACTTCAAGGACATGCAAACTATTGACACCACTAATAATCCACCCTTGTAATGAGATGCACAGTGAATGTAGGCTATTGTTGAATAACCCACAGTCGGGATCTGCGGGGAAGAACCATCACCAGGTCTATGCACACGGAACCTTCTGTAAATCTATGGGCTTGTTCTGTAAACAAACACTGATATGGAGTCAAGATGAACATTGAGAAACCGAGAAACGCCATGGAGCGCTGAGCCATAGATCGTGGATCCGTTGGAACGTTGGGGGACGGAGCGTAGCCCGACCTCTACACCTGCATGATCGGCAGGTGGCATGGAGTGACAAGTTCCTTTTGCAGGGGCGCGGAGTGTCCTTCCTGGATTCTGCAGAACTTGTGCTGGTGGGGCCGCTGCAGCTGTGTGTCATAGTGCTGCGTTGCACTGTTGTGAGGACAGGTGGAGTGGGGACAGTGGAGCGAGTGAGTCCTTGCTCCAAATACTGAGTGGTGATATATTATATGATATGATAGGGTATTTATAATGCACTTAATACCCAGAGGTTTCTAAGCAGGGACCCCGGGATTGAACCTGTGTTGTTCCACATCGTCTTGCTTCCAAGGTGAGCACGTTTCAGCTGAGCTATCCTCCCGTGACGTTTGGGGAGTTTGGACCTGATTTGGGCATTGGTGATGATTTGGTAGTGGGGTTTTGTTTATACAGACGTCTACACAGCAGTATTAATCATCTGTGAGGTCACTTGGTGGTGTGGTGTGTCTGTTTTGGTTTGCCTTTTGGGGCAACAGGCACTATGGGTAATGGGCTACTCTTCACTGCTGTTTGCTGCCCATGATGCAGGAGTCATGGACATTGGTTGCTGCCTCTGATTTGTATGCCATCTGTTGGAACTTGAGATGCTCTTCTGATGTGTGTCAATGGTATTTTTCTGGCACTTGACTGCCTGTGTACCACAATGTGGATTCTATTCTGCTTCGTTCTGTGCTTCTCTGGTGTAAGAAAGAGTGTCACTCTATAGCAGAGATCATACAGCAGAGGAAGGGTGTGGGCAGAGTTCTTTTAGGATTGTCTAAGGCAGGGCTGTCCAACTCCAGGGCTCAAGGGACAGATCCATGTCGGATTTTCAGGATACCCCTCATGCATATTCATGAGATAACTTTGCATACTATGATTATACATGTATGCTCATTTCTTCTCATGAATATTAATGAGAGTTATCCTGAAAACCTGTCAGAATTCTGGCCCTCGAAGCCTTAGTTCGACAATCCTAGAAAGGTGAACGATGGGATGTCTTTCTTATTACAGACTGCACAAGTTGGGCTATAAAAGCGATTGCCTTGCTGTTCATTTTAAACTTGTTTAAAAAGCATTACTTGGAATATAATGCTTAAAATGCTGTCTGCAAAAGATGAGGTTTTCAACCTCTTTGTCCACCTAGCCTTAGTTCTAGGCGTGAGCACTGCCAAGGCAATATGCCTGGCCAAGCAACATGGCTGCCAAGCCAAGTGAATCTGCCTGGGTTATTAAATGGGTTCTGTGTTTATGCAGTCTCTTAAATTTTCATTCTGTCTTTTCACTTCAGGCTAATGTCAAAGAAAGGGAAAGAGGACTATGCATTCTAAACGATGTAAAGAAATCATAAATAGAGCTCAAAATAAATGGCCGAGTGTGGTAAGAAGATGACATACTTTGGGAAGATGAGGAAATAAAGTGACAGTGTAAACTCATGCATAATATTTTTACACAGCAATACTTTCAGGCAGACCTGTGTGTTTTGGTCCCGGGAGACTGACTTATCAGGGCTGAGTGAAGCAAGAGTGGATTTTGAGGACTCAGGGTCTGTAATCTCCAGTTTTTCCTCACAGCAGAGTATAGCTCCTGTTTTCTGGCCCAGCCAAGGGTATGGTTGTGCACCTCCCTCACCCCAGGCCAGGAACGGTACCCATTGGACCACCCGCCCGGCAGACCAGCTGGATCGGGAGGGACTCAACACCTACGGAATAAATTCAGTGTTAACAGATGATGGGCGACGCCCACACCTCTTACCTGACTCCTTCGTTAGACATAGGCTCCAAGGTGGATAAAGTAGGGAACCCAACGGGGGTCCCTCTTTATTTCTAAAACCACATACACATGTACTTATCAAACATTTCTACCCCATCTCTTATTAATCCCTTTTAAGTTGTTCCCCCTGGCGCGAGTCCATAGTAAGGGGATCTGCCCCATCAGCCCCCCCTTCTTCAGAAAAAGGGTTCACAGGGAGGCCCATAGGTGAACCTGGTGGCACTGACCCCTGCACTACACCTGGCACCACCCACAGGAGTGCCAGGCCAGAGGGTGGCCTCTGTGGATGGTCCAACTACTTGGCAGCCTCAGGGACACTGCCACTTTGCCCACTTACCTCACAACAGGGTGCACAACCCCTCTAGCACCTACACATCGTACTATACACATTCCTCTACTTATAACTAGCCTACTCTATACATACTCAGAACTATAAACATGCACTATATGTAAAACGCAAACTACCTATACTTCTACTCTTTACACATATATATATACATTAAAATATATACGCACCACAAACAACATACACACACATTATATGATATAATTCCACACAGGGGTGACTGGTGCAGTCAGTCACCCCTTTTCAGCATGGTTGTGGTGCTGTCTCTGGTGGTGATTGGTGTCTGCCCTAGATTAAATGACTCTGCCTCCGCGGTCTGTTCTCTGTTGGCGGTACCACCCCAACACATGGGGCACCACTTGCCCACACTCATCACCTCTCCCGTGGACATCAAGCAGTTGTTGGGTGGCCCCCATGCCTGGGTGGGGACCTACCATGCTCAGTGCTGTGCCTGTGGACCCTTGATAACTTCTAGGGCGGCCCCAGGGCCTGGGTGTCTACCCAATAACACTGCCACAACCCCATTGCACAACCTGTGATTTTTGGTAGCCCCCTTGACCTGGCGGGCTGCCCAATGTCACTGCCATAACCTTGCTGTTTTTCTTGGGCAGTCTCGTGCCCTGAGGGCCATCCACATTCACTGTCATGCCCAGGGTGCCATTTTAACTTCAGGCAGCATCCCCGTTGCAATGTGGATGCCACGGCCGCTCTCCAGCGATGTGTTACGCCTTGAGGCCCTGCCCAATCTGCATTCCTTCGATGTGACGCAAAGGCCAGGGCGCATACTCACCAGGCTTCGGCCAGCATGCCAAAGCCCTTCCCTTCACCCAGGCGGCACTGATGTGGCGCTAAAGACTTTTCTTCACCCGGGCAGCCCGACGGAGCAGGCCGGTAAACTTCTCTGCTTCCCACCTCTCTTCAACCGAGAAGTTCGATGGGGCAACCCAGGACTTTTATTCCCAGCTCGCGGTTGAGCAGGATTCACCGTTCCACCTATCGGGCGGCCTGGCAGGCGTAGAAAGACATTCCTACAGGGCCAGTGTCGCAGGCCACAAGGTGGGCCGACAAGGGGCACGGTCAGGTTGCTCGGTTCGAGCCACCCCACACACGGCCTGAGATGGACAGCTTTTTTGATTTTCATCCCGGCACTGCCCGGGGCCTTTTGAGGATGGGCCGGCCTGGTCCCAGGCGGGCTGATAGTAGCCACGTCCTCCTAGGTGCTGCAGCTGCTTTTGTCTCTCTTCTCACTTTCTTCTGCCTTCATTTCCTCTACCTCTTTTCTTTTTATTGTCTCCGTTCCCCAACGGTTCTTCTTTTTGTGACCTTTATAATCTTTTCTCCCCTGCCCAGCACATTCTTGGGCTGCATGGGAGCTCTGTCCTTTTGTTTTTTTCTTTTCCAACATTCTATCAAGCACCATGGTGGGCTGCAGGAACCAGTCCAGTTAACACACACATACTGACACACACACACACTAAATACAATATTAGATTTTAAAACCCTGGTGTCTATGACTTTATTTGTAGGTTTCCCTTAGGGGGCAAGCGTTTAGCCTTATCTAGTCAGGCCCGATTTGGGCCATGGGATAGCAGAGGGCAATATCCTTATTAATTCCTGCCTCACCCCTTCTGCAACTTTGGTGAAGTGCAGCCTGTGAGGAGGGCTAGACTGCCCTGCAGCTGCCTTACAGACAAACGGAAGACAGTAACACATTGCCAGATGCTCACAAAGAAAAGGATTCATGGCAGGGAACATGCCAATCATTTGGGCTTCCGGGACTACAAATCCCAGCGTTGCCGCCTCCCGCAGGCATTACAGTGGACTACAAAAGGCACTCACTAATGGCTCCATCGTGAGAGGTCCATTTTGGCCTTCAAGTTAAATGGACATTTTCAGTGTCCTGTAACTTTTCCCCTTTTCTTTAATCAAAAAGCAATTCTGATAGTTGTTGCCAGTGTGGGTGTGCATTTGTTCCTGTGTTCTTTTAACCCAGACTATGGCTCAGTGGACTAATGCATCCACTGCAGGAACCTGTTTCTGATCACAGGTTCGAGTCCCGGCAGGTCCACTCAGACTTTCATCCTTCAAAGGTGGATAAAATGAGTACCATTAAGTTGGGTAACAATCAGTGATCTGTCAATAGCGCCAAGATGCCCTTTGGGGGTGAATGTGCACTCTACAAATACACCTGTTATGCTACTATTGGAATGCATTTATGCAGTGGAAGCAGGGTGCTGGACAGCACTGATGGATGAAGTGTATGGCCGAGGTGCTGCAACCATATGCAGGGATTCTTTGATTATTTTCTCCATTTAAGGGGCCAGGACATGCACCCCTTGCCTCAATCGTGGGCTCTGTAAAGTGAAGACCATTTTAACTGAGACGTTCCTTTGGGGATTGAGGCATTTGTATAAATTAACTAGCGATAAGAGAGGCTCTCACCAATGATATGACATGATATGTCAATTATAACGCGCATGTACACAAGTGTTTCTAAGTGTGAATGCATGAAAACAAGGCCAGTGTTACAATAAGGTCATTCTAGCCGGCGGTCTAAGGTGCCATTTACAAAGGGACATGAAGAGTCATCTAGGTGGTTCTAAAAACATAAGTCCTATCCCCAGTGTAAGATTGGATGGTGACAAAATATCAGTATTACCCAAGTTTGGGGTCATAAATAATATAGGGGATTGCAGGGGGTTCCCAATCGCATATATTTTCAGTGAAAACGGCTGCAAACAATTTGCCCAATTCAGCCACAGGCAATTTGATACGTGCAATTCGTATACATCAAAAATATCACCTTGCTGGGAGGGGTGGGGGGTCCTATTGAACCATCCCTGCCTGGGTCTGTATGGTCATTGTCTGTGTTATGCCCCTCTACCAGACCTTCCTCCCCTGGGGTTCTGCCGCAAGAGGTTCTCCCTTTCCTTGCATTGCACTGCAGTCACTTTCTCTGGGACTGCCTGCGACTAGCAGGCGTTTGGTCTGAACTGCTTATCCCTGGCATTATACGGTCCAACGTTGTTGTCTTTGGGACCAGCTTACTACGAACACCCTAGGGTCATTCCAAATCCAGAAGCTACCACTAAAGACCTGCAAATGGATGAAACAGAATATGCAAAATGTTGTAGGACAAGATACCCTGCACTCCACTTCCAGTCAGAGAGAAGACTGCATCTATACCAAAGAGAAATGGCTGAAAGCCTCTTAAGACATACAGTCCCTTCTTGCATAGAGTCCAATGTTGAGGAGAGCCTAAGGATATCAGGCACCTGAGGGGATCCTACTTCCAGAAATCCTTCTTTGGCCTCTCCCATGGATTGGCGTGGACAACAAATGATAGCACAGTTGCGGGGACACTGGGAGTGGCGTCTTCCATCTTCAATCCTTTCGAAGGCCGAACAGTACCAGCGTTATCGCAAAAGCCATCCAGCCTTGGCATGTATTAAGCTGCCAGTGCCCCAGACTCATGCCATCATTGGAGAAATCTTGATCGCATTCTTTACTTTTCATGTTTGAGACTTTCCCTAGCTTGACGACAAGTCCATCGCTGAACATTGTGGCCTTGAGTGTTAGACGATCCAAGAAGAGGCATTGTTTAGAGATCTTGGCATCGAGGGGCAGCTGTTAATTGGTTTCTTGGCTTTTAGCCAAGCAAAATGGGACCAGACAACACCTGTGCTGTATCCCAAACTGGTAATTTGAATAACCTCAGCTATTTTTGATGGTCCAAGGTCTCCGGTGCTCCCCCCGGGGAGCACCGGAGACCCAAAGTGAAAGCCAAGGCAGGCAGAAACACAACGCGGTTCTGTTTCCATGCCGCAGTGTTTCTGCCTACAGCAGCTTTCACTTTGGAGCTCTCGGGCTCCCCAAGCCCGAGAGCTCCAAAGTGAAAGCTGCTGTAGGCAGAAACACGATGCGGGTGTTTAGAAATGGTGCAGTGTTTCTGCCTACAGCAGCTTTCACTTTGGAGCTCTTGGGCTTCCCGGGAGCCCGAGAGTTCCAAAGTGAAAGCTGCTGTAGGCAGAAACACAACATGGTTGTTTAGAAATGCTGCAGTGTTTCTGTCTACAGCAGCTTTCACTTTGGGGCTCTCGGGCTCCACGGAGTCCGAGAGCCCCAAAGTGAAAGCTGCTGTAGGCAGAAACACAACACGGTTGTGTTTCCGTGCCGCGGTATTTACAAATCCAAAAACGTTGTTATTCTGAAATCTGCAGCTTTTGCTGAGAGTCTCCTGGACCCAGGAGACTCCCAGCGAAAGCTGCCGCTGTCAGAATAACAACGTTGTTGTATTTGTGATTGCCGTGGTTTTCCAACCACAGAAATCAAAAATACAACAACGTTATATTTTTAATTGGTGCGCCTCGGCTTTTTGCCTTCATTTTACGTTTTCTGTGCTTCCCTGGGCTTGGGGAGCACAGAAAATGTAAAATGAAAGTGAAGGCAGCCTCCTCAGCTCTGCTTATGCTGCAGTAAGCAAAAGCTCCCAGTCGGGGGATTTTGCTGCTTGTTTAGTGCCGCAAAGGCAGAGCTGAGGAGGCTGCCTGAAATTACAAAATGGATGCCCCCTAGTGCTTGCAATTTTAAAGTTTGAGATACATTTGCTCGAAACTTTGCATAGGGACTTAAAAAAGATATACATATTTTAGGTGTTTGTTTTACTATTGGCCATCTTTTTGGCCAATAATATTTTCTGACCGAACCATTCCTTTAAGTAGAGAAAACTCATGCCTGGGAAGGTTCTGAATTTGTGCTCACTGTGATGCCGTTCTGTGGATCTTAGTATGACCAGGAGACCCGTGAGATACAACCTGCTGGATTTTGATAATTGCTCCTTGTCATTATGATATTTGGATTATTTTACACATCATGACTCATCAATTGCAGCATCCTATGAATTATTTGTAATCAATTTGTACTCCACTCTGATTTCCTGAGAGAAGCTGAAATGCTCGGCTGAAGCTACCAATCGAAGGCACTGATCTTGGTAATTTAGGGCAATATTAAATATATGGGTTCAGGGGCTCGTTAGGAGCCTGCTTATGTTGTAGCACATCTTGAACAATGTTGTATTGTAGGAGAGGCCTTAGCTCTTTTAACTATTGATTATCCGGGTTCCCTGTGAAAATGTTACTTGCCCTTTACTTGTGTGCACACTCCCTTTACAGAGCATTCACAAGAGGAAATAGCCAATTTGGGGCATCACTGAATATAGTCAGCTGTAACACCCCTCAGTACAGTTGGTATCACTTCTCAAGTATAATAATTTAGAGTAGGTCAGCTGTGGTAAGTCAGAATCAGAACCCAGATGTCAAGGCTTTGTTTTAAGGGTTTTATTTTGATCAAGTTAACCTCATATTATGCAAAATCTACAAGCCTCAGCCCTTTTCTACAAATGAAAGTCAATCTGGTACAAATAAGGATATCTGTAAATTACCTGTCCGGAATTCTATTCTAATTTAGCCAATATCGTCCAAAATTAAAAATAAAAAATAAAAATAAACAAAGTAAGACTTTGTAGAACTATTACTCTTGAAGGGATGGCTCCTAGCTTCTAATCCCAACAATAGCCCTATTTAGTAAAGGCTTTTGTCTTCAGTTCAAGTTCAAGATCAACAGATCTTGGTGAGCTGGAATGCTATCAAGGTGTTCCAGCCCAGCCCACTCTCAGTCTCTTTCCACTTTGGGATTCTTTCAGCCTTTCATCGTCTCCACTCTGGGGTACTCACAGTCTTTCCCCAAATGATAGCTCTTCTCCTTCTCACTCCGCAATCTGGGGTGTTCTTACAATTGCCCCAATCCGGGGCTCTTCCTCTTCTCACTCCCCGCCTCTGGGATGTCATGTCTTTCCCCAATGAACCCGTAGGCCCTTTAAGCGAGGTAGCACTATATGGGATGGATGGGGATGCAGAATTTACTCTTACACCAATAAAACTTAGCTGTTTTATTTGCAAGTATCTAAAACATTGCTTCTTGGTGTGTCACCTCTTCTTCATGCGACATCACCAGTCTCTTTCCTTCACCACTTCACACTTCTTCAGGAACCTCCTTTAAGAGACTGTCATTTCTCCACAGGTACATCATATAGGGCTTTCTCAATGGATACCTTGTTTCGAGAATTCTTCATGGGATAGGCCCCATTATCGGCGACGTGCATGTCGCAATTTCCAGCTTCCAACATATAGACAAAATAGGCACAGGACTTCTGGTAGAGGCATTTGTCTCCTCCTGTACACTAATCTGTGCTTTTTTCTCTCTTCCTCTCTCCTTCGCCTGCCTCCCTCTTCACTGGACCCACCACATACCTGAGTGCCTCAACAGTGTTCCTCAGAAGGGCTTTTGAGTCTTGACAGTTCTCTGGGTGTCTGGCAACTGCTTTCCTCTCTCTTCTCCCGGGCTCCGCTTCAGTCTCCCAATGTTTTACTAGATCGTCCCACTAGATTGGCACAGAGTTACTTATGCGCCTTTTCCACTGGCCTCTGCATCCATCTTTGGAGACTCTGTTCCCACAACTTGGTCATTATAGAAACATATAAGCAACTTTTTACATGGGCTCTGTGTCAGCCATCCGATCTTCCTCGTTCTTACTCTCGCAGTTCAGTTGGTGTGGAACCACTTATGTGACTTCTCATAAGGGCTGTGTCATCTTGCCGAAACTCTCCATTTTTCTCTCAGGTCATTTGAGATGGAAACAGGGGGCTTTTCCGATGGGCTCTGCACTGACCTACCGAGACTCTCTCTTGTTCTCATAGTTCGGTTGTGGCAGAGTTGCTTGTGCGACTTCTGTGCTGGGCTCTGTAATGCCTTAACAAGACTCCCTCTTATTCTCTCTGCCTCTCCAGGCTGCTTCAGCCATCCATCAGCTCCATCTTGCTGCACTCTCCTGATGTGCTTGGCTATCCTGCCTGCCGACACTGGCATTCTCTATCACTCTCTCATCTGTGGCTCGATTAAGCTCTGCAGGGCCAGCTCAGCCTCCTCCATGATGGAGGCTCCTCCAATGAGCTGGTTTGCTCATCTCTCATTAGTCTTCACTGAAGATTCGGCATACCTAGGGTCAGAAGCCAAGTCAGCCATTAGTAAAGGGTGTACATGGTCTTTGCAAAATCCAACCCCTATATACTCTGCAAAAGTTGTAATGCCTGGTGTTGGGGATAGTGCTTATAGCAGTCAGGCTTGCAGATACTTCCATGAGACCATAGATGCTCAGCTAAAACATATTATCAAATGTACACATTTAATGTGTATACAGTGATTTCAGTCTAAAAGTAGGCAATCAATATGTAATTCATGAAGAATACATTTAATTCAAATTAGCGTATTTATAAATTAATAGACATTTATATGTACAGGTACGGTCAACAGAATACCAACAAATAAGTAAGAGTGTCTATTATGTTGTAGTTCGTATATAATAGTCAGTAGCCTCAGTGGGAGAACCTATGCAGGTCCTCCTTACTTGATGCGTGTCTGTCGGCAGACCTATATCAGGAGTGTTTAAGGCTAAAAAATCTATCAAAATATGAAGTGCAAATTTAGCTAATTGAATTAATGCAGAACATTTAAACTCACAAAGCTTCCCCCCTACACCCCATATTGGTTCTCCAACAGGAAGAAGTACATGTATGTAGGCAATCATTATAATAACACTGCTCAGGTTCTCTCTATAAGAGAAGACAAGGAAATTTGATGTCCGAAGGACAATAAGCTAGGAACTTGAAGGAAATATGTCAGAGCAAAGTATGATGTTTACATTGGCATAGGATAAAAACATCAATGTATAGGAAGATATTTACCATCCATGTGTGCCAGAATGTGGGAAATGTCTACAACATGTATCCAATAAATTAATATCGTGTACTTTTTCAAAATTGCTCATCAGTACCAGTCCAAATTACCAAAATGTTGATACTATCATCAAAGTACTGTATCTTCCCTTACCAGCTCACAATGTAATTTGGGGTATTAATGCCCTCCCCCCAAGAGTGGAATCACATACTATAGTAACTCTCTATGTTGTATATATATCGCGGCTACCGCATATAGTCTGAGAGGGAGAGGATTACTTTGCGTAACGTATGACACCATAATGGGCCTCATCACAAGTCTGACGGTAACCCCTAAAAGCGGCAGTAATGGAATTAGCGCTGCCAATACCTCTCTGTTGGATCATGAGCCGACGCAAATACCGCTGACAGTTAACTCAGCCGGCGCTATTACAGCTGGCGCAATTACAGGTGGCACTATTACAGCTGGCGCTATTACAGCCAGCCCCACGAGGCACACCCACAGCTGCATCCCCAAGTCCATGTACGGTGGTATTAGCGCCGAGACCAGGTGCTAATACCGCCAAAAACACGTCCCAGTTACTTCCAGCCTCCAGCTGGAGGTAAATGAAGACAGGTGCCTGAAATGAAGCCATAGGTGATCAAATCTACCCTTGTGAGCTACCTAAGGCACACCCCTATCCCAGACACTGTTTCCAACACCATGCTGCCACTACCCACTGTGAGCTGGGACAGGCAGCTGCTCATGCTGCGCTAGGAAGTAAAGAGGCCGGACAAACAGGACAGGGCACAGGCAGTACAGAGGGGTGGGGGAGGGCAGGAGAAGGAGGAGGAGGAGAGGCCAAGCAAGGCATGCCCCGATCCCCAGGGTCAGACCCTCACTGACAGCCGGTTGCTCACCCTGTACTGCCTCAACAGGGAGGCCATAACCGAGCTGCACACCACAATACAGGATGACATAGGGAGCAGGATCAACTTCCAGACAGCTGTGCCCCCACTGCTGAAACTAGTGTCCATCTTACAATTCCTTGGAACTGGCACCTTCCAGCACTCTGTGGCCGTGATGCACGGCATGGCACAGCCACATTCTGTGCAGGGCTGACCCAGGTGCTTGAAGCCCTCCTGCGGAAAGTGCAATGTTACATCACACTTCACACCACCCCTGCCCACGGCAATGCCATGACGGCACAGTTCTATGCCATTTCCCAAATGCCAAATTTCATTTCTGCCCAGGACTGTACCCATGTTGCGCTGGTGGCCCCCCAGGCCCACAAAGCAGTATACCGAAACCACAAGCACTATCCACTCAATGAATGTGCAGGTGACCTGCAACGCCAACCTCATCATCACCAACTGCTCTGCCCGCAGCCCTGGTTCCACCCACAATGCCATAGTCCTATGGAACAGCACACTGCCAGAATACATGGAGAGTCAAAGAGGAAAATGGACATGGATAGTGTGTGAGTAGAAATACTAGCACACATGCACTGTGGGTCATATTCCCAAATGGTGGGGGGTGGGGGGGTTTCGAATGATCACACAAAGGCTGGCATGACATTCAAATATGAAATCTGTACATGACCACCTCCCGCACCAACATCACAGTACAGACCAGGGAGCATGCACATGTCTGACTTACTTGCATGGAGAAGCAGTAATACACATAGAGGATCCATCAAATACAGCAACATGACTACAGGTACCCCAATGCAACATGTCCCACCAAAGCAATGCAGACAAATGGACAAAAGGTCACACAGCACAACATCCCTGCCAGTGCCACAGCCATGCACCCAGGTGCGGCCAACACACAATATCCACCCGTTGCCACCAGACGCCGAGGGAGGGTCCATGGGAAACCCAGCATGCCACATCCACGGTGTTAAGACAGAGCCACATGATAGCCACCCTGTTTGCCGCACATGTCACCGACAGACACTGTACATAACATATGCTACAAGGGAACAGGGTGCATGTGAAGCACAAACAATGCATGGCAAGAGAGACACTGCATGACCAGACATAGAATAGACACATGCCATGAAACAAAGGCCCATCTGCATGCAGAAGTAGTCTATTGACCTGATATTGTGTAAATCCACACCCACACATTACACCATGACTAATGCCTATCCATCAACCCAAGCAGGTGACTCCGGATACCCACAGCTGCCCTGGCTAATGACCCGTGTGCATGATCCACAAACACCAGAAGAGCATGCCTACAACCACACTCACAGCCGGACCTGTGTGTGCATTGAGCGTTCCTTCGGCCTCCTGAAGGCACGTTTCTGCTGCCTCAACCATAACGGTGGAGCCCGGATGTACTCACCAGAGAAAGTTGCCAAAATGTTACTTGTGTGTGCAATGTTGTAAAATGTCTGCCTGAAGAGAAATGTTCCACTGCTCCCTGGCGTGGGCATGCCACCCCCACAGGATGGGATTGCAGTGCCTGTGGCTGAGGCAAATGCACACATTGCCAGAGATGATGTGAGGGATCAGAGAATGGCACACCAGGGATGATAGACAATTTATTTTTACACTTTCACATGGCACAAGCCATGCACCACTGTGTGACACCACCCTAATCAATAAACACGAGAAAGACACAATCTTGAATGTCATTGCATTGATGAATTTTAATGGTGTCTATGGAATGAAGTGCCCCAAATATCCCCCTCCCCAGCACACTTTCCCACTTTCCCCCTCCTACCACCAACTCCCCAGCACACTATCCCACTTCCCCACTCCCACCACCAACTCCCCAGCACACTATCCCTCCTCCCCGCTCCCACCACCAACTCCCCAGCATGCCAACTCATGGCAGCCAGTGTCCCAGAGTCATTCACAGTTGGGGCCTCCCCCCCTGCCTGCACCTGGTGACTTTGTGCAGAGAAGGAGCTTGGACTGTCGTAGCAGTGTGCCCTGTTGTGACCCCTCCGTCGGTGTGGTATAGGTGGTCAGGAGGGAGCCTGTCACAAGGTTCTGCTGCCGTTGCAACTCATTGCCCTGCTGGATGACTTCTTCTAGGGCAGAGACACCCTCTGTCATTTCTCAGACATGTTGTGCATTTAGTATCATGGCGGACGTGTTGGCACTCATCTCAGCCATGTTCTGCACCATTTGCTGCACAACCCTGTGTGTGGTGCCATGGAGACTCTCCCTGATGGCCTGCAGGTGTGCAGAGTGAGTGTGCCCAATGTCCTCCATTTCCTGCTGTCTGTGCTCAATGTCATCCAGCCTTTGCAGCAGCAAGTTGCGTATGGACTACGCGGTTTGGGTGGGGGGCTCTGCACTGGGCCAGGCCTGTAAGCGGGTGAACCATAAGTTGGAGTGTCCACATCCGGCTCTGGTGTTGCTATGCGCTAGCGGCATGGAGGGCTTCCAGGAGAGTGTAGGCCTTCTGGAGGTGTTGATTCTGGGCTGGTGTCCCCCTGTGGCTCCTCAGTGGCACTAGCAGCAGGCATTGGCTCAGTGTCTGTGCATACAGCTGCAGGTGTGGGTGCTGCTTGGCCTGCACTGCTCCTGGTGGCTGCTGGTGTTGGCGCTGGGCCTGCAGTGCCACCTGCAGGCTTAACCTAGGTGGCTGCAGGTGCAGCACAGCATTCCGTGCTCCTAGGCGAGGATTGGGTGCGCCTTTGTGGGTTGGTGATGGCAGATATTGAGGGCATTGAAACGCCACTTCCTGGTGGGCCTGCTACCTCCTCCTCCTCCGAGGCCTCTGGTGATGTGTGAGTGCCTGTAGGGGACATAGGAAATGTCGTCAGGTATGGTTCTCCCATGTGTGTCGGCATGCATGACACAATTTCAATGGTACACAGTGTGAACACACATATACAAGCAAATCGGCATGGTTGGCCATGGGAAGATGCAAGTGAGACCACCGACATGGGGTTTGAATGTGCCGATGGGTGTGAGACCCATGGCCTGTTGGTCATTGTCCTGTGTTTGGGTAGGGAAGGGTGTCCATGCTGGGCTGGCTTATGTCTGACATGCATGCTTCCGGTCCTTCATGGCCCCACATCCCTTGCCCAGGTGCAATCGCATGGTGGGGTTGAGGAGGTTGTTCCATGGCACTGTCATGGCTCTATGAGAAAATACACAGCCAGCAGGGCTGTACTGTGGTGCAGTGATTGGCAGGCTGGGTACATGTCTATGTGTGGGACGTGTACTTCCCTATGGCTTGTCTGCCATGTCCTCATGGGGCAGGACTACTGGGACAGCTTCATGCTGGGGTGACTGCTGCACGATGTCATGGTCACTCACGCACCTCAATCCCGTTGACACAGAGTGTGCCACTAGGCGTGTGGTGCACATGAAATTTGTTTGGTTCACCTGCCTGCCCTTCCCGCTGCTTTGATGCTCAGGGATGTCCTTGGTGCCCTGCTCCATGGCTGCTGTGGAGGGTGGCTGATGTGCCACCCCATTACTCTGCCCTGTCGGCATGCCCAGATTTGGGGTCTGCTGACTTGTGTCCCTGTCCACTGGGACTTCTTATGCTGGTTTATTTGTGCATGCATTTGTAGGGGGTGGGCACTCACCTCCTGCTGCCTCCTGGCTGCTGGGTCCTGCCTCTGCACTGCCGTCTCCCTCTATCCCTTTGAGATCCAGCACTGTGTTACAGTTCTCCTCCCAGCCGGTGAGAACCAGTGGTTTGACAGTGCCTCCTCCTGTCGACCAGGGACTCAGAGCAGTGTTGGCAAAGCAGTCCCTGCACCCTTACCCTCAGGTCATTCCACCGCTTGCGGCAGTACTAACCATCCTGGGGTACCTGGATACTGCTTTCACCTTCTAGGTGATGGTGTTCCAGATTGCTCTCCGCCAAGGGCCACTGGCCTTCGTTTGCCTGCTTCCGTACAGCTCCTCACAGTGTGCCACTACCTCATCTGTTGGGGACCACAAGCTCCCCCTCACTACATTAGGGCTTTCTCAGGTGATGTTCAGCCCCCTTACTCCGTAGCCACTACTGCTACATATTTGCAGGTTTACAGGACTGGATGGCTGCAGGAAGTGGAGATATTGAATGGATTGTGTTTTTCAAAATGGCTGCCGTGCTGCTTCCCATTCCGGTGCTGATGCAATTTCTGCTGGCGCTATTAGTGGCAGTGCTAATAGTGCCGTGTTTGCCGGCAATAGCACTATTAGTGCTGCTTCATTGGGGGTGGACCTTATTCCAAAGCAATTAAGGGTTGGCGATAATAGCGTTATAGTTGGGGGCGCATTCACACCAGGTTGTGATACGGCACTGTTTGTACTGTGCCACCCAGCAGTAACGCTATTTGCGCCTGGTGGTAATTGTGCCGATTTACCGCTGGACTTGTGATGAGGCCCAATGCATGATACCAGAATGTTGTCACCTTTGCTATAGGTACAAGTGTTGTGTGTGATGTGCATAATAAACTAAACCATCTTCGATGCCTTTATATGTATGGACAGTACATTATAAATGTATGTCCACATATCAACAGAATGAAACATGATATACACAATATTAGATGTAAGAATAAAACCAGACTGTCATGTGTGGTGTACATAACAATAAGAGTCATCTTGGACAAGATTTACATGCATAGGAGATCAATCACAAGTTTACATCACAGCAAAAGTAGACATAATATGTGAAAATATGTCCTAAGGAAGAATTAAATTCAACAAATTCAACTGCTCAAAGGTTAACAATAATTCTATACAATAGATGATATGAAGATAATACAGAACATAACATGTGAAAAGGTCATTGAGGTACATACAGTACTCAGACCCATAAATGTTGAATGGAATCTTTAAACTTTCAATCCAAACTCATGTCAAGCCAAATACATTGTGGTCATTTAGACCCTTTGGTAGGACAGTGTCTAAGCCATCAATCCAGAAGGCTTCTCGTTGAGATAACAATTTGCCATAGTTACCAGCATGTTTTCATTTGGCAACAACTTCCAGGATGCAAAAAGTAACTGTGCTACATTATTGTGATTTTTGATCAAATGCCTGACTAGAGGGGGTGAGGGGGTTTACCCGGATGGAAAGGTGATGCTCATTGCATCGTACCTTATCCTTTCTTTTGGTCTTCCCTACATACACCTAACTTCAAGGACATTTAATTCCACAAATTATGCCACGTGGATCAAAGGTGGCACAATATGATAAGCAAATTGTGTATCCTTTCAAAGGATGATGTATGCAAGATCCCTTAATGGTGAAGTTACAGTTCACACTGTCAGGGTAGGGAAATCCCTTCTTTGGCGTTTACATACAGATTGGTTATCAAGCTAATTCCATTCCTCCTCTGACGCTAGTAAAGCGTCTGACCCAGTATCAATTCCGACACAGCGAGAGACAGATACCATTGAAGAAATTCCCACGATTAGTAAAATACTGACTGCGCAACTACACAATATGGGGGTCATTATGAGTTTGGAGAACCATGGCGTTATTAGTGCCATGGCTGCCTCCAAGCCCATACCGACTCCGCCCTGGTGAATGGAGCTATTACCGCCCCATTCCAAGATTGGCGGGGGCGGTAATTCCCCATTCACCAGGGCCCTTCCTCATTCCCATTTGAGCCCCCATAGGGCTCAATGGGAATGGGGAAGGCGCTAATAACGGTACCGCAAATTGCGGTACCGTTATTAGCTCCAAAGTCCCTTTGCGGGACCCGTCCTTAACGCCTGGTAAAACCAGGCGTTAAGGGAGGACCCGCAAAGGGACCTCGGAATAGGGCGGTAAGGGATTACCGGCACCAGTGCCCTTACCAGTACTGGTTATCCCTTACCACCCGGGTCGTAATGAGGCCCTATGTCCCTTAAGTATGTGTATTGGGGATATGAACCATCAATCATAAAAACAACTTGTAAGATAATTCCCTTAAAAGAAAGGACATTATTAGACCAACACATTGGACAACATGCACCTGCTCTGATCTATATTTTAACATATTCACATCAGAGCCCTGCCTTGACCATTGGAAACGAATCACACAAGATCAGATGATTAAACGCTTGCTTCCAGAAGCTCCCACCATGTCCTGTAAACATAGTCACAATTTGCCTCAGCTATTGTTAGTAGCTGAATGGAATGACCTTGTGAATAGTGTACATGATTATCAAAGCAGAGACCAAATATACCACTTTACTCTGTTTCCTGTCCATTTCCTGGCCTGGCTAGGGGGTCCCCTTCCACGCTCCCTACCAACATGAACCTATGGAGGCTGTCCAGCACTTTCAGGCTTTCGAGTCCACTTAAAATCATAGGAGAAACTTTCAACTTCCCGGAAGGTTAGCATCCACAACCTTAATCATACATCCTCTTCCTCCACTCCTTTGCTGTTACACCCTTTACTTCCATCTCACCTGTACTTCTACTTTCATTAACTCTTCGAAAATGTGTGCACATGCTGCACTGTGTTTCATTCTGTTGTGCCTGAATTTGAGCGTGGCTGTGTGCACATGCTGCATTGTGTTTCATTCTGCTGTTCATTTATTCAAATGTGGCTGTGTGCACATGCTGCACTGTGTTTCATTCTGCTGTACCTGAATTTGAACTTGGCTGTGTGCACACGCTGCACCGTGTTTCATTCGCTTGTGCCTGAATGCGAATTTAGAATTTAGCTGTTTGCACATGCTGCACTGTGTTTCATTCTGCCTTAGCTAAGGCTGTGTTTCATTCTGCTTTAGCTAAAATCATACTGGGCTGTGTACTTGCTGTTACCAGTTAAAAAAATAAAATAAATAAAAACTCTCTTGCTGGGTGCACAACTGTTACTTTACTACCTTTAAAAATGGTGTTGCTTTGAGCACATCCTGCATTAATGCCCACCTTGTCCTCAGTGCCTGTCCCCCCACCCTCCATCCCCAACCTCCGTGAGTTTTCCCCTCACCCACCCCCCTCCTTGTGCCTCAGGACATCAGCCTGGTAAGTGTCTTCCTCACCACTGCAGCTAGTCATGTCGCTATCTATCTCTCCTATCTTCTCTAACTGCTTCTATATTTCCTATCCCTCTCCTATCACTAAATCTGGCTGGAATAAACTTAAGAAGGACATACTGGGTTCCAACGCAGGCCTTCCTATTGCAGACACCTATGTCCGCCAGAGAGACTCTCACAGACAACCTCTTTGTTATTACCTCCCCTGACCTATGGACTAAGTACATGGTTGCCTTTCTTTCTCCTATTGCCTCTTCTCTCATTAATGGTGGAACCCACTGGGAGGTCCTCCTTGAACTCCTCGCCATTTCCAGTGTCATCATTAATGTCTATCGGAATGGAACCATCATGGTTAAGGGTCCTCAATGCAACCTTCTCCTCTTTGACAGGCTCCTACCTCACCTATTGTGCCTTCCTCCTCCTCTGCACAGGCTCCCTTTCCTGGTATGAATTCCACCTCCTTTGCACAGGCTCCCATGCCTGGTGTGCCTTCCTCCTCCTTTGCACATTCTCCCTTGCCTACTGTGCCCTCCTCCTCTGCACAGGCTCCCTTGCCTACTGTACCTTCCTCTTCCTCCTCTGCACAGGCTCCCTTGGCTTCTGTGCCCTTGTCCTCCTCTGCACAGGCTCCCTCACTGTCCCGGCACCCTTGTCAGCCTTGGCTCCTTCGCCATCCTAAACTATCCCATTGGCAATTCTGCCACCCTCAGGGGTGACCACCGTCCCCTACAGCACCACGCGGAAGACCTTCAAAGATGGCAGGCTGCTCCATATTGCCACGCTTAACTCTTTCTCTGCTGTCAAACACTCGTCTGACATCTGCAACCTCCTTGAACTCATGGCTTTTGATGTGCTCACCATCACGGAGCGATGGTTTAGGGACAGCTCTGTCACAAGCTTTGACACACTCCTCCCTGAAGGATACAAGGCCCAATGTGAGAAGAGGGGGAGTGTCACTGATCTTCCCAGAATGAATACTTGTGTCCATCATGCCTACACAGGCCTACTCCTCTTTCGAGTGCCTAGTCTGCAGGTTCTCACTCTCTCCTAAATCTTCTCTCCTTATGGCCACCAGGGCAGTCCTCTCTCTTCCTTTCGGAATGGGCTGACCTGGCCTCCTCTCTACTTTCCTCCTCCTCCCAACTCCTCCTGCTGGGTGATCTCAACATTCATCTGGACTCTCCTGACTCCTCAGGTCCTTTCTGCAACCTATGTGATTCTCTCTCCCCCTCTATCTGGTTGTATACAAATTGTTTCACAATTGTTCGAATTACAATTGACCTTTTCACAATTGACCGAATTGTGAAGGTCAATTGTAACATATATGAAACCCCCTGCAGCCCCCCACCCAACGCAAACCCCCAAAACCCGATATATATATATATATTGTCAATTGTGACCCTTTAAAGTCGGTCAATTGTTCATTTGAACAATTGTAAACAAACAATTTGGTGTATACCCTCTATCTTACCCTCAGGCTCCACGCAAACAGCAGGCCACACTTTGGATGCTTTCATCTCTACCGACATCCCTCTCTCTATCTCTCTCACTACCTCTCTCGCTTGGACGAACCACACCCTTCCCTCTTCACACTTGAAACTCTCCTCTCCTTTTGCATCGGCACAACTGGTACCGCCACTCGGCTTCAAAGTCACCGGCCCCATGAAAAGAGTGACATTGGCTGCCTTTTCCTCTACCTACTCTATGCCTCCCAGTCCTGCGGCTGACTCCCACACTGACACAGCCCTAGCTAACTTCAATCTCTCTATCTCCAACACCCTTGATACTCTTGCCCCTGTCATGAGGGTGTGACAGAATCCTACCAAAAAGTGCAACTCTTGGTATGACATCAATCTGGCTGCCCTTAAACGCAAATGTTGGGCAGCTGAGCAGAAATGCAATTCGTCAGGTGGAACCTCTGACAAACTGGCCTGCCGCCTCCTTCAAAGGCAATATTGACTCTGCATCCACCCCAAGAAAAGAGTCTTTATTCAAGCCTGCATCTCTGTGGCATCAAACAATACAGCCAAACTTTTCAAAGTCTGTAAGGAACTGCCCAATCCTGCAGCAGCCTCCTCTTCCGTCACACCCACCCAGGACATTGGCTCGGACTTGGCTGCACACTTCACTGCAAAAACCCAAGATATCCATTCCTCTCTCGCCTCCACACCACATCTTAAACCAACACCGCTGGAGTCTCCCTTGGCCCCTCAACCACTTCTCTCTTCTCTCACTCCCATCACACCTGATGAGGTCACCAGACAAGTCCGGTCTATGAAGGCTTCATTCAAACAGGTGGACCCCTGCCTCTCCAAAACAATTAAGGACAACATTGACTCTCTCGCGCCAACCTTGGCCGATCTCTGCAATATCTCATTTGCCACTGGAGTGTTCTCAACTTCTCTTAAGCACTCCCTTGTGCACCCTCTGCTTAAGAAACCCTCGGCTGACCCCTCCATTCTGACAAACTACCACCCTATCTCTAACACCCCTTTCCTGGGCAAACCCCTGAAGAAGCTGGCTATCTCTCAGCTCACCCTCCACACTGATTCTGCTGGTTGCTTCCACGACCATCAGTCTGGCTTTAGAGCATGCATAGGCACGCAAACTGCTCTTCTGAACACCTGTGAAGACCTGTTCTCAAATTGCAACAATGACACTCCCTCTGTCCTCATTCTTCTTGACCTCTACTCTGCCTTCGACACGGTAAACCACAACAACATAATCACATGTCTCTGACACCCTGGGAATCACAGGTCAGGCAGTGGCATGGTTGACCTCCTTCCTTTCTGACCACCCATCCCAGGTGGAACTTGGGTCCTTTCTCTTTACTATCACTCTCTCAACCTGTGGCATTCCCTAGGGGTCTAACCTATCCCCTGGTTCTTCAATGTCTACACATGGCTGCCCTGGCACATGTGATTGCCACTTGCATCTCTAACTTCCAGTGTTATGTGGATGACACACTACTCTCCTTCGGGATACCCTCAGCCCCCGCCCCCTATATATCACTCATATCTGACTGTCTGTCCACAATCCAGTCATGACAGGCTGTGAACGATATCTGCCTCAATGCCTGTAAGACTGAGATCATTCGCATTGGGACTCCTGCTTTCCCACTCTTACTCTGGCAGGCCTCCCTTGGCCCAGCGCCCGCACACAACTGCAAAAATCCTTGGGGTCACCTTTGACTCCACTCTCTCCTTCTCCACTCACATTTCGGACATCACGAAAAAGTCTAATTAATAGCTACACCTCCTCAAAGGTACTCTTCCTTTTCTCACCTTCCACCAGCGGCTCACTGTCTCCAGAGCCCTGGTTCTCTTCTGCAACAGCCTCTTCCTCATCCTCCCAGCCTCTGCTCTGCTCACTCTGCAATTCATCCAGAACAGAGCCGTGAGACTTATCCTTGGCCTCAAGCCCAGGGACCACATCTCTCCTGCACTGAAATCCCTCCACTGGCTCCCCGTGGCTACAAGGATCAAGTGCAAGACCCTCGGCATTGTCAACAAGGATTTCTTGGGGCCTGGGACCTACATATCTGCAACAATGCCTACCTAAATACTGTCCTTCCCAAGCCCTCCTCTCATCTACCTCCAACCTTCTGCGAGTGAGCCGGTTCTCCAAGCAAAGATTTGGAGGGAGATCTTTATCCTCTGCAGTGGCCTCCCTCTGGAATAGCCTCCCTGCTACACTCCGTCTTGAGCCTGATCTCCTTAAGTTCTGGAAACTCCTTAAGACATTCCTCCTCTCCTCCTCCTCTCTCCCTCTACCCTGCTGACCTTTCTCTCTGCTCTATCCCCCCTCTCTCCTCTTTTCCACTTCAGCTTGCCGACTGGCCACCTGGTTTACCTCAGAGTCACACAGGTCCCAGGCACCCTTGCCAGTCTCCCGCCCTTGCCTCCGGGCCTTTGCACTTGCATCTGCGGGCTGCACTCAGTCAATGACCCATGTGAGCGACATCTCTCAGCAGTTACCCCAGCTTCTAACTGACTGGGCGCACGTGGTCCCACCCTCCCCTGCTCTCTCCTGCACCTGTCTGCGCACTTGCACAATCTGAATCTACCATGCCTTGAAGATTGTCTGTTTTTGCTTTGTCTCGCCTCCTTGTATGGTGGCACCTCAATACATTTGGAAAAACTGCAGAATCGTCGTCAGTGTTATCGTCAGTGTTATCTACACTTTTAATAGTATTATATTCACTTGTTCCATGCACTCACTATGCCTGTGCAGACTCGTATCATTCAGAAATTCGAGGGCTCTGAATGACTGTTGTTTTTTTCCCCTTGTTCCCTCCCTCCATGAGCGCTTTGAAACACTTGCTTTGTGTAAAGGCACTTTACAAATAAACAATACCATACCATAGCCTTGAGAAATCCCAGCAAGGACGAAACACATGTTGGCTTGATAGTGGTCAGGTTAAGGACAGTTCATGAATTATGTATGTGGGTTAATTTTGTTAAGGTTAAACAAAACTCAGGAAATATAAACATGTACTATTCAGTTATGATCCACTTTGGAATTATTGTTTATCAAAAGCAAACTATTGATTATCTAATATGATTTTTAAAGTATGGCATGATGGTGGTCAGGTTAAGAAAAGTTAATGCATTTTTTGTTTACTATGTGTATCAAAGGCAAAATATTGATTCTCTCATTTGAATATTGAAGTATAATTATCATGTACTAAACTGTACTGCTTTTCATGTGCCAGTAGATAAAGTAAATTACTCATGCCATTGATATTGGGACATCATTGTTCAATACAGTGATCAAATAAAAGCAATGCAAATAGTTTTTGAGTAGAACGCATAAGACTTGGTGATTATTTTGTTCAGCACCCTTGTCAAATGCATTGGTATTTAACTCCTTAAAG
The DNA here is from genome assembly GCF_040938575.1 of Ambystoma mexicanum. Taxonomy (NCBI): domain Eukaryota; kingdom Metazoa; phylum Chordata; class Amphibia; order Caudata; family Ambystomatidae; genus Ambystoma; species Ambystoma mexicanum. The sequence continues at coordinate 1,421,073,076 of NC_090931.1, read as the reverse complement.
TATCTGAATGCTATGTTACTGGGATTCATAACACACTGTTGACATGTGCTTGCTCTCCAGGCAGTCTGAGAGAAGTTTAGATTACACACATATTGCATTTTATCGCACTTTGACAGTCTGTGACATATATTATGTGAAGAGGTGTTTTAATACACCGGTCATCATCATAATGGCCTTACTGCATCAAGGCTGGTCCGGAGAGGGGCAGGTTGTGCCCCCAGCAAGGGAATCAAGACCATTATCTGAGAGAGACGAGAAAAGGGCAGAATAGGAGGGGGAAGAGCAATATCGATATACTTTGGATGGTGATATGATATGATATGGCATTTGTAACGCGCCTGTACACAAGAGTTTCAAGGTACGAGGGGAACGGAAGGGAGAACAGAGGGAGGACAGAGACAACAATATTACTAGGCCAAGTGACATTGAGATCGGCCAAGTGCAGGGGAGGTGGAGGGGAAAAGTGCCAGGGGAAAGGGGAGGGGGCAGTGCTGCACATGGGATCAAAACAATAAGAAGTGCGGTCAGCAGGTGTCAGGTTCAAGGGTAAGTGCAGACAGCATGTGTCCAAAGTACAGGTAGGGGGACTGTAGGGTTACAGATACAGACCCCAGTGCAAGGGTTGCCAGGTGTGCAGTGCAGGTGTGCAACTGGCGGGGAGAGGACCTGGGCCCGAAGATCAGAGGGTAGCCATGTGACCAGTGCAGTTTCAGCCAGGAATTCAGCAGGGCAGAGGAAGAGAGAAGGCAGAAGCAAAGAGGAAAGTCTTGATGTGCTTCCGGAACCATAGATGGTTCTCCTCAAGTTTCAGCGAGGTTAGGGAGGCTGTTCCAGAGGAAGGCCCCAGCTGAAGAAAGAGATCTACCACCAACTCGTTGCTTTGAGAAGCGACTGACCCTGAGGGAGTTGGAGGCTTAGGAGCAAAGAGCTCGAGTAGGAAAATATTTACAAAGAGAGAGTTGGAGGTATTGAGGGCCCAGCCCCAGAAGTCCTTGTGGACAATGCAGAGGGTCTTGAACTTAATCCTTGCAGCCACTGGGAGCCAGTGCAGAGATTTCAGTGCTGGAGAGATACGATCCCTGGGCTTGAGGCCAAGGGCAAGTCTTGCAGTCCTGTTTTGGATGAGTTGCAGAGGGCAGAGAGTAGAAGCAGGCAGATTTAGAAAGAGGCTTTTACAACAGGCCAACCTAGAGAGGACCAGAGCTCTGGAGACAGTTAGCTTCTGGGGGAAGGAGAGGAAAGAAAGAATACCTCGGAGGAGGTGCAGCTGTTAGTCTAACTTCTTAGAGACGTCAGAGATGAGAGGAGAAAAGGAGAGTGTGGAGTCGAAGATGACCCTAAGGTTCTTAGCCTCAAAGTAAGTACATTACAATATATCTAAGGGTTACTGCACAAACATGACTCCACCGCAGGTCATACACAGTATACAGCGATTAGATCGAAAAGAAAAAAAAACGAATTATATAATACCGAAAAAATTATTAAAAATAAATATATGGGGTGTGGGGTTAAGGGGTTATAAAGTGTGGGGAGTGGTTTATGGTGAGGTTAAAAGCATGGGGAAACAGGGGGTTTGGGTGGCCGGTTCTTGGTATTATTTAATTTTTTTAATTTGTTGTAATCACATTTAACCGCCACACACTGGTCCCAGTAGCTGTGAGTTTACTTGTGTCTTCACGGCACACCTTGTTCCCATTTCTCTTTCTATTGCAGAAGCCATAGGCACTGCAACCCGTAGCATTTAACTTCCATATCAGCTGATTATAACACGCAATCAATGGCTGGCATCAATGGCTAGGGCCGATGTGGCAAATATGGGCCACCTGTGTGCTTAGTGCCTGCATTCATACACTTACCCCTCCCTATCCTATATGCACTGCCTGCCACCCTGTGAATCCCCTGGCTTCACGCCCCTCCAGAGGCACCCATAATAAACTGCCCTCTCAATGGTATCCCGAGGTTTCAACGGCGGTAAGTACTTCCAAGTGATAACTTTGAAATGACTTTGAAATATGTATGCAGTTGTGCTTTAAGGGGTAAAAAGGAGCCTGGGGAGGGGTTTGCGGTAGGGGTAGTAGAGAAAGGGGATGGGGGGAGCCCCCAAATGAAAACAAAATTAAAATAAAGAAAGAAGAAATTAAATCACTTCGAAGTAAATTTCCTCGAAGTTATTTTTTTCAGCGAAATGACATGGACCCCTCTCAATTGTACTCCTGTTGTGGTACTCTATGGCTGTATTTCTTTGCTCTCTAGCGCCCCGTTGCTTCACAGCTTGACGTGCACTGGGAAAAACCACACACACACATACACACATAGCATTTCAAGCACACGATTTCTGCCCCAACATCAGCACATTGAAATGAAAGGAAATTATATTTTATTTATATCGCGCTCGTACACAAGTGTTTCAGAGCGCGAGAAAGAGCTTAGACATGGGAGACGGGACTACAGGAGGGATGGAGACTGTGTGAGACACACCATGACACCAAGGGGGTGGGAGGAGGGGCAAAGCACTATGCACATTTACACAGTGATCCTGTTTAGTCATTAGTGAGGGGAGAGATCGCTTGCTCCTCGTTGATTTTTTTTTTTTTCAATAGAGTCGCTACTGAGTCACTTATTCGGGTCTTTTGAGGACAAGCATTCTGTAGGTAGCGCAGAAGGGTCAGTCAATATTCCCACAGCATTAGAAAGGCCCCTGCGCCCACTCTTGGCTCTTTCCCTTAGGCGGGAACAATGCAGCTTTCTACTGCAGTGTATGTGGCCAATTTATATTCTAGGCTGCTGGAGCCAAGGTCGTTCAGATGCTGCGTTCATTGCGCTTTTCATCTGAATGAGTCTGTATTTCTTTCCGTGGTTGTTTGAATGCAGGTTGTATTCACATAGAATCCATAGTCTAACTTGTCTGTTTATGAATGCTGTCGGAGACCTCACTTCGTGTGGTGCATGGCTCCAAACCGGGTAAAGATGCTGCAACCACCTAGAATGACTTTCTGATAAGTCGAATGCTTCATGCTAGCTTAAAAAAAAACTGGCCTGTACATGTATGGAGAGGTATACAGTGTTTATCTCGAATCCTTCGTATTGAATGCCCATTTATCGAATCTTTTATCTGGAAAACCTTTACAGTGAATGTATTTAGGGTGGGCTAAAGGGTTACTTTTTCTGGGAAACGGTCGGGATGGGTTTTTAGGGGTGGGAAACAGGAGTTCGGGGGGACCGCCTGAAAAAATAAAAACATATTTAAAAAATGCATTCACTTTAAACGTTTCCAAGATATAAGATTCGATATATGGGTATTCGTTATAAATTACTTTGATATAAAAACATGTAAGCGTTTGGATGTATGGCCTAATGGGGCACTCTTGGAATCAAACAATTAACAATAATATCCTACAAACATGTTCTTTGGCTCATTCAGGATTATCCCATTAGTCTCGAAAGGATAGCTCAGGGCCAACTCGCTTGCCTTGGTAGCAAGATGATGCAGAGCAACACGGGTTCGGATGGATCCCCCAGTCCGCGTGTTGTAAATAACCAATTGCAATATTCAGCATGGACTTAGTTTGCATTTTGTGCATCCAGTCTGCATATTGTGCATTCATTTCTGTGGGGTTTGTAAATGAATCACTCACTCAGTATTGAAGTCATTGAATCAGTGAGTAAATCACCCTCATTCTGTAAATAAATCCCTTATCCGAAAAAGGGAAGGAATACCACCAATGGGATTTCCTGGCGATTTTGCAAACTATCAAATAGCATTTTGGGAACATAAGAATGATCACAGAATTTTAAATTTGAAAAATGTCTGTAATAGTGATTCAGCATTACATCCTTCTGAGTACGCAATGCACGCTAGGCTCTGTGCTCATTTCATTTGCCACAGCAATCACCCTAACTATAAAATATATGCACACCACAAGAGATATACACTCTTTACAAAAATGTCAGCCTATGAGTATGAGGTGTGTGCGGAGGACAATGTTTTTGTTTCTCTAAATGAATTGAAAGCTTGTAAATGAGCCCTTGGTCCACTTAAAGCCCCAGTGGCAGCTGTAAGACAATATGGCATGATGTGGTCGTGTTTACCCATGTTATCGTGTCTCCCCAGTAGCTATTTGTAGCTATTTGTAGAATTAAAAAGGGAAATCCAGTTATACAATAATGATAACTTTGCAAAGTCAGTCAATATTTGAAAAACTCAGTCTCACTTCTCCCCTGTAGGAGAGGAACCAATCACTGGGATATGCAACCTTTGGCTCTCCAGATGTTTTGCTGAACTTCCATCAGCCCTAGCCATCATAGTGCCTGGTGAGCGATCATTGGGGTTATATTACAAAGCATCTGGAGAGCCACAGGTCGCAGTCCTTTATTCTACATTATTCAATACCAAATCTAGGGGTTTACAGAAGTTAGGCTTCAAGAAATTATTCGGCCAGATTCTGGCTAGAAAAAAAAAGCTATTTGGTTACATTTCTTATTATTCAGCTCCAGTCGAATACTTCAGCCTTCTCATTTTAATTCAACGGAACAATTCAGAGAGGCAAATGTGGAGTGCAGGTTGCAAAAGGGAATTGAATTATATGTTGTCCAAACTCATTCATAATTAAATATAAAACTCGGTACATACGTGTATGTATTGAAGGTTAGGAGTAGCGAGGATGAGTGTGAGGTGAGCATGACTTGCTCCCAGGGGACACGCCCATTGAGAAACTTGAAGAGTTCACAATTGGTTGTGAAGACCAGAATGGCCGAGGTAGTCAGTTATATATTAGGCAGAGCAGCATGCCCTCGCCTAAGAGGCCCCTCAAACGGACCCCATGTTGGGAAATGTGTCCAGTTCTCTCTGGCAGTCGGTTAGAAGGTATATAGTAAGATCCACTTAATTAGTTATAATGGCAGGGGTGGAGGAAGTTTGGAACTCAGAATACTTTCCAGCAGGTGGGCAATCTCTTCTAGGCCAACAGGGCTGCAGACAAGTCAGTTACATGTCAGGCAGCACGAGTGGCAGCTGGCGTTTCCCTACCCACATTGGCCTCTTTGGAGAAATCGACTATTGGAAAGTCCATCCAATATCATTGTAGGCTAGTCTACTCCAGTAGGAAAGGTGTGAGAAGAGAGATAGAGAGCACTGCATCCGCGTATACTGTGGGGTGGTGGGTTAAAGAGAGTGTAACCTAGAAAAAAGTCATAGGGCCTCATTACAAGTGTGCCGGTCCGGTAACAACGGTGTCAGTAAGCTTACCGGCACCGTTGTTACCGGACCGGTACACTACGAGTCTGCGGGCGGTGCGGTCCCTCCCACCAGGCCAGACCTGGCAGGCGGAATGGCACCCGCTCGTCGACTTTCCAGGAAGCACCGGCACTGTTATTAATGGTACAGGTGCTTCCCTCATGCCCATTCCCATTGAGTCCTATGGGATTGAAATGGGAATGGGGATTTAAATTATTCCGGCGCCTGACTTCCATGAACACCAGGGTCATTGAACCAGGCATGGGAAAAATGCACGAGTCCGGCAGCAGCCTGCCAATTTTACCGGCAAGGCTACCGCCAGACTCGTAATGAGGCCCATAGAGCCTTACATCTTCTAGTGTGGTGGGAAGGAGGTGGGGTAGATATATGTGGATCCGGGTTTGGTGGGATTGTGTGACAGTCAAATGCTTTCTTAGAGAAGAGTGTCACATGTCATACCTCCCTACATGCTATTGTCCTTCCTACAGCCCTATCTGCCTTTCTGGTAGCGTCCTCTCTCATGTTTGCTGCATGGGGGAGATAGCCCACTCTGCAAACATAGTAAGGAGATGGAGTCCACTCACGATACATGTACCTTCGACTTGTGTCCCGCATGCATGGAAATAAACCATTTACACATTTCTATGTGAACTGAAAGTAAGGTTTGGCACTCCCGTTCTACCTAAGCTACCTTGCAACTCACAAGAGATTGCAATGAGCGCAATCTGCAATGGCAATGCAAATTGGAACATCTGTTCATCGCAAATTACCACTGTGCATTCCTGAAGCCTGCCACTTAGAGTAGCACTGGTTTTGTGTATGTGTTAGGACTGATTTTCTATACTGTGGCCTGGTGGACAGATGTATAGAAGGCCAACCTATATTGTGACAGGAAAAACTCTGGGAAGATATAGCCAAACCAGGTTAGGTAGCAGTGACACGCGGTCTAGGCTAAGTTCTTCAGAGGGGGTGAGCTTGTAAAAGGTCCACAATGAGGTCACATAACGGGAATCACATATTACACTTCGACAGGATGTATAAAAATACAGTTATTTAATTATGGCCAAAACACACTATGGAAAAATATCTATAAGCAGGTAGACGTTTCACACAAAACTATCAAACTAAATACATATATACATTCACTTTAGTATAGAGCATAATACAAATAAGAAACTCCTGCAAAGGAAATGTTAGACAAGTATTATGCATAAAAAGTTCCACAGAGATGATCCCTTACTAAAATTGTCCAACCCTATGTTGCCTGGGGCCTTGTGGCCAATAGTTCAGGATACAGTTCCACAGAACATAGGATGCAGGAAAAAAAAAGCAGGTTGGGTCTCTGGGGTCCAGTGAAGGGTTGTTAGTGTTAGGGTTCAATTTAGACCAATGCCCAAAAGTAGCCCCAACAGTCAGATGTCTTCCACATGCAAGCAATGGCAAAGCCAAAACTGTTAGAAATAAGATGTATTATAAGCCCATAGACTTATAATGGGAACATAGGGGTAGTTTAGAAACTCTGTAACTTACCTCCCTTACTACTATTCTTCCACAGACTTGGCAGAACAAAGGAAGAGTGTCTAAATGTTGCTTTTCCCACCAAAAGCCACAGTCCTTGATTCCCAGGGATTGCAGGTTCAAGCTGATCTCCGGTTGGTGTCTTTTACGGTTGCAAGGACTCTAAGTCAAAGAATACACAGAAACTTGATGCAGCACCCCTCTCAGGACTGGACTCGGGTCAAGTAAGCTATTTTCTGGTTTGGCCGTCACCTCACACGGCGACATAAAAGGACTCTGCAGCCGCGGTCAGACTTTCCCTTCTATCTCGTGTCCCCTTGAGGATGACAAACCTTTGCAGGAGGTAGTCTTGCAGGGCCAGCCGCGGATCCCCAGGTTTCATGCCAAAACTCAGTATGGTAACACCGGCAGCACAGAAGCCAAAAAATTAAGCTGGTCAGCCACAGGACGCTTCCAGGGCATTCCAGAAGGCTTACTTTGGCAGGGCATCAAGAAGACGTCGAGAATAGATGGTCCCTCCACTCCAAGGGTTTTAGCTCCTTCGCAGGACTACTAAAGATCAAGAGCAAGACATGGTTCCTCCAGAAGAGCAGCAGAAGTTGGATGCCAGGCCTCCTTCAGTCAGGTCTCAGGTTTCTTTGCAGGTCTCACAGCTGGATCGGATACTTGGCTCCTTCACGTTTCTCCAGGAGATCTGACAAATGGGTGCAGGTATCCTCTTCCTATCCTAAAAGCTAGGTAAGAGCTGAAACTCCCACTAGACAATAGCAGGACTGTCCAACACACACACCCCAGCAGTGGTCCAATCAGGACCACTCACAGGAACATTCATGCATACCACTCAGACACACTGAAACCAGCTTGTGGATTGGAGTCAGACAGACCCAGCCCACATCCTGCCAGCAAACACACATATCCCTCCCATAGCCCACCAAAAGCTTCTGCTTTCCCAGGCACTGGAAGTCCTCTTTATGATTGTCCTGGCCTCTGCAGCCAGTGGAGAGATTTTAGGGCTGGAGAGATGCAGTCCCTGGGCTTGAGGCGAACGATAAGTCTAGCAGTCCTGTTCTGGATTAGTTGAAAGGGGCAAAGGGAGCAGTTAGGCAGATTGAGGAAGAGGCTGTTGCAGTAGTCCAGCTTGGAGAGGAACAGAGCTCTGGAGACATTGAGTTTCTGGGGGAAGGTGAGAAAAGGAAGAATGCCTGTGAGGAGGTGCAGCTGAAAGTGGGCCTTCTTGGCAGGGTCTGTGATGTGAGAAGAGAAGGAGAGAGCGGAGTTGGCAAAAAGAACGCTCTCCCTGTTGCCTTCCTACTTCCTCCCAAAAACAATCCATGCCCCTTCCCCCACCTCCTCCCTCACTCCCCAGTTAGCTGCTGGTCCGGAGCTTTGTGCTCCGGTCCTGCTGCTTCTCCCATCTCCCGAACACCATAGAAATGGAAAAGAGACTTACTCCCTTTTACCAATGCTGGCGGTCATCTTTTTTTTTCCCCCCGCAGAAGATTCTCCTGATGAACCCTGGGGTGCAAATGGCTTTCACCACTGCAGTGGAGGGTGGACATGGCCTTTATTGGCCCACACCCCTCACCAAGGCCCACACTTCACTCGGGTCTAGCTGGGCTCGGGCTGGCGGGTTTTTAAAGGCCATGTCTGCCCCCCACTGCGGGGATGAAAGCCATATTAACCTTCATTTGAGAAATGACTGTTACGTATCAACACCCCTTGTTGGATAAGATGCAGTCTCGCATAATCACCTAGAGTAAGGGTTGAGCAATCATGCCCAGCTCTTTCCCACAATCGCAACAGAAAAGATCAAGACGGCTTTGATTTATGGTGGTTATCTTTAGCTTTGAATGATGACTAATTATATGTTTAAAGATCTTGCTGTATGCAGACTTGCAAGGGACCGGAGCACGCAGCAGTCAATAAAAGCATCTTAGTGTTCCATCTCCATATTTGCATTAGGTACTTGGTCCATTCCAAATGTTTGTTCATGAAATTAGCATTTTCTACATTTTTCAGATTAACCTTCACAAGTAGAAAAAACAGGGAATTGGCAATGCAAGATGGAGCCACTCCCAGCTTTTTATGAACTAATTGCACTCCCACGAGGCACCTTTAACTGTCAATGTCTGTGGCAAGTGAAATCCAAATGTCTGCATCAAACATCAGTCCAAACCCTAGACCCCCAGCATCCAGGCTGAGGATTATCACCATAGTTCTTCAGAAAATGTTGCAAAGCCACCATTATATCTTAGAATTGCCTTGTTTTGTTTTCCTTCTTGTGGCTCATTTAATGTTACCATTTAAGCACATCTCCAAGTAAACACATTCCTCAACTATATCCAACACCTGCTTCCAATCTCTATGAACTTTCCTCAAAACTGCCCCTTAAACACAATAACATTTTTTTGTTAAAAATAAAATCTCAAAGGTTTGGCTAAATGCTAAGATTTGAGTGCTCTTTTTAGAGAAACAGGGGCCAATGGGAGTACAATGTAGAAAAATAATGGTATTGGTCTAACTCCTTTATTTATATAAGATGGGTTTCCAATTACACCAGACAAAGTTGAAGGTGTTTTGCTGTTTAAATGTATTGGTAAGATCTGAATAGGCGGGAATTGAACTAATGCTTACAAGGTTACTCCAACCAAATTGTGGCATTCCTGCTCTGGCCCTTCTCCACACATCCTCATAGAGTGTTCTAATAAGAGCAGCGGCATTGTGACTGCATAAGCGGTCTAACCATTTAGTGATGTTCAGAACAAGGTACATGGTGTTAGATGTCTCCTAGCACTTGTTTATCGATCATGTTGCTCTGATGTTAAAGGCCACCAATTGTTCTTCATTCATTTTCAAACCGTGTTCCAATCATTATATTTGTCTGAGATTCACCAGCAAAGATCTGGCAGGAAGTTTTAGAAAGTGTTCGATATCATCCACATATAAGCCCCCATTGCGAAGCCTTTCAGACCCTCTCGTCCCTTTAATGGACGCATGTGTGCTTATCATTTAAGGCAGAGATTCTGCAACCAGTGCAAAAGCTAATTGAGACCATGGGCATCCCTGGTCTGTACCCCTCTGAAGTAAGACTGCCTGAGATATCAATGTTCTTATAATAAAGTTATTTCAAGGTACTTGGAAGTTGATCAATATCTATTTATTTCACTGTGAAGACAAAATCAAACTTCATCAGGACTCAGTGGAGAAAAAGCCAGTTTGCGGATTTCAAGCTCATCCTTTATGTTTATTGTCTTCCTAATATTTTCCCCAATCTGTGTGCAGTGGATACAATGTGGGCTGGGTACATTTGAGGCAATGAGACTGTGCACAGATCTCGAAGTTTACTGCAAAACTGTGCAAGCATCATACATTTGCAAGGTTTTATGTAGGTGCCGTTAATCCACCCAAATGGGGATTTACAGGCATCTATGCACACAACTGCCCGAGTGGCTTGATAAATGATGGCGTAGTGGGGCAGAGCTGTTTCACTCGCCACTAAAAGCTATAATAAAAAAACACAGTCTTATTGCTGTTGTGTCAAGTAAGTGGGTGGAAAGAAACACGCCCGCAAAATACTATTTGATGAAATTATTATTTCTTGCTAAATAATTATTTGCATGTCAAGAAAGGGTGATGAGAAGAGCATGCCATGGGCCAGATTCCACTTCCACGTCCTCCTTTTCTCTCGTGACAGCCTTGTGAGCGATGATTGACTCTATCCTCAAAGACTGGCAGACTCTGAAGGTAATGTGTGTTCTGCTGTGTGATCCTCGTCATTTTTTGAGGTTCTATGTGATTTTGCAGTTTTTTTTTTCATCTCAATTTTTTTAAGGGAGATATTTGTCGGGGGACCCCCGCAAGCAACCTCCTTCTCCCCTACATTGATTATTAGCCTAAACTGACCCCCACATATATTTGCAGCAAAAACTCACATTCCCTTTTTTCATACTAAAACACAGGTAATTTACATTTCTTAGAACTAATTAATTTCGATTTCAGGTGAACTTTGTACACATTATTTAGTGCATTTGTATTTGTACAAATGGGGTGAAAATATGGTGATGGATATTTTGTTTTCTGCTAACTGTACTTTAGCAGTAACAAACTTCAACAAACGTTCCTTGTCATGTTTTCTTTTCTGCTAACTGCATGTTAGCCTGCAATACATTTTGTGAATATGGTTATGTAGGTTTTTCTTTACTCTAAATGTATTTGAGCAAGTAATGCACTTTGCAAACTGGGGTACGTTTCACAGAACAACTGATTTAAAGCTGCCACAAGAATTGGAAGTACATTTCACCTGCAAAATGGTTGCAGCAGGAAACAACGCCACTGTCAGCATAGCAGGGAATACACGGGAAACCTTGCAACCCTATGTAGTTGCAAAGTTGGTACATCACGCATTTACGCCCACAGAGGCTGGAGATACTCTTTTTTAAATGCCTCTAGATACAAAATCCCATCTGGTCTGGATCAATCAATCAGGGCAGTGTGATTTCAAATCTCAGAGTTAACAGCGTAACAAAGATGTACACAAGGCAATAGGCCTGTCGGAGGGACAACATTACGTGTTGTTCCCCAGCCTAGTTAAAAGGGTTATCGTTGAGTCCCTAATAGTTTGTGTTAATTTTTGCTATTATTATTGTCAGAGTATTCATTGAGCGCAGACCTAGCTTTGGGAAGCCACAGGGCACTTTACAATCACGGGGGAAGAACACACTGAGGGATGCAGAGAGAAGGGGTTAGGGGAGCTAACAGGGGAGGGTGGGCAATTATCAGCAAGGAATCTACGTGCAACCAGGGGGGAGAGAGCGGGAAGCAGATCACCGAGTCTCAGGTAGTGTGGGAGTGTAGGGTGTGTGGACCTAAGGAGCCATTCCTTGAAGGGGAAGGCCTTGAACTCTTTCCTGAAGTGTAGAGGTGATGGGGCAAGTCTGCTGTTGATGGGGAGGAAGTTTCAGAGTCTTGGAGCGTATCACAGATGATGATTAAATAGCGTACCCAAATGTGGGGACATCTCAGAGGAGAATGCCTTGCAAAATCCACACCAACTCCATTGGACCGCTAGGGTTTTTATACTGGGATAGCACTTAATAGCTTCCCTAAATTCCTTCACTATCAACTCCCTTCCAAAGTCCCTTGTTTTTGCTCTGACAGAGTCAGCAGACGTACCCCCTGTTGGTACCCTCTGCTGTAGGCAACCATCTAAGAATTCCATCGAATGCAGGCTTTCTATAGCATTAACAATGGCTGCTCATTTCTTATGCACCTCCGGCAATAACGTTCTCTGAGCTGTCGCAGCCAGACAGATGTGGTTACCTCTGTATTGTTTCCTGGATGATGCAATATAGCCGCGATCGGACATGACCCCTATTTCATTCTATAATTGGTGGGCCAGAGGAAGCGGTTCCGATTCCCTCTGACTCAATGCCACTTTCTGTATATTCCAGGGGAACCTGGTCCTTTGTGTGGTTTTTCGAGATCGCTAACCTTGTTTCCGAGTGCTAAATTCTTACCCATCAGAACACTGTGACGGTGACAGCATTTTTCTATTTTTAATACGGATTTGGATAAACCATTTCAGTGGTGGTCAACATTAGGATTTGTTTACCAGGAGCAAAAAGCAGCTGCTGGGTATCAGGCATCACCTGTTAGGGAGGAGCTACGACTGGGAAACCAGGAGCTAGCACATAGAGCACAGCAAATCTACCCTGTGCATAAGATGCAAACTGTACCTGTTTGCCCATTGTATATTATGCAGTATGATTTACAGGTCCATTGGGTGCATCCTTTATTCTCCTTTAAACACAATCCAGAGTTAATATTGCACAGCTATGTATGCATGGTACCACTTGCCTGTGGAGTCACAAGTAGCTCCTGGTGGCTGTTGGTTTCGAGCTAACCAGGCTCCGCTTGGCTATAACCAGGCTCTAAATAGCGGCCAGCACCTGGCAATTTTGAACCCTTTATTTTGCCCCACTCTCTTCTGGAACTAAAATGATCAACAGCCTATTAAACAAGCATGCAGCAATGCTCTCTGTGTGTCACTTCCAATTGCTATACATTGCAATGCGCAGAAAAATACTTTTTTCCTCTATTCTATTAACACGTGGACATGGTTAATATCGATACTTTGTCTAATGCGTACTGTTGTAGCACAAACAGTAAACAGAATTCATCCGCAAAGCATGCTGGGGTACTGCAAACACACTATTGGCTGCATGTTTGGTACACGTGTGACATTATTTTTTTTTATTTTCTACATTTGTACAGTGCACATACAGCCCAAGGGCGCCGCTGCGCTGTTACGTGTGGCTAGCTTAGTTACAAATGAGACACATGCATGTGAGTCATAAATAAATGTCAGAGCAGGTGAGTACAATTATCCACATACATGCATTATGACATGTCTGAAGCATGTGGTTGGTAGTGTTCAGTCTTGGGTCGGGCTTTAAGTAAAGAGCATTGTTTTCACAGCTTTACGGAATGCTAGGAGGGAGACTTCTCGCAGGGGTGGTGGTAGGGCGTTCCATTGCAAAGCTGATAGGTATGGGAAGCTAGCACCTCCGGCTAAGGCTCTCTTGACTCTGGGGATTACGAGCATGTTTGCATAGGGTGCTCTGGTCGGTCTTGTGGAGATTATGGGGTGAATTCTTTCGGAGTGGTAGGATGGGGCAGTGTGGTAGATACACTTTAACTGGGAGCCAGTGCGCCTGTTTCCTGGATGCTGTGATGTGTTCTTTTTTCGGGATTCCAGTGGTTGCACGCAGAGCGTTGATTTCTATTATTTATAGTTTAAACCATGTTTTTAGTGGAGGTACCCAAAAAGAGAGCATTGCAGTAATCTAGTCTAGATCCTGTAATAGCTCTTGCAATGGTAATGCAATTGTCCTTGGAGAGGAAGGGTCTGGCTGCAGTCGTGAGTTTGGCGTGATATGCCGCCGAGGAGGCGATAGCATTGACTTGCCTGGTCATTGTTAGGTTGGAGTCAAGATAGACTCCCATTGTTTTTACTGAGTTAGTCACAGGGATTTTGATGCCGTCGATCATAAAGTGACTGAACTGGGAGTCGAGGTTCTTAAGTGTTTCCTTGGAGCCAACCAGGAGTAATTCAGTCTTGTCTGAGTTTAGACAAAGCCCATTGGCTGCCATCAAAGCTTGGATAGTGTTGTAAATGTTGTTGAGTGTCTTGGAGTCAGTGTCATAGTCTCCTGTTAGTGTGAGGAGGACCTGGGAATCGTCAGTGTAGTTAGTGTAGGAGATACCCAGTGAGTCGCGAATGAGGAAGAGGGGCCATGTAAAAATGTTATAGAGGGTGGCCGAGATGTAGGATCCTTGTAGGATGCCACATAGGATGATGGTAGGTGATGCTGAGGCCAGGTCAGAGAACACCTGCATGGTCCTTCCTTGCAAGAAGGAGGAGATCCATGCTGTGGCGCTAGGTGAGAACTTAGTTGTGGTGGATAGGTGGTGACATAGGATCTTCTGGTCGACAAGGTCAAATGCCGCCGATAGATCAAGGAGAAGGATTAGAGCAGGTTTTCCTGAGTCTCTTGCATCGTCCATTTGTTTTTTTAGGTCGAGTAGGGCAGTCTCAGTCCCGTGCCCTGGATGGGAGCCGGATTGACGTAGCCCCTAAAGTTGGTTCTCCTCAATAAATTGTTGTACCTGTAAATAGGCTGCTTTGTCCAATATCTCGAAGAGGTGGGGAACCGTGGTGATGGGTCGGTAGTTATTGGGTGAGGAAGGGTCAAGGGAAGGTTTTTTAATGAGGGGACAAACCCAGGCTTCGTTAAGGCAGGAGGGGACTTTGCCGGTGGCAAAGGAGGCATTCACAAATGCTGTAAGGAAGGGAGTGCCAGGGCTCGCACAATCCTTAATGAGTGCAGCTGGGCAGATGTCCCCTTTGCAGTTTGATGGCTTGATGGATTTCATGATATTGATCATGTTGCATTCTTTGATATTCTTTAAGGAGAAGGAATTGGGTGTGACTGGAAGGGGTGGGGTGCCGAGGAGGGGGGGGGGATATTGAGGGCTTGTCTAGTTGTCTGTACTTTGGTTTGGAGGGTGTCAAGCTTGCCGATCATGCCTGATTGGATCCCCTCACACCAGGTCTTATCTTTGGTGAAATTCTGTGTTGAGAGTGTCGGGGTCTCTAAATCTCTGCAGATAGAGAAGATCTCTATGGTATTGGATTGGGCTTCCTGGATCCTGGTTTCAAATGAGATGGCTTTAGCACAAATGATGGCTTTTTTATACTCTTTGGCCCTTAATTTGAAGTCAAGTTTAGCTTCATCTGTGTGGGTGGTTTGCCATATGGTCAGGGCTGCACGTTTCTTGGATCGTAGTGCAAGGAGGTCTGTGGTAAACCAGGCACTGGTGTGGCTAGTTGGTTTAGCCTTCCATGGTTCCTTCCATGATTATGTCCCAGTATGCCAATATTTCTCTGCAGATGCAATAAAGCTCTCACCGTGCAGCTTAGGTCCATGTATGCCTGCCTGTCAATATTGACCTCCAGACGTCACCATAAGTATCAAAATCTATCAAAACGTCAGTCCATATTTTGTATATATTATGTTATTTCTTAACCTTATTTTACCTTTCTGAAAATACCAACCATGCAATAATTTAAGAATAGGTCATAGATGCAAACAATGCCCCATAATTTGCAAACGTATCCTAATTGTGAACTTTTTCCCAAACTATCTATAAATAGCAAATACTGAAATCTAGCTCTAAATAGTAGTAGAAGCAAGAGTAGTAGTAGTGTTTGTAGTGATAGGAGATAATAGTAGCACAAGTCCAGTAGGAGTAGTAATACTATTTGTTCTGGTAACAAATGTCAGTTCAACTATCAGCAGCAAGGTAGTAGCAGCATAATGTTAAGGACTGCGGTATTATTACTAGTGGAAGTAATACCAGAAGAAGTAGTATTAGAAATAACAGTATAAGTAATTGCAGTAGCACTTCTATTAATAATGACAATAGTAGTGCTACCACCAGTCATGGTAGTGTCCTTGTTTTTATGAGTAATAGTAATAATTGAACTGACTACACAGTATTAGCACCCGGGGTCGGGGGAGAGGTGCCAACCAATCAGGTGGGCAGACTCACAGTAATAGCCCATTTCTCTCAGCCAACTCCCTATGGGTGCTTGCCATTTTTAAATCAGTATCGCCTAGCCTTCCGCGCACCCATCCCACTCCTCCAGGACCCTATTATTTTTCTCCCCTCTCAACCTTAACCAACGCCACCTTGCTGTTCCTCTGCTATGGTCCCTGTCCTGTATCGTCTTGACCTCCTGCCATGGAAATAGAAAATGGATTACTCTCTTTTTCATTTCCTATGCAGCGTAAATCTTTGTCAGAGACGCCATTTCACCAAAATGCCAGGCTTTGCTGAAGTTGCATCACACGACCCTTGACCTCCCTGATGACATCACAGGAAGTGATTTCATTTGACCCCACTCCAAAGTGATATCGCGGGAAGCGATGGAACACAACCTTTCACCCGTTGACAAAACAGGAAATGGCATCACATAGCAGTGTACACTACGAAAAATATGGTTACGATATCACTATAATGTGATGTACATTCTATACAAGAATGTATAGCCATATGTATCATTAAGATCAGTGTGTATAGGCCCATATTACCAAATCACTGTGAATGCAAGCAGACGTCCATGACCAAATGATAATGATGTGTTATTATATAGCACTTACGCTTAAGCACTTTATATAGA
Organism: Ambystoma mexicanum; assembly: GCF_040938575.1. Lineage (NCBI taxonomy): Eukaryota > Metazoa > Chordata > Amphibia > Caudata > Ambystomatidae > Ambystoma > Ambystoma mexicanum. Next base: position 1,421,056,580 of record NC_090931.1, on the reverse strand, counting down.
AAAAATATACACCCAATATCACCCAACCTGTGTTGGTACTCATTTATCGACCTCATATGGATGAAAGGCTGAGTTGAGGCGTTTAAGAACCTACTAAATCAGTGACTCACCCACTGAAGTGTGCCTGAAATAAACCGCTAATGAGTCTAGCAATTATTGTATGGAATTCCAGAAAGACACATTATTTGGTATTCCTATTCTTTCTTATTTAGGGTCAGTGCTGAAAGTGTTAGACTACTTTTTTTAAGGGGCCAGAACAAGAAAGCCAGCCACCCCAGAGGTATAGAGCCACATGGTGCTGGCCACAGCCCAGGAGCTTGCATTGCAAAAAAAAAAAAAAGTTTTTTCTTTTTTTCTTTTTAGAGGTCGCAAGGGAGACCTCATAGGTCGCAGTTGCGTCCTCTGGCGACCCCTAAATGACGTCCCTGATCTTTGTCTTTTTTCCCATGGGATATTGGGCATGCACTAATCATGCAGAGTCCCACCTCCATGCACAAAACTAAAATACTTTGAAACTATTAGCACCCCAGAGGGAAGCCCAGGGTGCTAATAGCGATAACCAACGCTATGCGGGGCCGGCTGGGCCAGTAAAGGTCCTGAGCCGGCACAAGACCTTCAGACTGGTGGCCCTTTACCAGCTTGGCCTGCCACCTCCATAGCGGTAGTTACTAGAAGTGGAGAGGTAGTGGAACAGCAGCAGGTATTGTGGTCGTATAAGGCCATTTTGGTGTTCTGCGGACCTTAAAAACCTGACATTAGCTTTCGAGGTTTTTGACGTCAGCAGGGTGGCAGTGGCCTCCAATGTGTTAAATGATGGAGGGACGAATTAGACCAGCAAGCCACACTGCAACCCACTGAGCAGCCTTCCGTTCATTTCACCGCCCCACGGGGAATGCTCAAAAGGGCTCTAAATTGCAAAAAAAAGCAGAAAGGGAGAAATCTATGCGAGGTGCCATTTCTGCTTGCTTGCAAAATATTGTTTCAATGTTTTTTTGCTGATTCACAAACGTGTGCTTTTGCTGAGTGAGCTAAGAGCACTTTCAGCAAAATACTCTCGAAACGGCTGAGGGCCTGATTCTGAGCTTGTGATATTAAGTGTGGGGAAAGCCGACATTCTCCCCTCCAGTTTCCAGCACCATCATTCTGAGGCGCCTGGAAATATTGGAGGAGTGATGTTGTGCTTTCCAGCAGCAAAAGATGATAAAATAACACCTTGTGGGCAGCGCTGGTCATTGGGCCGGCTCTCGCCGGATCTGAGATCCGGCACCAGATGTGTAGCCGATCTCGGGATCTGGCCAGCCTCAGTGCCAAATAGCCCATCACATGGATTTGGAAAGGAATAAGTAAACGTTTTCCGCACTACGGTAGGTAGAGGGGGGCGGAGACGCACACACTGGCGTAACAGGGGCCCCCGCAGCCCCCGCGGTGCGGGGGGGCCCGCGGGGTGGGGGGCCCGACCAGCACATGGCTGGGAGGGGGCCCCAGTAAAAAAAAAAAAAAAAAAAAACTTTCTAAAAAAAAAAAAGTTTCTTTGAAATTCACTCTGCATTCATAAAGAACATTTCTGTAACAGAAATAATTTCTTTATGAAGGCAGAGTGACTACAAAAAGAAACTTTCTTTTTGAAGTCTGAGGGCCCCCGTACTCCATGACATGGAAGACCCTAGGCAGGAGGCCTCCATGTCATGGGGTGGGGGGTGAGCCCTATGCCTTCAAAAAGAAATTGTTTGTTTTTGAAGCCACTCAGCCATCATAAAGACATTATTTTGATTATGGTTCGGTCCTTAACTGAAATAATTGATTAATGAAGTTATAGTGACTTAAAAAAGAAACAATGGGGCTCATTCTGACCATGCCGGTCCGGAAACAACAGTGCTGGTAAGCTTACAGGCACTGTTGTTTCCGGACCGGCATATTACAGGTCTGCCTGGTGGGGCTGCCGTGCCCGACAGGTCTGACCCTGCCAGGCACAGCAGCCACGGTAGGCAGACCTGTCACGGAAGCACCGGCACCGTTAACAATGGTGCAGGTGCTTCTGTGTCCCCATTCCCGGGGAGTCTGGGGTTTAACAAAATTACCGGCACCTGATTTCCCAGCCGCCAGACTTGAAATAGCATGGTGGCACCGGGAAGTCAGGCCATAGTAATTTTTTATGGGTCCGGCGGCAACCCGCCGGTAGCACCGGCACGGTTACCGCTGGACCCGTAATGAGCCCCAATTTCTTTTTTAAGTAATAGGGCCCCCCCTCAACTCCATGAGGTGTGCGTGTATGAGTCTATGGTGAAAGGGTGCACACTCAAATGTATAGCTGGCTGCCTGTGTGTGTATGGTGAAAGGGTGCACACTCAAATGTATGGGTGGCTGTGTGGGTGTGCCTGCATGGTGAAAGGGTGCACACTTAAATGTATAGGTGGCTACCTGTGTGAGTGTATGGTGAAAGGGTGCACACTTAAATGTGTGGATGACTGGGTGTGTATAAGGTGAATGGTGTGTGTGCTTGTGTACAAGGGCACAAGAAAACCTTCATTTCGGGGGGCTACCCTTTAAATGTTGGGAGAGGCGCTAACTTCACATGCGGTGGGGAGGGTGAAACTTATTTGTGTGGGCGCATCCAAATTATTTACGCATTTTAATGAGACTATTCTAGTGAAGATTCAATGTTACTAGCAGTTAACTCTCTCCTATAAGTCTCCTGTTCCCTCTCTATCCTTCCAATCACTCCCCTGGCATGCAAGCACTAAACCCACATCACGATTTCAATTGCCTAAACAACGTGGCATTTGAATGCAGGTACTAACAGTGAAATGCTTTACGTTGGTAATTGCTGGGTTCTTGTTAACAGCAAAAACCAGGTGCCGTTTAAAATCTGTGTCCTGTTCGGTCTGGCAACTGCTCTAAAGGTTAGCCAAGTAGAGTCAATATAGCCCAAAATGTCAGGGGGGGGTAGTGCTGAAGCCCAGTCAACTCAATGGTGTTGCGCTACTACTTGTGTTTAATGCCTTGCTTACTCCTAGCCCTATTCTTCCTCGTCCCAGTACTTATATACGAGGCAGTACGTGTGTTTGAGGCACTCTGCCTCATACAGAAGTACTGGGAAGAGGTAGAGGTACATGGAGGTAATGCCTGATTTAGCTACCTGTAATCTTCATCACTCCTAGTCCCACTGTTCCTCATCCCAGTACTTACCTATGAGGCAAGGAGCCTCATACGTAAGTTCTGGGACAAGGAAGAGGGACGCAGAGGTAATTCTGGGCCAAGGAGCTGATTGTGGAGGTTGGGGTAGTGGGTGGGAGGGAGAGTGGATGTGTGGGGGGGGCATGATTGTGTGATAAATCATAATGGTTGTCCATGTCCAGGCTAAGCAGGCATGATATGTGGTATTAATGGCTAGAGAGGCATTTTGATGCAGCCAGTCTAGTCATTCCTCAGATTGGTATGACTTTCTTTTAACTGGACATTTCTGATAAAGTAGTCCTGCTAACTTTAATTACCTGGCTAGATTGGCATTTGGGTGCTGCCAGTCTAGCCATTTCTTACTGCGGCATTGTATATTTTTCTGGGCATCTGTGATAAAATGATATGATGTGATTCAAGTCATTTATAACGCGCCTGTACACAAGTGTACACAAGGGAGGGATGATAGAGGGAGGACAAGACAAACAATCTCACTAGGCGTTGTGTCATTGCGAGAACGAGAAGTGCAAGGGAAAAGGGAGCAGGGAAGTGCAAGTGAGAGGGGAGGGGAAAACAGGCCAGCAATGCTCTCAGTAAGTGCAGCCAGGACAGAGCAGCTATTGGTTGTGCAAGGAGAACAATGGACTGCAGGGTTACAGTTACAGCCCCTAAGTGCATGGTAGGCCCGGAGGCAGTGCAAGGGTGACCAATCAAGAAAGAGCCTGGACTCAGAGAGACTCTGAGGGTAGCCAAGCAGCCAGTCAGTACAGCAGACAGGTAGGTCAGGTAGGTCAGCAGGGGCGGAGAGAGAGCGAAAGCAGCAGAGAAGAGGAAAGCTTTTAGCTGCTTCCGAAACTTCAGGTTGTCCGCCTCAAGTTTGAGAGGGGCAGGGAGGCCATTCCAGTTAGAGGCACCAGCAGAGGAAAGAGGTCTACCCCCACTCTCTGCCTGGAGAAATGTCTAAGCCTTAGAGAGTTGGAGGTAGCTGAGTGAAGGGTTAGAGAAAGAAGGTATTTTGGAAGAGAGCATTGGATTTAGTGTGGGCACTGGCCCCAGAAAGCCTTGTGGGCAATGCAAAGGTTCTTGAACTTGATCCTTGCAGCCAGTGGAGAGATTTCAGGGCTGGAGAAATACAATCCCAGGGCTTGAGGCCAAGGCTAAGTCTTGCAGTCCTGTTCTGGATTATTTGCAGATGACGGAGACTAGAGGAAGACAGATTGAGAAAGTGGCTGTTGTAGTAGTCCTGCCTAGAGACAGTGAGCTTCTGGTGGAGAGTGAGAAAGGGAAGAGTCCCTTTGAGGAGGAGCAGCTGGTAGTGGGACTTCTTGGTGATGTCCAAGATGTTAGGAGAGAAAGAGAGTGTGGCGTTGAAGATGACACCAAGGTTTTTTGCCTCGCAGGAAGGCAAAGGAAGAGGGCCCAAGGTGGTCTGCTACAGTGAGAGAGGAAACGCAGTGGCAAGGGTCCCAATGAGAAGGATCTCTGTCTTACTGGCATTAAGGCAGAGATCGTTGGAGGCGCACCAATCCTGAATCGTGGATAGACAGTCAGGAATGAGCAAGAGAGGAGAGGAGGATGAGGGGAGCCTGAAGGAAAGCTGAGTCATCCGCACAACACTGAAAGTTAGAGGATAAGGTAGAGATCAGGGAGGCCAAAGTGGCCAAGTAGAGGTTGAAAAACCAGCGTGAGAGGATAGAGCCCTGGGGAATGCCACAGGTAGAGAGAGGTGGCGGAGAGAATGGGACCACGATCGACCTGGGAGCGGAGTGGCGGTCCAAGTGGAAGTAGGTCAGTCACTCTAGGCTCTGATCTGTGATGCCCAGGTTCTCACAGAGTCGATTGATCAGGATGGCGATGTTGACCCTGTCGAAAGCAGAGGAAAGATGAAGGATGAGAATAGAAGGAATGCTGGAATCAAGGTTAGAGAGCAGCACAGGTGTTAAGGAGAGCAGTTTCCATGCCTCTGGCAGCTCTGAAGCCAGACTGATGGTCATCAAGACAACCAACAGATTCAGTGTGGAGAGTAAGCTGGGAGATGGCAAGCTTTTCCAAGAGTTTGCTCAGGAAAGGTGGAGATTGAGCGATAGTTTTCCGGGCAGGTAGGATCAGCAGACTGCTTCTTGAGGAGTGGGTGCACAAGGGAGTGCTCAAAGGGAGAGGGGAACATTGCAGTGGCAAAAGAGTGATTACAGAAATCGGCCAAGGCTGGAGCGAGGGTGTCAATATGGGCTTTGATGGCTCTGGAGGAGCAGCGGAGCACCTGTTTGGACGACACTTTCATAGATCGGACTTGTCTAGAAACCTCGTCAGGTGTTGTCAGAGAGAAAGAGGAAAAAGGAGGAGGAGAGAAGAGATGGCCAAAATGGGCCGAGAGAGGAAGAGGACATAGAGGACAGGATGTCCTGAGATTTAGCAGAGAAATGAGAGGCCAGAGCTGTACAGAGGGCATGGGAGGGAACAGAAGAGGTATAGACCACAACAGGATTGACCAGTTCCTTGCAGATTTTAAAGAGTTTGGCGGTGTTGTTCGAGGCCATGGAGACACATGCTTTATTGTGTGCTCTCTTCTTGATGAGTGTTATTGCTTTGACTGGCATTTTGCTGAAAACAGTCTAGGTATGTCTAAATGTGGCCTGGCATTCTGTACTATAATGTTATTACGTGTTTACAATGGTCTACATTGTGCAGCCAGTTGGAAGCATTAATGTTCCTGTGCACTGTTGGTGACTTGCATGTATTGGATTGTGTTACCCTACAAAACAATTGCAAACACTCTGGCTTTATAGCCAATCTATCTCAGAAAGTGTGCTGTATATTGCATTAAAACACATATATATATCTTTTTCCTAGTGCAGTGTGTGGCATACCCCTTCAGCAGCACGTTCATGCGTATTGTGCAAGCGTGACAGTCTAGGCCGGCCCAGAGTGTGGCGCAACCCGTGATTTGTTGCCGAGTTGGGGGGCCCCCTCAGCATGGCTCGCAGGGGGGCCCCCACATTTTGTGTTACGCCACTGGACGCACACAGCACATTGCCGCCATGAGCGCTCTTCTGGCTCCACCCCCTACATGTGTCACAGGCAGCAGGAACCAAGGCACACCTTCGGCGAATCTGAGGGCTCCCCTCAGTGACCTCATCTGCTCTGTTTCGAGCGCACTGTGCACAGCCTGTGTGCACAGTGCGCTCACAAAGAGCTGTTTAGAACACTGAGACACGCACTCAGGTTCGCCGAGGGTCAAAGACCCTGTGACTGAGCAGAAAGCAGAATCGATTTGGAAAACACAATGCTCACTGAGCTCCCAGCTTCGTGGGCTGGTGTTCATTGCCTTTCCCACATGAATTCTGGTATTTGAAGTTTGGGATGTGAAAATACATTTGACACGGAAGGTGCTGGCTTGAAAAGTACACAAACCATAGCAAAGTATGCTTACTATGGTTTGTGTACTTTTCAAGCAATAAAAGGAATTGCACCATTTTTCAAATATTATTTTTAACATTTCCTTTGATCGGAGTTCAACTGGCAGCTCCGCTCCTTCTGAACTCTGCCTCCTTGGAGCTCTGATCCCACCTCCAAACTCCATCCCTCCTGGCCCTTGTGGGATCCCCCTATAAATCTTTTCCATTTCCACAACTGGTTGTGGGGGAAACATGTGCTCCAGTGACATTACAAGCATTTCTTGATAGACTGACACTTTTCTAGTTTAAGAAAGTTTTCTTATACTTTCATTAAACTAGAACAGTGGTGCTGCGGTCTAAGAAGTGCATTGTTTATAAAGGGAAAACGTGAGCAGAGGAGTATAAGGGCACCTCAGATATACCATTACTTTTCTCCTTTTTCCGTTGTGATGAACCAGTGCTACTGGGAGGGGAATCCCCTTACATGCAGCTGCCCTGCATCCCTCCCATGCAGGGCTTACTGATGGTTGCTAGGAACCAGTACTGCTGGGAGGGGAGGAGAATCCCCTCCATGTGGCTGCCCTGCATTACTGATGGTTGCTAGGAACCAGTGCTGCTGGGAGGAGAATCCTCTCCATGTGGCTGCCCTGCATTACTCATGTTTGCTAGGAACCAGTACTGCTGGGAGGGGAGGAGAATCCTCTCCATGTGGCTGCCCTGCATTACTGATGGTTGCTAGGAACCAGTGCCGCTGGGAGGGTAATTCCCTCCTGTGTGGCTGCCCTGCATTCCTGATGGTTGCTAGGAACCAGTGCCACTGGGAGGGGAATCCCCTCCTGTGTGGCTGCCCTGCATTCCTGATGGTTGCTAGGAACCAGTGCTGCTGGGAGGAGAATCCCCTCCATGCGGCTGCCCTGCCTTACTCATGTTTGCTAGGAACCAATTCTGCTGGGAGGGGAGGAGAATCCCCTCCATGCGACTGCCCTGCATTACTGATGGTTGCTAGGAACCAGTGCCACTGGGAGGGGAATCCCTTCCATGTGGCTGCCCTGCATTCCTGATGGTTGCTAGGAGCCAGTGTCGCTGGGAGGGGAATCCCCTTCCATGCGGCTGCCCTGCATTGCGGCTGCCCTGCGTTACTGATGGTTGCTAGAAACCAGTGCTGCTGGGAGGGGAATCCCCTCCCATGCGGCTGCTCAACAGTGCTGCTGGGAGGGGAATCCCCTCCCATGCGGCTGTCCTGCATTACTGATGGTTGCTAGGAACCAGTGTTGCTGGGTGGTGAATCCCCTCCATGTGGCAGCCCTGCATTACTGATGGTTGCTAGGAATCCCTCCATGCGGTTGACCTGCATTACTGATGGTTGCTAGGAACCAGTGCTTCTGGGAGGGGAATCCCCTCCCATGCGGCTGCCCTGCATTCCTGATGGTTGCTAGGAACCATTGCTGCTGCAAGGGGAATCCCCTCCCATGGGGCTGCCCTGCATTCCTGTTGCTAGGGCTGCTGTTGAGCCATAAACAGGCACATGCAAAAGCCGCAGCTTTCATGTCCCTGCACCGCATTCTTTCCTTGTCAGAATATAATGCATTTAGAAAATGTGTTGCTCCAGCTTGGAACAACATATTTCTATGCTTGCACGGACCTCTGAATTAGGCCCTGAGTTAGGTACAACCAGAGACGTCTTTATGGGAGGGCAAAAGGGGCACTTACCCCCCCCCCTGCAGGGAGCCCCAAAATGGAGCCTTATTTTAAAAAAAAGTCTGTTTCCCTAAGCCAAATAAATGAAGTATCACACATCAGGATTTTCTGTGGTGTGCTGCTAAGGCTAAACCTATTTTCTGTCTGTTGTTGACAAGTACATTTTGATCTGATCTTTTCATCCTGTAATGCTATGTTCAATGTGTTATACATAGTTTGCGTAGCACAACACCTTTAGCATGCTCACCTTTCTGTGGGGATTATATTGATCATGTGCAATAGCCAAAGTTGATAGTTCAGTGAGTTAAGCACTCATTGCAGAGCTATGCGTTTATATGCAAGATTACAATACCAAACTCCAGCAAGGCCAACTCAGCGGTTCGAATGTATGAATTTGTTAAGCCTTCATGTATATGTACTTTGTTTTATAGCACTCGAGGTGTTATCATCACCAATGTACCTGCACCAGATAGTAGATGCTATAGAAACTAGCATAACGTCAGTATGGTGAAGGTCTAGAAATTGGTTTATTTAGAGGCGGAGTTGAAAAACTTAGGCAGGCGCCTCCAATGATGACAATAAAGTGTTAGTGGTGTTTCTGTATCCAAATTCCAGACTGTGGAGCCAAAGCGTTCATGCTTGCATCCTGGCTTTTGCCAGCAGATGATACAGTGATCCTGGACAAATCTTAAATCACTGACAGTACTGCACTGCCTTCTATGAAAAGGTTTTCTTCTCACATACTGGTGGCATTGTTTGGCCAATTACCTGAGCTTTCCTATGATGTAGGCCATTTGAGTGTAAGGAGTTCTAGATAGAAGAGAGCAGAATAGATATTGCACACTTCTTACCAGCATATGTTAAGGTCTGTTTATGTGACAACAACATGGTTTGCTTTTGTGTACAATTCAAAGGTTTTTCTGCACCTTTTCAAATACCATTGCCCAAGCCTGTGTTTGAGGTGTATTTAATGCTTTAAAATACAAAAGAGAAACCTATCTGTAATCGTTTAAGATCACATCCATTATTATGCTGGTATTTATATACTATCCTTGATAATGGAGACAATGAAGCTAGAATAATTCCCATTTTGCAAAATATGTTTCTATAACGTTTGGTTTTTTAAAAATGTTTATATTTGGTTATGTGATTTTCATATTTTCCAAGTCAGTTCTGTAAAACAGGATTATTTTAGTTCAGGGTAAAAACAAGAAAAGAAATTGGTAAAGAGCAGAAATTGCAGAGTGGGTACGAATCCCAGCTTCACCACTTAATCAATGTGTGATCCTGGGTATCTCATTTAATCTTATATTTCCTCACCTGTCAATATTGCAAGCCCCTAAACCTTTCACAATTGTCAGCCCTTCAGGGTGATTTCATTCTCAGGGTATGATTTTTAAAAAGACTCACTTGTGGTTTCACTCTTAACGCCGATTCACACCTTAACGCCTGCTTTTTGCAGCTGTTAAAGTCCAACCCGCTAAGGGACCTTGGTGCTAATTACGGCACTGTGATTTACGGTGCCGTAATTAGCGCCTTCCCCATTCCCATTGAGCCCTATGGGCCAAAAATGGGAATGGGGAAGGGGCCATGGTGAATGGGGATTTACCGCCCCACCAACCATGGAATGGGGCGGTAAATCCACCATCCTCAATGGCGGAATCCGGCATGGACCATGGTGCTAATAGCACCATGGTCCAACGCCAGGGTTGTAATGAGGCCTACAGTGTTGCTTCCTCTATAATGATAGTGAGCATTGATATATTACACTCCACAGCCACCTGTTTCTCTGCTTTTGAATGGCAGCACTGCTTGAAAACCATGTCCCACTTCTAATTTCAGTCTGTGTGGATACGGACACCTTCCTGGTATCTTCAAATCGTCATCCACTCTCTATGCTGTGGCATGTGTAGTTTTATTCTTGCTTCCCATTGGTCGCCTGTAGCCATGCTTGAGCATTTTTGCTGTCTCTGAAAGCTAATCTGAGTTGTTTGACTCTTCTGGATTATGTGTACCTTTGTCATAAAATCTGTGTCTTGTAGTTATACTATGTCCAGGTGGCTGCTATTGAAGGCATGTTTGCTGTATCTATGCTTGAACACAAGTACCCTCGTCGTAGACGGCTAATGTTGCCCTTGAAATGCTACTTGTTAATCACTCTGATTAGAACATGAATGAAGAGTGTAAGGTATCTGAAAGGAAGTTTACCAGGCTTATTTTGATCTCTGCGAGGCAGCATATCAAGCTATGGGCTGTTATCATGACACGGGGTGTGGCGCACTAGATATTCTATATCCTTTAATTCCTTTGGTCTGTTGGAGAGGGGCCCCAGAGGTGTCCGTGCCCCCGGGCCCCCAAAGTGCTTAAGATGGTCCTGGGTACAACACCCATGCCCAGTTTTAGCACTAGTTGCAGTCAGGTGCGACTCAAATGCAGAGAAACTCTTCAAGGCCATGAGTCTTCCATACAGAAACACCTCTCCATCGTGCTAAGCGCCTTCCTATTCTAGAGGCGCTATACCAATAATAGCACACCTCTTGCTGCTGTAACAGCTTCTACTAAGCTGTGCTGTCCAAAGCCTTACTCTAGGGTGGAATAGTACCACGTTAGCATCAGGGAAGCAGAAGGGTTGAGTAAATCCCACATCCACCTGCCTGCACGTGACTTTGTGTCTCCTTTGCCGCCTTTCAGCAGCCTCGTTCTGGGAATCCTTGTCCGCTGCTGTCAGTCACGCATATTTGCACACACGCAGAGTAATGCGTGCATGCACAGTACTTCCAGCCCGCGCTGTTTGCATGTAGATCGCGCCGTTGTTTCATTGCACTTTGCACGCACCCTTCTTCTATCTTCTGCTCAAGTGGAGCATTTTTTGGCCCAATTATTTTAGAAACTCGAATGAGATTTCACTCAACAATACAGCGGTCTTTGGAGAAATGTGTGCAGCCTGGTGCTACAACCGACTGCCCATGGGACTAAAAGGAGCTCAGTATTTTTATTGGAAGGTGAAGGGGAAAAAAACAATGCACGTTGGCTGTTTTCTTGTGGTCAGTGAAGCTCTGCACGGTTTGCAGTTCATTCTTTCCTGGTATATCGATTGCTTTTTGTTTTAGCTAATTGCTTGCGGATTGGTTTAATTTCAGTAAGTAGGAGGGGATCCCTGTAGCCAGCAGAATAGAGTAAATGACCTTTCAATAAAGAAGCAACAGCTGCTGATCTAGCAGTGGGTGACACAATGGCTTAACTAAGCAAGGTGTGGGTCTGTGGCTCTTGTTATATATGCCTTTTATTGCATGTGCAGAGGATACGCTTGTGAGTGAAGCACTGGATAGTGTTTTAAGGTGGGCGAGGGGCGTAGGACATGTACGTGTTTTAACTTTGGCCTTCTTTCATCAACTAGAATGATAGGAATACTGTAGAAGTGACCAATGAAGATCAACCGGAAGCCACCCCATTCATAAAGGCGGGACTTCCTGTGTGAAGAAACTGCATAGAATGACTCCTAATGGAGCCGCCCCAGATCTCTCCTTCTAGAAAGGCAGGACTTCCTGTAACAAGCACCGAAGCCCATGTTCCCAGCCAGGATGAACAAATCCAGCCCAGGGTCCCAGAAGGCCACCCCTTTGTTGAAGAACTTCATCTCAGAAGTATCCGAGTAGGACCACCCTGAAGATGCCAGCGCTGACTGACCTGTTCCAGTGCCCAGCCCCTCCTGCAGATGGCACTGACTCCAAGCGAGGCAGGACAAACTAGCCCTTGTGCTCCAGGAGCCCAACATTTTGTTGAAGAACTTCTTCTCTGAGGTAGTTCAGTAGGGACACCCTCAAGAAGCCAACCTTGACTGAGAAGTGCCCACCCAGTCCTGTCAATGGAATCAACTCTGTGTGGTGTGACACTAGGGAGCCTGGAGCCCTGGTGCTACAGAGGTCCACCTATTTGTGGAGGTGGGCTTCATGTATACAATATCAGAGCAGTAAGAAAGCGTGTAAACAAGCTGCCACTGTCTAGCAGGAGCACACTCCCTGGGGCAATATCATAGAATGACAGTATTAACCACTCGCCAGATCTGACGGATTATGTGCAGCTGCCACGCCCACGTAGACAGCCCACCACACATCTTCTGAGATCACCAAACACACAGAACGTATTACGGGGGGGGTTGGAGGAAAACTGGTCAACAAAACACGGGGTGCCTCGGGCAGCTGTAAGACAAAAGCCAAGAATTGCAAAAGCAGGAGATGGGGACCAAGAACAACAGCTACCTGCCATTGGGACATGAAATCGGGGAAAGGAAAGCAGACCTGTAGGTAGCGGAACAGGGAAGGGAAGCAACCTAACTCTAGAGGGAAGTCAAGTCCAGCAAGCACTTGATGGAGATCCATAAACGCACCCGAATATTAGAGGCACACCAAAGTCCAACATATAATCCAAGGAAGTCTAGAAGCCGGCTGAAGAATCCACAAGTCCAGGAATCTAACAAGAAACTCCACCAATTCTATCAGGACAAACCGGCGCAAAAAGAGAGGTCAGGCCGAGTTTAGAAGAAAAAAAACTAGAAAAAGAACATCGAAGAGAGCTACACCGAAACTGCTCTTTCATAAACTGATACAAAACCTGTATTGCTGCCTTATTTAGGCACTTGGAAAGATATACATGTCTATTCCCAAATTGAAATGGCAACTAAGTGTGACAAAAAACAGACAAATCCATTCCAAAAGCTCAGATGCCTACCACACGGGACATTTAGGCACTAAGGGGTACAGTCATGGAAATTTGCGCAGAAATCCTGCAAGGGCCACATGCCAAGAAGGACACTGCACAAGACTTATTCCACGTATTCATGGAATCTATTCATGGAATCTACAGCGCAAAGTAACCGTATTTGCAAGTCATGCCCGCAACACCACTGACACGCCCACACACACATCATAAACAGCCAGAACAGCTACCTTTGCGTGCTCCCCCAGGCGCAAATACACACGCCCTTTAAACAGTGCATGGGTCCCCTGTGAGACGTTGTGCGATCGAATCCATGAATACGTCTCGTGCCACGCAATTGTGGGTGTGCAAGGGACTGCCTGCAGGCCGTCCCTCTGAACACCCACTGTTTTGCAAGTTCTTCCCCATTTTTGTTGTTCCGCCCCTTCCCAGCCCTCTGCACAAGCCACAACAACGCTTTGCTTGGAGTCTTTGAGCCAGCGCAAACTTTATGTAAATCCAGGAAAAGTATGGCACAGTCGATTCCGAGGAGGATTTGCACGTAGTTGCATGAACAAGCACCCTATTCTCTGTGCCGATAATTCCATGAATTGGTCCCTAAGAATGCTGGCATTGAAGTCCCGCTTCGACACATGCTGCTAAACTGCAGGACCAGGAAGACGCATTGGACAATGCGTCACCTCTGCTGACCCTGCCTTTTGGACCACTGACCAGCCCTACCTCGGGAAGCACCCGAGAGCCATGGAGGCAAAGGCAGGTAAGTGACACTGCACCACAATCACTAGATGCTTCACAGGGAACCTGATTTGCAACATCCCATTGGACACACTCTGAAAGGAGATCTTATCATGCTGTGTCGTGGGTGTCCCACAAATGTAAGTCCCCCCAGTGTTATTTAATGCAATGCTACGACCCTGCGGTTTGATTGCGGATTCTAAGACTACGTATCAACCAACTTCCTGTCTTGCTGTGACAGGATCAAGACTGAGGCTTCTGATGGAAAATAGGTTTTGTCTGACATACAAGTTGAAACATGTCCCTGAGACTGCAAAACATGTCATGACCTCATGTAAGCAGTTGGCCAGCACATATATGTCCATTTTGGAACCTTTTGAAAGAGTCTATGGTCCTCATTCTGACCCTGCCGGTCTGGAAACAAGGGTGCCGGTAAGCTTAAGTTTCTGGATTGGCATATTACCGGTCTGCCTGTCGGAGCTGCCTTGCCCGGCAGGTCAGACCCTGCCGGCCGCAGCGGCCACAGTAGGCAAACTGTTCACGGAAGCGGCAACACTGTTAAGAATGGTACCTGTGGTTCCGTGTCCCTATTCCCATAGAATCCCGTGGGACTCTATGGGAATGGGAACAATATTTTACCGGAGCCTGACTTTACAGGCCGCCGGGGTTGTAATCTCTCAGTGGCACCAGGAAGTCAGGCCCCGGTAAATATTAACTCGGTAGCACCGGCATGGTTACCACCGGACCCGTAATGAGGCCCAATGACATGACAAAGAGTGAAGAGCTTCGGCATTATTGTTTAAACTCGGGCCTGGTGTCCTTGTACATACCACTTTACCGTATTTGGACAAATGTTGTTGGGATTTTAAAATGTGAGGAAAAAATAAAAGTCTGCCTGAACATCTGCTGATGAATTAATTGTGTGTTATTAGTGATCTAAACTGAAATGAACATTGTGAAATGTATGCGTTTGTTTTCAAAATGGATTTGATTTTGTAATGCTTTTAAGTGTAAAGCTCATTGGTGCTAAACACGGTAAAATTAAATAAATACAAATAAGTCACTTTGGCCATGAACCATTTTTAAACGCAAGGCATGCCAGTGTGAAAAACATATACAGCAAGACATGAACCGAGTGTAATGTCTGAAATGTTGCACTTGGTGGCATGGGGTTCTTCTGTGATGGACATGCCATAGTTCACGCACTGCATTCTGGGACTACTAGATTTTGCTAATTTCTAGGGTAGCTTGAATGTATGTAAAGGCAGCTGTGAATGTTAACTTACTCCAACTCGGGAGATGCATGTCTTTAGGACAGTGGCAGTGTGAGTTTTTTTAATGTATACCCCTGCATCTTTTTCATATTTATTTTAGGGCAAGTTGTCAGAATCCTTCAGCTGTCAAAAAGACTTATAAGCCTATGCTGGGACAGGTTACCTTGGTCAAAGGAATGTCTATTGGTCAGTGGCCCTATGTCCTTTGGGACTCCTTCAGCCAGTGCTGCCTTTACAACCAATGTCATTTTGCATGCTGGGGCTTGTAGTCTTATGCTCTTAATGGTAAATGCTAAACTACAAGTATTATTAGCCAAAGAAATGTGGGAATGCAGAAATTGGCATACGTGCCATGGGACAACTTGGAAACTAGGAATTTGAAAAGGAGGTTTGCTGGTAACCCACCGGTAATTCCAGCAGGTTACCGGCAAACCCACCTTTCTGTCTGCCGCCTGATATTCCGGTATTACTGGGATATTACGGGTGGCGGAGTGACAGCAAGTCTCCATGGGACTCCATTAGGACTCCATGGGATGGAATTGCTGGAATCACCAGCACCGGTTCTATCAGTGCTGGTGCTTCTGGCATTTTTCTGCCGGTAGGGGCCTCAACTACCGGCACGTCAGGACTGCTGTAAGACCAGTGACCCTACCGGCACACTTGTGCTCTGACGTTCTGGAAAAAATACCAGTGCCAAAATTAGCTGCAATTTGTCCAGCATTTTTTCCAGACCAGCAAAGTTGTAATGAGCCCCATTGTGTCCCTAGGAAACCTCTACAATAGTACATTAATTAAACATGGATATTTTGGTGTTTCATATAACATGTGGATCTGCAAACTTTGACTCTCCTGAAGTTTATTTTAGTACAATTTGCCTCAGCCCTAACCATCATGGTCAATGGACAGCGATCATGAGAGTCAGTTTATGGACTACAATTCCCATTAGCCATAGTCAGCATGGTCAATAATAAGGCATCATGGTAAAGTGGCTATCAACATTGAGGGACAAAGCTCTGCACAACAGGGAACTATTAGAGTACTCCTGGATGCATGCTAGATTTATAAGGATTATTTACGGAAAAATAAAGATCATTAGATCCAAACAACACATCCACTTTCCCTCCTAATCTCCACGTATTTTACACTACAACTCTCATGATCCCCCTCTATAGACAATGCTGGCTAGAACTGATGGGAGTTGTAGTAAAAAATATCAGAAAAGCCAAAGGTTTCAAATTCCCTGACGTAGATCGAGAGCATTGAAAAAGTCTAGAATGGGCACAAAGGAACTCAGAGGCAGTTATCGGCAGAGGAGGGGTCTAAAACTGACTTAATGTGATCATGATATGATAGGTTATTTATAACACGCTTTATACCCAGAGGTTTCTAAGTGCAGACCCGGGGATCAAACCTGTGTTGCTCTGTGTCGTCTTGTCTTGTCCCCCTCCATAGCTCTCAACCATTTGTGTCACAAAGGCGGGTGAAATCACCCGATTTTGTTTTTGGTGGGTGAGACGCCCCCATGGGAATGAATGGGCGTGCAGGAGGCTTGGTGGGTGAGTCAGCCCTTTACAAGGCGGGTGACACCCGCCAAAAGCGTGTGAGTTGAGAGCTATGCCCCTCCCCCCAATAGAGTACAGGCAATCTGTGTAATCCTTCCTTGTCACAGGAAATGAATAGTTTTGTTTGTTATGTGGAGTTGAACTGTATAATCATTTGCAACTTTCTACACTAATGACTGGTGTAGTTTCTGATCCTTCTAGGGCGCTGTCCACACCTCAGAAGATAGAACGAAGAATAGACCCAAACCCTGGTTGTGTGGAAGATACAGACCCAATTATCATTTCTCTGTGAGGGAAGAGTATGCCGCACAGCTACAGAGGAGGAGAGACCTCCTCCTCATAGGTGTGGCAAGGAATATCTAGTGCATGCCCGACGTGGCTGGTCGAACCATGGACAATAGAGAGAGAGAGAGAGAGAGAGAGACCCGACCTCAAACCATTCCCCAAGGTGGGCCGAGAGATCCCAAACCCCAAGGCAGGGTGTGAGACCTGAGGCCCCAGGGAAGAGTGAAACCAGGAGATAAGTCACAAGTTTCATTGGTAGGGAAACCAAGAAGAATAGCGGGTATGGAGCTAGCAAGCAGATGGTTCCCAATGGTAGGAGAAAATCAGTGACTGAGGAAAAAAAGTGACCGAGCAAACCTAAGACTGACAAGCAACACCCAGCAGGTTAATCTTGAAGAGACACATGTACGTCTGTTTTAAACTGTGCCACAGGGCATTGAGCCCCTTTCTTTGGATAATAAAACTTCATGCTGGGGTCGGAAGCCAGACACCTTTGTTTCCTTTTTGCAGCGGCCCTTATTCTACTTTTGTTAAAGTTAGGCTTTCTGTGTTCACAGTTTTAGGGACAGCAATCCGGTTACAAAAGGTTTTATGGATGGTGGACTTAATTTTCTTTGTAGGACATCCCGATGAGTCCTTTCTTTTCTTTAGAAAACGGGCTAAGAAAGTTAGAGACAGTATAGGTTTTTGGGTATTCTAATAAAGAAGATTTTCCTTCAATAGGCTATGTGGTCCGTCTTCTGATTCTGATTTACCAGACTACCTATGCCCGATTATTGGACAAACAAACGCAAGATACAGAATGATGCAATTGAGCGTTTCAGGGTCCGACATTGACTCACCATACAAAACTGAAGTATAGTATGAAACGAGCTGCCAAAATTGTTAAATTAGTTGACACATATCTCTGCTGCCCATCTAATAAACATAGTGTACATAAAATGGCACGTTTAAGCAATGTCACACATTTGGCATTGATTGACAAATAGGTGTGATGAATCCTGCAGAGTCATTACAAAACTCCAGCCTAAAGTCTCCTCCCACAAGACCAGGGCAAGGTGGCCACTACCTGATCCTAACCCCTGGGGATGGAGTGTCACATAGGAGGAGATGGCTGTCAGGGGAATGTGATGACTCCGTTAGGAGGGACGCGGTATTTATCCTCTGCTAAGGATGAGATTTCCCTAATGCCTAATTATCTAATGGCATGTTGTCACTGTAAGGTTCCCTCTCACAGAATTACCCAAAGTGCCAAATATGAAGACCCTTTTAACAAACATGAAAATGCTACACATGGGGATCAGGAAGTTAATATTACAACTTCCAGTAGTGATGATTCTATCTTATGTTTAGATCTCAGATCCAAGGGAAAAACATCAACTCCTTTAAAATCCTCGCTTATGTGTACATCCTCTCAATCACCCAATCAGATTGGATTAATTAAATAAAGAACAAACAAGAACATTATGGACTTCAAGTCCCATAATGCTCTTAGTACTGAGACGAGGAAGAGGGGCTCAGAGTTGGTAAACTGTTGTGAGCTGTCTAGTTGTTATAATGAGCAACACCTGAGGGGGATCTTTAAATATTTAAAGGCCTCTCAGGTGCAGGCAAGGAAGAAGCAGCAGGGAGAAGCAGAAGCTGAGGTTGCCATTGTGTTGGCAACTGGATGCCGTGTAGAAGACATGGCAGAGCTCGGGACCCCTTGGTTACGCAAGGGGTGCGCAGCAGAAAGCAGTATTGAAGCCAGCCATCCCATGAGAGAGAGAAGCTCTCTACACACCGTGAACTGCTCCGATATTGGATTTTCACCAGAGAGCATACAGAGCTCCGATTGCTCCATTGACGGTCAGCATGAGTGGTGGCAGACTGACAGGAGCTGTCGGACACAGAGGAAGTCCCGGAGAATGAAGCAGCAATTCCGGCGAGTTAGAAGGAGATGCCAGGGCATAACGGTGAGTTGGCCTGAAGCAGGAGACCCCAGTGTTCTCCGAAGGAGACCGCTAGGTAATAATTATTATTTTGAATACCGAACAATTGAATTAAGGCAAACTGGGCTCAACTCTCCTACTAAGGGGTTCCAGGTAAGGGAACATTGTAACAGACATTGCCAAAGCCAAATGAAAGTGATAATAAAGCAAAATGGACACAACTCTCCTACGGTGGGATTTCAAATAGGGGGACATTGTAACCCACATTGTCAAATCCAGAGAAGACTGAGCGTGATACCAAGGGGTATCTGGTATTTCCATCGAAAACGTTTCTAACAAAACTTTTCCCATCAAATGTTTTGCAACAAATTATTTCCATCGAATGTATGTGTGTGTGGGATAAATGGTTAATATTGTTTGGGGTGGGGTTTCAATGGTAAAAAACAGGGGGTTTGGCGGGTGACACCCCAACAATATTGTTTTACTAAAAATGCATTTACCCCACATTTGATGGAAAAATGTGTTGCTAAACTTTCGATGGAAAAGGTTTTGTTGGAAACCTTTTCAATGTAAAGACCATAAACCATACCAAGGCAATTTGGACATAATACTCACAGAAAGAGATGGCCAGAGGGAGAAACTTGTAAACCACATTGCTATCAGCCAAAGGATTGTACAGATTGAACTCAAAGACCACAGGAGCAAAGCCCTCCTTGTAAAAGGAATCAAGGAACCATAACCTGCATTGCCTAAGGCAAACAGATCAGCAAGACAATCATTATCCTGTTGTGAAGTATCCATTTGGAAAAAGATTTAAGCTTATTGTGTTAGAAGTCAAAAGACTAACCAGAGAAGCAGTTGTTGGTTCATTTCTGCCCATTGATAATTCTAGTGTGGATAGTTTGGAACAAACCTTACCACAGAGAAACATTGTAGTAGTAGGAGTTTTATGCTGACAGGCGAGTGAACAAGGTAAGGGACATATTATAATTATTCCTGGCAGGCGAGTATACCAGGAAGAAGATGATTTAAATTACTGTGGTTGTGGTGGAAAAGATGTTTTAAATCCATCATCTTGTATTTGATTAACTGTTGCCTAACTGAGCCATCCCGACTAAAGCATTTCTTTTGAATGAGCCATCCTGAATAAAGTGTTACTTATAATGAAGAAGTATGATGTGCCAACCAGTGATTGACCTTTGGAGAAAAGAACACTTTCATTTGATTTCTGAATATGTTTGGAAAAATAGACTTTTTGTTTTACCAAACAGGAGGTTGTGGAAACAATAACAATTGCTTTGTAGTGTGAGCAAACCTTGGGAAGCAAGATAGTCACTTTGCCAAGTGAAAGGATGTATTGAATGGAAAAGACTGTGGGCCTGATTCACAGAACCATTTTACAATGGTGAAATCCCATTGGAAAATCAGGCCCTTTATACACTACATTGAGTAGAAATATGTTATTAAACTGAACTTTGTTCCAGAGAATCGTGAATTGATCCAGGGGAAGGGAATCCAACCCTGGTCACAAGGATTAATGTTTATAACTTTTGAGTTTGAATTTATATGTCATTTTGTGGAGTTTAAAACAGCCAAACAATTCCTGTATAATTTGAGTCACACTTTCATGGGTTTCCTCAACCAGTTTCCCACAGTTCTCAGGGTCGTTTTCTTTCTGATTCTCAGTTTCAGGTGTTAGCTCAAAACACGGAGTCTGTGGGTGAATTCTGAAAGTGGGGCAGTGAGTGGTGGGCCTTCCAAGATGGGGAGTCAGGGAGTGACACGAGGCTGTATAAATATGGGACAGAGTTCTCATTAGATTCCCCACTTCCTTCTTCTTTATCAGGTTTGGCTCCTCCAGCTACATGTTGCAATTACTCTCTCATCTCCCAAGGTCCGACCCTCTGGCTTTGATCCCACAAAGCTTTTTCCTCCATTAGCTACCTTTTTAATGATAGTCCTTTTCATCTTTGGGTCTACTGCCTTCTCTTCACCAGAATTCCCAGCTACTCCTCTCTGTACAACCTACTCCTGAAGTCATTTACTGGTCCTAGTTTCTGCATCTTCTCTTCCTTCTACTTCTTCCTGGAGGTTGCCCAATGATTCCCACTCAATTCTTACTGGCAGCACCTCTTTCAGATTCTGGACCTTTTTTCACTCCTCCGCTACATTCAACACATTCCCTACCCACTCTGCTTCACGCTCCTCTATTTCCTGTTCTTTCCTTAGCCATCCCTCATCACTATATTCTCGCACCAACTATCTCTTCCCATCTTCACATTTTTCACCCCATTGAGCCCCTCTGTTAGAACTCTTAAGGTCTTTCAACTCTCCCAAATTCTTCGCCCCTTTGGAAACCTTCCTCACAACCACCACATTTTTCAAATTCTCAGTGATCTCTTCCCCTTTTTGGATTTTCCTTTAGACAAACTCCTGGTTCCACCTTTTCCCAGCCCCTTAAGTTTCTTGACTCCACCCCTTTTGGGACTGCCTTTACCTAGCCTCCTAGGTCTTAACCCTGCTTCCTTCTATCTCAATCGTACCCCAACTTTCTGCGTATCTTCTCCAGTATCCTGCTCTCCACGGGCTCCAGGGGCTCGGCTCCATTCTCCTACCTTCAGCTCCTTCTACAACTTCTTATCTTTCTATCTCCAGCCAGCTCCAAATAAGCTTTTACTTCTACCTCCACCACCCATTGACTGTGCCCTGAATCTGTACCTTAAGCCTTCTGAGAGTGTAATGGGGATCAGGTGTGGTGGATCCTTATAGGAACTTGGGAAACATAGTTCTCTAATCCTGGACCACAGCTTTTAGAACCACGCCTGCCATATAGGAGTTCCTTTGCCCCTCTTTCACTTTATGCCTCTGGCATAAGAATGGGTGACTGTCCCTAGGATTCCCTTGTTCTATCTCTGGTTACCCTTTTCTTTTGATGGATTCAGGAGTGAATTCAGCACAAATACAGAAGGGGAGCCGAGAGTACCCACACTGCTGACTCTCTAGAAACACTGCTCCTCGATTTTCTTAAAGGGGACTGAGGAGCTACCATTATCATGTGACAAAGTACCCCTCTAGAGACCCCCATCATCCATCAACACAGTCAGGCAAGGTACTTTGTCACATACCTCTAACCCTTCCTTTAAGCTCCCCCCTGAAGAGGTAGTCAATGTCCCATGTGCCACACTCCACATGGTGTCCATAACTGAAGTGGTAATTACTACTTCTTAAGAGTCCCGTTTCCTATTCCTCCTCCTCCCAGTCTCTCTGTGCCAATCATGTTCGTCCTCTTTGGTTACACGTTTTCTTGTTGGGCCACTGCAACCAACTCGCGGTGCATCTTTTGGCTAAACACTACAGAAGGTCCCCCATCTCAATCTTGTTCTACGTCTGTCAAATATCCCTATGAGTCTCTCCAAGGAGCAGGCTCCCATGCTCCTCTTCCATACCGTCACCCTCTCCCAAGGGGCTTCCTTTTTAATGTTCCCAGGAGTGATCCTGTCGGTAAGGCTTCCTCTGCACAATCCTCCTCAAAAAAAGTATGTGCTTATCAGCTCTTCATAGCTTCTCCAGCAGGCCATTGCCCAGGCTGGCTTGCCACCCAGTAGCTTAGGATTCTCCACTACCTGGTGATTTGAAGGCCTCTGCTACTTTGGTGATGCTGAAGGCTGAAGGCTGAAAGTGATTTCTGTCTTCTGATGTCCCTTCAGAAGAAGTTCTCCCAGAAGAGATTAGCAGTCTCACAGGTTTCCCAGTAGATCAGGAGAGAGCCATGCTGCTAGTGGGGGATAGCAGACTCAATGATCTGGGTGTTATCTTGCAGTACTTGTCTGTGTCTGAAGTTTAAATATTCTGGCTTTTCCTTGGGGCTGCGTGAGCTGACACTCCCACCATGGCATCAATTGTGAGCTCTCTCGGCCTTTTGCTGCACACAGGTTTTTAGAAGTGTCCAACTGGTGCCCTCTGCTGCAGCTCAGGTAGTTCAGTTAGGTTGGGAAAACGTTTCAATGGTGTGCCCAATCGGTAAAACAGTGTTAGAGCACCTCCCAGTGGTGACTGTGTGTTTGTTGCTGACCGTGTGTCTCTGGGCCTTGCATCTTCCCTTAGAAGGCTTTGAGTAACTGGGATCTCTGCCTTCTGATTTTCTGGATTTACTGTGTTCTTACACTTCCTCTGTGATCACAGATTCTCGCTGATAAAGCAACCAATGACCTCCACTTTGACGGGCTCCGCAGGAACACTTCATCTTGAATTTCATAACTACAGTTATCTTGAGTCAATGTGCTCCTTTGCTGGCCCCACCATCCACCAATGCCGTCAGGCAGGGCACTTTGTCAAAGGGATGCCTACATGTTTCAGCCTCTAAATGCTTTCACCAGGACCTAATACAATGTCATCCTCAGAAATACCAAAATGTGTACATCTTCTTTGAGTTCATTTGATTGCTGAATGAGTTCAACAAATGTGTGTTATGAAAAATATTTGCTGAAGGAATTGTAATCAAGATGCCCACGTGGTCATCTCCCTCACCAATCATGCATCAGATTGGTACGTTGTCTCGTGCAAACACATTTCTGAATCAGTCCAAAGTCTGCCTGCAGCTATTACCCCTATAGTGTCTCAGTTTAATCTGAAAGCTCCAAGCAATCTATAGAGCTCCTTTCTGATAGGAAGGTCTGTCAGACCAGTGAGAAGAATGCACACGGTGCGCTTTCTGATATCAAAACCTGAATGCCGCAGCTACATTGCTCATGTTTTCTGATGATAAGTTAGTACTGTACTAAAATGCCACAACACCGACATGCCCAGGGAAAGCTGACACAGGCTCCTGTTATGGGTCAGTGTAGTGGTGAGTCCAGTAACCCGGTATGTGTGATTCGTAACCTTAGGCATGGCAATGATATTCTCCTGTTTCGATCAATGACGTAACTTGATTAATAAATAGAACTGTTCAGTAATATTCAAAATGTTAAGTGTTCATTATGGCGTTAATCCTCTATTCTAAGGGCTTTGCTATTTGCCCTAGTTATCGGACCAAGCAAAGCGAGGGCGGATAACGAGGGCTCCGGGCCGTTACCACCGTTCCAGTCCTTGGAATGGGGTATTACAGCTATTAGCACCCGGGTTGCCAAAGCGGTAACCAGGGGTGCTAAAAAAAAAAGTATTTTTCTTCGTTCAACGGGACACTGTGCGTGTCTGGCTGAACAAAGGAAAAGGAAGCAGTGCTTCATATGAAGCCCCTCTTCCCTCTCCATGGCGGCCTGCAGGAGCAGAGAGGAGCAGAGAGGAAGTTGCGGCGCTGGTGGAGAGTGCCGCAGCTGCAGAAATACATTAAGTGGGAGGTGGGGAGGGGGAAAAAACAAAAAAAAATGGATGGCGGGTGGGGGGAAGATGGCAGTGGGGGGAGCCGGCTGTCAGGCGAGATGGAACGTGGGCTTTTACCGGCGGTTCAAGACCACGTTCCTACCGCCTTATTGGCCGTCTCCCCCGGCAGGTTGCTAATGTGTTCTAAAGCATTATACATTTCCATAGCAATTTAAGCGTGCATAACAATATCCTAACGTACTATCAAATTTTGGATTTCAATCTTTGAAAGGTTAATGGTACCGAATGGACATCTTGGCCTGTACGGGTAGTCCGTTCGACACGTGCATGTGGCCTTAGTGGTGTTGTTGATCAATTTGAGTGTACAATATGCACCCTAAAAAATGTCATTGTTTTTTTATATTGCGCTTCATGGGACCTGGTATCCAACCCGTGCTGTGCGGTATAGTCTTGTTTTCAAGACTAGTGCGTTGCCCCTGATCTGTCCTCCCGGCCCACCCGAAAAAAGATCTAAGTTGGAGACACCCATAGCATCAAATGATACAGATTCTTTTTAGGAGCTGCAAGAGATCAGGGTTTCAAACCCTATCCTTTACTTTGAGAATCTCTTTAAAATCTATATTTTGACAGGAGTAATACTGTAAACCTCTAGCACTCAAGAGAATGGAGGTGGGACGCGGCCTGCAAGGACCAACAATGAATTAGGGAATATGTCCCGGGAGGATAGCTCAGCGGCAACGTGCTCACCTTGGAAAAAAGACGAAACAACACAGGTTCAATCCCCGTGTCCATGCTTAAAAAATAAAACATAGCGCGTTATAAATACGCAACTAAGGGACATATTCTTGTAACAGCGCCTCGATGCCCCCGAGCTGTGTGAGTTCTTTAAACATGTAAATAAATACAAATATATACATAATGATTCTGTAAGGTTTTGAAGTTGTTTAATAGTTGTACACTTAATGCAGTATTTATAATCCACGACTACTGATTTCTAATAGGTCAAAGGTTTCACAAGGTTGCTGCTTGTGAAAAACTGGAGTCAAAGGTTACGTGATGTTACTTCCAGATCGGTGGGTGAAAGGGTGTGTAATGTCTCTTCTGCCAAGGTGTGTTGTAAAGCGCACAGCTGTCATTGGACGTCAGTCGGCCTCTGTGGATGTGTTTTGGTGCACACAAAAAAAGAGCACGTTGAAGTTCTTTTGGTTGATTGTAGAACGCTTGTCAAGTGAAATGTAGCTTTGTAACACAAACCATGCACACGTATCAGATGGGCGCCCCGCCACAGTAGGCTCCACATGTAAAGCACGCCCCTGGAGGCTTTGCCACTAAACAGATGCTGGGCCTTGTTCTTTCTATGTGCGTCCAGGACAAACGTCCTGGCATTAAACCTATCCGATGCGGTCGGTTCCCAAAAGCCTGTTTCACTTCCGGATTTGCTGCACAAATAGCATTATCGCAATTCAATCACTTTCACGTGGTCAGCGGGAGCTTTTGGGCTTAAACAGATGGAGGGCTGCCCTGTTCCAGTGCCTGCACGCAGAGTAGGTTGCGCGCAGTGGCCTAGCACAAAATGTGGCGGATCCTCTGCAAGCCCTACTAAGGGCCCTCCCCCCCACTGCCCCTGGGCCACCTCCCTAGGGATGGGCAGCATGGGGCCTCCTGCACCACAGGGGCTGAGGAGGCCCCCGTTACGCCAGTGGTCGCGCATAGGCGTACGGCACCATTTCCCGCTGTCCTTCCCTTAGTCCTTTCCTCTAACCCCCACATAACGCTAGCTCCCCTCAAACGCTACAGAACTGTTGTTTACGAATAGGATATATGATGTGAGGTTATGGTGATGGTTGAACATAAGAAAACACTTGGCATTCAATTAGTGTTGGAAGCTGCGCCACCTTGATTCTGAACCGCCGTTGAGCAGCCCATGAGCATGAGATGAGTTTGTATATCACAGATAACTAATTTAGAGCAACAAGTTCTCTTGGAGGTTTTCAAGACATATGATAAACATGTTATATAGGCTGTGTGTAGCTTATGATGGAAGAAATGTAACATACCCGTGAACACGTTCCATGAAGAACATTTTTATTATACATTCAATCCCCAAACCTAAATAACAGGTGCTTGTTCTACAGTGGAAACTCTAGGGTTCCCAGCAAAACTGCACATAGGATGCTGTGTGCCGCAAACCTGTAACACAAATGCCTTTAAGATATATGGAGGAGAGCAGACTCCATAGAATAAGGTATTACAAAAAGAACAGCGTTCCCAAAAGTCAGAACAAATAAGAATGAATAAGCGGAAAAAAGGCTCCACTCATTCAGGAGAGAAAGAAAAAGGTCCATAAGTCCAGCAAAAAGTGCATGGGGTCTTACTGTGAGAGGGGATGAAGCATAAAATGGATACATCTCCCTAACACTAGGCTCAAACATCCACTGTGACCATAACCGCAGGGAAGTCAGCAGGGACGTCAATTTCAAAATGCCAGGGGTTGCGAAAGTGACATCACACAACCCTTTACCTCTGATGACATCACCGGAATTGATGTCATTTGACCCCACCCCAAAGTGCCATCATGGGAAGCGATTGAACATGACCTTTTACCCTTCAACAAAACAAGAAGTGACATCACATAGCATTGTTTCTAAGTAAACTGCAAACAATATGGTTACGATATCACTGTAAAGTGATACACATTTCATGCAAGAATGGATCATGATATGTATCGTTAATATCACTGTGTATAGGCCCATATTACCATATCACTGTGAATGCAAGCAGACATCCAATGCCAAATGATAATGATGTGTTATTATATAGCACTTATGCTTAAGCACTTCATATAGAAAAATATACATACAATATCACCCAACCTGTGTTGGTACTCATTAATCAACCAAAAGCAGGATGAATTGACCTTGCTGGAAGTCGAACATGCAGATCACACACACATTGCAGAAGCCAGTGCTCAACGCACTGAAGTATCTTACCGGCTATAGCTATCATAAAAACAGCCACTCCAGAAACAAAGAGCCACATGCTGCTGGCCTCAGCCCATGAGCCTCAATCTAAAAAACAAAAAAAACAAAAAAGAAAATGTTTTTTTTAAATTTTATTTTAGGGGTTAGCAAGGGAGACCACAGGAGTATCAAGGAAGACCTCAGGGGTCACAGTTGTGACCCCTGGCGACCCCTAAATGAAGTCCATGGAAGGCAGCCCAGACCTAGAGAGGAGGTGAAATGGGTCCACGAACCACAGCCAAGAATTATATGATATGATATGGCATTTATAACGCGCCTATACCCAAGTGTTTCAAGGCGCGACGAGGCAAGGAAGGGGGAACAGAGGGAAGACAGACAACGATCCTACTAGGCCAGGTGTCATTCTGATTACGCAAGTGCATGTGAAGGGGCAAGGGGGACAGTGCATTACAAGGGATAAGAATAAATAACAATAATAAAAGTAAGGCCAGCAGGTGGCAAGTGCAGGCATCAGGTGTCAAGTGCTGGTAGTGGGACTGTAGGGATAAAGAAACAGTCACCAAGTGTGGTGTTTGCCAGGAAGGCAGTGCAGGTGTGCGACTGGGGGGAGGTGACCTGGGCCAGAGATCAGGGGATGGCCATGTAACCATTACAGTTTCAGCTTGGAGGTCAGCAGGGGAGAGGAGGAGAAAAAGCAGAAGCAAAGCGAAAGGTTTTGAGGTGATTCCGGAACCAGAGATGGTTCTCCTAAAGTTTCAGGGAGGCAGGGAGGCTGTTCCAGAGGGAGGCCCGAGCTGAGGAAAGAGATCTACCACCAACTCATTGCTTGGAGAAGTGACTAACCCTGAGGGAGTTGGAGGCGGATGAGCGAAGAGCTCGAGAAGGAAGATATTTAGCAAGAGAGAGTTGAAGTTATTGAGGCCCCACAGGCCTTGTGGACAATGTAGAGGGTTTTGAACTTAATGCTCACAGCCACTGGGAGCCAGTGCAGAGATTTCAGTCCTGGAGAGATACGATCCCTGGGCTTGAGGCCAAGGACAAGTCTCGCAGTCCTGTTCTGGATGAGTTGCAGAGGGCGGAGAGTAGAGGCAGGAAGATTTAGAAAGAGGCTGTTGCAATTGTCCAGCCTAGAGAGAATCAGAGGTCTGGAGACAGTGAGCTTCTGGGCGAGAAGTGCCAGGGATTGGTTGAACAGCCAGGGAGAGAGGTTAGACCCCTGGGGGACACCACAGGTTCAGAAAAAGATAGCAGAGAGGAAGGACCCAAGGGCCTGACTGGTGATGCCCAGTTTATCATGGAGACTTTTGAGCAGGATGGCATGGTTGTCTGTGTCAAAGGCGGAAGAGAGATCAAGCAAGATGAGCACACAGGGGGTGTTAGAATCAAGGTTAGAGAGCAGGTCTTCATGGATGCTCAGGAGAGCAGTTTCCGTGCTTCTGCTAGCTCTGAAGCCAGACTGATGTTCATGAACGCAACCAACAGATTCAGTGTGGAGATTGAGCTGGGAGATAGCCAGCTTTTCAAAAAGTTTGCCCGGGAAGGGAGTGATGGAGATTAGTTAGCCGGGCAGGAGGGGTCGGCAGAGGGTTTCTTAAGAAGAGGTGAACAAGGTAGTGCTTCAGGGGGGGATGGGAATACCCCAGTGGTGAAGGAGTGATTGCAGAAGTCGGCCAAGGCAGGAGCCAGGGAGTCGATGTGGTCCTTAATGGTTTTGGAGGAACAGGGGTGAACCTGTTTGGATGAGACTTTCATAGATCAGACTTGTCTAGAAACCTTGTCAGTGGAGAACAGGGGAAAGGCAGAGAAGGAGGGATGAGAGGTGGCTGCAGAAGGGCCAGAGAAAGAGCAGTGAGTAGAGGGAGGGAGGGAGGGGAGAGGAGGAGAGTGAGGACAAGATGTCCTGGGTTTTAGAGATGAGGTTTGAAGCCAGTGCCGTGCAGAGGGACTGGCAAGGGACGGGAGAGGTTGAGATGCTGGTAAATACCATTAAACAGCAACCAAAGAGTCACACCAGAGGCTCCACCAAAACAACCAACTTACTAACCCATCTCTCCTTCCTGATCCTCCAACTTTACTAGTGCCACAACACTAGACTATGAGCTTGCCACACTACGCATAAACACACCAAAAATCAATGTAATGTTCACACCCCACCATCTCTCTGAGATTCTGGAAGCACACCTAGAGGGAACCCCCACCACTGACACATAGGCCATAAAACCGTCAACTAGACAATTACCAACACACCAACACAACTAGATAGTCGTACACCGCCAGATACATACAACTCTGGACTCCTTATGGATACAACTAACCAGTACGCACAACCACAACCCACCTAACATCACATGGCACACACACACCAACGCAAACACTAGCATACATCCAAGGCGCTGAATCTTACCCATACGGTTTCAACACACAGGGCCTTCTGAACCAACTCCCACATGCAAAACAACACTCACAGATGCCAGTTCCTCCTGGTTCTGAACACATCCTCTTATCCTATCCCCACTAACACCCCCATGCATCCCCTCTCTTGCAGAGCCACGCAACCACCTGGAGACTGCCCATGGGTGGTAGCGGTGCACGGAACTAAGTCAACATAACATAAATACCCTTAGGAATCTCAATATCCCAATACCACTAAACACCACCGCTTCTCCATCATCACTTGCTCCTGCATCTCATCTTGAGATTTCTATAATGCAGACCATGTTCCATCTTGGTAGATGTCCTCAGTACTGCCTTTACTTCATTGTTGTCCTCATGTATATGGATTCCTAAGGGATCTGACACTTTTCAAAAGCTGCAAAAGAAATGGCAGATTCAATGAGAAGTCATAACATCTCCATCCGCATCAAAATTGGGAGAAGGCGGTGTGGATTTCTATGGATGAGCAGATCAGGGTGGCAAATCTGTAAATTGGGGATCAGTGATCTGTGGTAAATCAGAATTAGGAGACAAACAAGACGTCATGTTTGTAGCTGTGAGATTTTATTAAAAGAAATAAGACCTGTCCTGTCTCTGCTTCTAAGAAAGGGTGTTTGTCAGGATGACTTACGATCAAATCCGATCCTACATCCAAAATCTAATCTGACTATCGTCTAACTCTACAACTAATGGACAAATAAACACAAGGTTAACCAGAAGCATCTGTAAGGTATTCTCCCTTATCTTTGGCAATGGTGTCTGGTGCTCTAGGGTCTCTCAGTTCACATGTCCGATTGCACAGTTCAGAGTGTCTCTTTAGTTTTTCTCTTTTTTGGGTGGTGTTTAATCCTGGCCCCACCCAAATGTCTTTATATCTTCTCTCAGATAATCTACCCAGTTGTACAGTTCTCACTTCAGGACTGCCCAATGTCTCTGTGGTCTTTCTCGCCAACTTTGGTAACAGTCTCTGTTTCTTTGGATTGGGTTGGATTGGGTTGTGCTTTCTCAATTCTGAATTATATGGCTGTTTGTCCCACCTTGGGTTATCTGTCGGTTCTCCCTGCCTGGGATGCTTCTTTGTGTACACCTTGCCTTGGGGCCTGCTTCTCACATCCCCTCTTGAAATATTGTATTTCTCAACCCGCCTTGGGGTCTCTCAGGTCTCGTCCCAACTTGGGATCTCTTGGTTTTCCCCCTGGCTTGGGCTTTCGTCCCTCTTGTCCCAGTTTGGGGAACTCAACCTTTCACCCTGGCTTAGTGTTCCTCGATTCTCACTCCGACGTGTGATTTGGTATTGCTTGCCATTCCTTGCATAGCTGTAATGTCCTCCCTATCATGGGATTTGGTTTCTAATGCTCCACTTTGGGTTCTTGTGCTTCTCACCCCCTCTTAGGGTATAGTATTTCTCACCCCTCCTTGAGGTCTCCGGGTTTCCACCCCTGCTTGGGGTACTCTCTCCATCTTAGTGTTGGGAACTTTGGCTTCCTACCCCAGCATGATATTTCTTCTCCCTGACTCTGGGTTGTGGCTGCTTGATTCACAACCCGGCTTTGGGAACTTTCTCTCTCACCCCGGGTTGGGGCTGCTTCTCTCTTTCCAAGGCTTGGGGCACTTTCTCTATCCCCCCTGCTTGGAGTCTCAGGTTTCACACACCCTCTTCGTGTCAGTTTGGTTGTGACCCACGCTGGGCCTGACTGATTCTCACCCTGCCCTGTGGTCTCGCATCTCATACCCCTTTTTGGGATATCTGGTCTCTCAGTCCCTCTTGGGCTATTTGGTTGCTCAGTCACTCTTGAGCTCATTGGTTTTTCAGCCCGGCTTGGGCTATTTTGTTCTTCGGCCCCTCTTGGCCTATTCGGTTGCTCATCCCTTCCTGGGGTATAGCAAGGCCTGTCTGCCCTCCTCCCAGTTCCCTGTACACACCACGTATCCTGATTGCTGTGGCGGCATTCCTCAGAAGAGGTGGTCTCCTCGGCAGATAGGAAGCACAGTTCCAGTTTCTCCTAGGTCTTCCCTGTCGTTTCGTTGACGTTGGTGCTTCAGTCAGCTCATGACAGGACTTTGGTGTCGAGTCCAGCAGGTGCCGGTCATATACATTCTATATGGTTGCATCTCTGTTTGTTGGGCAGGGCCGAGCTTCTCCAGCTCCTGGCCTAATAACAGGCAGCAGCACTCCGCAGGATATCTTGCTCCTCTGCTTACCACGCCTCGATGGGTATGTTCCCGTTTTTGCTTTGCTTCACCGGTATGCAGCTCTCTCACTCTGGATTCCGCTTCCTCTCTGTGTCGGTCTAATGGGATCGTTATGTTGCTCCCTGTAATGGATAAGCCATTGGTCCTGCGCTTCAGACAAGGATGGCACAAATAGTCAGATACAAGCATGGCAACAACACAGAGGGCCTCATTACGAGTTAGGAGGCAGCCATGGAGCTATTAGCTCCATGGCTGCCTCCAAAACCGGGCTCCTTTTCCGGGTTCCTGCAATGGGGATTTACCGGGTCATTCCGACATAGGAGGACCCGGTAAGTCCTCCTTGCAGGAACCATTCCCCATTCCTATTTGAGCCCCCATAGAATTACTCATTCTGTAATCCACCCATTCTGAGCCCATCCATAATAATTCCATGCATGAAGCACTCTTGGGCAACTGTATGCACCCCAAGATCCCTCTTGGGGAATAATACAATGGAAGCGAGCAGAGAGGGGAGTCAGGAGTGTGGATAACTAGGAGAAGAAGAGGCCCTGACTGTGTGGTGAGGAGGAAAGCAGAAGAGAGAGTGAAGCAGAGGTCGAGAAGAGTGAGGGAGGATCAGAGGTGATGGAAGAGGAAAGGGATTCGAAGGAGGGAAAACGATGAGTGAGATGGGAGACAGAGGAGTGGAGGTGAGAGGAGCGTAGGTGATGAAGGGAGCAAGAGGGTACGAGGCGGGGAGCAGCAGCGAGGGAAGAGGGAGTAAGGGGAACACAGTGAGGTGAAAAAGGCCAAGATCTGAGAACAGAGGGAGAAACTATGGACCGGGGTTGAAAGCCTGTGATGGAAATGTTCGAGGGAGAAAATACTGAAGATTATTGTTCCAAAATGACCTTCAGTCTTTTCTCCCCTGAACATTTCTGACTTGGCCCCCACCGACACCAAATCCCACACTCCCAACCCCCTACCGACCTTGTGGCTGCTGACTCGCGGTGTCCCCGCAACGACTGTTCTCTTTCACTTGCGTGATTGGGAACTAGTGCTGCAGGTTCCTTTCCGTTTTCTTTTTTTTTTCTTTTCGGGATCCGCTGCAGGGGACACTTCTGCAAACCCCACTAACAATATAGTGAACAAGGGTGCAGGGCACACACCCGCAGTCTCCGCCACCGAATGGGGTATTTGGTTGGACTTTTTGGCCGTTCTGTATTTTTGAACGGATGAAATGCAGCCAAATCTCCCATTCAGTCTTTTTACCTCAAACATTTTGGATGATTCCAGAAAATAGAGGTGATGGATTATTGACATTAATAATGGAGGTAGAGAAATCGAAAAAGAGGAGGAGGGGGTAGAAGGGAACAGAGGAGGTTAATAGGAAAGGGTGGGGGATAAGAGAGAATAAATCAGAGGGGTCATTAAAGGAGATAGCAGGAAAAGAGGGATGAGCAGAGGAATAAAGGAGGGGAACAAAAACTGTGGTGGATCGGGGAGGAAGCAAGAAGAAAGAAAGAGCAGCAAAGAGAGGAGGAAGAGAGAAACAAGAGTAAAGGACAAAGGGAAAGCTAGAAAGCCAGGAAGGGGTGCAGAGAAATGAGATGAACAAATTAACAAGGGGTATGAGATAAAGTACCAAGGTCCTTGATCCTAGTCAGAATAAGGGAGTGTGGAAACCCTTTACCACACTCCTGAAAGCGTGGAGGTTACACCTGCAAAGCAGTCCAATAGTGGTACATGACTGCAGGTTAAGCACAGCCACTCGGGGGTCATGTACTTGTGAAAGAGTCTGATGCCAGTGCCCTGTAAAGATGACCCCATGCGTCGGGGGTACTGTTACCAGGTACATGAACAATCCAAAAGAGACAAGGTGACATCCTCACAAGATGATGGAGAAGCCAAGAAAGACCCTTCAAAATATGAATAAAAAGGACTTGGTAGAATAAAACCCGTAGACTTCAAGTAACTTGTTTTCCCAATAGGAGGTTAGACCATTCTGGGCAGGGGGGTAAGTGCTGAGGTCCTAAGAAAGAATGATTAAGTTGTATCCATCTTAAATCCCACCCTATGGGCATAGTTAAACCTAACCCTTTGACTAGTTCTTTTGTACATAATAAATGCACTTTTGGCTTGAAGTTGTCTATTCAACAAGGACAGTGGATAGAAAATGGAGGGAATAG
Source organism: Ambystoma mexicanum (assembly GCF_040938575.1). NCBI lineage: Eukaryota > Metazoa > Chordata > Amphibia > Caudata > Ambystomatidae > Ambystoma > Ambystoma mexicanum. Next base: position 1,421,022,713 of record NC_090931.1, on the reverse strand, counting down.
TTGGATAATTCGGGACTGTAAATTCAATGTAATTGATATGGTATATTATGTTGTGTTGTGTTAAATATTTATATTGTACCCATCACCACAGTGTTCTTTTTTTTTCTCCACTAAGTCTTGTCCATACAATAGTAGCAATAGCGTATTAGTACCCGGCAGGGGCGTAGGAGACTCATAAAATATGGGGGGGACAGGGGGAACCTTGGGGACTTTGCTTCATTTATTTATTTATTGTGTTTTAATAAAAGAACTCGACTTTTCACAACATTAAAATTGCAGTACATATTAAATTACATATATCATCACTGTATAAAACAAGAGAAAAGAAAACAGAAGAAAATTAAGGAAAAGAAAAGCAGTTCAGAGTATAAACTCCTCCCAGCGATGGACATTTAGAGAGATCTTTTATAATACTCTCACCTGCGTTTTAAGTGCAGATGCTTTATGGAGTTTGGCCAACCCGTCCTATCCTATTCCACTTGAACCCTCAATGATGGAACATGAGTATACCCCTGTACAGCAGTGTATGAGCTGCAATCGTACCTCGGCACCAGGGTATTCACTGGATTTACACGGATAGCGGAACAAGTGTTTTTGTGAATCTCGAGGCTCTGCTTTATTTTTTCTGGGTCACCCAGATGGGTTATGGTGGCCTCTATTAAAACTTGTCTACAACTCATTATTCAGCTGGAGGTGGGTAGCAAAAATGCAGTTGCATCCCTATGTTAAAACAAGCGTTGGCAAAGCGAACCGTTTGGGCTTTAATGTAGGCATGGAAAAGGCACTTGCCAAGCACCTCCATAGTGGCATTAGGTACCCACTGATAGTGGCAGCTGCAACATGGTGCAAGCACCTGGACATTTAATGGAAGTGCCTGGCAAATGCCCAATACATATACACAAGCAAACTCTTGCCATTGCTGGTTTTCACCAAGACTTCAGTGAAGGAAATGCATAGTACTAATAGAGTCGCTGAAGGCATCCCTGGATAAGACATTTGTAATACACCAGTAGTATGTTCCCAGCTCCAATTAAGTTATTAACTGCACAGGGCTTTGTAGTAAACATCCCTAAGTCATTGGCTTTATCTGAACCAGAACTGGCACTTCACGTACCCTTTATAGATCATTCTAGTGATTAAAGGAATAGGTTATGGCGTAATATGAGTCTGCAGCCTGCATGGCATCTATACACCAAAAACCCATGAAGGTTGCTAAAATGGCCCAAATAACATGATGCTATGTCGCAAGGCAAGATGCCACACACCCTGGCACCAGTTCCCACTACAGGAAATATCAGAGGTGAATATATACCTCAGTTATGGTTAGTCCTGACTTCAGACCTTGACTGTCTTTTCCTGGATAGGAACCAGACAGGAATGCAGATGACACAGGGGCTTTGGGAGAGCGCCGAGCCTGAGCTCCCACGTTCCCTCTAATATATCCTCCCCATGCCGGCCGGCACCTCAGAGAGGAGGGCAACTGTGTGTATTATCAGGCCCAATCAATGTGCAGATAGATATGGTGTAGTGTATATATCTGCAATTATTTCAACAAAAGACTTCTAATCATCTTCGTGCAGGCCCCATGAGCATGGATCAAGCGTTAGAAGAAGACGCATTCATGACTGCACCCTTTATCTGGGAACATGAGGCGAGGCACCATTCCTCCTTGTACAAATCTCCCCTCTGTACCCTTCTCTACTCCACATTCTCATCTGCTGTACACGCTTTTCTCCCAAGTCCCTTCCCTGCACCCCACACCAAGTCACTCCTCTGACACACTGCCCTCTGCACTTTCTCATTTGTCTGTACTTCTCTCTCATTTGCCAATCCCGAAGCACCTACTATGCCATTTCCACCCTAAACCACTCTCCCTGTGTTCTGGTCTTTCCTGGACCCCTCTCTCCCCAGCACACCCTTGTCACCCCGTGCTGCAAATCATCCCTATCTTTCATCTGCACTCTCTTCTTGTTCCCATCTCTCCCCTCCCTTGCTCCTCTCTTTTTCTGTCCTCTGCACCCTTTCTACCCTTTTTCACTTTGCAGTCCCACATTCTACTGCACCCCAGTCCCTCGCTTCCCATTCCCCCATGGCCACAACCTCACACAACTCTCATCTGTACACTTACTCAGCACGTTCTCCTCAGTCCTCAGAACACCCTCAATATACTGGCCTACATTTCACAGGTTGTCTCTTGCACGCCTTGCATGACCAAACACTCCATATAGCTTCTCAGAATAAGCTGGAACAGGCCTGCCTGATCCATGACCTTGAAAGGGCCCATTGATACCTGCAAGCATTAACTCTTAAGAAATAGTCAGGAGCATGGATATTTGGAAGGGGGGACAGACACAGAAGTCACAAAATCCACGTACTATCAAGGCTCTACCCCGAAAATCTGATCGCATTGCAACCACTCAAGTATACTGACAGAAACAGCCAGTATGGGCACCAACAAATGGTTTATTTAGGGCAGGGACAGAGTTCAGGTTCCATCTCCTTAAAAAAAGCAATACATAATATATTAAACAGTGTTGTGCCTGGCATTTGTGTAGAAACTGCATGTACATGTCAATACTGCTAGGAAAGATTTCCATTTATGTGTAATTTTCCCTCCAGTTGTGTACCCCCCAACTTTTTTGATGCTGTTTAACACCATAGTCTGACTTGTTGCAACTTTTCTGCAACATGTAAAAAGTGCACAATGTACCTTCCAGTACAATGCACTTGGGTCTCTTAGTCATTTCCAAAGGCCCGAAATACTCTCAAAAGAATTTGTAGGAGATGTGCAGATGTTTCACGGACAGGGCTGGTAGCAGCATATCTTTTCATATGGTTTTAACCCTTTGCTGCCAGGTAAACTGCGATTACCGCGTTTGGCACAAATAGGTGGCCTGGCTCCAAAATGGCCATGCCACAAAGTTCTTTGTCCTGTTCTTTGGCCATCTTGCCCCTTCGCCTTCCCCAGGTTTAGCCTACCTGGGTCAGTCCTTATTTGGGCGTACATTTTCCTGTAAAACGCCAAGCTTTCGCTGGCTTCTGCATGCCTTGTGTGTGTGCCTCCAGGATGTGGGCTGGGGTGTCTGTCCCCAATACACATCCTGGGTGCCAGAGAGTCTGGAGTGCTGTGAATGCCTGGGACCACCGTGGTCCGTGATTGGTCCACGTATGGTATGCCTCAATGTGAGCAGATCTCCCATTGGGTCCTCTTTGTTTTGGCACAAAGGAGATTCTGGATAAGAGAAGCCCCCCAACCATGTCGCTCTATGGAGTTCTCACTGAACGAAGGATAGGATCCAAGTATCCTGAAGCTAAGAAGCTGAGTCGAGGAACCGCTGGTGACCCGCTGGAAGGTTTGGCACCCGGAGCCCGTTGTCGTCCCGTGCGACCCCTCTGCATCTGGTCGTCCTAGAAGGTCTGCGAAGATGCTTCAACCCATTGGAATAGTTGGACCAACTATTCTCGACACCTTCACCAAAACCTGCAAGTAAGCCTTCTCAGAAGTGTCCCTGGGCCAACCAGTGGGCTGACCAGCTTACGCAGAACCTTTCCTCTGTCTCCGCTGCCGTTTTGAGGAGGCCTTCATAACTTCATATACTACTAGCTCTGTGTTCACGGCACCCTCACACCAAATTTCGTACACTTGGCATTCCCAGGTCTGAAGTGAGACGAGTGCGCTAGAACCGGAGCATACACGGTTACCGTGTCGCCCAGCTGTGGTGACGATCTTTGCAGGTGCGCTGCATTTGTGCCCCTCCTGCCCCTGAAGCCTGCTGCAGTGAAACTGGCCTGATCCATCCATCAGGAGTGGAGAAATCACAACTGTCCCGTTTGGGAATCAGCGCTGTACCTTCGTTGTTGAAAGCAGCAGAGCCGCCAAATTGCCGCACTTGAACCTGCAACTGAAGTGGACTCGACTGCCGAAGTTTGGTCCAGAGTACACCAGGGGTCAGTGAGTAATCGCACCCCTAACCGGTGGCCCCTACCGCCTCCATCCATTTTTATGTACAAGTGGCCCCTGGGGGCCCCTCTCCTTTCCACTGCTAGTGTGAACTAGCAAACTATTCCCAACTCTTGGAATCGACTCAGCCCTCAAGTGGAGACCCTCCTCGAATAATGGGAACCTATTCATCACCTCACCCACCTACCTGAGCTTCTAGAGACCCCTGAAGAGATCCCGTTTTGCCCATTGGAACTAGTGCGTGCGCTTGCATTGTCTGTACTTTTGAGCATTAGCCTCCTCTTTTCTTAGGGATCTGACTGCCTCTTAGTTAGGAGTGTGTTGGATGTAGAAGGGGCTAAAGACTATTTGCACTGCCTGTTTCCTTCCCCTTTAGGTTGTGGACCCATTTCGTGCTTTAACCCTTTAGACCCCATTGGTCTTGTATATTTGTATTTTGATAGTTATGTGTTGGTCTAAATAGTATTACTGTGATTTGATTGTGTGTTTGAAATTCAATGGCCTTGAAGTACATGTATATGTATTTGTTATATATCTACACCTGACTGAGAGTGATTTGTAAGTGCCCTTTACTCTGTGTGCTCATTGAGGTCTTTCATTCACCCCCACCCCTCGTGAGACCTAGTCCTGACGCCGCCAGCCTACCTTGATTGGTCTGGCTTGTCCAGAAGGTTACCCTGTTCCAAGAAACTAGGTTGGTCTCCTGAACCTCTTCCCACCAGGTCAGAGTTCAGAAATCCATCTTAACAAATACCAGCTCCCATTGTGCACCCTTGATCCTCCGCTGTATCAGTGAATGGCCTTCGTATTTTGTTTGTGCGGCCTTGCAAGCCCGTGTTGGCCAATGCTTGGAGCTTAAATGTGAGCCCTGGCTGCCCAACAGTAAGGAACGAACAAAGAGCTATTCCAATGTAATGTTCCTCTTTGGCAGGGACACCCTTTCATGAAATGAAAAACCTGAGGGCGGCAGGGCCTCAGGTTTTTCAATTCATGAAAGTGAAGTGTGCCATCGTCAGATATGCAGTTTCTAAACACGCATGGTGCGTTGCAAACTGATCAGGGAATCCTGGCCTCTTAAAGTTTCATCATGAAACATTAAGAAGCCGGGATTCCCATCAGTTTTGCAACACGCTGCACGTGTTTAGAAACTATATATCTGACGTTGGCAGTGGCACATTCCCTTTGATAAATCCTCCCCATGCCGCCCTGCACCTGGGATAGGGGGGGCCACACCACTTGACTTACCTTACGGTAGCTGAGGTCTCAGGTGGAGGTCGAGTCGCAGTCGGACTCAGAGTCTCTCTCACTCTGTCTCCCTCGATAGCATACGCTATCCCAGAGTCATTGGAGCATGGGTCGCTGCCTGGCTTCTCCTTCATTCTGGAAAAATGAAGGCTGACGCTGCGCAGCAGTGCACTGCGCAGGCAGGGCATTTGCTGTTTGTTCTCCGGCCTGGGCACGTTCATTATGTGCAAGTGCGGGGCACCGCAACAGAAGTTGCAGACAGTCTACTTTTAACTTTTGCAAGCTGACATTGTATTTTACATGCTGCAGATACTTGCCTGGTGTTCCAGGGACAGCTAAACCACCTGTCCCTTCAAGATGGCCGAATTCAGATGTTGGTAGTGGTGATCCCATTAAAATCAAATTAGATCACATATATTCTGGCAGTAATGAGGGATTTCTAGTCCGCCCACCCCTTTCTAGATTATGAAAAACCATTGGCTTTTCGTGAGGGTGAAGCTGATCCCAAGGAGGGTGCCGGCGGCACCCCTCAAACAAGGTTGATGTTAGAGGTGTGGTGCTTTTTATTTTGCGCTTTGCGTAAACACATTTTGGAGAAATCTTTATTATATTTTTACAAGTTTGTCAGGGGTGCAATGAAGCCATTCTAGTCGGCACCATTTGAGAATTGCCTTAAGTACTACATTGTAGGAAGCCTGCACATGTTTATCTTCCCCATTTCAATGTCTCTCATTTTACTGTTCTAAGCGAGATAAAGGGCTCCGTTGGGCACATGTGACATGTGATTGACTCCTTCTCTTCTCTACTGGTCTTTAAAATGGACCTGTGTTTAATAATGGCCTCCTGTGTGCATCACCTATGTACAGTGGCTGCCACATAGGTTTATGATTTATAAAACCCATGCATTCATACATTACACAATTCCATGGCAGACATTTGATGGCAGTCAGAAGAACAGAAGGCACACCCAACACGTAACTGACCCAGCCCTAGCACAGTCTCAGAAGTACCAGCATCTATAATACTTCTGGAATATTACAAATCAGTTTTTCTTTTACTACCCGCAGAAAGAAACATGTACGCACCAGACCCACCTGACCCGCGACTGCCTTTATTCCCCCAGCTCCGCCTTACGACGACAGCATAAGAAATGCATGCATTTCAAAATTATGCGACCCCCCTCCATCTACCAGTGCTGTGCTGCAGTTCCATTATCCCCTCCCCCCTGCTCTCTCCTGTACAAGGCAGCATATGCTGGTTCTAAAAATATTGGACTGAGTATTGTATAGTGCCAGGAATATACAAAAGCGCTACAATATCACCACGAGGGGAACAGTTTTTCTTTTGGGACTAGGCTCGTCTTTCAAGGTGAATAATTTGTTATCAAAATGCTTCCAAAAATATCTCACAGGAGAAGACACAGAGTGTCGGCATGGCGACTGATGTGACCAAGAAAGGACAGCAACGCTGACACAGCAGCCTGGCAACAAAATCGCACCCTGGCATTGACCGGCCGAGGGAGTAGGCGCTTCCATGGCAGTAGCACGTGCAGCTCTCCATGTAGAGGTGATGGGTGGCATCACTGCAGTGGAAGGGAGGTATAGGGCGCACGTGTGCCACTGTGGCACTGCATACAGCGGGGAGCGGTGGGTGAGGCATCAGCGCTCAGATACCTGAGGGTTCGTAGCGCTATATAAGTGCCAAATTATTATTATTATTATTATTATCATCATTATTATTATTATTATTATTATTATTATTATTATTATTATTATTATTATTATTATTATTATCTTGTGTGGAAGTGCATGCATTGTGACCAAGGGGTGAAGGGAGGAGGCAGGTCCGGCAATGGGGCATTGCCACATTAGGTTGAAAGGAGTCGGAGGGGTGTGTGTTCTGGCATTATATGCGCTTGATGGGGGAGAGAAAGGGTATGTTTTCACACAGTACATGTAGTGGGGGGTGCAGTGAAATAGATGGGCTGTGTTTTGTCACTGCATTCAAGTGTTAAAGGGAGTTAGGGTGCTTGTGTTCTGGGGTGCTTTCTTTAGGCATTGCATGCATTATGTTGGGGAGTGCGGGTCATCTAACAATGCATGCATTGGGGGATGAATGTTATATGGCGTGTGTGCTGGCACTGCATGCATTGTGGAAAGAAAGGTGGGTTTTGTTGGGACACTGAATGCAGTGATAAAAATACGTTGTGGTCTGCCACTGCATGCAAGCAAGGAAGATAGAGCGATTGTGAATGAGGGCAGTCAGCAATGTGCCCCCCCTTCCTCGCCACAGCCCTTAACCCAGGACTACAGTGACAGACATCGGATGAAAAGGTGTGCGTGCTCTGGCACTGTGTGTACTGGGCAGCAGGGAGAAAACCTGGCGTACTCTGTCACTGTGGGCGAGGGGCAGGGGAGTTCTGGTCCTGGACCCAGTGAGGTGTTTTATGGCACCGCAGGGCAGAGTTGGACTGGCACAAGAAATAGGCCCGGACACCGAAAAAAAGTGGCGCACCCCTCGCCTCAAAAAAGTGCTCCAGCCCTCGCCTCACGACCCTTGACCAATGATAACATCACCAGAAGTGATGTCATTTGACCCCACCCTAAAGTGACATCCCGGGAAGCGATGAAACATGACCTTTCACCCCTTGAAACCCCTTGACAAAACAGTAAGTGGCATCAAATAGCATTGTTCTTAAGTACACTACGAAAAATATGGTTATAATTTACATGGTTGTGATATACATTTCATACAAGAATACATCACTATATGTATCATTAATATCTGTGTGCATAGATCTATATTGTAAAAATACTGTGAATGCAGGTAGACGCCCAAGGCCAAATGATAATATGTTATTGTATAGCACTTATGCTTAAGTTCTTTTTTATATAACAAATATGCATACAAGATCACCCAACCTGTGTTGGTACTCATTTATAGACCTAAGAAGGATGAAAGGCTGAGATGGCCTTGCTGGGATGCGAACCTGCAAATCACACACACACATCTCAGCAGCGAACGCTCAACCCACTGAGCTATCATATTGGCTATAGTAAAATGAGCAATTATTCTGTAGTGGATACCATTAATTGGTAACTGAGATTTAACAGCAGACCAGTTAAATTCATCTGCAAAATAATAGGTTTTTGTTCAAATCTTTTTTTTAAAACTTTTTTCAAACAGGCCCAAGTTTGGCCAGAAACCGGCCCCACTCCCCAGGGACGATTTTGGCCCAGCCACGGGCCGAGAGGCTAATTCAACCCTGCCGCATGAAACACACACACGTGGCATTGAGGTGAAGGCGCTAGAGACACACATTCTGGGGGGGATAAAAGCTATTATATCCCCCCCACTTAAAATTGTGGGGGGGATTTGTCCCCCCATCCCCTCATGTCCTACGCCCATGGTACCTGGCGAGGGGTGGGGGGTTTCATCAGTGATGACATCACGTATCTGGGGTGTTTGTTTTTGTTCGGTGACGTATTAATTTTAAGCTGAGGACTTCATATGGTTATACTACATTGGAACCATGATACACATACTAATAATTTACTGTGCATGTAGAGCTTGACCTTGCACTATAAACCCGAAGTTCTTTTCCCTAGTGTTAGCCCTGAGGTCATAATGCACATACATGGAACGAGAAGCAGGTCCCACACAGATAATACACTTCTAAAGAAACTGATATGCTTCAATTTATCATTGTACTACATAAACATACCATTTTAAGAATATTTTAGTTCTATGATCCATACTGCATTCATTGTTTCTCTTTATGTATTATTTGATTGCTGTGTTTACACAAAAACTTCAGTACAAAGGTTTTTTTTCAATAGGCACCCTTTACGTGACATGGAGTAGTTTATTAAAAGGCTACTGATCACCTTTGATATACTATAAATGACCCTGTAAGCGGTACCCCTTATACAGATGTTCCATTTGCTTTGTTACACAGTAGAAATATCATGTGATGTCATTGATGATGTTATTTATGATGTCATATTTGATGTCCTGGGTGTTAGTGTTAGCAGTGCATGGTGGTGGTGCAAATTACTGTTCCATAGCTTGGAAAGACCCAAAAAGACCACCAAAAAAAAATGAATGGGAGATTTGACTACATTTCGACTGTAAGAAGGGGGTGGGGAGCAAGGGGATAGTCAGGGGAGAGAAAACCAAAAGTTATTTTCAGTAAAATAACTTTCAGTCTTTTCTCCTTCGAACATTTCAGCTTCGGTTTAATCACAGTAAATATCATAGCTTACCATTACTGCCGAATTCCGGGTTTTTCAATTTTACTTCTAACCATTATGTCCCTTTAAAAATGTTTTTTCACTTCATTTGATAGGTTTGTCTTACGTAACCATAGCGCCCCTTTAACAATGTTTTTTTCACTGAATTTCATAGGTTTATACGAGTAATAATAATAATAATAATAATAATAATAAATAATAATACTTTTAATATTAATTATTATAATTGTATTTGTGTAACTTACCCATAATGTCCCTTTAACAAAGTATTTTCACTGAATTCCATAGGTTTTTATTAGTGCACCTTAACCATAACGTCCCTTTAACGTTTTTTCAGTGAATTTCGTAGGTTTTTATTAGTGAAAATGTTTCATGATGTTACATCACCATATAAGTTATTAATAATTCCTCTTTTAAAATATATGAAAGAACTATAAACCTCCTTTAACAAACATATTTTTTTCAACGCATACTGATGTCTGTCGTTATCAGTAGCGGGTGCGTTGGATGCAAGTCATGTTTGAATTGCCTAGGGCATGAGGCTCGACCATGACCCCAGCCCCACCAAACCACCAATACAATAATCATATAACTTAGCCGCCACTTGACAGAATCCATTCAAACTTTGCATAAACATTTAAGGTTGGGTCTATAATCTGTTTGCAAACATTTGTGCAGATTCATCAAACAGCACCAAGGTTATAATCCATCTACAAATGTTGAGATACCCCCTCTAATTTTGCCCCCTCTTGACAAAATCCCACCAACCTTTGCAAAAACATTCAAAGTTGGATCTAAAAGGTTTTTGAAAATATGTATGCAGAGTTGATATTGCAAAATGCCATCCAATAACTGTGTTTCACTGACCCTATAATGCAGAAATATGCAGTGATGTCCGCAAACTTTGTCAAGTTCGGGAACATCCCAGCAATGCCCCGAACATCCGAGATGTTTGGAGACTTCGGAGAAGGAAAAACACCCGATATTTGGCTTTTTATGTCCATATGCCACCCCATCCTCATTTCCCCTCACCCCCACAGAGATTGTTTCATTAGTTTGACAAGTGTATTGTTGGGGATTGGTAGATTAATGCGTGAGCAATTAGTTATGGGACAATTGCTCGCACAGTTTTTCTCATATATTGGTGCATATATATGTGGCGGATGGGTATAGGTAAGTGATTAATGTAGGAGGAACAGGGGGGCTGCACTGGGTCTCCCCTCGCTTATATGTGTGGCAAAATCAAGCAGTAAAAAAAACATTCAACCAAATCTCCTGCGACCAAATGGATGCGCAGTAATCGCCCAAAACCGCAATGTTGTGTTGTTTATATTTTTTTACTGCAATGTTCGCGGATTATGGGCACAGATCAAAAATCCAACATGGGGTCCCTTTCCAAGGTTTTCAAACAGCTCACATTTTTAATTGACCAATCAGCGGGCATGTAAGATGTGGGCAAGTGTCACACGGCTCTCGGATTGGTCCAGAAGTGTCCACAGACACCAAATCAGGTAGTGAGTCGGCGGACCGGATGTAGATATAACTTTTTTTTTACCTGCTTTTCGGCATTTTAGAAATATCTACTGGACGGATTTACACAAAATTTGCAAAAGCACGCTTTGAGGACCAAGCCACCACTCATTGCATATGTTTGGTGCAAATCCGTCGAGCGGTTTGGGCTGTAGGCATGAGCAAATAAATGTTCCATTATGTCTATGAGGATTTCAAATGTTTTGGGACCCCCTTATAACTTTCCCCCCTCTTAACGAAACTGCACCACCTTTGCAAAATGATGTGGAGTGGGCCATATATTTATTTTGCAACGTTTGTGTTACGCTCACCTGGTGTCTGCAGAGGCGTTGGGGCACGGTTGCAGCCCTCCCTGAACTTGAATCACCCCCTTCAGGCCTCTCCCTCAGTAGAAAAGCTGTGAACGGTGGTACGTGGTGATACTGCTCATGTGAATTATGGAAGATAAGCTCTCCGTCCTGCTACTTCTGGCAGGGGCGCGTTGAATGGGATCTAGTTCCTTCACTGATCCCTGATAAGGATTAATCCAGTCCAGCTGCGACTATGCTTCTCCTTATGATTGATATGTCTTTCTTGAGCTCTTGTGATGCTGTTCATTCTGTTTAATGTCTTTATATGTTGCTCCTATATGTCGCTCCTTTTTATGCCCGCAATAATGTCTCTCTTCTGTTTTCTTCTCTTAGATGGAAATGCGGCTTCAATGCAGCTGTGAGAAGTGAGACGCGGCCGGATGGAAGATGGATGCTACTGCAATGTTCTACAGCATGTAAGTGATGGTTTGAGTAAAAGCGTGAAGTATGGCGAAGCGCAACCTTAAACTGAATGTTTTTTCGATGTCTAATCTTATATTCTGTTTTTCCTTGCACGCGCTGCTGTCGACGATTGAGCGTGTCGTGCTACGGTGCCAAGATGAAGATTACGGCATTCCAGAAAGTGTAAAGATGAATACTTGGTTTGCAAAAGAGATGTACAGGTAAGAACAGCTTGCCCCAGTTGGTAAGTATGCTGGCAGGAAGCAGGATGTCCAGGAAGCAGGATCTTCAAAGGTAAGTCTGACCTCAGGCGACGGTGTGCGTTACGCTGCTTGCAAGTGCAGAATAACGTGAAGCATCTGTCTTGAGGATCGGGGTAGCTTATATAGTTGAGATTGTGGGCACGCCCATTAGGGCCAGTTTAGCAGCCACACTCTGCCACTCCTAAAGAGTGAGCATGCGCCAAGGCAATCCATTAGCAGCCACGCCCAAGAATACATTTGGGGCTGGTTAATGGATGGAATTTTCAAGATTAATGCATCCTGCTTAATGGATGAAATGTTCAAGGTTAATGCATCTGAAGTGCTATGTCCATAATAAAAGCTTTTTGGTGTTAAATGGATGTTCTTGTTTACTTTCGTTCATGAGCCTGGTGCCAAAGGTGCCAGGAAAGAGTCCACCCAGGTCTCCTGTGCATGCAACCACTGTATGCCTGTGCCCCTGACTTCATGACCATGACAGCACTCCCCCTCAAGGCCCCTCTCAAGGGTGGTTCTCCTCCCGGTCCTGATTTGTGGGAGTATTGCGATGGAACTGTCTGATTAAACGCGGAGCATGGACGTGTTCACTGGATTCCCAAGTTCGGTCTTGAGGTCTGTAACCTTTCCAGTCAATTAGGTAATACAATTTTGATCGAACCACCTAGGTGTCCATGATGGATTTGACTTCATATTCTGGTTCCCCATCTATTACTTCGGGCTCTGGCAGAGAACTTAACCTTGTATTGGATTTCATTGGTTTTAGGAGAGAGACATGAAATACGGGGTGAATTTTCATGTGGGATGGTAACGCCAATTTCATGGACACGGGATTGAATATGGACTTTATAGTATAGGGGCCCAGGTATCTTAGGCGGAAAGCTCTTGGCCCCTTCAGGGGAATATATTTGGATGTTAACCACACCTTTTCTTCAATCTGGTAGGTGGGAGCTTTCTTCCGATGTCGATCAGCAAACAGGTTTTGTCTTTCCTTAGCCTTGGTCAGATGCTCTGTCGCCTCCTTAAGAACCCGAGTGATGATTTTATGCAAGGTTTTTTTTATGGCTGGCATTTCCAGGGTATGGGGTGGATCAAATACTGATGTCCTCGGATGTCTTCCATGCACAGTGTAGAAAGGAGTTTGCCCTGTGCTTGTGTGAACTGAGTTGTTGTATGCATACTCATCTATCCAGAGTATATTTTTCCAAGAATCCTCAGACTGTAGGAACATACACCTAAGATATTGCTCTAAAGTTTGGTTGTTTTTTTCAGTTTGCCCATCAGTTTGAGGGTGATGGCTCGTGGACAACTGATGATCGATTTTGGCAATCGTACAACACTTTCTCCAAAAGGCAGAAACAAATTGAGTTCCGCGATCAGATACTAATATTGATGGAAATCCATGCAATCGAACAATTTGCTCTAGGAACCCAGAAGCGAGAGTTGAAGCAGTTGGGAGTCCCTTCAGAGGGATGAAATGGGCCACTTTGGAAAATAAATCCACAACGACTAATATGGTGTTGTATCCATTGCAGGGTGGAAGATCCGTGATGAAGTCCATCGACAGGGTATGCCAAGGTGCTGGCAGAACTGTTAGGGGATGTAGTAAGCCAGCGGGGTTCTGTTTCTGAGATTGTGTTGTGCACAGACACCACAGGTTTCAATAAATTGGGCAATATCTTTTCACCAGGTTGACCATCAGTAGTTTTGTTTTAACTTAGCCTGAGTTTTGGCTATTCCTGGGTGTCCTTCCACTAATGAATCGTGGTCATTTGTGATGATTTGCTTTTGCAGTTCTTGGTCTTGGACATAAAATCGTCCTTGGAAATATGGTAGATTGTCTACGATGGTGTACTGGTCACCTTTTAACAGCCATTCCTGTTGTGTCGATTGATCCATCGGGGATTGAAAACTGGTTCTTTGGTCATCTACAAACGTGGTGGCAGCTATTCTGGTTTGAATCCTTTCCTCAGGAATTATGGCCACAGGGTCGGATGCTGTAAAAGCCTCTTTTTCCTCACTCATGTGTGATAGAGCATCTGCTTTCCCATTGCGTAATCCAGGTCTATAAGTAATGATAAAAACATATTCCACGAAAAAGAGAGCCCAACGAAGTTGATGCAAGGATTGTGCTTTGTCAGTTTTCAAGTGTTGCAAGTTACGGTGGTCCGTGATGACAGTGACCAAATGTCTCGCCCCAAGATGGTAATGTCTCCAGGCCTTGAATGCTGCTTTAATCGCCAGTAATTCCTTGTCTGTGATTGCATAGTTCAACTCAGGGGCTGAAAATGTGTGGGACCAGAATGCAACGAGGTGTAGTTGTCCTGTTTCAGGGTCTCGTTGTGACAGTACTGCTCCCATGGCTATTTTTGAAGCATCTGTCTCAACTATGTAAGGCAAGTCTGGTCGTGGGTGTCGAAGGACTGGTGCTATAGCGAATGCTAGTTTCAACTTCTGGAAGGCTTCTTCAGCTTCTGTCAACCAATGGAACTTTTGATTTTTCTTTAACAAGGAGGTAATTGGATGTACAATTTGTGAAAACCCAAGTATAAACCGACAGTGAAAGTTGGTGAATCCGAGCACACTTTGCACTCCTTTTATGGATGTTGGTGAGGGCCATTGGAGGATTGCATCCACCTTTCGTGTATCCATATGTACGCCTTGTGGTGTGAGCATGAAACCGAGAAACTCAACCTTGGTTAGATGGAAAAAACATTTTTCCAACTTGGCATACAATTGGTGTTGTCGAAGCTTCTCTAAGACTGCCTGGACATGGCCTACATGTTCTTCCATGAATTTGAGTAGATAAGAATGTGGTCAATGTAAACAAGAGTGCAAACGTCCAGTAGTTCACAGAGTACATCATTCATGCTGCGGGGCATTGCATAGTCCGAAAGGCATGACCTGGTATTCAAAGAGGCCGTACTTCATGCGGAAGGCCGTTTTCCACTCGTCTCCCTCTTTTACTCTTACAAGATGGTATGCTCCTCTTAAATCCAGTTTTGTGTAGATTTGAGCATGTTTCACTTGGTCCAGGCGCTGTGGTATAAGTGTTAAAGGATATCGATTTTTTACTGTGATCTGATTGATGGCTCTACAGTTGATGCACGTTTTTAGGTCCCCCTCCTTTTTAGGCATGAAGAATAAGGGCAAGGAGGCCAGTGACTTGGACGGACAAATGAAACCGTTCACCAGGTACTGATCCAGGTAAGTTCTAAGATGCTGATTGTCCTGTTCTGTCAGAGCGTAAATTCGACTGCAAGGGATCTGGGCTCCAGGTACAAGATCTATTTGACAATCATAGGGTTTGTGCGGGGGCAGAACTTTGGCTTGATCTTTTTTGAAGACATCCTGGTAATATTGGTATTCAAGTGGGAAGGAGCTGATGAGGCCCAACACGATTCCTTTCTTCGGTTTCAGATTGGTGTCATTTTTTTTGTAACATGTGTCGGCACAATCATGAGGAAATGTCAGAACTCGTTTTTGCCAGTCGATACTAGGATTGTGGGTCTCCAGCCAGGCTTTCCCAATATCATCTGGAATGAGGAGCACCAATGAGATGGAAAGTAATGTCCTCTTGATGCCCGTCCTGACACAGAAGCTTGACTTTCTCGGTGTATTGTTTTACCGAGCCAGATGATAGCTGAGAACCATCCAAAGCAGTGACTTTTTCCAATTTCTGCTTCTGTCAGAGAGGATGCCTATTCGGAGAGCCAAATCTTGGTCAATGTAGTTACCCAAAGCTCCACAATCAATATATGCCTCCAAGGCATGTATTTTTGATGGTTGCTTGTGATTCACCAAAAAACTGGAAGGACTAGATGTGAGGTCTTTACGGATTCCTTTTTTATGCTCGACAAGCGGACCCCTACACTTGCCGGGCATTGGCGTTTCCCAAGTTCTGTTCTTCTTCTTCATCAGTTTTGTCTGTTACACCAACCGTTTTCTTGGGTGGTTTTACCGGGCAGTCGAGGAGGACGTGACCTACTTGTCCACAATATACGCAAAGCTGTTGTTGTCTTCTTTTTTCCATTTCTGCTTTGGTAAGGGGACTTCGTAATCCACCAATTTGCATTGACTCAGACTGTTCATGTGGTTTAGTCTGATTCTCACAAGGTCATATGTAAACTGAGCGTCCCTCTGATCTAGCTCAATCCATTTTCCGATTCTGCAACCTATGATCGAGTTGCACCATCAGGTCTATGTAGCCCGCACACCTCTCAGGGGGATTCAACACTTGCGCCAACACATCCTTATATTCTCCACGTAACCCTCGGTAAAATAGTGTAGTCCTCTTATCTTCTGGCCAGTTGGTCTGGGCTATGACCGATTGAAGGTTGCAATATAGGTTAATAGATCTTGACTCCCTGTCTAAGTGACAACAACTTGTTGTCCAGAGCTTGTCCTTGAGTATGAAGGGCAAACAATTACTCAATCTCATGTTGGAAATTCCCAAAGTTCCAGACTAAAGGGTCATCTTGATTTACCAAAGGTATAGACCAGTCCGCTGCACTGCCTCCTAAATACGAGAGTACAAACGCCACTTTGGCTTGGTCATTAGGAAAGGCTCCTGGTCTGAACAAGAAATGAAGGTGACATTGGTTCATAAATACAGCAAACTTGTTTAAGTCGCCGATGAAGCGTTTGGGAGGGGCTAGAGGCACTGCTCCTGGAAGAACTACCTGGACCGGTGTTGATTGTTGTGGTGTGGAAGAATGAGAAGAATGGGTCACTCCAGGCATTGGAACCTGTCCTGCTTGTAGCATTTGTCTTGCCAATTTGTCAGTTTGTTCTCGAGTTACAATAAGATCCCTCCATAATGCATTGGTTTCTTGTCTTGAAGCATGTACTTCAGCCCGCAATTCTCCTAGTAAGAGGACTAACTGATCTGTTTCTGAAGTTTCCCTAACGCCCAGGCAGAAAATATTGGAGGCTTTGCGTTCTGTTACGCTCCTCTGGCCTCTGCAGAGACATTGGGGCACGGTTTCAGCCATACCTGAACTTGAATCACCCCCTTTAGGCCTCTCCCTCAGTAGAAAAGCTGTGAGCGGTGGTACGTGGTGATACTGCTCCTGTGAATTACGGAAGATAAGCTCTCCATCCTGCTACTTCTGGCAGGAGCGTGTCGAATGGGATCTAGTTCCTTCACTGATCCCTGATAAGGATTAGTCCACTCCAGCTGCAACTATGCTTCTCCTTATGATTGGTATGTCTTTCTTGAGCTCTTGTGATGCAGTTTGTTCTGTTTAATGTCTTTATATGTCGCTCCTATATGTTGCTCCTTTTTATGCCCGCAATATTATCTCTCTTCTGTTTTCTTCCCTTAGATGGAAATGCAGCCTCAATGCAGCTGTGAGACGCGAGACGCGGCTAGATGGAAGATGGATGCTACAACAATTTACAACAGCAGGTAAGTGATGGTTTAAGGAAAAGCGCGAAGTATGGCAAAGCGCAATCTTAGATGGAGCGTGTCGTGCTGCGGTGCCAAGATGAAGATTTCAACGTTCCGGAAAGTGTAAAAATGAATACTTGGTTCACCGCAGAGATGTACAGATAAGAACAGCTTCCCCCAGTTGGTAAGTATGCTGGCAGGAAGCAGGATGTCCAGGAAGCAGGATCTTCAAAGGTAAGTCTGACCTCAGGCGACAGTGAGCATTACGCTGCTTGCAAGTGCAGAATAACGGAAGCGTCTGTCTTGAGGATCGGGACCAGTTTACCAGCCACACCCTTCCACTCCTAGAGAGTGAGCACGTGCAAAGGCAATCCATTAGCAGCCACACCCAAGAATACACTTGGGGCTGCTTAATGGATGGAATGTTCAAGGTTAATGCATCTGAAGTGTTATGTCCATAATAAAAGCTTTTTGGTGTTAAATGGATGTTCTTGTTTACTTTTGTTCATGAGCCTGGCGCCAAAGGCACCAGGACAGTGTCCACCCAAGTCTCCTGTGCATGCGACCCCTGCATGCCTGTGCCCCTGACTTCATGACCATGACAGTTTTATGAGTATCCGTCAAATAGCATCACAGTTATAAGCCCCCCAAAAACTGCTCTTCATATGGGTTGAGCAACTTAACAATAACTACAGGGACGCTACCGCAGGCCCTGTAATACTGAATTGGATTTGGATGACCTCTGTCAACGCTGCTTCACTGCTCTTGAATTTGCTCTTTAGTTAGTACTGCCCCTTAAGGTGGACACACTAGAATTGTATTGTTTTAATGTATTGAATCTAGGTGCATCACTGAACATACTCAATGTATTGAATCTCGGTGCAATTTTGAGGACAGCTGATGTATTGAATCTAGGTGCACTTTTGAGTACAGCCATTGTATTGAATCTAGGTGTAATTTTGAGGACAGCCAATGATTAAATCCAGGTGCAATTTAGAGGGCAGACAATGAATTGATTGTAGGTGCAGGCGGCTGGAGGACAGCCATTATATAAAATCTAGGTGTAATTCTGAGGACAACCAGCGTATTGAATCTAGGTACAATTCTGAGGACAGCCAATGTATTGATTCTAGGTGGAATTTTGAGGACAGCCATTCTATTGAATCTAGGTGCAATTTTGAGGACAGCCAATGCATTGAATCTAGGTACATTTTGAGCTTAGCCAATTTCTGATTATGGTCAATTGTTTTAATTCAGCCACATAGATTGGGTACACTGCCACAAATTTGACTTGAGCTAGCCACGGTTCTTAAGCTCTAGCGTGACGTTCAAATCAGCCACTGCTTGTTAATTTTAGCTGGATATCTGAATTAACCACTGCACGCAAATTAGCAAGACGTTCAAGATAGCCACCATTTGGTAACTTTTAGTAGCATTTCTGACTACTGCCAATGTTTTGAATCTAGATGCATTTCTGATTGCTGCCAATGTTTTGAATCTGGATGCATTTCTGATTGCTGCCAATGTTTTGAATCTAGATGCATTTCGGATTGCTGCCAATGTTTGAAATTTAGATGCATTTCTGACTGCTGCCAATATTTTGAATCTAGATGCATTTCTGATTGTTGCCAATGTTTTGAATCTAGGTGCCTTTCTGATTACTACCAATGTTTGGAATCTATACACATTTCAGATAACTGCCAATGAGTATGTCAGCTACATAGATGAGGTATCCACTGTCCCAACTTTGACTTGCTATTTGAGCTAACCACTGTTTTTAAGTTCTGGCGAGATGCTTCAAATTGGCCACTACATGTTATTTTCAAGTGGATATGTGAATTAGCCACTGCACCCAAAGTTAACAAGATGTTTCAATCAGCCACTGCCTATTCATTTTAGCTGGATATCTGTGTTAGCCACTGAGCCCATAGTTAGCAAGACTTTCAAGTTAGCCACTGCTTCTTAAGTTTTAGAGTCCCTGCCACATATATAAAATCAAGAAGCCAGCAACAGCAGCCAAATATGTATCACACTCCATGCTTATGGAAGATAGCCGAAGGCAAGGCCTCTCACCTGCATGCATCTGCATCTATAATCCATTTCCAAAAATCATATTGCACAGCACCTCTGCCATTGGAATGCAGCTGTTTCCCACCACGAGAATGCAGTCAAGCTGGACCCATAATTAGTCTGCCACTCTCGCATAAGCTCTTGTCAACCTTCCAGCACCCATCCACTTGCCAGTTCAATATGGGTGCTATTAGACACTTGGCCACCCCTACCCAACTTCACTCCGACCAAACTGCACACACGCGTTCTAAACTTCTCTGATGAATTTACCATACCTGGACTTTGGTCCTCTGAGGGTGTTCAACCAACAGCGTGTTGGGACCATATCAATGATGAAAGGCGCTATACAAATGACAGGTGATGATGTGCCCTAAACTAAACCTAATATGGTTTATAAGAGAGTGGCAACAATATAAACAAACTTTGCCCAGGTTTCATGGAGCCAGTAGCACCGACTGGGAATTGGCTCACTATAGCGCAACAAGTGAAAGGCTTTTACAATTGTGGATTCTGCTGTATGTGCCCGTATGCCCTGGAAAACACAAAGATTCACTGGTGGCAATTGCCAGGATGGACATCATTACGGGTCCGGTGGTAAACGTGCCAGTGATACCGGTGGGTTGCTGCTGGACCTGTAAATATTTACCGGCACCTGACTTCCCGGCAACACCAGGGATTACAACACTGGCGGGCGCCGGTAAATTGTAGGTTCCCATTCCCATAGAGTCCTGCTGGACTCTATGGGAATGGGGACCACGGAAGCACTGACACCATTGTTAACAGTGCTGGTGCTTCCATAACGACTTTGTCTACCATGACCGATGTGCCCGGCAGAGTCAGACCTGTCGGGCACAGTGGCTCCGGCAGGCAAACCCGCAGTTTGCCGGTCCGGAAACAACAGTGCCACCATTGTTTCCGGACCGGCAAACTCAGCATGAGGCCCATCGATATTAGGTCTTTCATGATTTGCCGCAGTAAGTTCTTTGTGTATTTAATTGTATGTGGGTGTGGAAAGTTATATGCATAGGCAGACTTAGGACTCAGATGACGGACAAAGGGAGACTGGGCCCTGTCGTTCCTGGTTCAACACCTTCCCATTTCATCACACCAGCCACAACACACACAGCCTCCTCCATTCTTGCTGGCAGTCGGGCCGTTTGGAATAACAAAAAATATCTTTAGCGCTGGCTCATTGGCTCCGCTAAACCTTTGTCAGGGCTTGTGGGGGCCCAATTTCAATATGATTGGGCCCCCCCCTTGCCTACAGTTAGGAAGGGTGGACACAGTCTGTGGCATCCTTGCGTTGCTTAAATAAGAATGAATACAAAGGAATGCCCATTAATCTCAAGGGGCAGGCAGTACAGACTGCTGTACTCCCATACAGCAGTCTTTGTGTCCTCCTTTTTTCCTTACTAGCAATTTCCTCTCAACTGTCCCACTCTTTCCTGCTCTTTTTGAACACTATATCATCCTCTGTTCTTGCCGCATTCCCTTAATCCTCCTCTCATCTTTTCTTTCTCCATTTCTGCCAAAGGTTCTTTGTTATAAAGATGCCACTCGCTTCCTCAGTTTGCTGCTATTCACATACCCGCCTGCCTTCCCTCACTCAATGTTTCCCTCCCTCGTTTACCCACGTCACACCAGTTGACTTTACATTGCTGCCCCTCCACTGCCCATTCCTCACTCCCTTTTCTCCCTTTCTCCTGCCCTCCCTCACTCTTCATTTCTCCCTGACTCTTTAGACCTCTATTATTCCCCATTCTCCTCATGCTCCTGAACCCCCTGCTCTCTATTTCCCCACCTTGCAATCCCGTTCACTTTGCCTTTCCCCTCAGTCTTGTGCCTTATTTATTTACTATTGACCCATTCTCCTGCCCTCACTCATCCTCTGTACCCATTTACCCTTTTACCTTCACCTGACTCAGTTCAATCACTTTATCTCCTGACTTCTCCCACTCTGAATCTCTCCCTCACGCTTCTGCCCTCCTTCATTCTCCACTCACCTGTCCCATCAGTTTTCATGTCACCTGCCCCTTCTCTACCTTTCTCCCTCATTATCCTGACCGTAGACCTCTTCATTTCTATTCACTGCTCTGTAACAGGGCCCCTGTGGATTTGGAGGAGCTATGGAGGTGGTGGGATGGAGTTGGGGGGTCTTTCAAGTGACACTTTGGCTCAGGAGGATAGCTCAGGGACAACATGCTCGCTTTGCAAGCAAGACAACACAGAGCAACACAGGTTCGATCCCTGGGTCCGTGCTTAGAAACATCAAGTGCATTATAAATAACCTATCATATCATATCACAAGCAGCAACCCACAAAAAAGGTCATCCCTGGTATGTTTTGAGAGTAAAAGGTGTACTTTACATTTGTGATGTTCAATGGCATTTAAAGTGTGTGGGGTAGGAACACCAGGGACATGCACAAAATGGTTCTGCATGGTGAAGGAAATATCATGTGATGTCACCTCCTGCAATGTCGCCTCCCATTGCCCATTGCCTTGAACCCTATAATTTCCAACATTAGCTTTAGGCTTCATCTTTCAATATTGCCACCATTGACAGCAGAACCTGTTGAGGGGGCCCAGCTGTCTCTAGCTAGCGTCAACACCCCCAAACACCCAAATATGTAAAAAACGCAACTTTAAAAAGTAGCATGTGTCCCTAATGTTCATCTTTGTGGAACCCTGCTGATGCTAGGTTCCACCTCCATGATCCGGCCACCTGAGGCCCTCTGTCATTTTTGCCCACTGGGCCGTTTGCCTTAAATCTGCCACTGGTTATATGTGGGTAGTACTATCTGGGAACTTTGCACTTGCATAAGGGAACACATTAGCAGTATCGGCAGCCGAGATCTGAAACTTTCACTGGCTCAACACTGGAACCCAACGCATCAGATGAACAACAAAAGAGACCTAGGATTCCTAGTTATTGGCCAAGCTCAACCTTCTCCGAGAGGTGGCAACAGGGAAGGTAACCTGAGGAGATTGGAATAAATAAATATTTGGCGGTTAAGGACCACCACACAAGGAATCAATAGTGACAATGAATACGATTAGTAGCTATGATTCTTCTATAAATCAGGAAAAATATGATTTTAATCCTGCTAATTAATTGGTTGCACCTTTCTTTGTGTACGAGCGCTAGCATTGGAGGCAGCACTTTCTTTCATATCTATGAGCTAGCATGAGGTTGGAAGCTACAACCTCCACCACACAGCAGCAATATAGCAGCAATATAGTCAAACCTAATGTAATCAAATGCCAGCCAATGCCTCATTTCTCTCGTAGATTCATCATATGTAAGGGTCATTATCACACAGCTGCCACCGTCATAGGCCAAGGGTAACTTTAAATGCCTCTGTGAATGCCAAATAATGCCTCATATGTCTGTTAGATTCAGCGTGTGCAAGGTGCATCCCCACAGGTGCAGCTTCAATGCCAAGTGTAGTGTCAAATGCCCAACATGACCCAATCCAATCTGTAGGTGCTTATCCAGTCCTGTTGTTTTCTTTGCATTCTGCAGTGCTGGGACTTGCAGTCTGGGTCTACAAGTCCTAGAATGCAAAGGAAAAACAGGACTGGATAAGCACCTACAGTTTGGAAAGAGTCATGCTATGCTAATAGAATAGCCACTGAACAACAGAATGGTACAACAGGAAAAGTGCATTCTGGCTCGTGTGCTATCCTTCTAGTGGGACCTTCGATACTTTCCTTTCACTTCTATCACTTGCACATTTCCTCCTCGCAGCTGCCGGCACTCAGCGTCATCATGCACCTGCAGTCAGTGCAGCACAACCCACGTGCAGCATTCTGTTCCCCATTGTAAAACTCGGACTACAAGTCCCAGAATGCAAAGGAAAAAGCAGGACTGGATAGGCACCTACAGATAGGAATGGGTCATGTTGGCAACTGGGCCTGCCACGTGATGGCAGTACCTCACCTTATACAGCCGCCTCTGGCATGTCATTGCAGCGTGTGTGCATGTGAGGCTGCAGTGCTGTTGGCCACATGATGAATGTAGCTGGGCACATGAAACTGCAGGGGCCCTTAAATAAATCCATACTTATTGAGTTTGTCAGTGCTGGTTATAATTGACCTGCTTTGTCATTGTCCCATGTGCTTGAAGGCTGCTCTATGTCTCGAGTACCCTACGAAACAAGGGGAGTGGGAGCTGAAAATAAAAAGGGAATGTCCTTTGTGGTGCTCTCAAGCTTGCAGTGAACATGCCTGAGAAGGCCACCTAGACCTATTCATGATTGCAATTCTGGGAATTGTACTTTTGCTAAATGTTGAATAGGGAGGAAAAACAAGCCCCAAACTCCAAAGGGGAACACACTAGGCCGCGCGGCCTTCTTACGCGCACCCACACGGCATGTGACAGCTCTGGATTTTACAGAAATGTCCATGACCATTCCAAAAATGGATGCTAACCCAATTGCTCAAACTGTTGCTAATATTCCCAAATATTCCATGTAATGGTTTATGAGTAGAAGGCGGGTAGTCTCCCATGTCACCCGTTCAGCATTCATGCCAAGATTATCCATTCCATTCAGGAGCTAGGGTCCAGGGCTGGTTTTAAATGTGCGTTCGGGGGCTTGGAGTACTCAGTTTAGGATATGGAAATCCAGATGAACAAGCCCCAGAAAGCAACATTAAAACCAGGACTGCACTCGTTTCTCCAGAACGGAATGGATAATGTTGACATGTTTCATAGGTGCCAACATGACGTGCTCTA
This sequence comes from Ambystoma mexicanum, assembly GCF_040938575.1. Lineage (NCBI taxonomy): Eukaryota > Metazoa > Chordata > Amphibia > Caudata > Ambystomatidae > Ambystoma > Ambystoma mexicanum. The sequence goes on along the minus strand of NC_090931.1, from coordinate 1,420,998,517 downwards.
ATCTGTTGGAGCTTATCAAGTCTTTTTTTTTCTTCCACTTTTGCCATTGTAAAACCCGGACAGCAAAGAAAAAAGCAGGACTGGATAAGCGCCTACAGATTGGAATGGGTCATGTTGGCAACTATGCAAGCATCCTACTGCAGGGTGACCCGGGACTCCCTCATGCCCATCCCATGGCACTCGGCTGTCATGACGTCTCCCCCGCTGCCTGCTGAGCTGGCCTCTTAGCGGTTCCGGCCCTTTAATTAACGCCAAGCACTTTGTGTCCATAAGGCCTTTTGGCGGGAGAGTTATTGGCAACTAAATGAGACCTTACAGAGCAATTTTAGCGAGCCATGAATCTGGGCATATTGGCAGCTTAATAGCCCTTCGCGATGCAATCGCTCAGTGTTTTCCTCCCCGGGCCTTTATTTCCCTAAACAAGACATGAGCTATGTCTTATCGCACCTGCCCTCCCGCCTGAGTAATAACTGTGTGCGGGTGGGGGTCTCTCTCTCTCTCTCAGGCAGGATCAAAGTCACCGCCGCCTCCAAAGGCGACCCAAAGCTTTCAAGGCCCTGCTGAGCCAGGGGGAAAGAGACGCAGTGCGTGTGGGTGGGTGGCGCGGCCTGCTACTCCAAGTCTGTCAGCGTTGCTGTTGCATATGGCAGGAGTGAGAACGTCACCCAGTCCTCTTTCTGTTTCTGTGAGTTGTAGAAGACTCATTATTCAAATAAAAACAAGACTCCTTTCTCACGCATGGCAACAAACGTTGTGCGCTCTGATGGCATGCTGTTTCAAATGAAAAAGTATCTTATTTTTTGCAAAAGGTTTAATTAAAACCAGATATGCCTACATTATCTATTCCATTTGGGAGCAGCTAGTCCAGTGCTGGTTTTAACTTTGCATTCTGGAACTTGTAGTCCTGGATTTAGAATGCTAATGCCCAGGACAACAGGACCCGGAATGCAACGCTAAAACCAGGACTGGACTCGCTGCTCCTGATTGAAATGGATTACATTGGCATTCATGTCAAACTACTCACATGAATACCCAAATAACTTTTTGTTTTTCAAGTTTCTTTACTGCGAGCAAGCTCACTGCACTATGCACACCGTGCACACGTGCTGTACGTTGCTGTACAAAAGAAAACGCACAGCATTTTAACTTGATTGGACACGGTGTGATATATGTCCCATTCCATTTGGGAGCTATTAGCCCAATCTTGCATCTCTATATTGGAATGCTAGCACTTGTATTCCTTGATTTATTATAGAGAAACACAGTGCATAGAGTCCCAGAAGGCAACATAAAACCAGGACTGGCTTGGCATCTCACGAATGAAAGGGTTCATGTTGGAATGGATGGTGTGTTGTCATTTCAGTGAGGTAATCGGTTCATAGTTATCAACACTATCCATTCCAATCTATAAGTGTTTATCCTGTCCTGTGTTTTTCTTTGCATTCTGGGACAGTTATGCGTTTCCCATTATAAAGCTCAGGCTACCCAGAATGCAACACAAAAAACAAAACAGGACTGCATCAGCAACTACAGATTGGACTGGATCATGTTGGCAACTATGTCGGCTCTTTCTGCATGTTCATATTAATACTACTTTTGAAGTTGAACAAGACAACATGTGCTTTGATTGCACAGCGCCCTCCACAGACGTTTATGTAATACCATCTTAAAGGTTTACATATTTTGGCCTAGGAGTTTCAGAGCATTGAAAATTAATAGATGTAACCAAGAGCTCTCAAGTTGCCCTCTAATATGCAATGAGTGATTCATTAATTATTTGTGTTCTCATTTGCACTCTGGTACTTCGGGTTTTAATTTTAATAGTATTACCAAATGATTTATAGTGCTTCATTCCAGATTTCCCCCGTTTAAGCACTTACTTACATAAGTGAATAGAAAATGCAAATGACAGATTACAACTTTTACTAGTCGAAAGTGAACATGTTGGCATCACCACATTGACTTCCCTTTTATTATTTATTATTATTACTGTATTTATTGAGCCCAGCCCTAGCTTCGAGAAGCAACAGACCGCGTTACAGAGGATTACAACAATACAGATACATAACAGAGCACTTTGCAGAGGTCTACAACAGTACAGCTGCATAACAGAGCGCTTTTCAGAGGTCTAAAACAGTACAGATGCATAATGCAGTGCTTTTCAGAGATAACAACAGAACAGATATACAGCGAATGGTGGGATACAGAGAGGCAGTGAGGAGGGGTACAGCTGTCCTGGGTGATGGGGAGCAGAGGGGCGGGTGGCATCTAGCGAGTCAGGTGGCACGAGGGGCAATGTGATGGCCTCAGTGTTGAGGCAGAGATATTCCTTGAAGAGGTGGATCTTGAGTTCTTTTCTGAATTGTAGGTGCATGGGGGCGAGTCTGGGAGGAGGTTGCATAGTCTTGGGGCGTAGGCAGAGAAGGCTTGTTTTTTGGTCCTTTCCTTTTTGCAGGAGTGGATTTCAAGTCTGCACGTGTCCTGGCTTCTGTTCATGTACAGTCCACCAGAGATGCTGAGTTTCTACGCGCGGTAGTGGGGTGACTTGAGGGCGACTGCCTCATTGATGATGCAGAAAGACTTCAAGGTGATACGTGAAGGTCGATGAGGGCTGGTGTGATGTTGTATCTGCATAGACCCTTGATGAGGCATGCAGCAGTGTGTGGGAGATTTCTCTGGGGCACACAGGAGGACGACGGGAGGCCTTTGAGGAGTACATTGCCCCCATCCAGGTGGGATAGGACCAGTGGTTAAATGCTGGAACTAAAGCTGTCCGGAGAGGGGAAGGGCTTGACTTTCCACAGGAGGAAGAGCTGATACAAAGCTGTGTGAGTTTTCTTAGCTATGTTTGTCTTGAAGGAGATGTCTTTGTGGATGTGGAACCCGAGGGACTTGGCGCAGGAGGCGAGCTCAGGTGTGAATCCCTCAGAGTTCATGGTTGATAGCCAGGTCTGTATGTCTGGGTGTTCACTGTTGTTTGTGAGGAGTATAAATTCAGTCTTGGAGAGGTTGGGCTTCAAGTATGCACTGAACATCCAAGACTCGATCAGTGAGAGGCAGGATTTGAGCCTATGGATGTCCTTGAAGGAGTCGATCTTGAGGTATAGCTGTGCGTCGTTAGCATATTGGTTGATGTGGATGTTGTGTGTAGATAGAAGGCAAAGCATACACTTCGAAGTATTCTGCATTGGTCACCGCACCTTGGGTAGAATCTGAACCCTTCAGCGTACGGCCAGAATCTACCCAATGGAAAATTGCATGCTACCACTCCTCGATTGTCATGGCCATTGGGCAAGGGCGCCAGGCTCATAGAAAGGTGTGCTTTGCACACCCTGTACCTAAGGCACGTGCATAGAACATCATTGGGAGGCACGTGCCAGAGTCTTAGGGAGGGGCAAGGTGGAGCCACAAGACGGGCCAAAGGCAGGGGCCAGAGCCAGCCTATATAAGGCCAGCCCAACCACATGCCCACGCTTCGCGTTAGTCTGCTTTGCAGCGTGACGCTTACCGCTGTTCCTTACCTTGGTTCCTGTTACTCCATCGATGAAGATCATCTTACCTGATTCCAGCCGCTCCATCGCTGAAGGTTCACCTTACCTAATTCCAGCCGCTCCATCGCTGAAGGTTCACCTTACCTGATTCCAGCCACTCCATCGCTGAAGGTTCACCTTACCTGATTCCAGCCGCTCCATCGTTGAAGGTTCACTTTACCTGATTCCAGCCACTCCATCGCTGAAGGCGTACCTTACCTGGCTTAAGCCGCTCCATCGCTGAAGGCGCACCTTACCTGATTCCAGCCGCTTCATCGGTGAGACGCACCTTACCTGATTCCAGCCGCTCCATCGCTGTACACGCTTCCTACCTGCATTCCAGCGCCATCTAAGTTGGAGCCTTTCCTCACTCGATCCGGACTTCCAGTGACGCGGGAGCTTCGCTTCTTCTCCTCTTCATCGCGGTATCTTCATCCGGCACCGCGGAACTGCCTTCAAGCATCCAGGCTCTGCTCCACACCGTCATACCACTCTTACAAGGGGAAAGACACACAACATCGTATAAATAACTAACTCTGGGCCGCGCCATACCTGAGTCTGAATTCCATTATAACGGCCAGCTTAACTGTTGACTTTGAGAGCCCCATCATCCTCAAGGGAATCCCCGGATCTGCTCCACGCGTCCGATCTACCATCTTCACACCTATAGGGAAGAGCAGAGACATTGCAAGAATTATTATTACTTACCATTAAGTCAAAAGACTCATTGCCAAAGACATTATTATAAACAAACAATAACTATAATCAAAGACTTACTTCTCAAGTGGATTGGTCGCAGCTGGTCTGGATCGCCACTCTCGCGGGCCAGTGAAGCAACTAGGCCCACTCTTCGCGCCCCTGCTGAAGGAAGCAGGATGAAGAGCTCAGCATTACAAAATAACAGGTGAGCTTGCATGGGAAAACTCTTGCGCACTACGTATTGACACGAAAGGGTTGAGGGAATTCGTAACATCTCCACGCCAATCTCATTGCCTCTCATCTCCTCCCAGGGGTAATACCATCATCCAAAACAGCACACTCCACAGCAGCTGTGGAAGACAGTCAATACAGGGTTACCAAGCTGTCGGAGGGCTCCAACCGTGCCCCAATGCCCCCGCAGAGACCAGGTGAGCGTAACAACGATGCCACTACATTCCAGCAACTCTGCTTTCCTGACAACACTGCAACACACCAGGAAGAAGCCCAGAGGATTGTCATTCATCATTTTGACCATTAAACTCTGGAACCCACTGCCATAAGTAATTGACACACTCCAAGAACACCTGTTGGTGCATAATGAACTCTGAAGCTGGTTTTTCATTAGATCCTAGAACTTCAGACACCCTCTTTGAATGAAAGAGTCTACCAGGCCATAGTTGCAGAAGTTTCCTTTTGCAGAACCATTTGCCTTCTGGATAATAATGTACCCCACAAGCAGGGTGGTATAGGGGAAGGCAGTCAATATACCTACAACACAGAGCCAACCGTGCAGCTGTACAACAGACCTACATGCGGGAACATCTGCACCCCACCGGTCCCAAAGATAACTGGAGGTCACCTTGTGCTACCCCTGCGCTCTTGGCAATGCTAATGCCTTACAACTCTTTTCAGCCTCCCAAGCTAATGGACACCAAATCCCAACATTACATGCCAAGCAGCATAATTACCTGTGGCAGCTCAAAGCCCATATCATGCACATATAAACCTTTCTGTGACGCCTCACAAACCCGCACAAGAGGCCAAAGACATGCCCCCACTGAGGGCTCGAGGTCAGCACAGCACTGAAACAGTTCTGACAAGGAATCTTAAGAACAACCTGAAACACACATCTTGCCATCTCACCACAGGACACACACACACACACAGGCTGTCCCATGTGACAGCACCCCATAAACACCTAGAAACGCACTGCACACAAATCCCACGTACAAATCAGCACAACAGAAAATGAATGCTGTCTTGGTTGCTGGCAGAGCCCGACCTGGCACGAGACTGTGACAATGACAAATGATGCACTATATGAAAGACAATTGTGCTCTAGCACCTTGAAGTGTCTCATGTGCTAGATGGAATTACCAATAAAGTTCTCTGACCCAAATAACCGGACAGACTCAAAAAAGATGGCAAAGTACTACTGTAATATCAACATGGAATAAAGTGGGGCAATCTGGGTGTAGTCCACACACTCACACCCAAATGTGATTATACAAAAGGTTTTATATCTCAATAGGCGTCATTTATGTCATTTTATGTGTCAAACAGTAAAACCTATTGAAGGGAGGGATTGGTTAGGGGAACATATGTACCTGTGGTATGCATAAGCGTTAGTAACTTCATTGGATGCCCCTTATCTAGTTGGCACGTCTTGGACCACCTCTAAATACATATACTACTGATTATAGCAGAACATTGGCAGCAAGTTGGTCTTTGCCACATTGTATAGCAGGTTGCTACACCGACCCTCTGATTGGTTGGCATGCTTTCCCAACCTTGCACTTTCGGCTCGTTAGCAGCACGTAAACAAAACAAAACTCTAGTGCTGAGAGCAATGTCAGACTACGCCGCACTTTCACAATTAGTCCATCATCTCTCATCGGTCAGGATCCAAGCCGAGGCTTCTCCTTTGTAGTTGGCCTTGAAGCCTGTTCTCTGTTATAGGACACATAAGGAACTAATGGTGGCCACAGTAAAGACAGACACAATTGATTTCAGTTCAAGGGTGTTTATTAAACTGTATGTGCAGGATGGGAAAACGCCTTATCTAAAACTAAATCTAAGATGGGAGCAAGCTATGACCATCAAATAATAAAAAGCAGTCCTACTGGCGTTTTGTCAAAATAAAAAGGCCTATATTCAAAAAAATAAAATAATCTATTGCCAATACTTACAACTAAATATAAAAAGAGTGTGTGATAAGGTTCACATGAAAGAAAGAAGTGTTCACAAATAATAAGTCAGAATGTGGTAGCCGGGGGTCCCCCTTTTCCATGTTTTGAGCACGGGACAAGGCAGGACTCCTGAGCACAGCCCAATCTCAAGCTTTCTCAGCATGAGATGACAGTTCAGTTTTCAGCTATCAGGCCCTCCGGTGGTTAAGCCTCTTTTCTATAAAACGACTCTTGCCTCCGAGGACCTGATGTATTCAAAATAACAAACAAAACATTATTTCCCCAAATATACATTGGGTGATTGCTTTTCACCCCTGTGTCCCCTTCTTACAGGTTCAGACCTTTCTCGAATATCAGCCTCCTTCTGTCGGGTTCACTCTGGCTTGTATTGAAAAGATTTCTCTGTTGCATTCACTTGTCGATGTGGTGTAGGCTTTTCACCCCTGTAACACCCTAGTCCGGGCTCAGACCCTTCTCGAATAGCAGCCCCCCTCGGTAGGGTTTTCTACTGCTTTTTCCCAAAACAATTTTACCTGTTGCATTCACAAGTCTTTTTAAACAGTTCACTATGTAGATCCCTCTGTTGGGTTCACTCTTGTCAACACACTGTTCTTTGGGACCTCAGACTTCACCCCTTTTCATCGGCATCCCTCCGTCAGGTTCACTTTTGCCATTCATACAGTTCTTTCTCTTGCTCACTATGTGGGATTCCTTACCCTTAGCTTTAAAATTATCCCTTGGTCAAAGACTTCCGACTACAGGGGTTTTTGCGGGACCCTTGTATGACCACTTTGCCCTCTGTCTTCTGGCTCTCCTAGGCCCTTCTGGTATCAGTAGTTTCAATACACGTGGGATTAACCAGAGTCTCTCGAATAAGCACCCACGTGGTGTTGGACCCCTCTGTATGTAGTTGGGTTTCACTTAATGTTAACAGTTCTTTGAACTTTCCTCAATTTGCCATTTGCAACTTTCGTTCAACACAGTTTGGTTTCTTATCGGCTCACCCCTCGACTCACAGGCTGTGATGAACCACTTGGCTTTCCTTGTCTCTGTAGTCAAGGCCGGTACCATGGTAGCAAGCATCTCTCCCTGTTCTGATTATCAGTGTAGACATGCTCTGTGTAGCAGTAACATCTGCTGCAACACATGCTGGCTATTGTTTGCAATCTTATGATTCCTTTAAGGGAGGCTTTGCGTGTCTGGGTCAGAAAGTAAAAGTCTTGTTCTCTCCTTGTCACCCTTTGGTTCTCACCGCCTTTCTCCGCGTCTTGAGCTGCTGTGCTTGGATAGCCATTTCGTCGTGCCATCTGCCTTGCACGAAGTGCGCACTCGTGCTCCAACTTTTATCCCTGTGGGGAAGGGAAGGGGCCCTAAGGTGTGTGTGATTCTGGTCAATTGCCTGACTTTGTCTGACCCTTGTGTTGGGACATGTTAGGTAAACGGCTCTGGTGTTAGTCTGTTGTCGTTCATGTTGTGCGAAAGTGAGGGGGCCAACTCCTTCCGCACCCCTGAGCCCAGACAAAAGAACTTCTATACAAACGCGACATCGAGTTGCTTCGCTGGTGGGAGTTTTAGGGGTGCAAAGTCCAACAGCAGAGTCTGGTAGCTGGTAACCAGCCACTAGACTGAGGACACAAGATGCTGCTTTGGGTCATAATGAGTTCTCTTGGTATGAGATCAGCCGTGCCACACCCTTCAGCCAGTCCTTAAATCTTAGCAAACAGTGTGTTTTCTGACTCTTATTAGCTTCAAGATGACCTCCCTGCAGGCAGACCTACAAGTCCCAGCCAGCAATATGCTTGAGATAACAAGCCAAGGCTGGCGGAGTGGATGTAGACAATGCGATGGACCTCTAGGTTAATAGTTTACAGATGCGAATGATGGAGAATTGTGGAGGTGGAGTGTATAGGGAAGGGAAGGAGATCATTGTACTTCGGTCCCTCCGAGCGGAGAACAGGAGACACACAGGAATGCAAGCCAACTGTGGGCAGAGATGCACCTTCCACTATGTCACGTGATCATCCCAGGTCTTAATCCCCGCCATTGACGTCTGCGTTCCAGGAGACGTGGAGCTTCCTGTGCAACACACTTGCATGCGATTCTGGGTGACGTATCCTTCGCAAGCACCCTTTGAAGTGTAGTTTTGATGTTGTGACAGATCACAATGCACGATGCCCCTGAATAGTCAGAGAGTGAGGCCCAAGCACATCAAGGGCATTAAAAAATATGGGAGCATAAAAGCTGGTATAGCATCAGGGCGGGGCCTTTACATCTAGTATAACCTGTGTCAGTCTTGATAGTTTACAGTATATATAAATGATTAGTGTGTAAATGCGCCTGGGTGATTGTGGGGAATTGGCTAGAGTATGTTCACGTTCGTGGCAGGTTTGCAATGTGTCACGCTGAACACGCTGCGGGCTGTATCGGTTTGTATAGCGCGCGGAATGTCCATGAAGTCCCCCTCTGAATGTTCCCAGGGTTTTCATACATGTGTCTTGCGGTTCAGGTATTGACCTCATGGAGCCTTCGGTTGGCCTGGGTACTCTTCATCCTGCACCTGAGTCCATGTTGCCCTGCAGCACCAGGGTGATAGGATGTGTGCTGCTTGATTGGCAGGGTGGTCTTCTCTGGGTGAACAAGCCATGTCCCCCGGGAGACTCCCTAGGGCCGTGGTCTTCAAACTGGGGGACCCGAAGGATGTCCAGGCCGCCCCCAGACTCTTTGAAAAGGGATTAAGATGACTGTTTTTAATATATAAAAAGATTGAGGTGACTGCTTTTAATAAAAAAAAAATATATATATATATATATATATATATATATATATATATATACACGCAGTAGAGAGCCTGCCCCCCCCCACCACCCCCGCCGGACCTCCTTTGGGCCCCTTAAACGGACCAACCCCTTGGTGGGGGCCCAGAAGCAATATTTTTACTTTAAGGGGGGCTTGGTAAGAACATGCTTGAATACCACTGCACTAGGCGCAGTGTGGCAAGATGGAGACGCACCCAGCCAGGGCAGGGATACTGAAACCTCCTGGGGCTCCCGTGGTGGCCCCAATCCTTGCAGGCCCTCGTAGGTGCTTCCCAGCTAGAGCGACTGAAGTCAAAGGGGCACCTGCAAAGTGGGGTGCAATAACCAAGTCACTGACTCTGCATTCAGTCCCTAAATCAAATGGCCCATAAATGAACTCATGGGCTCCAGCCTCGTCGCCTCTTGCCTGGGCATTAAAGGCAGGCTAAGGGCACAACCCCATAGGCCCCGCCTGAAGATTTATGGTGCCCGCCGCTGAAAGGTCATATTGTCTCTGAAGCTTTGGCGACTTGACACCTGGGTCATTATTTGTAATTAGGGAGCCAGCAATGACTTATAATGACTGCAATAAACGGCTGGCCTTAATAATGGTCTCTGCAGGAGAGGGGCGCGCCTACACCATTGGGATAAGTCAGGCCGGGGTCACGCTTATGACACTAATGAGACCTTCGAGAAGTTGCTAAGCGCCTCCCTGGTGCAAGCGCTGCATGGAGTCCTTGGAATCCGGGCGTCTTTTCTATGACGAGGGTCCATGGGGGGAGGGGGGGCGCTGCTCGGGCCACACAGCAAACTCCGTGGACGGAGACCTAGGACCGAATGAATCACTCTCAGTGGCTTTAAATGAAAACCAAGGGCGCAAAATCACCAAATACAGGCTGGGGATCACAGCCCAGAAATAGGGGCCATGGCGTGGCTCTTCCGGTCTGTGCCAGTGGCCACGGAATCAAGCCACAGTTTGCCAGCAGTGAATCTTGGGCTGAGAAGAGGCCAACATCTGTTGGCCTCACACGTGGCCGCATCTAAGCGCGTTCTCTCACTTGGGGGCCCAGCGTGGGCTAGCAAGCGCCAATCACAGCAGGACATGTTCAGCCTTTCATTCTATTGGTGTAGACAAACTGGGAAATGGCAGGTATAAGTATAGCGCTTAGACATCGAGCACTATATCAAAGCTGACATCATTATTACTCTGTTATGCGCCCTTCTTTACTTCCACCTCTCTGGTCTTCATTCCATATTATGCCAGCTGTACCTCTCTGCACAAGCACAGCACAGGTTCATAAACATGTAGGAGGCTCGCATATAAGAATGTGGGGGGTCTCTCTTACTACTTCCCTTCTCGCTCTACTCTTCCACCTCAGTAGCTGGCAGCAGTGTAAATCTCTATAGGACCAATTGACCTGCCATAGCATCATGTCCACTCCACGGGAGGATTTGAGCCGGAACAGGACAGAGCGGCGCTTACAGTATTCGTTTCATATCGCTGCTCAGCTGCACCCACAGGGGGCAAGTCATGGAAAAGTGCACAGAGATCCCACAAAGCCCGTGCAGCAAGGATGACTCTGCGCGTGCCTGTGCGCAGGAGTTATTCTGCGCGCTCCTCGTATTTCTGGAATTGTTCGCGCAAAGTAACTATATACGCAAGTCACGTCCGAAACGCACCCTTCTAACAGTGCATGGGCTCCCCCACAAGCAGGCCTGCATCTCTGGGGATGCCTGCCTGGGGCCCCCGTAACTGTTACCGGCACCCTGATAACATGCATACGATTTATCATACCTCGGGTAAAACTTGAAAAATCTGCATGCGAACCCCTGTAAACCATTCCTGCACCCCGCACCTGCACCACACCCCTAAGTCAGATCGAACCCCCCCCCCCCCCCGGCTGCATACATTCACCCCTAAATCCGACACCTGATCTTACCTGTGCGCTGTGAATCCTATGCGCAAGTGTCTGTATGCCTGCTTTTGGGTGGCAGATAGTATGAGGGCTTTGCGTGGCCATTGCCCCGCTGAGAGGTTGCACGCTTGGGCACATGAATACTTATCGTTCCACACATTAGTGGGAATGTGATTGACTGCCTGTGGCCCATCCCTTGTGATGCCCACATTTTCCCTTGTTCTTCTACATTTTCCGAGTTCCGCCCCTACCATGCCCTCTGCGCAAGCCACTAGGCCTCTTGCAATGACTTGTGAAGCCTGCACAATATCACCACAAAGTATGGACAAGTACTGTGCAATCGAGTCCATGAATTGGCAAATGGGATTTTGCACGCAGTTTGGCATGCAAATCCTTATTTATCATGCAGATATTTCCATGGATCAGGCCTGTAGTGCTTCTATTGGTGCAGCTGAGCTGCGAGGTGCAACCACTTCACAGATTGCATCTGAAAGTCATACTTTACTCAACCGCCTAAACTCAAACAATAAAATCCTCCAAAGCTGTGCATATGTCTCATAATTTGCACTAATTTTACTGTCAGGGTGACTATTCCGACACAGGAAATGAACACCATATTAAATGTGCATTGCATGCTCAGAAGGAATGAACGTTTGAACGACTAGCATAGACACGTTTGATGAAATGGTGGTCATTCTTATGTTTCCAAAATGCACTTTGATTTTCTGCAAAGCAGCTAACATCCTGTATTCAGGGCAGGCACATCATTAGACACTTAGCTCCGCCTCCAAGTTCCACCCACACCACTGACAATCCGCTACCTCGCACTCCTCACGTGAAGGGGGGCAGGAGAAAGAGTTCCCTCAGTATGTTTTGCCCACTTCCAGCACTGCCCCCTGCATCCCTCTTCTGCTGTCTCCCACAACTTATCCCCCTCCCTCACTCTCTTTTCACCATTAGCTTTTTGAGACCGTAAGACATACACAGCCATGCAAGTACTAAACTGGCATAATCCATTCACACTTTTGGGGCTACGGAAAAGTGCAGAGAGGTGGGAAAAGAAGAAACAAAATACCTGAGGCCGATTTGCAAAGAAGTTAGTCTGACCTACCCTTGGCTTTACAATAGATATGGTAGTGTAGTCAATATTTAAGTTACTATGATTAATTATTACTCACTGATAGTAAGTCAGGAGTAAGTCATGGTTACACACAGTGGAAGTCATTTTCGAAATTTGCGTACATTACGCGGAGGGGACCTCTGCAAGATTTTCAGCATTTGCATATTGGAGTGCATAGGGGGAGTATGAAACTGTGGCATACTGCCCTTTACTCCAATCTTTTCCACTCCACTGTGCAAATTGAGTACATTCTGTCTGCCATTTACACATGGCTGGCAGCGTTTACAATGGATTCCTATGGAATCAGTCTGTTTTAGCCGGTTTCAATAGCACGTGGAATCCACAGCATTTACACCAGCATGAACATGTCATTCTGGCATGAATGCTACAGCATTTGTATGGCAGAGAGGAAGGGCGAGGCGGAATCACATCTTATGTTCCCGGCCTCTTGTCCATCATACAAATGAATGAAAATGGGGCCTAATGTAAATTCAATGCGTAAAAGTCTTCCACATTACTTTTACGCATTGAATTTAGATCACAGAACTACACAAATGAGCTCCAGTGGCTTCTTACAGAATTGCCCACCACACTTCTGAATGTCAACAGACATTACCAGGCACATGCAAAAATGCATGTGAAATATCTTGGAAAACACAATAACACGGTTGTAATTGTTACACAACTTTACACAGGCTGGAGCTACTTTGGTCAATAGCGCCAAACACTTGCCATCTCAATAGTGAATCTTCTCCTGAAATGCTAGCAGATCTGAGGCAGAATCAGTCACACTATTGTTTACTCTCCAAAGTATTTCAATATTTTTTGTTCTTGGGTCGGTGGTTTTGGTAAATATGCATTGGTATGGCTTTCACCCCCACTGTGGGAGGCGGACATTACTGGGTACAGCCTGCCAAACCGAGCAAAACTAGGGCCTCTACAAGGGCTGGTGTCCGTCACCGGCCATGTTCGACCTCAGCAGGTGTGAAAGCCATTTGCAACCCGGGGTTTAACCGTGGTGCGAATGGTTTATTTTTTTTTTCCTCAGGATTTTGGTGGCTTTTGCTTAGCCAGTCTCACGAGGGGGAAAAAAACAAAAAAAACACAAGATGGCTGCCGCCATATCAAAAGGGACTTTGTCAATTTTCCATTTCTTTGGCTGTGGCCTGGAGTGGGAGCAAGTAAATGGGTATGGAAGGAAGGGATGGGGGGGCTGGTATATATTGGGGAGGTGGGGAGGCAACAGGGAAGAGTCCCTTTTGACTCCCCACATTTAAAAACTAAATTAAAAATAGCATCACCAGGGGAAGGGCCTCGGTTGGCTAGAAACAGCGATCGAAGCATGTGTACCCTCGCCCACTGTTTCAGCTACCTTTTATTATCCTTTTATTATTATTATTATTATTATTATTATTAATATTATGGTATTTATTCAGCACAAACCTGGGTTTGAGAAGAAATGGAGCACTTTACAGAGGTATACAGCACTACAGATACATAACTGAGTACTTTGCAGAGGTATACAACAATACAGATGCATAACAGAGTGCTTTTCAGTGGTAACAGAAAATATATATAGCAAGAGTGGCATACAGAGGGGCATAGAGCAGCGGTACAGCAGCACAGGTGGCAGGGAGGAGAGGGGCGGGGGTGTCTAGCAAGTTAGGTGGCACGAGGGGTGATGTGATGGCCTAGGTGATGACCTGATTGGCTGAGCACTCTTCCCCTGGTGCAAGTGACTTGGAAGGCTCGTCATTGCAGCACTAGCCAGGCATAGACAGATATTACTACCACTCAGTGTCAATATTCACTTTCTCTTGGAGAAAACACTGGTGCATCACGTTTATGAAATGACCAACGCACCATTCACTACAGTTTAGTCGAATACATTATCTGCATCATTGACCCTAAACCGATTATCAGTCACACAACGGAAGACACACTCAACACACCTGTAAGGTTTTACTCGGTCCTCAAACCGACAGAGGCACATATCATGCGGGAGCCGTTGTAGAGATAACCTGCTTTATTAACTGCCAGGCATGAACTGCCGAAACCCCTCAATCCCCTCCCACACCCCAACGTCACTTCCCGTGTGGCGGGAAGAAGGACCGCAACGGCGGTCCGCCCACCTAACGAGGTGGTCGGCGAGTATGCCCATAGGAACAACATGACATCTCCCCCCTTTTTAACGTGCGAGGTCCTTGCCCCTTTTCACTCCATTTCCTCAATGAGTCTGTGAGGTTTTATCCGGCTTCTCTGTGGCCGGCCTGACCTTCACGGGGTCCACCCCATCTCTTCATGTTGTATTGTGCTGTCTTCGCTGTCAGAGGCCTCACCATCTGGGAAGATAGGGGGCGTCCCGCCTTCTGTCATCGCCACTGTCTTCAGCTCTGTCCTGTACGTCTTGTGGGTGTGTTGTCCGAGGCTTCAAGTGGTGATACGTTCCGAGTTACTGAGGATTTGTCCATCCTTTGTGCTGTGATCATTGTTCCTTTCCTCTGTGTGACAGTCAGCGATTCTTTTGCGAACGTGGCTTCTCCTTTCTTTGCTTCGCTTGCAGAGGATATCCCGAAACTGAGCCTTTTGTACTGGAATAAGCCCAGGTGTGTGACGAACGTCGTTATGTATCTGGATTCGGGTGCAATTTCAATCTGGTGGTATCCTTTTGTGAGATCTAATTTGGAGAAGACTTGAGCCCCATGGAGGAGGTGGATCATATCAGTTATCCGGGGCACCTGATATCTCTCCCTCTCAATAGCTTCGTTTGCCCTCCTCATGTCTACGCACAAGCGTATAGATCCGTCGGGTGAATTTTTGGGGACGGGAACAATGGGGGATACCCATGGCATGGGACCTGATACTGGTTCGATGACGTTGAGTTGGATGAGCTTGTTTAGTTCCTCTTCAACTTGGTATTGAATGTTCACGGGTATCCCTCGATAGTGTTGGGCAACTGGTGGTATGTCCGGGTTTATGTGCAGTTGTACCTTCCTGTGTTTCAGTTTGCCCAGCCCTTTGAATAGGTTTGGAAATGTTTGTTCTATCGCCTCAGGTCTGGCAAAGTATTTGTGGGCCATGAGTTAATACAGTATGTGCACCAAACCCATTTCGACGGCCGTCTTGAAACTGAGAATGCACCCACTGTTGGCATCAGTCGTTAGGATGTGTAGAGGAATCTTTGCCGCGTGTGATTTGTGCACGCACCATGCAGAGATAGTCCCTTTGCAGGGTAACGGGGTGGTGGCGCCGTATGGGTAGATGTCCACCGTGGCTTTTCTGATTTTCGGGGCGCTGACCAGTGAGTTGTATGCCTGTTCACTTATAATGTTGACTGTTGCCCCCGTGTCGATGAGGAATTCAAGCGGGGTGTTGTTAACTTGTAATGTGAGTGTGGGACTGTGTTGGGTGGCCATGGCATTGTTGATCGCCCACACATACCCCTTCTTCCGTTGGTCTTCCTCTGATGACTGAGATTCACTGCCAGATGGCGATCTCATTTCAATGTAACGGACAAATCTTCTCCTCTGAGATAATCTGGACCCGTCTGATGATTTTCTGTCTTCTCTTGCGTACGAGTTTCTTCGGGTCCTGTCTTCTCATTTTGGTCCTATTTGTTCTTCTTCCCCCCTTCCCGTGGGAGGGCTGAGTCGTGAGCTTCTCCTTCTTTCATGTTGTCTTGGTCTGTTGGTTACAGGTCCTGGTGCATTTTTGCAGGCGGCTCTGTAGTGGTCCATTCCGCCGCAAGCGGCACATTTCTGTCCAATGGCGGGGCACTCGCCCACGTGTGGATATTCGTACGGTGCGTTTGCCACTATGTGAGGGGGCGGCGAAGAGTTTGTTGATGGTGTCCGGATTGGATGAGGGTTGTTGGATGGCGACCTTGCCTAGACTATCCAGCTGCGACTCTACAGCCGCCTCCATTCTGGCTAATGCGAGGATTTCCTCTAGGGATCTTTGATTTTGGAGCAGTTGTTTTCTGAATGATTGTGACATGCAGCCGGCTATGACCTGGGATCTCAATGCCTCTTCATTGGAATATTTATGAAATTCACAGTATTTCAGCTTGATGCGCAAGCGCATCACAAAGTTGTCCAGCGACTCTCTTATTTCCTGTCTGGTAGTGTGGAATACGTGTCGCTCATAGTCAATATTGGTGTGGGGGGTGAAGTATTCGGAGAGTTTTCCGTGGAGTTCATCATATGTGACGGTGTCTACGTTCATCAGCTCTCCTGCTATGTCCCTGACCTCTGGGCCCACCGTCATGAATAAGGTGTTTTTTAGCCTTGCGTCATCAATTAGACCAATTGCCCCCGCATAGAACTTAAAGTCCCTCAGCCATATGATCCATCTGGGTACCAGATTGGAGGTGTCCCTGACATCAAATGGGCCGGTTAAAGGCAGGTTTTGTGAGTTGTTACCTGATCCATGCGCCTGTTGAGGATCATCCGCGATGGCTCCTGCACCTCCTGATGACGATGCCGCAGGACTTGTAGGAGACGACATGGTGTGGATGGCTTGCTTGATTCAGGCCGGTGCTTACGTACTGTCCGGGGCTCGTCTTTGCCATGTGATATCTTGAGGTGCTGATACGCTTCAGCCTGCACGCACGTGCAGAGTGTGGCTGCCGTTCGTGACGGACTTTCCTCCTTTGTAGGTTTTCCCGCCGTTTCCTGGTTCCCTCGCTGTCGCAGGCAGCATGTGATGGATGGGGGGGGCAGGGCTGGCTCGGCGTGCTGTGCACATGCTGGGGGCCGCCCCGTGGCTAATCGGGCACTCCTGTCCTCCGTGTGCTGGGGCCGGCGCTCGCTTTGTCTGCGGCGTTGAAGTGAGTCCCTCCGCCGGGGCCTCTTTCCCGAGAGGAGCGCCGACGCGCCACACCGCTCGACCGCGGTCCTCTGCGTGCCTTCCCGGGCCTTCAGGCCTCAGGGTTGGAGGTGCGCCAACGCGCTGCACTCCGCTCGACTGCGGGCCTCCCTGGCAGGGGTGGGTGTAACACACACCTTTGTCACCAGATGTAAGGTTTTGCTCGGTCCTCAAACCGACAGAGGCACATATCACGCAGGAGCCGTTGTAGAGATAACCTGCTTTATTAACTGCCAGGCATGAACTGCCGAAACCCCTCAACCCCCTCCCACAACCCAACGTCACTTCCCGTGTGGCGGGAAGAAGGACCGCAACGGCGGTCCGCCCACCTAACGAGGTGGACGGGCAGTATGCCCATAGGAACAACATGACAACACCTACTCCATATTCTCATGCAACCAGCGCATGCAAATGGCAACGTGCTGCTCAAAAGATGTATATACAACAATCAGGACATCTGATATTGAAATTAACACAACCAAACGTAAGAATCAGCACTGAAAATATGAACGAACCCAATATCATTAAAGCAACAACATGCACAAGGTGCACCCAAATCACTCTCTCAACCAACACAGCATCAGAAGCACAACGGTTTGGAGAGTGCCTCTCTCCGAGAGCACAAAAACACAAGCCGCAACTCAGGCTGTTATATTAGACTTCTCCAGAACACTAGAAGAAGCTGCACTGAAACACAGCAACACCATCCTTTCACGTAACCACAACACAGTGACGAAATTCATTCAGATGACCAATGTTGAGCTCCAATAGAACCTGGCTCAGACTAAATCACCAGTGTGGTGCAATTGTGTCACTCTCCCACATCCATCAAAGTGCCAATGCCAATCACACGATTTGGTGTCCATCAACTCCTATTGAACACAAGGGTACACACTACACACTCTGTACCTGCCCACAACATATGATTCCCACTTAACAACATGGACCCCAACACTACTGAGAACACATTCTATGTATTCAACTACAAAGATACACAGGGGAAGAAGCACCAAGATCACACAAAATCTCACTGAAACCAACACAACCACAGGCGCCAGATGAATTAACATGTCACTTCTTCTAGCAGCCAACCACGTGTCAAAGGCTATACCAACGACAATGTGTCACTCTCCAACATCATTAAGATCACATGATGAGCTAGGACACAAGTTATCATATTGCATTATCAAAGCTCTAGCATATCACACTGCCACTGACTCACAGATGGCATGGCGACCCTCAGATCCTGCTGAACTCAAAAGTAGACACAGCACTGAAACTACCCACTACATACCGTACTATAAGCAAGAACCCCCCTTATGACATACAGCAAGCAATTGGTAAATATTTGGCCACACTCACATTAGCACACACACCAACACACACACTAGCACACACCATTGGTAACATCACACCGAAGCAGATGGCTGCAGTTCCCAACACATGCCAAACAAGTACTCACAACTCAACACCACCACACAGATTGTACTAATAGCGGATGTGCACTATTCAGATACCAGTGACAACTAAAGCAGATCAAATGACCATTGTGTCAACACATCACACGCAAACTCTACACTCCAGGTACTGAAATATGTGCAGTCTGAGTGTAGAATAAAAGGTGCAGTCCTTTTTTTTCTGTGCTGTGTCAACCAGGTGGCAGCCCAGATACTCCTTAATAACTTTGGAGTAAGAAATTGAGGTGACACAACCGGGGATTCTTACAATACAAGTACAAAGTCACCTATCAATATAATATTACCAGTTCTATATTTTGTATTTGTCGAAGAAACATACCCAACACACCCACACATTGTGAAATTGACATATTTATTTTAATACACAAAAACAAAAACAGACAATACGGACATAGGTTCTCAGTACGAGGTTGCCGGCGGGTGGCAGGTTTCCAGTAACCCCTAACAGCCGTACCGCCTCCTGATATCCGGGTGCCACCGGGGTAGTACAAGTGGCAGCAGTAACGGTTACTATCAGACTCCATAGAAATGGGGTCACTGGAGCACGGGAACCGTTGCTAACGATGCCGGTGCTTCAGTGAAAACAATGCCGGTAGAGGCCTGCTTTCCTAGAAGGTCAGGCCTGACGGGAGTTCCGTGCCCCTACCGGCATTGTTGTAGTATGGCGGTTCCGAAAGGGTGCTGGTACATTGCTACCGGCACCCTTATTTCCAGACTGCCATACTTGGAATGAGGCCCAAAGTTTTGGTATTTGTATTCTTCTAGCATCCGCCTTCTCTTCCATTGGGGAACTGAATATGTTCATGACCCAGTGATGGCTGAGCTGTGCCGAATTTCTTTTCAATTGCCATTTTCGGATTGTGGTTTTTGATGATAGCAGGCGAGAAGATAAAGACCTGCCAATGCCTGTGAGCTTCAAGTAAGTGTTTAATATAATGTACAACTCTCATTAACCCACTCATTCCTCCTCAAATTGCCTACCATTCCTTACTACTAATAACTCCGTGCTCTCTTAGGTTCTACGGTGTTTTGAACAGTGGCGGCAGGTGAATCCTTTAATTTGAGGGGTGTAAATATTTTCTACAAATATGCCAGAGCGACCAGGCTTCACCAACATGCCAGGCCCTTGGTTAAAAGGGTGCATGTTAGAGGACACTTTAAGTGAAAAATTGAGTAAAAAGCCTGAACGTTTGTCATTGGTTTTGTAGAGTAACACATGAAAAAAGTCAGGGAGATGCAAATAAGTCACTAATACCGTGCAGGAGAATTTCCCAACACGTTTTCATGATACCTTTACCCACAATCAGTGCTTTAAGTGGGCCGGGGCCTGCCGGGGCCGGGCCCCGCCAGTCTCCAAAAAGTGGGGCTGAGCCGGGGCCCTGCCGGGGCCCCCCGGTCCCACCACGCCATGGCAGGACGCATTATCCCGCCACGGCCGCAGCCGCGACGGGAGATGCGCCCGCCAGTGTAACGTTAGGCAAGTGGACAGAAGTGCCAGCCAGCCACAGCGCGTCGCTGAGGCTGGCTGGCACTTCTGTCAGTCACTGTAACTTCCCTGATGACCCCCCATCTGAGGGGTCATCAGGGAAGTTACAGTTCCTTTGTTTGCCCTCGCCAGGTCACTGACCCTCTGTGAACCTGCAGGCTCCATGATTTAATATGTAGATTAAATCACGGAGCCCGCGGGTTCCCACAGGGTGAAAGACGCCTTGGGCTCTGTGATCTATCTGCTCAGAGCAGCGATCACTGAGCCCGAGGTGCCTGTCTCCTTTGGCAAATCTTTATAAAAGATGCCTTGAAATGTGTACGTTTCAAGCCATCTTTTATAAACGAAGAAATATTTCTACGTTTATAACAGACGGCTTGAAACGTACACAATTCAAGGCATCTTTTTGAAACGTACACAATTCAAGGCATCTTTTATAAAGCTTTGTCGACGGTGTCCGTCCTCAACGCTTTATAAAAGATGGCTTGTACGTTTCAAGCCATCTTTTATGAACATAGAAATGTGTTACAAATGTCTATGTTTATAAAAGGTGCCTTGAAAAGTACACTAACCATAGTAAGGTAAGCAGACAAGTGTGCGTAACTTACTATGGTTTGTACACTTTCAAGCCACCTTTTATAAACATAGAAATATGTAACATTGCTATGTTTATAAAAGAAGGCTTGAAAAATACACAAACCATACTAGTACGCATACAAATATATAAATGCTCTACTACATTTATATATTTGTTTGCGCACCCTACTATGATTTGTGCACTTTTAGGCCACGCCCACAGCGGATGCCACGCCCCCAAACGAGCCCCCCCCCCCCTCAATTTCTTACCCCACTTAAAGCACTGCCCACAATATATGCCAGTATGAAAACATTTTGACATTGGCTGTGCCTATTCATTTCCATGCTGGTTGTACTAATATATGCCAATGTTAATATATAAGAACATACGAGGTTTGCTTTGCACATAATGCAATTGATTATATTATAAGAAAACATGTCCATGCTGGTTCTGGCAATATTTGGAGTATCCCCATTAGTAAGAGCATACTATTGTCTTTGCAACATATAATTCCATGCCACAATATGAAAACGTGTCCAAACTGGCTGCACCAAAATGCCAGTCTAGCCATGTAATAACACTACATTCAGGCTTTATCATAGATGGCCAATACAAAATCTCATGTCACAGCATGAAATAGTGAGACTGTCTGCACCAAAATGCCAGCCTAGCCATATAATAGTACACCATGCTTGCTTTATCCTGGCCGGACAGAAAAGAAATCCATGTCAAATTAATAGCTAGACTGCCTTCATTAAGCTGCTATCCTAACACTTAACACTTTATTATGCGTCTTTGATTATAGATGCCCAGACAAAAAGCCATGCCAAAACAATGGCTATACCCGCTGCACTAAAATGGCAGTATAGCCACATAATAACACTCACCATGCTTGCTTTTATATTGGCTCACAAAAAAATGCCATGCCAAAGAAATAGCTAGAAAGGCTTCACCAACATGCCAGTCAAGCCAGGTAATGGCTCTTATCATGCTTGCTTTATGAAGATGCCCAGTATAAATTGTCATGCCACAATAAGAAATGGCTAGACTGGCTGCACTAAAATGCCACTGAAGCTATGTTACGTAATAACACTGCAGAGGATTAGGTGGATACATCATCCCTAGCTCCCACCCGCTCACCTTCATAAAATTGGTATAGCAGGAGAAGAGCCCTGCGTGGGACACGAGGTATTGTCCCAATACTGCATGAATGTCACAGGTTTCCCCCCTTCTCACCTGTCTATGTTGTTTACTGGAGTTCTTTGAAGGAGTCTTCTTGCGCACAGTTCGGGTCTTGTATAACCCAGTGCAAACGTCTTCGGGTTCCAGCGTGCGTTCAGCGTTCGACTCCTGGAACGTTCAGAATGTCTGGAAAATCCTGGAAGCGATGAAGAGTCTACTCAGAGATGGGTACACGGAGGTCCGGGATACAGGAAGTATAAGAGGAAGGAATGAATGAGGAAGGGAAAATATAGGGGCCAGGAACCAGGAATCAATGAAGTCAGCGAGAGCGAACTACTGGAGCACACGTCTATCCACAGCAAGTGGTAGCGTAGAGACGCACGGGGCCGTGGGGGCGTGGCTTATTTATAGAATGTGCTATGTCTGACATGGAAGCTGGTAAATAACGTTCTGTGCTTGACGGCCATGTTGGGAGTACTGCAGAGTGCATGCCCCAATGTGTCAGGGGCCAGGAGTCCAGAAGGGACACGTCCAACGGTTCATGACAGCATGCCTCCTCCGAAGACCTGTCCCTCTGGGTTTGCCTGGGTGTATGAGATGATATCTTCTGAGTAATCTGGGGGCATTTAGAATTGAGATTGGTTCCCAGGTGCGTTCACTAGGGGGGTACCCTTTCCACTCAACCAGGTATTGGAGCTGACCACGTTTGTACCTGGAGTCACATATCCTGGACACTTCGTATTCCAGCTGGTCGTTGACAATTACAGGATTAGGCCTAAGGGCAGTCCGGCAGGACTGGATGTAAGGTTTCATTGGGGACGTGTGAAACACTGGATGGATCCTCTTCCAAGAGTCTGGTAGTTTGTGTCGGAAAGCCACTGGGTTTATGATTTCCTTTATGGAAAAGGGGCCATAGTACCAGGGAGCCAACTTATTTGGTTGTAAATGTCGAGGCAGTAGTTTCGAGGATAGCCAGACTTTATCACCCACTGCATAGGAGGGTGCTGGTCTTTTGGAGTCCACATAATGTTTGGTGTGAGTTCGGGCCCTTTCTAAGTGTTCTTTGGCTTCCTTGTGTACATTGATAAGAGTTTCAATCCAGGAGTCGATTGTAGGTACTGGCGTAGGATGTGGGAGAATCGAAGGTAGAACCGAAGGGTGAAATCCTTGGCTGCAAAAAAAAGTGCTGGTCTTGACCGCCGAGTGATCCGAATTGTTGTAGGCAAATTCAGCCACAGGAATTAAGAGTGACCAATTGTCCTGTACCTTGGTAGTGAAGCATCGAAGATATTGCTCTAGGGTTTGGTTCACACGTTCAGTAGCTCCGTTAATCTGTGGATGATAACCCGAGGAGAGGGCACGTTGGATCCCTAGTATTCGGCATAAGTGTTTCCAAAACTGAGAAATGTATTGAGGTCCTCTTTCTGATATGATCTTGGAGGGGAGTCCATGAAGTCGAAATATGTGTTCCAGGAAGATTCCAGCAAGTTCTGATGAAGATGGTAGCTTATACAATGGTGTAAAATGAGCCATATGAGTGAATAAATCAATGGTGACCATGATAGTCGTGTATTCCCTGGAAGGTGGCAATTCCACAATGAAGTGTGTGGCGATGAATTCCCAGGGTCTTGTTGGTAGTGTAGGTTGAAGTAGGAGACCCGCCGGCCTCTTGTTATCATGTTTGATCTGATTGCAGACTTCACAGACTTGGATGTACAGTTGGACATCAGTTTTCATTCTTGGCCACCAAAATTGTCTTTGTGTTAAGCAGAGGGTGTTGATGATGCCACGATGTCTTGAGTGAAGGGTATTGTGACAGAGATTTCTAATTCTTTGTTGTAGTCTCTGTGTGGGAATGACCAGGCTATTATCCTTGAACAGATATCTGTCCTTTGTTCTTAGATTCCATCAATTCTTCCCTGTAAATTCCTTCCATAGCTCAGAGGACTGGGTTTGCGTCCGAACGTCTTCCAGGAGGTTGATTGCTTGGGCTACAAAAATTGTGTGGGGAAACATTTTTGGGATAGACCGATCTTCAAGAGTTTCGTAGTCTGGACGTTCGGATAAGGCACCAGCAATTATGTTCTGTGTTCCAGGGACATGATGGATCTGGAATTGGTACTGGGCAAAGAAGAAGGCCCAACGAGCTTGACGGCTATTTCTACACTCCAGAGATTGTAAAACCTGAAGATTCCGATTATCCGTGCGGACCTGAGCAGGATGTTTTGCTCCCAGAAGTAAATGATGCCACTCTGTGAAAGCTTGACGGATGGCTAACAGTTCCTTTTCCAAAACGGAATAATGGGTTTCGCTGGGAGTGAGAGTCCGTGAAAGATAAGCAATGGGATGTTCAAGATTATCCTCGAATTCCTGTTTTAAAACTGCTCCAATGGTGTAGTTAGAGGCATCCGTTTCCACTAGGAAAGGTCGATTGATATCAGGTTGAGCCAGGATGGGGGCGTGTGTAAACTCTGTCTTTAACCGTTGGAATGCTTCATCTTGGGCTGCTGTCCAGAGAAAGGGAGTATCTTTTTTCAACAAAGTAATGATCGGTTGAACTATCTCAGAAAAGGAAGGTATGAATTTTCGATAAAAGTTGGCAAGTCCCAGGAAGGATTGGATCCATTTCCCGGTAGTCGGAACAGGCCAGGATAGTATGGCTTTTACTTTTGAGTGGTCCATTCCGATTCCTTCTGGGCTAAGGACGAATCCTAGATAGTTAACAGTAGAGACATGGAAAAGGCATTTCTCAGGTTTAGCCAGGAGCTTGTTTTCACGTAGCCGCTGTAACACTGCCTTAACATGCTCTTCATGCTTAATATGGTCCTTAGAGAATATTAGGATATCGTCCAGGTATACTATGACGAAGAGGAACAGCATATCAGAAAACACCCGATCCATGAAACGTTGGAAGTCCGCTGGGGCATTGGCGAGTCCGAATGGCATGAGCAGGTATTCGAAATGACCAAAGGGTTTTCTAAAGACTGTTTTCCATTTGTCACCCTCCCTAATACGGATCAGATGGTAGGCTCCTCTGAGATCCAATTTCGTGAAGACTACAGCTCCCCTCACTGCCTCCAGAATATCTGAAATCATTGGCAATGGATAGTGGTCCTTCAGGGTGCACTGGTTTAAACCACGATAATCAAGACAAGGCCTAAGCTCTTTAGTATCTTTCTTGGGAACAAAAAACAATGAGGCTCCTGCTGGTGATTTGGATGGTCGTATAGTGCCATTTTCAAGGTTGGTATCAACGTATTCACGGAGGGCCCTTTTCTCAGGTTCAGATAAAATGAACATTCTTCCAAAGGGAATCACGGCTGAGGGTTCAGTATCAATAGCACAGTCTTCAGGTCTGTGAGGGGGTAGGGCTTGAAATATGGCAGTTGAGAACACATCAGTGTAATCGTGATAGGCCCTAGGAACCTGGATGATATTTGAGACCGTGAATGGGCCTTGCTGGTCTGTCAGTGTACCTGAAGAAGATGTTGGCGAGGAATCCGGGAATAGACAATGAGACATACAATGCTCGGAACCCAGGAATAAGGATCCTGCTGCCCAGTTGATGTATGGGTTGTGCCTTTGTAACCAGGGCATACCCAGTACCATTGGGTAATGAGCAGACTTTATGATGTCAAATTTGATCACCTTTCGATGGTGGTTTATTGAGAGCTGTATCTCCTTGTTTTGTAGGGTTATGGGTCCTGAAGAGCGGGGTCTTCCATCAATAGCCTCTACAGGTTGCGTGATGCCTCGAGTTTCATAGGGAATGTGGTGGGTAGTGACCCAATCTTGATCTATAAATATCCCCATGGCTCCACCATCCACCAATCCCAAAATGGGGTAGGTTTCGTTCTTGGATGGCGATAGAAAGCCCTGTAAAATAACAAGATTTTTTTGTCCAGGAGAGTTCAAGGATGGAATAGATGTGGAGCAAACTTCTCTCTCCCGAGGCTATTCTCCATTTAAGATCGGGAGCTGTTGTTTCCCGAACGCTGTGGAGGAGCTAAAGGACATTCTCTCACTAGATGTTTATCTGAGGCACAATACATACATAGCCCAGTGTGGATCCGTTGCATTCTTTCTTGCTGGGATATGGGTCCACGGAAAGCCCCCACTTGCATGGGTTCTGGTTCGTTAGCGGGGGCAGGAGTGGGCTTCGAGGTAGTTTCTACGGAGGTCTTTTGGAAAGGCATCTTAGTCTTCTTCTTTTCTGCTTTCCTTTCCTGGATACGGAGGTCTATCTGTAGAGAGAGGCCCATAAGAGCCTGGAATGAACCTGGGCGAGCCCACTCTGGCTAGCTCATCTTTTATTTCTTCATTTAGTCCTCTTCGAAAAGGATAAAGCAGGCTTCTGAGGACCAATCCGCTTCTTTAGCCAGTTGCTTAAAGCGTGTCACATATGTAAGCATATCTTGGGAACCTTGTTGGAAATCTAGTAGGCGTTCCTGAGCACTATAGACCTGTTCTGGCCGGTCAAACATGGTCTTTAAAGCCTGTACGAATCCATCGTAGTCATCCAGGAGGGCATCTCCAGAATTAACTAAAGGCGTAGCCCAAGTTAATGCATTCCCAGAAAGATGCAAAATCATAAAGCCCACTTTTGCCCTGGGGGTAGAGAAGTAGTAGGGCTTAAAGGTAAAGTGGACTAAACAGGAGTCAAGGTATCCACGAAGGGTTTTTGAAGAACCATCATATTTATTTACTACTCCGCCCAACAATACACTTTCCTTGGTCGCGCAATCATGGACAAGACTAATTGTTTGAATGCAGCATTCTCAGCTTTAAAATTCTGCACTTCAGTTGTTAACTCCTGCATGCCGCGCATGAGATCTTGAACCGCCGCCTCCATGTCCGTATCAATTTCAGTTTGTTGGCGTCTCAATCTGTCACAGGTTTCCCCCCTTCTCACCTGTCTATGTTGTTTACTGGAGTTCTTTGAAGGAGTCTTCTTGCGCACAGTTCGGATCTTGTATAACCCAGTGCAAACGTCTTCGGGTTCCAGCGTGCATTCAGCGTTTGACTCCTGGAACGTTCAGAATGTCTGGGAAATCCTGGAAGCGATGAAGAGTGTACTCGGAGACGGGTACACGGAGGTCCGGGATACAGGAAGTATAAGAGGAAGGAATGAATGAGGAAGGGAAAAAATAGGGGCCAGGAACCAGGAATCAATGAAGTCAGCAAGATCGAACTACAGCAGCACACGTCTAGCCACAGCAAGTGGTAGCGTTGAGACGCGCGGGGCCGCGGGGGCATGGCTTATTTATAGAACGTGCTACGTCTGACATGGAAGCTGGTAAACAATGTTCTGTGTTTGACGGCCATGTTGAGAGTACTGCAGAGTGCAAGCCCCGATGTGTCAGGGACCAGGAAGTCCAGAAGGGACGCGTCCGACGGTTCATGACAATAAAGGGTATGAGAGACGATATGCACTCAGACAACTTTATCGATTTTGCCCCGCACTGAAAGGGTGGAAGGATCCCTGCACACACCATTGGACATCAAAGAGCTATAAGTAAAATCTGACGAGAGCTCAGTGACGTCATGAGGGAAAGATACGAAAAAACAATGAAATGATATGCAAATACTTAAAAAGAATGAATATGTAACTGGAAGTGATAATCAAAACATGTAATCGAAGACAAAGAAATCATAGGCACCAAAGAAATAAGTGAAGAGAGATGAGGAGAATATACATACGAAGAAACGCAAGGTAGCTGAGACATATAGAAACTTGCTGCAGAAGAAAACATTATGTGGCTAAGGCAGCCATGATGAAAAGATGGATGTCGAACTTGTGTTGAAACCAATCAAGCTACCTCAGAGACATACCAGGGTTGCAGGGTCAGGAGACGCCAGAAAACAGCTTTGTGTGAGGAATAAAGAGCAGTCTAATTGGCCTGGTATCTAGGATGCCACATCAAGGAATAATTGCAAGGTACATAGGTAGTCGAGAGTATAGGCCATGTACGTAAGACACATATCTCTTAGATTAAGCAAAAAAAGAAACATCTGCAAGAGCCAGGTATTCGACAATCAAAGATGCAAAAACCCTATGCAAGGTGGAGTGAGCAAGACCCAGAGGCCAAGACGAGTAATGACACCCCGCTTAATTAAATCAAATAGCAGTAGATAAAAGGACGAAATGGACAAAATCGTTGACTCCTCACACTCGGAAGTCAAAAACAAGGACTATTCATTAAGCTCCAGATGAAGATAATGGTGTACCTACACTCCCTTGAAAATCCCAGAACAGAGAACAGGCTGCAAGGTCAACTATAAAGAAGAAGCCTTGGCCTGACAGATGAGAGAGGATGGACTAATTGGATTAGTGCGTAGTAGTCTGACGTTCCTCTCTGCACCTGAATTAACTTTTGCTTATGTGCTGCTAACAAGCTGAAAGTCCAAGGTTGGGAGAGAATGCCAACCAATCCAAGGATCTATGTAGCAACAATGTATAAAATGTTGCAGAGGCCAACCCGCTGATGTTATTCTGCTATAAGTTGTATTATACATATTAAGAGGTGGTTCAAGGTGTGCCTATCAGATAAGTGGCATAAAGTGATATTACTTATACTTATTACCTGGCCTGCGGGAGCAGCTGTGTAGTTATGGTTAAGTTGCTCAACCCATATCAAGAGCACTTTTTGGGTGGATTACAACTTTGCCCCGCCTGGACGTATCCTCACCAAACTTTGCTAAAAAAGTATGTGATGATGTTTCGTCCAGGGGGGCAAAGTTATAGGGGGTGGCAAAAATGTGTGGTTTTCCTCATAGATGCAATAGGAAATAATGTTTGCTCACGCAGGCAGTCCAAACCAAACTGCCAAACAGATTTTCAGCAAATTTGTGCCAAGAGTGCCAGTTTGGTCCCAAAAGCATGCTTTTGTAAATTTAGTGTAAATCTGTCCAGTGTTTGCTTTTTTTTTTTTTTTTAATGGCCAAAAAGTGATGTCCGTGAACATTTTACCCACCCACTGATTGGTCAATTAAAAACGTGAGGTGCGTCATATTTTTTTAAATGGTCACCATGTTGAATTCACTGACTGCTGTGGTTGTCCACGGCATCGCGGCAAAAACATTGACAAACAGAACACTGCACTTGTCAAACTAATGAAACTATCTTTGGGGATGTGAGGGGTAGTGAGGATGGGATGGGATATGGCAATACAAAGCCCAAATATTTGATATTTTTTCATCTTTGAAATCCGTGAATAGTTCAGGGGTAGCCCTGTGATGTTCACGAACATCTCAGATGTTTGGGGGCATCAACACATATGTTTGCATTACAGGGTTGGTGAAAAGCAGTTTTTGGGTGGTTTATAACTTTGGTGCCACTCATTGAAACTGCATGACATTTTGATATATCATTCTAGATCTGACCTTGATGGTTCTACAAAGTTTGGTCCCAAAATATTTGAAAGGCCTATACATTTACGGCCGTTTTACGAATCTGAACAAAAGTTTGCAAAACGATCCGAAGACCCAGATTTAAATGTTTTTGCAAAGTTTGCTGGAATTATTTGAAGAGGTGACACAATTAGAGAGTGGGTTTGGACATTTTTAGATGGCTTATAACTTAGTTGCCATTTGACAAATGTGCACAAATGATTTTAGAGAGATTTAGGCCCAACCTGGAATGTTTGTGGAAGGTCTGAATGGACTTTGTCCAGCGGGAGCTAAGTTCTATGACTATTTTATGAATGTATATTTATACACTTTTCAAAAAATAAAACATGGACGGATTTGCAGCAAAGCCGTGGTAGGAGCATTGGGAAGGACCTGATAGCATGGTTTAGCAAATATGTCTGTGTTTTATTTTTTGAAAAGTGTCATAATGTAGGTACAAAAAATAATGAAATACCTTTGGTGACTAAGGTATAGCCGGTGGCCATGGGCAGTGGCCAGATGATCTGAGCAATGGCATGTGGTCATGCGAAGATTGTCTGACAATCTGTCTACTGGCCCTGACCACAAGCGACTGGCAATGGGGTTAAAGTGGGCATGGCTACCAGGGACTGGCTTTCTAGTAAAGTGTCTGTAAATTGGGATAGGTTTGCATGGGAAAAATAATTCTGACTGTGGCTAAAATTCTGTGCATTGCTACCGCCCGAAGTGCTGTACAGGATTGTATCAACAGATCACAGTGACTACCGCTGCATACACTCCGAGTCAATGCTAGTCAGCAGATAATTACTGAGCACACTGATCAAGGTGCCTACCTTGTCACCAGACCACCCCTTCAAATCATTAAAAACCCTCATTTGCAATGATACAGGGACAAGATATTGGTATAGCATGCTGGACTCATTTCCACAACCTCTCAGCAATGACTGGCTCACAAACCATACGCTTAGAGAAAGATCCTGCAGAGTCTAAACACATGTTGGCTGACTTCTAACAATACATATAGCACCAACAATGGTTTTGAAGACTGCTTTATTATGACAACAGTTACTTATTAAATAATCCAGCTCTTAGGTGAACAGGGCTCACACTCCTATTCGAAACCTAACACTTAAAGAAGGAAGGGCACCTTCATAAAAGAACCCCATCACCAGCAGCAGGGTAGTCTGTTTAAAGTACTAGATAAAGCGCAGTGATCTACCAATTCAACCACCCTGCAATTACCTGATAATCATGTATTCTGATTTGATTATTGGGGCATGCAACATGGTTGAACCGCAGGTTTGAATGGGAAGAAATATTTTGCTTGTGTCTACAGCCTGAAGTGCTGCACTAAATGACAACAAACCTGCGCGAGGAGCATCAGCAAGGACCTGAAAGCATGGTTTTACAAATCTGTTTTGTGTTTTATTTTTTGCAAAGTGTCCAAATGTAAGCACAATAAATAGTGATATACATTTTGTGCATGGACAATGGGCCTGGCCTTCGGGAAGGACAAATGTCTACTCTGATTTACGAGCCAAACCTGTAGGTTTAAATGGAAAAATAAATTATGCTTGTGGCTGCAGCCCAGAGTGCTGGGCGGGATTGCAGCAAACTTGCGCTAGGAGTATCAGGAAAGACCTGAAAGGATGCTTTTGCAAATCTGTCCTGTGTTTTACTTTCTTAAAAGTGTTGAAACGTGAATACAAAAAATAGTGATAAAACTTTTCTGCAGTGGGCCTGGCCCTCGACAAGGACACATGTCTACTGTGATTTGCCTATTGGGGTATTCGGCATGGCTGCAGCCCATGCCCCATGAATTGTGGAGACTGGCTGTGCAAGCCATGAGCACTGACCATTGGTTACATTATGAGGGGATATTGAACAGTGAACTAGGATGCTGGGTAGGTGCAGTAGATAACACAGATGATTTGGTGGGCTGGGGTTTTGGTCGAGCCTCATGCCCTAGCCAATTGAATAATGACTTGTATACCCAGCATGTGCTGCTGATAACGACACACATAAGTATGTTTTGCCAAAAAGATGTTTGTTAAAGGAGGTTTATAGTTCTTTTATATGTGTTAAAAGAGGAATTATTGATAATTTATATACAGTGATGTAACATCATGAAACATATTCACTTGTAATAACCTATTTAATTGAAAGAAAGAACTTTGTTAAAGGGATGTTACGGTTAAGATGTGCCCCACCCTTGGGACTTCTCTGCCCCAGCTGTTAGATAGTGGCCTCCCACCTTTGCATCCCTTGGCACTTCCCTCTTGCCTGGACTCCCATGAGCACCTATACATCTGTACTGCTACTTTTATTTATGCAGTTCTATCACTGCACAATGCATATGTGCATTTATAGGTTACTGTGTACAATTGTGTGGTATAAGTATGGGAAATGTAGATACAAACTATTTGTAGAACATTATTAAGTGGCAGATGGTGGGTGGAAGTTTAATATGTTGATGGGCAATATGTAGAATTTTTTAAGTGATTGGTGGATATATGTGTGAATGGTTTAAAGCAGGCAATGAGTGAGTGTTACAAACATAACAGTAAACAGAGTAGAAGGGCCCTCTTGTGTGATGGTGGGCATGTGTAATGCAGGTTTTCTATTAAAGCATAGGCTAGACAGGGGAATGTGGAGACTGTGTATAGTCAGAAAGGACAATGCATTATGGTGTTTGTTGTATACTAGAGAGAAGAATTTCGGACATAAGATTTTGGTGTGCTTTTTTCTTTTTCTCTAGTATACAATTGTCCATTATTTCCATTAACATAATAGAAAATGCTAATGGCAACATTGGAGAATCTTATTGAATCTAACTACTTTACTTGAACATGTAAAGTAGAGTTTATGAGCTTATTTTTTAGTTCTATTCTTTAACTGTGAAAGGTGGTTCCTAAAGGATTTTTTTTTTATTGTATTTCATTTCTGCAGGAGAGCCTAGAAAGTAAGGTGAGGAGGGAAATATGGGAAGGGGCACCAACTGCACACACGGAGGGACAGGTGGACAGGGGAAGATGTTGCACGTGTGTTAAATCTAATGTAGGGGGCAGTGTTTCTCATGCTCCTTGATTACAGCTTCAAAAGTCCTTCGAAATTGCTTCCCCCCTGCTGAGTGGTGTATTGCAGTATACACAGAGTACTGTTGTCTTTGAAGGATATGGATCAACAGCCTCTTTTATTGCTTGCAAGGTAGCTGGTGGGATTTTGTGTCCCACAGAAGTAGGCTGTGTGGTTACAGTATTGGTTGAGGTAGAGGAGGGTAGACTACTACTTCCTAAGAAAGGAACAGCCTTTCTGGGAGCATTGCAGTGGTTGGATTTGGGGTGGCAGTGCATGGAGGTGGTGCGTTAGGCGTATTGCCCAGGTTGTCCGTGACTGAGTACAACATTCATGCATTTCACTTTGGTAGCGTTAGCCTTTGATACATTCCCAACAGTGGTAAAAAAAAGCTGCCATGCCCATGTTTGTCTTTGGGTGCCAGAGGTAGGCACTTCCTCTACCTCATCTTCCTGGTCTTCTTCATTGTCTTTTGAATTATTGCACTTCTTTCGTGTAGGTCCTCCAGCTGGTGGTGGTGGTGGTGGCTCTTGGGAGGGGAAGGCAATAGCTGATGCCATTTTTAAGATGAATAGCAATTTTGCTAATATTATTGTGAGTAAGTGCTGTGTGCTAGACCTTTAATGGATAATGAGTAAGAATAGGTCTAGGAGCTGTGCAAGGGTACATTTTCAATTTAAAACTTCCTAGATCAGATGAAAATGCATTTTCGAGAAGTGCAGATGTGTTCAAGAAGTGTGGACGCGGTCGCAAACATGTCATCATGCCAAGTGTGCATGGTTATGTGACACTGTTGGGAAAGTATGCGATGATGTCAGACGTTCATGAATGTCGATGAACACAAAAACTGTGAAAAAGGTTATAAATAGTGTATAGAAAAGTTAAAAAAGAGGCTAGAAGGTGGAGAATGGTACAGTTTTAAGGAAACACTTTCTAAATTGGACAAATATATTGGTATATTATGGTAAGTGTGATATTAGTACATTGTAGCACATTAGATGGCACTGATAAAACCCATGAAATTCAGTGAAAAACCTTTGTCGAAGGGACGTTATGGTTACGTTGCACTAATAAAAACCAATGAAATTAATTGAACATTTTTTGTTAAAAGGACGTTATGGTTATAAGTAAAACCACAAAACCACAAAAATTCACCAGTTATGGTAAAATAAGCAACCATAACTCACACTCCCACTGTGCACTGCTAAGACAAACATCCAGTATGTGAAATATGACATCACACAGGTCATTGAAGACATCAATGAGCATGAAGCAGAAAACATAGTGAAAAGGATTAGGGATTTATATAGGAAAATATGGGCTAAAGATGGGTATAAAACCAAAGAGAATGTCGAAGAGTCTTTGTCGAAGTAAACAGTAGGGAGGTCAGATGATGCATTAACAGACAAACATAGAATGCTGTCTTTAAGTAGACTAGATCTTAATGTTGTGGAAATGGTCTAGACCCTTACAAGTTGGGGCATAATGATGTCAGATGAAGAAAGGGCGCATGCGGTTTTTCAAAAGACTAAAGTGTAGAAAAATTGATAAAATGGTCAGACTTAGAAGACCCCAAACAAAAAATACCAGAACCACCACCATATACTGAGAGACCACAAGCACAATCGTGCAGTACAGGGGCTACATCCCTGCCTTATGTAAGCAGATTAAGGTCACTACCAGTACGGTGACAAAAGGGCAAGACTGTCCCTACCAATAAAACAAGATGTGTAGGTGGGTATGATCAGGGATCAGGATTTTCACAATTCCCATTATAAGAGAAAGGGGGATGACAACCACAATATATACCATGGCCACACATGGATAAGGACAATTTGAAATTTAGTTTGCATTCAGGTGCAGGAATATAGATTTATAAGTTCAAGAGGATGACATCAGGAATTACATTAGCAATAGGTGACATAAAAGGCCTACTAGCAGCCATTCTAGGGGACAGGGCTGATGACATTTGGAAATAAGCAGGCTATGTGGGTGTGACTGCACAAAACACAACACACAATGGCGCTCCATTTAACAATTACAGAACAGATGTATGGCGGGCGCTTAGGGTACAATATCCCGATACATCAGACATGGGTGCAATTACGACTAGGAAAATGGATGAGGATGTAGACCCTGTGGCCTTTATTCTAGAAATGTAAGAGCTATGGCATCTCAAGACATCTGGATCTGAACCATCCACACTGCTACCAAATTGTGCAGTAGCACCTTTGGGTGTTCTTATAAGCAGAATGGGATTACCATAATAAATGATCTCTGGCTCAAATAACCAGACAGACTCAAAGAATATGGGAAAACACTACTTTATTATCAGTTCAACAAAGTAGGGAAACCTGGCGAACAACAAATCGTAATCAACACACTCTCAGCAATATTTCGGTTACACAATGGCTTTATACCTCAATATATGTCAGCTACGATGTCATCCAACGTGGCAAATAACAAAACCTATCGGACAGAGGGATTGGTTAGGGGAACATATCTACTCATAGTTTCTATAAGTGTTAGCAACATCATTGTCTGCCCCGCTTCTGGCAGGCATGCCTTGGACTTCCCTCTAACTACGTATAAAACAGATTATAACAGCATAACAGCAGATTGGCCCCTGCACCAATGTATGATCACCATTGCATAGGCCCTCTGTTTGGTTGGCATTCTCTCCCATCCTTGAACATGCGACTCATTAGCAAAACAAAACCCAGGTGCAGAGAACAATGTCAGACTACTGCCTACTTGCCTAATTATTCTACCATCTCACATCAGCCAAGCCTTCAGCCAAGGCTTCTTCTTTGTACTTGACCGTGCATGATGTTCTCTTCCCTGGAACATTAAGGTGAGTTACATTATTATCTTCACCTGGAGCTTTTGAAATGGCCTTGTTTTCAGGACTTGCACCACGTGTGAAGAGACCATGATTGTGTCCTTCTCGCCTTTCTATTTAGTCCTATTTGTTTCAATTATCCTGAGTGTCTTTACTCTATTCGGCCTCTGGAGACTTGGTTGCTCCATCTCACGTATGCTTTCTGCATCTTTAATTGTTCAATACTTGGCATTCACACTATAATTGTAGCTTTTTCCCCCTCTGGTTCGATGGAAACAGTCTTCTTTATCTACCCTTGTTGAATGGGCATTGACCTGTTCGGCTGCGTCTCATGTGTGCAGACCATGAAATGAAGCTGTCCTGCTTGTAATTATGAGGATTTTAGCCTGATTTTCTGCAGGTGGCTCATTGTCTTGGTAACTGGAACTTTCCGTCTCCACTTGTCCTTGGCTGGGTACCTCGTTTCTGCTCGCCTATGGCTGTGGTGATCATGTGAGCTTTTCCATGTACTCGAACCCTGTATCTCCTTTGCCATCCATTTCAGAGACATATAGCTTCTATATCATTCTTTATAGCTTTTCCATGTTAGTAGCAGTCAAGCATGTGCAAGCTAAATGTATGAAACACTTTGCATCTTATGGTTTCAGCTTTGGCGCTTGAAGTGAATATAAAGAAATATGTATGTGTGTCTGTCCTATACCTATGTGAGTCATAAGCATGCGCTTTGTGCCTATATACAATGAACTAGTTCATGTTTTTGTAACGTCATGCATGAATATGTAATCTCTGGTTTTGCAGTTAGTTGACTTGCTCAATTGATGTCCTTTCCATATCATCCAAATCCTCAATTGGGTATGGTCTGAACGGCTCTATGAGAGAACAATGCTTCTCACACCTGCGATTTACATCTATGATCATGCTGATGGGTCTAAGAGTGAGGCGCATCTGTTGTTTCTCTGCCTTCGTGTTGAGAATCGTGTGGGGGGCATGAGGGTCATGTTTGACCCCCCGCCTACAACCCTAATTTTATCTTGGGTTGATCTGCCTTCAATTTGCATTTGCCCGTTACCTGCCTTATCTCAATCTGTACTCGTTACTGAGACCTGCAAAATCATATCTTTATACTTTTGCCAATTGCTGGCTGTGATTAGATATTTGCCTTTTCTCTCTTCTTGGAAAGTCACATCCGTGTGCTTTTGAAATTGCTGCTGTGTTTAAAAGTTAGGCCTTTTACCACTTTTTGGAAAAATCACATCT
This sequence comes from Ambystoma mexicanum, assembly GCF_040938575.1. Classification (NCBI taxonomy): domain Eukaryota; kingdom Metazoa; phylum Chordata; class Amphibia; order Caudata; family Ambystomatidae; genus Ambystoma; species Ambystoma mexicanum. Next base: position 1,420,962,116 of record NC_090931.1, on the reverse strand, counting down.
TTGTGGTTTTAAAATTGCTGGCTGTGTCTAGGCTCTTTCGTTCTGTCTTTTTTATCTCACTTCCAGGTGTCCTGCACTTTGCTGTTTGTTGTAACCTAGGCCCTATCCCTCCTGGACACTTGACTTATTGTTACATTGGGCTGGCTGGCTGTAGTTGGGGTCACGCTCTGCAGTTTTCCCCTTCTGCCCCCCCCCCTTCCTTCTCTTCACGCTCCCTCACTGGTGCTCTCAATATCCCCTATGTTCTCTTATTGCTGTTCTATCGCCTATCCTGTCCCTATTTCTAAGTCTGGAAGGAAAAAGTTCAAGAAGTATCTACTGTTTTCCAGGCAGACTTTCACCGACATCCTCTTTGTCGTTCCTTCTCTGGACCTCTGGATTCCCCTTATGGTCTCTGCGCTCTCCCCTTTCTCTTCCTCTCCCATTAAGGGTGGCACCTGCTGGGAGGTGCTCTTGGCATTCTTCCTGTCCTCTAGGGTCATCATTAATGTGGTACGACGTCCTTTCATCACGGGATGTTTTTTCGCAGGTTTTTTACCGTAATTTTTTTAACGAAAGAAAACCTTCACATTTTTTAGGGCGGGGTTAGAAAATTATATATATTGGGGGTGGGTGTTTGGGAACACATACAAAATTAAAGAGAAATGTAATAAAAAAATGGATGTGTTTTTTCGTTGTTTAGTTCTTGAGACATTGTTGGTATATCTTAGACAGGAACAGAATATTTGTGGGTGGAAGTTAAAGGATGGAGAGCCGAAAGTCCTGGAATATGCTGATGATCGGACAGTGGTTTTAACAAATCCGGAGATGGGGGGCCCATTACTAGGAGATATGTTACACGAAGTAGGGGACTTGTATGGGTACAAGGTACATTGGGGGAAAACGGTGGTCTTTCCGCTTAAGATAAATCCACTAAATAGAAGATTGTTGGACTGGGATTGTCATTGGGCTGAGGTTTCGATGAAATATTTAGGTATCTATTTGGTGTGTGACATTAGAAGAATGGTTGAATATACTGTTGATAAGTTAAAGGAAGTGCTGATTAAGGATATACATCCATGGGATAGGTTGCCTTTGGGCATTTGGGCTAAAATAAATTCAATACAAATGATGTTGCTGCCAAAGGTTTTATATTACATTCAGTCTCTCCCTCTCAGGTTTACTAAGAAGGTGCTCAAGAGTATTGACAGGTTTTTTTTATGGATTTCTTATGGGGGAAGGGAAATAGGCAGAAGATTCCACGATTTATTATGATATGTAGAGTTAAAGATGGGGGTTTTGGCTACCCAGTGTTGGAAAATTATTATAAGGGATTCTTATTAAAAAAGGCTTCCTACTACTTCAGAGAAAGAAGGGACTCAGATCCTTACTGGCTTTTGATGGAGAGGGAGAGGTTATATCCTTGTTTCGTGAATTGTTTATATTCCTACGGAAGGATACCAAACTCTGGGACAAAATAGGAAACAATGGTAGTTTCAAAATCTGCTCTCGTTTCTTGAAGGGTGTGGACAGTCTTTGTTTTTTCTGATTCGGCGTCCATTTGGCTGAATCCAGGTCTGCAAATTGAAAATAAAATGCTTAATTGGAGAGGTTGGGCCAACAAGGGTATTTTGAAGATACAAGATGTTTGGAGGGAAGGAATGATGGTTCCATTTGAGGATCTGGTTATTTGTTATGGTTTGAACAATAGGAAGATCAGGAGATATAGGTCTCTGGAGCAGTTGCTGAGGGAGAGATTACAGATGTTGAATGGACCTTTAAGTTCTAGACCTCAAATCTGTGAATTATTTACCACACCACCAGGGGCGGTTCCAGCCTTTATTAAATGAATGCCTCTACAGAAATGTATGCAGAACTCTTGGGACAAGCTGAGAATGGAATGGGAATCAGAAATGGAAATGGAGTTGTCTGAGGAACCGTGGGATTATGCCTGGAGAGTAGCGGTGAAAGCCAAAGTTGATCTAAACCTGAGATACATCCATCACCGTTTTTACGGACGTATTTATTGGACGCCTGTGAGGATGAATAGGAGAGGATTGGCAGACATGGACTTGTGCTGGGGGTGTAATCGATCAAGAGGGACCTTTCAACATATGCTTTGGGAGGGTAGTAGAGTGTTAGATTTTTGGAAGGATGTTTTGGATTGGTTTGATTTGGTGGCAGATAATTTATTTCCTCAAACTTTTAAATCAGTAATATTTCTCTCGGTTGATAATAGAAGTGGAGATATATGTGATACCCTGGATTGGATTGATAGGGCATTGTCGATGGCTATCAAGCATATAATGAAGGTGTGGAAATCTAGGAAAAAAAACACACTATGAAAATTGAATATCGGACATGCGAACACTTTCATGGTACGAAAGGACACAGGCTTTGAAGTGTGATTGGGAGGTTGAATATGATGAGGTGTGGGGCTTGTTTAATAGTTTATTTGATTAAGGTGTAGGATTTGCTCTATAGGTGTGATAATGATATTGTGGCTTGGTTGGTGGGAGGGTGTTGGCTTGTCTACTGTGTTGTCTCTGTTATGTCTTGTAATTGAAATGGGATGTGAGGGTGGGTATCTTTTGGTAATGTAATGTGGCAAACGGTAGTTGCATGTGTTATGTAGAAATGGACTCTACAGAACTACCTGCAAATCTATTCTCACATGTACTTTCTTTTTTTCTATTTTATAATTTTGTGAAATTACGTTAAATAAATTGTAAAAAAAGATTGTGATAAAAAGAACACAAACAAATATCCCACAATGAAATGACATGGAACCATTAATGTCTACCTAAATGGCACTGTCATGGTACAGGGCTCTCAGCCCAACCTCCTCTTTCTTGATAGGCATTTTCAGTCTCTCATCAACTTCCTTCCCTCTCCTGCCACTCCTCCTTCTGTCATCTGATTAACCCTCTTCCTCCTCCGACGGCTGTACCACACACCTGTACCCCTCTGCAGAAGACCATCAAAAGAGGATACCTGCTCCACTTAGCTACCCTCATTTCTCTCTGTGCCGTCAAACACACTCTCTGACATCTGCCACCTCCTTGAAGACCTCAATCTAGATGTCCTCACTCTCAACAAAACGTTGCTCACCTCCAGCTCTGTCACAAGTGTTGACACACTCCTCCCTGAGGGATACGCGATCCTCTCTAAGCCCAGACCTAACCGGCATGGTGGCAGAGTGGCCCTAATCTTCCCTGAGTGGGTCCCAGCTGCTATCATGTCCACCAAGGCTACTCCTCTTTTGAATGCCTTGTCTGCAGGCTTAGTTTCTCTCTGAGCCTGTCTCTGACTCTGACCACTATGTACAGGCCCCGTGGCCAGATCTCACACTTCCTCTCAAATGGGCCGACCTCAGCTCTTCTCTCCTGTCCTCTTCCTCCAAGTTTCTCCTCCTAGGAGACTTCAATATTCATCTCAACTCCCCTGTGGTCCCTGGCCTCTTTCTGCAACCTCTGTGACTCTCTTTCACTCTCCATTCTTCCATCCGGTCTGATGCACTCAGCGGGAAACACCTTGGATGCTCTCATCTCTTCAGACATCCCCATCTCCAATCCTCTCATTACTCCTCTGTCCTGGTCCGATCATGCTCTCCTGTCCTCTCACCTTGGCCCCTTTGGCCTCTGGCTAAGCCCCCTCTCACACCGCCAGCCTCCTTCTCTGTCATTCAACCTATGAAGCGAGTGCCAGTTGCCGCTTTTGCCACCACCATCATTAGTCCTCCATCTAGTGCCACTGACTCTCACTCAGATATAGCCCTGACTAACCTTCAACTAACCATCTCCAACACTCTCTACATCCTTGCCCCTGTCATGAAGATCCATATGAAACCTGCCTCCAAGTGTAACTTGTGTGATGGTATTATATTAGTTCATAGTAAGAACTCAAAAAAGAAAGTGGTAACTGCAGTAATTGAAGAGTGGGCACAAATCCTAGTTTCAACCTCTTAACCAACGTGTGATCCTGGGCATCTCATTTAATGTCATATTGCCAAACCTGCCAAAATTGCCAGTCCACAAACCTTTCAAAATTGTTGCCCGTCAGAGTAATTTCATTCTCAAGGTATGAACTTCAAAAAGCCTCACTTGTGGTTTTACTGGCTGTATTGTTGCTTTCTCTATAATGATAGTGGGCATTGACAAATTGCACCCCACAGTCAAGTGTCGCTTTGCTCTCTAATGGCCACACTACTTGAAAACATTGACCTACATCTAAACTCAGATGGTCTGGATATGAGCACCTTCCTAGTAGCTTCTAATCTATAACCACTATCTATGATACGGTCTGTGTCGCTTTCTCCCTGCTTCCACTTGGTCACCGGTATCCATGCCTGAAAACCTTTGCATTCTGTGAGGCAGTTCATCTGAGTTGTCTGTCTATTCTGGTTTATGTGAACCTTTTTCATTCCTCTTGCATTCATACTATGGCCCGTGGAACTTCCTTGTGGCTACTATTGATGAAAAGTGCCCTGAACATATGCTAGAACACAAGTACTCTCTTCATGTTCTTCCAGTGTTTGCCTTAAAATGCTACTTGTTTTTCATTCTGATTGCAGCAAGAAGGAAGTGGGTAAGAGGACTAAAAGGCAGTAGCCCTGCTTATTTTGATCTCTTCGAGGTGGCATATCAAGGTATTGGTTGCGATAAGGAATGGAGGGCGCGGGCCACAACCAGATATTCTGGATTCATTTTATTCCATTGGTTCGGTGGAGGAGGCCCCCTGAGGTGTCCGTGCCCTGGCACCAGAAGTGCTTAAGATGGTCCTTGCTAGGGGATCTCTGGGCATTATATCTGATCAGGAAATCAGACACCCCAAAATGCTGACAAATAGATTTTGAGAGACTGCCACCCCACAGTGGCAACCACTTTACGGAGGTGGGCAGATACCATGTGACAATCAAACCAACAATCTAAGACAACCACTCGACTACCCGACCCTTGCACATAGTTGGGAAGAAGGACCCCTCAGCAGAGGCCCACATGGCAGGCTCACATTTGCACAAGTGAGCGGGCCAGCCCATGTGTCAAGCTGCCCTGCATCAGACCGCACACCAAGCACACCTCGGCTTAACGCTGTACAGCCTGTCAAAGATCTCATGGCAGATGGCATTTTAAAAAAAACAAGTGGGGTCCTGGCAGTCTCTCTGCCAGACATTAGTCCCGGTTACGAGAGCCTCAGCCAGATTCTTTAGCTCACTATCTTTCACAGAGGAGACATATCCCAAACATATCAGTCTTTGTACTACCCAGAGGCAGTCCAGCACCTGAAATGCAATTCTCCTCTGAACAAGAGTACCAAAAGCAACCCCAGACATGTGTTTCGGTCTGGTTGGACCTCATCAGTAGGGTGTAGCTCTGTCTCTCGAAGAATAGTGAGCAAGGGGTTCATGTCTGGATATCCCTTGTAACTTAGGGTGAGATTCAAAGTTACTTAAATATGCAAATAAAAAGGGGGGTCCTGGGAGTTTCTCTGCCAGACATTAGTCCCGGTTATGAGAGCCTTACCCAGATTCTTTAGCTCACTTTCTTTCACAGAGGAGAAATATTACAAACATATCAGTCTTTGTCCTGCCCAGGGGCAGTCCAGTACCAAAATGCTAGGCAATTCTCCTCTGAACAAGAGTACCAACAGCAACCCCAGACACACATTTTTGTCTGGTTGGACCTCATAAGTAGGGTGGAGCTGTGCCTCTCTGAGAACAGTAGGCAAGGGGTTCATGTCTGGATATCCCTTGTAACTTAGGGTAAGATCCAAAGTTACTTAAATATGCAAAAAACAAGGGGGGTCCTGGGAATTTCTCTTCCAGACATTAGTCCCAGTTACAAGAGCCTTACCCAGATTCTTTAGCTCACTATCTTTCACAGAGGAGAAATATCCCAAACATATCAGTCTTTGTCCTGTCCAACAGCAGTCCAACACTGAAATGCTAGGCAATTCTCCTATGAACAAGAGTACCAACAGCAACCCCAGACGGAATATTACACTTCGCCTCATGGCACATAGTCTCACACACAATAGCATGACCCTTGAACACGTCTGCCTGGGTGCTTCGATTTTGCTGTCACTGCATTGCTGACAGACCCTTGAATAGCAGTACATCACAAGACAAAACAGAAGACTGCTTTGCATAGCTGTGAGTTTTTCGACCATGCGCACAGGGAGAGTGCGCGCACCTAAACTTTTTTGATTTTTTTAATAATGAAAATGAATGCTGGGAGATCAGCCTCTGAGAAATGTGTGAGGTTGTTCCGTGCACATTTTATGTGCTTCCCGCACAAAACGCATAGTGACATGTACTCCGGGAAGACACAGCCTACAAGTGCCGTCTTCCCCTGTCATATTCAGCTGGAATGTGACAGCCCCAGGTACCTCAAAGCACTGCAAGAAGGGGGAAAGCACACCTTTCTCCAGTCATGAGTAGCCTAATTTAAATATCAAAAACTCCATGGATCAGCATTCCTTTTGTCTAATCCGGCTGGTGGCAGTGCATACTAACGTGATAATTGAAGCAAGCCTAGAGGAGACATTTGATTGCCAGACAGACAACAGGGAGGTCGGACCAATGCCCCTTTAATATGCAATGTGTCAACTTGAAGCTAATTCCCACTTCTCTGTATGAAAGGCAGTGAATGGCCTGTCTGGGTCCAGCAGTTACCACAGATGTCCCTGCAGAACAGACCCCTTTCAGAGGGGCCAAGGATGTGATTTGGGAGAGACAGGAAGTCTGCTCCCAGCACCAACTTCAAGGGAGACCTGCGCTTTATTCAAGAGTCAGAGGGGGATCAGTTAACCAGACAGACACTTTGATCTACAACAGACAGGAAGATGAGTGGGACTTAGGTATGTGTTGTCACCCCTTGTCTGTCCTGTTGCAGAGCACTCTGGTCCTGACCTCATGCATAAAAGAAGATTGTTGGTGGGGACCTGGGATTGGTTCATTAAGGTAGGCTTAGCCTGCACCAATCACTGGAGCCCATTTGGCTTTAAGAGACGGCTAAACCCCTCACTTGACAGATCATCTGAAATGTTTTCGAAATGAATAAGAAGGACTCATCTGTACCCGGGCAGAAGGTACAGTCTACCTTACATCTTCCGCCAGTGAAGGAAGGTCAGGAGTTCCAAGAGGGAAGCAAGACTCCTCCCTTAAAATCTCCCTGGGAACAGAAGGAGATACGGGATCAGAGGACCCGTCCAGCAGCTCCAGAACCGGTACCCATCAAGCACACAGCGTGCCCTGCTAGGTTCTGCCAGCAAGCTTCCTAGGTGAGAAGTGCCGGAGAGTCTTTGAACAAAGGAAAAGGCTGGTGCCTGCAATCATTCTCCTGACCTTTGGGCCGTCTGCTTTGAAATGACACGAGCCCTGCGAAGATGCTAAGAGGAGTGCCACACAAGCATCATCCAGCGTCCATCTTTTAAGGACATTTTCGAGACAGTTGAGTCCTCGAAATGCATCCGGCTGCACCGCTGACTGTTGTCACGTCACAGTCGCAAGAGCCATCCGAGCAGCCTCGACAAGCATTCCAGATCGGCCAACCAGCACAGTGACAACGATTCTTGGCCCAGAGCCACCGAGCCGGACAGCCTGCATACCTCCGTCCAGCCCCCATTGCCGTACTGCCTGCCTCCTGGTACCCGCAGTTGTCTCCCACCACTAACTCTGTCTCAAGGGCTACAAAGCTCCCTGGAACCACGTCAACGCTGTCGAGCACCAAGAACTTCTTCCGTACCAGGTACATTGTGGTTGTGCCCCCCTGGTCCTTCTCTGAGGGCCCCTAGAGACACTTACAACCATTTGCCCTCTTGGTGCTGGAACAGAATAACCTTGAACTGTAAGACTGAGTTCTTTACCAAATACTCTCCTTTCAGTATCCAGAGTGCATCCCTTTCCTTTGTGAAATTGTCTGTCCTCTGTGTTCCTTTACAGGGTGGATCGTATTTGTAGTGTTCTAGAACTGTCTTTTGTAATAATAAAAAAGTAGATATTTGTATACAACCTTGACTGGACAGTCCCTTTTGTCATTGGGTAATAATTGTATTTTTGCTGTGTTGCAACTAACTAACAATCCACAACCTTGAGGTGATAAGCCTGCCGTTCTGTCCATGTTACCAAAATTGGACAAGGAGGTCTTTAAATTCACTTGTATGCCAATATGTTCATATCTCTTCTGGTGTACTAGAGGTGTGGGGCTGATTGATGGTTTACAAACCGATATTCATCCCTGGGCCACTGGTGCCCCGGAAGTTGATTTGTCAAAATGGCAATAGGCCCATGGCCGAACCAAAAATGCAAAATGCTGGTGTGGGCCAGTTTTTTTTATGAAAGTGGGCCACTTATTTAGCCAATGTGAGCCAGTTTGATGAGTTATTATACTCTGCGCCTAGTAGTTTTGAGCAGTGTTGCTGACTAAATGTTCTTTAAAATGCACAATTTGCATCACAATTTATCAAACAGTGTCAAAAAAGGAATGAATTCCCATTTGCAACTGTGGGCCACTTTTTCATTGGTGCCCGAGACAATGTTATGGCCCAGTGCGACCCTGATGGTAACACTTGCACAATGCTGAAACTCGCAAAAGGACAGGTGACAGAATGTCTGTTCGACAAGGCTGCACATCTGCTTAAAGACCACAGGATATTCCACCCCTTTGACTGTAAATCACATCGCTCTTGAGAAACTCGGCATAGTCTGCACTGCACACCAATGCAAGGACGTTTTTATGGGAGGGCAAAAGGTGCTCTTGCCGAGGGCCCCCACCTTGGGGGGGGGGGGGGCTACAAGGCTAGCTGATCTGAAGAAGTAAGATTCCATTCATAATTTAACATTGTTCACCAGTCTTAAATAGCACACATCAGGATATTTTATGGGGTGCTGCTGAGGCTCTACGCCCATTGCCTGTCTGTTTTGGCAAGTACATTCTGCCTTGATCAATTCATCATCTATTGCTTTCTGTGTTCACTGTGTTGTAGATAGTTTGTGTTCTTTACGGCACAACTTCTGTAGCATTGTTTCCTTCCTGTGGGAATTATGTTGATCATGTGCAATAGGCAACAGTGAAATGCATACTGGTAAATTGAGTGCCACAATGGTTCAGAAGTTAGCTCAGTGTGTGAAGCACCCATTGCAGAGATATGTGTTTGTATGCAAAATTATAATAACACATTCAGCAAGGGTGGCTGAGCCTTTCCTATGTCTGAAGTTTATAAACCTGTCTGCATATGCACTTGGTTTTGCAGAACAACATCTTCTATTATCAGCAATGTACCTGCACCAGATCAGGGTTGCTATAAAAACTAACATATCATCTGTATGGTGAAGGTCTAGAAATTGGTTTGTTCAGATGGGGTGTTGTAAAACCGAGGCAATCGTCTCCAACAATGATAATAGTCCAAGAGGTGAATATGTATCCAAATTCAAGACTATGGATCTAAAGCGTTCATTCTTCTATCCTGGATTTGCTGACAGTCGATACAGTGATCCTGGTCAAATCATCCAATATATCTTACATTACTGTGCTGTCTTCTGTGAGGTTTTCCTTCTTGCATGCTGCTGGTATCGTTTAGCCCATTACTTGATCTTTCTTCTTATGTAGACCATTTGGGTGGAAGGGTTTGTAGACAGAAGAGAGCGGAACAAGCATATTATAAGGTCTGCTTGATTGACACAATCTTTTTGGTAAAAGCCAAAGGTTTTATGCACGTTTATAAATGAAAATGTCACAAGCCATTGTTTTGGAAATATTTAAAGCTTTAAAATATAAAAGACAAACCCAGATTAAATTTGTTAAATTACATCGATTGGTATGCTGGTACTTATATACTTCCCTTGATGATGGAGAGAATGAAGCTATAACCATTCCCATTTTGCATAACACCCTTCTATAATATTGTGTTTAAAAATTGTCATGTTTGGTAATGTGATTTGTGTATTTTCTAAGTCTGTTTTTATAAAATGAGATTGTTTTAGTTCATGGTAAGAACTGGAAAAGAAAGTGTTCAAATGCAGAAATTGTAGAGTTGGCACAAATCCCAGCTTCACCCCTTCCCCCCTTAAACAATGTGTGATCCTGGGCATCGCATTTAATCTTGCATTGCCGAACCTCTCAATATTGCCACTCCCTAAACCTTTCAAAATTGTCAGCTTTCAGAGTGATTTGCTTCTCATGGTATGATCTTCATAAAAGCCTTATTCATGGTTTCACTGGCTATAGGGTTGCTTCCACTTTAATAGTGAGCATATTAATATCGCGCACCACAGGCATTTGTTCCTTTGATATCTAATGGCAAGACTTTTTGAAAACCATATCCCACTTCTAATCTCAGTCTGTCTGGAGAAAGACACTTTCCCGGTAGCTTGGAATCTGCCTCCACTATCCATGCTACGGTATGTGTAGCGTTCTCCTTCCTTCCAATTGGTGGTCTCTATCCATGCATGAGCACGTTTGCATTCTGTGAGGCAGCTAATGTGAGTTCTCTGTCTATTCTGGGTTACATGTACCTTTTACATACAGTCCTGCATTAATACTGCAGGCTGCATATACCTTCCTGGATGCTATTGATAAAAAGTATTCTGTATGTGCTAGAACAGTAACCCCTTCGCAGATTGCTAATGTTGGTCTTCAAATGCTACTTGTTTATCATTCTGACTAGAGCAAGAATGAAGAGGGCAAGGGGTCTTAAAGAGAGTAAACGTGCTTATTATGCCCGTGACAGCATATCAACCTATAGGTTGTGAGCACAAAGGGTGGGGGGCTGGTGGTGCAACCAGTATTCTTGATCCCTTAATTCCTTTGGTTTGGTGGAGGGGGGCCCCAAAGATGTCCGTGCCAAGGGCACCAAAAGTGCTTAAGATGGCCCTGCACCAATGCATATGGCTGAACGAAAAGGACACCCTCGGTCACGGCCACCTGGCAATTCCATCTCTGTGCACAGCCACAAGGCAGCCTCAGCCCTGCACAATGCACAAGCGACAGGCCAGACCTTCCACAAACGGAAGCTGGCGTTCGACCTCACACCAGGAAACCTGTTGCACGAGGTTACCACGCCCTCAAGACCCCACAGCAGGCTGGGGGGTGACCCGGGCGACGGTCTGGACAAAAGGTCAATTCTTTGCTATAGGACAGGATGGACAACCTTTACCAAAGTCTGCAGCCACACGTCGTGCCACAGGATGGCCTCCCAACACGAGACCACACGGCAAGTCACCCCGACAGATGGTTCCGGGTCAGCAGTAAACGTCAGGAATACCTCTCTTACACGACCGCTGCATCGAAGCCCTTTCTCCATGGGGCGCGTGCCCTGCAATAAACACGGGTGTGGGTGGGGCAACAGCACGGTGCCGGGCCCCTCTTCGCCGAGGTCAAAGGGCAGGCAGGGAGAGGCCGCCCTGGCGCTGAGATCAAAGCTGTACAAATGTTCTCTTTGTTGACAATGCGTGCTTTTATTGAAAATAATGCTTTTATTTCAAACTGCGGGAAGAAAGGGAAGCAAACACATGCTGACCAGAGAGCCTTTTTATTGGGCAAACTCGAAACGCTTTCCTTTTAATAATGTTTTCGGCCATTAACTATTTAAGTACCGGACTAGCCATGTGTGTGTTTTAAACATGTGTCTCCTACTCTTGGATTTCTTGAAACCATGATTTAATTATAGTGTATGTATTTATATAGTTTTATGCAAAAGCATTTAAGATGCATACAACACTGACCCAAGGGTGTATAAGGTTTCATTCAATGTTGCTGAAAAATCAGGCCATATGCCCAGTATCCATGTTTGGAACTCGAGTCTTTAACAACTTGGTCGATCATAGATGCACGCAAAATGCACCATTGAAAGCATGCATGCCAACACTAGCCATTGCGTTCAGAAGACACTAATCCAGTCTGGTTGTAACTTTGCATTCTGGGACTTGTAGTCCTAGTATTATGATGAGGAAATCATGGACCACGAGTCCCAGAATGCAATGTGAAAACTAGGACTAGACTTCTCTCTCCCGAATGGAATGGAACATGTTGTCATAACATAAAAATATTATCCTTTATTTGTACTAGTCACGCCCTCTGCTTTGGCTTAACTACCAAGACATTGTATTTGTAGCCAGATAGGCATTAATATGGCCTGTTATTAGATAGCACTAAGGAGCTGCCAGAGCTGATTGGAGGAGGAGGTCCTGGTCACATGACCATGCCCGCTCCCAGCTACCACTTCAGCATCCCTACACGCACTACTTTAAGAGTAACTAGAAATCAAGACTCACTTTAACAAGTTAGAAAGTAATCTTTGGATTCGGGGCCTAAGAAAGGATTAGTGCGGCCTAAACATTGCACATAGCTAAGGAATGTTTCCAGTATGTGCAGCCTCTGGGACTAGAGGAGTGGCTTTCTGGACACGTGTGGTTTTGTACCTGCCATCACGGGAGTAAACTCTGAAAAGGTGTGTCACATATATTGTCATGACTCATCAGTCAACACATTGACTAACGTACAGATATTCATATATAAAAAAGAAATCAAATCAAAATAAGTCAATGCATATTCTAATCCTTCAGTACTTTTGAGGGAAATCCATGATTCTAATAAATTAATTGTATCACTTATTCTAACACCTTCCCTTCAGAGAATCAGCAAATGGGAATTGTAACTCCAAATATCAGAAACTGATTGGAGTCTAAATATGGGTGACAGTGACCCCTACTGGACAAAAGCAACATGTTAATTTCTATTTTCATTGCCATTTGGTACTGGGAAAGATGGCAAAAGAGCCCTGAGCCGAAGGCAAAATGTTGACCCTGCTTACAACGGAGACTGTCCCTGTCTTGGACACCACTACTGGCCCTGCCACAGCCGATGTGAAGTGGGAGATCATGGTTACATGACAAGCTCTCCATGCACAATCCCACTCTTCAACAGCTTGACACTGGTGGCCATTCTTTGGTGGTGGGCGCAGTATAAAAGACTCCTAACATAACAGTGGGCAGGTTGCCCGAAGTTAAGATATGGCATGATATGATATGGCATTTATAACGCGCCTGTACACACGTGTTAAGAGCAGATGCAGATGGTGGTTTTAGGACCTGCTAAAGGCTTGGTGACAAACCTGTGTTCTTCGCAAACCAGGAATGCCACGCACCATGGGCATTGCTATCTCCACCCTCATGCTTGCATGCAGCCACCCAACATATACACCGCATCCACACTCCTCAAACCTTCCCAACCTCCTGCACACTAGACCCATTACCTCACAACCATGACACTTCTAAACACGGCCTAGTCAGCCTGTTGTTCTGTGTTGCCATCAACCCCCATTAGTCCTAGCCAATATGTTCAATGTTGCGTGATCATGGGACCCATATGCCAAAAAATCTCGGGAGCTGGGGGTTTCCTATCCCTGCCAATCAGGTAACTTCATAGACATCGCCGCTCCCCACACAGCACTCCACTCTGCAGGCATCCCTGAATTCTTCATAACGCCATCGTAGATTATGCTTTCTTTGGATTTCTGGTTATTATTCCAATCCCCTTTGCTCCCTTTTTGGGCCAAATAGTCCCTCCTTAGATAGGGTGACCAGATATATCAAACATAGAAGTAGGACTACCGTAAATACAAATAAAACTGTAGTCCTACTTCTATGTAGCTGGCCTTTAGCGGTGGGCTGGGAGGGGCGTGGTCACAGACACACTCCTCTCATTGGAGGAGAGCGCCGAGAAGGGGAAGGGGGGCGTGAAAAGCATTTCACGACCACATTCGCGCAGGAAGAGTTGCACTGGGACCCAATTTTGGGATTTCACAATCAGGTCGCAACAAAAACCAGGACTGTAGCGACCCACCCTTGAGACCCCGAACAGGGTTTTTAAAATTAAAAAAATCCCGGGACCCCGGGATGCACGGCGATTTCCCTGGCCTGTCCTGGAAAACCGGGACGTATGGTCACCTATCTTTGGACCACTTATGGGTAGAGGTCCTCCTAATACCCAATACTAACCCGCTCATGTATATCTACCCATCCAAATCTGTCTCCCTTTCTTAATTACCAAAATGCCATTTTTGGTCTGAAGGAGTTAATTCACTTTTTTCTGTCAATTCAGGGGTGTTTGCTAGGTCTGCAAAAGATACAAGGCTATGCTAATGTCAGGACTGGGGGCTAGCTAGCCTTTTGGTTGTACCCCCTAAGCTTCTTTTCGGGGCTACATCCAAAAGACCCAGGGCTACAGACCCTTCAGCACCCTCCTAGTATTGCCACTGTCTCCATTTTTTTTGAAACAATAAGTAAATCCTCTTTCTTCTTTATAGAACTGTGATTCTCCCCACCTCCAAACAAACCCACAGTATCTTCACACCCGCTACAGAAAGCCACACCAAAAAAACTGGAAGCTCACAGCCCTCCTCAAGACCTCATGGCCTGGCGTCCGCCAGGAATCCTTCACTCTAATTCCCATGGAGAGTCTCACCTTCCATTCACCAGCCCCCTCGCACTCAGTCAGCCACCTTCCACGGGATTGACCTGCTCCAGCCTATCAGGGTGTCCTAAAAACATGCAGGTTCTACTGGGAACGCTGGGGTAAGGTGCCCTTCCCCGCCCGACCACACGCATGTCCTAGTTTTAGAATGTATCAGAATGAGCACATTAATTACATTTTATGGGCAATTGCATTCCCTAAGACACTGCCACAATTCCCTTCGGTTGACTTTATCGAAGGCAGTATTTACATTCGTGAAGGCCAAGTCAATTCACCACCTCTTTGACCATATAGAGTTTGCAACAATGCGATGGAGATTCGGCGCATGTTCATTAGAGCCCCGAGACTCTCTTAATCACAGCTTTCAATCGGATCAAATACTCATACTCTCCATCCACGACTAGAGTCCAGCTAGTACTATCCTACTGAATACTTTAAACTGGGAGTCAATTAAAGAGACACATTTATACGAGCTGGGTGAATGCCGGGCCCTTCTGAGTTTGGGCTATTAGGTGGTGCTTAAGCACATCCTATAAGGCAAAACTCATGCATTAGAGTACAGTTAGGGAGAAATGACGTATGAGGAGGGTCACAACACTTGTAGGTGTTTTTGGGCTATTTGACTGCCCATAGACACACTAATCCTTATGGCCTCTCCCACCCAGTTCCTGTCGCTTCCCGCCCAAAACAGTGCTTCATGATAACTCTTTGAGCTCGCTTTAATCAAGCCTTGACATTCAACTTTGAACTTGAATCACGCTCCAGTGTTTTTACAATACAGTCTTCTGAGAGTTAATGACTTAATTGCCACTGTAAACCCGCTACTGGTGTAATAACATGTCTTGACCAGGTCTGCCAACAGCCACTCGATTTATAACTACCATGCGTGTCCTTCATTGATGTCCTGAATAACAAGCATTGGCAAAGCCAACAATTTTGGCTGGTGTGTAAGTGTTAGGCTTTTGCCAGGCCCTGCTATTAGATGCCCAGGTACTCACACCATTTTGCACCTGCTACAATTAATTGCCAGTTAATACCACTATGGCAGTGCCTGACAAGTGCCTTTCCCACACCTAAGCAAAAGCCCCAACTTTTGGCATTGCCAATGCTTGTTTAAAGATTGGATACTTGATGCCAGCATGCCATGATTCAGGGTGACAATTCAGCTCTACCAAGGCTTTGCAGCCTATAGTCAACACAGGTGACCAGATGTCTTGGAGATTTCTGAGCAACTACCGATATCCCATATGGGCCGGGATTCTTGCCCAATGTCTCTTTGTCCAATGCCAAGATGACTTCTATTGTAACCCTTATCGTTCATTTTGTTGAATTTGAAAGGCTAACAAGAGAAGCACTGGGCTCATCCAATGTACCCTTGCTGAAGCGAGACACCCAATTAGAGTCTGCCACATTCCCCAAAGTGTTACTCACATTACAATAGTGGCCTCACTAGCTCTTCCCATGTCCTGATGTCCAGTGATGCCTTTCCTTTGGCCACTACTTCCTTATAATCTTTCCTGGCCTTTGCCACTTCACTTTTCTTTATAAATATCCTCATATGAAACAGTGAGTTGTCTACTGAGTACACCTAAGGGTCTACATGATTGTTGGGAGTGCCTTGCAATATATGGCGGATATGACTCGCAAGCGTGCATATTCATTTTGTGTTGTCATTCTGCTCAGGACTCCTCCGGGCGGGGACATGGATTTCCAGGGACTCAGGTCGGGGAGTGAGTGGTTTCTCTAGAGCACCGAGAGTCTTGGAGAATAATGATGCCATGGACAATGAGGCAGTATTATTCTCTGCAGATGGCTTTGTATTACCGCCATCACGGCTGTATCTAATGTAAAACATTTGTACTGCAATAACCCTATGGTACAGACAAGAGGACATGTGTTGAATGTATCTTTGACATATCTCACAATTGTGTATGCAATTTGCAGGTGACTGCATGCTATTCAGTGGCAAGTGCTCTGCATGTAAAGTATAGCAGGACCCTCAACCATAGACAGTTGCTCTAGGGTTTGATAGACTCTTTATACCACCCATTTCCACCTTGCGCTGTGACCCATAGAATACAGCTGAGTCCCATGAAAAATGTGGTTGGGCTGTCACATAGTCACTGACATAGCAGCCATCTCCACGCCTCTACACAATATGCTGCAGGATTTTTATGTTTTAAACTAGTCATCTCTGCTGGATTTTTATAATGCTTTAAACTAGTCATCTTTGCTAGTATTTGAATGGTCCCCTAATTCTAATGACTATTTGCATGCAATCTAATGCTCTTTTTATTTTCATGTTTGCACAGATTACGGACTTCCGAAGGGCCTTCCACCCCACAGTGCTTCGAAGCCATAACAATGTCAGTGGACACTATACACATATCAAATAACATAACATAGAAAGTGCAGTGCATGCATGGAACAGCATCCTTGAAGGCCACAATCCGTTCTTAAGAATGCATGCATATTATAAAGTCATAGGTGGGCGTAGGGGATCAAAATATAGTGTGGAGCGAATTCATTGTGTCAGCAGAGTTTAAAGCCCACGTTGTGAAGTCATTACACAAGGTCTCTTGTAAAGCTGTTAAAATCATTGCCAACATCATGACAGCTCTACATTTCACGGCTAATGGTATTAGCTGCAAATGTATATTCAAGATTATTAATGACTGGACGGCAGACACGCCCAGCCCCTACCAGCGATAATCACGAATAGAAATCAGACATGAGAAAGAAGGACCATAATATCCACTGGGGCTCCTGCTCGTCCATTTAACCCCCCCCTCCCCCACCCCCGCTGCGATTTCCAAGCATCCATGATAGATGTTCCCTGTCTGCCATCGTACGGGGTATTTCTATGCTGAGTCTTGCAAACGATTCAGCCTGTTTCTACTAGTGACTGATTGCTCTGGGGAACCTACTGGAGCTGTCTGGGCTTCTCAGCGCTACACAGTGGTAGGAGTGTACAAACAGTAGTGGCAGTGTGCTCTCGGCAGGGCAGAGGGCAGGTGGAAGCATAGTGCAACATGTTACAGGTGTTGCAGCCGGGGCATTGCAATAGTCTAAGTGACTAGTAACTAAGGCTCCTATTACAACTTTACACTTGCACAGGGACATGAATGGACACATCCTCTGTAGAGAATGGTGAATATGGTCCTATAAAAGTAGAATAATGATAAACAAAAAACATAAAAGTAGTGGAACGCCGTTCCCGACCGTTCCACTCACTTTGATCACTGGCACTAAAGAGAAGGTTGGCTGGCAAGCATTGTGTCTTGTTTCAAAGTCTCATGATTTACAGAGCCTGTAGCGCACGGAAGCATAGAGCGAGGCACGCAGTGACATGATTGTACACTAGCGTTGGGATGTGTTGTGGATAGCACTAGTTTACAGAAAGGCAGGGGCCTAGAATAATGAGAACAATGCAGAAAATTGTGCGCACTTGGGTGAATTATATCTATACAATTGCTGGCATATATTGTTGTACAGCGCTCCACTGCTTTCATTCAATCTGAGTTTGTGCTTTATTTGTTTTAAATCAAATAAATCCCATGAGGTGGTAAGCCAGAAGATTAATATGGAGATACATTTAAAAAGGAAAAATTAACATAGACAAAGGGGGGTGGGGAGGGACAGGGTCATCTCCCTTCTGCTTCATCGGCGAGTTTCTTAAAAGTTAGAATGTAAAGAATGTACTCACTCTCACTGAGGACAAAACATCATTTGAGATTTGTCAGGGATCTCAGTTTACCCCGATAAAGCAGAGGTCTGTGACCTATGGCTCATCACACGTGTTGGACTACAACTACCATTACCCTTCACTGTTGATTATGCAGGCTAGAGCTGATGGGAGTTGTAGTCCAATAAAACCCGGAGGACTAAAGGTAGCACACCTCTGCAGAGATGCCAAAATATGCCCTTCCAGGGGTCCACAGGAGCCAACTGGCAAATAGGACATTAGGGCAGTGACTAAAGGGTTGCGCATCATGCCAACAAGACTGAGATCCTCCTCATCGGCACACGTGCACCTTCCTTTCCTGTCATTCTCTGGTTGGCCTCCCTCGGCCCTCTCCCTGCTCCCACCTGCAAGGCTAGGAACCTCTGGGTCAACTTTTGACTCTGTGCTTTCCTTTTCTCCTCACATCTCTGATGTCTCAAAAAAGTCTGACTACCAACTGTACCTCCTCAGGGTATTCTTCCATTCCTCTCCTTCCCCTAGAAGCTCACTATCTCCAGAGCTCTGGTTCTCTCTAGGTTGGATTATTGCAACAGCCTCTTTCTAAATCTGCCTGCAACCACTCTCCGTGCTCTACAGCTCATCCATAACAGGACTGTGAGACTTGTGGGCCTAAAGCCCTCAGATCGTATCTCTCCAGCCCTGAAATCTCTTCATTGTCTCCCAGTGGCTGCAAGGACTAAACTCAAGACCCTTTGCATTGTCCAAAAGGCTTTATGGGGACTGGGTCCACAATACCTTCAACTCTGCCTCGGTAAATACATTTCTACTCAAGCTCTTTGCTCCTTCCCCTCCAAATCCCTCAGGGTCATTCGCTTCCACAAGCAACTATTTGGGGATAGGTCCCTTTCCTCGGCTGGGGAACAGCCTCCCTGACTCTCTGAAACTTGAGGAGAACCATCTTCGGTTCCAGAAGCACCTCAAGACCTTCCTCTTTGCTTCTGCCTTTGCTCTTTCTCACCCCTGCTAATCTGTCTGCTTTGGCACCGGGCACCTGGTTACCCTTTGATTTTGGGCCCAGACCCCTGCCCTCCCAGCCCCACACCCGCACTGCCTCCTGGCAAGCCCTGCACCGGGGTCTGTATCTGCAACCCTACAGTCCCCTTGCAGGACTTATCAGACACTTGTTATCTACACCTTATTCTCACACTTACCACCCGCTAGCTGCTCTACCTGTTGTTGTTCTATCAAATATTCAGGACTTTCTACTCCCCCTGCCCCTCGCATTTTCCCCCTTCCCTCTCCCCGGCCTAGTAAGATCATTGTTTTGTTCTCCCTTGTTTCCCCTCCCATGCCTTGTCGCGCTCTGAAATACCTGTGTATGAGCGAGATACAAATAAAATATCATATCACATCATACAGACTGATGAGTGTCAGTTTTGTGGAACGATCTGATGAGTTTGTGTATTATGCAGGTGGCAGTTTTATGCACAAATTAGCAAAGGCCTATTGGTTATTGTGGTGCACTATTCTACTGGATACTGCCCCTATTTTTCTTTTTTTGTGTGTATGTCCTAATCCGACGTTGGCTTCAACATGCCTTGTGTATTATTACCATGGTGGGCGTGCATCTGGAACTGCTTTATAGGAGACCCAATCAGGGTACTCCTGTGTAGGCCAGGATTGTCCAATTGTTTCTCTTCTAGCCTTTCATGCAGTGTGATGTTAGTAAGGTTGTTTTCAAGTTCCACCAATCTTCCAATTGCCGTAAGCCCGTTTTAGCTCATGTCCTGTCTAAGAAAGTCAAACCACCAAATGGAGGCCCTGGCAATGGTAAGCTGCACGAGGGATTGAAGAAGTGAGGGATCGCTGAAATGCAAGTGGGCAAAGCCACATGAGAGCATGAGCAAAGACAGAGGACAGTCTAGACTAGAGACAAATTAAAGATGGCCGACATCAATGTTGTGAGAAATGCACCTGCACCCCTGTAACCACCAGTATTTTTTATTTGCTGCTGTACCCTGGGGTGGTTGCGGCTCTCCTGCACTAAAACAATTCAATGTTCATGCCCAGACATTGCCACAGTAATTAATACAGGTTATTAGCTAGGTGGTGGCCACATTCTTTATCTTTATACATGTTTTCTTTTATTAGCACCTCCTATTAGCCAAAACGATTGCATTACAGTACAGATAGGGAGAAATGGCATATAAGGAGGGACACAAAGTTTGCAGGTGTTGTTTGGCTATTTGCCAACCGATTTCCACGCATTTCCTGCCCCTCCACCCAAAACACTGCTGCATGGGAACTCTTTCAGCTTGCTTTATTCAAGCCTTACCATCACACTTTGCACTCAAAGTGACAGCTAGTGTTTTTTTAGAGCAGTCATCTGAAAGTTAATGACTTAATTGGAGCAGTAAACCCAAAATTGATGTAATACAACTGTCTTAACTAGGTCTGCCTTCAGTCACTCAATCTATAAGCACTATGCATGCCCATCACTGAAGTCCTGTTTAAACAAGCATTGGTAAAACCAACATTCCTGGCTTGTGTATATGTATTAGGCATTTACCAGGCACTGCTATTAGATGCCCAGAAACTCGCACAATTTTCGCACATGCTGTCATCAATGGCCAGTTAATACCACTACAACAGTGCCGGGCAAGTCCCTTTCCCATGCCCACACAAAAGCTCAAACTGTTGCAATTGCCAATGCTTGTTTCAAGAGAGGCATAGTGCTAGCCACTGAGAGGGAGTGTGTGTGCACTGCATAACTCCACCTGATTGCAGGGATGTCATTTGTGGGTTGTCAGAGGCTGCACCTGCAACCCCCAGGAGTCTCCCACGGTACCCCTGTGGACTCCCTTGCTATTTCCATTTTTTTGGTTTTATTGATGCTCCTGGGCTGTGGCCAGCACCATGTGGCTCTTTGTTTCTGGAGTGGCTGGATTTCTTGTTCAGGCCTCTTAAAAAAAGAAAAAAAGAAAGAAAAAAAAAAACAGGGGGTTTCACAAGTGTAACACTTTGAGCAGTGACCCTAAATAAGAAAGATTTGGAATAACAAATAATCTGTCTTTCTGGAATTCAATACAATAATTGCTAGACTCATTAAAGGTTTATTTCAGGCACACTTCAGAGGGCGAGTCACTGATTTATTCTGTTCAACAGATGTATTCTGTTCTTCAATACCCCAAATTCACAATGCAGCCAAAAACCTCCAAAAATTCCAAAAAACATTTAGAGCAGAATAAGCATCAATTTCTGACTATGTATTTTGCTATTCGCAAGTTGTAGTTATTGCATGTTTTTTTCCTGCCGTTGTATCTGTTACGATCATCACAAGACATTCCATCTCGCTGTCCTCGGTCTCTTGACAAATTCTTTGTGCCTAACAGCTTGTGTACAGTGTATAAATGTTTGAACCATAGCACATCAAGTGGCCCTTAATTTCATTGTGCCACAATTAATGCTTTGTTGCAATGTGTCTATCTTTCCTATCTCCATGTATGATGTAACGAGTGCCCAGAGTACGGGATGTATTGTGAGTGTGCTGCTTTCCCTGCAATACTCTAACAGGCCGATTCATGGAATAAATGTGTGCCGAAAAGGGGAGCGCAAGCAGGAAAATCGCAGCGCAAACGTGAAAATCGCAGCGCACGTGTGCCAAAGCCACGCACATCGATTCATGGAATTCAGTGCGCGTGTAAATCCTGGGATGTGCGCTAAAATCGTGGGTGGGCACGTGGGTGCACACGTCATTAAACGGCGTTCGGTACGCGCACAGGGACAGCGCACATAGCACAGTGCACACAACAAAAGTGGATGGAACACGGGGCGTAACATGCGGAATGGGGAACAATGCGCAAAAATATGGGCGTTACGGGGGAAGTACAGGAGTTAAATACTCGCATCGCCCACACGCGCGCCAACAACACGTATACATGGAATCGAACAGGAGAAAGGCGTGCGCCAAAAAAGACGCGCTAATCCGGAAACACGTACGCCAGCAGGAAGCAGGCATAAGCGACCCCGCGCAGCATAAAAGTGCGCGCAAACAACAAACAAGCTCAGACGCTACGATTAATATACCGTTCCTCGCAGCAGTGGTCGTGGAACACCGCAGGAGGAGGAGGATAGCCAGGCCCCGCATTTTTTTACCCAGGACCAGCCTTTTCGGGATGCCTGATGACCAGGTGTATGGGAGGTACAGGGTTCCACCACACATAATCCTTGAACTGGTCAGGGAGTGGGAGGAGGACCTCACATCACCCACCCCGTGCACCCAAGCACTGAGCCCCTTGGAAAAGGTGCTCAATGTACTGCACTTCTTGGCTACTGGGTCATTTCAGCTGACAAGTGCCATAGTGGGTGGTGTGTCACAGGCCACGCAGTCACGCTGCCTACACCAGGTGTTGGCCATCATGACTGCACACCCCTCAGTCCACAGGCACATATACATACCCAGAACACCCGCAGAAAGGCAGGTCATGGTGCAGGACTTTTATGGGGTGGCACACTTCCCCAAAGTGCTAGGTGCCATTGATTGCACCCATGTGGCTCTACGTCCTCACAGGGCCACTGAGCACATATATCGAAACCACAAGCACTGGCATTCAATCAACATGCAGGTAGTATGTGATGCCAAGGGAATAATCACAGTAAATGCCAACTATCCAGGGTCAAGCCATGATAGTTTCATTTTCAGAATGTCACCCCGAAACCGGGACCTGGAAGCTGGGCGGCATGGCGACACATGGCTGATTGGTGAGTATAAATGCCTCTGCACATGCATGCCTGTCAGATACTGAGTAATGTGACAACCCCACTAATGATAGCCATCATCACCTCCCCAGGGGACAGTGCCTACCCTCTAAGCACCTACATGATGAGGCCAATTTAGAACCCCACCACACCACCTGAGGTAAGATACAACACAGCCCATATTGCAACCCGGGGCATAGTGGAGCGCACATTCGGAGTGCTCAAGTCACGCTTTCGCTCCCTTGACCACTCTGGTGGGCAGCTGCTATACGCGCCCCCAGTAGTGTGCAGGATCATAGTGGCAGCATGTGTCCTGCACAATGTTGCAACACGCCGGCACGTGCTGATGGACATGGTGGTGCCCCCACATCCCCAACCACATGCACGGCTGCTGCGCATGGGAGGTGAAAGGGCACGTGGTGAGGCAGCCCGTACCCAGCTTGTGGCAAATTACTTCACCTCAAATCCCACCCCTGCGGAGTGCACACAGGCCTGGCACATACCAGCTGACAATCAATGATGATGACTAAAGGGACAGCCAACTGTCACAACCATACCAGCCTCAGATTGTTCACCTGGAAGTGTCACATTGTATGCATCCCTACCTACTTAAAGACACCCAATGCTCTGTCACAAAAAGACACACATTCATGCATCAGGAATGACTACCCCCTTGCAAAATACCACATCAAAATAGTGCCATATCACCAAATCCCTCCACATCTCAGCTACCCAACACACCAAGGCATGGCATGCAATGCGAAAGCAGCCAAATGAATGCACAACACATGACACAAGTGTCACAAAGTGCACTATCCCTAATGTAAACAGTCCACAGATAATATGCTCTCAGTAATCAATAAGAAACACCACACATGAACAAATACTTACCAGCAACACAAAACATCAGTACAGGATGAAACCGTGGCAATATATGACAGCAAAAAATCAAAGTAGTGCAAGTCTCACAGCCTGACTAAGGCAGCACATGGACCCCTTCCAACCACAGAGTGTTGCTGTTAGGCAAATGTCTCACTGTACTGCATACAACATGAACTGCATCTGCAAAGGAGACGGCCTTGTGAAGACATGAAGAACCTACATGTATATAAGGAGAAAGACATGGATGCACAAGCACATATCAATACACCATGCAGTGTAGAATCCAACAACAATCCCCACTAGGGATGTACACACAGTTTTGAGTACAGACTGCCCACACAACTTATGGGAGCCCAATGTCACTGTGTAAGTTACTGTCACTTGGTCACACCCTTTGCAAGCCCAAGGAAAGGGGAAGCAGGAGGGGTGAGTATGTCAGGAAACCAAGCATCTAACCCAAAGTCAGGACAAGCCTGCATGTGCCCAGCTGGAATACACAGTGGATGCCCACGGGAGCCACACAAAACAACACACTGTAAAAAAAAAAAATGGCCATGTGTGGACCGGGGGGTGGGAGGGAGGTCACCCAGGAGGGACGAGGTACAGGGTGCATCCCAACACCCACATGTGTGGATGTTGAAAAAAAAAAAACCTCCATGGGCTCATGGCCTGCATGGCTATGCTACAGTGGTAGAACTGCCGTCGCGGTCATCACCCTCTGCTGCTACATCAGGAGGTGGCCGCGATATGGGAGGCAGCCCATGCAAAGCCCTGGTATGGTCCTCCATGGCAGCAAGCATGCGGGTCTGGAAGGTTTGGTTCTGCAGGATGATGGTATGGAGATCCTCATGCAGCACCTCACGGGTAGCACGCATTTCTGCCTGCATGGGCTCGCGTGATGCCCGGATCTCCTGATGGGTTGCCTGGAGCTCAACTGCCAATGAATGTGTGAGCTGCTCCAGCTGCTGTTCTGACCCAAAATTCCGGGAAACCTCAAGTTCACCCAGAGTATCTCTGAGGGACCCGTGTTCTAACCTCAGGGCTTCCCTGTGGGCCTGTGACTCTACAAATATGGCTGCATGCAGAGTCTCCAGTGCAGCCCATCCATCCCTGTTGGACGCCAACATGTCCTCCCTGTGTGAGTGGCAAATGGAGTCTGCTGCCTGCTGCTGGAGCTCCATCTGCCTTTCAGTGGGGAGAATGGAAGTGGCCACCCTATCCATTGCCTGAGCCATCATTTCACACGATGCCCCCTGTTCTGCTGCTATACTGTATATGGAGTTCTCCCACACAGTATTGCCTGGTGGCGCACGGCCACCGCGTTGGCGGGCACCACACCTGTTTGAGACAATGCGATCTGCACCTTGTTGTGCTGCCACTGCCTCAGACTGCAGGACTGCATTCCTCCTTTGATCTGCTGGCCCAGGAACAGGAGCAAATATTGTGGAGTGTGACCCTGCATCAGTAACCACCACAGGCGGACTTTCCAACCCTGAAATCCCCATAGAGGGGTCTACCCCCGGTGCAGGTGGGTTGGACAGAATAGCATCCCTGCCAGAAACACTCACCTGCGATGGCACATATGTCTCACTGTCTGATTCAGCACCTGATTCATAGAGTTCTGCGGAGGTGTACCCAGAGACACCTATGGACAGTATGGTCTGCAGGAGGATTGGGTTTTCACCCACCACCACCCCACGTCCTCCACTGTTGCCCGGTTGTGGCTGAGATTCCTCCTGGGTCTGCACCATCTCCTCCTCCTCAACGGCATCAAGTGCCTCATCACCTGCAAAAACATGAAAGACAACAAATGGAAACAGACATGAGCACCATAGCAGACACATAGGCCTGACGAGGCAGAGATCCAGTACATAAATTGCACATGTCCCACATGACTATAACCCTAGCATGCATGCACTGTCAATGAGTTGGAAGGGGAGGCAAAAAACACACACTGAGGACTCCAAGATGTAAAAGCAACACATGTGCAGCATGCTGGATAGCACTGGCAGCACACATTAGCCTGTGATTGGCATGTCCAATACACATATATGACACATGCTATCACACAGATGGCACGTAGCATAGCCATGGTACATTTGACAACTACAGCCATATGGTAGGAAATCAGTACGGTCACCCATCCATGTGAGATGGACATGATGAGATGAAACATGCAAAATAGTGTGACAAAACACGCATGTGCTACACGTTGCAACAGATCCAGTGTTCACTGATCCAGTAATGGCAGGCAGATGAATACATCAATGGTTGGTCACTTCAACATGACAGAACACAACAGTCATGTTCAACATTCAAACAGGGCCCAAAAATGA
Source organism: Ambystoma mexicanum (assembly GCF_040938575.1). Taxonomy (NCBI): domain Eukaryota; kingdom Metazoa; phylum Chordata; class Amphibia; order Caudata; family Ambystomatidae; genus Ambystoma; species Ambystoma mexicanum. The sequence continues at coordinate 1,420,936,005 of NC_090931.1, read as the reverse complement.
TTGTGTGCAGCCCATTGCTCAATCAGCCTGAATGGTTAAATCATTCTCATAACAAGGTAATAAATGTGGGCCATTGTGGGGTGTAATGTATGACAGAAGTATGTCACATTTGTGGCAGTACGTCAAAAAAATGTGTCCTAAAAATGGCAAGGATTGAAACAATCAGGCTGAATGAACAGGAAAACATTTTGAACAATGTCGTTGCAAGATGACAGTTGAAGGGCAACTGCAGTAATCTGGTGCAAATTGGCAACTGTGGTCAGAAGGGATACTGTCATACCCAAACCCAAGGCCGGGGAATGGTCTGGAGGGACCACATGGGTGGCCCATACCAGTCATGACTACACAGCCTCACCTGGCACTCAATCAGAACACATCACCCAAGCAACATACACATGGATTGCACACACATGCATGTGTACTCACCAGACAATGCGTCAAAATCTGGTAGGTCTCGCACGCCTCGGATCTGTTCCTCTATGATGAAGGCTCCAATGACAGACTCATGTTCGGTGAGTTGGTCGTCCTCTGGTGAAGACCCACTGCCAGTCACCAGAGTAGAGGCATGATTGGAAGCCAGCTTGTTCTTTGCTCTGCGTTTCAGGTCATTCCACCGCTTTTAGCAATCATCAGCTGTGCGCCTCACAAATCCAAGGGCACTAATGTGGTCTGCGATGGTCTGCCAGTGGGCCCTACGTTGAGCAGGCGTAGTCTTGCACCCTGCAGTCACCACCATTTTGCGGCTATGTGCCAACACATAGGCCACAAGTGCATCTAGTTCGGCATCATTGAAGCTAGGCTTCCTTGACGTGGCAGAGTGTGTAGCCGTGTCTGGGGTCCCAGCCTGTAGTGCAAGAGCACCCTTCTTCTTCTTGGAAGGTGGTGCGGATCCTGACTGGCTTACGCCGCTCTGGTTGGTAGGGGCAGAAGCGCAGGTGGACTGGGTACTTGAAGTTTGCAAAGGCACAATGACCAAAGGTCTCACTGCAGACATTGGCTGCAGGGTGATGTTGGCAGGACCAACCTCGGTGTGAAGGACTTGGACCGACACTGTCCCTGACACTGGGAGACTTGGAGCTGGGGTGGATTGAGCTGCAGCTGCCCCTGCAGCCTCCTCACCCTGGCTACTTGGGGCAGCAGATGACATTGCTGCCCCAGATCCACGTGGCCTGGTGACAGCAACTTTCACCGCTACACGTGGCTCAGACTTGGTGACACAGAAGTCAGCCTGGGAAACATCCTGTGCCGGTTCAGTTGACAATATGGGCCGGTTTAACAAGGACTGAGCTGGGATGGTGTCAGCTATATTTCCCACAACCATTGGGGGGGGGAGGGTGTGGGCATAGGTGGCCCCGATTGGTCCTCCAGACACTGGCCTCTTGGGGGACCCTGCATATCCTGGCCACGTCCCCAACTGCACCCGCCTTTTGGAGGTCGGCCACCTTTGCCTCCATTACTGCTTGGTCGCCTCCCAACCATGGCACTGATGTTGTTGTGCGAATGGGAGTTGCAGTAAACAATTGTCCCTGGCAATTGGGGTGAAAGGGGTAGGGTACTAGATGGAATTTGTACACTAGTGCTCTAGCAAGGCTGTCTGTGACCCCTGGGGAAAATGGCGGGTCAGGCAACGTACAGGCACCCCGGAAAAAAAATTCAACGTGCGCGCAACCCCTGGTAGACCACGTGCGTGGAAAAATGAACCCGCACTACGCTGTGGCACCCAGAAACACAAAAATAAGCGTACGCATGATACACGCAGCCTACAAAGACCTCTGAAGTGGTACGCGACACACGGGGGCAACCACAGTTGTAAAATACATGCGCGACTCACCGTCTGCCTGGAAAAAGAACGTGAAAAAGACACGCGTGTGCGTGTTGGCAACACCCCCGCCAAAAGAAGAAATGAACTCTGTCTGAGGAAACAGGGAGTACGAACTGGAACCGTTGTGAAGTAATCGCGTGTGAACCGACAAGAGTACAAGAATCACCCGCTCGCTCTCCACAAAAACACTTACAAGAAAATGGCATCCTACGTGTACCTTTTAAGCCAGCCCACACGTGCCACATCACTTCCTCCAATTACACGCAGTGCCACCCGGACGTGGAGTTTTTTCATGTGTACAATGAACACGTGTACAATGAACATGCACCCGTGTTGTGGGAAACGCCTGCGCTAAGGGCCTTTCCTCAAATTGCACGCTGACGTGCACTTTTTTCACGTGCCAAATCACTCCATATCAAGCTGGCCACGCGACAATACACGGAAGACCACGCTCCTGCCCAAAAGGCCATTTTGCTGCCCCCAAGAGCCCTGAGCACACTCCCACCTGCCATCTTCTGCTGCCTGCCTGCCTGCTGCCCACGTGCCCTGCTATTTGGTGCCTGCACATCAGCCATCTGCAGGGGTCCAGTTGCTGTGTCCACCCCTGCTTGAACAGAAGACTCCCGGCTGGGATACCATCACTCCACAGCCCAGCCCCAGGACCCAGTTGCCCACCCACACCTGCCTTGGGGGTCACCATGTCGGGGCAGACACCATCAGAGACCACTGGCAACCCCCAGCCAGAGAGACAGAGGGCTACCAGCTTCAGTGACAAGGAAGTTGGTATCCTGGTGGAGCAAGTTCTGGGGCATTATGATGCCCTCTTCACACCATTGTGCGCCAACAAGGAAAGACAGGAGAGGATCTGGGAGGACGTAGTGGTTGCCATCAACGCGGAGGGGGTGGCAACCCGCAACATCAAGCACGTCTGGAAGTGCTGGGAGGACTTCAGGTCCAGGACCCTCAACAACAGCCTGACCAACATCCAGATGAGGGTCCTGGAACGCATAAACCCAGTGCTCCATGTCCAGATCTTTCGAAGGAAGACCCGTCTGAAGTCGAGCGGTAAGTGGCCATGCATTGCTGTGTGAAACAGGGCATGTTGCAGTGTGCTGGTAGTCAGCTGCTTGCCTGTATGTGTTACATAGGCCATGTGTGGATGTGTGTGTGCAGGGACATCATGGTGATGCAGGTGAGACCAGTAATGCGTGAACCACATGGATGGTGCATGTGTTCCAATGCAACATGGGGAGCTGTATGCGGAATGCACACATGAATGCATGCCTGTCTCTGTTGTGGACATGGATGGGGGGTGGGAGATGGGTGCTGCTCTCATGTACATGTATGGTGTACATGTCTGTGTGTCTGAGAAGTGTGTGTGTGACTTTTAAACGCCATGGATGCATGACACATGTCCGTGACAATGTGTTGATTCACTTATGCAGTCTAGTCACCCTTGTATCCACTGTGTCTGTGGTGTACGTGCCCTGATGCATGACCCTCCGGTGATGTGTGTGCATGGGATCAGTATGAGCCATGATGCATGTGAGTTTGAAACCAAACATTTATGTCAATAGAGGCCCTTGTACATGGATGCTGATGTTGATTGCATGCGCCGTGCCTGTTTCTGCATGTGTGTTGCCTGCATTGAACCATGTTTTGTGGAGGGATAGGATGGAAGTGCGTTTCACAGTGCCACTCATGTGTTATTGCTTCCTATCTAGGGGAGTATTGTACAGTACCCTGATGCTTGTGTTCTATGTCTCCCTCTATTCAGCGTCGATTAAAGAAGAGGGTGGAGATGGCGCTGTGAAGCAAAGCGGCGGGGATGCCTCAACCGGGCGGTGACGCAAGGCTCAGCCACCCTCCCAGGAATTGCAATCATCCGGGAGTGAGGGGACTGGTGCCGCGTCTGCCACTACGGCTGTAGCAGAAGGGTCGGGTGAGCCCCCACAGGGGCTTGCAATGGCGGAAGACGGTGCAGAGACATCCAGGTTGGTGGTCTCCACAGAGGAGGATCCCCCTACTGAGCCGCACATGGGGCCTGGTGGGGGTAGTACCACTGGTGCAAGTGGTGCAGTCCAGGGCCAGGGGCAGGAGGCAGCACAGGTCGCCGCGGAGGGGCCTGTGCATGTCGCTGTCCCTGACCCTGTGACTGCACCACCATGCACCAGCGGGGATGCCCCGTCCCAGGCCTGTCCGCAGGTAGGGGGGAGGCCCACGTCATCTGGCACTCCACTACCTGTGGACGAGTAGTCCCATGACCGTATGGGCCCCTTCCTAATTGGTGTCGCGTTGCGCACGCGTGTCATTCGTGATGACGTGCATGCTTCCTGGGGGGACCACGTACGCCATCACGAAGAGCTGTGTGGCAACGTGGCACAGTTGGGAGGGGCCATGGTCAGAGTGTTCCTACATGTATCGCACACTCTGGCAGACTTCTCCTCCACTGTGGAGACTATGCGCCAGTCGTTCTCCCTGCCGTCTTCCGGCCCAGATTCCACCAGGGCCCCCTGTGGACCTGGCCCGACCAACACAGCCAGCTTGGTGGAGATCCCATCCCTGCCACAGTCGGGAGTCAGAGGTCCAGCAGAGGTGGACACCCACAAACTGGAGACCAGCACATGGAGGATGTGCAGGCTTCATCAGACAGGGCACATGGACAGCAGCAGCAGCAGGCTCAAGGTGGGAGCGATGATGGCTCGGGGCCATCAACATCAGAGGGGCAGGCATCGGCCAGAGGGCAGGAGGACCCTGGAATGGGAGTGTCTTCCGTGTGGCTGCGGTTGGGCCAGCGGATAGATGCGGAGTAGCGGCGGGCGGAAGAGGGTCAGGGCGGAGTTCTCCATGCACCGGGCGTTGAGGCGGGCTGAGTGCCTCGAGGCAACTCGCAGGGAGTTGGAACAGGCCATGACTGCATCCCCCCCAAATGCACAAACCCGCTCGCACAGGGCCTATCGCGTGTGAAACTTCCCACGCACCCCAGAAATACACGTACCCCGCTCGCACAGGGACTATCACGTGTGAAACCTCCCGCGCACCCCAGAAATACACGTACCCCGCTCGCACAGGGCCTATCATGTGTGAAACTTCCCGCGCACCCCAGAAATACACATACCCCGCTCGCACAAGGCCTATTGCATGTGATTCTCCATGCGCACCCCCAAATACACATACCCTGCACTTACAAGGCCTATCGCGTGTGATTCTCCACACACACCCCTCAGAATACACATACCCCGCTCCCCAAACCCTAACACATGTGATTCTCCACGCGCACCCCTCGGAATACACGTACCCCGCTTGGCCAAGGACTATCACGTGTGACACTTCCCGCACACCCCCAGAAATACATGTACCCCGCTCGCACAAGCCCTGTCGCGTGTGATAATTCCAGTGCACCCCAGAAATACACATTCCCCGCTCGCGTGATTGCAGTGTAGCAGACCTGTAAGCTGGTCCAGGGTTACCGCGGCCCTTTGCGCTGCATTCGGGATTTCAATGGCGTTTCCTTGCACAAGGGGCGTTCTTGGGGGCATAACTGGAGCTGTGGGATGTACTCTGCGCTAGCGCTCATTATGGCTTGGAAATTCCATGAATACGCGGTGCGCCAGAATGCTGTTTAGCGCACACGGCTGGAGCACGCTGGCGCACGATCCCTCTCTGCGCTGCTTGCGTACGCTGCCTCTGCGCTGAAATCCATGAATTACCCCGTAAATATTTTAATACTTAGTTATGAACCCTCCCAATGGTATGTATTTTGCCAACCTTTGAAGCCTGAAAAGTAGATCCTCACAGGCTTGACATCTGGCCAACTTTGCACTAGACCTGCAGATGAACTGACCTGCTGTTTAATCTCAGTTACCAGTTTAATGGTATCCACTACAGAGTGTAATTTGCTTTCTGACTTTGAGAACATTCAGTAATTGCTAATTTTACTATAGCCGGTCTTTTAGCAATAGCCAGTAAGATAAATCAGTCGGTTGAGTACTCACTGCTGCAATGTGTGTGTGATCTGCAGTTTGCAGGTTCAAAACCTGTCACGGTCAACTCAGCCTTTCATCCTTCTTATCTTTATAAATGAGTTCTTGGGGGATATTGGGCCTCATTCCGAGTTTGGCCTCAGCCCTTAAATGTGATAGGAACGCTATTGCCGCCGCATTTAAGCCTTGGTCAAATCATGAGTTGGGCAGAAAGTTTGGAGTATTACCTCCAGATTTTTACAGGAGGTAAAATATTCCACTTTCCGCCCATTTGTTGGCACTAATAGCGCCCCCAACCCCATTGGGTTCAACGGAGACCAATGGGGAATGTGAAGTTATTGCTACATCGCTACTCGCGGTAATACTATTTATGTTGGCAGTATCCCGGAGGTATTGCTTCTGAGATACCGTCAAGGAACTGAAAGATCCATTTATATTTATATTTGTTCTGTTTAAAGTGCTTAAGCGCAAGTGCTAGATTAAAACACATCATTATCATTTGGCCTTGGACGTCTGTTTGCATTCACAGTAATTTGGTAATATGGGCCTATGCACACTGATATTAATGATACATATGGTGATCCATTCTTGTATAAAATGTATATCACATTACAGTGATATTGTAAACATATCTTTTGTAGCCTACTTAGGAACAATGCCATGTGATGCCACTTCCTGTTTTGTCAAGAGCTGAAAGGTCGTGTTCCATCGCTTCCTGTGATGTCACTTCGGGTGGGGCCAAAGTGCATCCCTTCCTGTGATGTCATCAATGGTCATGTGATGTCACTTCCAATATCCCTGGCATTTTGGTGAAATGACGTCCTTGCCCGAGTCATCCATGCCTGCCTCTTGCTCTCAGACGCTAGTGCTGTGGTGTATGTAATTTGTTTGAATAGTGGCTATAGCAGCACGTGACAAGAGGCGAATCCGGACATTTTGACAGGAACCTTTCTGCTCTGGCTGTTTCAGAGCGCAACTTTCAATGCAGTTGTCCTTTCAGCGTGCCATGTTGGACGCGGACCGCAGTTCACAGGGACGTATGGGCTCTGGTATGTTATTGTTTCCTTAAATATATTGACAACCTAATCACTAATAAACACAGTGGCTTGGATAACAGAATATTTCACCAAAGCTGTACTTTAACTGAACGCTTCATTCACAAAGAGGTTGCTGTGTCCCCCATGCCATGAATGTTAATAGCAACATACATGACATGTGGGGCACAGAAAACAATTAACTGTCCTGCGAAGGCACAGCCCACATCTTCCTGTAGCAATCGCAGTGACACTATCAGGCTGCACTTGCGGCACTACTCAAAATCACCAAAACCTAAAAATGAAATCACTCATGGCAAAATGTATAGTATAAAAACATATTAATGATTTGTGACACAATTGTATAATATTGGGACAGGACAAAAAAACATGTTTTTGACATAAATCCATCAGTCAGCAAATTGCATATTATTTTTTACGCAAACTATTACCATCCTCCCACCCCCAACGAAATAAAACATGAGCCATAGTTGTCGCTGCTAAAAACGGAATCTTGACTTTGCTTTCATATTTTCTCGCAGGACTTTGCACATGTTTTTTGATATTGGTGTGATGTGGGGTTGGGTTAATCTCTTCAGATTTCCTTTAGGTACCCTTCCGATGCTGAATCTGTGCTGCCCATCAAAAGCTGAATCTGTGGTGCCCATCAAAAGCTGAATCTGTGGTGCCCATCTAAAGCTGAATCTGTGGTGCCCATCTAAAGCTGAATCTGTGGTGCCCACCTGATGCTGCAGCTGCTTCTGGGCTGGGGCGGATGGATTCCAAATGAGCCTTGCCTCATCATATCTGCCACGATTCATTTTTTTTTAAAAGTATTTGCGTCACCTAACGTGCCATATTCACTTGCAAACTGAATTGTGCTTGCTATGGCCCACATGTATTTATTTATTTATTTGTGTATGTATATATTGCATTTGTGTAGCACCCAGACTCAGAGGTATCACAGCCCTAGTACGGGAAGCGCAAGACAAGATAATGGAAGGAGGCATCAATAGGGGATTAATTTAGTCATATTGTTGAACAGCCAAGTTTTAAGGAGTATTCGGTAAGAGGGTTCATTTTTGATGACACTGTGAAGGGAGTTCCAGAGGGTAGGACCAGTGAGGCTGAAGCTGGAGCCACCTGTTCAATGACTTTTTTAATCTGAGAGTCAGAAGAGCGAGGGTGGATGAGGTTCATAGAGGGCAGCCAACGGGCTCCATGGAAATGCATTGGTTGCGATAGGTGGGAGAATCATTGTAGGTGCATTGTAGGTGAAATGTAGGTGCAATGGAGATTGACCGGATTTTGAACTCGATGCCACTTTAATAGGTAGCCAATGGGCGTCTCGTCTGACCTGTGAAAGCTGATCCGAGCGTCTTAGGCCCTTCGGTACTCTAAGGGCCTTGCTTTCCAGTAGTTATTAGCCCCCTCTTCCCTTAAGTAAGGGGGGGCGGGTAGGCCTTTCGTGGCTATCTTCCCTGCTCACGCTGGAAAGAAAAGCCCCCCCCCCCTTCTCCTTCCTTGCTGCAATGTCTGCCAGTCAAACCTGTGGGCCGTGCCAGGCCACTTCACTACACCCTTCCTCCCTTCCCTCCCACAGGGCTCTTTTTCTCGCGCACCACATTTCAGCCGTGTAATTCAGGTTAATCCCTCCACTGTGTATCAAACTACGTGGGAACTCTGGTGAACCCAATCAAAGACCATAACATTGTGGCTAGTAAAGACATTTGGAACGTTTTGACCAATCAGGCCGCATAATGGTGTCTGCTCTCTGATTAGCAAAGATGCAATGTTGTCCAGCCAATGGTGTGGCCAGTAGTCTGGCCTCTCGGTGAATGGGTGTGACACAGAGCACCAGACATCTTCGGACCACCACTGGCTCCAGGATTGCTCAGTGATAAAACGTGAGCAGAATTCTGAGAAACCTGTCCCGGTAGGTGATGCATAATGCCTTGAAAAATCCTCCAATCCCACTTGCACATTTTTTCCCCAACATTGACTACAAGCCCACTTGGCAACCACTTTCTGGTCCTGCTTGTAAATCTGGCTTCCAGTTGAGGTCTCTGATCATTTTGCGCAAAATCATGTTATTTTCACAAGTGAAGGAGAAAAAGGCAATCCCTTTGAAAAGCAACAGCACTTCTCCTTTTCTGGATCAAAGTTTGCATGCCGTACTTTCTGCTGTCTGCGCACCGGAAAATGATTTAGGTCCCTGTCTTTCTGGATAGGATCAGTGCAGATGGTAAATGTTACATGTCAGGAAGATTGCAGTCGTCACTTGTGCAACTCAACAATAATTAAAAAAAAGTCCAACTCTTGACAGTGATTGCTCAACATCTGTCATGTCTTACTGCACCCCTAAGGAATTCGACGTTCTCACTTTATGTTGAAAGATTCTTGCATTGACATTTTGCCTACACCAGAATATAACGTTAAGTACCCGTTCATAAGGGCATTTAACCCGGGCCCCGGGACGTTAACACCCTTAATGAATTATAACCACCAAAATACAATCAATAGATACACAGTTAAACCCAATTGGACGTCTCAAATGGATGAGGCAATTGGAAAGCCTATACACAGCTCCAAATTTAACAAGCAAGATAGAACAACTGACAATAGATATGCAACCATGGGTTCTTCCACCAAGTTGCGACAACATTATGCATCAAATCACCCGGCTCAACAACTCTCGAGCTCCTGGTCCAGACAGGCTAACCAACGTCATGTCAAAAGGTAATCCAGCAGAGTGGGCAGTTTTGATACACACCCTGTTACTAAGAATTTCCATCAGCCATGAAATACCATCCAAAGGCGACAGGGACAACCCAACAAACTATCGTCCCATCGCATTGTTAGACGTCATCAGCAAAATATATGGGCCGATTATTTTGGAACATTTCTGCACATGGTGTGTAACAAATAACATCAACGACCCTTTACAAACTGGCTTTGTCAGAGGGGTCAGCACTGCTATTAACATCTTTATAATTAACATCTAAAAATCCACAGCCAAAGTAAAAATACAAAGTCCTTCATGGCTTTTATCGAACTGGTACAATCCTTTGAACAGATTGATCGCAGAAACTCTGGAAAAAGCTGACATTGGCAAATTGCCCAACTCCTATTTCAGAACCCATAAAATCCATGCATTGTAATACATAATTGCGGGGTGCATTTTAACCAAAACGGATTGTTAACAGATCAAATCATCACTGCCAGAGGTGTAAAGCAAGGTTGTCCGATGGCTTTTTCATTGCAGATCTGAAACTTCCTGACCACCATGTGAGAACTTTTCTCCAGACAATCGGTTGTGCTCCTTTACCTCGACTACTGTACGCTGATGATATCGTACTCATACATCAGACGCCAGTAGGATTACAACGGCAATCAAACAATCTGCAAAATGTCATCACGGTTAACAACCTCGAGATAAACAAATCCAAAACTAAAAGTCTAACCTTTGGGAACTCAAGTAAAGGTAAGAACGCTTATACTTGGAGGCTTGAAGAAGAGCAAATTGAATAAGTCACTGCCTTCAAATACCTCAGCGTCTGGCTAAGTGACACAGCTTCAGAAGCTCCTAGGATCAGTTGCTTAAGAGCCGCAACACAAGCCCTGGTGAGTCAAGCGCTGTGAATCAGACCTATGGAAAGTTTTCTCTGCTTCTAGTTATTTCATTTTACCGTGCCACAGTCATCCCTATACTAACCTATGGCTCAGAAGCCATGCCCCATATACCGGACAAAACATGGCACTTATTAGAGGATGTATTTTGGAAAAAAAAGTCTTAAACTCCCGTAATCTGTTCCATTTTCAATCATACAGCGAGAGTTGGGTCTCTCTTCTCATGCTTCTTTTGTTATATGTAACAGCCTTGCATTGTTTAATAAATGCCTTACACCCAACCACCCCGAGATTCTTGAAATGCTGCATAAAGAGATAATGGCTTCATCCACGCCGATGTTGCAACAATGTCGAGCAAACATTTGCCACACATTGAGGGAAATAGGTAGCTCACTTGAAATTCTGGCCACGAACCCTAATCAATGTAAAAAGAAATTAAAAGAATCGGACTGGATCAAAACTCTTGAATCAGCGAATGGATATCATTCAGTGACCCACATCTCTGCAGACGCATGTCGATTAAACTCCACTTGTGAATACTTGAAGCAATGCCCTGACAAGTCTATAAGAGAACAATTCTTGAGAACTCGACTTAACCTTCAACCATAAAATGAAGTAAAACACCTGTGTTTCTGCAAAAACTCCCTGGAGACAGAAACTGTGAAGCACTCATCGAAAGATGGACCACCTTCTTTCATCATTTATTTTCTGATTTCCAACAACAAGACATGGATGCATGTTGGACCACATTAATCTCAGGATGCAAAACAACTCATGTGATCGCATTAATCAAATTTCTAGAACATTTGTTTAAAGAGACATAATGGTATGCATTGACTTCATGACAAACTGAAGTTTTAATGTGTTGTTAATTTCCATTGCTCTCAATTTTTGCTAAAAAAAATGTTTTTCAATTTGCAAGCAAAGAAAATAAGCACAAAAAAAAATAGTATCTTCATTCACATTCATTAAATGAGAATACTGTCTAATGATGGCCGGCATGGATAGGGACGGGGCTGCTCCATACAGAGCCGCTCTTCCATTTCCATGGTGGCCACAGAGCGGCAGCAGAAGCTTCAGATATGTTGAACAACTCCATACTGCCCAACAACTGCCCGGAAATGTATTGATTGGCATTATTATCACCAAACCTTGCCTCTGGTCGGACCATTCTACTATTGACTTCCAGGTTACTTTGCCTGGTAAACAAGCCCTGCAAAGTAAACCGCTTAAAAGTATCATGACTAGGAATCTTAAAAAAGTAAAGACGGACAATTTGAATACATTTCTACAAGATATTATGGCCATCACCTACTCCCTCTTCACCTTACTAATCCTTCCCACCTTCTCGTTTACAGATCCGCCAGAGCGCCTGGGGAACAATTCTGTTGGAGACGGTGCGCTATATAAGTACCTTTACCATAACATAACATCACCTCAGACTTCGACCCACCTCAGATCTTAGCAGCGAACTACGATCAGTATTGGATGAGATTGCTTGACAGCATAGCAACAATTAGGACAAAGATGGTTAAGGGTCAGCTAAACCATCAAAAGTGGTTCTCTCAAGAGCTAACTAGACTCAAGCAGGAGAAGCAGAAAGCAGAATGACTGAGCAAAAACAAATCCATAGAAAACAAAGCCATTTGGAAACATATTGAGAAGCAATATAAGAAAGAGACACATCAAGAAAAGAAAGACGACTATTTTATTGGTGAAATTGAAAATTCTGGTACCAACGCAAAAAAAACTCTTTGATATTTTGAAAACTTTGGAAAAGTCTCATTTAAATCCTGATATCCCCTCTCCGACAACAGAAGATTGTGGAAACATGCAACAGGCATTTGCCAAGAAAATTTCTAAGGCACGTGCCACGATTGCATCCGACTCTGTTTTAGAGACTACATGTGTACAGGACACAAAAAATGCAGTGGACAATAACTCTGCTTTTAGTTTCTCTCTGATTTTGGTTTCCGATATGGAGAATATATTGGGGAAAATGCACCCCACGTCATGTCCGTGTGATATTGTTGGTCCTAATACGATTCTCAATAATATTAGTTTTTTTGCACCATTTTTAGCACATTTTTCTAACGCTACCTACTTTCATAGAACAATCCCCGAAAGCATGAAGAAAGTAGCCATCACTCTGCTGTTAAAAAAAGCAGGACTAGACCCTAAAGATGTGAACAACTTTAGGCCTATTACTAATGTCCCTTTTCTTTTGATAATCATAGATAAAGTAGCCCCACTGCAGCTACAAGACCATTTGCACAAGGCTGACATCTTACACCCGAGGCAATCTGGGTTCAGAACGAACCATGGTACCAAACGTGCACTACTTGACATCCAGGCGCAGATGTTGGACATTGTCGACAAGAGTAAAACAGGCCTATTAATGCTGCAGGACCTCTCGGCAGCTTTTGAGATATTAGACCACAAAAAGCTTTTTGCTTTTTTATCCTACATAGGGTAATGCTCCGCTGCAGCCATTAATTGGATTGAAGCCTTCCTCTCTAATAGGATGTCCAGAGTATGCTGGGGTCAGTCTTCGTCCGCCTATGAAACATCTACCTGTTGAGTTCCACAGGGTGCGCGCATGTCTCCAGCACTTTTTAACATCTACTTACGCCCTTTATGGACAATCTTGGACAATATGGAGATAATATTCACTAATTACGCTGATGACACACAGTTGTTGTTGGAATTAAGTGGTGATTATGTGAAGGACTCTATGAAAATCCAAGATATTTATAGGTTGGTTAAGGATTGGATGACAGCCAACTGCCTCTGTTTGAACAGCGGTAAAACTGAGTTGCTAACATCTGGCTCGCCGCAATCTAAGTCGAAACTGGATCTATGCTTTGTGAAGTTCTTAATTGATGGGCACTGTATTCAAGTGTAAGAGAAAGTCAAAGCACTGGGTGTAGTACTGGACCACTCACTGGGGTTCGATGCCCAGGCGGACAACGTTGTCACAAAATCTCAGTATCACCTTAGATTGCTGAGGCTTGTGAAACCATATGCCACAAGTAAAAACAGTGAAATTCTAGTGCGCGCCATTATAATGCCCAGGTTAGACAACTATAATGCACTTTTGAGTGGAGCTTATAAAAGCAACATTCAAAAATTGCAAATATTACAAAATGCTGAGATACGCATCATTAAGAGTGTTGCCAGGAGGGAGCATGTCACCCCTTCTAGGAGGGAGCTCCACTGGCTGGCGGGCTTCAAGGATCCTTTTTAAAACACTTACTTTGACGCACAGATGCTTGTATGGATTAGCGCCTCTATACCTCAAAGAAAGTCTTAGCCCGCAATTAGGAAGATCTACCAGATCTACTGATACTTACTGACTCGTATGTCCAGGATTTAAGAGAACAAGAGGGAAAGGACGCTCTTTTTCTGTCCAGTCTACCTATGCTGGGAATTAATTGCCAGTCAATCTTCGCAGAGAAAAATGTCTCTTGATTTTTCATAAATGTCTTAGGACTCTCCTATACAACTAACTGCTTTTGTTCCCTGCAATGTAATACCGGCTGAAATGTCTGTCTTTGTTATCCGTTTTTCTTGTGCGCCCTGATGCCTCCGGGCTGTGTCACATAACAAACAAACAAACAACTCCTCCTGCATCAATTTAAAGAAGCTTAATAATTCTCCATCTCAATACTGCCCAACAGCTGCCCTTGCATCTCCTTAAAGAATCTCAATAACTTTCATCATCTCCATACTGCCCAACAGCTGCCCCAACATTCCTTCATGGATGCATATTAACTGCCCTCCTCCATACTGCCCAACAGATGCCCCTACATTATTTCAGAGATGCATATAGACTGTCCATCTCCATACTGCCCAACAGCTGCCCCTACATTATTTCAGAGATGCATATTAACTACCCACCTCCATACAGCCCAACAGCTGCCCCTACATTCCTTCAGAGATGCATATTAACTGTCCATCTCCATACTGCCCAACGGCTGCCCTTACATTACTTCGGAGGCACATATTAACTGTCCATGTCCATACTGCCCAACAGCTGCCCTTACATTACTGCAGAGGTGCATATTAACTGTGCATCTCCATACTGCCCAACAGCTGCCCCTACATTACTTCGGAGGTGCATATTAACTGTCCAACTCCATACTGCCCAACAGCTGCACCTACATTACTTCAGAGATGCACATTAACTGCCCTTCTCCATACTGCCCAACAGCTGCCCCTACATTACTTTGGAGGTGCATATTAACTGTCCATCTCCATACTGCCCAACAGCTGCCCCAACATTACTTCAGAGATGCATATTAACTGTCCATCTTCATACTGCCCAACTTATGCTCCTACATTACTTCAGAGATGCATATTAACTTTCCATCTTCATACTGCCCAACAGCTGCCCCTACATTACTTCAGGGATGCATATTAATTGTCCATCCCCATACTGACCAACAGCCGTTAACTGTCCAACTCCATACTGCCCAACAGCTGCCCCTACTATACTTCAGAGGTGCATATTAACTGTGCATCTCCATACTGCCCAACAGCTGCCCCTACATTACTTCAGAGGTGCATATTAACTGCCCATCTCTATACTGCCCAACATCTTCCCTACATTTCTTCAGAGATGCATATTAACAGTCCATCTCCATACTGCCTAACAGCTGCCCCTTCATTACTTCAGACGGACATATTAACAGCACATCTCCATACTGCCCAACAGCTGCCCCTACATTACTTCACAAGTGCATATTAACTGTCCATCTCCATACTACCCAACAGCTGCCCCTAATCAGAGGTGGATATTAACTGCCCATCTCCATACTGCCCAACAGCTGCCCCTCCAATACTTCAGAGGTGCATATGAACTGCCCATCTCCATACTGCCCAACAGCTGCCCCAACATTACTTCAGAGATGCATATTAACTGTCCATCTGCATTCTGCCCAACTTCTGCCCCTACATTACTTCAAAGGTGCATATAAACTGGCCATCTACATACTGCCCAACAGCTGCCCCAACATTACTTCAGAGATGCATATTAACTGTCCATCTTCATACTGCCCAACTTCTGCCCCTACATTACTTCAAAGGTGCATATGAACTGCCCATCTCCATACTGCCCAGCAGCTGCCCCTACATTACTTCAGAGGTGCATGTTTACCGGTCCATCTCCATACTGCCCAACAGCTGCCCCAACATTACTTCAGAGGTGCATATGAACTGTCCATCTCCATACTGCCCAACAGCTGCCCCAACATTACTTCAAAAGTGCATATTAACCGCCCATCTCCATACTGCCCAACAGCTGCCCCAACATTACTTCAGAGATGCATCTTAACTGTCCATCTTCATTCTGCCCAACTTCCGCCCCTACATTACTTCAAAGGTGCATATAAACTGTCCATCTACATACTGCCCAACAGCTGCACCAACATTACTTCAGAGATGCATATTAACTGTCCATCTTCATACTGCCCAACTTCTGCCCCTACATTACTTCAAAGGTGCATATGAACTGCCCATCTCCATACTGCCCAGCAGCTGCCCCTACATTACTTCAGAGGGGCATGTTTACCGGTCCATCTCCATACTGCCCAACAGCTGCCCCAACATTACTTCAGAGGTGCATATGAACTGTCCATCTCCATACTGCCCAACAGCTGCCCCAACATTACTTCAAAAGTGCATATTAACCGCCCATCTCCATACTGCCCAACAGCTGCCCCTACATTACTTCAGAGGTGCATATTAACTGGCCATCTCCATACTGCCCACCAGTCGCCCCTACATTACTTCAGAGGTGCATATTAACTGTCCATCTCCATACTGCCCAACAGCTGACCTACATTACTTCAGAAGTGCATATTAACTGCCATCTCCATACTGCCCAACAGCTGCCCCTACATTACTTCAGAGGTGCATATGAACTGTCCATCTCCATACTGCCCAATAGCTGCCCATTCATCAATTCAGCTGGATTTAATAGCTCCCCATCTCTGTGCAGCTCAGCAGAGGCCCTTGCATCATTCCAGGGAAACGTTAGATTGTCCCGTCCCTGCACTGCCCAACAGCGCGCTCTGCATAAATACTGAAACACATTGTGGCTCTTAGTTTAAAATGCACTGTGTGTGTGTGAGAGAGAGAGAGAGAGAGAGAGAGAGAGAGAGAGAGAGAGAAAGAGAGACAGAGAGAGAAATAGAGAGAGAGGCAATCCGATCATTATATAATATCGGGTGAACGGTTATAACAATGTGTCCGTGAGGTATATTGTGCATGCAGTCAACGTGTGCGGTGCATTGTGAATGCAGTCAGCTCGTGCGGTGCATTCTGAATGCAATCAGCGTGTGCGGTGCATTGTGAATGCAATCAGTGTGTGCAGTGCATTCAGCGTGTGCGGTGCATTGTGAATGCAATCAGTGTGTGTGGTGTATTCAGAATGTGCACAGGACCAGCCCCTTTAAAGTGGGCGTGTGCATTAAGACTTCACTTGGTACCCTTTGCATTGTGGATGTGTACAGTCTGTGCACATTATTGAGGATGTGTGCATGCTTTGTCTGTGGTGAGAGTGCGTGCACATTATGCACATGTAAACATCGAACGTGTGCATGGGGAGCACATTGCTCCAGGGGGTCCGATGAGGGCCGTTTAGTCGGTGTGCTCTCATGCACAAACACTGCAAGATACAACATGTAAATAGAATGTCTGGGGAGAGTGCGGGGGGTGGGGGGCGGAGGATGTTTAGCCGGGGTGGTCCTTTATCCAGCTGAGCGACCTAATAAAAGACATCTTTGTCTGCCAAGAAAAGCCCCCGTGGGGCTCGGGATCCCTCCTGCTTTGTTGGTACCTCCCATTGAACTCTGGAGCCCAGAAAGAGTGTCTGGGGTGGGGGCGAGACGAGGGGTCTGGGAACTCTCACAGGGCAAAGACCAAGATCTATGCAGGGGTGTGGGCTTAATGCGCTGAGTGCCTTTGGCTGTCGTCTCTCTGGAAATGCGCGCTTAGACCATTGAGCGAGACCTTTGCTAACGCATGCGTACATACAGCCATGGGCGCAGACAGACAGACACACGCACGAGCGCGTGCAGGAACAATCTTTCAGTTCCCTTGTAACCAGTGGTCGAAGTGTACGAAAAGAAGTAGTAGAAGTTCAGGTCTTACTGGGGCGTACAATTGTCTTGGCCACTGTTGGGGGGGCTGCCTCCGGTCTCCGGGGCAGCCCTCTGATGCCGTCGGGATCACCCGACGGCGGTGTGCACGTCGGCGGACAGCCGGCGTGCCTTCAGGCAGGGAAGCACCCTGCAGCGCCCGGTGTCACCGGGCGCAGGATCCAACATGAGGTGGTGGCACCCCCAGGTCCCCAGCGTTCCCGGCTCCGATGGCACTCGGGCCCCGGCACTCACACACAAGGCCACAACCACGTGGCAGGCCCACACATACAAGAAGCACAGACACGAGTTGCCACTTCCTGGGGCTCTGCTGCTCTGCCCTCGCAGCGCAAGCAGAGCCCCTTTTATTAACTGGGCACGCGAGTGTCATGACTCAGTCACGACGCTCACGTTGCCCACAACAACTAGACCCCCACACAACATCCCTCCTTTATTATAAACAAACAAAAACCAACGACACCCCACCGCAAACATTTGGTGCATTCCAGTCCGTGCACCAGCTAACAGCTACTCCAGCCCAAACATATTTCTTTTGACACCGCAAGACAAAACAGGTGTGCTCCAGTCCCCACACCATGGGGCCCCATGACGGGGTCCTCCCACTCAGAAGATTCCGGGATCGAACTGGCCCTCAGCGCCGCTGCAGGACAATAAGAATACATTCTCTTCGTACTCCTCCCCCACCTCATACGGTACTTCTCGGGGACTCTCCACCACCTGGACCGCTGCCACTTTGGGGGTCTTTCTCCCCTTCACCTCACTCCCCCCTGACGCCCCCATCATGCCGGCCGGGGCTGGAGCGAGACACACTTGTGCGAAGTGGTCTCCTTTCCCGCACCTTTCACAGATTTGTCCCATCGCCGGGCAGTCCTGCGGGTGAGGCAGATCCCACCCACACTGTTGACATATTGTGGCATTGGGGTCTCTCTTCGGCCAGTCTCCCCTCCTCATCACTCATCCTCCTGGCCACCTGCTGACAGCCGCCACCTCCTCAACCTTCAATCGCTGCACGGGGACCTCCATCTTTAGCTGGTTTCTGGAGGAGTCCATGACCGAGGCCCGCACCTCCGCCAGTTCCTGGGCCCGGCCAAGCTTCAGTATTCGATCAAGGGTCAGCGCTGGGTCCCTCAGAACCTGCTTGCGCAGTTTGGTGGAGCTGCAGCCATAGATGATTTGCGCCCGGATCTCATCCTCCTCGAAGTTCCCCAAGGTACAGCCCAGTGCAATGCTGCGCAGCTTCCCATGGAATGCATCAAGGCTTTCCCCTTCCTCTTGATTCGCACACCTCATCCTGAACCTCTCATAGTCCCTGTTGACCATGGGTCTGAAGTATTCGTTCAGGGCTGCGACGGCTGCACCGTACGATTGATTTTGGGGCTTTAGTGTCTTGAACAGTCTCTGGACAGCCAGCCCGGCAGAGTACAGGAGTGTCGGGCGTTTGGAGGCGTCTTTGATCTCCATTGCCTCGAAGTACAACTTCAGGTTCTCCACCCAGGCCACCCACCGGGCCCCCAGGCTTGCCGGCGCCCCGAGGACGTCAAAATGGGGTATTGGTACCAACTGACCCCTACATACCCCTTCATCGTCCGACATGCTGTTGGCAGGTGAGGACGTCATCCGCCAATCACCAGTGTTGGTGTGCACTTGCCGTTGCCAGACTCAGGTAGCTGTCGATGGGTGCCTGGCGTCCTCCCTGCCCAGGGGCGCATGAGCACTCCAGGTGGAGCCGCAACCCCAGGGCTTGACAGCGGTTTGGCCTGTGGGGGCACTGCCCGTTTCCCGGTGACTACACCCTTGTTTAAGGGCCTTCCTCTTCTGGCACCCTAGAGGGCGCAAAAGCACTCCGGGTGGAGCCGCTACCCTCGGGCGTGGCACAAATGCAGCCTGTGGAGGGGTTATTGTCCCCTTTTCTTCGAGAAGGCCATTCACCGCTGAGGCCCGGGCAAGGGGAGCCTTCCTACCGGCTCCGCACACGAGACAGGGACCGGGTCCCTGCCCCCTTTCGATCGTGGGGCTCACCCGTGGGCCACGCCTCCTTCGCTCCTCCCCGTCAGT
Organism: Ambystoma mexicanum; assembly: GCF_040938575.1. Taxonomy (NCBI): domain Eukaryota; kingdom Metazoa; phylum Chordata; class Amphibia; order Caudata; family Ambystomatidae; genus Ambystoma; species Ambystoma mexicanum. The sequence continues at coordinate 1,420,916,318 of NC_090931.1, read as the reverse complement.
GCTCGGGGAAACACAGGCTGTTGATGAGGCCCTTCCCACGATCCGTGGGCGAGCACTCCAGGCCACGTCCCCTTTTCCTCCCTGCGAGGAAAGGAAACCTCACTTTTTTTGTTTTTTTTGTTTTTTTTGTTTTTTTTGTTTTTTTTGTTTGAGACTAATGTTTTCACCCGTGGCAGCCCGGGTGTTCAGCGGCTGGTCTCCCTGCTCCGTGCCGTCGCCGTGGGTCGGAGCTCCAGGCCCCGCCTCCTTCCGGCTGAAGGGCCGCTCCGCGCGTCCTTACACGGCCGCCACTACGGCCGTGCGCGCGGGTCCACGACTCCGCCTGCCGCACGCACCAGCTGGCGGACGCGACTTCCTCATCGCCAGTGTTGGGGGGGCTGCCTCCGGTCTCCGGGGCAGCCCTCTGATGCCGTCGGGATCACCCGACGGCGGTGTGCACATCGGCGGACAGCCGGCGTGCCTTCAGGCAGGGAAGCACCCTGCAGCGCCCGGTGTCACCGGGCGCAGGATCCAACATGAGGGGGTGGCACCCCCAGGTCCCCAGCGGTCGCGGCTCCGATGGCACTCGGGCCGCGCCGCACACACAAGGCCACGACCACGTGGCAGGCCCACACATACAAGAAGCACAGACACGAGTTGCCACTTCCTGGGGCTCTGCTGCTCTGCCCTCATAGCGCAAGCAGAGCCCCTTTTATTAACTGGGCACGCGAGCGGCATGACACAGTCACGACGCTCACGTTGCCCACAACAACTAGACCCCCACACAACAGGCACCAATGAAAAAGTGGCCCACAGATGCAAATGTCAATTCAGGACAGGTCACAGACTGTTTGAGTAGTACCCAAGGGGGAGGCTTTTGATCAAATGTGATGCAAATTGTGCATTTTAAAGCATATTTATTAAGTAAAACTTCTCAAAATTGCTAGCCGCATGGCGAAGTAACTTATCAAACTCACCCAAAAAAGTGACCCACTTTGATCCAAAACACTGGCCCACACTGGCATTTTGTGTTTTTTTTGTTGGTAGGGCATTGCCATATTGCTCTATAGGCTGGTAGAAGTATGTTCCCTGCTGGCCTGCACCCCTGAAACCCCACCGCCACACCCCCCTTCACGCAAAACAAACCCCAAAACAAACGTGCTTGCTATTTAAGGGCATGTTCAGTGCACTGAAATGCAACTTTCAACTTATTCCTACACATTTATTTTAAAACAAAATCATTCCGAAAACGTTTCTTTTTAAAATAGAATTATAGGAATGGTAAAAGTTAATTAAATAGTAGAGGAGCATCGCTCCCGCCCGCTTCGACCACCGCTTGTAACTAGCTGCAGCGGACCTTAGCGTGAGGATAATTTGCACGTGACAATCTCAGCGAGATTTATAAATGAAAAGAAATAGAAACAGAAAAAGACTGCGAGCTGGGCACACACCCACATAACTACCAGATACAGAGACAGCGGCCAGACGCATGCGCAGAAACACTCATAAACATTTTAGCTTAGTTTAGAGCAACAGTTTAGAACGACATGGACCTGTGTCCAAGAATGGGGATTGTGGAATATGGGGTCTATAAAGGAAAGAGTGTACACGCCATGGTGGAGCCTTGTGTGCAGTGCTTTGCAACATCCCAATAAATGAGTGAGGAATGTACAAGGTACAGTAAGTGTAAGATCTATAGGGCATGTACAATTCTGAGGTAACAAATGAGTCAATGGACAAAGGGCCTGATAATTAGTTGGGCATTATTACCTAGTATTAACGGCCAACAAATATACCATTACCGCGTGTGGTATTTACCGATTGCATGGAAAGGTCCTAAGTATGCAGACATTTCTGTTATTCCTCATTTTGGAATCCCACTGGACTCCGAAGTGTCTGATAATTGCTTCATGTGGTAACTGCCCCCTTTACTGGTTTTGTGTGGAAGTAATGTGGGGGTATTTAGCTCCACCCAAAAGCAGGCCTTAAAAGAAAGCTTGGCGAATGAAGATTGCTGGATGTTTTACTGCTACCGCCAAACTCGTAATCAGTCCCAAAGTGAGTATGGGATTACCACAGGCTGTTCTGATGCCAAACCTACTAGGTCACATCCATTCTGTACAATCCCACAAGCATCCTCAAACATGTTTCAGCCTTGTTGGGCCTCATCGGGGGGGATCAGCTTGGGCCTCTAGTCCCAGCAGGTATGGAACCCACTTCTGGGCATTCCCGTCCCATTTGGGGTGACAATAGCAAAACAAAAGAGGTGACGCTTGCCACACCTACTTGCCTTTTTTCTAACTGGCAAAGACTCCGGACGTTGTGCTATCATGACCCAAGCTGAATCTTTCGGTGAAAGTAGATGATTAGCGTTGTGTATAGGAACTTGTGTATTTTGGCACAGGAGCCTCTGCACAACACTCAACAGGAAGTTAGTGCAGCATTGTTAGACTCTGTGAAAGGTGATCCCCGGCCATAAATGAAGAATCGGGTGGAAGAAGCATTACGGACCACCCGTGGCCTCTTAATTAGGTTGCCTGGGATGCCTGGTTTGACTCCACTGCCTCAATCCCATTGGAAGAGCTATTTCAGCTGAAGCCAAATCAATCTTTGATGAGAGGTGAGGCAGGACATGATGTGACTCAATGAATGTAAGTGGAGGAACCTGTTCTGTGCTACTTTGTTAACCTGAATCTCCAATGAACTCAGCAGGATAGCTCAGGGGCAACGTGCTCGCCTTGGAAGCAAAACAACATGGAGCAACGCAGGTTCGATCCCAGGCTCCGCGCTTAGAAGCCTCTGGGTATTAAGCGTGTTATAAATAACCTATCATATCAAATGAGCGGTTGCATTCCCACAGGTACACCTAGTTTATTTACTGGCTTGGAAGAGGCAAGAAGAAAATCATGCTTTAATACTAAGGCAGGGTATATGGTATAACACGGATATTACCACGGATCAGAATTTCTCTTTTGTCAGAGTTTAACTTACAATGAGTTGTAGATGTTGATTTTGTCCAATAAACATTGAAATAATCTCTATTTGGACCTCAGAGAACAGCACCAGACTCGATTCAATCCAAGAACGACTACTTCAGTTTGCCTACTTGTGAAGATATTTCACAACTGTGTTTTATTTCCTGATTCCAGCTGTGGTACTGATGTTTCACTGTATCAATGTTAGGCTTCACTACAGTTCAAGGATATAGAATGCGTTTCCTTTAGGGAATGTCTAATATTGGTACATTGTATCAATCTCAGCCACTGCTGGATTCTGAAAGGCAAACAGAAGTTGACAGATTTATTGTGGCATTAGTCAATGCTTTGGAGGCGTGAGTTGGGACGGGAACAGCCCGCTAGCCCAAGCCATGGTAGGCTTGAAAGAACTGAGGGTCTCAGCGAGGACCTAGAGGTGTTACTTATCAAGTCTGACCCCAAAGCATTGATTAACACTGTTAACACCCTCGGGCTTCCTCCAGGGTCTGAATACTATTTCCTTTCAAGGAAATCGGGTCCACGACTGAGTCAATCAGTTTAGTTTGTTTGTTGTTTGTTTGTTTATTTGATAATGCGCTCCAAGCCCTTGGGCAGCTGGGCGCAACAATACAAGAAGACTCGAAACTTAGTTACAGTGCCTGACACAGGCTATTACAAAACAGAGGTAACTTACAACAAATGATACAAGTGATACAGTACATATAGGATCAAGATGGGTAAGCGTAGAAGAATACCGTCTTAACATATGTATAACATGATCAGCTAGATAAGGGTAAATATCGTTACATATAATTGTTGTGCAGCCATTTCAGAGCGTTACATCTAAATCTAGTGTAGGGTAATGGGCGTCTGAGGTCAGGTGGGAGTATGTTCCATGATTGTGCAGCTCTAACAGGGAAGCTAGATCCACCCGCTGTGGTAAGTTTCAATCTCTGGACTTCAAGTAAGAAGGTGTTGGCAGATCTCATCAGTCGGTTTGAGGGTCTCCAGTTGATTCTTTCAACTAGGTAGGGGGGTGCTTGATTGTTGAGGCATTTGGATGTGAGAGAAATAGTTTTAAGGAGGATTCTGTCCTTTATCTTTAGCCAGTGGGCCTCAGTCCGGTGTTTGGAGATATGCTCTCTACGTGGGATATTCAAAGCTGCTCTTAGGGCATTATTTTGTAATCTCTGGAGTTTGACAATGACCGACCTATTTGCACCTGAGTATAGGGCGTTGCAATAGTCCAGTCTGGACATGACAAGGGCATTGGCCAAGGTGAGGCAGCTGGCACTGGACAGGAATGGTCTGGCAGCACGGATGAGTTTACACGTGTACGTGGTTGTAGAGATGAGGGAGTTCACTTGCTTTTTAAGGGTGAGAGCTGAGTCGAGGTAAAAACCTAGAGTGTTAACCTCTCGCATAACCTTAATAGTATTATTGTCGATGTTAAATGAGGCATAGTTCGGGGTGAGTTTGGTTAGGTTATGGTCTGATCCGAGGAGCAGGATTTCAGTTTTATCGTCGTTCAGGCAGAGGCCATGGGTGGCCATCCATGCCTGAATGAGGATGTATATTTTATTCACCAAAGCCAGGTCCACTTCATAGTTGCCCGAAAGGGGTATGAGGAAATGGGTGTCATCTGCATAATTTGTGTAGGTGACACCCAGTCTGTCCAACTTGTCGAACAATGGCTTGGTGAAAATGTTGTACATAGTGGGTGAGACACAGGAGCCCTGTGGGACTCCACATGTAATTTGGATGGGATCGGCACAGGTAGAGTTGGAAAAGAGTCTCATGCTCTGGTTGGCTAGAAAGGATTGGACCCATGCTATAGCTTCCCCTGTGAAATTGGCAGCAAGCTTGAGGTGGTTGCATAAAACTGCATGATCCACCAAATCAAAAGCTGCTGACAAGTCCAGTAGGAGTAGCAGCACTGTTTTCCCACTATCCTTGAATTCCTCAATTTTAGTTTTAAGATCTATCAAGGCTGTTTCAGTGCCATGGAGAGGGCGGAAGCCGATTGGCGTGAGCCTAGTAGATGGTTAGCTTCTAAGTAATCTTGAAATTGGAGATAGGCTACTCTATCGATGATTTTTAGTACGAAAGTTACAGTGGTGATAGGCCTATAATTAGTTGGGATGGATGGATCAAGGGTTTGTTTCTTAAGAAGGGGGAGGACCCAGGATTCTTTTAGGTTAGCTAGCACTGTGTTGGATTTGAAAGAGGTGTTAATGAGCTTCGAGACAAACGGGGCTAAATCTCTGGCTGCGTCCTTTATTATTTGAGCTGGGAAACTGTCGTCCTTACAGTTGGAAGGCTTCAGTGAGAGGATAACCTTTTCAGTGTCGATGATGGAGATAGGTTTGAAGCTAAAAGGGGGGATAGTATTAGGTTCAGTCACTAGAGGTGCTTATTGAACAGTAGGAGAGAGGGTGTCCTTTTTATTAGTTATTTTAAGCTGGAGGGTGGACATTTTATACGATAGGGCGTTCTGTATGTTAGTGCACCATATCCTGTCCTTGGGGACCGTGTCAGTTGGTTGGATGGGGGTTTCCTTTTCCCGGAGGATGGCAAAAAGTTCCTTGGTATTAGATTTGGCATTAGTAATTCTGTCATTGAATACATTTTTTTTTTGTATTGATAATTTCTGTCTTGTAATATTTGGTGAATTGGGTTAAGTTAACTTTGTTGTTGTCAGTAGGCAAATTGCACCAGATAGTTTGGAGTTTTCGTTTCTGCTTTTTAAGGTCCTTAAGTTGGGGTGTGAACCAAGCATTAAGGTGGGCTTCTTGTTTAGCTTTGCATAGTTTGGGAGGTGCAATAGTATCTAGAGCATGAGACATAGCTTTATTGAAGGTGTCTACTAGGGTGTCTGGGTCAGTATTGTTCTCCAGGCCATTGATAGAAGGCAGGAGGAGGGGGATGAGTTTTTCTGTAGTAATGTCTTTTTTTCTTCCGGTGGGGAGTGGTGGTTCATTTTGATAATTTTAGGGCTGAGGAGGTCAAGTGTGGCAGTGAAATTTATTAGATAGTGGTTGGTCCATGGTTGAGGGATGATGTCAGTAATGACTATGTTGCAGTTAAGTTCAGATACCCAGTCAAGGGTTCTACCTTTAACATGTGTGGGGGTGAGGACTTAGTTGTTTGTTTGTTTATTGATTTGTATAGCGCACCAAACCCGTAGGTATCTGGACGCGTTGCAAGAAATTTCGAGGGTTACAGTTACACACAGAAATAGATACTTATATTTACTTATACTTATAAATAGAAATGTATATTCTTGTTTCAATGAATTTCCTCAACACATTGTTTTTTAATTGATTGTTTGTGTTGTGTTATGTAATAAAAATCATTCAACCCAGGCTCTACCATAACTGAGTAAGATTACCTGTCATAGAATTCATGAGTTCTGGATCATAACCATCATTCAAAGAACACGTTCCAATTTACTATTAAGACCCTAAATGAGTTAGTATTTTGCACCACTTCCCTACAGGCATGTTGGCTGTGTTCCTAATATCTGATTGCCATTGCAGAAGGGGGCAGCCTTGTGAAAATCAGTCTTGTTACTGCCACCAATGGCAGCAGTCCAACTCGGATGATTCGGATCTGCTTCCCCCCAGTGGGAACTGTCTAGCCTAAGATGTGGGGATATGCACACTATGATATGATAAGTCACTTATAGCGCGCCTGTACACAGGTGTTTCTATGAGTGGCAGCACAAGCAGTTCAGGAATGCATAGTCCTGTTGGGCCTCAACAGTGGTGTGCACCTTGATTTTCAAGGCACGGTGACCCTGGGTTCCAGGCCTGGATCTGCTCCATTACCCTGAGCTAGGGATAATCGCTACAAACTAGTCATAGAAATGGACCAAAAAAAGTAGTGGATCTGTGGTCTCGGCAGGGGAGAGGGTAGACGGAAGCATAGTGCAACATGTGACAAGGTGTTGCAGCCGGGGCATTGCAATAGTTTAAGTGACTAGTAACTAAGGCTCCTATTACAACTTTACACTTGCACAAGGACGTGAAAGCGCAAATCGTCTACATAGAACGGTGAACATAAACAAATGAAAGTAGTGGAAAACTTCTCCCGGCCGTTCCCGCTCACTTCGATCACTGCTAAAAACACCATCAAGCAATTGATAAGGCAACAGGTTTGTCTTCTGTGTAGGCATGGAGTAGGCATGTGCTTGGCACGGCCATTAGGGTAGTACTTGGCCATAGGATGGTAACAGTTGGCAGATGGTGTGAGTAGCTGGGCAAATGAATGGAACATTCCTGTAATCGAGCTAATACTGTTTTTTTTTTTTGCCAATCAATGTTTTAAACATGAGCAGAGTGCAGGGAGCAGATGCAAGGACACACATAGCGCACTTGCTCAAGCATTTATATTATGCTTTGGTTGATTTATGACTGGAATGAAGGCTTTACCTTTCAGAACATTGCTTAGAGATCACAATGGCAGCGAATAAAAGCCCATCATGTGATGCTACTGTGTGGTACAGATAGAGTAGAGAACCCCCATGACAGAGTGCTTTGGGAGGGGGGAAGGCAAGGCTGCATGTCTCTCCTCACATCTCTGTCATTTCTGTACATCTGTGGCAATAGTTTAGGCTTTAGAGGTGGCACTGGAGAGCCACCGTATATCCGAATTATAAAATGATGGATCGGAAGCATAGTCATTAGCACTAGAAATCCCCCTCCTCAGTTTACATAAACTCATTATATAGCGCCCCTGATGGCTGAAGCTGAATAAAGATGTTGCACCCATATAGCGTACCTGTGCTTTCACAAAGGGGAACACTCATATGCCTCATAGTTCTGATCCCTAATGAGAGCAGCCAATTTAGACGTATAGGCTATGTGCACTTCGTCCTAAATGGCAAACAAGGTTTTTCCTTGTTGTGCCTCATCAGTGACGTGTAACCGATGGCCTTGGCACAGTGATAAGAGAGACCCATGCCTGGACATAACACGTTCACTCTGTCATCTCAACTCAACCAGGCCACGCGGCCCACGCCTCCAGAGAAACACGTGTCCAGCTGTTTCTTATTTTTTCTAATAACATTGCTGCCAATTGTTACCATGTAATGTGGAACACTGATAGGTCTGGGTTTAGCAGGAAGTGACATTTAGCATATATATATATATGTGTAGGAAAGTTCATTTGGCCACATCACACATTCCACAATGCCACCTAGTAGCCATCGCTAAATGTTCACCTCGAGTTCAGAGCCACAACAGCAAGGCATTGTGGGTATGAAAATTAACTCAAATGCAAATCTTTGTCTCCAGGAAATTGTCTTTGTCTAAGAGGGCAGTGCTACTTTATATATAGCTTAATCAACCCAAGACAGACATTTGCAGGGTCTGCCAGGACAACTACATACCTGGTTGCAGTGCAGTATAGTCCTGACAGCCGTGTGATGGGGGCTTTTCAAACCTTTTTAAACCCACCATAAGTTTCTTGGTGATATATTTACATTCAATGCAAAAAAGTTAAGGTGCAGTCAAGTTGCACAGATTTAACGCAACAAACCCCTTGAAATTCAGCAGATCTGAGAACTCATGATCAGGGTAACTTTACACGTTCCCGTTGATGTCCCCCATAATGTCATTTTGTATGTCATTGTGAATCCCATCTCTTATAATATATGTGCTCATTGGATTTGCAATTGGAACGCAAAGAGTTGTGCTGACCATGACTCCCCACATCTGCTGAATTTCAATGGTTTTGTTGCATTAAATCTGTGAAACTTAACTTCACCGTAACCAAGGTAGTTTCAGTGAATTTTAAGGGTTTGCTTATGCCATTCTTTTTTTTACAGGCCACTAGACATGGCCTTCGGCTGTGTCCACTGTACTTGTTGCCCCAATATATTTCTTTTGGACACACTAGGTGGCTACAGCCTTTTGCCGTGGCCACTATACATATCTTTCTGGCCCCCTAGCCACACCCTTTGGCTGTGCATACTGTATATTTTAAAACACTACTGGGCCACTAGCCATCACCTTCGGCTGTGTCCACTGTACATGTTGCCCCACTATGTTTCTTTTGTACCCACTAGGTGTCTATTGCCACTATACATGTCTTTCGGGCCTTTGGCCGTGCCACTGCATATTTTAAAACACTACCTTTCTTTCTTACTCACTAGCCATGGCCTTCACCCATGACCATTGCCCCGGCCTTTGGCCGTGACTCCATTACATGCTATCCCAATAGCTATCTTCTGATCCCACTAGCCATGGTCTTCACCCATGACCATTGCCCCGGCCTTTGGCCGTGACTCCATTACATGCTATCCCAATAGCTATCTTCTGATCCCACTAGCCATGGCCTTCACCCATGACCATTGCCCGGCCTTTGGCCGTGACTCCATTACATGCTATCCCAATAGCTATCTTCTGATCCCACTAGCCATGGTCTTCACCCATGACCATTGCCCCGGCCTTTGGCCGTGACTCCATTACATGCTATCCCAATAGCTATCTTCTGATCCCACTAGGCATGGCCTTCAGCCTTGGTCAGTGACCCCAGCCTTTGATTGTGGTCACACCACTAGGTTCCTTTTTGGGTACACTGGACAGGGCGTTTGGCCATGTCCACTTTTCATATTGAACCCCTTGACATGTTGCCCAAATACATTTCCTTGGTGCCCACTAGCCATGGCCTTTGGCCAAGGCCAGTGGCCACAAACTTCTGCTGTGGCCACGTTCCATATTTAACCATTTGATTCCCTAAAGTAACCCAGTATCCATATCCTTCAGCCGCACCCATTACCTCCCAACTCACTGCAGCTGGAAAGTTCCCCTTTTTTGATTAATATAATTTTGTAACTCTCTCTTTTTTTAAAAAGGTTTTTCCTATAAGCACGGTTATATGTGCAATGTACTACAAATAACGCTGGCTATCCCAAAACGCCCACAAATAACTGCGGTTATTTTGGTGTGATGAACAAAAATAACCAGTTTTTTCAGAGTATAACCAGATTATGCAAAAACATTCAATCTCTGAACTGTGTCCCCTGACCCATTTAACTTCCCAATTTCTCACAGTGTACTCTTCCCCCCCTCCTCTAGCCTGATGCCATTTCAACCTTTTTTTCCTCCGAATGTCATTTTTTTCCACTTTCCATTTTCAGCTGACACTAGTAATTCCCGTTATAGTCCTGGTTATCTCTCGCATTGAACAAAAATAAAATTGCAGCTTTTTCATTCCTGAAAAGCCTTGCTGATGCATTGTGGGGCACATATATAACTATAATTTTGGGGAAAGGGGGTACCCCTTTCTCCATCAATTATTTTACCAACTACTGGATGGAATAACCTCAGGACCCCCACAGAAATTGAGATAACGGTTCGTGCCCTAGTTGTTTCGTACCTGGTCCGATTATGACCAGTGGTTTTTGCTGTGAGCTGCACAGAAATGTGAACTTTTCTCTATGGGAGAATGAGTGGCAGTAGGCCCGGAAACAGCATTTTTTACACTGCACAAAATGGTCAGTCTGAGGGGCCCATGGCAAACTATTTGCTTGCAAAATATCAGCCAAATCAGTTATGCAAGTCAAAAGTTATTAGCAATTCAATGTTTTGGTTTCCTAAGGAACTTCATACTCAACTTACGCTGCACTATAATATATATATAACCCGATAAAGCCCTTTTAGGTGGAAACGCGTTGTTTTGTTTTCTTCTTGCTACCTTCTTGTCCACAAAGATATATTAATAAAGGCCAATTTTTTTGCAGCCGAATCTGGGATCGAGGGCTTATTTTTCCCTGTCCTGCTCTTGTGCCTGGCCCCAAGCGTTTCACTGATAAACCACCATATCACACTACTACGCTTACTCTCTCCTATGCACAATCATTCAACTAGAACACAGCTATGCTATGACACATTCGGCCTAGCTGTTCTCATACTAAAACAAATCGGTATATTACCTTATTGTTGCGCCTACAGTAATCAAAAAGTGAGTAGATCTTTGAGTGATGAGCAGAGACACAAAGAAGATACAGGTTCGGTTTTATTAGATATATTGTTAATTTCACAATGAATATCTATTCGTATTGCTCTTATTCTTAAGAGTCATTTGAGGAGTCCTGTATGGGTCCTGGCAGTGTTTCATAATCTGCTTCTTGGAGCTTTGTTATGTCCCTTGGTTGTTTTGCACAGAAGGGGAAAGATTCCTTGGAGGTATGGTTGTCTTGAGTACGTGGCTACTGCTATAATGTTTCTGTGGCACTTGAGTTAATAGTTGCATTTGATGCAGACATTAATATTGCATCATCTTAGTGTCTTATTAAGCTGAGATTCGTGTTGCCATGCTGGTTCCCACAACATGCTTATTCCCTCGACACGTGTTTCCCCAATATGTAAATACTGGTTCTTCAGGAGGGTAAGAGAGGATAGACCAGTGGGTAGTTATAGAGCTGAGTTTGCGCTCTTAGTTCATTGGTAAATAGAAAACTTGGTTGCTAATCGAAAAAAGAAAAAGGAGAAAATACAAAAGGGTTAATCAGTATTTAGATCTGGGTTGAATTAACAAATTGGTGTGCTCTGCTAAGGTGGTGCCATCTGTTTTAAACATGCAGCTGAACAGCTACTAATACATAACTTTCTAATTGGATAAAATGTTAATTGGTATAAGGGCTTAATGCACTAATGAGGCTACATCTAGAGTGAACACATAACCATAAATGCCCCACGGTAAAAGTTAATCTGAAACCCAATCCAAAATGGCGCCACACACGTTTTAGTCATCAACCAATCAAAGCCAACCAATTTCTTTTTTCGATTAGCAACCAAGTTTTCTATTCACCAATGAACTAAGAGCGCAAACTCAGCTCTATAACTATCCACTGGTCTATCCTCTCTTACCCTCCTGAAGAACCAGAATTTACATATTGGGGAAACACGTGTCGAGGGAATAAGCATGTTGTGGGAACCAGAACACCAACAAGAATCTCAGCTTAATAAGACACTAAGATGAAGCAATATTAATGTCTGCATCAAATGCAACTATTAACTCAAGTACCACAGGAACATTACAGCAGTAGCAACGTGCTCAAGACAACCATACCTCCAAGGAATCTTTCCACTTCTGTGCAAAACAACCAAGCGACATAACAAAGCTCCAAGAAGCAGATTATGAAACACTGCCATGACCCATACAGGACCCCTCAAAGGACTCTTAAGAATAAGAGCAATACGAATGGATATTCATTGTGAAATTAACAATATATCTAATAAACACAAACCTGTATCTTCTTTGCGTCTCTGCTCATCACTCAAAGATCTACTCACTTTTTGATAACTGTAAGTGCAAAAATAAAGTAATATACCCATTTTTTCCCGATCTCTCTCAAACATTGGGACGACCTCAATGCCGTATTACCATGCCACCACAGCTACTTCGCTGATAGATTGTAATAAGCTTACACGTGTGAGCTCGCTTTGAGATTGCCAACAGGTTGCAAAACTTTCAAATAGATCCTTTTCTCTTACTAACATGACCCCACGAACACCTCATCATCCTAATAAAACACAGCTAACTGAGCACATTCTGGCTAGTTTAGGCATCTCCTCGGCCTACTGCAGCCAGAACTCAGTCTGGGTGTCCACCCTCCAGACTGAACACATCCAACTGATTTCCACAGCACCACACCTACCCCTTAGAAGCAGCTATCATGCAACAACCACACCAGCTGCACACATATCCCGTACGACACTCTCTCTCTCTACTGACTTGAACTGCGTTTCCCGAGGGCGTCTAACCTACCAGCGCTTTGAGGTCATACCAATGATAAATAAGGCGCTATATAAATGCCAAGTAACATTACATAACATATATCACAGACTGAGTGCCGCTGCATTTCGGACTGCTAGTCAGCCCAGTTGTATGTATGCATAGACTACAAATCACAGAAGGTGAAGTTTCCTGCAGGGGATGATCTTGGCAGCTGTGTAATGCATCATGGCGCCTGTGCCAAGCAAGTGATATAGTTGATGAACTTCTGTGCCATTTAAACAGCATAGCCAGGGATATCCGCTGTCCCTGGTCGTGACCCCCCACTGCCATCTCTCAGTGCAGTGACCTCTGCACCTCATCATCGTGACCTGGTTCATCTAAGCAGGGCTGGGCAAGCGAGGCTGAGCTTGACCCTGCTTTTTGTTCTAGCTGTTCAAGGCAGTTGAATGCCTGAGGGGGATGGACAGCGGTAGCCTCTCGGGGGTGCGCAGAGTCATTGCTCAAGTGCAGTTCCAACTGAAACAGACAGTGAGTAATGGCCTCTCCGCCTCAGCCCTCCTGGGGTCCTTTGCTCGCGCCAGGAGTGGGCGCTATTTTCCCATTCATACCGCTGTGACACTGTTCCCGGGGACAACATAAACAAATGGCATTTTTGTAACCCTTTTGCAGGGAACACAATTCACGAACTCTGCTCATTTCGGGGGACAAAGGCACCCGTTGAGATGAATGCACCGTCCACTGCTGTCCCCTCCATTCTATTCCAGCGCAATCTCTTAGAGCAGGAATCCACAAGCTTTGACTCTAGATCTTTTGGACTTCAACTCCCATCAGCCGAAGCCAGCATAGGCAACAGCGAGGGATCATGGGAGTGATTGTTCAAATGAACTGGAAAGCTGCAGTTTGCAGATTCATGTCTTCAAAGACGAGTAATTATGAACACATTAGACTTGAACCCAAAGAGAGAGAAGGCTGGGGTAGAATCAGTCCCGTGCAGTGCATAGAGGCTAGGAGGGCCAGCACCCGATGAATGAAACTGCAGAATTGCTTATCCTGGAGAAGCCGGTCACTGGCCGTAAACATCTGAGCTGCAGGGCTGCTCTTTCAGCCAGGAGTCGGGAGGCTCTAAGTTACTGCTTTTCTCTAGTCTTTGCTAGTGTTTGAGGTGGGATGGTCAATCGGAGAGTGGATTAATGAAACAATACTTGACGGGGCCCCAGAAGCGTCTGCTGCAATGTAGGAATCCTAAGTAAGAACCCTTTTAGGAGGTGCGGCCTACATAAACACAAAAGATAGGCTCGGTCACACAATATCCATTGCATGAAAGACACATCAATCCATTACAAATAGTGTGCTAAGTTTTATTTAAAAAAAACTAAAACAAAAACTGCAATTTTTGAATTTAAATAAATGAATCAGTAAGACATTGCTCAATATAGTTCTCAATCCCTGCAGGACAGTCCAAGGTGCTGTAGTGTCTGATTTCACCTTGTGGGTCAGAGTTTCCCATCCCAGCAAGATAGCAGATGGGTTAAGGTGCCAGCTGCAATTGTAGGAAACGAGCAGGGCACAGCTCCTTGCTCCCACCAAAACAACAACACAAGAGCCGTGACCAAATTCTCACTCTTCCGGTCCACTCGCAAAACTGAACAAATATTCTCTCCTTATTGAAGCTCCTAACAATTAAAAACAGAAGTAAAACAAATAAAATGTTATCGGGTTCGGGAACATGCGCCTCTCTGGATGTTTTGGACTACAACTCCCATGATCCCTCGCCATTGGCTATGCTGGGTTGATCTAATGGGAGTTGTAGTACAGCACATCTGGAAAGCCAAAGGTTGTAGACTCCTTTTATTTAACAATACGTGTGGAGCTGTTCTAGCTGCACTCTCCTTCAAGTAGTGAGGTGTTAATGGAGAACATCTGCCGTTTGTGTGCCTTTTGTGTTTAAATGCACAGAGGAACTGATGAAGCGCCATACCCCCCTCCCCTTTGAAACAGGAGGATGCTTCGTGAGATGGGTTCAACACCTCGGATGGGCACACTCAACCCTCCATCCACTCCGGAGGAAGTAATTGTACATCATGAGTAAATCCAAATATTGATGCACTTTGAAACTGGAGGAATCTGGCAGGAATCACTGTGTGGATTATTGTTATGGTATAGGGAGCTTAGGCCCTTTAGGAACGTGCATATGCAATGGATGCGATCACACAGAACAACGGAACCAACTCAGGAAAATGGCAAAGTACTGTTTTATTAACAATTATCTAAAACAGGGAGTTACAAGGAACATCAACGGACGTAAGCTCAGTCTCTCAGCAATGTTTACATAAATCATAGCTTTTATATCAAAAATACATCACAGGGGGCATCATTCTATGCGTCAATAATGAAAAACCTATCAAGGGTTAGGATTGGCTAAGGGGACCATCTAAGTATAATTTTCTATAAGGACTAGGATTGTGATTGGCTGCCCACTATCAGGTGGACAACATATGCCTACCTCTAAAACATGTCATCTTTAGAAACATTAGATACACAGTTTCTCATTGGTCTTCAAACTATAAGGTCCTTTATTATATGGACTAATACAATTGGTTGGCACGCTTGTGCCAAGTCTGGAACATTCAGTTCCTTAGCAGCACGTAAGCCCAGATCCAGGTGCAAGGACATGGGGCATGACATGACCTCCCCACACAATTAGCGCAGCATCTCTCATCACTCATGCCTTCTGCCATGAAGACTGTCTTTGAATTTGACATTTCAAAGTATCCTTATCTTCTAGAATATGCGGGAGTGAGAGCACTCACTATCGTGTTCTGGGACTCCAAATTTGGACTCTATTTTCATCCTTGCTCACGTGACAGGAGACCACGATTTGGTCGATTTAATAGGTTTTAAATGCTCTAAATGAATTAAACTTGGCACTCTTGGTGTTCTTTCTTTGCACCTTAACATGGATGATTCATCCTCTGCACGTTCTTTCATTTCCAGAATAGATAGCTGACCTTGGCTGGTTCAGTCTTTACTCCAGGCCAGACATCCTCATCTTGCAGCTCCACGATTCTGCTTATTTTTGCTACGACACAGTTTTCCCTTCCCGCTTCATGGGTTCGGGCTTACTAAATTCATGATACTGATGTCTAGTTTCTATATAATGGCGACTTTGCCTGCGTTCTATTCACTACGTATAGCCAGCTTCTATGATGACTTAGTCTACCTGCCGTTTCAGCATCTGTACATTTATTAAACAGTTGATTTTCTGCAGCAATTGTTCATGTGTAATCTTATTTTTTTCGTATTTAAAAGTTCACTTGATTCTTTAGTCCGTCATTAGTTTCTTTTAGGATCTTTGAATCCTCTTCAGTCAGTATCTCAGGACGTCGTACGTACTTTATGTAACATCACTAGCTTCTTCTCTTTGCTCTTTCTCATATTCCTTCAGGGAGTTCCTCCATTAGGTTGTCATCACTATGGGGATAGATTTGGTAGATTTGTTTCAACGGGTATCTGCTTTCAAACACACGTTGCGGTATTGGCACAACGGCTGGTGTCAAACACAGCACGGTCTCATGTTTCCAACATGTGGGAGGAAGGGGGGGCACTTCATATGGTTTACAACATTCTGCATCCACCATTTCATCTGCCAGCAGCCCCCCAGAGGCGTTTCTAGGGGGGTGGGGCTGAGGGGGCTATAGCCCTGGGTCTTTTGGTTGTAGATCCGGATAGAAGCTCAGGGGCTACAACCAGCAGGTTAGCTAGCCCCGAGTCCTGACAGACCCGACATTAGTGGTGCCCCAGGTCTTTTCCAGACCTATCAACACCCCTGCGAGCCACCATCATTTTATCATCTTGGCTGAATTGGCAGACAATTCATGAATACCCACATTACGAAAGGAAAGAAGCACACGTGCGCTGTAAGAATCCAAGAAGAAGGAAAGGGGATGATGTAAAATATTTGATTTCAAGGGATCCGCACAGAAACCCTCACAGCAGACAGTGTCTGTGTCCCATTATCCCACACAGAACCCGGAGCTACTGGGAAGAATTGAGAACTTAGAAAACGGTGTTAGACGAAATCAGATCAGGATTCTAGTTCTCCCTGGAGTGGCTGAGAGGGACAAACAAACTTGCTTTACAGCGGATCAGCCACACACGTCTTAGGTTCTAGCAATCAAAATGGCCTATATGTGGTGAAAGGTCTTATATAGTGAAAGTTTCCACGGAAATGTAACAGCAATAAACAGGGTAGTGACACATGTTTTTTTGCTGATATAAAAACACATCTGCCCAAGAAACAATTGTGAAAGTCTCAAGGGGCAAATCATTCATGGAATGCAACTATCACACAGGGCCCAATGAATGGGAATTTTTGCACGGTTCAAAGTGACTTTGCACTGCTGAAAAGTGACGTTGCACTGCCGACACAAACCCTGATTCATGGAACTGTGCAAAGTGTATTGTTGCAGTGCAAAGTCAGTACAACGTCATTTTTGCAGTACAAAATGACTTTGCACTGACTTTGCACTGCAAAAATACACTTTGCACAGTTCCATGAATCAGGGTTTGTGTCGGCAGTGCAAAGTCACTTTTCAGCAGTGCAAAGTCACTTTGAACTGTGCAAGAAATTCCATGAATTGGACCCCAAAGTCTCTTATCTCAGACCTGGCTCCCATGCAGTGGTAAGGAGCAGGTGATTTAGCAAGTAACCTTGAATACAATTAGAAATAACAAGGAAAACATTGTTTGATCCGTACCCACCTCGGTGCTGTTTTTGTACCTGAGTTAATTTAAGAACACACGGGTTTTACTGGGAAAAAGTTAGTATCCAGAAGGAACATCGTCAACGTTAGCGTTATTTTAAAAACGTAACTGCCATTCTCTCCTTTTTCGGTATCCCTACATATTATCCCCAACAAAAATATTGCCGTACATATGGCCGTTTGTCTCGCCATAGGCGATATTTTGGCGGGGGGGTAATTTGTGGGGCGGGGATTGCGGAGCTGTCCCACGCACATTTTAAAATATGCCGAGGTTGCGGGGGTGTCCCCCGCAGGGTCCATGGCTCAATATCGCCGCAAACATATGGCAATATTTTTGTATCGCGATATTTTTGCAGGGATATTAACACATGGAACCCCTTTTTCCGCTTCAGTTTTCTTGCATTTTGTACAATAAGGAAACTGGGCCCTCCCCCCACACAGCATGATCATGCCTCCAGCTCTCACTGAGCTCTGAACATACTATCAGCAAGTGTTTCTGGTTATATCCGAACACTGCTGCCTGAAATGTATACTGTTTAATTTCACGGGGCCAAGTTTTTCAGCAAAGATCAAGAAACAAAGACAGACCCGAATCAGAGCACGACACATCTGGCAGAAAGGACAGGGGAGGGTGAAGCTCCCCTTTTGTTAAGTCCTTACATTTTCCTCTGCAACCACCCTAAACCTCCAAGCGTGCACACAGGCCTAAGAGTCCATTTCTGTGCATCTGCCCTAGTGAGGCAGTGCTGACATTACACCGGCAGGAGAGGGAGGGTGACCCAAGGGAAGTCCCATGTCCTAAAAAGAAGGGTTGTCATCCTTTCCCATTGACCATTTGCTCAATCACTCAATCCGTGGGGAGTGACTGGCATGTGAAGTGCACGCATCATTTAGAAGCATTTATTGTATGTATTTATTTATTTGGTTATTTATTTATTTATTTATTTATTTATTTATTTTGTCATTTGCATAGCGCACAAAGCCCGGAGGCATCTAGGCATTGTACATTGAACTTATACCTTGGTGATTACATGTCAACGTGCATTTATCGACTGCTCCCCACAATAGACAAGTCTCACTGAAACAGGGACATCTAATTTGCTATATGTTTGTGTGTCAAGTATTGCAAAGGCAAAAGCAAACCCCTAGCTACGGTTTTAGACAGGGTATGGATTGGAAGTGGGAAAAGAGAGAGCAGAGTAGGTACAGGACCCGCTTACTGTGTTCCATAACCCAATAACGTGCCCATGTCTCTACTGCTAATCTAGGAGTCATGCCCAACACGTGCAACAGCGATACCTGTGCAAAAGCTGGTCAGATAGCACAGCGAGTAGAGTGCTTGCTGTGACATCCTTGCCGAGCTGGCTGATGCAGGTTCGAATCCGCAGTGACAAACTCAGCCTCAGCCTGTCCTTCTTCTGAGGTCAATACATGAGCGCCACACACAGTGGGAACATGCGAAGCCTGACGGTTCACAGCGGTATATAAGTGAAAGTTATTGTTACCTTTGGAGATATCGATGCCATGCCAATGACCACGGAATGTGGCTAGAATGAATGCAAACAACAACAAAAAAATCGTGAAACTGTTGCCCACATTATGAGTTTCACGATTTTTGTCACCAGGGTACAGCGTGCAATAATGACTCTCTGTTCCTTACATCGCAATGGGGTGGAAAGCGAGTCATTTTGGAGGATTCTCGCCCCCCACACTTTTTTTTTTTTTATGGAAGCGAGACACTGCAGTCAGCAGATCACTTTTCTACTGCAAAAAAGTTCTCAAAATGGCTCGTGGGTGGTGCGCCTGAGAAACAAGACATGAAGAACATTATGCCGATGTCCCAGATCCTGTTTTGTTTCCCTTTAAGTAACTAAACAGTTCAAGAATCTGTACACAAATCTGTAGATTGTGTTTCAGCTCAAGAAGTTGGTGAGAGCTGGCCCGGGTGGTGGGTGCCTGTGGGTCCCCTCTGGGGCTCTGCCCCTTAACTGTTCATCTACCACCTACATGTAACATCGTAATACAAGGAAACCGAGTGAACGTAAACAAACATTGAAAAAAAGAATCTGTACACAGATTCCAATACGTTAGTGGATTCCTTTCATCAAGCAGGAGAAAACCACAAAGAACTATCAGAAGAAATGACCCTGGACTCGTGAGTGTTCCACAGTAAGTAGACGCGGCAAACAAGACGTTTTCTTAGGTAACAGACAATCTGTGACAAGCCAGGGATGCGTCTCTTGTAAGCAGCAATAATACCCTTTCAATGCTCTCCCTTCATTTTTATTTAGTATGTAATTGTTTTTTTATAACGCCTAATACCATACATGATTTCGGTTTCTAAGCATGGAATCGGGATTCGAACCTCCGTTGCTCTGCTTGGGCTTGCTTCTAAGGCCAGCACGTTGCCCCTGTGCTATGCTCCGATCACGTTGGCTGCAAGACTAGGGCAACAGTCTGGCAATCAGCACCTGATGCACCACATTCATTAGCACCTTTGGAATGCGCCTTAACCAATCAGTGAGCATGAAATGGGGGCAGCATCTGTTAGAAAAGCTGTGTTCCCTGCTATGCCTGTTCCATGCTTGCAATTATCTTCCAGCCCTGCTCTTTCATCTACTCCTGCTCATCCTCTTCTGTCCTTGAATCCTCCCAGGTAGTGAGTTCTAGCCCACTCTGGCATGGCTCGTCTTTGCTTCCCTTGGTGCCATCTCTGTGCCAATCTCCTTTCACAGGAACTTACTTCCTTTTAACAATTCGGTTTTATCCGAGTTCATCACTCGGGAAAATCCATCATTTATTTTTCATTGTGATTTGAATTGCCCTAACCTTGTTTACTGATCGTCTAGTCAACAAGTAAAAGTGCAGCACTCAGCCCACGCTACCAAGGAAGGTGACATGCTATGACAATGCCTGAACACGGACTTCCTTTCCTGAGGGCACCCTCTTTGTAAGCCGAGGAAAGCCCATATCACATGTGTGGGGTATCTGAGTCTGTGGCTCTGCACTAATGGGATCCACCATGATGATGGGTAGCGACTAGGTCAAAAAGAAGGAATTTATATGTACACAATGCTGTGCAATTAGGACATATGTGGTGATTATGTCGGTCCAGGCAATACCATAAATGATTACCCGGCGAGAGACAATAAGCATGTAACAAGTGATCTCATTGGTCCTCGCCGGATCCTTACCTGCATGGCAAAGCCTCCTGCTCAGTCCCGTTCAATGTTAGAATGGCCGCCATCTTCATTGTTTACTTCTTTCAAATCACTTTTTAATGGCCATGATGGAAAGGGAGAAGGTCATCCTTTCTCCCTGTTCCATAGTGGCCATCTTTTTTTTGTTTCATTTTTTCTTCGTATTTCAATGGCCACCAAGGAAAGAGAGAAAGGACTACATATAGTCCCTTCTTCCCGTTGCGTGGTGCCCATTTTTTTCAATTTTTTTTTGTCAGTTGAGCAACGGTGAAGGCGTCATGCAACTTTAAAAAAGTCACTATAAGTACCTCAGTCTTTCGGGCTGGGATACTAATAGCAATAAGCCCCTCACTGGGGGGGTGGGGCATTACTGCTTCAGGTATTGCCCTGGGTCATGCGTTAAGGCCCCAGCGTCACTTGGGCCTGTAACTATGGACTGCGAGGACTTACCTGAAGTGGTAATGACCCCACAGCTCGAGCCTTATTGCTTAATTACAACTGGTGTAGGCTGGCTGCAACTGTACAGGAGACTCTTTACCTGGTGCCTCATATGATACATATGAGTGATACAGCTGTGTTCTAGTTCATTGAAGCATCTCATGTGGTTGATGGAATTAACAATAATGTGCTCAGACCCAAATAACCGGAAAGACTCAAAGAATATGACAAAGTACTATTCTACTGTCAGCTCAAATAAAGTAGGGCAATCTGGGAACAACCAACTGTAGTCCACGCACTCACACTTAAGTTTTGATTACACGAAGATTTTATACCTCAATGATGTCATCCTATGTAGCAAACTGTAAAACCTATTGAAGGGAGGGATTAGTTTAGGGAACATATGTACATATATATCATATACATATTCTTAATATTGCCGAATGCCCTTCATCTGGTGGGCATGCCCTGAACCACCTCTAAATACGTATAATACAGATTACAGCAGAATAACATCAGCGGGTTGTCCTGTGCAATAGCATGTTGCTATATAGAACCGATGATTGGTTGGCATTCTCTCCCCACCTTGGACTTTCGGGTCGTTAGCAGCACGTAAGCAAAACAAAACTCAGGCGCAGAGTGCAATGTCAGACTACTACCCACTTTCCCAATTTGTCCATAATTTCACATCAGCCAGGCCCAAGCCAAGGCTTCTCCTTTGTAGTTGAACGTACAGCCCGCTCTCTGCTCCAGGACTTTCAAGGGAGTGTAGGTACACCATTATCTTCGTCTAGAGCTTAATAAATAGCCCTTGTTTTTGACTTCTGAATCACGTGTGAGGAGACCACGATTTTGTCCATTTCAACCTTTTATTTAATACTATTAAATTCAATACGCTGGGTGTCATTACTCCTCTGGCCTCTGGAGCCTTGGTTGTTCTTCCTCACAGAAGCTTTTCACATCCTTGATTGTCCAATACTTGGCACTTGCAAATGTTTTCATCTTTGCTTAATCCAAGAGAAATGTGTTTTACATACATGGCTTATCCTCTTGACTCCCTTTGTGCTTGGCAATTATTCCTTCATGTGGCATCCTTGACCCCAAGCTAATAGTCTCCTCTTAATTACTCACACAAAGCTGGTTTTCCTGCATCTCCTGACTCTGCAGCCCTGGTCTGTCTCTGAGGTAGCTTGATTGGTTTCAACACGAGTCCAACGTTCACCCTTTTCTCATAGCCTCCTTAGCCACTTTATATTTTATTCGGCACCAAGCTTCTTTATGTGTCAACCGCCTTGCGTTTCTGTGTATATAGATTCACTTCATCTCTTCTCACGTATTGCTTTGGTGCATATAATTTCTTCATATTTAAATTGCATATTTCTCTTATCACGCCAGTTGCATCTTTATCCTTTAAGTATGTGTATATCGTTTCAGTATGTCTTGGTGTCTTTCCTTCATGGCATCACTCTGCCCTCGTCCGATTTCACCTAGAGCTCTTCGATTTCTAATGGTGTGTGCAGACATTCTTCCACCCTTTCAATGCGAGGGCCCATATGATACGGTTTCCTGAGTGCATACCATATCTCAGACACTTGATGCGGTATTGGGACAATACATGGTGTCCCATATAGGCTTCTTGATTTGATGATTTGATTTAGAACTTTTAATGTACATATCCTTCCGGAACAAAGCCAGAGACCTGCATCTAAGCACAGATATTCAATTCCTTTGCAAACTTAAAACATCACCACACAGAAGGAACATTTTTGAAACAGAGTTTTCAGATTTTTTCCGAAAAAGAGTAATAGAAGGTATGTTCCGTAGTTCCACTGAAAGTACATTCCAGAGACAAGGGCCTTTAATAGAAAAGCATTGATCACCCTGGGAGACACAATGAGAGGGAGGAACAACCAACACATGTTTTCCTTCTCCTGCTGTTCCAATATGATGGAGACAAGGGGGCAGGAGCTAGGGATGACCTGTCCATTTGCTCCTCTACATTCCCCACTCTGGTTGAGTCCTTGACCACCTCCTCCTCTTCAATGTTCTTCATCTTCTCTGCATACTTTGGTTTCTTCGGAAATCCATACTTTTGTCACCCCGCTCAGGTCACCGGCATTCTTTATGTGCTCATCCACACTACAGGTCCTGTGACAGCATTCTGCAGTTGGTATACAGAATACCCAATGTCCAATATAGTTCTTATGATTCTTTGGGTAATAAAACTTCATCGCTGGGTGCTAGGGATGACATGTCCATCTGCGTCTCTACACAGCTCTGCAAGTGGTTCTGCTGGCCCGATTATCATATGAATTATTTATTAACATGTAAACAATGTCTCCCTCTAATCAAACTGAAACGTGCTACACATTTTTTTTTTATTCAAACACAGAAAATTAGCAAGAACAAACATTTCTTACTATCCTTGCCAACATTTTGCTACAATCAAGCTTTGTGAAGGCATATTGGGCTAAAGACAGTTCAAATCTTAGCGCAAATCACGTACATGTTAATGACTTTTTTTTAGAAAATCTCAGCCATAGGAGACCAATTGGGATAAACAACAGTAGTAATTTTGAATTTAACATATTATTTATTGCTCAGCTATTACGCTCATTATGCTAATTTTCAGTATTATTTACTCCAATCACAAAAAAGTTCACATACTATATTTTTAGTGACACAAATGACAGTGTATTTTTTGAAACAGTAAATATCAGTCGTCATCTGCATGTGTGTTCATTGTATGGTGGTACAATCAGTTTCACCTATACTATTGATAGGAGAAATGGTAGAAACTAAAGTAAGAACAAAAAATCACCAATGAGTGTTTTAATAGATGATTTTAGCCCCCCTTTTCTAGGAGTATGGGGGTTCCTTATTTCAAGTTGTGTATCAGTGTGTTTAAGGTGATCAGTCATTGCAGTACAACTTTCAAATAAGTATGGTGGACGGAGGAACTTTTCATTAGTAGGAAAAACCATGGATGGATAGCCCGCAAATGTATTTGTTTTACCATCATTCTTACTAGTATGATTTCTTGGTGTTTCCTACCTCATCCGTATAAAGGATACTGTGGGCATGGTAATACTTGAATCAAATGTGCCCACAAAATATTATGCTTAGAGAGATAAAAAGTAAATGTATGTGGTCAGTAGTGGTTCCAGGGTTTTAAGTAGGGCTTACAAATTGATGTGATGGTTGCTATCAAAAAGAGTCCAAATGTGCACTGCATTAAGCTAGGGACTTTGTGTTGTCTTCTACTTTTTTTCTCTGTGAATTTTGTACAAGTAGCCTTACTTCAATAAAGCCTACTGGGCATCACTTCACATTATATATGGACTGAAACTAAATTAAAATACATATTACTCTTGTAAATACTGCCACAGTATTGTCAACATTCCATACATCTAAGACGATTAGGATTTCATACATTGTGCAATTGTATACCGGGTCCCAGCACCACTAGAATTTCTGGCATGTGGGCTCCATTGTCCATGTTCACCCTGTTGATATAGAATAGATACAAATTAAAGGGGCTTTAAGTAAAATTTAAATAAATTGAGCCGGCCATTGAGTACTGTAGCCCGTGAGGCACACAACATTGAGACATATTCTGATTTGCCCATAAAGGAATATATTAGTGAATTTAAAAGGTGACATGCAGGTTCAAAATAATTCTCTCAGTTGTTAATGCTCATTTGGTTCCTTTATCTTCGAGCAATCATGGTTCATTTGATTTTTTTACCGAACTTCTCTCCACTACAGTAAATATCAAGAAGTTGCATGCTAAAAAAAATCAGTTAATGTCAACATTATTAGCATAATTCACTGAAAAGCATTTGTCCTAAAACATTTGATCGAATATTAATGAACTTTTTTTCCAGTCAAATTGAAAATAATATATATATGGGTAAGGTAGTTTTAGGCTCTAGGGTTGGAACCTGCCAGTGCTGAGCTCCAGTTATATCGGTCGTGTGCAAGATCACAGGAGTAAATGTAGGGGTTTAGCCCAAGCCCCTGTTTGGTTGAATAGAAAAAATGGTGGTCTCCTGGTTATCTCGCTTGGAAGTTAATGCAGTAATTACTGTGACACTTAATTCCATACGAATTGATTCGTTTTTATTTAGTGGTGTTTGTTCTTCCATTGATGTTTTACATACTCATAATTGTTTTTTGAGAAAACACTGTTTCAACCTGGATAAGCAAGTTTTGGTCAGCCGACACGTGTTTCGACCCGTACGGTCTTTCTCAAGGCTGAGCAATGGTCATAGGTGACAATTGTGGGGTGTTGTGTGACAATATAGTGACATATTGCAATAATTCATTTGTGGTGTGAGAGTGATGTGTAGGTGTAGTGACAATATATGACATTGACATAATAGACATTGGTGTTTAAGCAAAACATTTTTGCATTGTGTTGTGGGAGGAAAAAGAGAGAAAGGAGAGGTGAGCAACTGGTAAAAGTTGAAGGCTTCATTTGGTTATAAATGCATATTGGGGGGGGGGGGAGAAATATGGAGACCCCTTACCAATTCAATTCTGGTGTGTGCCCCCTTGGGGATCTGTTGTGCTGTGGACTGTCCTTGTGGTAGTCCAGGCTCCTGTTGGGCCCTGCTGGAGAATAAAAGCAGTGAGCTTGTACTACGGCTCAGCGGGTGCAGGTAGTGACTTGTACTAGGTCGCCCGGGTCCATGGGCAATCCCACCTGTGCTGAGTCCGCTCCTAATTGAGTTGAGGATGCCATATGATGGGCATTGCAGTATGAAGATCACATCACGTGCCGTTATCCATGGCCATGTGTGTTTTATACTGCTTGTGTAATTTTATCTATATAGTGGAGAGATGAGACGTTGCATGAAAAAGGATGGGTTTGGATGAGCATCAAGAGCTTAATTGCAGTTCTTGTGTTCCCCAAGCCCATAATGACCGTTTGTATAGGTGCTTACGGTGGAGCGTCAGGGGAGTATTCCCATCTAAGTGTCGTCCCCGTCTCCCCGCATAGTGCGAAGAGAGCAGTTACTGCGGGGTTACTGAGAGGGGGCATGTCTCTGTCACTAATGTTGGAGATCCGGGGGATTACAGGAAAATTACCTGATTGTTTCTCTGTTGTCCTCGATGGCGGTGCGCTGCTGCTAGATGAGCCGTGCAGCGCCGCCATTATGTAGTGTTGGAGATTTGTGTTGAGTCATGTTCATAGACTCAACGCGCATGCGCATCACTGTAGTGGCAGTGGTTTGCGCATGCGCGTGTGGGCAAATTGCTGCCCGTCTGATGCTGGTCCATGCGCATGCGCTTGTTGTACTCCCGGTTGCGCATGCGTCATGGATCAGTTCAGAAGGGGAATGTTCCAGCTTCCCTGAGTGCGTTCCATTGGGAACAGCTGATTGTGACCTGTATTTTTGGGCCGAATTGTTGATAATAAACGGGGGGGGAAAAAAAGTGGGGGGGTTTCCGCCAAGGGAGCTGTTGTTAAGGTATGACCTGGTCCATGGTGACTAAGTAGTCCAGGAATTTCTAGATGAAAGTGCCGGGCCTAATTGCCCTATTGTAGTCTTGGGTGGTCATTTAGGTATGTCCTGTGACTAGTCCTTGAATGGGAGGGGGGGGGGGGTTTGTTATGAACCCACCTTTGCCTGCTCCCTCCTCCCTGTGGTGATTATAGGGATTACGGTGGCCAATGATGAACGTGCCATCCCTTTGATGGTTGGTAGAGGAATTCATAACGGAGGACAATAAAGGATCACAGAAAAACATTAAAGTCATGATCCTTATTTAAGCCATTTTTTACACATCGGAAGTGGCAGATAAGACGTGCTTCTTCCTGTCTGAGTTTCAGGATTCTATCGCCTCCTCTGGGGCCAAGCCGGACCGTCTTGAGTCCGATGAATCGTATGTCCGTCTTGTTCTCCATTTGATGGTTCTTTTGCCAGTGATTAGCCAGAGGGAGTCGAGGATCCTGTGAATGTATACTGGCAATGTGTTCTCTGATTCTGAACCGCCAAATGTGGAACATGTACTATGTGCAAATATGCAACTCAGACTAAATGTGCCAAATTCTCAGGCTGCCCAATGTTCAACATCACAGAGCACATTAACTGTAAAACAAAATTTGTGGTATATGCCCTAATATGTGTTTGTCAAAAAATATACATAGGCAGCACAATCCGCGAGACGCGGTTCAGAATGAAGAAGCACGTCTTATCTGCCACTTCCGATGTGTAAAAAATGGCTTAAATAAGGATCATGACTTTAATGTTTTTCTGTGATCCTTTATTGTCCTCCGTTATGAATTCCTCTACCAACCATCAAAGGGATGGCACGTTCATCATTGGCCACCGTAATCCCTATAATCACCACAGGGAGGAGGGAGCAGGCAAAGGTGGGTTCATAACAAACCCCCCCCCCCCTCCCATTCAAGGACTAGTCACAGGACATACCTAAATGACCACCCAAGACTACAATAGGGCAATTAGGCCCGGCACTTTCATCTAGAAATTCCTGGACTACTTAGTCACCATGGACCAGGTCATACCTTAACAACAGCTCCCTTGGCGGAAACCCCCCCCCTTTTTTTCCCCCCCCGTTTATTATCAACAATTCGGCCCAAAAATACAGGTCACAATCAGCTGTTCCCAATGGAACGCACTCAGGGAAGCTGGAACATTCCCCTTCTGAACTGATCCATGACGCATGCGCAACCGGGAGTACAACAAGCGCATGCGCATGGACCAGCATCAGACGGGCAGCAATTTGCCCACACGCGCATGCGCAAACCACTGCCACTACAGTGATGCGCATGCGCGTTGAGTCTATGAACATGACTCAACACAAATCTCCAACACTACATAATGGCGGCGCTGCACGGCTCATCTAGCAGCAGCGCACCGCCATCGAGGACAACAGAGAAACAATCAGGTAATTTTCCTGTAATCCCCCGGATCTCCAACATTAGTGACAGAGACATGCCCCCTCTCAGTAACCCCGCAGTAACTGCTCTCTTCGCACTATGCGGGGAGACGGGGACGACACTTAGATGGGAATACTCCCCTGACGCTCCACCGTAAGCACCTATACAAACGGTCATTATGG
Organism: Ambystoma mexicanum; assembly: GCF_040938575.1. Taxonomy (NCBI): domain Eukaryota; kingdom Metazoa; phylum Chordata; class Amphibia; order Caudata; family Ambystomatidae; genus Ambystoma; species Ambystoma mexicanum. The sequence goes on along the minus strand of NC_090931.1, from coordinate 1,420,888,124 downwards.
GCTTGGGGAACACAAGAACTGCAATTAAGCTCTTGATGCTCATCCAAACCCATCCTTTTTCATGCAACGTCTCATCTCTCCACTATATAGATAAAATTACACAAGCAGTATAAAACACACATGGCCATGGATAACGGCACGTGATGTGATCTTCATACTGCAATGCCCATCATATGGCATCCTCAACTCAATTAGGAGCGGACTCAGCACAGGTGGGATTGCCCATGGACCCGGGCGACCTAGTACAAGTCACTACCTGCACCCGCTGAGCCGTAGTACAAGCTCACTGCTTTTATTCTCCAGCAGGGCCCAACAGGAGCCTGGACTACCACAAGGACAGTCCACAGCACAACAGATCCCCAAGGGGGCACACACCAGAATTGAATTGGTAAGGGGTCTCCATATTTCTCCCCCCCCCCCCAATATGCATTTATAACCAAATGAAGCCTTCAACTTTTACCAGTTGCTCACCTCTCCTTTCTCTCTTTTTCCTCCCACAACACAATGCAAAAATGTTTTGCTTAAACACCAATGTCTATTATGTCAATGTCATATATTGTCACTACACCTACACATCACTCTCACACCACAAATGAATTATTGCAATATGTCACTATATTGTCACACAACACCCCACAATTGTCACCTATGACCATTGCTCAGCCTTGAGAAAGACCGTACGGGTCGAAACACGTGTCGGCTGACCAAAACTTGCTTATCCAGGTTGAAACAGTGTTTTCTCAAAAAACAATTATGAGTATGTAAAACATCAATGGAAGAACAAACACCACTAAATAAAAACGAATCAATTCGTATGGAATTAAGTGTCACAGTAATTACTGCATTAACTTCCAAGCGAGATAACCAGGAGACCACCATTTTTTAATATATATATGGGGGCAGGGGCAGGGCATAGATTAGGTTGAGGGGAAGTGGGGAGAGCTGCAGGGGGTCTCCCCCGCATTTTAGACCGAATAAAGGTCAAATAAATTGGATCAAATGTGATTAGGTCAAACAGACCGAAACCAATTTCAACAGTATATTAACATTCAATCTGGAATGATTCTTTATTTACATTTGATAAGTGAAAACATCTAATAACAATTGGCCTGAATCTAATAAGTATCAAATATGGTCAGATTCAATGTGTTTATGAAGTAATGTGCATGGTCTAGTCCATGTTGCCTCAGTGTTCCGCCATTTTGAATGTACATCAGTGCATTGGAACAAGACGTTAGACATCAGTACATATGAAACATGAGAGGTTTCAACAAACGTAAAAATTGAATCCATTTGAGATCCATGGTCAATCCTTCATTAATAGCTGTGACGAATCACAGGATTCAGTCACTTCTCCCCAGGGGCAGCCTTTCCCTGTGAGGCTAGGGAGGTGAGCCAGCTATGCGATACCCGACCTAGGGGTAGAGGCAAGTGGGACCTCACCAGGAGAGAAAGGGAGGTAGTGAAAGTTGGATCCCTGCGCTGATCTTGTTTCGTGTTCTGAAGTGCGTCCTGCTGCCAAGTCCTGGGTTCCTGCGGGACAATGCTCCAAAAGTCCTGTATGGTGAGATATAGGAAGCAGATGGAAACCTTGTCTTTGATGCCGCTGGATTCCAGATAAGGTAGTGCGTCTAGCATGAGCAAATGATGAGCCTCACTACTTAGGTTTAAGTGCAGTGTTGTTTTAATTAGCATTATGTTGCCACAGTCTTTAGAGCACATGTAGTGACCAACACTACATGTGATAGCCGACACGCGTTTCGACCAGACGATCTTTATCAAGGCCGTGATGGTGTGGCATAGTGAAGGTGCCATATTGGTTATGTGGTGAGTGGCAAATTGCTCTGAGTAGCAATGTGAGTGGTGACATAGTACATGGTCAGGTGACATGAGGGCACACATATGTCATTTGAACAGCATAGTGACGTGAGGTGAGTGTGACAAATATATACATGAAAAGGTGTGAAGAATACGCATTTGTAATAATCAAAAACAATAAGACCCAATTGGGGACACATTGATAGTAGACAGAGGTTGCACCAAGGAGCGAGGAGAAAAGGAGGGAACAAATTTGTTTGATATTGTTTGATATTGTTTTGCTAAATGCTTGTAGGAATGAGTAGGGCGAGGAAGGTTCTTACGGGATTCGGTATTGAGGTTTTATGTTCCTTGGTTAAGGAGGCTGGGTAGCAACTAAGGAGAAATAGAACTGAGTATTAGTGAGGTGGGGTCAGAAAGATCTGGCGCAGATTGGCTGGTGCGTGGCACGGAAGTGAGGATGTGTCCTGTACCCCCCTGGTAAGGGGTTTCCTGATGGTGAGGTCGAGATCCTGATGTTGGGGATGGATCCCCTTTAGAGAGGGTCAGCGTATTGCAGAAAAATCCCATCATTGTTGCATTTAGCGTTTAAAGTTGTGCCCATTGCATGAGGAAACATAGAACCTTTTTCCCCTTTGTGGAACCCTTCGAGATCATGCTCTAGACATGTTTGAGAGTGGGTTTTGTTTTCATGCTTGGAACTGGGGCCGACATACGCTGAAAAGTGGGCCCAATGCAATATACCATTGCTGGTTTCCTATCTAGGTATTCCTAATGATTGGGACTAGTGTTAGTAGATGCCAATGTCTGTTTAAGGTCCTGCTCAGATTGGAGCTCTGCAAGGAGAAATCTATAAATGAATCTGAGTGGCTGTGCATTCATGTCTTTGTTGTTCCCTTATGTTAACTATTGCTGCTTTGATGTCTGTTGTATTTCACACTCTGTCCTCAGACCTCGTGCTATGTGCAAGAGGTTTCTGGTAACTATGGTATCACTTTCTGGTGATTGTCAGTGAGACTGCATTTTTGTTTAGTTCTAGAATACTTATTGGTGTAACTGGGAGAGTGTGGTAACTCACTCTCGGGTAACATCGCTGTATCCACCAAATATCAGGTGCTGTCTCTATGGAGGACTGGCTTCTGGGAACATTGTCACGTGTTCTACAGGGCAACACCGGCATTGCTGAGTCTGGTGTAATTTTTGTCTGGGGAAGTTTTTGAATCCCAAATCACATTGCAATTAACAGGCATGACATTGTTCACATTAGCACCACACATTTGCCTTGCATCGATGCAATCCAGGTGCCAGTTTAATAATATGTTTACTGGGTCAACACTGGCATTACATTGCTGAGGCTGTTATCATCATTTTCAGAGAGAGATCATGAAATCCGAATGACAATATGATTTCATGGAGTAACACAGCTTTGGCATTATAACAACTGATATTGACATTTCCTGCGAGCAGTTTAGTTACTAGAGTGGCCGTGTGTTTACAGGGTGGACACGAGTCTGACTCGTCGAGTCATAGCTGGGCTCACAGCTTTGTGGGATAATCACACAGTCAAGCGCTTTGAAACACGTGTATAGGCGCTATATAAATAAACTATCATATCATAAGAAAGAGGATGAGTTTTGCATAAGCACTACGGGCACAAGACTATGGCTAATGGCATTATGATAGTATTGCTGCAATGTAGAGAGCAGTGTAATGACAAGCTCAATTGCAAGGGACCTCACTCGGGGACGTTTACCACCCACCCTCAAATAAGACTCATACAATGAATTATTTGAGGTCCCTTTTGCAGACATAGGTAACTTTGATTTGATTGTATTGATTGTATTGATTGTTTTTTGAACTTGTATAGCGCCTATCACCTGGAACCACACAGAAGCTGCATCTGGGTGCAGATGCTAAGAGTAGGTGAACAGTCTAATGTTGATTCTCTCACCAGTTTGGTTTTTTGAACTGTCACATAATCACAAAATCTGGAAATCAAAATAGTGAAGGAATCAACAAGTTACTAATTTCTGTGTCCCAGGCATAGGCGTATTTTTATGTATTGGGCATTTATAATGCACTTATACACATGTGTTTTGAGGTGCAACAAGACAAGAGGGAGGGGAACGGGGAGGATACAACAAAAACCGGTCCTACTAGGTCAGTTTGTGCAAGTGCAGTAAATATAAGCGCATGGGAGAGGGGAGAGGGGTGGTGCCGGTCAGGGTGGCAGGGCCCGTGAGAGAAAGTGAGTGCCAGGGGAGGCCAGGTGGACAGAGCCAGGGGAAAGCAGAGAGTGCAGGGGGGAGGAAGGTACACAAACTAAGTGCAAGGTAAGGGGGTTGATAGGGCAACAAGGGTGCAGGCCCAGCAAGGCTAGTGCAGGGGTAGGGCACAGGAGGGCAAGTGAAGGTGGATGGGGAGAGGCAGGGGAGACGAAGTGCAGGGGCAGACTGGATTAGGGGGGCATGGTGCCCTGTAACGCTATGAAGGAACCAGAGGTATACAACAGTACAGATGCATAAAGGAGCACTTTCAGAGTTAACAACAGAACAGGTATACAGCGGGAGGTAGGATACAGAGGGGCACAGAGGAGGGGGTACAGCTGTACAGGGTGGTGGGGTGGAGAGGGGTGGAAGGCATCTAGCGAGTCAGGTGGCCCATGGGTGACAGGATGGCTTAGGTATTGAGGAGGAGCGACTCCTTGAAGTGGTGGGCCTTGAGTTATTTTCTTTATGTATTTGTTCAGTAAACCAGACTCTAACAGGTGTACTCTTTCCATTTCCATAAACACACCCCTTTTCATTTACCCCTTAATGCCCCTGAAGTGGGCTTGTGCGATTCTGGGAGCTTATCAGGTAACATTAGAGGGGTTGGGGCCTGTGTTGGTTCAATAACAGAGGGCATTTTGCAACTCCTGCATTTCTTTGGCTATTGCAGACACGAGTGGGTGGGCATCTGCTACTGATCCTTCTTTCTATGCAAACGCTTGTGATGAATCCAGTGATGTTCTCACTTCCTCTCTGGGGAAACTCTCTTCGCATGTGGCAAGGGAAGAGCAGCCACTACCTGATCCAGACTCTGCGGGTGGCTGTCCAAGGGAGGACCACGGGATGGGAGGGGACCCCCATGGGAGGGAAAGAGGCTCAAGGGTAGAAACATGGTATCTCCCTTACACGTTGTCACCACCTTGCCAAATCCGCAAACTTCTCCCCCAAAGCGTGTGAATGGATCACCTCATTCCTGCAAGATAGGGCTATGAAAGTCTTTTCCGACTCAGCCTGTGCCACACCGAGCCTTATCAAGTGCGGAGTTCCACAAGGGTCCTGCATTGCACCCACCTTGTACAACCTGTTTACCAGGCCACTGTTCAAATTGTTGGAAGCCCTCGGCATCTCATATACTAATTATGCAATGACACTCAGGTACTCATTGCCCTCTCGGGTGATTACCAGGCCGATAGCAACACCCTCAACTCAATCTACTCTAAGATCCAATCATGGATGGCCCAGAACTGGCTATGCCTCAACAGCGAAAAAACAGAACCTCAGTTGATGGATCCCCGTCCATCCTCAGCAAACTAGGCAATCAATACTCCACCTTCGCTGTCGACAATATTCCCATTGCCGTCTCCCAAACGATCAAAACACTTGGCGTCTACCTTGACTCAGACCTGACCATGGATAGACAAATCAGCGCCATTGTCTCCTCATCGGCCTATTTCTCCAAACTTCTCAATGCAGTAAGACCTTTCCTTTCCCTGCCCAACTGCCTCACCATAGCTAGGGCAATCATCGGCTCTCGTCGTGATTACTGTAATGCCCTCCTGGCAGGGACCTTCAGCAAAAACATTGCCAAACTACAGGTGGTCTAGAACAACGCACTCAGGGTCGCCACTGGAATCTCCAGGAGGGACCACATCTCCACCACAAGAAGGCAGGTGCACAGGCTGCCAGTTAAAGAAAGGATAATTTTCAAAACCCTCTCACTCGCCCACAAGTGCCTCCATGACCTAGCTCCTCCCTACCTGGCCTCTAGAATTCAGAAACTCTCCTCTCAAAGGCCTACCAGAATGGCCTACACCAACATGATCTCCACGCCCAAAAGCAAGAGAGTGCGCGCAGGTGGCACTAGCTTCCCGTCCATGGCCGCCTCTTTCTGGAGCTCCCTTCCCGCTCACCTCAGGATGATTGACTCCCATCTGGCCTTCCGTAAAGCCATTAAAACCAGACTATTTGTTTGATTTGTCAAGTGTAAGCCTTAGTTTATCTTTGCTTACTTAACATGCCTGTAACTAAGACTGTGTCACTGTTTTGCAATTAAGCTTTCTTTCATTGACTTGCAAGCGCTGCGATGCCCATGGGCTGTATGTTGCGCTATACAAATACAAATAAATAAATAAATAAAATAAATATGACATCCCCTAAATTCCCATATTACCAAATTACTGTGAATGCAAGCAGATGTCCATGACCAAATGATAATGATGTGTTATTATATAGCACTTACGCTTAAGCGCTTTATATAGACAAAATATACACCCAATATCACCCAACCTGTGTTGGTACTCATTTATCGACCTCAGAAGGATGAAAGGCTGAGTTGAGGTGTTTAAGAACAGACTAAATCAGTAACTCAACCCCTTAAGTGTGCCTTAAATAAACTTTTAATGAGCCCAGCAATAATTGTATAGAATTCCAGAAAGACACATTATTTGGTATTCCTATTCTTTCTTATTTTGGGTCAGTGCTGAAAGTGTTAGACTTATGGCACTCGTGTTCTTATTTTTCTTCTTTTTTTTTTTAAGAGGCCTGTACAAGAAAGCCATCCACTCCAGAAGTAAAGAGCCACTTGTTGCTGACCACAGCCCTTGAGCTTGCATTACAAAAAAATAATAAAATCTTTTTTTTTAATCTTTTTTATTAGGGGTCGCAAGGAGACCACAGAGGTTGCAAGGGAGACCTCAGAGGTAGCAGTTGCGACCTCTGGTGAACCCTTAATGACGTCCTTGCCGGGCAGGAGAGGATACCAGGCAGTGTGTTTGTGAGTCTGGCACCAGCACCCAATTACAAATAAGAGGTATACAAGTAAGAGGTGCCAGAAGAGGAAAGGCAGCTTCTTGGAAGTATATGAAACCCAGGGGATTAAACCAAATTCTCTTTGACTGGAAAAGGGATTAAACTGTGCAGAGCCACGTGAGTCAAGAGGAGGAAAAGAACCCTTGAGTGTGTGAAGTCTAGGGCAAGGGAGTCATAACCCCTGGATTGGATAATTACATTTTTCTGGGAAAGATAATTATGGTCACAGGCTGAGAGGAAAGTGAGAAACTCAGGGAAAGGGCCCCTGAGGATTGTGAAACCCTGTGGAACGTTGATTATTTATTTGGGCACCTTTTGAACTTTGTGCTGGAACATTTGAAAGTCTAACGATGACCATGTGAAAGATTTAGCCCCTTTGCACATTTCTTTTAGTTTTGCTGGTAAGGGTCAGGATAGGATTTTGGACACATGATCGGGAACTCTTCATTTTCAGACATTCTGACACCTTTAGTTTCGCTGAGGCAGGGAAATCCCTCATAGCGACAGGGCGAGATAGGTCTTTCTCCAGACCTACTTTTACTTTAAGAAAGGTTTATAGCAGTCATCACAATGCCTCTGTGTCCGAATCTTACTCCTGGCTCCTTATTCTAAGCAGTCTAATAGCTAACCAAATGCAGTTTATATTGTAGCATATCTGCATTACTGTAGTTAGTCCAACAGACACATGAGACAGCCCCGACAGAATGACGTCCTTTCATGTACTTGCCCGTTTTCAGCATTCAGAGTAGCCAATTTGTCCCATGAGCACCTCAGTCCAATCCTGATTTTCTAGTCATAGATTTGTTTACTTAGCCAGCAGCACTTGCATGCTGGGAACTACAGACTCGTGCTCAGAATGGAAAAATACAAATGTCCAAGTCCCATCAAGCAAAGTCTTGTTAGCTACCCAAACAGGGCTGGGTAACAGTGACCCTGATGTAATGGAGTCAGCTGACATCTGGCTATGCATTGTGCATTCCCACTGTTATCTGCAAGGTCTGTGGCTGCAAGAGGTAGACAATTGAGACTCCTTTTCTGAGACATCTTCGTGAAATGAGTTTTCTTCTGCCATAGAACTAGACCTGGATGAACTTTGCCACCTTATCCTCAAACCACCTGAACTTCAGGGGTTTCGACAAGGTCGAACTTCAGGTCAACATTTTGAAAAGTTCACCTAAGGGCCCGCCACATTGCGTAAGAAAGGGTCACATGGCTGGAGCTTCTTTGATCACCAGAGTTTTGGGATGGGTGACACTCCAGTGACCATTTCTTGAATTGAGGGGAGGAAAGAGACAGGAAATCCTGAGGGCAGCGTGTGAGAGACACACGCGTGCCTGATTTTGGTCGGAGGAGCAGCTCAGATTTCGGGCAGAATGTGACACACGGCTCAGTGTCCTACTGCTGAATCCAGAAGATAAGGCACATGTGGTAGTGTGACGCCTGTGAAGGGAAGCAAGAGGGGCTGGGAACCCCTCAGGACAGTGTTTGGTAGAATTGATCTCACCTGATTTTGCTGGGAGAGAGAAGCTGAGATTCAACGCGGCGGTTGATATGCCAGGCTGTTTCGTTTGCTTGAAGTCTTTTTGTCCAAGCATACCTATCACCCTTGATCCTGGGTGTCTCACTCCTTTCCTGCCCACTCAGAAGCACCCATTTAGGAAATTGCCACCTCCCCATGTTAACAACTGCCACTGTTGTCACACCTTTCGCCATGGGTGCAACTACCCCTTGTGGTCGCACTATGGTCATCCCATACCCCACTCTGTTTTCTCCTTACCTCTGCTTGCCTTCCTCGAAACCTTTCACCCATCACTTTCTTGGTTTCAGTTTGTCTCCCTATGTGAGAGAGGGTATGCCAAGATTCGGGTCCCTTGCTTGCTGCACCATAGGGAACCAAGCCGCACCTCACTGAGGAGGCCCAACAAGGCCAAAACATGTCTGGGGTTGCTTGTGTTTCCGTGCAGAGGGGACCTGATCTAGCAGTTCAGGCTTCTCCCATTGGTGGCAGTACCTGACTGATTTGCATATGGCTCAACCCCTTCTGCAATGGCGCAGACAGGCTAAAAAACGGCAGAGTCGAAGGTTGACCTGAGCAATGCCAGTGGTTTAGATTCATTTGAAACCTTCCACTGATCACTTTCTTGGTTACAGGTGTTGGTTGGCCTTCTGTTCCTGCTACATTTCTTTGGGGCGATCCCTCTGTAACGCCCCACCCAACCCGTGCCCAGCCCACAATCATGTCATATGGCTGTAGAGTGCAAAGCAGCAGTTCTGGCAGCCCTGCCATTTTCAACCTCTTCCCTTACCCAAACTCAGCATGCCCCATGGATTAATTCCACCCCCCCTTCCTCTGCCATAGAATATATGTTTCTGCCTTCCCACGCTGCAAGTCTCACTAGTTCTTACGAGTTTGCTTTTGTATCAATACGATTCAGACTCTTTCCTTTATGATCACTTGTGAACATTGAAGTCTAAAAGGATTCCATGACCACAAAGTGTTTCTGATTGTTCACTAAACACACATAATTTAATTATCCCATTAGCATACCATTGTGTGCATTAATCTATGCGTTTTGAATCAAAAGATCAAATATGTATTTATTTTTAATTTGTGAGACGCCTACCATGAGACATTGCCTAACTGCTGTAATGCTGTGAACACTAACTATGGAGCAAAAACATCTATCGTAATGTTTAGTACAACAAATATAGCCCATTAGAATGTACACGCAGTGTTCCCACCTAACCCCAGCAGTCACCACACTGCACCTCTGTCTCCAGCCTTTACTGTGTACCGATCAACAGCCTGTGGCTCTAGATGTTTTGGACTACAACTTCGATCAGCCCTGGACTGTCCCAAATTGATATGCTATGTCCTGCCCACAAACTGTGTGATGGGGAAAGGTACCGGCGTTGCTTCAGGCATGTTGCGATGTGTGAACATAATGGATGCAATTGGATACTAATTGGTGGAGACCATTAGCAGGGATTATTGTCCCTTAAGAAATGGGAATGGTGGGTGATGAGACATGGGAAGGGTACATAATTCTGCAATGATTATGGTTTTCAAACCCAAGGGCACTTTGTTCTGGCTCACACTACTTTGCCTGGTTCTACTGTGACCTTCCATGCAGAATGGGGGAAAATAAAGCTAAAGCCATACTCTTTTTGCTCAACATGTTTCTATGACTGTGAGGAATTTGACCATCCACACAGGGAGAATGTGTTCGCCTGGGCTTTTTGATGTTTGTTTATTTAAAAGGAATGAATGATGGGAGATCAACCTCTGGAAAATATGTGGGGCCATTTCTGCACATATTTTCCATGCTCACAACACAGCAGAAAAATAGTCATGTACTCTGGGAGAACACAGTTTACCAGCGCCTACCTCCCCTCTCATGTGTATCGGACACCTGACAGCTGTGGGTACATCAAATGTCTTTGGCCATGGGCAGCCTGATTAGCATTTCAAGGCCCCATGGATTTGCATCTCCATTGTTACACCTTGCTGGTGGCAGCAAATACTGAAGAATGTTAACTAGCGGTCTCAGGGAAGGCCCGGGTGCAGGATGTGACAATGGAGACCAGAAACCAACACCTATTTGTAATGCAATGTGTCAACTTGGTACTAACACCCCTCCTTGGTATTAAAGGGCAGTGAATGTCCTGTCTGGAACCACTCCCTTCAGAGCAAGGAAGTATGTGAATTGTAGGAGACGAAAGTCTGTCTGAAACCCCCTACTTCAAAGGAGGCCCATGTTGTGACCAAGCGCTGCATATGGCTCAGTTAATTAGGGAGACACTTTGATGTACAGCAGACAGGAAGATGGGTGGGACTTAGAAGTATACGTTGTCATCCTTCCCCTGTCTGTTGCCAACTGCTCCAATTCTGACCTGAAGCATCCCTGAAGATTGTTGGTGGGGACCTAGGATTGGTTTTTTAAGGTGGGCTTAGCTTGCACCAATTACTGGGGCCCATTTGGCTTTAAAAGAGGGCTAAGCCCCTCACTGATCAGATCATTTGAAGACTTCAAAAGGAGTAAGAAGAAGGACTCATTTGGACCTGAGCTGAAGGTATAGTCTACCTTACATCTTCCGCCAGTGAAGGAAGGCCAGGAGTTCCAAAAGGTAAGCAAGATCCCTCCCCGAAACATCCCCCAGGGAACGGAAGGAGGTAATGGACTCAGAGGACCCATCTAGCAGCTCCAGGACCGGTACCCAGACAGCACAAAGCGTGCCCTGCTAGGTTCTCACAGCAAGCTTCCCAGGTGGGAAGTGCCGGAGAGTCTCTGGACAAAGGACAAGGCTGTTGCCTGCTAACACCCTCCTGAGCTTTGGGCATTTTGCCTTGAAAAGATATGAGCCATGCAAAGAAGCTAGGAGGAGTGCCACTCAACCAACATCCAGCGTCCTTCTTTTTAGGAACAATTTTGAGACAGTCGAGTCATCGAACCGCATCTGGCTGCACCGCTGACTGTTGCCATGCCGCAGTCACCAGAGCCATCTGAGATGCCTCAATCAGCATTTCAGATCCCCCAACCAGCACAGAGACAATGATTCTTGGCCCTGAGCCGCCACGCCGGACAGCCTGCAGATGTCGATCCAGCTTTGCTTGCCGAACTGCCTGCCACCTGGTACACGCAGCTGTCTCCCGCCACTAACTCTGTCTCACCGGCTGTGAAGCGCCCTGGAACCACCTTGGCGCTGTCGAGCACCAAGAACTTCTTCAGCACCAGGTACATTGTGGTTCTGCCCCCCTGGTCCTTCTCCGAAGGCCCCTAGAAACAGTTACAACCTGTTGCCCCTTTGGTGTTGAAAGCAAATAATCTTGAGATATAAGACTGATTACTTTACAAACTCCCCTCCTGTCAGTATCCAGAGTGCATCCCTTCCTTTGTGAAACTGCATGTCCTCTGTGTTGCTTTACAGCGTGGGTTGTCATTATAGTGTGCTAGAACTGTCTGTTGTAGTAATAATAAACTAGATAAACTAGAAAGTAGATATTTTTATACAACCTTGACTGGACTGATCCTTTTATCATTGGGTAATAATTGTGTTTTTGCTATGTTGCAAATAAGGAACAATCCACAACCTTGCAGAGATAAGCCTGCCGTTCCGTCCACGTTACTAAAATTGTACAAGGAGGTCTTATAATTCACTTGTATTCCAACCTATTTGGATCCCTTCTGGTGTATTAGAGGTGTGGGGTTGGTTGATGGGTAGAAACTTATATTCATCCCTGGACCACTGGTGCCCTGGAAGTTGATTTTTCACAATAACAATATATGTAGTGTCAGGCTAGTTTATTATGAAAGCCTAGTTTATCATGTAGTGTTCTTTGCAAGGCATTGCTGTAAACAAAGTATTGTTTAAGCACATAAAACCCAAACCGAAACTTTAATATTTATATCAACTAAACCTGGGAAGATATGAGGTGCAGTGCTTCCATTTCCCACAGCCCTGTTTCACCACTTGACGAAAATGGGTGATCTTGGCCAACTCATGTCATCGTACTGCGCCTTATCTGTACAAGTAAGGGATTCAGTTCATAGCTTATGTTATTCTGATAATATGGGTTTATATGATATTATCAAAAAGGCCCCTCGCATGGTTTACTTGACTATACAGTTGCTTCATTTATAATAATATTGACCACTCATGTATTTCACAGCACACAGTTGTTTATCTCTCGGCTTAATCATGTCAACTTCTTGTAATGTCACGTCGGCCTCATGGCTGCAGTAGGTTTTGGGGACTGGTGATGCTCCTTGCAATGCCCTTTTCTGTGAAGTCACTTCTATGGATTAGAAAGTTTGCATACGTCACCCCACAGGGCCTGGGCAGAGCTCATCCAGGTGAGTTCCCTGCATGCACAATGACCCTACTACAGCTGTCTTCTTTTTGTTGTGTTGTCTATGCAGTAAAATGCCATCTGCGAATGACAGTGTGTGGAACCACAAGCACTGCACACCGCTTCTGAGGCGCTGCCACTGCAGGGGTAACGCTAGATGTGGAAAAGATTCGGGGCTACGCCAATGGCGGGACTGTCGGGACTAGCTAGCCTTTTGGTTATAGCCCCTGAGCTTCTATCCCGGGCTACAACCAAAAGACCCTGGTCTATAACCGCTTTGTGCCCCCCGCCAACCCCTCACCTAGCCAATCCGCTGCCCCCCAGCAGTCAAAACATCTGGAGAGCACAGGTCCATCTCAGAAAGAAGTCAGAATTGCACAGTGACGAAAAAGTGTGTTATGTAAGGTAACTGTGTTTGATATAAAGTGCCTTCTTCTGTTGTGTCTGCCTCTTAGCGCTATTTATACGTTCTTATAACATTCATTGCATGGTTCCTGATTTGGCATTCGTTTCTCGCACATTTCTATAGGCTACTTATACTATATAGGAGTAGTGTTTGTATGGGAAACCCCCGGTTTTAGGTGTAATGGTTGGTAGAAAAAGACAGTGCTCTCGAAGGTCATCGTGTAAACTCGAGTGCCGTTGGAGGCGGCTGGGCCCGCCGCAGAGAGCCCCGGCAGAGACTCCCGCCTCCCTGGGCGCAGTACAGTCGCAGGCGCCCCTGGACCATGTGCAGGGCTCGTCTGTAGCCCACTGGGTTGAAATCAAAATAAAAGGAGGGAGCGAGGCGCTGCCGGAGAGATTCCTGCAGGCCCCACCCCCACCCCCTCCTCAGGAGGATGAGGAGCTGACCCAAGAAAGAAGGGGAACGAAACAAAAGCCGGGTCTGCAGAGAGAGAGAGAGAGAGAGAGAGGGAGAAGCGCAATCCGGCGATGCCGCAGTCGGGAGGGAGTCCCCGGGAGTGATGCTTGCCTGCCCCCTCGCCGCACCACCCCCCGCACACTCGGCCACCCCGGGGGGCCGCTAGGAATGCCGTCGCTGGCCCTGAGCCTGCCCAAGGGGGCGTCCGGACACAGGATGACCTGGGTCTGTCTGTCCTGCGCGCTCGGGGTAGGTACCGCTTGCGCAACTTGTTCGCGGACCCGTGGGAGTCTGCTGCCGTGCTGCTGCGTCTCCGTAACCAGGGCGAGGACTGGCCAGTGGGGACGCGCGAGATGCGCCAACAGGCTGCTGGCTGGGGTGCATGCCGGCTGACTCCAACCCAACCCTACCGACATTTAGCCTGCTCGATGCCTGCCTTCTGTCTCCAAGTGTGCACGGTTATTGACACATGTGTCTAATGTCTCTGATTGGTTGGTTTGTGGTGTGTTCTGACGCTTTGGAGCGTTTCGGTTTTTGGAATACACGTTCAATGCATTCTTTAAAGTGTTGACCAGGTTTTTGTTAGAGTGTTGGGGGGGGGGGGGGAGTTAATTGAACAGAACAATAGCTACTCATGCCAAAGTGTGTGCCACCTGCCTCGGAGTTTGACAGCCTCCCCACCGTCTCCTCAGTCTCGAGCTCTCCTTGCTATTTAAGCCACGCTGGCGCAGTGACGCTGGCCCCAGTTGCTGTCCGCGCGCCAGGTCCTATACGAACTTTTCTGCCTTATCCCACTTCAAGTTAAGGACTAACATCCGAGCGAGTGTTCCTCAATGTGTATGCCAGTAGGGGATGGAGGGAGGGGCACATGGGCTGAATGTGTGGCAGTTTGGATTGGGGTACCGTCGATGGTTGGGTGTGCCAGTGGCTGTAAAGGGTTTGATATTGAAGGAATCACTGTGCTAAGGCAGTGTTGGTTTAACCGAATGGCAGTGACGTGGCAGCCAGCAGTGACAGGCATGAGATAACGTTTCCAAGGGTTTCCCAAAGGACTAATGCCCCCGTCCTTCTGCGACGGTCCAGCCCTATCCATCCTCAATCCCGGGAGTGACACTCGCGTCTAAAGCCTTCCCGAGAGTGCTTGTTGGTCTCTTTGCATGTAGACAGCGTGCCGCCGGCCACTGCACAGGCCCACGTCTCCGCCCTGAGTCTTCCACACGTCTTGTTCCCTTCGATGCTGTCTTATTCCGTGTTTTCGCTCCGCCAGGGCTTGCTATTGGTCTAATCTGAAAATGCAAATGCCTGCGGTGTATTAGTCTTGCATTCTTGTACAAGAAATCGTTGAGACCGAGCTGCAAGAGTTAAAAGAGTGCACAGTGCACACGTGCACTGACCCGAAGCGGCATGCACAAACAGAACACGTAGGGCCCGATTCATGGAACATTTAGCGTGGTGCAAAAGTGACTTTGCACTGGTGAACACCCTGATTCACAGAGTGACGCAAAGAGTACTTTTGTAGTGCAAAGTGACTTTGCACTGGTACAGTACACTTCGCACTAGTACAATGCACTTTGCATCGCTCTGTGAATCAGGGTGTTTGCTGGCAGTGCAAGTCACTTTGCACCGCACTGAAAGTTCCATGAATTAGGCGCAAAGAGGCATGCATATTGACAGAAAACTGCCACAGACATGCGTGTTTACGTATGCAGGCACCACACACACGCACCCATACATGTACTAAGACACCGACATGCAGTTTCGCAAGAAATAAAACAAACACAGAGGGCCTGATTCATGGAATATTTGCCCTGTTCAAAGTGACTGTTCACTGCTGAATATTGAGTTTGCACTGCTGACACTAACCCTCATTCATGGAACTGTGCAAAGTGTATTTTTGCCAGGCAAAGTCATTTTGTACTGCAAAAATGAATATGTGCTGACTTTTCCCGGACTTTCACGGCAAAAATACATTTTGCACAGTTCCATGAATCAGGGTTTGTGTTGGCAGTGCAAAGTCACTTTGAACTGGGCAAACATTCCATGAATCGGGCCCAGAAGGCCCACATGCATCGAGAAACGTGGATAGGCACACACGTGTAAACGCACACATGTGTACAAATGCACAGACACACACCGCACATAGTAAGACACATGCGCGCAGAGATAATGGCACACGCATGCGCAGATGCACACATATATGGACCCAAACACTCGCAACCTCAGATTTGCCGCGCTTTTAAAATAGTGCCTTCCTTACACTTCCAAAAATAAATAAAAAAGTCGAATGTTTCCAGCGTGATTAGAAGCACATCAAAGCTGGCTCCCCCTCTGCACTCCTGCCTCCCCCAAATCATATAAAACAAAACCAGACGTCCTCTGAGTCAGTAATTACGTGTTAAGCCTGGCCCATGGGACTCTTGCAGCCATCTGGGAGGCGGTTTGCTGCAGAATGGGCCGCTGTGTGAGGCGCCATGCCGCCTCAAGCCCTGGAGAGGGTAGGGGCACAGGCCTCAGACCTGCTTGCGGGGCCGCTATGTGTGGCGCCATGCCAACTCAAGCCCTCAGAGAAGGTCTTCTTCAGGGGCACAGGCCTCAGACCTGCCTGCGGGGCCGCCATGTGAAGCTCCATGCCACCTCTGGCCTTTTGAGAGGGTCTTCTTTAGGGGCACAGGCCTCAGAACTGCCCACGGGGCCGCTGTGTGAGGCGCTATGCCACCTCTAGCCCTCGCAGAGGGTCTTCTTCAGGGGCACAGGCCTCAGACCTGCCTGCGGGGCCGCCGTGTGAGGCCCCATGCCACCTCTAGCCCTTGGAGAGGGTCGTCTTCAGGGGCTCACACCTCAGACCTGCCTGCAGGGCCGCTATGTTAGGCGCCATGCCACCTCTAGCCCTGGTAAAGGGTCTTCTTCAGGGGCATTGGGGATCACACCTCATACCTCCCTGCAGGGCCGCGTTGTGAAGCGCCATGCCACCTCTAGCCCTGGGAGAGGGTCTTCTTCAGGGGCAGTGGGGCTCACACCTCAGACATGCCAGCCAGGCCGTGATGTTAGGCGTCATGCCACCTCTAGCCCTGGTAGAGGGTCTTTTTCAGGGGCACATACCTCAGACCTGCCTGCGGGGCCGCTATGTTAGGTGCCATGCCACCTCTATCCCTGGTAGAGGGTCTTCTTCAGGGGCATACGCCTCAGACCTGCATGCGGCACTGCTATGTTAGACACCATGCCACCTCTAGCCCTGGGAGCGGGTCTTCTTCAGGGACTTGCCAGACACCTCAGACCTGCCTGCAGGGCCGCTATATTAGGTGCCATGCCACCTCTATCCCTGGTAGAGGGTCTTCTTCAGGGGCATACGCCTCAGACCTGCATGCGGCACTGCTATGTTAGACGCCATGCCACCTCTAGCCCTGGGAGCGGGTCTTCTTCAGGGACTTGCCAGACACCTCAGACCTGCCTGCAGGGCCGCTATGTTAGGTGCCATGCCACCTCTATCCCTGGTAGAGGGTCTTCTTCAGGGACTGGGCAGACACCTTAGACTCCCCGCGGGGCCATTATGTTAGACGCCATGCCACCTCTAGCCCTGGTAGAGCGTCTTCTTCAGGGGCTCACACATCAGACCTGCCTGCAGGGCTGGGGAAGTCAGGCACAGGGTACTTTATTGCCAACTCTAACCGGACACTCAAGTTCATCAGTGTCCATTTAATTGAAGACACGGCAGAAGGCACGCATTGCACCATTTCAGTGAGGCCCCGGCGTATTTTAAAAAGGTTTATAATGTCTAGGGCCTATCTCTACGCCCTGCGGCTCACCAGAAGTGTTTGCACTACATCTCCCATGATCCTTAGCCATTGACCATTGTAGCTAGGATTGATGGGAGTTGTAGTCCAAAACATCTGTATAGCCAAAGGTTGCAGACCCCTTGTCTAGGAAATCCCAGTGTCTTCTGTGCTTTCCATGTTAAGAGGTGTTTTTTTTTGTCTCTTGAGCTGGTGGGAGGTGCAGGTTACAAGTACCACCTGCCCACCATGGAACACTGTACTGTTCCATATAGCAGTGCTCGAATCAGTCCAAAAACCTGATTCTGGGATGGTGACCAATGCTGTTCCATGCCTTTTATCTCTAGGAACCTCTTCTTGTGCCATGTTTTCTTAACAAGCAATGGATCTCAGAACCCTCGGTCAGTGCCAGCTTCCTGTCAAGATTGTTATTCAGCTAGTGCCAGCATGAGACCCGCATGGACATCTCACCCAACAGATGCCCCCTCACGTGACCTGGCCCAGAGGGCGCCTGCCCATCTCAGTTACATGAACATACACTCAGTAATCCTCAGCAATGGGGCACTGGAGAACGGACTGAAATGGGACGAGCTCCACGCGGCCTAAATCCTATCGACATAACCAGTGGTGGACGTGGGCGGGGGTGATTGTGAGCGGAGCGGTGCTCCTCTGCTTTTTTTTATCAAGTTTTACTGTTCCTATACTTTTGTTTTGAAAATAAACTGTTCCGTAATGGTTTAGTGTAGGAAGAAGTTGAAACGTGCACTTCTATGCACTTCACTGAACGTTCCCTTAAACAGCAGGTGTGTTTGTTTTGGGGTTTGGATTGTGCATGGGAGGGGGCGTAATGACTGGGTTTGTGGGGGTGGGGCAGCAGGGAACATAGTTCCACTACTTCATTTTATACACTTCGGCCACTGGACATAACACCATGTACGAACATACCATGCAACTGGCCACTGATGGACTATTGGTGAACCGACTCATTCGGGTCATCTCGAGGTGCTCCTAATGGCATCAAGCCAATGGAGTCTCAACCTGAGGTGACTATGTCACCCCACTACCTCGCCCTTGGATGGAACCCGATGCATTTATGCTCCCCGCTACATGTGCCCCTCATGTGAGCATCCCCTCTTCTCACTGACTAGCCGACTCACCTCTATCCTGTCTTCTGCCTTGAGTCCCCCCACCAATATCGCCACTCACAGAGATCTCATGCCTAGCATTGCTGCATCAAAATGAATGGAGCTTTGAGAAAGCTCATGTCTCTCTCTCGCTCTCTCTCCTACAGGCAGTGCTCAAGATAAGATTTTGAAGTGGGATTAAAATGCGGCCTCTTTTTTAAAGCTTGGAGTATAATGATTTTTTAGGGAGTAAAAAAGTAAGCCCAATTTCCAATGGGAGTATTTAATAAGCGAGTACACATTTTGAACTGTAAAACAGAAATGCTTTGTAATGAATCTTTCTTTGTTATAATGTATTCATGCAAATTAATACAATGTGTTATCTCTTCAGAGCAGGCAGTAGTGCCAGCAGGGTATCCTCCTGGGGCACTACGGGCACTACGTGTGCCGATATGACAATCGAGCTGTGTGTATGAAAGCAGAGGGACAGGCTTGCCTGTTTCCTATTTTTTGTTGGGAGCATTTTTACTCCCTATTTTTATTCCCTATTTAGTATTTGCCTATTTTTGGGAGTAAAAGTGGCCGACGCACCCCTAACCTATAGGGCTGCCTATAGGGACATATGTAACATGACATCACATGGCCAAAGGTCACTATGCAAGACCGCGTCACCTTGCATTGCACAGGTTGCTGCCTAGCCTAAAGACCCCACAGAAGGGGGCAAGAGATTGCCCCATCAACTGGCCAGGGACGACACATTCCCAGAGAAAGGGTAGCAAAATGGCGTGGCACTCAGGGCTTAGAACTTATTTTCGCCAACCCTACACCTCCATCAGTGCCATGCCCTCTAACAGAGAGAGAGAGAGATAGAGAGAGCTCCTCAGGCGCCGATTGAACTCATTCATCATGGCGCTTTCTTGCAAATAACAAGTGTCACGCGACGACCTCCATCTATTGAATTAATGACGTTCTTACATAGATGCCGAAGTCCAGCCTCTAAGCACGGAACCGGGTCTTGAACCCGTGCTGCCTGAGGTGTCTTGCCCACAAGCTAACACCATGAATAGTATTTCAACCCAAGTCACTCTCAACTCCCTAGACTGTAATGATTGCCTGTTAAATGGTCCAATCTGATGGCTGCCCCCATGAGTAGACTTCCATTCATATTGCTTGAACTCTGCAAGATGACCTGAAAGCTGCTCTGCATGTGATTGGTGCTTGGTGCGTGAGTGCCGCACGGGTGTGTGCGTGTCCATGCATACCTGCGTGCGTGTTTGTGTGTTTGTGTGAAATGAGAAACATTGAACTATTCCTTGAATTTACCAATTAAAGCCGACCTCGGGAATCAAACTGCAGTTTGTCAGGTTTGCTGACCGGATACTTCACCACTGCACTATATAAGCTGATGGAAGATAACAACCCACTCAAGGTGAAAATGTCCCATTTCGATACATCATGTTGCAGGGAAAACATTTGTACTGGTTCTTGGAATTTAAAACATGCACACCTTTTAAAGTTTTCAAAAACACTATTAGAAGAAAATATCCTCTCTTGGTTTTGTGTGTATGTTGATTTTATGAAAGGCAAATGCCATTCGTCCTGTGCAATTTGGATGGTTATGCAAAGACAATTTAATGACATTTGCATATTTCACCTTGATATGCTAATTTCTGGTGACCTCACATCCCATTGCGTTTGTTGATGGGTCCCCCCCACTTTTATTTTTAGGACTTGACCCCTGCAGAGCAGCTCCCATTGCACACTGGCTTGCAGTCACAAGAAACCCAATTTGTATCTGATAAGAGCGGCTGAATGCAATTGTGTAGTTTCAATGTTCGCCTCCACATTAGGCCCCGCCAATGCTGAGTGTTTCTCCCAGATCCACAGCTCTGAAGTTTCTAGTCCATACAATAATTTAGGAACCAATGTCGCCTGGTAGAACTTCACAGCAGGACCAAGGGAGAACTTTCCAGACGTATTACTCACCTTTACCAATAGGGGGCGGCTGGGCTGTGGCTTCGTTCTTATAATACTCCCGCAAGCAGTACTTAGTGGGCCTACTGAGTACTGGGTGACCTAAAAAAAATAAAAAATAACTGGGTATCCACTTGATTGCATTTGTACTCATTAACAAACCCGTTCCCTTTATTTGTTCCGTGTTTGGCGGGAAGTTCAAGGATTTTGGATTTCGTGGGATTTATTTTCAGCCCGTATTTACATGCATTCTGTGCAAAGCCCTTCAACACATCTGTGGAGGCCCAACCAGTCAGACAATAGATATAGTCGTCTGCGTAAGACAAGCACGTATAGCTCTCCTTGACCAGTTTGGGAGCTACGGAGATAGAAATGCTATAGATATGAAGAGGAGATCGATTCAAGGCGCTAGAAAGGATGCAGAGGAGATGTAGCCGGGAACTCACAAGTGTGCCAGGAGAGGTTATCCTTTCTTAGCAAAAAAACATTAGCATTTCAGACGCCAACACATAAACGATTGTGCAAAAAAGAAATGTGCCTGGCACCGCTGAATGTGCAGGACGCTCCCATTGGACTGTGATTACATCCCCAGCATGCTAATATACTTCGGCCAGTCCATTATTCTCCAAAGGAGTGTCAGCCAATCAGGAGGAGGCGTGTCACTGCCCAGCAGGGCCACTTCACTCTTTAATGTGCCAGTGTTTGATGCGCAGGACACGTAGGCGCTCTCTCTTTACAAAGAGAATGCTTTCTGAACGGGTTGGCGTGCATTCCTGCCCAAAGGTCAGCTGATCACAGGTCCGACCTTTGACCTCACATTGTAAATGCACCAATTTGATCCTTTCTGTAAGTGTTTCCAGGATGTTGCTTGGCAACCTCTGCAATCGTGTTTATAAACAAGGTGCCATTGAAGTCCCCACGAGGTCTGCATTCCAGCCCGTGGGTCAGAAGGTCGCAAAGTGTTACCTCTGACCTCTAATTAAAAACAAAAAAAGGCAGTAACATGTCAGATCATCGCATGCCACCTTTGTAATTCTGGAGGAGCTTCTTTGCAAGTCCAACAGGAAATTTGGAAGTGCTCTGTACACACGGAATTCATTGCTTTTTGCAGTTTCATTTCAGTGTCAAAGTTCAGGGTGGGCGCAGTAACTCTTTGCACATGGCACATCCTGGTGGCAGAGAACAAAGAAGGCAGGCATTTATTAACAGCAGTGATGGGAAACTCCAAAAGAACATTGCACCTAACTGACACCACGCTTTGCACCCAAAGTGGACACCTTAAAGTCAGCATCGCAGCTAAGTCCCAGCATTGCAGCTAAGTGCCACCACGCTTTGTATCCAAAACAATCACATCCAAAAGATCATTGCAGCTAAGTGCCACCACGCTTTGTATCCAAAACAATCACATCCAAAAGATCATTGCAGCTAAGTGCCAGCACGCTATCTGCAACAGATCATTGCAGCTAAGTGCCAGCACGCTACCTGCAACAGATCATTGCAGCTAAGTGCCAGCACGCTACCTGCAACATATCATTGCATCTAAGTGCCAGCACGTTACCTCCAACAGATCATTGCAGCTAAGTGCTAGCACCCTACCTCCAACAGAGCATTGCAGCTAAGTGCCACCATCCTCAGTAGCCAAAACAGCCACCTCCAACAGATCATTGCAGCTAAGTGCCAGCACACTTTGTATCCAAAACAATCACATCCAAAAGATCATTGCAGCTAAGTGCCAGCACGCTATCTGCAACAGATCATTGCAGCTAAGTGCCAGCACGCTACCTGCAACAGATCATTGCAGCTAAGTGCCAGCACGCTACCTGCAACATATCATTGCATCTAAGTGCCAGCACGTTACCTCCAACAGATCATTGCAGCTAAGTGCTAGCACACTACCTCCAACAGAGCATTGCAGCTAAGTGCCACCATCCTCAGTAGCCAAAACAGCCACCTCCAACAGATCATTGCAGCTAAGTGCCAGCACACTTTTTATCCAAAATGGCCACCTCCAAAAGATCATTGCAGCTAAGTGCCAGCACGCTACCTGCAACAGATCATTGCAGCTAAGTGCCAGCACGCTACCTGCAACAGATCATTGCAGCTAAGTGCCAGCACGCTACCTGCAACATATCATTGCAGCTAAGTGCCAGCACGCTACCGGGAACAGATCATTGCTGCTATGTGCTAGCACGCTTTGCATCCAAAACGGAAAACTTAAAGTGAGCATCGCAGCTACGTCCCAGCATTGCAGCTAAGTGCCACCACGCTTTGCATCCAAAACAGAAAACTTAAAGTGAGCATCGCAGCTAAGTCCCAGGATTGCAGCTAAGTGCCACCACGCTTTGCATCCAAAACAGTCATCTCCAACAGAGCATTGCAGTTAAGTGCCACCACACTTTGTATCCAAAACAGTCACCCCCAAAAGGCACGCTACTGGCAACAGATCATTGCAGCTAAGTGCTAGCACGCTTTCCATCCAAAGCGGGCACCTCGAACAGATCTGTGCAGCTAAGTGCTAGCACGTTACCTCCAACAGAACATTGCACCAAACTGCCACCATGCTTTGCATCCAAAACGGACACCTTAAAGTGAGCATAGCAGCTAAGTCCCAGAATTGCAGCTAAGTGGAAGAATGCTTTGTATCCAAAATGGCCAACTTCAACAGATCATTGCAGCTAAGTGCCAGCACGCTATCTCCAACAGATCATTGCAGCTAAGTGCTAGCACGCTACCTCCAACAGAGCATTGCAGCTAAGTGCCACCATCTTAGTAGCCAAAACAGCCACCTCCAACAGATCATTGCAGCTAAGTGCCAGCACGCTTTTTATCCAAAATGGCCACCTCCAACAGATCATTGTAGCGAAGCGCCAGCATGCTACCTCCAACAGATCATTGCAGCTAAGTGCTAGCATGCTACCTCCAACAGAGCATTGCAGCTAAGTGCCACCACGCTTTGTAGCCAAAACAGCCACCTCCAACAGAGCATTACAGCTAAGTGCCATCACGCTTTGTAGCCAAAACAGCCACCCCCAACAGAGCATTGCAGCTAAGTGCCAGCACGCTTTTTATCCAAAATGGCCACCTCCAACAGATCATTGCAGCTAAGTGCCAGCATGCTACCTCCAACAGATCATTGCAGCTAAGTGCTAGCATGTTACCTCCAACGGAGCATTGCAGCTAAGTGCCACCATCCTTTGTATCCAAAAC
Organism: Ambystoma mexicanum; assembly: GCF_040938575.1. NCBI lineage: Eukaryota > Metazoa > Chordata > Amphibia > Caudata > Ambystomatidae > Ambystoma > Ambystoma mexicanum. The sequence goes on along the minus strand of NC_090931.1, from coordinate 1,420,864,440 downwards.
TACCACATCAAACAGAGCAATTGCAGCTAAGTGCCACCACGCTTTGTAGCCAAAACAGCCACCTCCAACAGAGCATTACAGCTAAGTTCCATCACACTTTGTAGCCAAAACAGCCACCCCCAACAGAGCATTGCAGCTAAGTATCAGTATGATACCTTCAACAGAGCATTGCAGCTAAGTACCAGTATGATACCTTCAATAGGTCATTGCAGCTAAGTACCAGCACACTTTGTATCCAAAACAGCCACCTCCAACAGATCATTGCAGCTAAGTGCCAGCACGCTACCTCCAACAGATCATTGCAAATAAGTGCCAGCAAGCTACCTCCAACAGATCATTGTAGTGAAGTGCCAGCACGCTACCTCCAACAGATCATTGCAGCTAAGTGCTAGCACGCTACCTCCAACAGAGCTTTGCAGCTAAGTGCCACCATCCTTAGTAGCCAAAACAGCCACCTCCAACAGATCATTGCAGCTAAGTGCCAGCACACTTTTTATCCAAAATGGCCACCTCCAACAGATCATTGCAGCTAAGTGCCAGCAGGCTACCTCCAACAGATAATTTTAGCAAAGTGCCAGCATGCTACCTCCAACAGATCATTGCAGCTAAGTGCCACCATCCTTTGTATCCAAAACTACCACCTCAAACAGAGCATTGCAGCTAAGTGCCACCACGCCTTGTAGCCAAAACAGCCACCTCCAACAGAGCATTGCAGCTAAGTGCCATCACGCTTTGTAGCCAAAACAGCCACCTCCAACAGAGCATTGCAGCTAAGTACCAGTATGATATCTTCAACAGGTCATTGCAGCTAAGTGCTAGCACGCTACCTCCAAGAGAGCATTGCAGCTAAGTGCCACCACACTTTGTAGCCAAAACAGCCCCCTCCAACAGAGCATTGCAGCTAAGTGCCACCACGCTTTGTATCCAAAACGGCCACCTCCAACAGATCATTGCAGCTAAGTGGCAGCACACTACCTCCAACAGATCATTGCAGCTTAGTGCCAGCACCCTACCTCCAACAGATCATTACAGCTAAGTGCAAGTACACCACCTCCAACAGAGCATTACATCTAAGTGCCACCACATTTTGTATCCAAAACAGCCACCTCCAACAGAGCATTGCAGCTAAGTGCCACCACGTTTTGTAGCAAAAACAGCCACCTCCAACAGAGCATTGTAGCTAAGTGCCACCACGCTCTGTATACAAAACAGCCACCTCCAACAGAGCATTGCAGCTAAGTGCCACCACTCTCTGTATCCAAAACAGCCACCTCCAACAGAGCATTGCAGCTAAGTGCCACCACGCTCTGTATCCAAAATGGCATTACCTTCTTCAGTGCCAGAGAAGACGCTGGGATTTGATCCTTGGGCCTGGTTGGCATGGCTGTGGAAGTGTTACCTTAGTGGCCAGCTTACATGTCCATGTGCCAACAAACATGGAAGGCACACTCAACAAATTGAATTATTCCCCAGCATGCCAGTAAAGGCTCATGTTCTTAGCTAACTTTCATTTGTATTGGTATTTTTACTATATTGGAGGAAAAGCTGGCATTACAGAAACCTTGTACCAATACAAATACAATTAGCAGTAGGGCAAGGGTTGCCATCATGTGTTTTCAATACTTTTTTGCACCAGGGCAATGTTTGTCCTAGTCCCGTTGAAAAAAATGCATACGTGATACACTCACCTAAAAATCTAAAAACCCTTTGCCTCACCTGCAAAGCCTTAAACCACCTAGCCCCCCAGTACCTGACCAACAAACTCACTCTTAAACCCAACACAAGAGTCACCAGATCATCCAATACCCTCAGCCTCATCGTGCCCAGATTCACTGCCAAAAGAGCGGGAGGCTCGAGCTTCACTGTCCTCGCCCCTCAACTTTGGAACACACTGCCACTGAATATTAAACTGGCCAAATCCTTCCAATTGTTCAGAAAACTAGTCATTAGCTGGCTTCTGGAGAAGGTAATCCTCAGATAGACTAAGCTTAGTACTTATTGTATATATTGTACATATTCTGAAATGTTTCCTAATGCCTGCCTGTACATACCATATATGGCATACTTCCGCCACAATTGTTTAACTGTTTGGATACTGTAACCTTGTAACTTGTCCTTTAAGCGCCCATTTACCCCTGGGTCTGGAGCGCTATACTAAATAAAATAAACAAACAAACAAACAAACTCATATGCCATACTCCTATGCCATAAACACATATGACACATATACATATGCCATACACTCCAACACCCTATGTAATTTACTTGTACACCATACACTCTTACACCATGCACTCATATGCGAAAACGTCTAACAAGACTGTATTTAATATCCCGAATTGGAGATTTGGCTGAATTTTGGCTGTTCGAAAATTTTGAACAGCTGAAAAGTTTGACTAAATTCCCCATTTGGTGGCGGGGGCTGCAGGGGGTGTCCCCTGCACCCTTGTTCACTATACTGTGAGTGGGAGTTGTGGGAGTGTCCCTCGCAGCTGTTCCCGTAAAAAGTAAAACAATTTTAAAAAAAGGAACGGACCCTGCGGCGCCAGTTCACGATCACGGAAGTGAAAGGGAACAGGCGTTGCAGGGACACACCGAGTCGGCGGCACACGTGGATGTGTGCCGCCGCAAGGTAAGTAGGGGGTGGGGCAAGGGAAAAGTCTGAAATGTTCAGGGGAGAGAGGACCAAAAGTTATTTTCGGAAAAATTATTTTCACTCCTTTTTCCCTCAAACATTTCAGCCACGGTCTTCCAACCCAAATCCCTCATATGCAATGCATCATGCGATAGACATATAGCCCTACCTTATATTCCATACCTTTATATGAAATACGCTTATATGACATAAATCCAGGCACTATACTCCCCACAAACAAAATGTACAAATTCTTGAAGTAAAACACATACATTTTTCAAAAAAATAGTTATGTTACTCTACCAAAAAAGTAAAGTCTCCAAATAGTAGAATTAACAACATTACAGTACAAACATTCACTCTAAAAACAAATTCAACCATAAACAACAGTTATTTATATTGATGTGGTTATTGACTGCGTAGCCCTTTATACAAATGCAAAGGGAAATAAATCACTGTTTAGCTTCTGCATTATGATACTGTGCACAGCCATTGGCCCTCAAGGCATTATTGACAACATTAAGAGCTAAACAAGACATATGCGTGTCTGTTGTTTCCCATATGTTTACACTTGAATATTGAATGGAATCAGAGTGATTTCCATTTGTATGTGTAGAAATCACGCACAATGGAAAACCGGGAGACCTAGTTATAATATCAAGTCCCATATAAAAGTGTGAGGATGTCTGTTGATCACATCCTTCTCTTCAGGTGGATCCAATGCCAACAAATAGTCTCTTGATAAGAATCGAAGACTGGTGAATGGTCCTCATCTGGCGCCTCTTAGGTGTTTCATAGACTGGTGAATGGTCTTCATCTGGCGCCTCTTACATGCTTCATGTACTGGTGAATGGCCTTCATCTGGCACCTCTTAGGTGCTTCATATACTGGTGAATGGCCTTCATCTGGCACCTCTTAGGTGTTTCATATACTGGTGAATGGTCTTCATCTCTGGCGCCTCTTAAGTGCTTCATAGACTGGTGAATGGTTTTCATCTCTGGCGCCTCTTAGGTGCTTCATAGACTGGTGAATGGTCTTCTTCTGGCACCTCTTAAGTGCTTCATAGACTGGTGAATGGTCTTCATCTGGCGCCCCTTAGGTGCTTCATATACTGGTGAATGGTCTTCTTCTGGCGCCTCTGACGCCTCTTAGGTGTTTCATGGACTGGTGAATCGCCTTCTTCTGGTGCCTCTTAGGTGCTTCATATACTAGTGAATGGCCTTCATCGGGCACCTCTTAGGTGTTTCATAGACTGGTGAATGGTCTTCTGTCACCTCTTAGGTGCTTCATATACTTGTGAATGGTCTTCTTCTGGTGCCTCTTAGGTGCTCCATAGACTGGTAATTGGCCTTCATCTGGCGGCTCTTAGGTGTTTCATAGACTGGTGAATGGTCTTCTGTTGCCTCTTAGGTGCTTCATATACTGGTGAATGGTCTTCTTCTGGTGCCTCTTAGGTGCTTCATAGACTGGTGAATGGCCTTCATCTGGCGGCTCTTAGGTGCTTCATAGACTGGTGAATGGTCTTCATCTGGCACCTCTTAGGTGCTTTATAGACTGGTGAATGGTCATCGTCTGGTGCCTCTTAGGTGTTTCATAGACTGGTGAATGCTCTTCATCTGGCACCTCTTGGGAGCCTAATAGACAAACATTTGCTTTTGACCAAGGAGGGAAGGGTGGGTGATGCATAGCCACTGGTACCTAAGTGTCTGGCGCAGTTGGATGAGCCTTATACGCAAGCATGATCCTTAGGAGTCATCTGCTACAGAGAGAGTGAGATATGGTTCTGGACAGAGTGATTCCCAGTTTGCATCAAAACAGAACCAACTGGTAGGATCCCATGCACTTACTTGTAAATGGAGGGAAAATATGCTTTCCGTAACCAAAAATGACTTGTCTACTTCTACAGGCGAAACTAGTGGCGCTGGCAATTCACTACGGTGAGGCTAGCTGTACAAATGAATGGCTCATTATGCACGAGCCCGCCTACAGATGTGGGCATGCTGTCACTGCCTCGGAGCCAAGCCTCTGAAGCATCCATATATTAGCACTGCAGTGAGCTGTGGCTCCATAGAGGAGAAGGTGTGCAAGGTATCCTATGTGGACAGTATGGCCAACACTGCCGCTACTGAAAAGCATCTGGCGTTCTGCCGACTACTAAAAGGATGCCTTGGTCCCAAACACTTTCCCTGCTGTCAATTCTCCATCCATTCAAAGATAGCGCCATGAATCAGCCGTGGTGTTGAATAAGCGCCCCATTAAGCTGACAGACATAGCGTAAATGGCTATTGCCAGTGCTTAAGAAAAGCCCTCACAACGATGGCAAGGCAGTGACCAATCTCCAGATTATTAGAAATGAGGGAGTCCATGCCACCTCTTCCTTGTTACCCATGCACCTATTAAAGGTCACAGTGAGGCTCCCATGTCACCAATTTCTTGATGCCAAAGGGTCTAATTCAGGCCATAGCAAGGGAGATGTCACCATCTGTTCCTGGGCATCCTTACACCTATTGAAAGTCAAAGCGACCACTGCCCTGGACAATGGATATGTAACACATTTCATATTGCCTGGTGTGCATGTGCAATCCTGCAAACATGCAAGTGGCAGCTCAACATCATGCACAGGCCTGACATGAGTGGTGTGCTGTACAGGCATGTGTCCTCGTTCTCTGCAGTGGGCTTCCATCCTTTGAGCACTTTGCCTGCCAGATACAACGGATGCTGTATCTCTCATGGGGTGTGTCCTGAGCTGTCAGCTGATCCGCCTGTTTATTTCTAGGGCAGTGCTCCACACCCTCAGCTCCTCCATCTGTTTCACATCTGTGGGAGTGGTCCATACTCTCTGCTTATAATTCGCTTGTACATCTTTAAAACGTTTCCTACTCTCGGCTAGCCAGTCTAATTAAAGTCTATGGTGGTGTTCCATACTCTCAGCTAATCCATCCCGTGGCTGCAAGGATCAGCTTAAAGACCCTCTGCATCATCCACAGGGCTTTCTGGGGCCTGGGACCACTCTACCTCCAACTCTCTTTTCCAAAACAGCTTCCTTCTCAAGCTCTCTGCTCATCCACCTCCAACTGTCTGAGGGTCAGACGCTTCGCCAAGCAGAGAGTTGGTGGCAGATCTATGTCCTCGGCTCGGGCCTCCCTCTGGAACAGCCTCCCTGACTCTCTCAAACTTGAGCAGAACCACCTCTGGTTCTGGAAGCAACTCAAGACCTTCCTTTTTGTTTCCGCTTTCTCTCTTCCTCTCCCCTGCTGATGCATCTGACTGCTCCGCGCACTGGTCACCTGGTCACCCTCTGAACCCGGGCCCAGGCTCCTGCATGTCCAGTTGCCCTCGCACTATCTCCAGGCTCCTCAGCACTTAAGGGTCTGTATCTGCAACCTTGCAGTCCCTTCTCTCTGCACTTATGACCCCCCCGCTGGCTGCACTTCTACACTTTCCCCTTCTCCTCCCCCCTGGAACTTCTCCCCTCCCCTCGTCCCCGCACTTACATCCGTGATCCACCTCTGCTGCTCCTGTTCTGTCATTGATGATTTTGTCCTTGTGTATTTGTTTCAGCAACCCGATGCCTGCGGGCTTTCAGTGCTTTATATGTAAAAAAATAAATAAAAATGTGCACAATCCGAATGACACAAGGCCTAGTAGGATCGTTATTTTGCCCTCCATTTGTTTCCCCCTCCTTGTATTGTCACACCTAGAAACACTTGTGTACAGGCGCGTTATAAATGCCACATCATATCATATCTGTTTGATATCTGTGGGATCATCTCCTATTATCCGATAATCTGTCTGTTTTATATATATGCATATGTGAGTTTTCCATACCCTCAGCTAATCCATATGTTTGATGTATTTTGGAGCTTCACATAATCTCTAAAAATCTGTATGTTTAATATATATAGGAGTGTTCTATACACTCAGCAAATCCTTATGTTTGATATATATGGAGTGTTTCATTCTGTCCACTAATCACTCTATTTGATATGTAAAGTTGTGTCCCATAACCTCTCTACTAATAATGCTATTATATCTATTTAAGAATGTCCCATGTTCTAAGATAATCACTTTAATTGAATGATATGGTAGTAGTGTGTTTTATACTGTTGACTACTCCATATGTTTGTTATCTATTGAGTGTCTTCTACTCCCCACTAAGGCATATGTTTGATGTCTAGGAGTGTCCTACAGTTAATCCCAATGTCCGATATACATGGGTATGCTCAATACTCACTTAACAATAATAAGGTGCCCAATAACTCATATGGATCAAAGTAAAAATAATAAAAGAATTACCAATATATTTCATATAGGGTAAATCAACAAACTCAATTCAGATCTAGTATTTCCAGGATAAATGTCACAGCAAAAAATTACATACAAGTGCATACAAAATATATAGAAAAAAATGTAAAAAAAATGCACATGTTATTTTTACTTTTATAAAACAAATACATAATAAAAATAATCATGAAAACATAAAAATATACAACACAAGAAGCTATAATTATAAAAAATAAAGAAACAATGTAAATATACGAAAAAACAATTATAACAAAACATGAAAACAAATACAGAGTATGCAGACATACAATAAATGAAAATCTATCAATTACAAGAACTACATGAAATATGTCATGAAACACAAATGTCAACTAAGTGAGATGGCTTGTCTTCTTCAGGACTGTGTAAACACACTAGTGAGCACCACCATGATCTTCATACAAATGCCAATTTGTGGACTTTTATTCAACCTTTAACACGGAGTGTGGAAGACATTCCTTAAAGTAAACTTAACAATCAAACACTTACAAATGTAGTTTTTCCGGTTGGATCAACTTAATGATATCTATTTATTGTTAATTTTCAACACGCTTAATACCAGCGAGTGGTTTCTAAGCGTGGAATCGAAATCCAAAACTGTGTTGCACCGGGTTGTCTTGCTACCGAGACAACCACGTTGCCCCATAGCTATCCTTCCTCCCCTATGTCTTGGTTCACAGAATAGTAATCAGAGCAAACAAGTTGCACATTTGTCGGTCCTCTCTCTTCTCAGTTGATCAGGCATTTTTTACACCTGAGCTATATATGTTCTCTGTTTAGATAGCGCTGATAAATAAACCGTGAAACAAGCCAATACAGCTATATACCTAACCTACCACGCATTTTTGCAGAAGGGATTTTCTTTAAGTAGAGGTATTTTTTTAAGTTTTGAAAGAGATAAATGATTATTGACTTGATTTTGGAATAGAGATTATGGGCCTGATTCATGGAATTGATTGTTTGTTGAACATTACTATATATATATATTTTTTTTTGTAGGTTTGTTTTTTATTTCCAGTGATGATGTTTACAGGGAGGAAGTTGTCTCCTTTAAATAATGTCTTTCTCATTTGGGGTTAAAGATTGAATAAAAGTACCACCAATTGACATTTTTTAATGTGTGTTATAGTGCTCACTAGTGTGATTACTCTGTTCTGAAGAAGACAAACCTTAAAGTATTTGGCATATCATCAACACTTGCTATGTTATGAGGGAGACATTGCTAAACCTAGTGGGTGTGTTGTCTCGATCAGTTGAAATGTATATTGTATTACATTTTTTGAAATTTGATCATTTTTATTAAATATGGTCATTAATGATTGAGAATATAACATGTAAATTGCATACAATATTAAGAGTTGTCAAGTATTTAACATAGATTTAACATATATGAAAATCGATAGAGCAATGAATACAACATTGATTAAACCATTTGATGTGGTGTTTGTGATGATCATTTTTTCATTTACTGTATGTTTGCCATACTCTGAATTTTCTTTTAATTTTGTGTGGTCATTGATTTTTCATTTATGTCAGGTTTTAGTTTCTTATATTTGTATGATTTTATATTCTTATGTTTTGTGGATAGTCTTTGTGTTTTCATACTTTTTGATTTATTAAATTTTTGTCTATTTTTGTATAAAATTAATAATAAGATTAGAATCTTTGTACATTTTGTCTTTGTATTTCCTTTTAATCAGTATGCATTTATTTGCAGAGACGTTTATCCTGGAAAATCTACATCTTGGAATTGAATTGTTGACTCATCCTGTATGAAATATGTAATATTTTTTATTTTTGTAGTGTTCCATACTCTCCACAGATTCATATGTGTGTTGTCTATTGAGTGTCACCTACTCCTCAATAAACCACATGCTTGATATCTTTGGGAGTGTTTCCTACACTCTAATAAATTATGTTTGAAATATATGTTTGTGTCCCATTCCCTGCACTACTCCATCTGTTTGGTACATATGGAGTGTTCCATACTCCACACTAATCCATATGTTTGATACATATATATATATATATATATATATATATATATATATATATATATATATATATATATATATATTTATAGGAGCATCTCATGCGCGCCACTAATCCATCCATGTGATACATAGGGGATTGGTCCATACCCTTCTCTAATCCATATGTTGATATCAATAAGAGTGTCTCCTGCACTCTGATTACCCTTCCATTTTTTATATATGGGAGTGTTCCATTTCCTCTGCTAATCCATCTGTTTGGTATATATGGCAGTGTGCCATACTCCCCACTAATCCATATGTTTGATATCTATTGGAGTGTCTCCTACTCTCTGCTAATTTGTAAGTTTGATATACATGACAGTGTTCTATTCACTCTGCTCATCCATTAATTTGTTATGCAAGGGTGTGTTCCATACACTCCCTAATCCATATGTTTGTTATCTATAGAAACATTTCAAAAAAGGGTAGCAGGCGCTCCTCTCCAGAAAGAACATAGCATGATAACCTGTTCTGAGATGAGAGTTTGCAGCACAGGCTTTTTGCTCACGGTACCTTTCACAGATGGGAAATATCCATTTGCATATCAGTCTTTGTCCCGCCCACATGGGCAGTCCAACCCCGAAATGCTATGGCAATTCCCCTCTGAACAAGAGTACCAACAGCAACCCCATACACGTTTCAGCCTTGTTGGGCCTCATCAGTGAGGTGAAGCTGCGCCTCTCTGAGCAGCTCTATAGAAACATCTCCTACTGCCCACTCATCCATATGTTTCATGCACTCTGTGTGTCCCATACACTCCCTGATCCATGTGTTTTTTATCTATAGGAATGTCTTCTACTGCCCAATGCCCAGTCATCCATGTGTTCCTTTCCATGGGATTGTCCGCTACTCTTTGATAATCCATACGTTTGATATATATGGGAGTGTTCTCTGCTAAACCTATGTGCTAGACTGCTGGACTTATCCTTGGCCACAAGCCGAGGGACCGCATCTCTCCAGCCCTAAAATGTCTCCAATGGCTACCGGTTGCTGCAAGGATCAAATTCAAATCCCTCTGCATCATCCATAAGGCTCTCTGGGTCTGAGAATCACTCTATCTACAACATGCTTTCACTAAATACTCTCTGTCCAGATCTTTATGCTCCTCCGGCTCCAACTCTCTGCACGTCAAGCGCTTCTCCAGGCCGCGAGCTGGTGGCCGTTCTCTTTCTGGCTCCCTCCTCGGGAACAGCCTCCCTCTTCCTCTCCGTCTTGAGCCGGGTCTCCTCAAATTCCGGAAGCTCCTCAAGACTTTCCGCTTCACCTCCTCCTTCCCGCTCTCCCTCCCATGCTAAACCCCACAGTCACTGAGATTGGTGGACTGGGCCTTTATGTGTCCTTCTGGGTCCTGGCCTTCCCCCCCAATCGCCTTCGGCCTCTGCCCTCTCCCAGCACTTGCCTTTTGGCACCCACTGGCCTGTGTTCCTCACAGGCCTGCACTTATTGCACTGGCAGGTGACCACTTGTTAGCAAGGGGTCTCTGTCAGGCACTTACCTGTTGCCAGCAACAGACTCCCTGGCACGCCCCCCTCTATGGAATCTCCTAGCACTTAGCCCCATCCCTTCTCCTTCACTCTCTCTGCACTTGCACGTTCTGAATGCTCACAAGGCCTCGGAGGACTGCCTCTTTCCTGTTCATCAGTCTCATTTCATTGTGGGCGCTTTGAAACACAATTTCTTGTTGTATACGCGTCTTAGAAATGCACAATAAAATAAGATTTAAAAAACTGCACTTTGACATCCCTGGAACAACTCCCTGCTCCCTCCCAAGCTGCCTGTTTGTTCTCCATTGAAGAACTCTAGCATGTAAGACGTTGACTGTGGCGTCCACTACCGAGAGTGAATACAGGAAGGGATATCCGTTGCCGCACAGTTAGTTGATGGAGGACAATTAGGACCAGTCTACAGTCTGATGGTGACATACCGGCTTCCTCCCGGGAGGATAGCTTAGGGGCAACGTGCTTGCCTTGGAAGCAAGACGACACAGAGCAACACAGGTTCGATCCCCGGGTCCGCGCTTAGAAACCTCTGGTTATTAAATGCATTATAAATAACCTATCATATCATATCTAGGTTAGAGTTTGCTATATGTGCAACTGAAGAGGCAGCTCCAGGCTGTCATGTCTTTAATCAGTAGTGATGGCAAAGAAGCAATATAAGCACACAAGCAATATACGCACACAAGCAATATACGCACACATCCCTTGACACATGACACATAACCCAAGGCAGCTTGATAAGTGTAGACATGCCTTGAATCAGGTACTGGGAGTGAACCATACTGAGGACAAGTAGGTGAACGTGTTGTCCGATATCCTCCAGGCAAGTGTAGACGTGCAGGCACACGTGATACAACACGTGATTTGCTTCGACCTGTATTGGTCATCCAAGAGGAAGATGTTGCGTCTGGATGACAATGACTGGTGCTGGTGGTTCAGGATGGCAAAGTGAACTTGGGAGATGGAATGATGAGGACTGATAAGCTACTGACACTGTTTAACGGCATCACGGCGGTCGGTCGGAACGCTTGCCAAGAAAGGGACTAATAGGGACGTCCCAGCAGGGAAGAAGCTGGACTTGCGCCACTGCATAAAGTTGATGAATTTGAGAAATGATGATTGGCTGGAAATGAGGTCAGTCCAGTGCTTTAAGTGGGCCGGGGCCTGCCGGGGCTGGGCCCCGGCAGTCTCCAAAAAGTGGGGTTGAGCCGGGGCCCTGCCGGGGCCCCCAGTCCCACCGCACGCAACATTGGCGGGATGCATTATCCCGTCGCGACCACAGCCGCGACGGGAGATGCGCCTGCCATGAAGTCAGGCTAGCTGACAGAAGTGGCAGCCAACTGCAGTGATGCTGTGCCTGGCTGCCACTTCCGTCAGTCATAGTAACTGCCTTTGGTGACCCCTCGCGCGAGGGGTCACCAGAGGCAGTTACTGTCCCTTTGTTTCCCCAGGTCGCCGAGGCGTCTTTAACCCTCGGCGAACCTGGGGATTCCTCGAGGTTTATAAAAGATGGCTTGAAAAGTACACAATTCAAGCCATCTTTTATAAAGCTTTGCCGACGGACAATTTTGTCCGTAGTCAAAGCTTTATAAAAGATGGCTTGAATTGTGCACTTTCAAAGCCATCTTTTATAAACCCGAAAACATGGCCTGAAAACTAGGCAAACCGTAAGGTACTCACACAAATATATATACATGTTATATATCTGTGTGCGTACCTTACTATGGTTTGTGTACTTTCTAGGCCATCTTTTCTAAACATAGAAATATGTTACATATATATTTCTATGTTTAGAAAAGATGGCCTAGAAAGTACACAAACCATAGTAAGGTACGCACACAGATATATAACATGTATATATATTTGTGTGCAGACCTTACGATTTGCGTGCTTTTTAGGCCACGCCCCTCCCAGAAGCCACGCCCCCAAATTAGGGCCCCCTCTCGATGTCTTATCCCACTTAAAGCCCTGGGTCAGTCTGTCCACACTGTTGAGGGAAAGTGTCGAGGAGCTGGCCCAATTGGGTCTCTTGTAAATGACACGTGGGTGTGGGCAGGTTTTTGTTTGCTGCTCTATGAGTGGAACAAGCATTTCCTGTCTGGAAGTAGTATGGGGTACCCGGCATGTCCGAGTCTGGTACTCTCCTCAAGGAGTTCGTGGCTGTCTGGCAAAGAGCCCTACTTCCAGAAACACACGGGTGACTCCCAACAGAGGGGTTTGTGGAAGGACAGGGGTGGTGGGGGCTGCAAATGGAGGGGCACATTTAGCTGGTTCTTTGTGGTGATAGGAGTGATCTAATTTCCAGAAGGGGCAGACTTTGGCGAAGGAAGGTGCTTTGAATCGGTACACTTGGGTGATGTTCATTTGGGGGCGGGGCTTAATATGCAATCTAACAATTCTGCCTCTAGAGGGACACTGATCCTGCAGGACTGAAGCGATTACACCACGTGTAGGGCGCGACATGTACTAGGCTCTCTATTTACTTGACATAGAGTAACGTAATGTGCTGTACGCTGATGGCTTATTATATTGTAGTAACATATAGGAAAAGACATTGCGACAACTACATGCAGTTCGAATTTCACAATACATTATTTTCCAATCAAGTATGAAATCCATGAATGGCACAACTTTGATAAAGACTTGCAGGTGAGGAACATGAATTCCTTAGAACACTGCACGCCACCAAGCACCCATCGCTTTCCATCCATCCTGAAAGTGAATTCTTGATACATCGACGCAACCTCCCCCCAACCCATACAGGCCTGCTGGCTGCATGCCAGTAGATCCACCAGAGGGGGCCCCGGGACGTCTGACATTGCCCTATAGACCACACAACTAGGAGAAACATCCTCGGCCAACAGAGAGACGCGTATAGGAGCTAGCATTCAGTCGTCCACTATGCCACTCACAGAAGCACAGAGGTAATCAAAGGACTCCAGCGATCATTGACTGTCTCCTGGCCGGTGCGGCGCCCACCCCCTCACCCCCCCACCCCACAATCACACAAACGCTGTGTACAAGCTCAGACTCTTGATCTCCACACACAGACAAAAGAAACCGTTCACTGTCACACAACACCCCAAACAGAACGACAGGGTAGCACAAATGACCTCATGTGCTAAGGAATGCACACAAAGACACAAGGCACTCTTGAATGCCCTAGCAGACCTGCCACCTCACATGCCTTAACTGTTGTCCAGGAAGCACCTACCAATCCTCCTCACAGGCCCCATGGTCTTAGTCATCAAACAGTCAAGGTTCCTACCTCAAGTTCAGAACTCACAAGATTTGCACTTAACTGCACATCTTCTGGTGTACTCACAGACCATCTGACCCTTCGTGTAGACCTCATTAATGGTGCGCAACCTGAGGATAGCGTCTTCCTTGATCATGGATCAGTCCACTTCACTCAATGATCAACAGCTTCTTGCATGCCTGCAACACACATCCAAGAAGATCACGTCTCCATGCATGTCACTCCAGTCTAACACTCCCTATACTACCATACACTACTAGGATGTTCACAAAACCACACATGCCACACATAGCCTTTCTCTGCTAGGAGCCCTTGATCCCATCCACCAATAACTGCACCTGCTCCCCTCTCAGTAACACAAAAGCCTCCACCCTGCACACCCTTCATCACCCTTCCCATGACCGCACGTTGCACACACAGCACACAAGCCAATACCTCAAGCACACACCCCTACCACCTCACTGGGTCAAACCATGCGCACACACCCAGCAATTGGGAAGGTCACATGCCTACCCCCCTTTAAGAGCCCCACCTAGGGAATCCCTCCCCTATAAGAGGCATATCTCCACTGAGGAAGGTTGAAACACATGCAGCCAACAGTCAGTGTTCTTCCACTATCCCCTGACAGCGACCTAAGAAGTTCTGTAAAGAGCATTATAAATTGGGTGGTGCAGTAATAATGTGGTGGTAATACTATCACTGTTATATTGCTGCACGGGCCAACTACATGTTTGGTGGAGCGGTGGGCGATTCACCTCCAGCAAAGAGCTGAAGGAAATCTGTCACCTTTCTGGCAAAAATGACAAACTTGGTGGAATTACCGCCGGTGATAATACTGCCAAAATCGCCCATGGAGTCCTATGGACTCCAATTAATGGGTAATAATAACACAGCCTACCACCACTTGTAATCCAGCAGTAATACCGCCGGACCAAGTGACGATAACAGTACTTCCGTTTGTTGGTATCTCAACAGGTTTACCACTGAGATACCACCAAACCTGTAAGGAGGCCCGTTGTTCTTCATAAACAGTCCCCAGTTTCCACTTATGCAATAGGATCAAGACTTGATGCATCCACTGCATAATATGCGTGTGGTCTGTGGCCTGTGGCCTTGCAGTAGTACAACTGTCCGGATGGACTCCTCGTGGTTAGTGTTTGCTCTCACTGTGCATATACTGTGTTATGGCTGTTTAATACATGCAGTAAAATAATTCACTGGCAGCAAATCATGGGTTGAGTGACTGAGAGAGGTGGCAGCAAGTCACATGTTCCATTAAGTGTGCATGTGGTAACGGAAAGCGTTCTCATGCAGACCCCTCAGCTAGTCCCCGAAATGCCATATCAGCACATGCAAAATTACCGCATGTGGTAATTTCACATCCACCTTTTCCTTTACATGGAAGACATTTCCTCCACATTCAAGCAACAGTTTTTGCAAGAGCTTCACGTCTGAAACTCGAATTTGGGGGAGTGGTAAAAAGGGTGGTGTTCCAAAATACCGGAAGCTTTACCACTCCCACTAAACTCATAATGAGACCTTAGTGTTTCTACATTACCACTTATTTCCAATAAGTGTCGCAGCTTTGCTCCTTTGTATTTTAATTGATAAAAACCTTTCTTCTGCTGTGAAATATCTATCAAAAATGAACTCCTGCTGGGTAATAAGTGACACTTTTCTCTTCCTTACTGTAAATAGATACTTTACTTCTGTTTTTGAAATGGTGGGTCTTCTGCTTGCATCACGTGGCTGGAGCTACGCCGCGCTGTCTAGTGCCCAGCGGTAAATATCAGGGATTTCTCCGGGTCCTTAATACATGCTATGAGTATGGTTCTGCTGTATAAGTTAAGGACAGCTAACCTTATATCGAGGTTTTGAAAACGGTGGCTCCCTAGATGCTTGGGACTACAGCTCCCATAAACCTTTATCAGGATAATCAAAATCTAGGGATTATAGGATTCTTAGTCTACATATCTGGAGAGGCACAGGTTGCAGACTCCTGCCTTATTTGCCTTGAGTTTGCACACCAACATGTTCCCTCATTCGTGTGTTGTTCCTCATGGGATACAATGTATCGATGTGATACGGGGTGGTTTGGAGAGAGAGACATGGAGAAAGGAAAAGAGAAGAAGTTTGGCAGGTGGCGTTGTGAGATCGATACATTGAACCTATTTGCAAATAGCCTGGGGTAAGAGTGCAGGGTAATTGTCGGTTGTTTACCTTGTAATGCCTACTCCTTCTTCCCCTGACTAAGCCACTCCCCTCTAAGAACCTCTTCCACCTTACACTACACACAACCCCTCCACCCCCCCACAGGCGGCCACTGCAGTCCTAGCCATCAGCACCTATCAACTCTAACTGAGCCACAACTAAGCTCTCCTCTTAAACCCAATCACACTCTCAGCAATTAACCAGACCCAAAGTGCTGTAGTCTATCAGATCGTGGGCTCTTTCCTATGTTAGAGAGAAGTAGGAAGGGCTGTTTTCTGGTTGAGCTAGCTACCAGGTTGCTGGTAACATTTTAGATTAATCTAGTTTGAGGGTGCATGGTCGTTAGCAATTGACCTAAACCCAAGGCCAAAAGAGAAAACGAAAGAAAGGAATTTAGCAATACTCCATGTGCTCCTTAACTCCTGGCCATTCTCTGTTCCGCTTGTCTTTACTCCCAGTAGGTCTAGAAATGGCTTAGGACTATTCTAGTTTTAATAAAACACTGTCCAAAAATCACTGCTCATTATTTTGTGAACTGTTTAGTTTAATATAGGTTAGATACACATAGCCAGGTTAGATACATATAGCCGACACATGTTTCGACCTCTTAAAGGTCTTCCTCGGGACTCTCGGTTATTCACTTGACTCGTCATTCAAAAGGACAACCTGTCTTTGCCAGGAGTTAAGGAGCACATGGAGCACTGCTAAATTCCTTTCTTTAGTCTTCCCTGTGTTATGTTATGCTATTGGGCATTTGTATAGCACCTTTCCCCATTGGCATGATAGCACACTCCCAAGTTGCTCTGCCAAATCCATAAAAGCAGATTGACAAACAGGAACCGGGTGCTTCCGACGTACACTCATCACACCACAGCTTTCCCACTGCCCAACTAATGAACACTCACCCCCGCTTTTCCTTACAGAGCCAAACACAGCGAGGTGACAAATAGTGGCAGAAGGCTGCTATACAAGACCATTGCCATTACAATGCATCATTGTAACATTGAGCACTGCTATACTGTCATACCTTAGGGGTGTGGGTATGTCTGTGGACGTGCAATGATTAAACTGAAAGAAAGTGTGATCCTGGGCACACCACCTCACTTTCCTGTGCTTCGCTGCTTCCACTGTAATTGACACTCTTCAATATGTGAAGCAATATAGACATGTAACAAGGTTCACCTGCAGGGAATGTAAAATTACTTCTACTCCAAGTCTGTACGTATTGCACATTCAACACAACCTGACCTCAAACGTGTGCTTTTCAACCAACATGCCCCCGTTGTATACTGCAGAGGGAGAGCACGTGTGTAGCGTACGGCACTATGCGTAGACTTTCCATTCCAGAAGTACAGCCTATAAATGCAGTGACCCTGTAAAGGATAAATTGCCTCTGGCAGCAGTTTTTAGCACACTCTGGCAAGCTTTGAACCAACTAAAGTGTCCAATTTATATATTTCAAAGTATTTATTGTGTCATAAAATTCAGGTAAAGTTGTCCCTGCTTAGGGTGTGTATGGTTATAGTGTGTGGTTTCTTTTATATATAGCAGGAAGGACCTTGTGCTGACCCCAGGGAGGCTGCTTTAAGAAAAAAAAATAGCTAGTATGGAAGAAAGCAAATAATGTTAAAGCAGTCTTTGAACTTGCAAAGAGGAAATTAAGGGATCCCTTAGACGCACACAGAAGTTTGCGTGACGCAAATAACCCATTTATTTTACTTACATGAAGAAAGAAAGCACATAGTTTCTGAAACAAGGAATCCACGCTTCAGAAAATGAAGTCATGTTAATGACACATGGTATGTGGGGGCGGGTCTGAAGTTCTGGTAAGTTGTTTCGGCGCAATATGCCAAGCACTCATCGTTTCTTATTCTTCTAGATCTATCGGTGGCTTTCGACACTGTTGATAACTCGTTACTCTTTCATCTTTTGGTCTTTCAGGTTCTGTATTGTCTTGGTAATGTTTCTAATAGAACATTTTCGGTCAATTGGGCAGGAATTTCCTCTTAGTCATTCTCGCTTACCCATGGTGTACCTCAAGGGTCAGTCCTGGGCCATTTCTTATTCTCGTTCGACACATCTTATCTTGCGGCTGTTATTTCCTCCTTTGGGTTGTCCCACCACTTCTACGTGGACAACACCCAACTATTCCTTTCCTTCTCCTCTTTCTCTCCTGAAATTCACTGCAATCTTTCTGCTTGCTTGGTTGCAATCAAATCCTGGATAACCTCCCATTACCTCACCCTCAATGCTGCGACGACTGAGGTATTGTTTTTTCCCCACTAACAATCTTTTGTCTCATTTTATACTCTCGTTTATATCTTCTCCCCCATCCAAGCTTCCAATTTCACCCACAGCTGGTAATCTTGGTCTTTACTTAGAAACAAACCTTTCTTTCTCTCACCACATCTCATTAACTGTTCCTGTCTCTTTCATCTCTTTAATATTCGCAAGGCTCGTACATTTCTTACTTTCTCATTTCCTCTCAAATTTTTCTTCTTCTTTTCTACTGCTCTTCTTCCCTATTTGGGCTCCCTAACTCTCATCTTGCCCCTCTTAAATCAGTGTTCAACTCTTCTATTCGTCTTTTGTGTCTTCTCTCATTGCAGGACTCTATTAATCTTTCTCTTGAAACACTTGGCTGGTTACCCTTTCATTCTCAAATTAAATTCCTCTTTCTTGGCCTTGTATTTAAATCCCTGTATGGTCTTGCTCCCAGCTATCTTGCTGCTCTAATATTTGTTTATATCCCTGCAAACACTCTTTGTTCTTCTTCTCAATTCTTACTTTTGGCTCCTCACCTCGCCCGCCCCCCGTGTGCCTAGTCTAATTTTCGTTCCTTTGATCTCCTCTTAATTGGAACGCTCTTCCACTTTCTCTTCGCTCTATCTCCACTTATTCTCAGTTTCGTGGTTCTGGGAAATCTCATCTACTTGAATACGTTTGAGTGATTGTTTTCTGGATTATATTGTTTATACATTTATTTTGTAACTGTTTCGTATGCTATGTACAGCGCTTTGGGTTAAAGCGCTTAATAAAATATAAATGAAATACAAATACAAATGGTATGTGGGGGCGGGTCGAAAGTTCTGGTAAATTGAGTCAGAAGGCAGCATGACTTTGGGTCAAAGATTTGCCAGTCCTGGGATTTCCTTTTACAAGTCATTGGGTCCAGTTTGATTCAGGTTAACCTAGACTACAATCCCCATAATGGATCAGTCTGTAAATACATTCCTATAACTGGAAAAGCAGTGCCCCGGTGGTCATGCTAATGTTCACCTACAACACAAAATGACGTTTACATCTCTTGTTTAATCCCTTAAGAGTTTCCCCTTCACCCACCCAATCCATTATTAGTAATTATCAACAGAAATCTGGTCGGAGAATTAGTTTGCATTCTGGGACTTGTAGTCAGAGTTTTACAATGGGGAAAAGTGGAACTACAAGTTCCAGAATGCAAAGAAAACAACAGGACTGGACAAGCACCTACAGATTGGAATGGGTCATGTTGGAAAGTATGGAATTACACTGCTTTAGCCAAAACACAATACAAGCATTTAATGGGCCTGATTGCCAGCCATTGGTCAGCATGACTGCAACATAGGAGGCAGATTATGTAAACGTTGCTCTGGAGCAAATACATTTTTGCAACAGTTTTGGAGTTCATGTAGTCTGTTTTGATCCATGACTTTTCACCATGACGTTCTTCGCCCGACATGAACCATAAACCCAAAATGAATTATCAACAACAATAAAAAAAGGCAAAAACAAAACGATCTGTAAACTTATCTGGTTCTGATTCAGGGGTGGGCTGGCCTATAGGAAAGTCTGGCGATTTCCCGGTTGGCCTCTGCACCCTGGGCCTCTTTTGTGTGGTATTTCCAAATGTTCCCGTAGGAAAAGGGTTGGTCTTGCTGAAAATGTGTAATATGGAGCCACTTTGAAAATGATTTCCAGGGCCTCTTTTGGTTCCCAGTCCAGCCCTGCTCTGATTCACAATTGTATTTCAAATGAACCAGGTACTTTGCATCAAATCTAGCTTACTCCATGGCCTATCATACAGACTGCCAAACTAGTACTGCAACCATCGACTCCGTTTCTAGTACTGGCGCACACTGTGTGTGCCAGTGATTGGAAATCACAGTGGGAGCTTCAGCAGAAGGCGAACAATTCTGACATGAAATACTCCCATGCAGATTCCTGGGGCTATTGTGCTCAGATTGCACCACACGTGTGAAACCTGCACGGGAAGATAGCTCAGTGGCAACGTGCTCACCTTGGAAGCAAGACGACAACGCAGGTTCGATCCCCGGGACCGCCCTTAGAAACCTCTGGGTGTTAAGCGCGTTATAAATATCATATCACGTGCAGATATGCAACAAACATGTGCTGTAGGGCCGTGCATCTCCATCAACACCCAATATGCATAATCACCAATGGGTATGTGGCTTGTGGGGAGGCAGTTCACATAAGGGGCGTGTCCAGAAGTGCAATGAGGGCATATTGATTCCCCAAAAGTGGCACTTCACTTGCCCCTTTTCTCTGCGATAGTAATTTGCCCCCATTCCAACTGGCCAGGAGTATATGTAAGGCCAGTCAAATATTTTATTTTTTTTAAGATTTTCCCCTGAATGTGTTTTACTTTCACTGCTGTTTGACACCCTTTTCTGTGAAACACATGTATATATGTATTGCACTCATGCCTTCTTTTGGGACATTTCTCTAGCATCGACTTACGACTGAGCAATTGTTTTTATTTTGTGGAGCACGCTGCCTTTCCACACAAAAGTCTTCTTTACAAGTTTGTGCGTGCTGAGTATTTTTGACAGTCATTTTTTTGCGGACTCTTTTTTCATGGTAACGGAATTACCGCTAGATTTTCTGCAGACCGAATTCAGAGATTGGTGCTCAATTAGAGGGAAATCCTATAATTTACTGCCAAAAACTGGTGGATTTACTGCAGCGGAGTTACCGCTTGTGGTAAATCTTTCAAAATCCCCATGGATTCCGGAAATGGGGATTGACACCGTTGTATCTCCAATCGTAATCCAGGGATACATGTGTCAGATCGAGTGGCGGTAATTGTAATTGAGTTTCTTGGTTATTCTTAAAAAAGACATAATTATTGCCGACCATGTAGGGAGGCACCCATGTGCACACGTGTTGCTCTATTTGCATGTAATACTTTGAGAATGACCAATCACATACAATTTGAATGCAAAAGGAAAAAGAACCCACAGCAATGTACATGGCAAAAGGATTTTAAAATGGTGTCTGTGTTCCAGGCTTACTAAACCAGAGGTCCTTGACTGTAGCCACCAATGTCTATAACCTTCCGCTGCGTCGCAATGTGCCGAATATTATCCTTTCGTAGAAATGTTAAAATCCAGAATATAGGTCTAGCTCCAGGTAGCGATGCAGTTTGCTTAGGCTACCTAGCATTCGTGCATTTCTGCACTCGTCTCTAAAGATATCCAGTGCGGCTGCGCAAACCACACACAGATTCCTGAAGGCATAGTGCATTCGTCTTACGTTATGTATTGCACACGCCTCAGGACACTTACTTGTCATGCTCGCAAATCTAATGTCGACAATTCAGTACTTTCACGCATAGGCTGTTGTCATTCCTTCCTACCTGCTCTTCTAACGAACGCTTTTGGCCACTTTAACCTATTTTTGATTCTTTGTTAAGTGTCCTTTTCAGACTTATCTTCACCTTGTATCTCCCCCATATGTGATCTAACGTTGGGGGCACCCGATATCTTTTATTATTCAAATTGCTCTCTATTGTGTTCTTGTTGTTTTAATGTACCATAGGCAGGCAGATGCAATCTAATTTAGAGTGCCCTTTTAGCACCATTTGAACGTATTACAATTACAACTATGATTTTAGTATTTATTATTATTCTTATTATTCTTATTATTCTTATTATTATTGTATTGACGTGTTACAGTAAAATACTTTTCACACCAGTATGAAATGTAAAATACAAACCATCTCAAACATGCCTGACATCTCAACAATATACAAATATAACAATCAAAACATATTTCTACAGTAAAATAATGTCTAGTCCCCTAATTTATTAATGGTCATGTAGTGTCTATGCGACGAGGATAGCTCAGCAAGTTAAACACTGGCCTCAGCTATGTGGTGAACTTGCAGTTCGCAAGTTCAAATCCTGGAAGGTGCGGCTCAGTCCTTCTAAGCAACAATATCTTCCATGAATACACCGCACAGAAGCAGGAGGTGTCACGCATGAAGCACAATGTATGATTGCAATCTTCTTCTTCTTTTGTGTTGCGTCTTTGTGCATGTGCACTTGTGCATGCACTTTTGTGTACCATGGTCTTTGTTATGGGCTGCTCTGTGGAGACATCACTTAATGAAAATCCATTAAACGTTACAACTGATATTTTGTGATGTATTTCAACGCTAGTCAGGACTGGGCATAAGCACATTTCTGAGTGAGCGGCGTAAGTAGGACATGTTCACATGACGCAAGCCTCAAATAAAGCAGGGGTGATTCTGGGGTGTCCAGCTTGTTGACCGCTGGCCAGTGATGTGTGTATGCTTGAGCCTAAAATTGAGCAACATTAATATTGAGAGCATTGTTAAGTGCACTGATCATCACTGAGTTGGTTCTTTGGTATTACGAGTACATATTTAAATAACTGGGTACATTAAACTAACTGTGCACATCAACGTATTGGCATCCGGAGCGGGGGGTGGCACAGCCAATCAGGTTCCTTGGTTCACGGGCTGATACTGTCAATCTCAGCCCATGCTTCCCCGGACCGCAACGCCATCTTCTCTACACCCACCCACACTTTCGCCTTCATTTTAAAGTAATGCCAAACCCCTCCCAAACCCCACTTACCTGATTGCGGCGGCAGCGGCGGCAGCTGGCGCAGCAGCAGCTTCCCAGCATCTCGCTTTTCCGGCCACCATGGAAATGGAAGAGGGGCGCTGTATGATACGGCAGACCCGGGTTGCTAATACGATTAGTAAGTAACCCGTTCCATGGGATATACTTGGGAGTGACGTACCGGTGCCCTGGTTAAAAGCACTCGCTTCTCTCAGGCCTTTGTTTCAGGCCGTCAGGCCGTTTTCACCGCTGGTATAGCTACTGGAACGGGTTTCTAACGCTATATTAAAAATTCCAAGCTACAGAAACAAACACTTGATAACATTCTTTGTAATGTGGTTTACGTTATGTTAATAGATTTTTGTATGGTGCCAGTCACAAAGGTGGGGCCTGGCACCGTAGCCAGTCACTACCTTTGTGATTTACAAAAGTAGGACACAAAATGCCCCTGAAATTGATTTTTCTAGAACGTATTTGAAGGGAAACAAAATTGCAAGTAGACACAGTAGTTATTATTATTTTTAATTTTTTTTTAATTTTATTTAGCATCAATTGATTTAAAACAAAACCTTAGATGCAAAACACACACATGCATATAAGAATTAAAAAACATCAAAGGACAGTCAAATTATTAAAGAACAAAAAAGGACAACCCAACCCCCACCTTAAGATTGACCACCATTCTTCCAGTGGTCCGGAAGCTAGACGCAGTAGTTATGCGCATTTACATTAAGGGACGCCTCCTTTTTGGCTTCAGCAAACATGGACGGCCTGAGTCTTATGATACGATCGGTTATTTATAACGCGCTTAGTACCCAGAGGTTTCTAAGCCCGGACCCGGGAATCGAACCTGTGTTGCTCCGTGTCGTCTTGCTTCCAAGACGAGTGCGTTGCCTATTACACTGCGATCTGTCCACTACAATATATTATGGCCCCTGTTACACGGAAATGACACCTCCCTGAGACTCTTCAATATCTTATCGGCTGACGCTCTGGTATATCACCGTATTTAGGGGAAACACAATATATGGACCTGTATCGATCAGTATTTTTATAGGTCCTTTTCACATCAATAATTTTGAGCAAATATATGGCACACACACCAGAAACTAGACTGACACTCAGTGCTTAAAAACCGGTATTCGTACAGAACAATGAAATGTGATGATTTCATTGGAAATCCTAAAGGATGCCAGCACTGCTGAACATTCCTCCGGGAATCTTTAGATTGGAGGTATTTCCCTGCAGTAGGTGCATTAACCGAGTGAGCTGTGTAAGAGAAGTGGACTGGACTTACCCGTGAACAGTGATGTCAGTAACTGGAGCTGAACATCTTATTATTCATTGTGCCTGCAACAACTCTGGGAGTCCCTTGAGCGAAGCCGGGGGTGAAAGGTCGCCGAGGGCCAGGGGGGAGGATAATTGACAGATTTAAAGCAACCCCCGGGGTCTGGCGGCACATGGTACATTGAGAGGAGAGTTGCAGAGACAACAGGATCCTTGTCACTCTCGTTGACAGGAGGCGCCCCCTGCCTGCTCCCATTACACTACCGCGGGTTGGGGACGAGGCGAGAGGGGGGACCTCGGGCACAGCACTGTATTCACAGCAAAAGCATGAGTTCCGCTTCGTGTCCTGCACTGGCGGGTATCTGATGTCTCTCTTCGGAGGTTTCTGCTGCCTGCCTGGGAAGGGCTCTTCCGCGGACCCCCCTGTAGTGCCCATGCTAGCCCTCTGAGAGGTCGCTACTGCTGACTGCCCTGCTCTGGGAGGCCTCTGCTGGCCGCCCTGGTTGCATACACCGCCTGCTTTGCGAGTTATCTGCTGACTATCTTGGGGGGTGCATATGCTGTCTGTTCTTGGAGGCATATGCTGACTGGCTTGGGGTGCACTTTGTGCCTGTTCTGGGGGGGGGGGGGGTATCTGCTAACAGGCCTGGGGAGCACATGCCAGTCGATCTGGGAGGTGTCTACTACGGATTGCCCTGGAGTGCAAATGTTGCCTGCTCTGCGAGGTATCTCCTGACTGCACTGGGGTGAATATGATGCCTTCTCTGGATGGGAGGTATCTGATGCTGACTGCACTGGGGTGAATATGACGCCTTCTCTGGATAGGAGGTATCTGATGCTGACTGCACTGGGGTGAATATGACGCCTTCTCTGGATGGGAGGTATCTGATGCTGACTGCACTGGGGTGAATATGACGCCTTCTCTGGATAGGAGGTATCTGATGCTGACTGCACTGGGGTGAATATGACGCCTTCTCTGGATGGGAGGTATCTGATGCTGACTGCACTGGGGCGCATATGATGCCTTCTCTGGATGGGAGGTATCTGATGCTGACTGCCTCTGGGTGCACATGATGCCTTCTCAGGGTGGGAGGTATCTGATGCTGACTGTCCTGGGGTGCATATGCTGCCTCTCGGCGTGGTATCCGATGACTGCCTTAGGGTGCACATGATGCCTTCTCAGGGTGGGAGGTATCTGCTGGCTGCCCTGGGGCACATATGATGCCTTCTCTGGGTGGGAGGTATCTGCTGACTACCCTGGGGTGCATAAAATGCCTTCTGGGTGGGAGGTATCTGCTGACTGCCCTGGGGTGCATAAGATGCCTTCTCTGGGTGGAAGGTATCTGCTGGCTTCCCTGGGGTGCATATGATCCCTTCTCTGGGTGGGAGGTATCTGCTGGCTGCCCTGGGGCGCATATGATGCCTTCTCTGGGTGGAAGGTATCTGCTGACTGCCCCCGGGGCGCATACAATGTCTTCTTTGGGTGGGAGGTATCTGCTGGCTGCCCTGGGGCGCATAAGATGCCTTCTCTGGGTGGAAGGTATCTGCTGGCTGCCCTGGGGCGCATATGATGCCTTCTCTGGGTGGGAGGTATCTGATGACTGCCCTGGGGTGCATAAGATGCCTTCTCTGGGTGGGAGGTATCTGCTGGCTGCCCTGGGGAGCATATGATGCCTTCTCTGGGTGGGAGGTCTCTGATGCGGACTGTCGTGGAGTGCATATGTTGCCTGTTCTTGGAGGTATCTTCTGACTGCCTGGGTGCATTTGCTGCCTGCTTTGGGAGGTATCTGTTGTCTGCCCTGGGGTGCACATGCTGACCACTCCAGGAGGTATCTGTTGCGGACTTCTCTGGTGTACAAATTATGCTCACTCTGGGAGATATCTGCACGCAAGTCTTGGGTACATATGATGCCCGTTTTGGAAGGTATCTTCTGCAGAGTTCCCTGAGGTGAATATGCTGGCCGTTCTAGGAGGTAACTGCCGCTGACTGCCCTGGGTGCATATGCTGCTGACTTTAGGAGATAGCTACTCCTGAGAACCACGGGGTGCATATGTTGCTGGCTTTGGGAGGTAGTTACTGGCGACCGCCATAGAGGGCTTATGCTGACCGCTTAGAGAGGTATCCAATCCTGGCTGCTCCAGCGTGCAAATGCTGCCCACTTTGGGAGGTATTTGCTGACTACACTGGGGTGCATATGCTACCCTCTCTGGAAGGAATCTGCTGCTAACTGCTTGGGGGGAGGATAAGGCACAGGCTTTTGGAGGTAGCTGCTGCTGACTGACCTTGGGTACAAATGGCTGCCTGCTTTTGTTGGTAGATCCTGCTGACTGCTGTAAGGTGGATTTGCTGCCATCTCTGGGAGGTAGCTGCTGCTGACTGTCTTGTGGTCCATAAATCTGCTGGTTGAGTTAGGTAGCTGCTGCTGTCTTCCCTGGGGTGTATATGCTGACAACCTTCTAAGGTATCTGCTGCTGTCTGCTCTGGCATGCAAACGCTGCTTGCACTGAAAGATATCGGCTTAATCTGGGGTATGCTTGCTGACTACAATTGGGGGTAGCTACTCGCATTACTATGACGTATCTGCTGCCGGCCCAGGGAGGTATCTGCTGCCTACACCTGCAAGCAGGTGCAGTATTAGATGCCTACTTGCCCTGTTTGAAATGAATCTGCTGTTAGCCTTGGGTGGTATGTGCTGACTGCATTGGAATGTGTCTGCTGCTTGCACCGTGAAGTCTGCTCAAGCCACCTTCAGAAGTATTCCCAGCCTCCTCTTGAGAGTCTTCACCATCAGAGCTAGTGTCTTGCCAATTGCCAGGTGTGCTCAATATAGTGCTTAATGATTGACACTAATTTAATATGTCACGCTGTGAGGGACCATGAGTGGTACAATACAATATCCCGGCTGTGATGTGTCAAGGAGATACGCATCCACATGTTGAGCTGCTAAACATCAGCTGTATCTTCCTCTGGACGCATGATCTTTGAGGATTCTCTTCTGAGTAGGGAGTGTTTGCCTCAGGCTCTTCATGCCCAGCCTACAGCCTACAGTAGTGCTTAGAGAAGGTGAGGCTGGTGGTGTAGGTGACAAGAAGAAAATACTTTCCGCTGATGACTACAGCATTCCTGATATCTCTAATAGGTGCCCCCACTTTATTCCATCTCTTTTCCTCTCACATTTTCTTTCCAACCATCACATCAGCGCACACCCTTGCACGTTGTCTTGTACACCTGGGGGTCTCAGATTTCCCATTCACCCCATATGTGGCATTTTTATTTTTATCATCCGGCGTCCCCCGGTGAGCAGGTGAGTCCCTTGAAGCCCCGCACCCTCTGTAAAATCTTAGGCCTTGTTTTTGGTGCCCCCATGCCCCCGCGTGCTGGCTTGCAGCCACGGCTTCCTCCCTGTGTTAAATCCCGCCTCCCAGCCCCCCCCTCCCGTGATTGGCTGCCTGTATCAGGCACTTGTGTCCATGCTCACTGCACCCAGGGATCATGTCTTTTAACATCCGGCGTCCCCTGGTGAGCAGATGAGTCCCCTGAAGCCCCTCGCCCTCTGTAAAATCTTGGGCCTTGTTTTTTTGGGGCCCCCGCATGCAGGCTTGCAGCCACAACTTCCTCCCCATGCTAAATCCCGCCTCCCAGCCCTTCCCCGCCCGTGATTGGCTAGTTCCCTGGCCTTAATGGTTCCTCCTAGGGCAGCCCTCTGCCTTATCTTCCATAGCGTAAACTGCCATAGAATTGCACCTTGCATACCTAGAAAGATTTTGTGACCACCAGCCTAAATCCATTCTTGGCTGAACTGTAAATGTTGCATTCCACTACACACTAGCGTACTAACCAATGTTAACTATTGCCACATGTTGGGTGTCCTGACCCACGTTTAAGCTATCATGCCACAACATTTGGTGCTGTGGGCTTAGAAAATTCAAGATGGCGGAAAACCCACATGTGCGCCGAAATCCAGGAAAGCTGCGCAGTTTGTGCGCACACCAAAATGGTTGCCTCACTTGCCACCCACCAGTGCGAGAATGAAAGGCCGGGTTGCCATGAGGGAAATGGGTTGCCGAAGGAAAAACAGTAGCGCCGGTTAGCTTCAAAGCGCTTTAAAACCACCATTGGACTACCCGCACAGTAGTCTGAAACCATTGGGAATGGAAATGCTGATTGCCAAATGCAACTTAGAATTGTGGGGAATTCATTTGTTAAATCCCAAAAATGGGTGCAGTACCAGTACTCACCACTATCCAAAAGCCGGCGTTTTAAAACCACCCTGTGTTTCTCTGAAGGCAGGCTCAAAATGCCTATTTTCAAACATTGCAATATGTGCAAAATATTCACTGAACACCAGCAGACATTTGGCAGAATGGAGTTTTGTGTGCCTACAAAATCTGGGAAATGAAGAGCCCAGAACAATGCTTATAACAAAACTGCTATGCAGTCAGCAGTTTAAGTTGCACTGGATTTAAAGACACTAAAATCGAAAATGTTTAGATTAAATGAGTGACCTATGTTTGGTGTCACATGCCTTTGTAACTGTTGAAATGTCATAGTTTTGCACTTAGAATCAGCATTCTAGCTGCATGTGTAAAATTGCAAGTTAATTTAAAAAGCAACAAAAAAAACATGACAGTTAGCTGAAAGTCTGGCTTAAGGAACTTGATTTTGCTTGGCAACTACCCCCATCAGGAGTGAAACTTGAGTCACAGCTGTGTTCCCAGGCCTATCTGCCTTTTGCTGGCCACACTAAGAATATACCATCTATCTGATAATTGAATTACCTGTGCTCTGCAGGAGAGTGAACAATGCAACTCCCTTCACCCAGGCAGAGGGTTTATTGAGAGGATCATAAATGGCTTCCTCTTGAACAATGAGCCTTTCAGGACCCAAGCGAATCTTATATTGCAGGGGTCGTAAAAGTGGCTTACTCTTGGCAGAAACTGGGAGGGGGAGAAACTGGAGACAGAAGCTGGCTTGGCAGAACTGGATTAACCAGTATTTCCACCATGTGACCTGGGAAACCACACCCCTTTGGAGCCAGAACATAACTTTAAAAAGATGGATCATTCATAGAGCGGACATGTGAACATTTTATAAATGATACCATAATTCTTGTGATTTTTCTGCCCACAGTTTAAGAGGTTTTTAGAACCGGTGGCATGTTCAGGGGGGTGTCAGCGGAAAAGTGGATATTACTCTAAATGTATGCATGTTAAAAATCTGAAACTTCATCAGTTAATGTCCATACTCCCTGCGCACATGTATGTAAAGTTGGGTCAATGTCAGAAATTGAAAAATCAGTTAAAAAGTCAATTATGTGCCATTTCTGAATGCAAGCTCTCAGAAACAGCAGATTTGGACAGAGACATGGCTAAATTCAGCCACACCATGTATATGTAATTTCAAACAACTGTGTAACTGTGAAATATGGATTTTGATCATATATAGATTTGGGTGCACAGATGACAGGGGAGGTTTTTCAAGAGATCATAAATGGCTGACATCACTCTGACACAACTTAGTTCCCCAATCAGGGGAGGAATGAAAGCTGGACCAATGACAAGTGAGAGGGGCAAGTTTAGTTATGACCAACACACCCACCCACTTGCAGAACATATAAATGGACCACTGAAACTTAGGTAGAGACCTTCAATTCCATTTGCTGCAACGCACTCTGCCGGACCATACAACATCCAGAGATCCAGACTTCAAATTCATCAACCTCCAGAAAGCCAAACTAGAGACCAGACCAGAGAGAGAAAGCAGTGCTGTACCCAGAGAGAAAGCAGTGCTGTGCCCAGAGAGAGACCAGAGCCCAGTCTAAAACCCTGACCAGATCCGTGACGAGGCCCATTTAATTCAAGAATATAGTGTGAGTACCCAGCAGAACTGTGTAGAACCAATCTCTTAGTTTAAATTCATCTAATTCAATCTATTTAACCTAAGTAGAACTGCCTGATAGCTCCAAATCTGTCACCTGTCATTCTAGCTGCAAAATCTGTCACTTGTCATTTTGAGCTTTTAAAATTTGCAAAACCAAAAACGACCTTCACAAAATCGCTCATATCTCCGCGACCGTTTGCCTTAGAGACTTGTAGTAACTTTCCTTAGAAAGCTTAGAATCGTGGCTTTCCTGCGAACCTAGAACCGCATTCCTACCCCCTATACTTGTACCGCAATCGCGGAACACGCATTCGCGAATTTTACCGCGATTTGCAAATTTCTTCACGTGTAAAAACTGCTGCTGCTTGCCTTCCATTTGCCAGAAATTCGTTTAACCTGCTAACTATCCCTGCATCATTGCTAGTGTGAGCCTGGACTAATATTAACTAGATACCACTCACCCTGAACCTCTGAAAGGGAATTAAAAGCATTTCCAGCATATTTCTCATCCATTGCTAGCACATATAAAAGCATTTTGCCTGTGTTTTCAAACTTCTGTAGTCTAAGCTTGCTGGGGTGAACTGAATCACATTTGATTGCATTTCTGAGAACTGTGTGTTTCCTTCCATTTCCTTGCCTTGCATCAAGGGGGGGAGGGGATTGCCCGAGAAAAGTGATTACCTTGTTTTGTTGAAATCATATTGAGTAGTTTCTGTATTGCATTTTCATTCAAAATTACATCCATTTGAACTCTATAAAGCATTCTCTACCACATTATTCTTCTGTCCATATTTACCAGTGTGCTATCTTATCCATTTCATGTCAACTCATTAGTGATTATAAAGAAGTGTGCTAGTGCCAGATTCTCCGTTGTTAATCTTTATCATATCAGATTAAGTGTGATATTCAATTATTAATTTATTATAAGGTGTGATATATATATCTATTGTTTAAATTATCAAATAAACCTTTTAACTTGCAAAACAGAACTACTTCTTGGCTCAGTGGGGTCAGGGGGATTCCAAGAGAGGGGTGTTATATAGGGGTAGTCATCCAGAACGCATGAACTGGACATAAAGATATATCAATAAGGGTTTTCATTCAGTATTATAGACTAGGCGTTGACTTAGCTGTAGTGTTGAATTGAATCCTCTTACAAATTGGGGGCTCGAGCCGAGACGTTGGGTTAGATTTACCATTTGTGCAGCTTAATACAGTGTGCTAACTGACGGGATACATACATCCAGTCGGATCACCACGCTGCATTACGCTGTGAAGCATTCCTCAAAAGGGACACTCCAAGAAAAGTTCTGTTCTGCAAAAATAAAATACAAACTTCTGTAAGTCAGGACAGAGACCAATCTCTAGAATGACGACCTTAGTAGACATGAAAATAGCCAGAGAGCACCTCTTGCATAAGCTATTTGTGAGAGGTGAATGGACCGAACAGGGCCAGGATGTGTGGTTGCAGGCCATCACGCGACAGGTCACTGAAACAGGGTCAGACTTATGGAGAGATCAGGGTCCATTACATGTGGCCCTGAGTGAACTATATATGGCTCCTAAAGCCAAAGAGGAACACAATAAGATTGCCAGGACAGCAGCATACCTGTACCTATATATGGGAGACATGCAGGATAGATGTGCTGAAAGCCAAAATCTGGCAAATAGGCAACAGATGGCATTACAGAAGGCCCAATCTGATCTGGACTCTTCTGAGCAGAGGCTGCAGAGGAGCCAGGAGTCAGAAAATGATAGTAGGCAGTATATCATTAAAATAAAAGAGGACATGGATATACTGCAACAGGAAAAGACAGACCAGGATACCAGATTTCTGGCCTTGCAGAAGGAGCACCAAGACAGTTTGAACTCCCTACTGCAGAGCCAGAAAAAGCTGGAGCAACAGATCAATTTCAACAGGGCATGCACAGAGCAGGTAGCCACCCTGCAAATCCAACTAGACAGAGAGAAAGAGGAGAGCAATAAACTGATCCTGAAAGACCTGGATACCCAGGCAGAGTTTGATCAGGAGCGCCAGAAAGCTGGTGCCTTCCAAAGGCAAAGGGACGACCTGGCGGCACAAATGCAGGCTCTTAGTCAGGAAAGAGACGCCTTAGGCCAGGAAGTCTGCCATTTAAAAAGAAAAATGGAAGAAAATCACCTGGCCCACCAGGGACTGGGTGACCTCCAAAAAGAACACCAGAACTTGTTAGAGCACACCAGGAGGGTGGAAGATGCTCTAGCAAGAAAGGAGCAGGCCAATAGGGACACAGCTCAGGAGGTAAACCTCCTGCAGCAAAGACTGGCCCAGTTCTCCAGGACCAACCAGGAAGCACAGAGGGAAAATGAGGCCCTCTGTCAACACAATGATAGGCTCCGACAACAGGTAGCGATGCAGGAGAGACTGATAGAGTCTAGTAAGGCCTTGACTGAGGAACTGAAAGCACAAATGCAGGCTCTTGCATTGCAACAGGGAGCAGGGGCGGATAGAGATGAGGTCCGCTGGGAAAGAGAGACTCCTGACCATAACCGCAGGAGCCCTAACACCAGGGGCCTTCATCTCCCCCAGTCCCTGGACTCTACCACCCCCATGTCCCCTGGCGCACATGAGCACAGGACCACAGGGATGGCAGATTACTATCCAGCTAAGAGTATGGGGCTCATAGGCCAGTACCACTCAGGAATGGAGGGGTGGGCATCCGGGTATGGGCACCCAAGTACAGTACAGTTCAGTGGGGAACCCCAGGAGAGTAGGCCCATTAAGGGCATCCTGAAAACCTCTGCCCAGTTAGGTCAGTGGAGGGGGTACCCATCAAATCCTGGCAGCAAGGAGGAATCTGAAGACTCCTCTGAACTGCGCAGGACACAGGAGACCAGGTCCCCACATTCTGCCAGCCATTCCCAGGCTCGCAGAATCCGGGAAAACCTGGAAGAACAGACGGGAACCTCTGGGAGCAGTGCCTCTGAGTCCGAGGACGAATGGACAAGGGTTACCCGAACTAAAAAGGCCAATAAGGCAAAAAGGGCCTTGCTTAAGGACCCCTTAAAACAGATTAAGGCAATCAGGAGCGTCATCACGCCTTACCATAAGAACGCTAAGTATTCTGTTTGGGAGCACTTAGAGTTGTTTGAGCAAATGATGGAGACTTTCCATTTGAAGGACAGCCAAAGCTGTATTCAATATGTAAAGTGGACCTTCTCCCCGGAATACTCCAGTTTCTTTGCAGGGCTGGAGGACCAAAATCATTTAAGATGGTCCACCTATAAGGCGGCCATCCTGAAACATTTTTCTGTTCACAGAAATCCTCAAGAGGCTCGCAAGGCAGCCTACAATTTGCAATGTGGGGAGGATCAGGACCCACAAGAATTTGTGCAAGAACTGAAACGTGCTTTTGCGCAAACCACCAGAAGGGTACGCACAGATAGTAGAGAGTTCATTAATACGTTTTTTCATGCCTTGCCCAAATACATAATGACCCAGCTCGTGAGGGATTTTCACGAGAAAAGATCTTTAGACTGGGTCATTGAACAGGCTACCCGGATCTATGAGGTGCAGAAACCGGTAGATAGCAAAAGTAATGCCCAGAAAAACCCCAAAGCCAACAGCACCCCTGCTGCTGCCAAGGTGGCAGAGGTAAAGGTCACCCCCGTTTTGGATTTGGAGATGGGGGGGCCTAAAAACCTACCTGCACCTAATAATGCTAGGCCCAGGAGGTCCTCGGGTCAGTCACAGACAGGGAGCCAAGGAGGCAGCCCCACAAATGGGGTCCCTCGCTCTCCTGATTATGTAAGTCCCCGTTACAAGGGAAATCGACCCATCCTGGGTTATGTGTGGACTCCTCCAGCCCAAGGGGGGGGATCCAGCCAAGCACCTAACCCAGGGAACGTCCCTCCAAACTTCCCACAGGAGGGCAGAAATTTACCAAACCCTGGGCAGAACTTTTTCCCCAGATATCCACCCGACTTTCAGCCCCAAAACCATCCATCCTTCTTTCCCCAATTCCCTGAGCCCAGACCACTGAATCCGGGAGAGGGGAGGCCAAGGGTGGAGGGGTACCCAAATCTTCCCAATCAGGGGTACTACCAAAGAAGGGACAGCTACCCTTCCCGGGATCAGCCCAGGGGAGAAAACAGGGCCCCGTATCAGCCTGAGCGGGTTTCCCAGTTAGAGCGCCAGGTTCAAAACATGGCGCGGGATATGGGTCACATACTGAGGGCTCAGCAGAACCCTCAGATGGGCGTGCCAGCGCAGAACGCACCCAACTCTGGACCTGGTGCTCCAGAACAATGACGGGGGCAGCACCCCGATAACTCACCGGTTCCCAGGGAGGAGGCACAAGGGGAAGGGGGGTGTAAAGCCTTGGAGGAAGCTTCCTTCCTCACTTGTAAACAGCCCCTGGAAACCCAGGAACCGGAAACAAAATCTCTTGCCCCTGAAAGTCTGCCTCCTAAGGAGCAGAGGTGGGGTAGGAGAAACAAAAGACCCAAACAGACTCAGTTTGAGGAGGAGGTACAGATCTTCCAATTTGAGGGAGAGGGATCCTCAGAGGATCCTGGGAAAAGGATCTTCTCCTTCAGAGAGGGGGGAACTCCTCCCAAAGAAAAATGGGTCCCTAGGGAGGCGAATCCAGACTGGGGAGATGTGGAGACTGAGCTACCGCCGCCCACCATCTCATCCCAGAACCAACAGCAAGAAAATCCCCTGGTTCAAACCCTTCCTGGTGACTGCCTCCAAAAAGGGGGGGGCGGCCCAGAACCGGAACCAGGGGAACCCACAATGGCTCTGATCTCCAGTTGCCAAATTTTTCTTTCAGATTCCCAAGACTCTCCACAGAATTCTGCCCAAAATTCTTCTCTCGCGATGTCCAAAACCAGAAAATTAGCCCACCAGTTGTCCAAAAATGTACATTATCTGTGCCCCCTTGAGGAGAAGGAGGGAAGATATTATGCCCCAGTACAAGTACAGGGGCAGGGTACAATCTCAGCGCTGGTGGACACTGGATCTCAAGCTACCCTTCTGTCCAGAAGGGCCTTTGATGAACTGAATGCAGGAAGGGGAGAGAATTACCAAATTCCTCTCACCTCTCTTCCTGGACAACTCCAGAACTTTGACGGGAAGGAAATTCCTGTCGAGGGGACGGCAGATTTGGACATTAAAATTGGGCGACACAAGCTGAAACACCCGGTCATAGTTGTGACCCCAGAGGGCACCCCTTGTTTACTAGGGAATGACCTCCTGAGAAGGTTGTCACCCCTAATAGATTGCGTAAACAAGGTCCTCTGGACCCAGACTAGCCGACCAATAAAATTAAAACAGAGTGTCAACCATGTTAGTTTAAACGGCACCTGCCACATGGTTGAACAAAAATCTGACCAAGTAGAATTCCACTTCCAGAATAACCAAATTCCAGACGTGACAGTAATAGCAGTAGGACAACAGACTGGCGATGGGGGGTCCTCTCTATTTCTGAAAATCAACCTTCCTTCCAGTTTAAAGTGGTATTCCACGCTGGAAGGAAACACTCTGAAATTCTATACTAATCCACAATCAGGAACTCCCACTCCTATAGTCCAGAAAGATGTGAAATCAGCTCAAAGCCTGGCTGATATTCAGCAAATTGGAGAGCAGTTGTTCATCCCTGTTCAGTTAAATGATGGGAAGGACTCTGTTCTCGCTCGAGTGTGTGTGAACAACGGTAAGAGCTTCATTAGCGAAGCCATGTTTCGCCAACTCCCAAAAGATCCGGCCATTCCAACCTTCAAACTGATAGACAAATGGGAAATGGACCTGGAAGCACCTAATTCCAAACATCTCCTGCCAAGCAGGTGTATGCTCAAAATCTCCATTGGCAACAAGAGCATAGTCCATAATTGTTGGGTCGTGCGAGACGTCACTGCCGCCTTTTACTTAGGCAGTGACATTCTCAATCGCTTTGCCATTAGTTTGGACCTAATAAACTTCAAAGCTTGGTCCCGATTAGCGGATAATCCCATGGGCTTTGATGATCCAGAAAAAGCATTTAGGTCAGCTCAATTGCTACCTTATGCAGTTGAAATTCAGGTTAAAGAGGAAGTCACCATCCCAGAAAGGACCCGACAATTCTCCCTGGAAGTGAAAGTTAAAAGGGGACAAGAGTTGAAAAACCCTGATGCTTACATACATCTAAATGCTTCTCTCCAACAGCAAGGGTTGGGGGTAAACCCAACTCCATTAGTCAACATAGAACATGACACCATTCCAATAGAGGTGGATAACAGCGACTTAAAGAGTATTACTCTTGCCGCAGGCACCATTATTGGAATGGCGGTTGATGACCGACATTTCTCCATTGATCTTGGAAATTAACTGTTAGGACCAATCCCCAGGGACTGTTTTGACAGTGACAGTGATGACAACGCAACACCAGACAGGATCTTTACCCGGCATGGGGGGAACTTCCTGGTGTACACTTCCTGCCCTTATGGTAAGGAAGATGTGACTTGTGACTTCAGGAGGGATGAGGTGATTTTCCAGGTCCATGAGGGCTGCCTTTCCCACCTGAAGCCTCCAGTCCAAATCAGCACTCTGACCAGGGACTTCTCCACCCAGCTGGAGGAGGCCGCTGAAATAGCCAAACCAGAAGTCTTTCCAGGCTTCAGGCGGATGGTGGAAGAGAGAGTCAACCTAGCTGATGCCTGTGTGACTCTGGAACAAAAGCAAAAGTTGAAACAAGTTTTCTTGGATTTCCAAGATCTCTTTGCGGTAGACTCATATGACTGTGGTCGCACTGACATCCACACAACAACAATCCCCACGGACCCTGGCATGACTCCTGTGTTTGTGAAGCAATATCGCTTGCCTCTCGCCTCAATGGAGTCCCTTACCGAAATAATTAAGAACCTTGAGTCCCGGGGAATAATCCGTCCAGTCCACAGCACCTTCAATAATCCGGTGCTGGGAATATTGAAGCCAAACGGCCAGTGGAGACTCTGCGCCGACCTCAGGGAGCTCAACAAACGGGTCCATACTTCCCGATGGCCTCTGCCCTACATTGACCAAGGGCTGGCCCAGATCCAGGGGTCACAGGTATTCACTGCAATAGACCTGACCAATGGATACTGGACTGTGCCTGTCAGTAGGGAGGACCAATACAAGCTGGCTTTTACCTTTGGGGGCCAGCAATACACATGGACCCGGACTCCCTTCGGATACCTCAACTCCGGCAATGAATTCAACATTTTCCTACATAAGGCCATGCCCGACATGGGTGCGAGGGGTAACCTGGCTTATGTAGATGATGTCCTCATCAAAAGCTCAACTGTTGAGGAACACATAGCGGAGATCCGTTATGTTCTGACACAGTTGAGGGCCGCCGGAGCAAAACTTTCCTTTCAGAAAGCACAGTGGTGTAGAACCCGTGTTAATTTCTTGGGGCATGAGATTACTCCTCAGGGTCTCTGTCCCCAGGAAAAGAAAGTGGAAGCCCTCCAAAAATTGAAAGACCCCACAACTCTGCGGGAACTAAGGAGCCTCCTTGGACTGACTAATTACAGCAGAAAGTTCATTGAGGGCTACGCAGAGATCACCAGACCCCTGATTCATCTCCTGAAGGGGGGGGTCAAGTGGGAATGGGGTCCAGAACAAGCCGAGGCAGTAAAACAACTCAAAAGAAGCCTCTCACAAGCGCCTTGCCTAGCTTACCCTGTCAGAAACAAGGAGTTCTTCCTGGAGACGGGGTTCTCTAATACGTGCTTGACGGCAGTATTATATCAAAAGCATGACAAGGTCAATAAAGTAATCTCCTATGCAAGCAAAACTTTATCCTCTGTGGAGGAAAAATTCAACGATTGTGAGAAGGCACTCCTGGCAACGGTGTGGGCATTGAAGAATTACCGCCCGTTTATCCAGGGGGAACACATTATAGTGGAGACTCCACACCAGCCTCTGCAATATCTCCAAAGTGACAGAATCTGGGCCGGAAATGTGAGTAATTCCCGAATTACTTCCTGGATTCTGTCAATGCAAGGCTTTCCTGTGGAGGTCAGATATGGCCAAAACAAGAAGAGTCCCCTCACGCAAGGTCTGGCTGACTTGCATGATTGTGCCAGAGAAAACTGTCTCGAGGACGAAAGTCTAAAAATAAAGGACAACATGGAGGCATACCTTAATTCCCCCCACAAAGTCTTTGAAGAAGACAAGTGTGAGGGAATGCCCACTGTGTATGTGGATGGATGCTCTTACCATGTTGACAACAACGGGGAGAAAGAACTGGTGGCCGGCGTAGGGAATGCATGGGTGAATGAGTCCCCAGAACCCTCCGCTGGATACAAAATTGGTCCCCGAAGTAGTCAGGTGGCAGAACTGATGGCTGTGCATCAGGCAATCCTCACTGCTGTCCAGCATCAACTCCACAAACTGGTCATAATCACAGATTCGGATTATGTACGGAACGGGTTCGTGGAGAACCTGGTTAATTGGAAAACCAGAGGCATGTTATGTGCTAACAACAAACCCTTGAAACATGGGAAGTTGATCCAAAACATTGATGATCTGGTCACATCGAATGGGATGACCATTTACTGGAAAAAGATCAAGGGTCATTCCAAAGTAGAGGGACCAGACAAAACTGGAAATGACTTAGCTGATCAGCTGGCCAAGACCGGGGCCATCCAAGGGGATCTAATTGAGATTGAGTCCCTGTTGGGGGAAATCCAGGTCGCTGCCATCACTAGGTCCCAGACAAATGCTCACAACGACCTCTCAATTGCACAATGGAGTAAGGAGACCCCTGATGCTGATTTGATTACCGCTCAGAAGGGGGATCCAATTATTGGTAAATTTTACCAGCACCTTGAGGACCCTGAGAACTTTCCCCTGACGGATACCGATTACATTGGGAAAGAGGACCTAAGAGTGTTGATGAAATGTCCAAAAATGTTCCGGATCCAAGACGGTTTGTTGGTAAGGAAATCCAAAGCTGGCCACGATCAGTGGGTGGTTCCTACCTCATTCCGAAGCCTGATGTTAAGTCACACCCATGATGCGGCCACCGCCGGTCATAGGGGGTTTCACACAACATTGGAAATCTTAAGAGAGGTTGCATACTGGCCACACATGGGGCAGGACCTCGACCAATACTTGAAGGGGTGTCTTGTGTGTGCACAATTTCAGCCGTCATCCCTCACGCACCGCGCGCCTCTCCAAAAGAGGGGGATGACACTGCCATGGTCAGATTTACAAATCGACTTTGTAGGCCCTGTGATTCGCTCGGCTAGGGGGAATAAGTACATGTTGACTGTGACATGCTTGTTTACCAAGTGGGTGGAATGTCTCCCAGCCCCAAATTGCCAGGCAGAAACTGCAGCTGCCTTGATGATTAACCACATCTTTTCCCGTTTTGGTCTACCTCAAAGGATTGAGTCAGACAGAGGTAGCCACTTCACCAGTGAAGTAATGACAAAGATGTGGGAGATACTGGGGGTCAAGAGAAAGCTGCATATTGCTTATAGACCAGCTTCTTCTCGGGCAGTAGAGAGATATAACCAGACAATTGTGAGCATATTAAAGAAGTTTGTGGCAGATTCTGGGCCAAGTTGGGATATCCGATTACCTCTGGTCCTAATGGCTATCAGATCTACCCCTTCATCTGCAACCAAAATGTCACCATTTGAGTTGATGACTGGGCGCAAGATGGTGCTTCCTCAGCATTTGCTCTACAGGACCCAAGAGCAGACACTGATAAATGCCTCCACTACTCATGAGTATGTAGAGAATTTAAGGAAACACCTTCAACATGCTTTTGCTTATGCTCAGCGGAATCTAGAAAGATCGGCTGATAGCATGAAGACCCATTATGACCTGAAAACTTCCAGGAAGGAATATCAGGTGGGAGACCGGGTCTATCTATACAACTTCCAAAGGAACCAGGCCAAGCAGCGCAAATTTTTGCCTACATGGAAGGGACCCTTTGAGATCATCGACAAGATCTCCCCTGTGGCCTACAAA
The DNA here is from genome assembly GCF_040938575.1 of Ambystoma mexicanum. Classification (NCBI taxonomy): domain Eukaryota; kingdom Metazoa; phylum Chordata; class Amphibia; order Caudata; family Ambystomatidae; genus Ambystoma; species Ambystoma mexicanum. The sequence continues at coordinate 1,420,824,458 of NC_090931.1, read as the reverse complement.
ATCCACATCCCCAAAGGTCCTTTGGCAGCGGGGGAAGACAAGTGGGTCCACATAAACCAGTTGAAATGTTGCCATCCCAGGCACACTCTGCAACAACTGGAGGAATCCTCTGGAATCCTAGCGGGTACTGTCTCAGACTAATTCAGTTCCAATCATAAAACATACCACATCTAGTCTCTAAAATATTGTGATTTGCATGAAACTGTCTCTTAGTTATACTGTTTTTTTTTCTCTTTTCAAAATAAGAATGTAATGTTTCGTTATGATAAAATGCATATGCTGCCCCACTATCTCAACAGTGGTGGAAAAACGTTTATGAGTAGGTATTGCCGCTCTTCCTTTGTCGTCCTAGGAGAAAGAAAACCTGAAGACGGGCCAAGGAGGACGATCCGGAGACCGGGAACGAAGATCCAATGGGCCCAGTGGACCGCCCAATATTCACATCAGGACCGGCGAGGAGAACCCATCGATCAGTACCGGATGGAGAAGAAGATGCTGAACTGTGCCATCTACAGAAGAGGAAGAAGATTATGCGGGCAGACCGGTGCGTGGGTCAAAACCCTTGGGCACGCGACTCCCCATCGACTCAAATTCAAAGTGCAGTCACGTGGGGGGGGCTTGTTGGGTGTCCTGACCCACGTTTAAGCTATCATGCCACAACATTTGGTGCTGTGGGCTTAGAAAATTCAAGATGGCGGAAAACCCACATGTGCGCCGAAATCCAGGAAAGCTGCGCAGTTTGTGCGCACACTAAAATGGTTGCCTCACTTGCCACCCACCAGTGCGAGAATGAAAGGCCGGGTTGCCATGAGAGAAATGGGTTGCCGAAGGAAAAACAGTAGCGCCGGTTAGCTTCAAAGCGCTTTAAAACCACCATTGGACTACCCGCACAGTAGTCTGAAACCATTGGGAATGGAAATGCTGATTGCCAAATGCAACTTAGAATTGTGGGGAATTCATTTGTTAAATCCCAAAAATGGGTGCAGTACCAGTACTCACCACTATCCAAAAGCCGGCGTTTTAAAACCACCCTGTGTTTCTCTGAAGGCAGGCTCAAAATGCCTATTTTCAAACATTGCAATATGTGCAAAATATTCACTGAACACCAGCAGACATTTGGCAGAATGGAGTTTTGTGTGCCTACAAAATCTGGGAAATGAAGAGCCCAGAACAATGCTTATAACAAAACTGCTATGCAGTCAGCAGTTTAAGTTGCACTGGATTTAAAGACACTAAAATCGAAAATGTTTAGATTAAATGAGTGACCTATGTTTGGTGTCACATGCCTTTGTTACTGTTGAAATGTCATAGTTTTGCACTTAGAATCAGCATTCTAGCTGCATGTGTAAAATTGCAAGTTAATTTAAAAAGCAACAAAAAAACATGACAGTTAGCTGAAAGTCTGGCTTAAGGAACTTGATTTTGCCTGGCAACTACCCCCATCAGGAGTGAAACTTGAGTCACAGCTGTGTTCCCAGGCCTATCTGCCTTTTGCTGGCCACACTAAGAATATACCATCTATCTGATAATTGAATTACCTGTGCTCTGCAGGAGAGTGAACAATGCAACTCCCTTCACCCAGGCAGAGGGTTTATTGAGAGGATCATAAATGGCTTCCTCTTGAACAATGAGCCTTTCAGGACCCAAGCGAATCTTATATTGCAGGGGTCATAAAAGTGGCTTACTCTTGGCAGAAACTGGGAGGGGGAGAAACTGGAGACAGAAGCTGGCTTGGCAGAACTGGATTAACCAGTATTTCCACCATGTGACCTGGGAAACCACACCCCTTTGGAGCCAGAACATAACTTTAAAAAGATGGATCATTCATAGAGCGGACATGTGAAAATTTTATAAATGATACCATAATTCTTGTGATTTTTCTGCCCACAGTTTAAGAGGTTTTTAGAACCGGTGGCATGTTCAGGGGGGTGTCAGCGGAAAAGTGGATATTACTCTAAATGTATGCATGTTAAAAATCTGAAACTTCATCAGTTAATGTCCATACTCCCTGCGCACATGTATGTAAAGTTGGGTCAATGTCAGAAGTTGAAAAATCAATTAAAAAGTCAATTATGTGCCATTTCTGAATGCAAGCTCTCAGAAACAGCAGATTTGGACAGAGACATGGCTAAACTCAGCCACACCATGTATATGTAATTTCAAACAACTGTGTAACTGTGAAATATGGATTTTGATCATATATAGATCTGGGTGCACAGATGACAGGGGAGGTTTTTCAAGAGATCATAAATGGCTGACATCACTCTGACACAACTTAGTTCCCCAATCAGGGGAGGAATGAAAGCTGGACCAATGACAAGTGAGAGGGGCCAGTTTAGTTATGACCAACACACCCACCCACTTGCAGAACATATAAATGGACCACTGAAACTTAGGTAGAGACCTTCAATTCCATTTGCTGCAACGCACTCTGCCGGACCATACAACATCCAGAGATCCAGACTTCAAATTCATCAACCTCCAGAAAGCCAAACTAGAGACCAGACCAGAGAGAGAAAGCAGTGCTGTACCCAGAGAGAAAGCAGTGCTGTGCCCAGAGAGAGACCAGAGCCCAGTCTAAAACCCTGACCAGATCCGTGACGAGGCCCATTTAATTCAAGAATATAGTGTGAGTACCCAGCAGAACTGTGTAGAACCAATCTCTTAGTTTAAATTCATCTAATTCAATCTATTTAACCTAAGTAGAACTGCCTGATAGCTCCAAATCTGTCACCTGTCGTTCTAGCTGCAAAATCTGTCACTTGTCATTTTGAGCTTTTAAAATTTGCAAAACCAAAAACGACCTTCACAAAATCGCTCATATCTCCGCGACCGTTTGCCTTAGAGACTTGTAGTAACTTTCCTTAGAAAGCTTAGAATCGTGGCTTTCCTGCGAACCTAGAACCGCATTCCTACCCCCTATACTTATACCGCAATCGCGGAACACGCATTCGCGAATTTTACCGCGATTTGCAAATTTCTTCACGTGTAAAAACTGCTGCTGCTTGCCTTCCATTTGCCAGAAATTCGTTTAACCTGCTAACTATCCCTGCATCATTGCTAGTGTGAGCCTGGACTAATATTAACTAGATACCACTCACCCTGAACCTCTGAAAGGGAATTAAAAGCATTTCCAGCATATTTCTCATCCATTGCTAGCACATATAAAAGCATTTTGCCTGTGTTTTCAAACTTCTGTAGTCTAAGCTTGCTGGGGTGAACTGAATCACATTTGATTGCATTTCTGAGAACTGTGTGTTTCCTTCCATTTCCTTGCCTTGCATCAAGGGGGGGAGGGGATTGCCCGAGAAAAGTGATTACCTTGTTTTGTTGAAATCATATTGAGTAGTTTCTGTATTGCATTTTCATTCAAAATTACATCCATTTGAACTCTATAAAGCATTCTCTACCACATTATTCTTCTGTCCATATTTACCAGTGTGCTATCTTATCCATTTCATGTCAACTCATTAGTGATTATAAAGAAGTGTGCTAGTGCCAGATTCTCCGTTGTTAATCTTTATCATATCAGATTAAGTGTGATATTCAATTATTAATTTATTATAAGGTGTGATATATATATCTATTGTTTAAATTATCAAATAAACCTTTTAACTTGCAAAACAGAACTACTTCTTGGCTCAGTGGGGCCAGGGGGATTCCAAGAGAGGGGTGTTATATAGGGGTAGTCATCCAGAACGCATGAACTGGACATAAAGATATATCAATAAGGGTTTTCATTCAGTATTATAGACTAGGCGTTGACTTAGCTGTAGTGTTGAATTGAATCCTCTTACAAATACATATACAAAACGGTCAAGATTACCCTGCGTCACCTTTTTAGACAGGTGTAACAATGTTAGCATGTGCCACACTTAGATGGATTTCTTAACTTTTGCCGGTGTTGCATCCAGATAGAAAGGTGAATGTTAGCATGTGTCACACTTATATGGAATTCTTAGCTCTGGCTGGTGTCGCAGCTGGATGGAATTGTGAATGTTAGTATGTGCCACACTTAGATGGAATTCTTAACTTTAGCTGGCGTCGGAGCTAGATAGAAATGTGAATGTTAGCATGTGCCACACGTAGATGGAATTATTAACTTTAGCTGACGTTGCATCTAGATAGGATTGTGAACGTTAGCATGTGCCACACTTAGATGGAATTCTTAACTTTAGCTGGCGTCGCAGCTAGATAGAAATGTGAATGTTAGCATGTGCCACACGTAGATGGAATTCTTAACTTTAGCTGACGTTGCATCTAGATAGGATTGTGAATGTTGGCTTGTACCACACACAGATGGAATTTTTAGGTCTATCTTCCGTCGTATCGGGACAGAATTGTGGGTTGTGGCATGTGCCACACTTGGATGGAATTCTTAACTCTAGCTTCCGCCGCATCTAGACAGAATTGTGAATGTTGGCATGTGCCACACTTGGATGGAATTCTTAACTTTGGCTGGCGTCGCATCTGGATAGAAATGTGAATGTTAGCATGAGCCACACTTAAATGAAACTTTGAATGGTGACAAGTGCCACACTTGAATAGAATGGTGATCACTGGCTTGCCTCGCATCTGGACAGAACATTGAAGATTAGCAAGTACCACACTGAGATGGAATAGCGAATGATAGCAAGCATCACACCTAGACACAATTGCAAGGACAGCAATACCAACTAACCAATACACTAACAATGTCATCCCTCTGCATACACCTCTCAAACTCTAACCAAACACAACCACAAACCTTAAGCACAGCAATCCCCACAAACTTCACCACACTGCAACAACAAAACAAACCACACATAGACTTGCACAACAGCACACGACGACTACCGACCGTAAAACACCCCAAGCACAGCCAACGGACCCACCGGTCTGAGGCTGCCAACAGCACATCACTGCAATCTTGCACTTTTCCAGCTTATTCCCACTAACTCACCCCCCCTTCTCCCCTTTTCAGAGCCACCAGAGCGCCAGGGGACCACTCCGGTGGTGATAGTGCGCGGTACAAATATCCTTTAAAATTAACATTAACATAAAAGCAGCCACTTTTATCTTGAAACACAAGTTGAGAAATCGCTCTTGGATGTATCTTGTGATATATCTTTCATTAAATTTGTGTGCAACATCATTTCCGGCCAGAACCTCAAATCACCCAACTTAAAGAATTGAATCAAGTCAAACTTACAATAAACGACCTAAATTGTTTGTCTGAATTTCAGTCACTTGGCTTATGTGGCTGGCACTACTGTTCACTCTCACTCAGCTCTCAGAGAGAAAGATGTTTGTTTCATTGATTAGGACATTTAGGGAAGGGTTAATAAACTGTAGTGGAGGAGATGTGTAGGAAGAAGACTATTATTATCATTATTATTGGTTATTTATAACAGACTTAATACCCAGAGGCTTTTAAGCGCAGACCAGGGGATTCAACCTGTGTTGCGCCGCATCATCTTGCTTCCAAAGCGAGCGTGTTGCCCTTGAGCTATCCTCCTGAGACTATGGAGTGGGGGTGAATGACTGCGACTCCATCAGAGTCAGATTTATGTTTGGCTTTGTACATTGAGCATGGTGTGATGCTTTTAGTGATTTGAAGTGGGCAAGCAACGCATGAGCATGGTGTGATGCTTTTAGTGATTTGAAGTGGGCAAGCAACGCAAGTGTCATTCAGGGAGACTTTGGAGAGTGGGAATCCCTGAGTGGGAGAGCAACTTGGGTGACTGCAAGAATTCCCTGAGGTCTGCTTCTGGGAGAGCCATGCACATCTGGATTGTTTGGTTGAAAGTATTATAGATTCAGGAGGTGGGTGACATACCCATCGGTGAGTGAACAACACATTTGGACCAAAATGTTAGGACCCAAACGAGCGAGAGGCAAGGAGGCTGTGCTCCGCGTGGTCCTATCACTTCTGCAGCAGCACTTGCCTTTTGCGATGGTGATACCAGAATTGCACGTGGGGAGTTGAATGTTTTATCCAACTCATATTCCACACAATCCTAGCACAAGTTGCAGTGGATTTGTGCATGCACCAGTATGCACAGGTATTGCACAATAATAATGAACATCCTCTGAGACTGACAGATGTGGTTGCACTTGCAGTTGGATTCCCTATTTCAGGGACAGAAGGTGTGTGTGTGTGTGCAAATCTTGTAGACTGAAGATCTGGGAAGACCACCACACAGTGTAGTTGAACGGGGGGCGGGGGGATAGCAAATCACATGTCTCCTGCTCCGCTCACTCCTGCACCTGTTAACACAGGCAGTATTGATGACGACGACATAGATGATGTTCAAGACAAAGCTTGTGATCAGAGTCCGGTATCACTGTTTTCCAGCAGCAATGCATATTTTCAACCTCGTCTTCTTCAGTGCACAAAGCCTAAAGGTGCTCAGGATGAAAAAGGCACCAGAGATGCAGAAGCCGTACTCAAACAAGAATCAGTAGGCGCTCTCCCCCCAACCTGTTTACTGTCTCTTTGAAAAACAGCCTTCCTGTCACAGATCAGAAAGCACATCACATCATTAACTGGCATCAGGAACAACACCGGTGCCACCACTGGCCACACAGTTGCTCCCAAATGAGCCCGGCCTGTGTATTGTTACTAGCCCACACAAAAGTCAAAAGTGTGGCAGTACTTCACAAAGAAGAAACCACAACAGAAGCTGGCTGCACTCACTGCCGGATAATATTGTGACAGGGAAAGAAGGGATGATCTCAGGGACCACTTATATGCGGTTTCTTACGCGGCAGCACCACGTGCAGACAAGGAAGGAGCACATCCGTCCTTATACCGTCAGACTTGCAGCATAGCTCCATCTGTCCTCACAATCACCGCTGAAAATACTGTAACTGTGTTAATGTTTAGGAGTGAGACACCAAGCTCTGCCCACTGTACCCCAGTGGAAAATACCAGTGATCCCCCATTGTGTCAGGCCAGTTGTTTTTGAAGCTGTGAGCATTGCTGGCAATAATACAAGCCACATTACTGCTCATTTCTAACCTTGAAGGTATGTTGGCAATGGAACTCTTGCTCTGCTGTTTTGTGGAAATCCCTGAATTCTGATGATGTGTGGGAAAAGAGGACCACCACTGAGAAAATCCCAGATGATATTTTCTCACTCCAAATGCAGTACTGGAATTGTAGATTGAGGATATGGCTACAGTGGGGCTGATATTACAGCAGTCCATGGGGCAAGCAGACCACTTCATCATGGACTTGTGGACCTGTGGTTGGGTCATTGAGCAGGTGGATATCACAGCACACTGGGTGCCCTTTCCTTTCTCTACCAGCCAAGAGGATCCCAAAGTAATTCACGGGGGCAGCAGTTGTGCACGCAGATGTTTCAGAGAAGAAGCCACGGGCAAATTGACATCTAGAAGGTGGAGGAAGGGATTGCACAGTAGATACGGCCTCATCGCTGGAATTTGGGATTTGTTGCAATACATAATGGATTAAATGTCTGTGCTGCCTTATGAATTGGCAAGCTAATGTAGGCACCCAGCATTTGTACTTGTATTTGGGTTTTATATAGCATGCATCGAGCCTGGAAGCAATGGAGCAATGCACATGTTAGGGGTAAGCTATGTGGTAAGGACGGTGGTGACAATATGTGACAAAGGATGTTCTGGCAATGGCGGTAGGATGTGATGTGAAAACCCAATGAGCCTATGTAGACCGCAGGTATTGATTGAAGAGTAAGGTATTGAGTTCCTTCCTGAACTGCAAGGGCATTGGTGTGGTCTGGATTGTGTGGCGAGTTCCTTACAAATATTTCAAAAAAGGTAGCAGGCGCTCCTCTCCAGAAAGAACATAGTATGATAACCTGTTCTGAGATGAGAGTTTGCAGCACACACTTTTTGCTCACTGTACCTTTCACAGATGGGAAATAACCATTTGCATATTAGTCTTTGTCCCGCCCACATGGGCAGTCCTGCACCGAAATGCTATGGCAATTCCTCTCTGAACAAGAGTACCAACAGCAACCCCATACACGTGTTTCAGCCTTGGTGGGCCTCATCAGCTCCCCAGCACTCTAGGGTCTGTATCTGCAACCTTGCAGTCCCTTCTCTGTGCACTTAGGAGACACCCGCTGACTGCACTTGCAAGTGAACTGCACTTCCCCCTTTCCTACCCCCCTGGCACTTCTACCCTTCCATCTTCCCTGCACTTGTGCAATCTGAATGACACAAGGCTTAGTAAGATTGTTATTTTGTCCTCCCTTTGTTTCCCCCTCCTGGTATTGTCGTGCCGAGAAACACGTGTACAGGAGCGTTATAAATGCCACATCATATCATCATATCATATCTCATGAATATTAATGAGGGGTATCCTGAAAACCCATCATGGATCTGGCCCTCGAGACCTGGAGTTAGACAACCCTGGAACACCATCTGCATGTCCTGGGATGCCTTAAAGAGTGAGGGAGTATAAATGAACCAATTGTGCAAGTAGGGAACATCATTAATACCCTTCCTGTGCATTCTCCTACCACTGGGCACAGGACCTTTGTAACCACCTTGGAAGAGGATGACATGCCTAAAGGTGCTTCAGTGGCAGGACCTACCTAAAGTCCCCAAACATCTTCTGAACCAAGAAAAGGATTGTTTACAGCCCTTGACCCTGTTTTTGGGGTGGCACTGGAATTATTGATGCTTTCTTGAGATGTTCTGGAATTCCTTCCAGAATTGTATGGTGCTTGCAAGGGTCCCGGAGGAGCTGGTGTTGGGATTTGACCCGAGGGAGGGGGAAGAGAAGAGATATCCCTGGCTAAACTCCAGTATATCCAAAATATGGCTGCCAGGCTGACTTTCCATCTCAATCGTCAGGAGCATATCTCATCCACACTGCTCGCCTTGCACTGGCTCCATGGAATGTAACGCTCTGTGCCTTGCACACATGGTCTATTTCAAAGTAGAATCCATTCTGATTGGAAATTGTTTCTCAAAGCGCATTCCCAGGAGACATCATAGGTCGGCTTCAACCCACTTCTTAACTATATCCGCATTTAAATGGCATACGTGTGGGTTAGTGGGGGGCACACTTTCGTTATTCAGGTGTCAAACCTTTGGCACTCTCTACCTTTTTCACAGCATGCTCTACTCACAGAGTTGCCCAACTCCAGGCCTTGAGGGCCGGATCCATGTAGCATTTTCAGGATACCCCATATTGATATTAACACGATAAATGTGCATACAATTGTTCTAAATGTATGCAAATGTTGTCTCATGAATATTAAGGAGGGATATCCTGAAAACTGTCCAGTTTCTGGCCCTTGATGCCTGGAGTTGGACTACTTTGCTCTACAGGATTACCAGATCTTTAGACCCAACCTCAACGCTTGGTTGATCAGTAGGCAAATGGACTGAACATGCTGGCCCATCCCAAGGTTTCTCTTAGCACCTTGATGCCTCCCTGCTTACCTATGGTGTCGCCCTCCACGGCTATCCCTACTGCCCATGTATCCATGATTGTGTCTTGTGAGGTGCTCAGAAATACGTGCAGCCCCCCTCCAACACAGGGAAAGCATCGGTCAAATCCCCATATTCAGGTCTTGTGAGGGGGTTGGGGTGTCGAAGTGGAAGTCTGAGGTGACTGGGACCTGCCTCCCATAGGGACCCACACAGCCAGCACCCCCACCTAGAAAGGGCCTCCTACCTTGACCAGTGTACGAGGGTATAGCTTTCCTTAGAAATGTTCTGCGCTGAGCAGGCCGCCGAGGGCTGATGCTGTTGTGGTCCTTGGCTGGCTTAAACACGAGTTCTTCTATTTGCTGTCCGAACAACTTGGGGTCCAAGAATGGAAGATGCTTCAGGTGACCCTTGTGGTCTGCACTTATTATCCTGGGATGAATTCACAATGGTTGGCGGTGGACCGGATGCGACCCTGATGCTGCGCCAAAGTGTACAACCCATCACGTCACCTCGGACTATACCTGAAGCTCCATACTGGACAAAATACCCACCGCATCTCCCTGAATCTCTGTAGATTGTCAAGGAGGTCACAGAAGGCTTTAACCAATCTCTGGGCGTCATAGGCTGCATATGCCCCTGTTCTTATTGAAAACATATGATGCTACAAAGGGGCCCGTCAGAGCTGCTTCAGTCTTCGTACCTGTGGGGGCTCGGGAGGATAGCTAAGGGGCAAGACCACACGGAGCACCACAGGTTCGATCCCCAGGTCTGTGCTTAGAAACCTCTGGGTATTAAGCATGTTATAAATAACCTATCATATCAATATCTGCAGGCGTTGCCTCTCCAGATTGGAGCAAAGTCTGAGTTGATGGATTACAGGCCAAAGAGTCCACCTTTGGCACCAGTAACACTACCCCTGACTGTGTGGGTTGCAGGGAAGGAATTGGGTAGGAACAAGGCCGAATTGCGTTCCTACTAAAAGTAACTTGTGGGGGTGCTGTTCCTTGTACACCAGACTATTGGACACCTAGCTACGTCCCTCGGTCCCGCCCACTCAAATAACAATCTACAGCCAACATGCGTCCGAAGATGGGGTGGAGGGTGGGAGTGTGTTCCCCGAGTAAAATGTGTCCATTTCCAACACTGGTGGATGCACGGATTGGGAAAGGAAAAGGGGTTAAAAAATATTTTGAAGTGAGAGGAAAAAACGTTTTTTTTTAGAACATTTAATGTTTTGCCTGAAGTAACTTTCACATCAGATCACCATTGTTTCAGTGATTGGGTCTTTTCTGAGGATCCACTGCAACTTGTAGAAGGTGTAAGTTACACCCAGAAGTAACTTACATCTTGAGTAACTTTGGCAACAAGATTTTTTTTTAATGTTTCAGCCAATTTGGGTATAGGGAGGTTAGTGGATGGCTAAATTAATTATATGATAGGGTAATTATAACTTGCATAATACCCAGAGGTCTCTAAGCGCGGACCCGGGATGGAACCTGTGTTGCTTCATGTTGTCTTGCTTCCAAGGTGAGCATGTTGCCCTTGAGCTATCCTCCCGAGACAAACGGACACGCACTTAAATTTTCTTGTGCACACACACACACTTCTTTTAATATTGTTCGCAATTTCTGGATCGCCATTTCTCTTTGAAGATGTTAAGTACCCCAGGATAGCATACTGACTGAGTGCAATGGCCGACCGATCCTAGTCCGGTCCTACATTTCTCAGCAACACTGTCTGCGGCCGCCCTTCACTCCTGGACCCTCTAGTTAAGCCTTGGGGTGGGGGTGTTTGTTGGGCCTTGCTGGAGCTTTTCTCATGCCCCCTTCTTTTGTGGCTGACGGGGAGACACCCGGCTTTCATGTGTACAAACGATTGCTTTTCTATAAAGGGTGCCCTCTGTCTCCCCTCCACCCGGGACCCCCCCTCGGGTCTAAAGGATTTCTGTCAGCCCATTCAGGAGGGCACTTTGTGTGCTGCTTAAGTGCTGTAAAATGCACTCAGTCAATGAGCCGCTACAGAGGAGGGGGCTCGCCCTGAACTGTCCCCATTCACCCCCTTCTTGTCCCCCTGGCCCCCATTCTCTGCACACACATGTAGTCTGTCAGCATTGAGACTCTGAGCTCGGACTTGGCAATGTGTGTGGGGGGAGCGCGCAGAGGGGAAAGTGTGGGGTCTGACGTGGAGGCGGGGGGAGGGGGGAGGGGGGAGTGCTGACCAATGCAAATTGTCATCATATGGCCATCATTATCCCAGTTCAGGGAGAGATGTCAAGTGCCAAGAGCCCACAGGAGTGAGATTTTTACAGTTTGTATAACCCCCCCCCCCTCCCCACTCAATTAAAGGCACCTGACACTGGCCTGCGATTGTAACACGACTGCGCTGGCTGCCAGTAGCATCAAGGATGAAATGCATGGCTGCAATCCTTGTGCAAACATATTCTGGGGGCGGAGGGGGGTAGCTCTTTCAAGGCAGAACATGTTGCACAAATAACAAAACCAATTCACCCACTGACCACATACTGGCACTGCACGCAAGTGCAAGACCCGAACCCCTATTGGAAAACGCCATCCATTGGGAAACTCAAGAAACTTCAGATCTCAACATGCCAAACACATGTGCACGCATGTGCACCGGAACCTACATGGCTCCGATTACCAATCAGTTTCTTGCAATCCGTCCAGTGCCTTAAGTGGCACTGGAAAATGATGGGGCTCATCAAGGGGGCGTGGCCTAACAGCGAGGGATCGCCTGGCAGGGCACGGCCCTACTAGCCCCGGCTCACTTAATGCCCTGGGGAAGCCACAAGGCTTGACTTCCTATGAATAATTGTCCCATCAATGCCACGAAGTTAGGGAAATGGTGAAGTTTGCATTTTACAAGTACAGTATGGCGTAACATATAATATAACATAAGAGTCAGAATGAAGCAAGCTAGGATCCCATATTTTAGCTGATGTGCACACGTGTGAAGACCATTCTACGCCCAGGATTTGTACATTTGAAGACTGTGGCAAGCTGTTATACCAGCTCACATTCATGTGTCTGATAACACGGGTAGTATTGGCCTTGCAACACAGGTTCAAATCCCGGTCCGCGCTTAGAAACCTCTTCGGTATTAAACACATTATAAACAATAAAATATAATAATTAATAATAAGATCCTTCCAATTGCTCCTACTGTGTTTGTTCACCAGTCAAGGGATCCTTTGCCACTTTCTGCCAGTGCCAGCACAAGTTTACCAATACATGCACAGACCTAAAACTCGGTACATGAATTGCTGTTGGTTAAAATTGCCGGAGTTCGTGAAGATTTCATCGCATATGGCACCGGACCCCTTCTCGGATCTGCTCAATGTTGGGCGAGGAGTTGGCCAGACAAGAAGGACCTCAGAGTAAATGAGGGTGGGACATGGGTGGGGCTGATTCCACCAAACAAGGGGGATTCACAGCAGGAATCAGTGACACAAGCGGGGCTGGAAGCGAGAAATCAGGCGCACAATGAGGAATTTCAATTGGAAAGCAGACTCCCAAGAGGTGGAGTGGGCGGTGGACCAGGTGGACCGCAGGGAGGGAACCGTAGTAGCGGAAACACAAGGTGAGCAGATCAAAGTGGGATTGGGCACAACCTAAAGGGCTGTCACTCCAGTGATCCATCCTTGAGCAAGGCTACCAGAGGTTTCCAGGTCACTTGGGAAACCAATTCCTGGGTCCTGTGATTTCTTGTCTCAATCAGTTGCATTCTGTGAGTTGTAGTCTTCGGTCATTTCAATTGAATAAAACAAGCTATCTTAAAAGCAAAGCCCCGCAATGGAACATAGGTGCAACTCGTATCCTTCTCCGAAATAATTCTCCCGGTTTCGGAGGAAAATGGGATCATTGGGAAAGAGAGGCAGTGGGGTGGAACGTAATCCCTCGGGTGTGGTGTCACATGCCAGTGGATCTTTTAGTGATCGCTGGTGATAATAAATTAGACACTGAAAAGGAATCCAGGGGCACTTATCCGCAGCACAGACCACTTAGACAAGTGCCCAGGAAAGGATCTAAAGGGCAGAGAGAGTTTCCCCGTCAGTAGGAGAGTAGGGGGCAAGTTTAAGTCTACACTCTACACAGAAGCACCCAATGAAGAGACGTGAAGTAGAAAAATGCTCCCAGCATCATCTGAGGTGCATCCTTCTAAGAGGTTTAGCCTCTAGCTCTAGGGGCTGCCTGGAATTGAGACCCTACTGGTGATGGCGCTACCATCGTATGGATATGAAGCTCCGCCATAGACACTTGAGACCAGACTAACCAGGACCCGTGCTGTCCTTGGGGCCCAGGTTGCATCAGATAGCACCCATTCCTCGATTTAAGAGGTTTAGGCTCTAGGGGCTGCCTGGAATTGGGATCCTACCGGTGACGGTGCTACCATCGTATGGATACGAAGAAACACCTGTACTGATAGTAACTTGGGACCTGATTAGCCATGACTTGGGCTGCCCCTTGTACAGGGCACACTGGCTGCACCTGGCACTGCATGGGCCTTTTCGCTCCATTACCTTAAGGTTCTGGCACTCAGTTCACCCACAGCTATTGTGAGTAGTGCAGACCGTTTTAGTTAGGGGGGTGTCATTTACAGTTGTGTACCAGTATCTGCATCTATGCACTTTTGCTTATACTGTAATTTTATTTTAGGTATTTCCCCCCCGTGATTTGGCCCCATCTGTTCCCTCACTGTAACTCACTCTTAAGTGTTCCCTGACCGCAAATTGCTACCAGCTGTTCCTCACTGTAACTCCCTCCTAGCCTAGCCCCCCCACAGTAACTTGTTCCTAGCTGTTCCCCACTGCAACTCACTCCTAGCCTAGATTTCCCCCGATGTAACTTGGTTCTAGCTGTTCCCCACTGTAACTCACTCATCTTTGTTCCCCCACTGTGATGTGGCCCTATCTGCTCCCTCACTGTAACTTGTTTCTAGCTGTTCTCTTCTGAAACTCACTCTTAGTTGTTCCCTACTGTAACTTGGTCCTAGCTGCTCCACAGTGTAACTCACTTATAGCCTAGTTTTCACCTACTTGAACTGGCTCCTAGCTGTTCCCCACTGTAACTTATTCCTAGCCTACTTTCTCCCCACTGTAACTTGCTTCTAGCTGTTCTTCACTGTAACACACTCGTGGGTGTTCCCCGAGTTTAACTTGTTGCTAGCTGCTCCCACTGTAACTCACTGCTAGCCTAGTTTTCTGTACTGTAACATGTTCCTAGCTGTACCCCACTGTAACTCATTCCTAGTCTAGTTTTCCCCGTCTTTAACTTGCTCTTAGATATTCCCCACTGTAACTCACTCCTAGTCTAGTTTCCTCCCATTGTAATTTGCTCCTAGCTCTCCCCAATGTAATTCACTCCTATCCAAGTTTGACCACACTGTAACATGCTTCTAGTTGTTCCCAACTGTAATTCGCTCCACTCCTATCCAAGTCCCCCCCACTGTAACCTGATTGTAGCTGTTCCCCACTGTAACTCACTCCTAGCCTAGTTGTACCCCACTGTAACTTGCTCCTAGATGTTCCCCACTGTAACTCACTCCTATCCAGGTTTGCCCCCATGTAACTTGCTCTAGCTGTTCCCCACTGTGACACATTCTTCAGTGTTCCCCACTGTGATTTTGCCCTATCTGCTCTCCCACTTTAACTTGAGTCTAACTGAACTCCTCTGTAACTCACTCTTACGTGTTCCAGCACTGTAACTTGCTCCTAGCTGTTACCCAGTTTAACTCACTCCTAGCCCAGTTTGACCCCAACTGTACGTTGCTTCTAGTTATTCACCACTGTAACTCACCCCAAGCCATGTTTTAGCCCACTGTACCTTGCTTCTAGCTGTTCACCACTGTAACTGAATCCTAGCCTGGTTTTCTTCTGCTGCAATTTAGTACCTATAGTTCTCACTAGTTGGTTTCTCCCACTGTAACTTGCTTCTAGTTGTTTACCTTGTAACTCAGTCCTAGCCTGGTTTTCCCCTGCTGTAAATTAGTTATTTCTCTTCTCACTGTAACTAACTCCTCGGTGTCCTCCCACTGTTATTAGCCCATCTCTGTTTCCCCACTGCAACTTGCTTCTAACTGTTCACCACAGTAACTGAATCCTAGACTGGTTTTCCCCTGCTGTAAATTAGTACTACCAGTTCTCACTGTGACTCACTCCTCGGTGTTCCCCCTCAGTTGTTTGGCCCAATATATTCCCTCACTGTAATTTGCTTCTATCTGTTCCCCACTGTAACTCACTCCCCGCATTGTTTTCCCCCACTGTACCTTGCTTCTAGCTATTCACACATGTAACCCACCCCTAGCCTAGTTTCCCCACTGTACCTTGCTTCTAACAGTTCGCCACCTTAACTTACTCCTAGCCTGGATTCATTCTGCTGTAACTTGCTTCTAGTTATTCTCACTGTCACACACTACTTGGTTCCCCCCGGAACTGTGATTTGGTGCTAATTGTTCCCTTGCTTCTAACTGTTCCCCACGGTAACTCACTCGTAGCCTGGTTTTCCCCTGCTGTAAATGAGTTGTATCCTTTCACGTTGCAATCCAATCCTCTGTGTGTCCCCACGGTTATTAGGCCGTCTCTGATCCACCACTGCAACTCAGTCCTAGCCTGGTTTCCCCCTGCTGTAAATGAGTTCTATCTGTTCTCAATGTAACTCACTCCTTGGTGTTCA
Source organism: Ambystoma mexicanum (assembly GCF_040938575.1). Lineage (NCBI taxonomy): Eukaryota > Metazoa > Chordata > Amphibia > Caudata > Ambystomatidae > Ambystoma > Ambystoma mexicanum. The sequence continues at coordinate 1,420,808,355 of NC_090931.1, read as the reverse complement.
TCCATTGTTATTTGGCCCTATTTGTTCCCTCACTGTAATTTGCTTCTAGTTGTTCCCCACTGTACCTCACGCCCTGTCTTGTTTTTCCCCACTGTGCCTTGCTTCTAGCTGTTCACCACTGCAACTTACTCCTAGCCTGGGTTCCCCCTGCTGTAACTTGCTTCTAGCTGTTCACCGCTGTAACTCACCCCAGCCTACTTTTCCCCCACTGTACCTTGCTTCCAGCTGTTCCCCTCTGTAACTCACTTCCAGCCGTTTCTCCCACTGTACCTTGCTTCCAGCTGTTCCCCACTGTAACTCACTCCCAGCCTAGTTTCCCCCACTGTAACTTGCTTCTAGCTGCTCCCCACTGTAACTCACTCCCAGCCTAGTTTCCCCCACTGTAACTTGCTTCCAGCTGTTCCCCACTGTAACTCACTCCCAGCCTAGTTTCCCCCACTGTACCTTGCTTCTAGCTGCTCCCCACTGTAACTCACTCCCAGCCTAGTTTCCCCCACTGCACCTTGCTTCTAGCTGTTCACTATTGTAACTCACTCCCAGCCTAGTTTCCCTCACTGTACCCTGCTTCTAGCTGTCCCCACTGTAACTCACTCCCAGCCTAGTTTCCCCCACTGTACCTTGCTTCTAACTGCTCCCCACTGTAACTCACTCCCAGACTAGTTTCCCCTACGGTAACTTGCGTCCAGCTGTTCCCCACTGTAACTCTCTTCCAGTCTAGTTTCCCCCATTGCATCTTTCTTCTAGCTGTTCACTGTTGTAACTCACTCCTAGCCTAGTTTCCCCCACTGTACCTTGCTTATAGCTGCTCCGCACTGTAACTCACTCCCAGCCTAGTTTCCCCCAATGTACCTTGCTTCAAGCTGCTCCCCACTGTAACTCACTCCCAGCCTAGTTTCCTCCACTGCACCTTTCTTCTAGCTGTCCACTACTGTAACTCACTCCTAGCCTTGTTTCCCCCACTGCACCTTGCTTCTAGCTGTCCACTACTGTAACTCACTCCTAGCCTAGTTTCCCCCACTGCACCTTGCTTCTAGCTGTCCATCACTGTAACTCACTCCTAGCCTTGTTTCCCCCACTGTACCTTGCTTCTAGCTGTTCACTACTGTAACTCACTCCTAGCCTGGTTTACCCCAGCTTGCTTCGATCTGTTCTCACTGTAACTCACTCCTAGGTGTTCCCCCACTGTGATATGGCCGTATCTGCTGCCTCACCGTAACATGTTTCTATCTGTTCACCTATTGTATATCAGTCCTAGGTGCAGCTTCTGTGGGAGATGTGCACAGCAATATTGACTGCAATACTTTACGTGTGTGGTGGCGTGTCTAGTCTAATCCAACCAAATTCCTACTTTCTACCATATGGCGACAACACCCACACCTCACAAATGGCAATTAAGTACCCTCTCTCCAATGCACACTAAAACCACCACTGTTCTATTTCTCTCACACCAGCTTGTGCAGCACAATACAAAAACACCAACACTTATACCACTATCAGGACACACGATGCACCCTCCTGGATACACATACCTTAAGTGTCCACGACGTAAATTACCCAGAAACATACTTGCACACAGTGTCTGGGTCCATTTGATCTTTACACAACACAACACAGCACAACAGCAATGCATTCACGCGTTGTTCCCTCTGTCCCTATTAATGAATCCCAACGTGCTTGCTTTGCTGTTTCAAGAGCACCAGGTAACCGTGCAAATGGTAGTGGTGCTTGGTAGAAATAGCACTAACATGCAGGGATCAAAGTACCGTCGGGAGCGGTGTTCCACTACTTTTGTTTCTTTTTACCATTTTTCTGCTTTTTATTACCATATTCAGCATGCTATACAGCGGATCTGTCCATTCCTGTCCCCATGCAAGTGTAAAGTTGTAATAGGAGCCTTAGTTACTAGTCACGTAGACTATTGCAATGCCCTGCCTCAACACCTGGTCACATGTTGCACTATGCTTCCACCTGCCCTCTCCCCTGCCTGCACCATAGTTCGACAACTTTTTTAAGTACACTTCTACCACTGCATATCATATACAGGCTGGCGGCCCATTCTCCCCTGTCAATGTTAGTGCAGTTACACCATGGACCAGGCCTCCAGATAAGGTGTGTACTAGGCCTTTTTACTCCATGAAAATCTTGTAAATACAACAGCTTTATTATTTTCCTGTGTACATTTACACACAGGTTTAGAGCAGAGGGCAGTGCAAAGGTCAGGTTACCTGACAGAAACCAGAAGGCTTATTTTGATTTTTATCTACATGGATGTAATTGCAAGCAATGGATAAACACCACTGAAACAGAATGTATTTCTCTGAAGCCTTTCAAAAAAAGAAACTGCACACTGATAAAAGGACTGGTTTATTTCCATTCAGCTTTTGCTGTGTTGCTGCTCATGGAGCAAGCATAAGCACTGTGCATATTTATTTTCCTAGCATTTTAGGATTGTTAAATGAATACGATTGAAAACTAAGTTACAATTGAGAATTCATGTTTTGTAACAAATTATGCTTTTTCCCCCCAGTGAAAGCAAACCAGTATTGTACAGTTGTATTTTTCAGAGTTCCTGTGCCTTGTGCATAATCATTCTAAGGCAGATCATTTTTACACTTATAATTTAATGTGCAATCTAATTATAAAAACAGTGTGTAAAATGATGACTATCCACAATCTAGTTTACATCCAGTCAAACTTACAGTCAATGGGGTACATCACTATGAATGGTCAGTGGCAGCAAAGTCTTTGCTCAAGGGTGAGTGTTTGTCATTAAACCAATCACAGGTCTTCTAGCCTCTCAAATCTTCAAGACTACAATAAAAACTTCCAGAACCTGACTCCCAGGAAGTGCAAGCTCTGTTCAAAAACAAACAAATGAAAGTTATATTTATAATTGAAATCGAATCTCAGCAAAATCTGTCCCTGTGATGATAACTTTATGTGGCGCTACATACATGGCTCGTCCAACATCTAGGCACTGTGATTATTATACCTCAGTCGATACTCAGTTAACCGACCTCTGAAGGATGCTGACCAATAAGATAGCTCAGCTGGTTGAGCACTAGTTGCTGCGATATGTGCGTGATCTGTATGTTGCAGGTTCGAATCCCAGCAACGCCAACTCAGCCTTTCATCCTTTCGAGGTCGATAAAGGAGTACCGACTTCAGTTTGGTGATCATGTACAGCGCTTTGCCAAAGGCTCTATATTAATAACCATTTGACCATGAGATTAGATATAGAATTTTGCATGGAGTGCTTGCCTCTCTGCACTGTTGTATCATAACATTGGCATACCATTAGATGGCAATAGCTCCAGAAAATGAGGACTTTCATTAAACATCAATTTTGCTATTGAACCCCAAAACACACAATACCATTCATGCTTGCTTTACAATGAATTGGCTAGGTTTTTGTGTTTTCAACATTTAAATATATAGAGGAGAGATCAAATGGCCAGCCCTTAGAGAAATAATGAAAGGGGTATTCTGTCGCAATGCAGAAAGCTGCCGCATAGTAATGATTTCCATACAGTTTTTTCACAAGTCGGATGGATGTCACATATATTTTACTCTCTTGCAAAGGAGAAAAGTCATTTTTACTCTCTTAAAATCACATTTACTCTCAAAGTTTAAAAATAGGGAGTAAAATACTCCCACCTCAAAATCTTTTCTAGAGCACTGCCGTGGACCATTTGAAATTGAACCAGAGGGAGTTTAGTCTTTTACTACCCCATTCCCCCTTCTAAATGGTACACTCTACCCGTGTGACACCTTTCTGCTGAACATGCAGCGTGCACTCCCAGGGCAAGATCACCTGTGCATAGCTTTGATTGCTAAACGCACGCGCATAGGAAATGTGCTTCTTCCTTGTGCACATAACGCGTCCTCGTGCACATGAGGCAGCCCCCTTGTGAATGTACCCTCGTAAAATGTGCCAATACACATTCCAAGTAGCAGACGGGGGCTTCTGGCTCACTAGCACATGCACATGGGCACACATGGCCTAATGAGGCCCCCGGTTGCTTTGAGGGCCATACGGCTGGCAACAGGGGGTTCTTGAGGGAAGCTCCTCCACCTTCTCCACCACTTGGCATGTTTCCCACCACCCTGTGGTCGTTATCTCACATGGACTGTGGTGCTTTGCAGCTGAGGGGGGGGTCCCACCTGGTGGTGCAGGTTGTAGCTGCCTGACTTGCTTCTCCCCAACAAGCCTTAACATTATCTCTGGATGGAGGGGCAGATGCCCTGTTGCCAGTTCAATAGAGGTAAACCATCTGGTTAGTGGGTGTGGGGAGAGGGGTGTTTTGGGACCTTTGAGCAACTGAGCTCCCCTAAGGCACCCAAGCTAGTAATGGGCTCTGCTTGGGCGCTAGGGAACTTTGGAATATAACAGCTGTTTTCATTGGCCACTTGTGAGGAGAGAAGTGAAGAAGTAGAGCTGCAGTTTTACCCACAGATAGACAGTAGAATAAGGAGACATTCCATTGGACAACATCTCCACCAATAGGGATTCAGGGAACAGTGTCAACAGACCCCCAATCAGTAACACGCTGTTGTTCAGGGCTCCAAGCGCAGGCATCACTGTGGTTGCAATTGGAGTCAGGCACTTGGAGGTCGTTTATATATGTATTTGCTCATGCGCCTACACTGCGAGAGTGTGGTTTCAAAACGCTTTGAGAACTTCTCTTGTGCAGCTCTTGAAAGTAGGGTCTTCCCATTAGAAGCCAATGTTGAGTCCTCATCCGGGTGCTTAAAGCATGAGGAATCCTCCTCCCAAGACAGAACACTAAGGGCCCAATTCACAGAGGGGTTTCCAATGGGGGTTTTGCCATTATAAACTACTTTGGTTAATTAGGCCCTAATGCTCTAAAATAAGGAATGCAAACATTTTTCTGGTCCATGGCCATTCCCCTGAAGCGGGAGGTGTAAAACAGCACTGAATACCCAGCATTCCATCCGTTCATACCCTAGCAAAAGACCAATGCATTATCTCCCAAAGAGCTGGGCGCGTAGAGGACATTTTGGACCTGGACGAAGAAGAGCCATGACCCCAAGACTATGGAACCTCTTCCCATTCAGCATCAGACTCACCTTCGCGCTCCTACAATTGGGAAAAGAACTCAAGACCCACATCTTCAAGGAATCTCTCCTCCTCAACACCTACGCTATTATGTCGCCCCACACGCCACCTGACTCGCTGGACGCCATCCGGCCGTCTCCTCCCTGCCACCTTGTTCAGTAGTACTCTTCCTCTGTGCCCCACTGTATCCTAGCCCCTGTGTATATTTGTACTGGTGTATACCTCTGTAAAGTGCTCCGTTATGTATCTGTATTGTTGTATACCTCTGGAAAGTGCTTCGTTGCTACCCGAAGCTAGGTCCGTGCTCAATAAATACCAGAAGAAGAAGAAGAGGAGGAAGAAGAAGAAGAACGTCAAGAAGAAGAAGAAGAAGAAGAAGAAGAAGAAGAAGAAGAAGAAGAAGAAGAAGAAGAAGAGAGAAGTATTCAGAGTAATGGGATTATCATACTCTTGATATTACCTCCTCTTCCCCCTTCCTTGACTCTGCCCTTTACGTATGAGGATCTGAAGGAATTGCCCCACACTGGCAAACCAGACAATCCAAACCAGTGCGACCAACACCCCCTTTAATGTGTCAATCAGTCATTTACACATGACCAAACTACCCACCCTAAGGAGTGCCTCATTAGCCTGCATTTTAGCTTGTGGTGGTTAACAAAGTCTCAGCCGACACCCAAGCGCAGCCTGCAAATGACACCCAAGTGGACAATCTTGAACGCAGCCCGAGATGCTCTAATCGATCTGCCCTGAAGAGTAGCTTTAATTTACTGCTGTGACATTGCAAGACATAACTGGTCAGAAAATGCTCAGCGTGCAGAAGGGATTTGACCAAGCAGTTTGGGCTGGACTATCCTATTTGGGTTGGGACCAAGCCTAATTTACCTATGGTCTTTCCGTTCTCGGTAACATCTGCGCGTGTAAAGAACAATGGTCTGGAGGGTTGCCCAGCCCATGTGCCAGAAGTTAACATTCTTAATAAACCTTCCAGACATCCTTTCATTTCTTTTGTTGAAGTCACCCAGAGTGGGTGGTGTACCCAGACATGAGTCCCGAGACTCCTGGGAATAAAGTCACATGCTACTCATCTCTGATGATGCTCAATGAGGCAGAAACATGTCTGGGGTTGCTTATGGTCTTGTGCAAAAGGGATGCGACCAAGCAGTTTGGGCCGTGCTGCCCCCTTTAGAGTAGGACCAAGCCTGATTGTCATATGGGCTTTCTCCATTCTGCAATGGCTTGGCGGGATGAAGAACAATGGTCTGGAGAGTTGCCCAGAGCAATTGCCAAATGTTAAGATGAATTCTAAACCTTCTAGCCATCACCAAATGCCTCTGGCATCTGGTACAGACATTTTCTTTCCATTCACAGTATGGTGGACATCATAAGAAGTGCCATAGTCCCTATAAACTGACAAACCTTGGTGTATCAGTACCGCATAATGTCTAGTATGAATATAGCCGCTGATGAAAGGGTACTGTACTTCGACAGCACTTGTGTATCTTTATTTTGCTTGCTCCAGCCCTGTTTGTGCACTGTTTGTGCAATAATTCTGTATTTAAACTTCACCGGTATCCCTAGTTCTCCTGTTTATGGATGAGGTTGTGCCCCCTCTGTCAGTGTTCCTCGCTCTTCTTAGTCCTTGCACTAAGGGTGCCATCCCACTTTCTGCCATCCTACCACTGTTTCCGCTCCCAGTGCACTCCTGAGTGGTGGGTTAGTTATGGAGAGACAGGGTGGAGTCAACCACGCAAGTCAAACACGCAAAAAGCCAATATTGAGAAGGATCATATACATATGCCCAATGCTGAGGCCAAGCAAAGATGCACGTGTCATAGAGATCTGATGGTTCAACCAGAGTGGCACAAATAGCTTTAATATGAGTAGAGTCCTGTCATTTCCAGGGGACAAGCTATGCAAAATAGGGATTGTCTTAAAGTAACAGTGCACATGGTATGTGAACACAGAGTGACACTTCCCTACATCTGTCTGACACATTAGATGGTTTAGATTCATAACAAAATGTTCTTCACCTAGTCCTTGCCTCCTCTTCAGATGCCCTGCCTTACAAAGTAAACTCTTCAAGAGGATGGTTTTAAAAATGGTCCAATACCTATTCTTAACAAGTCTTTATCCTTCAGGCTACCCCATGCTAATAATACTAATGTTTCAGGCTTTCGGCACAAAGTACACATTCACAAATCTATTCTTTAAAGTCAAGCCCTATCCTAATACAAGGCAGGTTCTTTTACCAGTGTATCTGTTTAGTCTCCGCTTCAGGCCTGTCTGTCTAAACCTTGAGTTTTGAGAACTCTCCCAGGTTTTTATTTTTCACTGTTCTCTCTTCTCGAGGCATTCCCTTAGCCCAATAACTATCACTTGGCCTTTTCCAAGCCATTGGGTTTCTCAGGGCTTACAGCAGGTCATGACCTTGGGTTTATAAGAAGTCACACTAGATCTCCTCCCAGAACACGACTACCTTAGGTCGCTCCCAGAACTCAGCTTTATCATGATTCATAACAGGTCTCCCCCAGATGATAGCTTGATGGGGTTCACACCAGGACGTATCTAGACCTTAGCTTTGTCAGGATTCCCAACATGTCTCTTCCAGACCTTACCTTTCTCAGGATTTACACCAACAGTAATGGCTATTTCTCCCCCTCATGAGTGTCCATATCAGGCAGCTGGTATTAAGCAACCTTCAGGCCAGAGGACCAAAGTCTCTCCCTTTTACCTTAGGGCCATTATCGGATGACATCAGGCTTTTTTTAATGTATTTATTTTTACATTTGTATAGCGCACATACAGCCCAAGGGCCTCACAGCGCTGTTATTTGTGGCTGGCTTAGTTACAGAAGAGATGCATGCATGTACTTTTGCTTTCCAATTCTCTGAAGGTACATCAGGTGCCTTCTGGACACTCTGGTCAACATTTCCCTCCAGGCCTGCTGGACTGCTTATTTAGTGGAGTCTCTACATTTCTCCCAAATAGCCACCACCTTCTTCCAGACAGTATTTTTATCTTTGCTCCTTGATTCAGGAATCTGCCCTTGTACCAAGAGAGCACACGTGGGCATGTCTACCTCCTCCGGAATTCTTTGCTACACCGAGTTTTCCCAGTTTCTAACCTTATTTCTGCTGCCAATAGTGGCAGAAGGGCACCATACAAGACTACTTACCTCACATTGCATTAACTTTGGTTTGAATTCCCAGATCTGACTAGATATCCCTGAGGATTCTTTTATCAACCTCCATGCGATATTATTGAAGTCACTTTCTGACTGGGCAATTACCTGATATTCTTCAGTATCGATGATGAGAGCCCACAAGACTTTGACATTTTTGTGTTGTGAACCGCCATCTTGGAATCTCTGTAGTGAGCAGTTCTGCAGTATACTGCACTCTGTCCATCAGGGGCAGTGTAGAGTAAGTAAGGCTTCTCTCGCTGGCTATCCTTCAGGTGGATTTCCGATACAGTTTCTCCATGATTCACAAATGCCAGAGGTTTGTGGAATGAATATTTTCCACACTGTCTTGACTGTTGCTCTGGTTGCTGGATTGACAATGCCTATTTCAAGGCCTCTTGGGAGATGTAGTTTTGTGGACCACTGTTGTGCAGTGTGACACCCAATGGTGTAGTTCCACCTCTCTGGCGGCATAGTGAGCCACCAGGATCCTTCCTCAAGCAAGCTCTTGGAAGCACGCTGTGGGGTGGCTAGACCTGCCCGGGCTCTGCTGGCTTACTTCCTCCAGGTAAAAGGATGAGGAGGTCAGCCAAGTCGCATCATGGCCTGCTAGAGGAAAACCATGCTGCTAAGATAGGAGATTTCTTTTCCCATTCAATGCACATTTGCATGAGAACCAGCGGTTGTATTCTGGCACTTGTGATGTCTTCTGTATGAAAACACTGCCTCTTGCGGCCCCTGTCCACAACTGTCTACCTCTGTGTTTCTGAAGCTGTGTTTGTCTCCTAGATTACAAATATCCCTCTTAGTTACTATTGTCAACGGAGGATAGTACAGGGGCAACGTGCTGGTCTTGGAAGCAAAACCAAGCAGAGCAACACAGGTTTGAATCCTGGATCCACGCTTAGAAACCAAACTCAAGTGTGGTATTAGTTGAGTTATAAAAAAATAATTAAATACATTAAATACATGCTTGTAGGCACCTTGATTCCTGCCCCACGGTTCTCCAAGATGTCCCTATAAGTTCTGCTACTATTCATGCTGGTGCCATCTCTGTGCCAGTACAGCAAGGCCATCACCCTTACACAGTCAGTCTGAAACCATGTTGACCCTGTTGTACCTTGTTTATTCATGGTCCACAGCCTTGTCATCATGCTTTGGGATCCTACCTTTCTGCTTAAGATACAACAGCAAGGTTGGAGGGAAGAAAACACACAGGGTGATTGGGAAGAGATGGAAGAAGAGAGTAAAGAGGGAGAATGCATGGAGAAGAATGGGAGAAATGCCAGGTCAATTTCACAAGTGTTGTCCAACCTCTTGATATTGCGCCTTGAAGGAAGTGATGTAACAATAATGCAAGTTATAGCTCTGTTTTTAAATAGAGCCAAGGTTGCCCTTGGAAGAGGATTGCCCACACCAAGTGCTAGTTGCTAGAAGCAGGCGAGACATCCTGACTCTGAGGGAGTGGGAGCTAAAGGGATTCTCTAGCTATAAATGACAAAGATGCTGGAACACGTGTGTGGAGAGAAGCATTGCCAGTGGACGGCGTCTGATGTAATGGGACCCAGAATCCAGGAGTAGACATAGCCTTCGCAGAAAATCACACGCTTAAGCTTGACCTTGTTAGTTACGCGGTGACTCACATGACCACATAATCACAAAGACCAGCATCCAAACTCTCTCCACTCTCATTAGCAAGCGTATGGAGTGCAATGTAATCACAAGGCAGGGCTGTGGACCTGGGACACTGGTGTTTGGGGTGCGGTGGGACTCTGGAGGAATCATGCAATGGGTGGAACGATTCTAATCATGCTGTTGAACGTGATAGTTCTTCCATCATCTCGTGACAATTTTGCAAGTCACTCTTAGATTGCATCACTTCTCTGAAAATGTCTACAGGGGTCTGCAAGCATTCGCTCAAAAAATAATTTGGACTACAAATTGAATCAACCCTAGTGAGCCTAGTCATGGGAGTTGTAGTTCAAAGCACCTTCAGAGCCCCAGCTTTCAGTCCCCTGATTAATAAGGACACCAGCTTTTGAAGTTGAAGGTTGGTGTAAAATGCTGCAATGCTTAATAATGAGGATTACTGTGTAAAAAAGTAATTCAGTGGAAGGCTTAAGAGACAGAAAATAATTTTGCATAGCTCCTAAAAGTAGCAGGTAACCTAGCACGCCAAACGTCTCTCAAAAGGAAGTCCTGATCACCTGGTTCTGTGATTAAAAAAGGCTTATACAGCTGCAGTAGTTTGCAGATTTCCCATCATTGGGCAGCACAATCGACAGTAACTCAGGGACGTCATTTCACCAAAATGACAGGGGTAGCGGAAGTGACATCGCACGACCCTTGACCTCTGATGGCATCACAGCAAGTGATCTCATTTGACCCTACCCCAAAGTGATATCACAGGAAGTAATGGAACATGGCCTTTCACCCCTTGACAAAACAGGAAGTGGCATCACATAGCAGTGTTTCTAAGTACACTGCACAAAAATATGGTTATGATATCACTGTAAAGTGATATACATTCATACAAGAATGGATCACCATATGTATCAATAATATCAGAGAGTATAGGCCCATATTACCAAATTACTGTGAATGCAAGCAGATGTCCAAGGCAAAACGATAATGATGTGTTATTATATAGCACTTACGCTTAAGCGCTTTATATAGAACAAATACATATACAATATTACCCAACCTGTGTTGGTACTCATTTATCAACCTAAGCAGGATGAAAGGCTGAGTTGACCTTGCCGGCAGCCGAACCTGCAACCTGCAGCTCACACACACATTTCATAGCTCAACCCACTGAGCTATCTTAATGACTATAACTATCAGAAAACCAGCACTCCAGAAACAAAGAGCCACATGCTGCTGGCACCAGCCCAGGAGCCTGAATGTATTATTATTATTTTTAAGGAAAAAAAAGTTTTCTTTTAAGAACATTTTTTTTAGGTGAAGCAAGGGAGACCACAGGGATAGCACGGGAGAACTCAAGGGTCGCATGTGTGACCCCTGGTGACCCCTAAATGACGTCCGTGCAGGAACTGTGGCCATCCACACATGGATAAAGCTAAAGTCCTGCATAGTCACCATTTTGCACTCTAAGGATCGTCTCACTGGAACCGGACAGCAATCGCAAAGACATGGAGTGGAAAGTTGGGAACAAGCATCCATCTCTGCAGCTGGGTATCAACATTCTGTGCTAAGTGGAGCTTCTTTAACTGTCCAGTTTTACTTTGCAACTTCCGGGTGTCTCAGTCTAACCCTGCCATGCAAAGTTGTTAACTAATGGCTTCAAGTCATTAGATAAGGTGATCTCAGGTGGAAAGGCCACGCTTTACTTGATACAGTGTCTCCGACACTTCTCCAGGCTTTCTTTTTCTCCCATCCGGGATTAATGCAAAGCCTGACTCCGAGTTTGGCTTTCCAAACATGTGATCTCCTTTATGAGTAGTTATTACTCCTAAGCAGGGGTACCCCAAATGTGCAGCACCATGGTGTCCCGGAGAAGGTAGACCAACTCTCTTGGTCATGTGGCTAGGTTGTTGGCAGCTCTGTTTCCCCTGTAATATGGCTTCATTATATTAAGTCTCTTTACCTGGCTAGGTCCTTCATGAGCGCCTTCTCCATTTCGTCCAAATGTTTGCCTTGAAGGCCTAAATGGTCACATGCCTCTGCCTTGCCCGCCTGTGTGCATGTGACAGGAGGGGACCATCTTTGGCCACTAGATGCCTCTATCACAAGACTCAGTGCTGTCATCAGCTTGGAACCAGCTCTGATTGGGCTATACAGGTGCCAGTCGGGGATAGTTTGGATGCATTCCTGTGTGTGAGAGCCCCATCCATAATACATGGCTGTGTTTGGGGGGGAGGTCTGCCATTTTAGGACCGGCACTCTGTTTGAATGATTATTGGTGAACATTTGGGTGCTGTGTTCACTGGCTGCCTCCTGAGCGGGATAAAAGCAGCCCCCCCCCTTACCTGCTCACCTTGTTTATTACAAGAATTCTGCCTTCCTGGAAGACTTGCTGTTTGAGGAGCAACCAATGCTCTGCACAAGCATTCCTCCGCTGCCGCCACTTGATAGGCAGATTTCCCTTAAGCACCCTTGTGACTAGCACTTAGAGAGCCTGGTGAACTTGAGGGAATCACTAACAGAACCTAAGTAAGATAGAGCCACCAAGGGATCCTGACCAAAGGGCGCAATGAAAATCTCCCCGACACAGACGTGCAAACATGTACAAGCCACTGAGCTCTGCCGGTGCATAGAACCCCATTCAAGCCCTAGAGAGGCTGGATATTGCATACACAACTGCAGCATCAGGACCATTTATTAAGCAGTGTTTCAACTCACCCTGACGAGTGTGATAATCATAAAATTACGAAAGTGAAATTGCATCCAGTATTCTTGGGGCCTCATCCTGAGTTGGGTGGTATCCAGGACGTAATTGCGCCGGGATACCCCCCAACCTATTAGCGTTACAACATCTGGGTCTGAAGCAATTTGCGCCGGATCCTGAGTTGCGGTGGGGAGGTGAATCCCCATTCCAATTGAGTCCTTTGTACCCAATGGGGGTTTCTTGGCGCTATTAGGGCTGGCACAATTAGTGCCACACTAATAGCACTGAAAATGGGCAGAACAGGGGGATTTTCACCTAAAGCAAATAGCTGGCAGTAAAACTCCCACTTTCTGTCCAACTCGAGATTGGGGTGAGCTGTAAATGCAGCGGTAACAGCGTTACCGCCTCATTTGACCGCTCTGCGCAACTCAATGGCCCTCATTACAAGTCAGGCGGTGGACCATGGTGCTACTAGCACCATGGTCCATGCCGGATTCCGCCATGGTGGATGGCGGAATTACCGCCCCATTCCAAGGTGAGTGGGGGCGTAATTCCCCATTCACCATTTGCCCTTCCCCATTCCAATTTTTGCCCCATTGGGCATAATGGGGATGGGGAAGGCGCTAATTACGGCACCGTAAATTACGGTGCCGTAATTAGCACCAAGGTCGCTTAGCGCCTTGGACTTTAACGCCTGCAAAAAGCAGGCGTTAAAGTGTGAATCAGGCGTTAAGGGTTAACGGCGCCGACGGCGCTGTTAAACCCTTAACGCCTGACTTGTAATGAGGGCCAATATGCAGCCCTTGGTAATTATGCAAAATCCTACTCTATGGCAAATATCCTGTGTTTATTGCAGCCACTGTTTATAAAACCATGTATAAATGAAATGCAGCACGTCTGTCTGCTGCCCAAGCACCCATATCATCTGCGTGTACCTGGGCAGTATGCACTGAGACAGTGGGACAGTCTCCTCTACTTTGCTCTGACTCTTCATTGAAATGCCTTAAACCAGATGTACAGACCCTTTGACATTTCAGATGTTTTGTAATACAACTCCCATCAAGCCTAGCCAGCATAAGCAATGGTGAGGGATCAAGGGAGTCATAGTTTAAACCTCTGCATGGAGCCTCATGCTGCACATTTCTAACTTGGCCATTTGCATGGACGTCTGAGGTCCTCATCAAGCATGCCCGAGGTGAAGCACTTCATCTTCTCTGCGGGAAGCTCTCAGCTCACTTGCCCCTTGTCTACAAAGGCCAAAAGTGAGAGCGAGACACATGTTCTTACTGAAGTCTCTTTTGTTTGTATTAGTAGTTTGCAGCACCTTCAGGCATGACTTACAGTCACCTCAGAGTGCACAACAAACAAGAATGGGGCACCTGGGAGAAATGCCATGAAGGAGGGTCGGAGTGAGGAGTATTAACCCTTGGGCGTACAAGCTCAATGACCTTGACTGAAACCCCACCACTAACCCAGGCATTGGAAATGGGAGGAAAGGTCAGATGATACAGTGTTAAGCATTGATGAAAAGGGTACTGCACCCCAGAAGTTGGGGAAAGGCTCATGATTGCTCAGGTCAGGGTGGAATGAGTTCCTAGATCGTGAGTCGTGGCTAGCAAACAAAAGCCTTCGATGCCCCATTGAGGGTATCTTGTTGTGACTAGGACCAGAAAAATTGAATTTTGCAGCAGCCCTTCCCCTCCTCCAGCTGCCTTTAGAGGGGTACATGGACTCTCACTCTCCAGCCCCCTTCCAGGGCGCAGTATATGTCATCAATGATAGGACATAAAACCTCTTCCTGAAATGTGAAGGTAGAGGGACCATTTCAGCAAACTAGCCAAACTTTCTTGGATCTGGGTTGGAATCCAGTGACGAAAATGTTTAAGGGAGAAAAGACTGAAAATTATTTTTCTCAAATAACCTCGGTCTTTTCTCCCCTGAAAATGTACAACTTGGCCCCCTCTCCCACCCACACCCCCATCCCCAGGCCCCTACTTACCTGCCGACCCCCTGTGTCCCTGCTACGCCTGTTCCCTTTCACTTCCATGATCGGGAACCTGCGCTGCAGATTCCTTTCCTTTTAAAAAAAAATATTTTCACTTTGTGGGATCGGCTGCAGGGGACACCCCCACAACCCTCACTCACAAGATAGTGAACAAAGGTGCGGGCGACACCCTCGCCGCCCTTAGCACCAAATGGGGATTTGGTTCAACTTTTCGGACCTTCTGAATTTTCAAACGGCCAAAATCTCCCATTTGGGCTTTTATTTGCAGGCTTTTTGGACGCTTCCCACTATCCCCAGTGCTACCCAGTAACTATCTCTGGAAGTTTACCTGCAGTTCAGAATGACTGACTAATGGGTTGTGGGATTGCGCATTTGCATGAAACGCGCATTAGCATGAAACACACCTTTTTGATCCAGGAAGGTGTCTTCGTCTTTTAGGGCAGCACTATTGTACGCACGGCTTTATCAACACAAGTCAGGCAGCTTTCAAAATGCAGGCAACCACATGCACGTTTCACCCTCTTTGGGGGTTGTCAGTGTATCACACCCGAACATCCTTTTGATTAGAGAACTGTGATGGCCCTCTTTACAGAGGGCAGTTCCTAAAATGCTCTACCCAACATCTCTCTGACAATTTTTAAACCCTGTCTCTGTAACATGTAATACAACAGCGCCTTGATGCCCATGGGTTTAGTGCCCTTTATAAATGTAAAAATAAATAAATAAATATGTTTAGCAAACCCTATCTATACATTACTAAGTAGTTCATGCATATACAAATTAATTTATGTCAAGTTTTGTAACACGTGACATGCAAAAACAGGTTTGCTTCTGATCCAGGCAATACAATGATTAGAAGACAGAAAACAGGAGGTGTAGGGGAGGGCCGTAACACCCCAAAAAGGAAAGCAGAAGTATGATTTTTTGTTACAGTTAAATCACAATTGGGAGTACCCAAGCTGGACATTTTCTAGATCAGTTCACAGTAGCATTGGTCAATGAGTCACAGTCTTTTGGCAGGGCATCCAGAAAGGGAAGAGCTTTCAGGACATTTCTGAATTTGAGATAATATTTATTAAGACTTAATGTTTGTTCCCGCACTCAGATCCTATATGGGAGGAAACACCTTTCAAATATTATTGTACCAGCTCAAGGGGTGTAATGCATCCCCTGGGTTCCATCATTGCATTGTGATCCCGCTATACTGGAGTATACGCTAGGCCCTAAGCTCTACGTATTTGAGCGGCAGAAAACCAGGGGACCCAAAACCATGTTCAGTAGGCAGAGCGCATATCTCAAATTATGCCTGTAGTCTACTATACAGTCACCTAATTCCATTTATTTAGCAAACACAACATCCATTTCCACCAATATGCAGATGGCACACAACTATACTTTCAAATGTCATCCTCTTCACAACTCCACACCCTTAAAGACCTGTCTCTGCACCATCACCACCTGGATGGCCACCCAATTCCTCAAACTCAACCCTTCCTAAACAGAATACCTCATCTGCACCCCCAAGGCACAAACCCAACCTCACCCCCTGCATCCAAGAACTCACCACGGGCAACCTACACATATCTGTCTCCACACCTGTCAAATCCCTTGCCTTCACCATCGACCACCATCTTTCCTTCACGCATCATATAGCTGCTGTCTCCAAAACATGCAATCTAAAACTACACCTCCTATGCAAAATCAGACCTGTCCTTCCTCCTGACGACTACTGCACCGCAGTCCAAGCACTGGTGTTCTCTAAACTGGACTATGGAAATGCTATGCTCACTGGACTCTATAACAGCACCCATGCCTCCCTGCAGGCCATATAAAACACAGCAGCCAGACACATCCTCCAGCTACCCAGATATTCATTCACGCATCACCCCTGCTCATGTCCAACCCTGCTGGCTCCCCATGCCACAGAGAATTGCCTTCAAAGGACTCTGCACTGTATTCAAAGCCATCCACCTCAAAACTCCATCTTACCTTCATGACAAACTCAAACCCACTGCATCCACAAATACCAGACAAGCCAGCCAACACCTTGTACGCATTCCACTCTGCAAACTCACATGCACACACAAACAAGCATTTACGCACTGGGCACCCATGGCATAGCCACCCTACATCTTCATGTATGCACTGCATCCTCCATAATCACTTTCAGAAAGAGCCTCACAACATACCTGTTACCGCGCACATAACCCTGCCCTCCCATACTACTATCACTTGTCAATCCACGTCTTCTCACAATCTTTTCTGAAAACATTTTGTAACTTCTTTTTTCAACTCCCACCTTTTCAAACTTTGAACCATGTAAGGTGCCGTGAGACACTCCGAGTAGGGCCAAACAAAAATTCAAATCAAATGAATAAAATATTTCCCTCTGTTTGCCACATTGCCTGCATGTAATTGGGGGTTACGTGGCATGGCCGCTGTGTTCTGGGATGAGACAAGATGGCCGTAAGCCATGTCAAAGCGTGCTTGGCTAAACAGTGGTATGGCAGAAGGCTCTCCAGTTGTAAATTGCGGTTAGTGAGAATTATGGGAGATTGAGGGGCAAGGCAACACGTATCACAGTTGTGCATGCTGGTAGGCAGTGATGGTGATAGGTTATCCATTTGCAGATATGGTTTTTGGGGTCCTGACGGAAGGTTGTGTTGTTTTAAATAGTGGTTTGGATGCATACTGCCTAGTTGTCCAAATGCAGATGGTAATTTAGAGCATGGAGGCAGCTTCCGTGTTTGTACCAGTTGTTGGTCATGACACTAGAGTGCTTTGTTGTCCATCTGTGTTTGTGATGTTTAGTGGTAGGTTGTTTAGTTGAAGATGGGGCTGAGAGTCATGGCAGCAGGATTTATGGCTGTACGGGAAGTAGACAGGCATGGTGGCAGGTTTCCTGCTTGCATATAGGAGTGCTGTGTGCCATGGTGGTAGGTTGTATGTATGTCTTTAGAGTGGGAGAGGGGGCAGGTTTCCTGGTTGTACTTTGGTAAGGTATGAAGGCATGTTGGCAGGTTGCATGTCTGTAGAGTGGCTTTGGCGAGGCATGGTGGCAGGTTTCTCTTCTGAAAATAGGTATGTTTTGGTGCATGTTGGGAGGTTTCTCGTTTGAATGGAGTGGTGTTGTTGAGCATGGGGGCATATGTACGTCTGTAGATTGGGAAGAGGGAGGCATGGTGGCAGAATTCCTGGTTGCACATAGGGGTGTTGTGGGGCATGATGTCAGGTTGTTTGTCTGTAGAGTGAGGGGAGGGAGGCATCGAGGCAGGTTTCCTGATTTCACATGGAGAGGTGTGGCGCATGGTAGTAGGTTGTATATCCGTAGAGTGGAAGGAGGGAAGCATGGTGGCAGGTTTCCTGGTTTCACATAGGGGTGGTGTGGGGCATGGTGTCAGATTGTATGTCTGTAGAGTGGGAGGAGGGAGGCATGGTGGCAGGTTTCCTGGTTTCACATAGGGGTGTTGTGGGACATGGTGTCAGGTTGTATGTTTGTAGAGTGAGAGGAGAAAGGCATGGGGTCAGGTTTCATGGTTTCGCATAGGGAAGGTGTGGTGCAGGGCAAAATGTTCTATGTCTGTATAGTGAGAGGAGGGAGGCGTGGTGAAAGGCTTCCTGGGTTCCCATACGGGAGATGTGGTGCATGCATAATGTTACATGTCTGTAGAGTGAGAGGAGGGAGGCGTGGAAGCAGGTTTCCTGGTTTCACATTGGGGTGTTGTGGGACATGGTGTCCGGGTGTATGTTCGTAGAGCGGGTGGAGGAAGGAATAGTGGCAAGTTTCGTGGTTTCACATGGGGGAGGTGTGGAACTTGGCAGAATGTTGTATTCTATGGTGTGGGAGGAGGGAGGCATGGTGGCAGGTTTCATGGTGTCTCATACGGGAGGTGTGGTGCATGGCACAATGTTGTATGTCTATACAGTGGGAGGAGGGAGGCATGGTGGCAGGATTCCTGGTTTCACATAGTGGTGTTGCGGGGCATGGTGTCAGGTTGCATGTCTGTAGAGTGGGAGGAGGGAGGCATGGTGGCAGGCTTCCTGGTTTCACATAGGGGTGTTGTGGGCCATGGTGTCAGGTTGTATGTCTGTAGAGTGGGAGGAGGGAGGCATGATTGCAGTTTCCTCGTTTCTCATGGGGAAGGTGTTGTGCATGGGAGTAGACTATATGTCTGTAGAGTGGGAGGTGGGAGGCATGGTGGCAGGTTTCCTGGTTTCTCATAGGGGAAGTGTGGTGCATGGCAAAATGTTGTATGTCTGTAGACTGGGAGGAGGGAGGCATGGTGGCAGGTTTCCTGGTTTCATATAGGAGTGTTGTGGGGCATAGTGTCAGGTTGTATGTCTGTAGAGTGGGAGGAGGGAGGCATGGTGGCAGTTTCCTGGTTTCAAAAAAGGAAGGTTTGGCATAAGGGTGTAGGTTATATGGCTGCAGAGTGGGAGGAGGGAGGCATGGTGGCAGGTTTCCTGGTTTCACATAGAGGTGTTGTGGGCCATGGTGTCAGGTTGTATGTCTGTAGAGTGGGAGGAGGAAGGCCTGGTGGCAGTTTCCTGGTTTCAAAAAAGGGAAAGTTTGGCATATGGGTGTAGGTTATATGGCTGTAGAATGGGAGGAGGGAGGCATGGTGGCAGGTTTCCTGGTTTCACATAGGGGTGTTGTGGGCATGGTGTCAGGTTGTATGTCTGGAGAGTGGGAGGTGGGAGGCATGGTGGTAGGTTTCCTGGTTTCTCATAGGGAAGGTGTGGTGCATGGCAGAATGGTGTATGTCTGTAGAGTGGGAGGAGGGGGGCATGGTGGCAGTTTTCCTGGTTTCATATAGTGGTGTTATGGGGCATGGTGTCAGGTTGTATGTCTGTAGATTGGGAAGAAGGAAGCAGAGTGGCAGGATTCCTGGTTTCATATAGTGAAGGTGAGGCACATGGGAATATGTTATATGGCTGTAGATTGGGAGGAGGGAGGCATGGTGGCAGGTGTCCTGGTTTCACATAGGGGTGTTGTGGGGCATGGTGTCAGGTTGCATGTCTGTAGAGTAGGAGGTGAAAGGCATTGTGGGAGGTTTCCTGGTTTCTCATAGGGAAGGTGTGGTGCATGCCAGAATGTTGTGTGTCTGTAGAGTGGGAGGAGGGAGGCATGGTGGCAGGTTTCCTGGTTTCTCATAGGGAAGGTGTAGTGCATGGCAGAATGTTGTATGTCTGTAGAGTGGGAGCAGGGAGGCGTGGTGGCAGTTTTCCTGGTTTCCCATTGGGGTGGTGTGGGGCATGGTGTCAGATTGTATGTCTGTAGAGTGGGAGCAGGGAGGCATGGTGGCAGGTATCCTGGTTTCACATAGTGGTGTTTTGGGGCATAGTGTCAGGTTGTATGTCTGTAGAGTGGGAGGTGGGAGGCATGGTGGTAGGTTTCCTGGTTTCTCATAGGGAAGGTTTGTGCATGGCCGAATGTTGTATGTCTGTAGAGTGGGAGGAGGGAGGCATGGTGGCAGTTTTCCTGGTGTCATATAGTGGTGTTGTGGGGGCATGTTGTCAGGTTGTATGTCTGTAGAATGGGAGGAGAGAGGCATGGTGGCAGGTTTCCTGGTTTCTCATAGGGAAGGTGTGGTGCATGGAAGAATGTTGTATGTCTGTAGATTGAGAGGAGAGAGGCATGGTGGCAGGTTTCCTGGTTTCACATTGGGGTGTTGTGGGGCATGGTGTCAGGTTGTATGTCTGTAGAGTGAGAGGAGAGAGGCATGGTGGCAGTTTTCCTGGTTTCGCATAGGGGTGTTGTGGGGCATGGTGTCAGGTTGTATGTCTGTAGAGTGGGAGGAGGGAGGCATGGGGGCAGGTTTCCTGGTTTCACATAGGGGTGCTGTGGGGCATTGTGTCAGGTTGTATGTCTGTAGAGTGGGAGGAGGGAGGCATGGTGGCAGGTTTCCTGATTTCACATTGGGGTGGTGTGGGGCATGGTGTCAGATTGTATGTCTGTAGAGTGGGAGGAGGGAGGCATGGTGGCAGGTATCCTGGTTTCACATAGTGGTATTGTGGGGCATGGTGTCAGGTTGTATGTCTGTAGAGAGGGGGAGGGAGGCATGGTGGCAGGTTTCCTGGTTTCCCATTGGGGTGGTGTGGGGCATGGTGTCAGATTGTATGTCTGTAGAGAGGGGGAGGGAGGCATGGTGGCAGGTTTCCTGGTTTCCCATTGGGGTGGTGTGGGGCATGGTGTCAGATTGTATGTCTGTAGAGTGGGAGGAGGGAGGCATGGTGGCAGGTATCCTGGTTTCACATAGGGGTGTTGTGGGGCATGGTGTCAGGTTGTATGGCTGTAGGGTGGGAGGAGGGAGGCATGGTGGCAGGTATCCTGGTTTCACATTGGGGTGGTGTGGGGCATGGTGTCAGATTGTATGTCTGTAGAGTGGGAGGAGGGAGGCATGGTGGCAGGTTTGCTGGTTTCTCATAGGGAAGGTGTGGCACATGGGTGTAGGTTCTATGGCTATAGAGTGGGAGGAGGGAGGCATGGTGGCAGGTATCCTGGTTTCACATAGTGGTGTTGTGGGGCATGGTGTCAGGTTGTATGTCTGTAGAGAGGGGGGAGGGAGGCATGGTGGCAGGTTTCCTGGTTTCCCATTGGGGTGGTGTGGGGCATGGTGTCAGATTGTATGTCTGTAGAGTGTGAGGAGGGAGGCATGGTGGCAGGTATCCTGGTTTCACATAGGGGTGTTGTGGGGCATGGTGTCAGGTTGTATGGCTGTAGAGTGGGAGGAGGGAGGCATGGTGGCAGGTTTGCTGGTTTCTCATAGGGAAGGTGTGGCACATGGGTGTAGGTTATATGGCTATAGAGTGGGAGGAGAGAGGCATGGTGGTAGGTGTCCTGTTTGTACGTAGGTGTGTTTTCGTGCATGGTGGCAGGTTGGTCGTTTGTCCGTTTGCAGTTTGGGTCATGGCCGGGGATTAGATTTATGTGAAAGCCCAGCATGAGCATAGAGAGAGGTCGAAGTTCAACGCCTGGGAACTTCCTGCGCAGCCCAGCTGCACACAGCAGGGCACTCAGGGCAGAAGGTGTGGGGAGATGGGGGCTGACACTTCAGGCAGTGACTTTACCCTAATCCGGACAAGTCTGCTTGAGAAGCTAGAGGCTAAAGGGCTCTTAACAGCACCCAGCTGCGCGCACGAGACTGCTCTCCTTTCCGGATAACACGTTTAAAATCCTCAAGTTAAGTCTGGGCCTGGTTAGGGGCCTCCAGACGGACTTTGCCGTCACCAAACTTCAAAGAGAACGCCTCACTGCTCTGCATTCGGGGCATGCGCGGAAGCTCGGCCGCCCATGCAAGCGAGCCTCCCTGCGTCTGTGCCTTAGTGGGGGCATCCCATTGCTGCGCCTCCCTCCATCCAAGCGAGCCTCCCTGCTTCTGTGCCTTAGTGGGGGCATCCCATTGCTGCGCCTCCCTCCATCCAAGCGAGCCTCCCTGCGTCTGGGCCTTAGCGGGGGCATCCCATTTCTGCGCCCCCCCCCCCATCCAAGCGAGCCTCCCTGCGTCTGCGCCTTAGCGGGGGCATCCCATTGCTGCGCCTCCCCTCCCATCCAAGCGAGCCTCCCTGCGTCTGCGCCTTAGCGGGGGCATCCCATTGCTGCGCCTTCCCCCCCATCCAAGCGAGCCTCCCTGCATCTGGGCCTTAGCGGGGGCATCCCATTGCTGCGCCTCCCCCCCATCCAAGCGAGCCTCCCTGCGTCTGCGCCTTAGCGGGGGCATCCCATTGCTGCGCCTCCCCCCCCATCCAAGCGAGCCTCCCTGCGTCTGCGCCTTAGCGGGGGCATCCCATTGCTGCGCCTCCCCCCCCATCCAAGCGAGCCTCCCTGCGTCTGGGCCTTAGCGGGGGCATCCCATTGCTGCGCCTCCCCCCCCATCCAAGCGAGCCTCCCTGCGTCTGTGACTTAGCGGGGGCCTCCCATTGCTGCACCTCCCCCCCCATCCAAGCGAGCCTCCCTGCGTCTGCGCCTTAGCGGGGGCCTCCCATTGCTGCGCCTCGCCCCATCCAAGCGAGCCTCCCTGCGTCTGCGCCTTAGCGGGGGCATCCCATTGCTGCGCCTCCCCCCCCATCCAAGCGAGCCTCCCTGCGTCTGGGCCTTAGCGGGGGCATCTCATTGCTGCGCCTCCCCCCCCATCCAAGCGAGCCTCCCTGCGTCTGCGCCTTAGCGGGGGCCTCCCATTGCTGCGCCTCCCCCCCCATCCAAGCGAGCCTCCCTGCGTCTGGGCCTTAGCGGGGGCATCTCATTGCTGCGCCTCCCCCCCATCCAAGCGAGCCTCCCTGCGTCTGCGCCTTAGCGGGGGCCTCCCATTGCTGCGCCTCCCCCCCCATCCAAGCGAGCCTCCCTGCGTCTGCGCCTTAGCGGGGGCATCCCATTGCTGCGCCTCCCCCCATCCAAGCGAGCCTCCCTGCGTCTGCGCCTTAGCGGGGGCATCCCATTGCTGCGCCTCCCCCCCCATCCAAGCGAGCCTCCCTGCGTCTGGGCCTTAGCGGGGGCATCCCATTGCTGCGCCTCCCCCCCCATCCAAGCGAGCCTCCCTGCGTCTGTGACTTAGCGGGGGCCTCCCATTGCTGCGCCTCCCCCCCCATCCAAGCGAGCCTCCCTGCGTCTGCGCCTTAGCGGGGGCCTCCCATTGCTGCGCCTCGCCCCATCCAAGCGAGCCTCCCTGCGTCTGCGCCTTAGCGGGGGCATCCCATTGCTGCGCCTCCCCCCCCATCCAAGCGAGCCTCCCTGCGTCTGGGCCTTAGCGGGGGCATCTCATTGCTGCGCCTCCCCCCCCATCCAAGCGAGCCTCCCTGCGTCTGCGCCTTAGCGGGGGCATCTCATTGCTGCGCCTCGCCCCATCCAAGCGAGCCTCCCTGCGTCTGGGCCTTAGCGGGGGCATCCCATTGCTGCGCCTCCCCCCCCATCCAAGCGAGCCTCCCTGCGTCTGGGCATTAGCGGGGGCATCTCATTGCTGCGCCTCGCCCCATCCAAGCGAGCCTCCCTGCGTCTGCGCCTTAGCGGGGTCATCCCATTGCTGCGCCTCCCCCCCCATCCAAGCGAGCCTCCCTGCGTCTGGGCCTTAGCGGGGGCATCCCATTGCTGCGCCTCCCCCCCATCCAAGCGAGCCTCCCTGCGTCTGGGCCTTAGCGGGGGCATCCCATTGCTGCGCCTCCCCCCCATCCAAGCGAGCCTCCCTGCGTCTGGGCCTTAGCGGGGGCATCCCATTGCTGCGCCTCCCTCCATCCAAGCGAGCCTCCCTGCGTCTGGGCCTTAGCGGGGGCATCTCATTGCTGCGCCTCCCTCCATCCAAGCGAGCCTCCCTGCGTCTGCGCCTTAGCGGGGGCATCCCATTGCTGCGCCTCCCCTCCCATCCAAGCGAGCCTCCCTGCGTCTGCGCCTTAGCGGGGGCATCCCATTGCTGCGCCTTCCCCCCCATCCAAGCGAGCCTCCCTGCGTCTGGGCCTTAGCGGGGGCATCCCATTGCTGCGCCTCCCCCCCATCCAAGCGAGCCTCCCTGCGTCTGCGCCTTAGCGGGGGCATCCCATTGCTGCGCCTCCCCCCCCATCCAAGCGAGCCTCCCTGCGTCTGCGCCTTAGCGGGGGCATCCCATTGCTGCGCCTCCCCCCCCATCCAAGCGAGCCTCCCTGCGTCTGGGCCTTAGCAGGGGCATCCCATTGCTGCGCCTCCCCCCCCATCCAAGCGAGCCTCCCTGCGTCTGTGACTTAGCGGGGGCCTCCCATTGCTGCGCCTCCCCCCCCATCCAAGCGAGCCTCCCTGCGTCTGCGCCTTAGCGGGGGCCTCCCATTGCTGCGCCTCGCCCCATCCAAGCGAGCCTCCCTGCGTCTGCGCCTTAGCGGGGGCCTCCCATTGCTGCGCCTCGCCCCATCCAAGCGAGCCTCCCTGCGTCTGCGCCTTAGCGGGGGCATCCCATTGCTGCGCCTCCCCCCCCATCCAAGCGAGCCTCCCTGCGTCTGGGCCTTAGCGGGGGCATCTCATTGCTGCGCCTCCCCCCCCCATCCAAGCGAGCCTCCCTGCGTCTGCGCCTTAGCGGGGGCCTCCCATTGCTGCGCCTCCCCCCCCATCCAAGCGAGCCTCCCTGCGTCTGGGCCTTAGCGGGGGCATCTCATTGCTGCGCCTCCCCCCCCATCCAAGCGAGCCTCCCTGCGTCTGGGCCTTAGCGGGGGCCTCCCATTGCTGCGCCTCCCCCCCCATCCAAGCGAGCCTCCCTGCGTCTGCGCCTTAGCGGGGGCATCCCATTGCTGCGCCTCCCCTCCCATCCAAGCGAGCCTCCCTGCGTCTGCGCCTTAGCGGGGGCCTCCCATTGCTGCGCCTCGCCCCATCCAAGCGAGCCTCCCTGCGTCTGCGCCTTAGCGGGGGCATCCCATTGCTGCGCCCCCCGCCCCCCCTCCAAGCGAGCCTCCCTGCGTCTGGGCCTTAGCGGGGGCATCCCATTGCTGCGCCCCCCACCCCCGATCCAAGCGAGCTTCCCTGCGTCTGGGCCTTAGCGGGGGCATCCCATTGCTGCGCCCCCCGCCCCCCCTCCAAGCGAGCCTCCCTGCGTCTGGGCCTTTAGTTGCCGCTTTTTGGGGCCGTCGACTTACTTTTACAGAAGTCCCATTTCTGACTTGACTGTACAGGACTATCTTCAGAATGTCATGTCAGAACTTGATAAATATTAAAAATATTAGCATTGCCCATTTCTAAGCACACACCGCAGAGTGCACTGTTTCATGGACATTCGATAATAGATGGATTTAACACCGAACCCAATAGAATTCATGTTATTTAGCTCAGACAGATTAACAACGAAGTCAGCCTTGAGAGTATTGAAACTGTTCATTTCAATTGTTCATGTATAACTCACTTAACACCAAGGAGTGGTTTTTAGGTTCGGGTCGGGATGCGAACCTGTGTTGGGCTGCTTTGCCTGCTTCCAAGAGAAACGCCTTGCCCCTGAACTATCATTCCTTCCAACTGTAATGCGAGTTACACACATATCCCTGCGGCAGAACTTTAACCGAGTAAACCATTTCAATAATTAGGAACTTCCCAAGAAAGAGCCCCACGTCTTCCTGCACCTGTCACAGTTTCCCAATTTGCCTATCTTATCGTGGTGCTAGTTTTGATTCTGAATTTCTCTGGCGTCCATAACGTCCCAGCAACTCTTCCTGGAAGATATTCTGAGCGTATACACACATCCCCCGAACATGTGGAAAAGGGGAGCAAAGCGGCATGAATGGAAGTCATTATGGGACGGGTATCTTTTAAATCTCCTTTACGGTCTATCTTAAACGGCTGATATCGGAGCACATGCAATGAGCATGCAATTCATTATTGCATAACCATCAAGACTACGTCACATACACTGTTTGTCCGAACAGAAGTTCACATGTTGCTAATTTTGCACCGCAAGGGCTCTTATTTGTACTTCTCTACAACCGTGTAAGTGTAATGTGGTGAGAGCGGTTTATTAATTGTCAACACAGGGTCATCTTTAACATGTTTGCAGACAGCTTCCTCCAGGGACATGGCCCTTGTCGGAGTTATTGCCATAAATAGTGTTTTTTCCTTTCTTTCTTTCTTTCTTTCTTTCTTTCTTTCTTTCTTTCTTTCTTTCTTTCTTTCTTTCTTTCTTTCTTTCTTTCTTTCTTTCTTTCTTTCTTCTCTTTCTTTCTTTCTTTCTTTCTTTTTTTTTCTTTCTTTCTTTCTTTCTTTCTTTCTTTCTGTCATTCTTTCTTTCTTTCTTTCTTTCTTTCTTTCTTTCTTTCTTTCTTTCTTTCTTTCTTTCTTTCTTTCTTCCCTTTCTCTCTTTCTTTCTTTCTTTCTCCTTTCCTTCCGTAAGGGTGGGCCCCTTAATCACCTCAACCCAAGCAGGCCCATCACTTGACGATTGAGTGCACGTTTTGTACATAAAGCAAGTTTATTGTACAAATGTGTGTGGCGCAGTTAGATGCTACCGTAGGGCCAAATCAACCGAAGTCTCAACAAAGCACATCACTTGACATATTTTTCCAAGTGACAAAAATACCAATAATGTGTAGGGACATGGCCAGCTAAACAGAAAGAGATCTTTATTTATTTATTGGTAAATTGTTAGCCGATTGTACAATTAGCAAAAACTGTTTCAAATCACCCACAGTGCAACAGGTTGGGGACAGGGGCAGGTAAACAAGGAATTCAAACAATGATAAATAATTAACTAAATAGTGCAAATAATAAGGAGAAAAGGAGGGGGAGACAAACCTACTATGCCTTGTGAGTGTTCAGAACGTGCAAGTGCAGAGGGGAGAAGGGTAGAGGATAGGTGCTGGGGTACCCATGGAGAAGTGCTCAGGATGAAGTGCTAAGAGGAGAGAGTGTAAGTGCAACCACCCGTCAGGGTGAACATATGTAAGTGCAGTAGAAAGACAGCGGCTGTGATGAGGGATGCGGGGGTCAGGGCCGTGGGGAAACATAAGGGCCCTGCACATCTGTCATGCTACTGTATGATTAGCAAGGAAGAGGGGAGGAGAGGGAAGAGGTGAAGAGAAAGGTCTTGAGGCTTTTTCCGAACTTAAGGAGGTCATGCTCAAGTCGCATTGGGAGAGGGAGGCTATTCCACGGGAGGGAGACGGCTGAGGAAAGTGAACCACCCTCAGATCTCCGTTTAGAAAACCGCTTAACACGCAGAGAGTTGGTGCAAGAGTAAGGCAGGAGTCTAGAAGGGGAGTATTTGGTCAGGAAGCATTGCAGATTGAATTGTCCCCGGCCCCAGAAAGCCTTGTGGAGGATACAAACACATTCAATAATGTGTTCAGAGCTAGTGGCATGGTCTGCTAAAGAGAAAGAGAACAATAACGTGTTCAGAGCTAGCGCATGGCCAGCTAAAGAGAAAGGAATCAATAGCGTGGTCAGAGCTAGGGGCATGGACAGCTAAAGAGAAAGAGTTCAATAATGTTCAGAGCTAGGGGCATGGCCAGCTAAAGAGAAAGAGATCAAAAATGTTTTCAGATCTAGGGGCATGGGCAGCTAAAGAGAAAGAGATCAAAAATGTGTTCAGAGCTAGGGGCATGCCCAGCTAAAGAGAAAGAGATCAACAACGTGTTCAGATCTAGGGGCATGGACAGCTAAAGAGAAAGAGATCAATAATGTGTTCAGAGCTAGGGGCATGGCTAGCTAAAGACAAAGAGATCAATAATATGTTCAGAGCTAGGGGCTTGGACAGCTAAAGAGAAAGAGATAAAAAATGTGTTCAGAGCTAGGGGCATGGCCAGCTAAAGACAAAGAGATCAATAATATGTTCAGAGCTAGGGGCATGGGCAGCTAAAGAGAAAGAGTTCAATAACGTGTTCAGAGCTAGTGGCATGGCCAGCTAAAGAGAACTAGATCAAAAACGTGTTCAGGTCTAGGGGCATGGACAGCTAAAGAGAAAGGAATCAATAATGTTCAGAGCTAGGGGCATGGCCTGCTAAAGACAAACAGATCAATAATATGTTCAGAGCTAGGGGCATGGCCAGCTAAAGAGAAAGAGATCAAAAATGTGTTCAGAGCTAGGGGCATGGCCAGCTAAAGACAAAGAGATCAATAATATGTTCAGAGCTAGGTGCATGGACAGCTAAAGAGAAAGAGTTCAATAACATGTTCAGAGCTAGTGGCATGGCCAGCTAAAGAGAACTAGATCAAAAACGTGTTCAGATCTAGGGGCATGGCCAGCTAAAGGGAAATAGTTCAATAATGTGTTCAGAGCTAGGGGCATGGCCAGCTAAAGAGAAAGAGATCAATAATGTGTCCATAGCTAGGGGCATGGCCAGCTAAAGACAAAGAGATCAATAATATGTTCAGAGCTAGGGGCATGGCCAGCTAAAGAGAAGAGATCAAAAACGTGTTCAGAGCTAGGGGCATGGACAGTTAAAGAGAAAAAGATCAATAACGTGTTCAGTGCTAGGAGCATGGCCAGCTAAAGAGAAAGTGATCAATATGTGTTCAAAGCTAGTGGCATGGACAGCTAAAGAGAAAGAGATCAATATGTGTTCAAAGCTAGTGGCATGGACAGCTAAAGAGAAAGAGATCAATACAGTGTTCAGAGCTAGGGGCATGGCCAGCTAAAGAGAAAGAGATCAATATGTGTTCAAAGATAGGGGCATGGGCCGGTGAATAGAAAGAGGTCAATAATGTGTTCAGGGCTAGTGGCATGGACAGCTAAAGACAACGAGATCAATAACGTGTTCAGGGCTAGTGGCATGGACAGCTAAAGACAAAGAGATCAATAATATGTTCAGAGCTAGGGGCATGGCCAGCTAAAGGGAAATAGTTCAATAATGTGTTCAGAGCTAGGGGCATGGCCAGCTAAAGAGAAATATATTAATATGTGTTCAGAGCTAGGGGCATGGACAGCTAAAGACAAAGAGATCCATAAACTGTGCAAAGCTAGGGGCATGGCCAGCTAAATGGAAATAGTTCAATAATGTGTTCAGAGCTAGGGGCATGGCCAGCTAAAGAGAAAGAGATCAAAAATGTGTTCAGAGCTAGGGGCATGGCCAGCTAAAGGGAAATAGTTCAATAATGTATTCAGAGCTAGGGGCATGGCCAGCTAAAGAGAAACAGATCAATAATGTGTTCAGAGCTAGGGGCATGGCCAGCTAAAGGTAATGGGATGCATAACGTGTTCAGAGCTAGGGGCATGGACAGCTAAAGGTAATGGGATGCATAACGTGTTCAGAGCTAGTGGCATGGACAGCTAAAGGTAATGGGATGCATAACGTGTTCAGAGCTAGGGGCATGGACAGTTAAAGGTAATGGGATGCATAACGTGTTCAGAGCTAGGGGCATGGGCAGTTAAAGGTAATGGGATGCATAACGTGTTCAGAGCTAGTGGCATGGACAGCTAAAGGTAATGGGATGCATAACGTGTTCAGAGCTAGGGGCATGGGCAGTTAAAGGTAATGGGATGCATAACGTGTTCAGAGCTAGGGGCATGGCCAGCTAAAGGTAATGGGATGCATAACGTGTTCAGAGCTAGGGGCATGGCCAGCTAAAGGTAATGGGATGCATAACGTGTTCAGAGCTAGGGGCATGGACAGCTAAAGGTAATGGGATGCATAACGTGTTCAGAGCTAGTGGCATGGCCAGCTAAAGGTAATGGGATGCATAACGTGTTCAGAGCTAGGGGCATGGACAGCTAAAGGTAATGGGATGCATAACGTGTTCAGAGCTAGGGGCATGGGCAGTTAAAGGTAATGGGATGCATAACGTGTTCAGAGCTAGGGGCATGGACAGCTAAAGGTAATGGGATGCATAACGTGTTCAGAGCTAGTGGCATGGACAGCTAAAGGTAATGGGATGCATAACGTGTTCAGAGCTAGGGGCATGGACAGCTAAAGGTAATGGGATGCATAACGTGTTCAGAGCTAGGGGCATGGGCAGTTAAAGGTAATGGGATGCATAACGTGTTCAGAGCTAGGGGCATGGACAGCTAAAGGTAATGGGATGCATAACGTGTTCAGAGCTAGTGGCATGGGCAGCTAAAGGTAATGGGATGCATAACGTGTTCAGAGCTAGGGGCATGGGCAGTTAAAGGTAATGGGATGCATAACGTGTTCAGAGCTAGGGGCATGGCCAGCTAAAGGTAATGGGATGCATAACGTGTTCAGAGCTAGGGGCATGGCCAGCTAAAGGTAATGGGATGCATAACGTGTTCAGAGCTAGGGGCATGGACAGCTAAAGGTAATGGGATGCATAACGTGTTCAGAGCTAGGGGCATGGAATGCTAAAGGTAATGGGATGCATAACGTGTTCAGAGCTAGGGGCATGGACAGCTAAAGGTAATGGGATGCATAACGTGTTCAGAGCTAGGGGCATGGACAGTTAAAGGTAATGGGATGCATAACGTGTTCAGAGCTAGGGGCATGGCCAGCTAAAGGTAATGGGATGCATAACGTGTTCAGAGCTAGGGGCATGGCCAGTTAAAGGTAATGGGATGCATAACGTGTTCAGAGCTAGGGGCATGGCCAGCTAAAGGTAATGGGATGCATAACGTGTTCAGAGCTAGGGGCATGGACAGTTAAAGGTAATGGGATGCATAACGTGTTCAGAGCTAGGGGCATGGGCAGTTAAAGGTAATGGGATGCATAACGTGTTCAGAGCTAGGGGCATGGGCAGCTAAAGGTAATGGGATGCATAACGTGTTCAGAGCTAGGGGCATGGGCAGTTAAAGGTAATGGGATGCATAACGTGTTCAGAGCTAGGGGCATGGACAGTTAAAGGTAATGGGATGCATAACGTGTTCAGAGCTAGGGGCATGGACAGTTAAAGGTAATGGGATGCATAACGTGTTCAGAGCTAGGGGCATGGACAGTTAAAGGTAATGGGATGCATAACGTGTTCAGAGCTAGGGGCATGGACAGTTTGTGTCCGTAATAAATATGGATAGGTTGATAAACTGCTTCAAAGAGCAGACATGCAGTAGGATTTTTGAATAAACTTGTATTTGTGTTGTGATAGATACGTGGACGTGAATGGACAGCATGCCAAATACCCTGGCTCCACCACCCCTCTATACTCTGCTTAGTCTCCATCTCTGCATTTGCTCTTGCACCATGCATGGCCAGATTTCCCTTTCATGACACAGCTGCCAACGAGCCACGGGCTTCTATTTCCTCTGTTTGAACATAGCATTTCTATCTCTACTCTGTTGTATAATACATACCTTACTCGTGTATAATATTTCATACATTAAATCACTTTTCATCCTCCAGCACCAATGTTTTTTTGTTTTTTCTTGCCATAAACACAAGCCCAGACCTCTCGGCTTTGCCTCTTCTTGGCGGGAACCTCTGTCGGTAATTCAGTCTGGAAAAGTCGAACCAGGCCTGGAAAAATATAGTCACTGCGCTGGTGAATTAATGAATTCTGAGTAATTTGCGGCTCTGGAGCTCAAGGGGACTTGAAAATGGAATGGATGCGGTTTGTTAAATAGATTTGTCCGGCTGGTTCGAGCACGTGTGTTTTGTTTGCTCTGCGCGGCAAGGCAGAGCAGGGATTTCGGCTTTCTAGTAAGACCTGCAATCATCTGCGGTCTTATTAAGGAGCCTCAGACCTGGGCTTCAAGACTGATCAATACAACTGTTATTGATCTCGGTGCGGCCTCGGCAGAAGGTTCACTGATTCAAGCACGCTTTCTTTCAGCTTGCAAAATAAGCATTTTTGAAATGTTACCAAAAACATATTTAGATTGTCAGTTCATTTAAATAAATCAATTCAGTGTGGATCTTGTAAAGCCAGTTTAACCCTCACATATGTTATGTTGTTATTGTAATGTGATTTGTATAGCGCACCACTGCTATTTTCATGATCTCCCTGCGCTCAGTGGATCTGAAAAGAGAAAGAGGATGGGTGGGTCTGTTAGAGGGAAGAGACAGAGCGAAGCACAAGAGGCCTTTGCTGTTCTGTTGGTAGTTTCAATTCGGAAAAATCCGGCCCCTGTTTCTGATCTTGTTTCTAGGTGGTATAGGTTGGTGGGCACGCAGGCATTTTAGTCCGTAGGGAAGGTTGGGTTGTGCTTGAAGTCCGGACGACTGTAGCGTGCTGCATTTGTGCGAGTTATGGAAGGAGGTGGGGATTATTGCTGTTTGATATTAGGGTGAGTGTCGTGGTAGCCAAGTGTAGGATTTGTACAAAGTCCGGTTGGTTTTAGTCCTCAGGGAAGGTTGCGTGTGTTTGAAGTGTCCGGACGACTGGAGCGTGCTGCGTTTCTGCGAGTTATTGAAGGAGGTGGTGATTTTTGATACTAGGGTGAGTGTTGTGGTAGCCATGCGTAGGAGCCGAACAAAGTCGGGTTGGTGGGCATTCAGGTGTTTTAGTCCGCAGGGAAGGTTGTGCGTGCTTGCAGCGTGTGGGCAGCTTGAGCTCGTTGCAATTCTGTGAGTTTTTGAAGGACGTGGGATTTTTGCTGTTTGATATTCGGGTGGGTGTTGTGGTAGCCATTCGTAGGTTTCATACATAGTCGGGTTGGTGGTCATTCGGGCGTTTTAGTCCATAGGGAAGGTTGTGTGTGCTTGCAACGTGTGGGCGGCTGGAGTGTGTTGCGGTTCTGCGAGTTATTGAAGGAGGTGGGGAGGTTTGCTGTTTGATATACCGGTGGGTGTTGTGGTAGCCATGCGTAGGAGTCGTTCAAAGTCGGGTTGGTGGGCATTCGGGCTTTTTAGTCCGTAGGGAAGGTTTTGTGTGCTTGAAGCATCTGGGCGACTGGAGCGTATTGCGATTCTGCGAGTTATTGAAGGAGGTGGGGATTTTTGCTGTTATTAGGGTGGGTGTTGTGGTAGCCGTGCGTAGGAGTCCTATATAGTTGTTGTGCGGTGTGTCTGCAGGAGTATGGACGGTTGTAGTAAGGCTAATGGCAAGAAAGGGGTGACACTTGCACCATCGTTGCATACATTGTTTGGTGTTTAGACTGAAATCCCCTGTGCTGTGGTTAACCATGTTAGGTTTTTATTTCACTTGAAGGCTGACCAGCTTGGTTCTTGACCTTTGAATCCTGAGCTTGAGCCAGTACCTCTTGTAATGCCTCTTTGTATTGAGTTTGCTATGTTTAACTTACATACATTTGTTTCCACTGTTTTTAATGATATGTTGGAAACAACTCTGAAGTACTCAGTAGTACGTTTCTGCTTTAACTTGATGATAGAAATTCCTGTTTTCATTTGTTTCTGCAGTCCCGGAATGTACAAAATGTTCATAGTACTGAAGGTGTACATCATTATATTTCAAAGCTTGACTTGTATGCCGTTTCCTAAGAGGGACCACATTCCGTGTGACTGCTGTGACCTCGTATTAAACAATGTCCCATGCAACTACATTCTGAACTGTCTTCATCTTGGCATTGACTGTTAGAAAGCCCCGCCTTCAACCGATGATAGTCTTGTGATCTGAAGTCATGAAAATAAAAGACATACACGGACATTCTGTAAATGACAACAGGCAATGGAAATAAGGGCCTCCAGCCAATCCAGAACATGCATGCCAATATCTACAGAGCTACAGCCTATCTCCTTGGAACCAACCCCGGGGAGGGAATGAAGAATGATATATAAAACAGGACGGCTCGGTCAGAGTGTGGGAGTGGGAGGAGCATGAGGACAGTGAGCGGAGACACTTGCCGAACGGTTGGTGGAGGAGTTGTGACCATTCGTGGAGGAAGTTGGAGGAGTGAAGTGTGGTGGAGGAGGAAAGGTGAGGAGCTAGATGGGGAGAACTTAGTTTAAGGCCGTCCATTTAAGGAGGCAGTGAGAGAGGAATTAAGGAAGGAGGTGGGCAGAATATCAGTGGAAGAAGGAAGCCGAGGGTTGAAGGGGGAGGTTGAAGGAGAATTAAGGGAAGGGGCTGGCAGAATATCAGGTTGGGGGTGGAGATTTTAAGGAGAGGAATGGGGGATAATTAAGGGACACAGAGCACGAATCACCACAGGAGGCAGAGTCTTGGAAGAGGTGGGGGGAGAAGCTGTGGAAAAACAGTGGAAGAAGTGGCTTGGAGGAGGTTATTCCACAGAAGAAAAAAAGTGGCTTGGGCGACCACTGTAGAGGTTGTAGATAGCGGTATGGAGGGTCATGAAGAAAGCGAAAGAGGACCTGGGGCATGGGGTGCATCCTGACCTGAAGGGGTGGATCTAAAGGTGGCACGAGGACGAGATTCAGGTGTGCAGCGAGGAGGTTAAGCAATCTCAACTTAGTATGATGAGACATGGTCCAGGACCAGACCCTGTCAGGGGAAATAGGGAACCCTCCTTACCTGGGGCAGGAGGCCCACTAGGGTGGAAGCCAGAGCCAGCCCTGTCCTGGAGGTGAGGAATGGGAGTTGGGGTTGAACTGGATGGACCCCATCTGGCCCATGAGACTGGGGGTCTCCAAACAGCCTTTGAAGACGAGTAGCAGCACCCTCAAGATGGATGGGGATGCAGATTCGTACTCTTGCATCAAATAATAATGACAACTCAATAGTTTGGCAAAGGGAGTCTGTTTAAGACAAGTACAAAAAACAGGGAGTTCAATGAACATCAGCAACCGCTCGATCTTCCTTCTCGCTTAAACTCCAATTAATTTCTGAAAAACCACAACATTTATACCAAAAACTCATCATCATTGATGTGTAATTTTAAAAACCTAACATGCAACTTGATTGGTTATAGGAAGGTAACTTTAACATAGGTACTATATCTGTATATGGTAACGGGGAGAGGCGATTGGAAACAAATGTCAGGTGGGTCAACTAAGCCCTTCCTTCAAACTGAACACTGTAAACATCACAAAAAGTACGATGTCCCATTGGCTTTACTCTCTATAGGACCCTAGATTACATGGTCCACTATCATTGGGTTGGCATTGATCCCACACATACATTTCCACTTGCGCTTAGCAGCATGCAGAATAATTAGCCAGGTGCAGGGAGTAAGCCTGCATCCCAGTTTCCCTCCAATTTATATTACAACCATTCATCACCTCAGTGGCCGTGTGTCAATTACTGCTTTGTAGTTTGGCCTTGAGTCTGGTTCTTGGTCTGAGAAAGTTAAGGAGTATGGGTATGGCAGGGATCCATGCATTTGTGTGAAAGTCTCATCCCTTCCTGCGTGCCTTGCCACGTGACTAGGACACCGTGAAATCGTTCTTTTCTTCATGCAATTTCATGTATTTGACTTCATTCTGCCAGTCATTTACCATCTGTGGCTTATCTCGACCTTGCTGAACAGGAGACTCTGTTATTTTTCTCTTTAATTATAGGAATTTCTAGCTTATTCCAGCCTGATACAACCTTGGCCTCTTTGCATGGTTACCTTCAGCTGGGTTTCTCTCCGTCTTTAATTCTTGATTTGTTTGCTGCAACACTCTCCTCTTGAGACCTTTGGTAACCTCTATTCAATTCTGGTCATGTGCGTAGTGGACTTTCACTCATCTATAAAGTGCTTTTGAGGTAGATATAAGTATAGTTGGAGCTTGCAGCAAACTATTCTACTACTAAGCATAATCAAGCTGTACAATTTCTTTTCTTCTTGCTGTTTCTTGCGTATGTACATGTTTAACTGACTTAATGTCTTCATCGGACATATGGAATATGTTTATCTTGAAATCAACTGTTTCACCTTAGGCTCAAGATGTCACTTATCCATAGTATTTTGTCTCTTTATCAGCATTCTTAGGTCATTATATATTCTATATGTGCGTCAGTCCGATTTCTCATGACGTCACCAGTCGTCTTCTTTTAGTATCTTCTTGGTTTCTTCGGGTATTCCATTCTGACAAACGTCCTTTTGTCGTGTCTGTAGATATGGATTTCTCAGTGGGTACCTTACTGTCCAGGTTTGGTTAGGTGTCAGTACTTCAATAGGTGCTGTTATTCCGATAAACACTGGGCAGAGCCCAACTGCGGCTCTCTACTGGTTTATCTGTTCTTCATACGTCACATATTTTGGCGTGAAAGTGCCTAGCACTTTGAAGGGGGTGGCTGGGGTGCGGATGATATATGGCACTTCCTCTTCAGGGTAATCCCTAAAATCCCCCTGCGTGCCTTGATGGTTAATTCTGTACCACAATGTGTCCCAGTTCTGTCCTTTGCATTCCAGTACATCAGGTACCAGAGATCCCGCTTGAGAGAGCTTGGGGGGTACTAGGTTAGGAAACCCCTGCAAGAACCCCCAAGGATAGAAATGGCTTTTACCATTAGGGCCATAGCTTGCCTTAGATAGTAGGTGTAGGAGAATCTTTAGTTAGAAAACGTGGGGCCTCATTACACGGTAGGCGGTAAGGGTTTACCGGTACCGGTAAGGGCACCGGTACCGGTAAACCCTTACCGCCTTACTACGAGGTCCCTTTCCGGGACCCGACCTTAACGGCTGGTGTAGACCAGCCGTTAAAGTTGGGACCCGCAAAGGGACCTTGGTGCTAATTATGGTACCGCAATTTGCAGTACCGTAATTAGCTCCTTCCCCATTCCCATTGTGCCCAATGCGGCAAAAATGGGAATGGGGAAGGGCCATGGAGAAAGGGGGAATTACCGCCCCGCCAACCTTGGAATGGGGTGGTAATTCCCCTTTTCTCCATGGTGGTACCGGTATGGTACCGGCGGCAACCATGGTGCTAATAGCACCAAGGTATACCACATTCCATGTAATGAGGCCCTTGGACTTTTGAGACAGCTGAGTTAGATGGAGGAAGCGCATGGGCAGGTGGTGAGAGAGGAAAGCCCATCAGTGAACCTGACCAGCAGACTAAAAGAGATGCATTTCTCTTTTATTTTAAACAAAAATCCTCATCAAACTATCCATTAGAGCTTGGAGTTTGTACTGGCATCCTTAACAAGCACTAGGGAAAGCCTTGGGTGAAGGTGCGCCAAATCCGACATCCGCAGAAGTATTGGACTCTAACAAAAACCCATTCACCACTTGTATGCAGGAACTTGTAACCTCACGGGCGGTGCGGCATAGCCCAAGAATAGCCTGGCTTGCTGCCACACTCATGCACACTGTGACTTTCAGATAACTGGAAGGGACTGCCACTTGGAAGGTGGCAGTCTTCGGGATGCCTTCATTAGGACAAGGTATGCATACACACTTTCCATATGTGAGACGTCCCACTGTTAAGGACCACGACAAAAGGACGTATTCCTGTCCTGTGCCTGTCTCCCGTAGACAAGTTGCCCAGCCGTAAGGACTATGGCCGCTCATTGCACTGCCGGAGCAGTACTCCCAGCACGAAGCCTCCAGGAACACATGCAGACCATGCTGCTACTGTAGGTAATGAGCTGTGCAGCATTCCTGATTTATCTGCCACACCTGTGAAATTGGATGCCGCCCTCCTGTATTATAAAATACAACAGAGCTTTGATTTGCTCCTCACTACAGCAGCTTGCCAGTATATTTGTGCTTACATTCATGGTGCCACCATTACCATCCATGTGGTAAAAACCACACCAAGATGGCCGCTCCATCGAAGTGAGCTGTCTGCAGTTCGCCAGGAACACCCCCGTGACGATGCTGTCGACTGCTGCATCCGGATTGGATGAGCAGCGCCATATGTTTACCCTGCCGGGGCCGTTAGGCGTAAGCCGTCCCACTGCTAAGGACCACGAATAAGGACGTATTCCTGTCCTGTGCCTGTCCAGTGTCTTCCAGGGGCTGGGACAAGACCTTTTCCAGTTCACTGCGCACTCCTGCCACACACTTCCTCAAGGCCCCTAAGATCGGCACAAGCCCACA
The DNA here is from genome assembly GCF_040938575.1 of Ambystoma mexicanum. Lineage (NCBI taxonomy): Eukaryota > Metazoa > Chordata > Amphibia > Caudata > Ambystomatidae > Ambystoma > Ambystoma mexicanum. Next base: position 1,420,770,540 of record NC_090931.1, on the reverse strand, counting down.
CTATGTCCATTCCCATATTCAAGCTGCATAACTCAGGGGGTTCCAGCTTTCCTGTCCAGGCGGCTAAGCTGTGGAACATGCTGCCGACGTCCATTAGATCGGAACCATCCTTCCATATCACTGGTTGCATGAACTTGACCGCCAGGCGCCTCATGGCGTTCACTAGCATGTCCGCGGCTGCGGTTACGCCTTTTGCATTTTGATTGCACTCATCCTTGTGCCTTGCATATTGTTGTTGTAACTATTTAATCGTGTAACTGTACTATCCTATGTAACTGTACTGCCTAAGAGCTTTAATAGCTGTAAGATATGCGCCGAGCTGCCCCAGGGCCGGGTGCGCTATACAAATAAAATAAATACAAATACAAATGTAATCATGTTCTGCTCAGAGTGAGCATCCAAGAAAGAACAAACACACATAACTTTATAATGACAATTTTTCTTTTATATTACCTTAATACCAATGAGTGGTTTCTAAACACAGGATCAGGATTTGAACCTGTGTTGCACTGTGTTGTCTTGCTTCCAAGACAAACGTGTTGCCCCTGAGCTATCCTTCCTCTCCGAACTGCACAATTAAGTCATCTTGAGAAGAACAGCACCACAACACAGACTTGAAGATACAAAGATCTGGCTATGTGAGACATAGCCAGTGGTCATGTTGGGTGTGTACTCTCCAGTGCAGACTCTGTATTTGTGATGATGTCTTTCACATAGCTTTCAGAGGATGTGCTCACCATCACTTTAGCTATCACTGGCGATTAACCTGTTATCCTGAGAATGCCTACAAGTTACTAGACTCAAGTACTAAACAATAAGGTGAGGGATGCATCGCAATACTCTGAACAATGTACGGCAGGGCCTATACTTATTGTTGTCTGCCGAGACATGAGGACTCTCTTTTTACTATTGTGTGTACCATGTCGCGATAATTTCACTAGGTAACCTTATGCTGCGAGATAATTCATGTCACACTTTTTAAAGAGACGGCTCCTTTTTTGTATATTGCACTTCAGGTTTTGATAGTGAATGGTCTATATTTCACTTCTGCTAATGGCAGCTTCAGCTTTCTTGCAACTTGGGACACCTGGGTCTTTATCTAGCCTTAGATCTGCACTTTTTAATGTGGGTCACCAGGAATCTAACAAAGAGATCTTAGCACTAGAACTGCTACTGGAATAGATGGCAGTACATTTGATTTATTGTGTGGTAAGCGGGATTTTGGGAAAGGGGGTGAGGTATTCTCTCAGCCAATCAGGAGGCTCAGAATGGGGGCTTTACCACATGGTCAAACACCCGATCTGAGCCTCTTTGGAATAGGAGGCCACCATCTTCCTCCGACCAGGACAGAGTTAAGTGCGCCGCCACAGGCTCCCCTTTTCCCCTCCCACGCTCCATTTTCCACATATTTAACACACACCCACCCTACTTACCTGGCTCTCCCTTGTCCCTCGCTCGTACCAGGAACACTAATGTTCCCTGGCACATCCTCGACACTGCAATGGCCGCCGTGGAACGGGAGAAGGGACTACGTACAGTTACCTTCTCTTTTCAATGGCAGCCATCTTGAAATGTAGTTTTATCAAGTTAAGAAATGGCAAAAAAGCCGTTTCTCAACTTGAAAAAAAAAAAAAAAGATTAGTATCCCGGTACAAGGCAAGGATAATAATTGGGTTGGGTTACTGACAAAGCGATCCCAGTGTGTGTGACCTCAGGGAGAGATGGTGGGAGAGCAAGTCAGGTGAGAACGAGATGGCAGAGGGAATGAGGGCCTGGCCATAGAAGCAGGAATGTAGGTTACTTCTGAGTACAAGGAGTTGAGCATAAGATAAGCAAGTACCAAACAGTGGAACATAGCAGAGGGATAGGCAGATATGTGGGCAGGGAGGTCAGGAGTAAAAGAAGGGAAGGAGAGGATAATTTGCATTTCGCTGCAAAGCAGTTGTAGGAGAAATCAGAGGAAGAGATTGGCTGGCCAAGAGTTGAGGTGTAAAGGGTGAATAGTAAGGGCCTTGTGGGAAGAGATGGAGAAGAACTAAAAAGAGACCCCAGAAACAACCTCCAGAACTCTGAGGGTGCTGAAGGTCAGAAGAAGTGAGGATTGGTCCATCCTGTTGATGGCAGCTTAGACACTAAGTAGACTTAGGATCGAAGAATTATTGGAGCGATGAGCAGAAGTCATAGTGACGGCTGTGAAAACTATATTGGCGACGGTCACGGAGGTCATTGAGGTCAAGGTCTGAACATATGAAGGGCCGTGCAGCCATCAAAACTTCTGCTAGGGTGAATTCATTTGCCCCTTGTGATTTTTTGCAAGATATTTGACAAGGTAATGGACTGATGGATCCCTGGTGATTTCAGCATCCTATACACAAGACCATTGTGCACACACTACTCGAACTAGGATTTCATTTTGTTTATTTTTTTATTTGTAACTCAGTAAGATAGTCATCAGTTTTACAGAATGCTTTTTCGGTTCATTCTTCAATTTTGATGTACTTAGCCATGTTCATACCTGCGTTCATGTGTTGGGGGATGGACGTGGAACTGATAGGCGTGGTGTAGATCCAGATGGAGGTGAAGCTTGTCATTAACGATTATTTATACCTAAGCTGTGAGTCAATTTCTTCCCCACGGATCCTATGAGCCACTGCAAAAGCTTTTCTCAATGGGCATCAAGTTGTGCAACCCCCCCCCAAACTTCCCTGCTTTGAAAAATATCAGAAACACAACATAGAGGTCTTAGAAAACAACTGATCTAACATAACCTGCTGTTATCCATATTCTCCTTGTTGTAAGACTTGACAAAGGGCAAATATGATCTTTGGCCAAACAGGTTGAGGTTTCCCTATGTCACTTACAAAAGAATCATCATGAACCAGGAAAAGAAGCTGGGCGACTATTGTCTCATCATCTCAAGAAGTTGCTGCTGCCAGCTGTGGTCACTTATCTTGGGACACGTATCTATTGACCTACAACATCAATTTGCAGACTTTGGCAGTTCCCTGTAAACCTCACAAGGCCACTTGAATGCAAGCAAGGGCAATTCTTTTATCTGCAACTTAAACATACCATGCAAGATGCTTCATATATGGAATTCCTGGGTGCCCAGATTATGAAACCTTCACAGAAATGGCTGCCAGAAAAAGACCTGTAGATTGCAGGTGTCTCTGCGGCATTTTACAAAGCCTGTGTTACACGTTCCGCTCCACTGCTTGCAAATGTCTCCAAAGTCTCACATTTTGAGGGAATTTGATAACTCGTTGATTTTCTTGTCATCTAGAAAATTTGTTGGGATGGTACCAAATGCTTAAGCGTTCATGCACGGTGTTATCGGCCTGGGGCCCAAGTTAAAGGCCTGCGCATGCAAGGGCATTTTACGAGAGTCCCAGGGACGATAACACCCGATCCGTCATGTCGGAGAGGATATGAATGCTATTGGCACCCTAGATTGCCAATCCAGTATCCCGGGGTGCTGAGAACATTGTATTTCGATTGAATGAACGGGATGCTTTGCGGCACCTGATTCATTCAAACCAAATACTTTAGCAAGATGACTCCCACAGAGCTGAACGACGGGGCTCCATAAGGAGCCCCTCTTCAATTTCCTGGGCGACCAGAGCAGACAACAGGAGGAGGCAGAAGAGCCGTGGCACCCGCCGCACTACAGAAATCAGGTAAGTGCGGCAGGAGGGGTTCAAAGAAGGGAAAGGAGGGGAGTGGGGAAGGAAGGTGGAGGAGTGGGGAAAGCATCCAGCAGGTTGCTCTGAATGCAGGCTTAAATTGATAGATGCAGCCCATTTTACAAGCAACCTGATTGGTTGCTCACCACGCCCAGGTTCTCATTGACTTGGCTGACTGATGTAGGACTCAATGGGCTTGTGAAAGCACTGGCTATTAGATGTCCAAGAATTCTTCCCCCCCTTGATCCATTCTTTATAAGTGTGGGTACGTAACAAGTAGAATGATTAGAGACGATGTCGGGGTACTGCATAATATTCTTTGGCAGGAGGCGAACACGATCACCCCATTCTACCCCGTCTACTTTGGTTGTGGTGACGCCTAAATCAAAAAAGTTTGACATGTGTACTCCAACCTCTCCGCCAGTATGAATTGTGAGGCGTGAACATAAGACACGCTTGGCATCAAGAGAGGAACTAAACTGGGTAGACCCTTGTTCCCTTTACAGTTCCTGCTCAGCCCGCCTCCTTTCTCTACAGCGATCCAATGACATTCACAGTGCAAGGGAGAACATAGACCAAGTGGCACGACACCGCTGATGATTTTAGCCCTCTTTTAATGCTCACAGAGGTGCCTGTTCACTCTTCTGGGGTTACAAATCAACGAGGAGAATTCCAAGGCACTCCCTATTCCAGAGCAAGTACACAACATTACCCCTTTAGGTGGCTATACAGGGAGAGGAAGTACTTTGGGATCACAGTGAATCCATACTTACATGACATGGTCCGGACAACCAATCCCCTCAATGAACAACAATCACTTGGAACATGATGAGATGGGGTGGTCTGGGCTCGGCCCTTCGGGGCATGGGGCTGGGGGGGTAAGATGTCTTGGATTTTGCCAATAAATAAAAACACGCATTGGCAATGCCAACCGTTTAGGCGGTTGTGTAGGCATGGGAAAGGTACTTGCCAGGCACTGCCATAGTGGTATTAACTGGCTATTGATGGTAGCAGGTGCAAAATGGTGCGAGTAGCCGGGCATCTAATAGCAGAGCCTGGCAAATGCCTAATACCTGTTTTTAACATGACTTCAGTAGAGGACATGAAGAGGACATGCACAGTGCTTACAAATCGAGTGACTGCATCCATACCTGGTTAAGACATTTGTATTACACCGGTACTGCGTTTACAGCTCCAATTAAGTCATTAACTCCCAATAGACTGCTTTGAAAAAACACTGGCAGGCACTGGCAGTGGAAAATTTGATGGTAAGGCATGCTTAAAGTGAGCTCGAAGGGTTACTATGAGGAGGTGTTTTGGGCGGGAGGGGCAAGAACTGGGTGGCAATGGCCATAGGGATTAGCATGGCCATGGGCAGTCAATGGGTGGGCAAATAGGCAAACAACACATGCAAGCTGTGTGTCCCTCCTCATATGCCCTCGCTCCCTATCTGTACTCTAATGCAATAGTTTTGGCTTATAGGTGCTGAAAGCGCCATCTAGTAGCCAAACTAAAAATGACATGTTTTGAATGGGACCTATGATAACAAGGGTAAACATATGCACATGAAATGCTAATTTGATGTTGGGTGGTCTCAAATGACCAAACATCAAAATGTATTGTTTAGTTTTTCATTTTCCATCCTTCAGTAGGGCATTGCCATGTGCACAATACACCCTGCAATGATTTGCCGCTGAGAAAAGTGTGTACAGACAGAGCATTGCTTTATGGGGGGGAAATAGCCCATAGACTCGTGCATACAGACTCACATGTGATCCTATTAGCCCCTCTTTGAGGATAGAGCACAGCACCCTTATTTTTGGTCTGAGTGGAATTTGCAGGGGGCGGAACCCATACAGGATGAACGGGGTCACGAACACACAATGTATTGCCATTTGCCACTTCATTTTCTAGTTATCACTTCAGGTGGGAGCACCGGTGGTAATATCTACAGCTTAAATGCTGCCTGGAAAAAGGCACTTACCAATTCCAACCAACCGGTGGCCATTTCCTCAGTTGCTGCACTGCTCTCCCGATGGGCAGATGATCGGGAAATAGCCTGAGGCTTTGGGCTGTGTCATGAATCACTTGTTTCCTAGTTACAAGCCAAGTGGGAAGAAGGCTTCACTGCACCTTCGCTGACACACGATACAACTGGGTATGTTTAAGGCCTAATGAAGTTGCAATCTTAAATACGGTGCCATTGACATTGGACACCTGAAAGGTCCACAGAGCAGATGGCCTTGGGGCAGATAGCTGCTGGAGGTTCAAGGCAAAGAGTCATAATTACTGGGAGGAAGTGCATACAGAACTTAGAGAACTCCCTATGCAGTGCCTCCTGCCTCCTCTTAGTAAGCTTAATGCATGGCCTGCAGGAGTTGAAGGGTCAGAAGAAGCACAAGCGGAGATGGGTAGTGGTGGCCCTCATGTAGTCGAAGCTGTTCATTCCACGGCGGCGGGGAGGACCCTTTCTACCAACAATACAGGACTAGGTGACTAAAGTTGTGGAGATATCCTTGTAAGACAGACATATACATTGACTTCCAGATGCAAACCTCAATGTCCTGCAAACCTGGGGCAAATATAGAGGTCCTAGTTCTGAAAGTTGGTTTAGGCCTTCCATTTCACATAGCAATCATTTGGGGAACCCCTCCTGGGTCTATTCCTCTGCTGTCAATCATATTCTTCCGTAGACTCTCCATCCAACCCTTCTCCACCTTCCTGCTAAGTTGGTCAAAGATAGGAGTGCTTTAATTCTGAGTGAGCAAGCAGCCTGATTTGTTGATTTTGTTATAGGTATGCTTACTAATGAATCGTAGATCAACTGCAACTTGACACTTGCTTCTTGCTCTAAATTTATTTGGGTGATTTTTTCGCGAAATGTTGGTACATTTAATATGGGTGTGGGTTTGGGGTAAGGGTATTAGTTAAGGTAGGGGTATGAGGGAGGGTGCTGGGGGTTTCCCCCTGCATTATTAAAAACAGAAAGTGCAAAAAGCAAGTAGGAATTTTTGATTTTTCAACCAAAAAAGGCAGTCATTCCCCCATCCGTGTTTTAAAAATATGGTTCATTCATGGACAACCATTCACTTTCTTTCTAATACTCTTATTCTGGTCCATACTTAAGAGTCTGCTATGATGCTGTTCTATACTATTGAACATCTTGAATAAAGATAGCTTGGACAAAAATGGCTGATGCCAAATTAGATATTCTCTTACAAGTTCGCCAGACCATGTTTAATTTGGTCTCTTCTCTCATGTTGATCATTTGACCAACTTCTCTGTGCTCTTGTCCTTTCCTGACTCCCCTATTATTCATTCCTCTGTGTGGGATTTCCTAAAAATGCTGTAGCGCTCCTTCAGTGTTTTTATGCCGGAGGATTCGGGGCCTCCCTTACTCTTCTCAAACATATCTCCATCGTTGTCACCCCTCTAGATTTCCTATTTCTTGCCCTTTTTCTTTTTCATGTCTTATTTTTTTGTTTGTAAGGTTTTTATGACATGGTACCTTAACTTTGCTCCCTTGAGTGCTTAATTTGTTAAAAAAAAGAAGTGTCAGGGCTCAAAAATGTTCTAGCGTGCCTGCGACGCATCAGGATTGGAAGCTCCCTGGCCACCGTTTCCACCACCCAGAGTTCTTTCCCACATTGTCAACGTATGCAGTGCACACAGCTGTTGCGTGTTGTGTGACTGATAGTTAATATAATCAAGTTGCCAAAACTCCCTGGCAAACACCCCCACAGATTAAGCACTGGCTCCCTTCAATACTGTGTCTGCTGCTCTCTCTTCTTCCTGCATACCACCCACCCTCTTTGTGCAGTGTCTAGCTTTTCTTGAATGTATTTATTATTGTGAAAACTGGGCATTGAGTGAATTGTCTTTGTCATCCTCCTTGGTCATTTTAAAGAAATGCTTAAAAGAGAATTTCTTAGCCGATGTTGCCATCTGTCATGAATTGCACAATGTGCTGACGTGGTTGCATAATCCGGTGGTGGGTTTTTCTGTTTTGCTACATATCTTCTACTCCACATCTTTGTGCATCTGATTCGATTATATTTCTCTGAGAAACACAAATGAACAACCTCCCCTTGCACTGCTGTGTTCCATCCTGCACTGATGTGTGTGGGATGAAAACGTGCACTGGCACTGACATTGTTGTATATGTGCTATGTTTCATTGAAGATTTTCCAGTGTGTGTGTGTGTTGTGTGTGTAGCTTCCACTGTTGTAACCTGTATTTTGCATGAGGGATACCTGCAGTACTGCTGCTCGCGCGTTTGCTCTCTCATTTCTTTAGGACATAAAACACAGGGGTGGACTAGCCTATATTGAACTCAGGAGTTTCCCGGTAGGCCTCTGCACCCTGGGCAGGGGTGGACTAGCTATAGGGAACTCAGGAGTTTCCTGGTAGGCCTCTGCACCCTGGGCAGGGCTGGACTAGCTGCAGGAAACTCAGGAGTTTCCCGGTAGGCCTCTGCACCCTGGGCAGGGGTGGCCTAGCTATAGGGAACTCAGGAGTTTCCCGGTAGGCCTCTGCACCCTGGGCAGGGGTGGCCTAGCTATAGGGAACTCAGGAGTTTCCCGGTAGGCCTCTCTGCACCCTGGGCAGGGCTGGATTAGCTATAGGGAACTCTGAGGATTTCCCGGTAGGCCTCTGCACCCTGGGCAGGGCTGGACTAGCTATAGGGAACTCAGGAGTTTCCCGGTAGGCCTCTCTGCACCCTGGGCCGGGCTGGACTAGCTATAGAGAACTCTGGAGATTTCCCGGTAGGCCTCTGCACCCTGGGCCTCTTGTGTTTGGTAACATACTTTATTTCCAAATGTTCTCATAGGAAAAGGGTTGGCCTTGCTGAAAATATGCAATATGGGACCACTATGAACATTATTTCCAGGGCCTCTTTTGGTTCCCATGTCATCCCTAATTAAATACACGTGAAGGTTTCGAGAACAAACAGATTGTTTCTAACATTACACTTCATTGCTGCACCGCTGAGAAGTTGCTTGAGTAATTTGCAAGAGAATGCCCACAGAGTAGATTACATGTGTCTCAAAGACAAGCAGATCCTGATCACGGTTAGCCTTTCATAGCAGGGTAAGGGCGGCGTAATCATGTTTGCAACGTGTACTACATACAGCGAAGTGTTGTGTCTACGGTGCTTCTCAATAGGCGCTATTATGGCGTGTCTCAAAGGCACTTTCTTTCTTAACTTGGAAGGAAAAGGGGCTTGGACTGCGACTGCCGGCCCCACACAGATGCACAAATGAATGTTAAGTCTGTCCAGCCAGTACAGAAAGGGAAAGACCATGTGGAAATCAGGCCTAGTCTTAAACTAAAAGAGGCAGTCCTGCATGAACTCCTAAGTCACGTTCCTCCTGCACAAGACCATAAGCAACCTCAGGTCTGGCTCAGCTCCACTGGGCATCAACAGTAGGTTGTAGTTCTGCTCTCCAGACACAGGTGGCTCAGAACACACGTCTGGGCTCGCCCGACCCACTCGTGGTGGTAAATGCAAAACTGAAGGCTGATGGCTGGAAGGCTACCAATTAAGCTAAACCACTGGCAACTCCTCTGGTCACCAGCAGGGGGAGCTTTTCTCCCTGATCTTTACCACCTCACAGAAATGTGCCTGGATTTGAACATCCTGACCCAGCATGCATCCTAACAAAATGCTTGCAGCGCCTTCAGGTGCAACGCGTCGTTCGGTTGATATTTGTCATTGCAGTTGAATTATTGAGGAATCATGCACTGAGGCACGCTATCTCTGTGGCAGTGAGGCCTGTCAGGACAATCTATATGATCTACTCTGGGTTGTTGAAAGCAATGACTAATTCCTACTGTAGCTGTACCTCCTCTGGCTCAAGCTCTGCACAGTGAGCTTTGTCCTTGGGGCATCATAACTCAGAGAACACTACCTGTTGAAATCCCTTCCAGCTATCGAAGGCCATTTGGGCCTTTACCTGTGCTGCCTTTTACTCTAGGAAGTACAGTGTAGTGATAACATACAGCCTGGTGCTAGCTGCTGTCTCAGAGTAGAAACCGCGTTCCCTCACTACACAAGGTTGGAGGTCTTCAAGGGGGTTGAAGATTGGGGTTGATGATCAGAGTGGTGGGTTGGGTTTAACTTGTGGGCCCCGCATTTGACAGGCTTTGCGGTCTGGTCTATACTCATTTGGGCACTGAGTTGTTGCAGTGTTGAGTTGCAGCAGGTGTCAATTGAGCTGCTGATGATGTGCAGTAATAATGGTTATTTTAAATTGGTGGTGAGATAAACTAGAGAGTTTGTGTGGTGCTCTTCATAGTGACAAAGCATCACCCCACAACACTTTCAGGTCTCGTGCAACCTACACGTAAATGTGAAAAGATAAACACAATATAATGGGGTGTACAAGGTTGTGGGCACAAGTCAGAAAACGCAGACAGCTAGAGAGTGCATACAGGGTTGTCCAACTCTGGGCCTCTAGGGGCGGAATCCTGATGGGTTTTCAGAATAGCCCTCATTAATATTAATGAGGAAAAATGTGCATACATTTAGAATAGGGTTGTCCAACTCCAGGCCTCGAGGGCCAGATCCATGTTGGATTTTCAGGATACCTCTTATTAATATTCATGAGATACATTTGCATACAATAATTCTAAAGGCATTCACATGTTTGCTCATGAATATTAATGAGGGCTATCCTGAAAACCTGTCGGAGTTCTGGCACTCAAGGCCTGCAGATGGACCACCCTGATTTAGAATCATTGTATGCAAATGTATCTCATGAAATACGAGGGGTGTCCTAGTCGTGTAACAAAGGGTGGGTTTTGAAGGCATGCCACCAGGGTGCACAGAAGCTCTCCTGGTTTTCCACCATCTGTAGAAAGTCATGGTCATCACATTTCACATCTAGTGGTCCTACTTTAAGTCATACTGTTCGAAAGAAGCCTTTGTCAATAAACTTCAATCTGATTTGCTCAACCTAAAACATATTGGGCTGAGGGTATAGGGTGAAAGAGTAACAATACAGTTCAGGCTGGGAACATGGCAGGAGGATGAAAGTTCCCCCTTATGGATGGTCCTTCCCCATAAAGAATGCAAAGAAAGAAAACGTGTAAGTATTCACTCCAATGGTTTCACTTAACACAACTACCTTTGTTATTCTTCAGTTTTTTCACATGTTTACCAGGCTCTATTTCCACTTCTGTACATAGGTGGTGACAAGGAATCAATTACTGGGACATTTCCAATCTGGAACCCATTAGGTATCTGTGATACAAGTAGGATGGACAAGTTTCACTATTCTGTCTTTTAAGTACATATCTAAACCCTCGAATATGCTTAAAGAGTCATACCTTATCTTGTGGATATAGTAATGATTATCTTTTCAAGATATTACATATTCTGAGAAGATCTTGTATCAATTGTATGGTTTATAGTGATAATACCGAATTACAAAATCTCGAAAAAAAAAATCTCGAGTTTAAAATCTCGAAAAAAAATATCGATTTTTTTTTTAAATACGTTTTTATCTCGAAATGGGGGGTTCCCCCCCCCCAACCCCCCTTTTTCTATTTTTTTTTTTATTTTAACCCTTTTTTTTTACTTACCTGACCCCAAAAACACATAAATAAATAAATAAATAATTCGATATTTTTTTTTTTCGAGATTTTGTACTCGAGATTTTTGCAGTTCGAGATTTTATTTTCGGTATTTTGACCGACCACCCAATTGAATACTGCAAGAAATGTAAAAATGTGTAAGTGCATCCACTGTGGATAGCTGGTGATATTGTAGCTGCTGGTTTTGCATTTCTGAATCACGATAGTGTGTATTTTCCATTGTACGTAGATTGGGGACAACATCAGCATTCCTGTACATGGGCGTAATTTTAGGGGAGGACAGGGGTGTTTGTCCCCCCCAACTTTCATGGCACAGCATTTTGTCCCCATTCATTTGGCTGGGGCATCTTTTCTTCAGATGTCATGTCCCCCCCCAACATTTTCAGCAAAGTTACTCCACTGTTCCTGCAATTGCACAGAATTTGCATTTGGAGTTCTGCAACAGTTACATGATGTTTCATGGTGATGACATCATATTTTGCAAGTTGCGATCATTTACCGTGTTTCTCTCTAGTATATACACAAGTAACACAAGTGCTGTACATAACAAAATAATAGTATTTTCAACATATTCTTCTGTGCACTGCTCTTTGTCCTGTACTTGTTACATCTGGTGTTTACATACAAATACACATTTTAAATGCAGTTTGCATTAACATTTGCATTAGAAATATTGCCTTCTATTCATGATAGACCGTTGTATGTACACTTGTTTCCTGTGCCAAGCGTAGAAAGCTATTGCTCAAATGTTCACAATGTTGTTAGGCAACATGCAATTTCATTCAGATGTTTCCTTCTTCGTTCTAATGCTGTACAATTCGAGCTGTAAGCTTTGTGAGACAATAGCTTGACACGTCCTATAGGTTTGGATTCCCTGGTGTGCTAGATTAAATGAGTCCCTTGTGTATTTGTACAAGGCACCTGTCTAGAGGACACATGCAACATTTAATTCTTCGTTCATCCACACTGTATATAGGGAGTTAAGTTTGTCTATCCAGAATATTTCGTTTTGATCCAGTGCTTTGGCAATATTTTCTCCAGTGTCTCTTTTTTCAATTGTCTCCAATATTTGGAATCTCATTTGTGAGATTTGATGTTTAGCTTCCATAAAGTGGCATGCTACTGGTGATGTCAGGTTTCCTGTGCGGATGTTAGAGTGATGTCCGTTCCGACATAGAATATGCAGGTCCTTCCAAACGTTTGTGTCACTCTACCCAAACACACTATTATACATTTTCTTTGTTCTCAACTGGGCAAGTGTGGGTTCTTTCTGGCAACAGGACCAAATCATTCCTCAAAAGTCTTCTTTGAAGTAAAAATTGATAGCTAGACAATGTACCTGTGGTGCCCACTCCAACACTAGTTACACATACAGTGCACTACCACACATTCCATTGGGGTTTTACTGCTGCCCCATGTAGCTCACATGGGATTAGGCATGAGCAAACAGGGGTACCCCTAATCCTGCTTCATGAATATGTGCACATTCCAATGGAGTCTCGCTGGGTCTACCCATGACCCCCTGAGGACCATACAACATCCTTTCATCACCGGATTTTTTAAAGCCTGAGTGCACTAATGTTCATCGATTATTTTAGGGGGGGTGGGAAAGGGCAAGTAAGGGTTTGGGGCGTTAGGGAACAAGTAAAATAGGTCACAGAAGGGGGGGGTTGGCCCGCCCCCATGTAAAAAAAAATTGATGAACATTTCCACGTTGAAATGCCAGGCTTTGAAAATTCCGGCGATGATATGACATGGAACCCTGAGGACACATGCTGCTAACAGGAGGGTGATGATAGAGCCACGTCTGCCTCGGGAAATGGTTGCCCACGTCCCCTTCTAAAGCTAGGACGGCCTAGCCTACTCACCTTTGAAGTCCGGAGACTGCCCACTCCTCTCCTCGCGTCCCATGTTCTAATCCAGCGAAATGTGATGGCATAATGACCAAGTGCTCCCACTCTCCCCATTTCTCTTTATAGCTCGACTCTTTCTTTCAAATATGCAATGAGAGGCTGATATGCTGAATTTTCATATTTGTAATTATTTGGATAGGAATGTGAGCTTGGACGTGAAGCACTGTACACGAGCATGAACAGCTGATGGGCATTCACGTGTCTGGGGCCTTAATCTTGTACAAGAATAGCACTGCCATTAACAGTAACATTACCTTGGAGGAAGTGGGCAGCACTGATGAGACCAGATTCCAATTTCCAGAGAGCAATATTTACAGTATGGAGTATTTACTTAAGATCGAGGGTTATCAGGCACTCTGTGTACTTTGCATAGCAGCTGAACGAGGATAAGGGATTGGGGATAGAAACAAAAGGGGTGCTCCCCTAAGTGAGAGCTTGTGCATTTCTACCAGACAGAATACTCATTGCTCGAGTCAAGATTAAAAACGATATTGTTTGTTCACTTTATTATAAAAATTGTAAGAAGCCTTGACAAAGCCGATATAGAGAAATACTAGGCACATGCAACAATGTGGGTTGATTGATGGCAGAAAAAGTAACTATAGGGCATAGGATAAATTCAAGGTCAAATTGAATAATAAAAAAGAAATACATATAAATCTATAATATCCACTTTAAAAAAAAAACTTTATGTACAAACCTACTATTTACCCATTAGGATTTGGTTATTTACTGACTAAATTAAGAAATTGATAGTTCACTTCTGAATTCATATATGCCCAGAGCGGAAATGTGAGTAGGAAGGAAGTTTTCTCTGAGGATATTGGATGACCATTGTGACACTCAGTATATCTTGGTATAAATTAGTTATCTATATGCCTATAAATAAAACATTACTTATAGTGTAGTGAACGTTGGAAGGACATCATTTCTGGGAGATGGGTAGTTTTTTCTGTGATATATGTCTTTTGGGCAGAAAAAAACATGTTATCCAGACTTCATATAGTGGTGTTTTAGTGTAATTTGTTCTCGGTATGATACAGCTGATAAGTGTTTTTCTCCCACTGTGCTTCTTTTATGATGATGATGATGATGATGATGATGATGATGATGATTATTATTATTATTATTATTATTATTATTATTATTATTATAATATTCATTGAACACAGTCTTAGCTTCGGGAAGCAGCAGAGTGCTTTACAATCATATTGTGAAAAAACGCAGTGAGGAAAGCTGAGAAAAAGGGAGCGGGAGCCAACAAGAAGGGGGGGGGGTGTGAGAAGGGGCAATTGGCTCTACAAGAAGCCACGGGATCTACAAGAACCGACGTCAGGAAACAGTGAGTCGCAGATCACAGAGCCTATGGTCGGGTGGGGAGCAGAGGGTGTTTGGACCTAGGTGTTAGGGAAGAGCGATTCCTTGAGGTCTGGAGCTTTTTCCTGAATTTTAGCAGTAATGGGGCGAGGTTGCTGTTCACAGGGAGGAGGGTCCAAAGTCTTGGGGCGTAGACAGAGAAGGCCTGTCTTCTGGTTCTTTCCTACCTGCACCGGCAGAGTTCAAGGCTGCACGGGTCCTATGTGTCTATAAAGTGGGGCTTACTTAAACCTTTACAATGAAGAATAATGCTCCTGTATAGAAATATACGGCTGGATCTCAGGAGCATTGTGAGTGTCGAACATTCGATTGTTGTGCACCTTGTCACAGATTGCCTCAGTTATCCCCCAACTGCCAGAGACAGTTCAAGTGGTTTGTTTCTGTTTACCACTGATCCTGATGGGTGTCCCTCTCTCTCTTACCTAGGAAGGAACAATCCCACCCTAGCACCAGAATCCCTTCGCCACAGGCCGGGACTAGAGATCGTAACCCCTACTATCTAAAGAGCTATCTGACTGCTGATGATGACCTGAAGGCTAAAACCTGTTCTTGCTGAACTTCCTCAGGGAACAAGCTATGAGTTCCTATCACATTGGGATTCTCACAGGAATTACTTGTGCAATTCAGACTCCCCGGGTTTCACCCTCATTGCTCCTTCCACACCCTGTTGTTCTTCTCTTGAGTCTATCTACTACTCACCAAATGTTCCTTTTCCCCTCCTTTCTCCTACTCCTCCCATATTCTCTCCTCACACTCCCTCACACTCTCTCTATTGTCCATCCAATGGTCCTCCCTCTTCTCTCACCCTACTTCCTCTCCAACGTTCCTCCCACTAAGATCTACCTCCACTGTCCAATCTTACCCCCTACTACTATTTCCTCTCTCTCTACACTACTATTCTCCCCTCTCTACACTACTACTCTCCTACCTCCTTTCTCTCACATTCACCCTCACTCATTCAATCCCCACTCTCTCGTACCACTCCACTTGTACACATGCACGTTCACTTCCAGTGCAACTTCCTCTCACAAACCAATCCCTCACCTTGCACACCACATGTATAATGCTCTTCCACGCGCCTCAGCACCATCCCTCCTCCACCTGCTCTCTTGACCTACATCTGCCTCAGATGACATCACCTTAACAACTCTCAACTTCCTGTGACCCAGCTCCCATTCCATACTTCCATCTTTCTCCTCATTGGTCATCCCTCCCCACTACTTCCCCTAGCCAATCGCCCCCTATTCTACCCACCCCGGAGGTGGTCCAAACAATGGAGGGTACAAGAGGGGGCCTAACTATGATGTGATGCATTATCAAGTAATACAGCACTCCTTCCGTTTGACACAATCACACACAGAGACAATAACACAGAACCAGTGCCATAACGGGCTGGCCGGATAGCTCAGGGACAACATGTTTGTAAGGTTCAAATCTCGGTCCCTTGTTTTTTAATTTAATTTATGTGTTTATTGTGCATTTGTAAGGCGCTTATACATCAAGTAAATTGTGTTTCAAAGCGCCCAAAGGGCAGCACGGAGGGAACATGGGAATGAAAGGCAGATATAATAACAATGAAAAAAGAGAGGGTGGTTCTTCTAGGCCTTGTGAGCATTCAGAAGGTGCAAGTGCAGAGAGAGAGAAGTGATGGGGGAGAGGGGTAAGTGCTAGGAATACCACAGAGGGAAGTGCTTGTGAGTAAGCTTCAAGCAGCTGTTAAGTGCCTGCCAGACATCCCTTGGTAAGAGTGGTGCACTGCCAATACAATAAGTGCAGGCCTGTGAGATAGCACAGGCCACTGGGTGCCCAAAGGATTAAGAGAGGCTGAAGGCTATTGAGGGGGGGGGCAGGACCCAGAAGGACATGTAAGGGCCCTGGTCACCAATATCAGCGACTCTGGGGTTTAGAGGCTGCTCTGAGCCTGTTACAAAAGATTAATTAAGAATTAAAGCAGTGCCCACGCTCCTTTCTCTCACTTTCCCTCTTTTAACTCTTGGACGCCCAAGTGACTGTCTCCATCAGGATGGGAGCCTGGGAAGAGCCATGGCCCTGTTGATTGATAGCTTGGGGGGAGTGGGGGACATCTGTATGACTAGGAACTCCCTGAACTAGCTGCCTTCTCGCAGTGAGGCCATTTTTATTTTCTTGTGTTCAGAAATGTACTCCACATTTCCACAATAATTGGTTTATCCAATACATTTGAGGCTGACATGAAATCCCCCATATTTGAGAGTAAGTGCCTCTCTTTTGTTTTAAGAGAAACTCAAGTATTACAGGATCATAACTCAGCATTCTGTTTTCCGAGACAAGAGATGTGTATAACCTAATTTTGTACACAGCGTATTATGGCATATTCCCTGCCTTTAGGAGTTATTGTAACCCCAGGTACTCTCGGGAGGATAGCTCAGCAGCAACCTGCTCTCCTTGGAAGCAAGACGGCATGGAAGAACACAGGTTCGATCCCTGGGTCTGCGCTTAGAAACCGCTAGGTATTAAGCACGTTATAAATAACGTATCATATCAGGTCATTACTCTATTTATTTACAGATATTTTTTTTCATTTTTGAAACGATGAAGACTGAGCTAGCCCTGTCGACATTCGAACCTGTGTCCTTCGTGCTGAACACTGATACCATGGGCCCTTCGTTAACTTGCTGAGATATCGTGCCAAAACACTAAGAGGGACCCACCGCTATAATTTAAATAAATAAATAAGGGGCTAGGGTCTAGCATCTGGCACCGACACTTTGCCCAACGCGTTGGTGCTAGTCACTGCAACAACAAAACAAACCACACATAGCCTCGCACTATAGCACATGGGAGTCTACCAATCCGTAAACCGCACCCATCCTCAGCTAATGGAGTTAACCAAACTGAATCTGCCAACAGGACATCCCTAATCTCGCTCTACCTTTAATCCTACTACACCCTACTAACCCTCCCTACCCTCTAACCTTTCAAATCCGCCAGGGCGCTTGGGAACTACTCCGGTGGTGATAGTGCACGGTATAAATGTCCTTTAAGATTAACATCAACATTTACATTTTACCCATTGGTATAACCTCAGTTTTGGCAGAATAAAAGTTATAGCAAGCAGTCCCATCTTTTGGCATCTCACAGACTGTAGCAGTTTAACAACAGCAGCATCGTTTTCTGGGTCTCCTGTGATTCTAACTTGAACTTCAATATCAGTGGCTTTGAAAACCTGTCCATTTTTATCTCCAGTATCTTGGCCTTCATGTATGAGGTCCTGGCCTAGGGATCTCGTGCAGCCTCCTGCAGTGCATATGGGAAGATGGAGGCGTGGGAGAGGAACCGTTCCCCAGACAGCAAGCTCACATTCTCACAATCAGCTCATTTCTCTTAGTACTGTTTAAATAAACAGGCAGGGATTAGGGTTTCAGGGACATGGCTGATGGCGGAAGGCTTCATACGATGCAAATATGTCTTCAGCTTCTTGGAGTAAAGGGAATACACTGCTATGGTCGGACTGGGGCATAACATTGTCTCAGGGCACCAATGGAAAAGTGGCCCACAGTTACAACTGGCAATTCATTTCTTCTGTTACAGGCTGTTTGAATAGTACCAAGGGGGAGTTTTCTGATAACATGGGATGCAAATTGTACATTTCCAAAAATATGCATTCAACAACACTGGTCAAGACTACTAGCCGCGTGGCCCACACCAGCATTTTGCATTTTTGATTCAGGCATTGTTCTATTTCCCTATAGGCCAGTCCGAGCCCGTACACTGGTGGGAAATAGGTGGGCACTCACCGCCTTGTAAAATGGGTGGTTTAAGCAGGGTGGCAACCTGGGTACCAATGGGACACCTGCCAAAGGTAATCAGCCTGCCTTTCTTGGCATTGCCCATTGCTTTACGTGTATTCTGGGCTGTGTTGTGTTATATTATTATTTAGCATATGCCATGAATGGCAATGTGCATAACTTTGCAAAAGGCAGGGGAGAGACCCTGGCTTTTCCCACAGATGACTCCCGGGCCTTTTAGTGCCCCCAGCGCCTTAGACTCCTAGACTTGCAGTGAACAACATTGCACCGCACAAGCTGAAGCGGATTAGGGAAAGACTTGAGATTGCCTCTCGGGGGAGGAGGGAGGGAGGGAGGGAGGATAGTTTGCGGGATTGTTTAACTTATTGCAAACTTAATAAAAATAAATATTAAAAAAAACACATTTAGCTAATATGCCTAGTTCTGCCAAGTGTTAATGGTTGCAATGGTTTGTGTCATGAGCGGATCAGAGCAGGTCAGCTTTGAGATAGGTGTACACGTGGAGCTCACCTAAGTTTGGGCCTAGGGTGATTTATACATCACAATAATGGCCTGACACTGGGTCTTGCATATAATAAAGGTTTTTGCCACGAGAGAGGCACAGAGCCCAGGGGTTTGCCCTTTATCTTTCTGCTGAGGCTTGGCATTGTGGCGAAGTTCCCTGACTGGAACGTCATCTGGTGACCAAGAGCAAGGTGACTCAGGAAGCTGGGTACTTAGCTAAACCCGTAATAGAAAATACATTTCCCATAATGCCTCTCAGCAAGAGAAGAAAACAGCTAGACTGTATCTTGGAAGTGGGATCAGGGAGAGGTTAAACCTGACAAAATACCGCGTCAGGTCAGTTAAACCAGAGAAGGCATCAGAAAATCTGTCTAAGTGCACAAACACTGAACTAGTTCAGCCAAATCACCCTCAGATGGACTACCTCTCCCACAATGCCCTTCTCTCTCAAGCGGAAAACAAGGAATGGACTTGTGAAATAAAATGGTACCTTGCTGGTTAGGAAGGCCATTGGAAATCCCTCCAAGGACAGGACGATTCTGGGGAAAACCTAAATACCCCTACAGTCCACCTAACACACTTGCCTTCCCAACAGCTGCGCAGCAGGACATCCTCCACATAAGCAGCCTGTACAGCCTCTCCGTTCACACATTCAGAATGTCCGCCGAGTCTCTTACAGGTTTAACTCAGCCCCTCCAGCCTCATTCTATCAGGAAGTGAGAGAGCCAAGGCAACCCCAACCCTCACAGCCACATGCCATCAGCCCTAGTTCCAATCAGGGGGGGGCATGCTACTATATAAGCTAGGCAATAACGTTGAGTGTGGTGGCTGACAGGAGCAGGGGACTCCTGTTTGGAAAAGGCTGGAGAGGTAAGGCTACTGGAGAGAAGAGGTGCTGCATAGACTTGGAGGTCGGACAATGGAGAATGGTGAAGAGGGGAGCTCGAGACGTGGCAGCAGGAGGAGAAGATGATCTCTACAGAAGATAAGAAAGGGGTGAGAGTTAAAGAGGAGAGAAGGCGGGGAAACATGGGGAAACAAATCCAGGTGTGGAGTGGAAGGTGGTAGTAGGAAGAAGAACAAGGGATGGCAGTAAAAACAAGAGTGGAAGGTGGTCATCGGAACAGAGGAAAGGAGGGAGACATTAACACCAGGAGTGGAATGTATTATAAAGCAAGTTCCAGTCTCTTCAGATTAACTTCATGTAAGTTTATTTCCATCTTGCGGATCACATTTCCACATGAAGATATTAAGGACATAAAGGACATCAGCATAGACAAACACCGGCTCCCATCACCCAGGGCCAGCCAGCTGTAACTCTCACTGAATAGAACACTCACTGAGAAGATTATATCATCCACACACAAACATTCCAGACGACATCACCAGCTACATCACCACAGACAGGCACAATACAACACACCTCTTACAAAACCTAACCCACAACACAAGTCACATACCAGAACAACCAACTACCTCCTCCCAAGACAACCACACACATGACGCTCAACTAACAAACGGACACTTCCACGACCGAAACCCAACCAACAAAAACATCACACCCTCACAAACCGCAAACCAAATACCCTCACAAAAATACTATCATCCATCTGCCTTTTCCTGCCACAAACAAGCAACTGGGCTCTCACCCCAGGACCGACCAAACCTAAACTAGGGCAGCTTCGCCTACATTCCTAACTCACCATAGATCTGCTTCAACTCCTACCACCTGCCCCCGCCTACAATAACGCAGGTGCCCAGGCTGCCACCCTGGAATCTCCAGCAGGCCTCTAGACTGCCACTCTAGAGAACTGAGACCTCAAAGTCTCCCAGAAAAACAACCACAGACAAACACCAAAACAGGGGTTAACAGAGTGGAAACATACGACATCACGGAGATCATAATATACCCATGGTCTCAACACCATACCATCACACCAGACCAGGATGTGCACGCCTTCCAAACACATGGGAGCGGTGGCCACACACTCTGAATGCCAACCTCAATGACTGGAGAAAAACTGGATGATTTTATTAGGAAAGAAAACATCCTAAACCAAAACGGGCTGTGGAAGCCATGGATACAACAGAATCGACAATGAAAGCAACAAATAACAGAATAACAATTCACTCGTCACCTTGGGACATACTACTCTCCATACTAATGGGTCATTACCAGGCATCCCCAGCCACCCCTTGACCGCCAACTACCCACTGTCCCCTATGATGAGAGGGTTAACAGACCCTAGAGGAGGCGCTACCTCCCTTAAGAACAATGCCCTTGCAGTTACAAATTTCACCCATAAAAGAGCAAACTTCTTAACCTGACCAATACCCAGATACAGCTTGGACAAACCGAACTCAACCACTACATGAGCCGAGCGCTACCTCGCTCTAACCTATACAGGGTACCAAACTTTTATTAAATCCAATTAGCTTCATAACCAAACCAATGCTTATACTTAAGCAAACCAAACCAAACCAAAGCTCCAATTGCTAAAGACGAGCCGAGGCGCTACCTCGCTCTAAAACAACAACATGGCTGATAAGCTTTCACCACCACATAAACTATGTGGAAAACCAGACTAAAAACACAGCAGAAAAACACTACCTCCCAAAAACCACATCGACCATTCGGGGGGCACCATCCATCCACATCGCACATCGCATAATAGTCATCACACCATACTGCCAAATGGGGCGCACCATCCATCCACATCGCACATCGCATAATAGTCATCACACCATACTGCCATAGGCATATCCAAAATGGCATTCACACACTTTCCATGCTCACAGTGAATCTTGACCATTAGCAAGCTCTCACTGACATTAACCATCTCCGTGTAAATAATTTCATATTATATACAATCATCATCAGATTGAAAACCTATGCATTACATGGCAATAGCACATATTTTTCTGCACTAAAAAAAAACTTCTGCGATCTAAAAGTCCATAGCCATTTGAAGGCTGTAAAAGAAAACTAAAAGTCCATGTTGTTTTAAACACAACACACTTCCTAAAAATCCTCAAACAATTAATCTAGCACATATTTGCAGCAATAAGCTCATGTACAAACATTGTTAGAACAGTGCAGTGTCAATGTTACTTTAAGACATTAGTTTTTATCCACTCATGCACACTCATCCATCAGTGCACTCATAACTTAAAAAAAGCTTCTGCAATCTAAAGTCCATGTGCCATAGAAACTAATATGTCCATAATCCTAAAAAAATGCTTGAAAAGTGTCATTTCCCAAACACCTTACATCTTTACTCGCCAATACTCGCTAAACATGTTAATTCCCTAACAGGTTACATGTTCACTGGCAAACACCAATGCTGGCCTCATACCTGCAAATGCTTGAAATGTGTTAATGCCCTAGCAATTTGCCCACCGCACACCACAACAGCACCAACTGATACATATGTAGTGTAAGGACAACGTTTAACCCACACTAGTGCCCTTACATATGTAGTTTAAGGACAACGTTTAACCCACACTAGCGCCCTCATACCATAACACCAGGCTAATAAGCTTTACATGCCCCATCAAACACAATTTTTCACTTTGGACATGCATCAACGCTATACAATCTAATATAATAATGCACATACATACTTGAGGAGGGCCAGATAAAAAGTTCCACCAGTAAAGCTTAATGACCCATAACTAAACTCCATTACATCATTATAACCACAATGCCTGAACTCCAATAATTGGCTGCTAACATTGCCCCCGGCAAGTGGAAAGTTATTGCTGTAGCCCCATTTCAAATGTGTCTCAAAACGCTGAAAGCCGTTTAAAATACACCTCCATACCATTCCACGCTGAAAGCTGTTTAAAATACACCTCCATACCATTCCATACAGCGATTCCCGGGGCTCTGGCCTCACACACTACAAGGCCATTACACTCCTAATGTTCAGCGATCGTTGGCCGCTGCAGAACGCCCCGCTATTCGGGGTGGAGCAGCATTCTTTGAACGGACCGCCACTACCTTCCAATACTTAAAAGGCAGAACTGTTCCGCTTCTAAACCTCCCATCGGATTCTGGACGAGAGTAACGTGATGACGTCAACATACGTCCTATATACCAGGTTCCTTCCTCAGATGCTCCAGATGCAACGAAGCCTCTGCTGCAGGTTCCGAAAGTCGAACGTTTGACACGTAGTTCCAAACACTTCGCCAACTCCCTCAGCATCCTATGTGATGTAATCAGTCTCCTTTTGAATGCCGTAAGTGTCATATCTCCGGCAACCAACTGGCACTCGTAAAGACACCATCATGCGAGGCCGCACATCACGTACATCCATTTCGTTTCTAGAGAGCGCAGCTTCACCCTTTTTTTAACACAGCAAGGGCCTCCAATTTAAATGAGCAGCTGGCCCCTCATTCCACTGGGGCACTTTCACAGGAGATTTCTTTATCTTTTCCTTTCCCAGCTGCGACCCCAGCCCCTGGGACCTAGCTCTAACAGCACCTGTAGAGCTGGTAATCCCACTTGCTATGGGGCACCGTCCCTGCTCCTTTCCATGCGCACTGGGGAGGGATGACTGGGCTTCTCCCTGAAGACACCCTGGGGGGCCCAGCATGCCCACAGTTCAAAAGCGCTGGTCCCACGACAATGGGACCGTCTCCCTTCGGCTCCCCCTGTGCCCTGCCCTGGGTGATGGGACTTACAGATTCTAGGGGCGGTGTTGTCCTTCTCCAGCAGCTTGTCCTTCCTGCACCCCCTGCAGCAGGGTCTTCAGTCCTTCAGCTTGTGACACGCATGTTACCAAAGACCGACTCGTCTCCATTGTTATAAAGCAAGTTCCAGTCTCTTCAGATTAAATTCATGTAAATTTATTTCCATCTTGCGGATCACATTTCCACATGAAGACTTTAAGGACATAAAGGACATCAGCATAGACAAACACCGGCTCCCATCACCCAGGGCCAGCCAGCTGTAACTCTCACTGAATAGAACACTCACTGAGAAGATTCTATCATCCACACACAAACATTCCAGACGACATCACCAGCTACATCACCACAGACAGGCACAATACAACAGAATGCAAGGAGGAGAGAAGAGCTGAGGAAAGAAAGGAGGAAATAAGACCTGCAGTGGAGTTGAATGAAGGAGTAACTTTAGAAGGATGGTGGGAGAGTGTAAGACCTGGCATGGAGTGGAAGGTGCCAACAACGGGCCAAGGTGGTGGTAAGGACACAGCAAAAGGGGTAGGCAAGTGTGAAGACATACATCTCCAGAGGAGGAGTGAGAAGAAGATTGTCCTTGGGTTGACGAGTGTTGGAAGAGAAAGAAGATAGCAACAGAGAGAGGAGATTGGGATTTTTATAAGACATTGAAAATGGAGGCAATGAGCCAGAAGCAAACTAGTCAGCTAGAGTTAGGGGGTTCCAGGGCGCCAGGGCAGGCCCTAGCCAGTTCTGATGGGTGGGTGGAGGGTCCTACAGGGGTCAGTCAGCCTAGTGACAGTTCAGAGAGGACGTGGGAAGAACAAAGTCAGGAAGGAAGTCTGGTAGGGATGGATCCTTCTCCTTCTGTCCGGTCTGACGCCAATACCCTCTGTAAGAAAACTCTGTGGGACTTTGGAATATGGAAGACCTGCTTCTTCTTGGGGTACAGGACCCCGGAAAGCTGCACCTAGGATCAGAGGAGCAGAAGCAGAGCTTCTAGCATCCTGGAGCATCTATCTATATGGAGGAGTGAGGCGACTCCTCTGGGACTTTGGAACAGTGCCAGCCAAGTCACATTTAGCCTGAGAATGCAAAGAAACTGAGTGAGAAACATTTGTGAAAGAAGGCCATCCTATATTTTTGTGTTCCTTTTGGAAGATCCTGTTTATATTTAAGTTGTCCCACCCCTGTGCACAGTCCCTAATAAAATGGTTGATCTTTGAGCATCTGGTCGTGGCATAATTCTTGGCCCCAAATGTCCAATCTGGGACAGCATTGCAACCTTCAACAAATATTTTTTTTCTGAGAATGTGTGTTTTGGTCAACGTTATATGCCTGTAAGCGAGAGAATAATGACCATATATTGATGTCCAATGAAAGCTGTATTATGCGACACCCTTCGATAATCAATTGTGCCCGATATCAAAATATGCCAGATAACGGGCTGTCTGGGTGCTAGAAGGCCGAGGGCCAGAAGGCAAAGTCAGCAGATTCTAATATTTGGAAGCTATTAAATATCCGCAAAACTCCTAAGCGCGCGCACTCGCAGCCCGCCAAAAAGTTGTACGCGTTCTGCTAAAGCAACAGAGAGTCAGTCCTACCAATGATTCCCCGTCCTTCCCTCCATGCGTTTGGAGCATCTATTTCCCACTTCACTTTCCTCGCTCATGCTCTTTCTTACACTGGCAGCATAGCGCACCACTCCACGGGCAACCCTCGGCGCCCTAATCCCAGGGTGGTGATTTGGCGCAGCATAAAAGGGTACTACTATCACATTAGTGCAGATTTAGGGCCCTGATTCATGGAATATTTGCCCAGTTCCAAGTGACTTTGCACTGCTGATAAGTGACTTTGCACTGCCAACACAAACTCTGATTCGTGGAACCGTGCAAAGTGTATTTTTGCAGTGCAAAGTCCGGGCAAAGTCAGCGCAAAGTCATTTTTGCAGTACAGAATGACTTTGCACTGCAACAATACACGTTGCATGGTTCCATGAATCAGGGTTGTTGTCGGCATTGTAAAGTCACTTTTCAGCAGTGCAAATTCCCTTTGAACCGGGCAAATATTCCATGAATCGGCCCCATTTCTGGAATTCGAATTCTTCAATGGATGACTGCTGGGATTTAGGGGAAGGAAAGGGGACGGCGAGCTCTGCCCCTGGGAAGAAATTCTCTATGGACTGGGGGTCACATGGGGGGCTGGATCGAGGAATATAGGTTCCAGCTGTTGAGACTAGCGGAAGGGAGACGGCGGGAAGGAGGGAGAAAGGCCGATGAACACATCTGCTTCTGGTTAAACTGATGTTTCAGCTCATTGTTGCTCTCGACGCTCTGACAGCAGCAGCCTGACTCACTGGGACTGCAGAGCAGGGAGGGACCGTGTCATGGGCCAAGTGGTGAAAGGAGGCGGGGGGGGGGGGGGGCAGAACATAGCCGGAGGTGAAAAGAAGGAACCTTCCAAAAGGAGAGAGGCAGAGCAAGAGGCAGGACAAGAGGGGACAAGGGCGAAGAGACAAGGGAGGTAGTATGAGAGACACTGGAAGGAACGCAATAAGAGACAAAGAAATCAGGGGCTGTTAATGGAAAATAGCGCCTTCTAAGAGAGTGACACAAATAGAAAAAATAATGGGAGAAGTGTGGCGATATAAACTAGGGGGAGAGAGAGAATGAAAGAGGGGAAATAAAGTTAAGGGGGAGAGAGGTAGAAAGGGGGGATGAAGAGAGAGGAGAGACACAGAGAGAGATAGATCGGGAAAGAGAGATTGGGAGACAGAGAGGGTGAGAGAGGGAAGAGAGAGAATGAGGGGGGAAGAGAAAGAGAGAGAAGGGCGAAAGAAAGAAAGAAAGAAAGAAAGTTAGAAAAGTGAAAGAGAAAGAAAGAAAGAAAGAAAGAAAGAGAGAAGGAAAGAAAGAAAGAAAGAAAGAAAGAAAGAAAGAAAGAAAGAGAAAGAAGAGTGAAGGGAGAGAAAGATGGAGAGAAAGAGAGAGGGGTAAAGGGAGAGAGAGAGAAAGTGATAGCTAGAAACGGAGAAAAAGAAGCGAGATAGAGGGTGAAAGTTATGAGATGAGTAGTTGCTCTGAAAGCCATAAGGAGATGTGGGGTGGTAAAATGTAGTCACCCTTAAGTTGCGGTGTGCTCCATCATTATCCATGTTTAATCTAATGCTAAATCAAGGGTTTGTAACAGGTGTCTGCAACCTGAGCCTTTCGAGTTGTTTTGGACTATGACTCCCATGATCAATCACCATAAGCTATCCTCTGGACAGCCAAAAGATGCTGAGGGCTTGTTTACAATAACAATGATTCCCCTTTTGGTAGCGAGGCTGAATACTAAGGCTGTATTCTTCAAAAGAGAAGATGAGTGCGCCTAGGAAAAGCATAGCACACATTTGCAGTCTCAAGTTAATGGGGTGGAATCAGAAGATTATGAAATGCATATAATGGGTACTTGCTTCTATGATTACTGAATTTTTCATTATTTCCTGTATGTCTATTTCTGTCCCTGCATGTATTATACAGGAATGGATTACTCCACTGATAAAAAAATAATCACTTGATCCAAATATTCCCAATAATTATTGACCTATCACGAGCGTGCCTTTTCTTTTGAAGATCTTAAATTGTTTGTCTTATTTACTAATACAGGCTTATCTTGGTGAGCACAACTTTTTGCTCTTTAGACAATCTGGGTTCAGAGCCTTTCATGGCACTGAATCTGCTCTTTTGGACCTGACGGCGAGCTTGTCTCAAATTATGCGTAATGGCCAGGTATCTCTTCTTGTGCTACTAGACCTGTCGGCCACTGTTGATCTTGTAGATTTTAATATTTTATTTAACAGAGTTCAGTCCACGGCTTTCTTTTCTAAGATGGCAGCCAATTCGCTATTGTCTTTTTTATCTGGCAGATCGGCAAGAGTTTTTTGCAAGTCCTCCATGGCCCCTTCCGGCAAGGTTTTGTGTGGTGTTCTGCACGGCTCTTGCTTGTCACCTACGCTCTTGAATATTTGTAGAAACCCATTATTTAACTTACTGGATGATAAGGATATGTTGTATACCAGTTATGCAGATGATACACACATATTGCTCCGACTCCCAGGTGATTGCGATTCAGATTTAGCGAGAATGAATGTCATTGTTAATCTAGTTAATTGTTGGATGGCGCATAATGGTCTTGCTCTTAATGATGCCAAGACCAAACTTCTCTTGGTGGGTGTTACTCACGGTTGTGATCCCCAGAACCAGGCCTCCTCAACTTGAGGAGCTCTTTTAGGCAATACGCCCCTCTGTCTTAAGAAACCCAGACAGAGGAGTTGATTCCTCAAAAGAGCGGGGATGTCCACACCGCAGAACGAATGCTGTAAGAAAAAATGCGAGATATTAGATATCAGGATGATATAACCTCTTCAATAGGATGCTCTAAAAGAGTGGCTCTACCTGGTAGGGTTGGACAGAACAACAGTAGGGTAGTGCCTTTTTAGAATAGCTGCAACTAAAAAGAGAAAGGAAGATGGGTAATGTTGTCTATTTAATAAGTCAGAAAGATAGTAATCAACACTGAATCAGCTTACCCAATGTAGAAGAGTAAAAGGACTTAAAGAAACAACGGAGGTACAAAATAAAAAAAAAGGAAGGGTTAGTAAGGGTACTACTTCCCAGACGGCATGAGGGACGCCAACTAGAGTCGGGGTGGTGCACGAATCAGGGTAGCGTCCAGGAGTGCACGTTGGTTCCAAGAGTGTCTTTATCAAACAGCACAATCCAAATAAAGTATAGTATAGTTCCAAAGATGTAGGTATCCAAACAGAGCTGCAGCAGGGTTGGGTCGTTTGATTACCACAGAAGAGGATGTCCAGACAGGAGAGAAGAATTGGTTGGAGCGGAAGACAGTAGTTAAATGGAAGGAGAGTTGTATACTGATCTAGATGTAGCGAAGTGGAATGGTTTCCCAGGTAGCAAGAACTCGTCCCCAAGAGCGGAGTAGGGCGCCAACCGCCAGAGGGAACAGGAGGAAACAAGAGCGCCCCGAGAGACACAGGTAATGAACAGTGAGCGAAAGCTCGAATGCGTCAAAGACGTGAGTCCGGTTCGCCAAAACACAGAAGGAGCAGGCTGTAGCAAGTCGAGTAGGCCAGCAAAAAGTCCAAAATACAATGAATCAGTCCAAAACAAAGTAGGATAGAAGAACGCTAATTAGAAGCGGCGTCTTCCGGGAAGCGAACGCTTATGTATGTTTGTTAAGGGGCGGAGTCTGCCTCGCTGCGTCCCGATCAGCTGACTGGGCACGTGACCCGTTCGAATCCTGGCATGGGAAACGCTATGTCTCCACAGCAACTGCCAGCGCTGCAGGAATGAAGTGGCAAGTCGCCCATGCCTGCGGGGAGGAGACAGAGACGTAACAGTGGGTACTCAACAAAGGCTCTCCATGCTACCTGATATGTACAAGAATGTCACTATTGCGGATTGTAACACCCCTGTTCTGTCTAAGCGCAAAACATTGGGAGCTTATTTGGACTCCAATCTTTATATGAGAGACCAGGTTAATGCGGTAATTTCATCATCCGCATATTACCTAAAGCTGTTTTGCCGCATTCTTCCTTATATTTCTGATGACAACTGTGCCACGCTTGCTCGTACAATAATCAGTGCAAACATTGATTATTGTGTTAGCCTTGTGGTGGTTACATCACAGAGAAATATTGCTAAACGCCAGGTTCTTCAGAATAGCGCTATGAGGATTGTGGGCCATCTTAATCGATGAGCACATAGCACTTCTGCCCGTAGAGCGTGGCACTGGTTACCGATAAAAGAGCGCTTGAATTTCAGGTTCTTTACCGCCTATGTGGGAAAAGTCCTGCATATCTTAAACAAAGGCGGCATGTTAGACCAGGCACGCGCTCTCTGCGATCTCACCCGAGTAATCTGCTTACTGTGCCCCATGTCAAGCTTTGGAGGGCTGGTCAATGTGCCTCTAATTCTATTGCCCCCTCCCATTGGAATGATTTGCCCCTAGACTTCTTTTTATCATTTAAGAAATCTCTCAATACCTTTTATTTCCTCTGAATGGATCTTGGGTTTCTATCATATCCTCTGTATTCTGTTGGTTCTTTTTCTACAGTTGTATCTGTTGTTATCCTACTCTCTGCATTTTGGCATTTAATTGTCTTTTAACTTTTTTTAATTTATTTGACTTATTTCTTGTTTTATTTTCTATTTTAATCAGCTTTTTGCTGTTTGTATTATATTTAAGCACTTGTCTCAATTTTACTTTTACTGTTTTTATTGTTGTATGTTTGTTATGCTTGCACCCGTTTGCCCTTGTGCCCTAAATCACAATATAAATGAATACATACAAACATAAAGGGAGACACAAGGCATCCCTGCTTTCTCTAGAGCATATACACAGACATCACAGGGTCAGGCAGACTTCTCAAAACCTTAATATGAGAGAGGAGATCAGAGGAGTGTAACCTGCGGCTCTCCAGCTGTTTTGGACTACCTCTCCCATGATCCTTCAGCATTGGCAATGCTTGCTAGAGCTGGTGGAAGTTGTAGTCCGAAACATCTAAAGAACCAAGGATTGCAGATCCCTGGATTAGATGAGCACAAGGTCAGGAGTAGCTCTTTAAGGATACAGCATCATTAGCAACCAGCTATTAATGAGTTGCCAGCTGACCATGCCTGAGACTGCTTACCACTTCCTGTGATGCTGACATGGGTTCTTCCTGCCACATCTGTCATGAATGAATGCTGTAAAATGTGGGTGATCGTCATGGAGTGGAAAGGGAGCATCATACATGTGTAAATCCCATCAGTTTATCGTTTCCCGGGGGAGAAACATTTCCTGTGATATGGCCAATGAAGTATGGATGAGAAAGAACACAGAAGAAATCAGGTGAATATCAACAGAGCAATTATGAACTAAAAGAATATTGAAATGCTGGGATGCATGAACCTGAGACACACAAAGATGGAGAAGAGGAGGAAGTGAATGTATGGAGAAATACAGCAGAGAAAATGAGACGGGGAGAAAGCAGAAAGATGTAAAAGTGGAACCTGGAAGTGATGGAAAAAAGAGAGACAACAGAAAAAAAAGAGAGCAAAGGGACCAGAGAACTGTGGACAGGGATGGAGGCAGAAAAATGGGGTGGGTGGAGTTCCCAGGGGTGATAAGAGTGGAGGGGGAGAAAATAAAGAGAAGTTGGATAAAAGACGGCAAGAGATAATACAGAGGAGAGAGATCATTTGGTTAGAAAATATAAAGAATGAAGAGAAGAAATATGGACAAAGAGGGAAAGTTATATAATAGCAGAAGAAAACAATCTATGCCGAGAGAGTTAAGATGTGAAATGCGAGAATAGAACACAAGTATAACAGTGTGAAGAATTCGATTATACGCACGGGGAGTGAGCGCTCGCTGGGACTTTTTCTGAAATGTTGTAATGAAATGGAATAATGGGAGATCAACCTAGGAATAGCTGTGGGGCTAATCTGCACACATTTTCATATGCTTGTTGCACAACAAACACATAATCACGTGTACTCTTGGTGGACACAACCTACAGGCGCAGTCCACCTGTCATGTTCAGCTGGAATGTGACAGTCACAGGTACATCAAAACATCTCAAGAAGGGGGAAGGCAAAACCTTCCTCTGTCATGGCTAGCCTCATTAGCTGACAAAGGCTCCATGGGTCTGCTCTATCCTTTGTCCACCCAGCTGGTGGCAGCGCATGCTGATGAGAGTTCATTGAAGCAAGCCTGTGAGAGGCGTGGTCACAGAGCTGACAAAGGGGACAGGAAACGCAACACCTTTTTGATATGCATCTGTGTCAACCTGAAATCAGCTCCCGCCTCTTAGTTTGAAGGGCAGTGAAATGTCATGCCTGGGACAACTGTTTACAGTGGTCATCCCCACAGGGGGGACCCCATTCTGAAAGGTACGAGTATGTGGTTTGGCAGCGACCATAAGTTTGGTCTTACCGCCGCTTCAAGGGGGACCTGCCGCTTTTAATCAGGAACCATAGATAGCTCAATTAACCAGATAGACATTTTGATCCACAACAGACAGGAAGATGGGTGGGACTTAGTAGTACATTTTGTCACCCCTTTACCTTTCCTGTTGCAAAGCACTCTGGTTATGACCTCACGCATAATAGAAGATTGTTGGTGGGGACCCAGGATTGGTTCATTAAGTTTGGCCTAGCCTGCACCTATCGCTGTGGCCCATTTGGCTTTAAAAGGGGCAGAGCCCCTCTCTTAGCAGATCATCCAATGACTTTGAAAGGAGTAAGAAGGACTCATTTGGACCCTGGCTTAAGGTACAGTCTGCCTTACCGCTTCCGTCAGTGAAGAAAGGCCAGGATTTCCAAGAGGACACCAAGATCCCTCCCCTAAACTTCTCCAAGGGAACAGAGAGAGAGATACCGAACTCAGAGGACCCGTCCAGCAGCTCCAGAACTGGTAACCAGCTGGCACACAGTATGCCCTGCTAGGTTTCTGCCAGCAAGCTTCCTAGGTGGGAAGTGCAAGAGAGCATCTGACCAAAAGACAAGGCTGTTGCCTGCAAGCACCTCCTCAGCCTGGGGTGCTCTGCTTTGAAAGGACACCACGAGCCCTGCAACGAAGCCAGGAGGGGTGCCACACACGCATCAAGCAGCGTCCATCTTTCAAAGGACATTTTCGAGCCCTAGAGGTGTGGGGCTGATTGATGGTCGAGAAACCGATATATTCATCCCTAGACCACTGGTGCCCCGGAAGTAAGTTGATTCGTCACAAACAGGTTTTGGGAGAGCGGGCAAGGATAGTAGATGCAGAAGAGGGTGTGGAACATTATGGGCTAGGAGGGGGGAGAGAGAGGGTGAGAGAGAGGGTGAGAGAGAGGGCGAGAGAGATGGGGAGAGAGCTGGGGAAGAGAAAGAGAGAGGGATGTGAAGGGGCAGAGAGAGCAAGAGAGAGGCAGAAAAAAAGGGCAAGAGAGGCAGAGAGAGAGGAGGAGAGAGTGGACGTGAGGGGGACAGAGCGAGAAAGAGGGTGAGAGAGAGAGAGATGCAGAGAAAAAAGAGCTAAAGAGAGGAGGCGTGAGAGGGCGACGGAGAGAGGGAGAAGTATGGAAACTGATCTACAATGATCTGGTCTCGAATCACAGCTTTCTAGACTTGGAATATTATAAGCTTTCTGTCTTCCGGGAGTTCTCAACCGAAGCTGCTTTTGTTTGGTCAGCAAAGTGCCAATTAAGAGGAAAGCACAAGTCCCCTGCAAATCCTTACATCAAAAGTCAAAGAGTTCACTGGGCTTGGAATTCGAGGAGTCCCGGCTACACCCCTGACACCCAGTGTGGCTCCAGGCAATACTTTTATCTCTGCCGTTTTTGTGCTGTATCAATGTTAGTGCTATGGGACACTGAAAGTCGACCAGCCTTGTTTTTGGCAGCCTGCTGTTCGTGACAAGTCATGTGTTGAAATGCGTTTCTGTTATTTCCTGATTAAACATAATGGCGCCCTATTGCAGTGCATGTAAACAGTATAGATTAGGGCAATTATTCATTGCACCCTCTAGTTCTATCATATTCAGGTTTAGGCTAGAATTCTTCCCAGCCACTTGTAAAATGGCTTCACATATGCACATGGCGCTGGGGTGAGCTGTTACGTCTTCCCTATTGCTTAAGGGGCTTTTGTTCGCTTAAGCAGAGCTGCAGTTGGGGGGAATGCATCAAAGGCTTTATGCTGTGGGAAGAGCTGGGCGAACATTTTTGGGAATAGCTCGAACTACCTGGAAATTCGATTTTAATCCAGGGTCAAATAGGAGAGCCTTGTGATGGGCAACCATTTCCTCCATTACCGTGTGGGTTACTTTAGCATGTCCTACTGGATGTCCTACTGGATAGGGTCAGGCTCCTACAGGGTACTGGAGAATGTGTGGGGTGGGAAGCTGCACGGATCAGTCACAGAGGAAAGAGGCACCGTGGCACTTTGGGCAGTGAGTGGGCTTGTTCAGCTCCTTACTTACCAACATGACCCGTTCCAGTCTGTAGGTGCTTATCCAGTCCTGCTTTTTTCTTTGCATTCTGGGACTTGTAGTCCTAGTTTTATAATGGGAAAAGTTGAACTCTCCAAAAGTCACCCCTAAACTTTGAATCTGTTAACTGTGCATTTTCACGATTCACATTTGCTGAGTTTTGCTCGGATTTAGTTGTGGAATAGCCATTATTCCAAAGTAGAGGCGGAGTGGACTTTAGGAAAATATGGACCAGTGCCCCTTAAACGCAGGTAAGTGTTCGGCCTAGTCAAGTCACTCTCATGCCATGTTACCTGACCGCCAGCATGCCAGGGTGAAGATAGTCACATACGCTCCAAACTTCTTGCCCCACCTCTAAGTGCTTTCAAAGCGCGCTCTAAGTGCTTTCAAAGCGCTTTCTGGAAAGCTCCCTACATTCCAATGCACCAGGCCACATCCCTCCCAATCTGCTCTTACTCCCCGCCATGTTGTTTCCCATCATGGCAACAGTGAGTCTGGACACGTAGACCCATTGAACTGGCGCAGATTAGCCTCGAGCTCATGCCACGCTCTAGGTTGTGTGTGGCATGATTTGCAGCTTGGCATTATGCCTGCGATTTCACTCGGATATAAAATGGGTCTCCGGATGTAAAAAGTGACTAGCAGGCCTGGGCCCCAGAAACACTTGCTGCTCAGTCCCCGAACGAGGCTATTGTGTCTATAATGGCCGCCCGGCCTGCCACAACTCTCTCACTTTGCATGGAAGCTCAACCTGTTGTCAGGATGGTGACCGCTGCCATCAATGAATGATCAGCCGCCCGCGGAGGCTACTTTGTGGGCAGGGAGCTGGACTGGCAGCTTGGCACCAGGCCGGGGGATCTGAATGGCGTGCGGGAGACAAGGGCACAATCGACCCCCACTCAGTCCCCCCGAGTGTCTCTTTCCAAACCCACTTGCAAGCTGGCTGTGGGCCCATGTTGTCAGGCCAGATGCATTGAAGGAGCTTTATTAACGTGCAGCGGGCATGCCAGTGGGAGCCTATGTGGCAGCACGACCACCAGAATGACCTGAGGGCCACTGGCCCTTTGAATAATTAGCATGCTGGGAGTAGGGTGCTCGCAGTGTGACAATATGGAAGAACGGAGGTAAGTAGTCCAGCTTCTCCGACCAAGCAGACATTTTCACCTTGCCCCCCCCACCCCAGAGATGAGCCTGCCAGCGAACCCACACAGTCCTGTAGAAGAGGGGGTTGGAGTGGTTTATTTATGTCTTACTGCCCCCGCCCACCCCATTTCTCTTTATGTGGCTACTGGAAGTCTCAGAGGAGTTCATCCACCGTTTCGGCTTCTAGGCACGCCCTGTCGCCATGGCCAGCTGGGCACCGGGACCTATGTGCTGGGACATTTGTGTTAGTTTAATTATATTGAACCGAAAAATGCAGTGCTTTGGTTGACAATATATTTAAGCAAACACTAGCCGCTCGGTACATGGAGCTGACCTGTGAGTGCACGCTCAATGCACATATAGGCTGCTGTGTACCCCGTGTCTTGTTGCAAGTGGTGAGGTGTGACTTGGGGATTACTATCGGCCAATACGCCATTAATACTCAGGTGTACATTAGGTACATTGAGGTACCTTAGAACAGTTCAGGACCGAACGGTACACCATCTAAAGCTAAACTTAAGAAAGTGCATCCACAATGCACTTGGCAGGGGGTATTTCCTCCACATTACCTCCAAAGGTTGGAGGAATTTCCCCCAGCAGGATTACTGATGACAGAAAACCTGCTCAACTCCAATGCGGTTCCATGTTACTATATAATGGGGAATTACCCCACCAGGTGATGCACAATGCTCTTGGCAGGGGGTATTTCCTCTACATTACCTCCAAAGGTTGGAGGAATTTCCCCCAGCAGGATTGCTGATGGCAGAAAACCTGCTCAACTCCAATGCAGTTCCATGTTACTCTATAATGGGGAATTACCCCACCAGGTGATGCACAATGCACTTGGCAGGAGGTATTTCCTGCACTTTACCTGTAAAAATAATCACCAGCATGCTGCTGCCGGTAATATCTCCAAGCGCAAACGGCAGGTTCAGAAATAAGGGCTCACTAATGTCCACTGGCAGCACCGGCCGCTAGAGGACAAGGCTAGTGTGTGTGAGCTTCAGGAAAAAAAAAGCCTTTTCTCCATAATGGTGGCTCCGCCACCTGCGAGGCACCCCTTTAATAAAGAGATGCCCCTTGGCCAGTGCCACATTACAGAAGAAAGATGAGGCTGCTCACTGGAAGGCAAGGAATTTTTTTTTTTCAAAAGACTAAAGCTCCCAGACATTCGTGGGAGCTTCAGGCTTTAAGAAAAAAGGCCTCGGCTTTCAGCGTCCTTTACCTTTTCAGTCTTAATGGTGCTGCTGCCCCTCGCCAGGCATCCCTTTAGCTAAGAGATGCAGTGATCACCCGAGGGAGATCGCTGCATCTCTTAGCTAAAAGGATGCCTGGCGTTGGCCAGCAACACCATTAAGGCTGAAAACATGTGGCTCTGTCCCATGCAAAAGACCTCTCTTTAGGTAATAAATGCAGAGATCAGCACCCACTCCTCCATGTGGAATAGGGTGCTGCTCTCTACAAAGGGTTGCCTGGTGGGTGTGCCTATCACCCATTAAGTCGCGGCTCGTCAAGGGGGCTGTGCCTAACGAGACAGCAGGTGACCCCTTGCCATTAGGCCACGCCCACTTGATGATCCCTGGCTCCCTTTCCCATGCCACTTAAGGCACTGGTGACACCTGGCACCAGGGGGTTGGTTTATGAAATCTGCTGGGCACAGAATGCATTGAGCATAGTGTTCATGCCAACATGCACTCATGACGTTCTGCGCGCAGGTCGCCTGATCAGAAAAGGTATGTGCGTGCACTGGGAGGGATTTGCTGTGAGTGCAAACGTGGGGCAGATCAGGTCTCGAGGCAAACCCACTTTTACTGGAAGGCCCAACACTTAGAAAGCCTTGGGCCCCAGCACCTTCATGTGTGGAGATCTGGGGTCATGCTGGCTCCTACATCTCCACCCACCTGGTGATGAGAGCACCTTCCACTGATGGTCCTTAAAGAGCGTGTCCCCTGAAATGTCTATTTTCGTTTGCAGTGCAGGTACCGTGGCCCCGGAAGCCCGAGGCACACAAGGTTGTGCACAAAAGCGCGGCATGCTCTGCTTTCGGCTTCCGGCATGCATAATCTGGACCGCAGGAAGGAGGCAGCCGGAAGCTGGAGCTGGCGGCAGGGAAGTGTCGGGAGCATACCTGCCTACATTTGCTAAAGAAAAACCTGGAGGATGATGTCATTAGACGTCCCGCCCCCTTTTCCCCAAGACTCCGTCCACGAACGCTGCCCACCTTTAAAAAAAAAAAATCAAAGTCAAATGACGCCAATCTGAATGATATTTAGGCTCATCTGCACATACCTTTATGTGATTGGTTACTGCAACAAACACTTGTGTACAGGTGCGTTATAAATGACATATATCAAATCATATTGGGCTATTTGTAGCCAATCCCATCAAGGTGTGGGCAGAGTTACTGGAGACTAGGCAGGTATGGGAAAGGGGTGGGAACGGGCGGAGGCAGTAAAAGGATGTCGCACATCGGTGGAGAGTTTTGCGGAAGAGCCCCCAAAAGGGTCTTTAAACGTACATCCCATGTTGTATGTTTCCACTGTTATTTAGGTGTGGAAATCTTAAAAATAGAAAGTAAGTACTCTTCTATCTGTACATGTCGGTTCTGGCACAGCAGTGCAGGCAGGGGTCTGCAAAGCCCACCGTGTGAATTGCACTGTGTCCAGCACCTGACGTGTATTAGATCAGACACAAGAGAAGGATGCAGAGGCGAGCATGCGCAGCACAGTGAATACTCCTGCACGGTGACAGCGTTCAGGGTGCTACTAAGTACATCCCGAACAAGCCCTCAAAAGCAGGTGTTCTGTTAAGGCAGAATGCACATGAGTGCATGTGGCAAGTAACGTGCACAAGCACTGATTTTCATGTGAGCACCTGGGGACCAACTCCGTGGGTGACGGTGCACGGTACAAATACCTTTAACATTAACATTAACATTGTAGCGACCTTATCAAAACTGCATTCTGCTTTCCTACTCGCATGAGTACTTGGCTTTCCACAAGTGTTAAAAAAATTCTTCCACTTGTTAACGACTTCAATTCAACACTACAACTAAGTCAATGCCTAGTCTGGGATGCTGATGGAAACCCTTATTGATGTACTTTTATGTCCAGTTCGTTTAATCTGGATGACAACCCTTATATAACACCCCGCTCTTAGAATCTCCCTGACCCCACTAAGCCAAGAAGTAGGTTTGTTTTGCAAATGAAAAGGTTTATTTGAAAAATTAAACTATATATATATATATATATATATATATATATATATATATATATATATATATATATATATATATATATATCACACTTTTATAAATACATTGATAATTGATAGCACACTTGTGAATATGAGCAGTAATCAGCAATAGGTCGCGCCTTGAAACACTTGTGTATAGGCGCGTTACAAATACCATATCATATCATATCATAGGTAACCCTACAGTAGCACAGTTCTTGGTTACTTATGAATAAGAACAGAGGACTAAGGTAGCAGAGAATGCTTTATATGGTTCAAGGAAATGCAAGGTGGGACAGAATGAAACACAGAAATAATTTGATATGATTTCAACAAGAGATAATGTGATCACTTTTTCTTTTAACAATTCACTCCCCCCTTTATGCAATATAAGGAAATGGAAGGAGAGCACACAGCCTTCAAGAATACCCACAAAAATGCAATACAAAGTTCGAATTCCCCCCCAGCAAGCTGAGAGCACCAGGGATGATTTTTAAACACAGGCCCAAAATACTTTAATGTGGTGGCAATGAAGTGAAAAATATGCTAAAAATGCTTTTAATTCCCTCTAGAGGTTCAGGGTGAGTGAGAGATACTTTAAATCAGTTCAGGATCACTTTAGCAATGCTCCATGAATGATTGTCAGGTTGCAAACGAATTTCAGCAAAGGAAAGCAAGAAGCTGCTATTTTGACAAGTGAAGAAATTTGAGCCCAA
Organism: Ambystoma mexicanum; assembly: GCF_040938575.1. Taxonomy (NCBI): domain Eukaryota; kingdom Metazoa; phylum Chordata; class Amphibia; order Caudata; family Ambystomatidae; genus Ambystoma; species Ambystoma mexicanum. The sequence goes on along the minus strand of NC_090931.1, from coordinate 1,420,731,883 downwards.
TCGCAAATCACAGCACTTTTTCCGAGTGCGTCGAGCGCGATTACGGAAAAAGTATAATGAATAGAAAGTCGGTTCAGGGTTGGCAAATGGCAAAATGACACTTTACAGGTTTAAAATCGGAGAAGGGACACACGATTCCTATGATGCAGTTCTGGAGACAGGTTCACATGTTTTGAATCAGATTATTTTAAACTAAGAGATGGGTTCTGCACAGTTCTAGCTGGGTACTCACACTATAAATTTGAAAGGAATGGCCTCGTCACAGATCTGGTCAGCATGTTTAGCTGCGGTTCTCTCTGCTCGGCGGGTCAATCAGGCACCGGTTCTGTTCACAGTGGTCTGGTCTGGGTCTCTGGTTCTGCTCACAGCAATCTGGTCTGGTCTCTCTGGATACAGCACTGCTTCCTGGGTACTGCTTCTGTTCTGGATACACAGGACTCTTAGCAAGCAGCAAACCGCACAGCCCGGCAGTTGAATAGTTTGCAAAAGATTTTGAGGCCTGCTGAAGAGTTCAGCTCTTTGGAGTTTTTGTTCTGGAGTTAGTCTGGATCTCTGGAGTTCTGGTTCTGGAGTTCTGGATTCTGGAGTTCTCCGTCAGCCTGCTGCGCAGGAATTCAGTTGAAGGTTGGAAAATGAATGTCCCTGTCTGGCTTCCAGTGGCTCTTTTTATGTCTTTTGAAAATGTGTGTGGATGCTAACTTTCTATGCCCAACCCACTCACAATTTGATAGGTCAAGGATTTCTCTTTGACCTGATTTGAGAAGGGAGCAGTGAGTCAGAGTGAGTCAGAGTCTTACAGTCTATTGAAGAAACGCCCCTTTGCTTTTACCTTAGAAAATCCTTTTCATAACTAAACATATTTCCCAGATACACAAGTGGTTAACATTACATGTACAGATTGCAGATGACTTAAGGTACATTATTGTTCAACTCTGATCTTCCTAAGAGCTTGCATTCAAAAATGACAACTTATTTTCATTTTTAGTTGGTTTACCAATATCGGACGTTTACCAAAAATGGCACAAGTGTGTGCAAGGAGTATAAGCATAAAATGATAAAGTGTCAGATTTTTCACATACAGATGTTTGGAGTAATACCACATTTTCTGCTACTATCCCCAAGAACATACCACAGAGTCCTAATACCTCTTAAAATGTGCTCAGAAAAATCACAAGAATAATGATATTAATTATATAATTTTGACAAGTCCGTACTATGAATTGTCCATCTTTTTAAAATTATGCTCTGGCCCAGAGGGGTGTGGTTTCCCAAAGCACATGGTGGAATTTCTGGGGGTAGTTGTCATGCAGAATTCAATCTCTTTAAGCCAGGCTTCAGCTAAATGTCACTTTGGTTCCCAGTTTTCTACATTCAAATCAAACTTACAATTTTTACACATGCAGCTAGAACGCTGATTCTAAGTTCAAAACTATGACATTTAACAGTTGCAAACTATGTGACACTCAACAGTAGGTCACTCATTTATTTTAAACATTTAGATTTTAGTGTCTTTCAGTCCAATTCACTTCAGCTGCTGATATCCACAGCTCGGCCAGTTTTGTTATAAACATTGTTTTGGGCTCTTCATCTTTCCAGATTTTGTATGCACACAAGAATACATTCTGCCAAATGTCTGCTGGTGTTCAGTGAGATTTTTGAATATCTTGCAATGTTTAAAATAGGCATTTTTAGCTTGCATTTCAGAGAAACAAAGGTGATTTCAAAGCGCTTTTTGAGCCAACAGGCCCTGCTGTTTTTCCTTGGGCACCACCTTTTACCCATGGCGCTTCCAGTCCATCACGCTCGCACTGGTGGGTGGCAGGTTAGGCAACCATTTTGGTGTGCGCAAAACTGCGCGGTTCTCCTGGATTCTGGCGCAATGTGCGCTTTTTCAGCCATCTTGGATTTTCTAAGGCCACAGCACCAACTGTTGCATCTTAATGACTCAAACGTGGGTCAATACCCCTGACACACTTATTTCACCTTCTGTCATTTCCGAGGTCCACAGACCACCCAGTGGGAGACCAAAGGCAGAAGCACATGTTTAGACAGGGGCCATGAGTGCTACTTATGAGATGACCCTCACGTTAGGGTGGACATGTGTGGTAATGGCCTGCCAGTCCCAGCGTTAAGTAGGCCTGAGTCTACCGAGGGGCTTTGCCAAGGCTCAGGGATGTTGTTGGCCCTGTTCACTCCCGAACATAGGGGTGGCAGCTACTCGCTCCCTGGGGTTCACTCTAGCCTGCTAACAGTGTTGGGGCCCTATTTTCAATGGGAAATGGATAATGCTCTTTGCAGGCCTCTAGAATTGCCATTACAAAACTCCAAACACAAAATGGCTACCAAGAAAATAGAAACCGAGCATTGTGCATCTTCTATTTCAACAGTGAGCTCCTGGGAAGGAAAGTTAGAGAAGGAGTTAGGGAGGGGGGTGGTCTGCACGGTGTATTCAGGGAAGGGATCGAAGTGAGCAGGAACGGTCGGGAGCAGTGTTCCACTACTTTTATTTTTTTCTGTTTACCATTCCTCTACTTTTTAACACCATATTCACCATTCTCTACAGAGGATCTGTCCATTCATGTCCCTTTGCAAGTGTAAAGTTGTAATAGGAGCCCTAGTTACTAGTCACTTAGACTATTGCGATGCCCCTGCTGCAACACCTTGGGGGTCATTACGACTTTGGAGGTAGCCATGGTGCTATTAGCACCATGGCTGCCTCCAAACTCGGGTCCGGGTCCCTTGAATGGGGACTTACCGGATCATCCCAACCTTGGGGGACCCGGTAAATCCCCATTCAAAATACCCATCCCCATTCCCATTGGAGCCCCCAGAGGGCTCAATGGGAATGGGGAGGTAGCTAATAATGGGCAGGTTATTAGCTCCCTGGTCCTTTAGCGGCTCCCGCTAAGGGACCCTTGTAATGTGGCGGTAAGGGTTAACGGCACCGGCATCCTTACCGGCACCGTTAACCCCTTACCGCCGCACTCGTAATGAGGCCCCTTGTCACATGTTGCACTATGCTTCCGCCTACCCTCTCCCTTGGCGAGAGCACAGTTCCACTATTTTGTTCGATTCACTTCTAGCACTGATTCGGCGTATGGGGGTAGAACGCGGCACAAAGCTGACGGAAAAAAAGGTTAGCTGACCGAGAGAGAAGCGCTGGCCTGCCACAGATGGAAACAGTTGCATACAGTGGGATCACACCCATGTTCCGGGACAAATGATTGGTCGGTGACTCTCCTCACTGTGCTAATGTCTTGTCACAGTGGCCAGTTTTCTCTTGAAGCCATTTGATGTGTGGCAGCCACAGGTGGCACAGAGACAGCACAAAACTAGACCACATCTGACGAGAACCATTGGGGGTGCACAGGCTCGGACTGGCCCATAGGGTAACAGGGCAATGCCCGAAACAAAACCATGTGGGCCAGTTTGAGAATTTAATTCCCCATGCAGCTGACAGTTTTGACTAGTGTTACTGAATGCACAATTTGCATCAATGTTACCAAAAACCTCCTCCTTGGGCAATACTCAAACAGTAATACGCAACTGGGGGCCACTTTATCATGGTGTCCGAGACCATTTTGTGCCCCAGTCCAACCCTGGAGGCGCATGACAAAAACTTATTTTAAGTCTTTGCATCTCTTTATAAAATCCGTGCCGTTTTTGTGCAGATCACGAGATCGACAGAGGCGACCATTTGAGGGATGGATTATGTTATCAATGGTCTAAGTGTTGAGATGGGAAACGTCTATGAAATGCATATAGATCGGAAGTTTCGAGCTTTTGAATGCGATATTTTATAAGGCAGGCTCTGTTTGAGGACAGTCCCAGCTCTGGAGGCCTTCCTCCTGGACTCGCATGCTGGAGAGGTGCCAGCGGCCCATCTCCATAAACACTTTGGAAACAGTGTAAACGTCTCTTCTTCCTAATCCCCGAATTGTTTTTCATCCCTGATGCTTTTGCCGGGCTCTCAATGGATTGTTTAGGTTAGTCTGGCCGGATGAGCCGGGCCTCCATGTAAATGACATTGATTGAAGCCTAAAATATACACTCAAAGTCCGGGTGGCCGCACGCTTCACGGATACAACCAGGGGTGAGTGGGTGGACTGGCCTTGAGGGAACTCTGGAGATTTCCCGGTAGGCCTCTGGACTCAAGACTTGGGTGGACTGGCCTATAGAGAACTCTGGAGATTTCCTGGTAGGCCTCTGCACCCCGGGTAGGGGTAGACTGGCCTATAGGGAACTCTGGAGATTTCCTGGAAGGCCTCTGCACCCTGAGCAGGTGTGAACTGGCCTTCAGGGACAACAGTAGATTTCCAGGTTGGTCTCTGATCCCTGGGCAGGGGGGGACTGGCCTTCGGGGACAACATTAGAGTTCCCGGTAGGCCTTTGCACCCTGGACAGGGGTGGACTGACCTATAAGGTACTCTGGATATTTCCCGTTAGGCCTCTGCACCCTGGGTATGGGGGGACTGGCCTATAGGAAACTCTTGCCTTTTCCTGGTAGGCCTCTGCGCCCTGGGCAGGGGTGGACTGGCCTATAGGAAACTCTTGCCTTTTCCTGGTAGGCCTCTGCGCCCTGGGTCTCGCTTCTGTGGTAATTATGTCCACATATTCTCAGAGGAAAAGAGTTGGGCTTGCTCAAAAGGTTTATCATGGGGCCACTTGAAAACGATTCCCCGTCCTCAGTCCACCCCTTCATACAAGGAAGAGGGGGAAAGGGGCGGGGCCTGCTGCTGAGGGGGAAGAAAGTCCTGATGAAGCCTATTTATTTTCATACTGAACCTTTCAGACATCCATATACAATCAATGGTGTCTCTAGGGAGGAGGCCACAGCGGCACTGGCCCCGCTTTCCTAATGCCTGGTCCATCTCGAGCCCCTACCCCCTCAGCCCCCGGCCCCCCTTTGCAGTGAGCAGCAGGAGGCGGCCCGGCGCTGGGCGTGTTGCAGAAACGCGGAGGAGATTCACAGTGCGACCAGCATCTTTCTTACACCAGCGCTCACAGCGTTCCATGGCCATGCGCGCCAAGGCCCTTCAGTCCTGTTTTTTCTTGGAATTCTGGGGGCTGTAGCTTTCCTGAATTTCAATGGGCTGTGGGGGGGGGGGGAACAAGCCCCAGATGCCAAGCGGAAATGAAACAGAACTTGATGGCCTTCTCACGTATGTCTCCAGGAAACGTGGGTGCTCTTTTAATATGATCCGCTGAAATGTGGCCTGTAGTATGACATGTCCACCACAGGTCTGCCAGAAGCCTTCCTCACGTCACGTGTCTTGACTTTCTCTGATTGGCTGCTGTGCAATATTCACAATGGGAAGATTTGGGGATTAGGGGTTGTCTGTATGGGACAGAGAGACTTGCTTGACTGGAGTCACGTAGATTCGTATAGGTTTCTGAGGCCTGTCATTTTATTCTTGCTGAAATAATTCATGTCTTGACGTTGCTGTGGTCTGGGTTTTCTCTTATCCATCTAGGATCGTTGCTATTATATTGCTTTATGGGATTCCTGCTGCTTCTAAGCGCTCCACGAGGTGTCGTTTCTTCCAAATGTAATGGAGCACAACGGATCACCCACAGAAGAATGAAGCTCTAATCTGGCGCATGTCGGAGTAGAGCAGTGAACTTACTGAGCTATCCAGTCGCACCTCAGTACGTTGCATGATAAACTGTGCAGTTAAAAAAGAAACATATGTTATCTACCCATGACCCTCTCTTGTTCCCTTTAGTCCCTTTACAATCCTAAATGTAACATTGATATTATCATGTTTATAAGAACAGTGACGTGACATGCTGCTCCTGCTTCTAAGCGCTAAACTAATAGGCACTGTAACAATAAGAAATGTAACGCCCAGAGTCAAGGCTTTACCAAAAGCTGTCATTGCTAGCACCGTTCAATGATGGCCATCAAAGTGCTTGTCAGCTGAAATGCATATTTTATGTTTTCACTGCGCCTGTATTTATTTATTTATTTATTTGTGTATTTATTTATTTATTTATAATACACACTAAAACCAGAGGCATCAAGGTGCTGTTACAGCCAGTTAGGCAGAATCATAGTTGGGCATAGAATAAAAGTACAAATAAAAGGAGACAGAGAGAGAGAGAGAGAGAGAGAGATAGGAGAAGAAGACGAAACAGTGACAATCGGAAAGGCAATAGGAGCGAGGCCCTCCGTGCAGTTATTTGAACAGCCAGTTCCATTTCAGTAGTGGAAATGGAAACACAAGGAAGCGCTCTATCTGTGGCTTTGTGTTCTCGGTGCAGGCAAACGTCTGAAATGCCCACAGTCAGAATTGCACTTTGTCCTGCACCTGGCGTGCATCGGATCGGACACAAGAGAAGGGCGCTGAGGCGGGCATGCACACCCCAGCACATCCTTCTGAAGCATGGAAGGATTCAGGGTGGCCCCCAACACAGCTCCGAACAAGCCCTCAAATGCAGGTTTTCTGTTACAGTAGCATGCATGCGCGTGAATGTGCAAAGTAAATTGCACAATCACCGATTCTCATTGAGGTATTGCAACCTTAGGAAAACTGTGTTCTTTTTTTCTACTAGACTTTAATGTTAGCATCAATAACTCCAAGCAAAGCCTCAAAATAATGCCACAGGGCACGAGTCATGGAATTTCTTGCAAGGTTCAAAGTGACTTTGCACTGCTGAAAACTGACTTTGCACTGCCGACACAAACCCAGATTGATGGAACTGAGCAAAGTGTATTTTTGCCGTACAAAGTCAGTACAAAGTCATTTGTTCAATACAAAATGACTTTGCAATGACGTTGCACTACTTTGCACAGTTCCATGAATCAGGGCTTGTGTCGGCAGTGCACCGTCACTTTTCAGCAGTGCAGTCACTTTGAACCGTGTAAAAATATCCATGAATCAGGCCCAATGTGTGTGTTTTGTTATTTGCTGTCACCAATTACATTTGCTCACACCCCACTACCTCTGACTTTTGACTGTGAAACCCTTTGTGCGCTCCCTTCAATATACCACCTAGGGACGTCACTGTGCACAATTGCTGCTCTGTAATTGACTAGTGAGCTTCTCAATATCTTATATAGCTAAACAGCCTTGTTTACAGTTCGAACACATCAATGTTTTAAACTACCTCGCGACAGGCATAACAAAGGTATTCCGTCCTGACTCGCCCACGTGTCCAGTGCCTGAACATCCCACACCTTTGCACTGGTGCCTGAGGGCAAAGCACCTCTCTCTGCGGGAGGCTGGTAAGATAGCTCAGCGGGTTGATCACTCACACGCTGCTATCTATGTGTGATCTGAAGGTCACAGGTTCGAAAGGCGGCAATGCCAGCTCAGCCTTCAGGTTAATTAATGAGAGGCAACGTCGGTTGTAAATATGTTGTGTGTACAGCGCTTCAGCGTAAGCGCTACTTAAATAACATATAATGATCAAGGCAAGTCCGTGCGGGTGCTGGGTGGGCTGGCGCCTGAGCTGCTCTGCCCTATCAATGCTTTCTAATGTTAGAACTAGTTTTGCATATTGTTTTTTTGTTGGTGAATCTTTGATTTTACAGCCAGCACTCTGTTGTGCTTGTGCATGCGTTGTCACGTGCGCCGTTGCTGCATTGAGATCCTGGTATTTAAGGCAATATCAATAATACCCATAACAAAATAATAAAGTCATTCTTGTTTTTTTACACATGTGGTGCTTGCGGGGCGGCGACCCTTGTCAAAGCTCGGCACGTGGCCCAGGTCCAGATGTTGAGCATTCCCAGACATCCCAAATGCGTCCTAATTTCGCCACTTTTTATGCATCATGGCTGTCATTCACACACAGTAACCAGGGAGGAAGGCTTTCAGCCAGAGATGTCTGAGCCCAGCCCGCCCTTGCTCTGGGAACACTCTCTGGGGAGTCTAGGGCTTAGAGGGCCAGGTTCCTTGGCCCAGCCTGACAAATCAGCTCTGACACCAGCACAGCTATAGCACAGGTCACTAATAATAATTAACGAAACACATTCTAGGTATGGGTCGCTTTGGTCCTGGCAGGCTCCAGCACGCCCCCTCCCCCCCCCTGCGCGTTTGCAAGATGTGTGAATCTGGAATAGAGGTTGTTCCTCTGGCGCCATCCACATAACTTTTCAGTGCCAATGAAGCCTTGCTAACACCAAGAGTTTGGGATTTTGTATAGGCGTCGCAGAGGCATTTGCAATCATGTGTCAGGTTTAAAGGTGACGTGCTCAGGTACTCACGCCATTGTAAGGCGCAGCTGTGGCGGCGAGGGAACGCACGCCTTCACGGGCACAGCACATCGGAACAGTTTATACTGTGAGGGTGCACACTGATCCCACCCGGCCGCAGGGTGTGTGCCATCACCTGGCAACACACTGCTGTGCATGCAAAAGGACACAGCGCGGAAGGTTTGTGGTTTCGTTGCTAAATCCATCAACCTTCTTCCCACCGCATTCCCTACAAGGCCAGCGAGATCCAGATGTGTTGCTTCATCATCCTGATGTTGATCCCGCAACTCGTGCATTAATATGTAACAAACACGCATTGGCAAAGCCAACGGATCATCAATTACGCCCGGCTCCCTTTATTTTATTTTTTTATTTATCTATTTCTAACGCGGCAAAGCCCGCAGGCATCAGCGCGCGGAGAGAGATCATGGCTAGCAAGCGGTGTAACTAGAGGTATCACTACACTGATTTATGAAAAGAGAGTAGTTTTCAAAGTTGTTTTATTCACAAATATTCACCATTACATTTGTAGAATGTTCTACATATCATCACGTTGATCCAAGTAACATGAAAAACACGGCACTAGTGATCTATACCGTCCCTTTGCAAGCAACAGTATGTTAATACAAGTCTATACTGTGCATACAAGAGAAAAACAATGAGACACGTGTAGGACTTTGTTAAGAGACTGCCGGCTGTATGGCTTGGAAACCAAATGGCGTGCAGCAGATTTGGCTAAGCACTTGTATTACGTTTGAAAGGCCTTGAGTTCTGTTGTCACCCATTACTTTTCAGACAGATACAGGAAGACATGTCTCTTTCAAATCCCCTAAATCAGACATGAATCTCGATAACGCAGATTCCCGAAACATTCCATGCGTTCCTTCGCACACGGATGGTCCTCACCACGTCCGTGGGTGAAACCTAAAAGTAAGGTTTACTACAAGATGGAATACACCGCATTTAGTGTTGACATATGCTGTCAGTGTAGCATCTTGAAAGCCTTTGCACACAGACCTGCATCAAGCTCGCCATCTTGAAACATGTTTTCACTGCAGACAGGGCGGTTGTGTCTCCCTGTATTTTTTCGTATTTATTTGGTATTTGTTAAGCGCTGTACACCTTGCACTGTACACACATCACATCACAGTATAATAAAACGGATACACTTCATGAAGTCAAAAGAAAGAAGATGAGCCTTGAGAGCAGAATCAAAACGTGATTAAGAGGTCTCAGGGGATAGCTCAGGGGAGCTCAGGGGCAACGTGCTCGCCTTGAAAGCAAGACCACACGGAGCAACACAGGTTCGATCCGCAGGTCGGCACTTAGAAACCTCTGGGTATTAAGCACGTCATAAATAACCCATCATATCATATCATAGAGCAAGAGTGTTCAAATGTAATGGAGCCAATAGGAGAAAGAGCAGAATCGTGACTGAGCATTAATAGGACGTGGAACGATTAATAGAAAGAGAGACTGAGATCGAAGTGATCGTGAAGGAACATTAAAAGAGACCAGGGATGAGAGCTAAGGAGGAGCCAGATTATAAAGAGATTTACAAACCATACAGAATAAAAATACATTTCAGACGAGAATGGAAAGACCATCCAAGAGGCAATAGTGACGAAGAAATAGAGTCATGAGGTGAAAGGGAACATAAAAGACAAATTCAGAATTAAAAATAGACTTAAGTGGAGCCAGGCACAAAGCAAAAAGAATAGAAGAGCAATAGAATAAGCAAGAGAAACCGACATGTGCGTGAGAGAAGAGAAATATGTCAAGTAAATGAAAACTCAGAATCAAGATAAGGATCCAGATTATGGGCAGAAAAGGAAACAGGAAGTGAGGAAGGGGAAAGGAAATAAAAGCAGGTGGAGGAGAAATAGTGGGCATAGGAAAGAAGAGAACCTCTGTTTGAGCAGAATTTACAACAAGATAGTGATCAGCCATCCAGGATTTAATCGCCAAAAAGCAGGATGACAATGTGTCATGGATTGCAGGAGTAAAAGCAGAAAAGGCAATAAAACGTTGTGTCGTCAGCATAAAAATGACAAGACATCCCAAATGATGAAATAATAGCAGTCAGAGGAGAAGTATAAATAGAAAAAAGGAAAGGGCCGAGGACTGAGCCCTGAGGAAACTCATGAAAAAGAGAAATAGAAACGTAAGACTTACCAGCCCAAAACACAGAGTAAGTGTGATTAGAGAAGTAGGAATGGAACCAAGAACGGACCGAGCCAGAGAATCCAAAAGATGAGAGGGAAGTAAGAAGCAATGCGTGTTCAACCGTATCGAAGGCAGCAAATACATCAAGTAGAATTACAAGAGATTAATGTTTCCAATACCTTGTAAAAGTGAAGAGCCACAGACAGAAAGGAGAGCCATTTTAGTAGAATGAAGTGAGTGGAAGCCAGATTGAAAACGAGGAAGAATGGTGTTATCAGCGACAAAAGAAGATACATGAGAATAAACCAGACATTCAAGAAGTGTAGAAAGATAAGGAAGAAGAGATATAGGTCTAAAATTAGAAGGAAGAGAAGCATTGAGAGAAGGCCTTTTCAAAATAGGAAGAACAGTTGCTTGCTTAAAAGAGGAAGGAAAGTTCAAAGTTCGAAGTAAGAAGAGAAATATTGAAAAGAGAAGTTAAATAAGAGACCGGAGAAGGATAGGCCTTAGGACTAAGAGAAGGGGGAATTGGATCCGCAGGAGAAGCTGCGGGGGGAGCTCCAGCTATCAACCGCATAACATCAGAGGTAGTAGTTGGGAGGAAGGAAGACAGAGAAGGAGACTAATCAGAAGCAGCAGGGGTAGAGGAAGAACAAACAATAGCTGCATGAAGGGCAATAACTTTGGACCAAAAGTAAGAAGCCATATCAGAGGCTCAGAGAGAAGAATTAGAGGAGAAATCGGGAGAAGGAGGCGAAAGTAAGCTAGATAAAGTCTGATACAAACGTCGAGGATGAGAAGACTGAGAACAAAGAAAATCAGAATAGAAAGAATTTTTAGCAGCAAAAAAAGCTACATCATGGAGAGAATGATATGACGACAAAGAAAAGGAATCAGAGTCATAGTGGGTTTTACACCCTCGACGCTGCAGGTGGCTAAGAATGTGTCGTATAGAACGATGCTGTGGCGTAATCCAAGGTTGCAATGGCTTCTGGGTAGGTAAAAAGGGGGAAGCATGGTACACAGAATCAAGTGAATAAGAGAAGAGTAATGTAAGGAGGCTGCATTATCAGCAGAAAGAGCCGCAAACGAAGGATGAGAAGGAAAACCAGAATTACAAGAGGACGCAAATAAAGAAGTGTTAAAGGCGTGAAGATCGCGATGAAGATAAGTAGGATAGAAGGAAGATGCATGCAGCGGGAATAGAAGAGATAGGAAAAGTAGGAAGAATAGAAAAAAGTAAAATTGTCAGAAGAATAGACGGCAACAGCAGACTCAGAAGAAGTAGTAAGTGAGGAGAAACAAATAAGATCAAGCTTGGAGCCTGAGATATGAGAAGGAGGAGACGGATTAGGAGTGAGATGATAAGAGTCAAGGATGGAAAGAAAAGGGGACGATGCATGAACAGAGGAAGAGTGAAATCACCCACAAGATTTAGTGCGATACAAGAAGGTAAAAAAGCAGATAACATTGAATCAAGATCATCACAAAAAAACCAGTAGAGCCTGGAGACTGATGGATCAGCAAAAGAGTCTAGTTTCTTAAATGAACTATAAGAATACTGAAAAGATGGAAAAGCCCGAAGAGAAAAAGAGAGAGAGGCAACAGAAAACATAGAACAATGAAGTGGTAGAGGTCGTGAGTTATGCAGGAATGGCAGTATTAGTAGGCATGCTGTTTATTGCCATTGGTCCACAGCAGGACTGGAAGTTGTGTTGGGGTGAGTCCGTCTCCTCTCTTCCGCCTTTTTCTACTTCCCCACCCTTTGGTGGAGCTCAGGCACCCTTATGTGTCCAGGGATTTCGTTTCCCTCACCTCTCCCTTCCCAGGAGTGGACTGGCCTATGGGGAACTCTGGATATTTCCCGGTAGGGCTAACCTGTTAACAATTCATCCCTTTACGAAGCGCTTTTAAAAAAAATTCAATTACACGATTTTCAGTTTAACAGCCTCGAAATAATGAAGGGCTGAGTTGGCTTTGCTGGGATTTGAGGTTGCTAAATGCCGGTTTGCCCCATGCCAGAGGTAAGCGCTTAACCCATGAGCTATCCACCTCGGCTTGGAAAATAAGTTGAACAGTGCCACATAGGGTGGCTCCAAGGCTCACATCAATTAGGGCTGACGGTAGGCTTGGACCAATCCAGGGACATCATTTATGGCTTGCCAGGGGTCTTCCAGACGACCCCAGAGGTCCCCCTTGTTACCCCTGTGGTCTCCCTTGCTACCCCTAAAAATACAATTAAAAAATATTTTTCTTTATTTTTTACAAATTGAAGATCCTGGGTTGTGGCCAATGCCATTTGGCTCTTTGTTTCTAGAGAGGCTGGCTTTCTTGTTCGGCTTCTTAAAAAAAACAAGGGGTTCCACAAGTGTAACACTTTGAGCAGTGACCCAAAATAATCAAGAATAGAAATATCAAATAATGTGTCTTTCTGAAATTCTATACAATAATTGCTAGACTCATTAAAGGTTTATTTCAGGTTCACTTCAGGGGGTGAGTCACTGATTTAGTCTGTTCTTAAACATCTCAAATTCACAATGCAGACAAAATCCTCCAAAAAGCATTTAGAGTAGAATAAGCATCCATTTTGGAATATGGGCCTTATCACGAGTTGGGCGGTAACGCCGGCGCCAAAGTATTAGCGCCGGATCACGGGTTTGGCGGAAGGGTTCTTGCCCATTCCCCATTGGGCCCATTCGGGAATTCCTCATTCCAAAATTTGCGCTATTACCGCCGGTGGATTTCCCGCTGGCGGTAATCGCGCCGAAGATCAGCAATTTTGCCGCAGATTTCCCCCCAGCTCAGAGCTAGGGTTAAATCCGCCAAAGCCATGATCTGGCGGACCCTTAAATTTGGTGGTAATAGCGCTACCGCCGCATTTAAGGGTTACCGCCAGACTCGTGGTGAGGCCCTATGTATTTTGCTTTTCACAAGTTGCAATTATAGCATGTTTTTTTCTGTCAATACATAGGGTGATCCATTCTTGTATGAAATGTTTATCACGTCACAGCAATAGTGTAACCCTATTGTTCATAGTGTACTTAGGAACAATGCTATGTGATGCCACTACCTGTTTTTATCAAGGGGTAAAAAGTTGTGTTCCATTCCTTCTCGTGATGTCACTTTGGGGTGGGGTCAAATAACATCACTTCCTGTGATGTCATCAGAGGTCAAGGGCCATGTGATGTCACTTTCGCTACCCGTGGCATTTTGGTGAAATGACGTCCCTGGACCAACCTGCAGTGCAGCTTTACTCCTTTGAGAACTTTCCAAACGCTGACTTTGCAAAGTTGTGCCACTGATACCCACCAATACCTTTTGCCACTTGGCTTTCTCCCCTGGCATGGTTGCATCTGAAAGTCTCTAGACATGCCACCGAGGGAGCAGAGACATGTGGTGCAACGGACGGAAGACTTCGAAGAAGCCTGCGCCGTCGAGCGAGCTGGCAGGCCACGCCAATGAGGGAGTAGTAGTGATATGCTGGGAAAAGGTCCCTTTAGGAGGGTAGAAAGTTCACCAGCAGGGGCGCCTAGATGCCTTCGGGCCTTAATCCGCGCTCTAAAAATATTGTACATTACATTACAGTTGCTCAGGGACAGGAATTGGCACAGCGGGAGCAGAGTACGTTACGCTGAAGTAGCGAGGGTCGACAGGAAGGACGCGCCACCGCACTGCGCTTCCGGCCCCACTCCTTCTATCCCATTTCAACCTCAAAAACCATCATGTTTCCATTCTTCCTTGTTTATGTTGATTTAAACTTTATTTCTGAGCTACATCCAAAGTAAATACTTCCTGTGGTGGTTTTCTTTCCTCCTAAGGGTCGCTATCGCGGTCCCTTTGCTGGCGAGGCGGGGCCTCACCAAAGCCACAGCCTTGGCACGGCTCAGCGCCCGGGCGCCGGCCCAGCACTGCGCACTACCGGAATCTGCCCCAACCTGGGGATCTACACTGTCAGCGGATGGGGGTTGGGCTCCTTGGAACAGAGCTAACATCAACCCTTTCATATTCCCAATAAGAGCAAAGAAGCCTAACAAAAGCAAACTTTGTTTCTCCAGGCCGTGTTTACGCACACGTAGAAATCTTCCCACAGACAACAACACCCCGTTATGGATTGTGGGCTGCAGGTTCTGAGACTTAGTTGTGATTGATTTGTGTGTGTGTGTGGAAAAAACATAAGCGCGAAAGTACTTTTTCTTTACCTGCATTTTGCTGATATTATACCATACTTTTATAGAATAAAATGTGCCTGCTTTACCAGATGTTTGAAAATGTGCATTGCAAATCATGCAGATCTGTGCATGACTTACTTCCAATTTTACCCACTAATGAACATGTGAAGTGTGTAATATGTGTAGTGGTGCATTATAATGTGTATTATTACTTGCTATTACTGAAACACCAGTTGTACCTATTATATCATATCACATCTCTCTCTCTCTCTCTCTCTCTCTGTCTCTCTCTCTCTCTCCTCTCTCTCTCTCCCCTCTCTCTCTCCTCTCTCTCTCGTGCTCTCCCTCAAACTTTGCTCTGTTTTGAGCTTTCTCTCTCCCACTCACTCTTTCCCTCGATGTCTACTTGTATTCCTCTCTCTCTGTCTCTTTCTGTCGCTCGTTCACTCTCTTGCTCTCGCCCTCTCTTTATCTCTATCTCTCTACCGCACTATATCTCTTGCGCTCTCCCTCACACTGTGCTCTGCTTTGGGCTCTATCTCCCACTCACGCTTTCCCTCGATGTCTACTTGTATTCCTCTCTCTCTCTTTCTCTTTCTCTCTCTTTCTCTCTCTCGGCGAGAGTCCATTTGCCAGGATCACATTTACTATATCCATCTGAACCCTTGATGACTGTAGCTCAATAGGCTTTGTGGGGGGTGCAGTGTTTCTGACAGACCCTGTAAGTCACTAGATGACAAGGCTGCAGGGTCTTTCTTATTATATATTCTGTAAGAGACAAAATGGTGTGTACCTTAAGAAAAATAAACTATTACAAAATCGATGGTATTTATGTGTACCAGCATTTTGATCTGGCTATATTTTGTATTATATTTATTGAGTGTGGACCTAGGAAGTGCATGGCGGGGCAACAGATCACAAGGGTGATGGTCCTATGGATTGTGCTGCAGGATTTCAGGTGATATGTGCTTGCAGCGGGAGCCAGTGCAGTTCGATGAGAGTTGGGGCGATGGGGTCGAATTCACAGAGTCCTTGAGTGAGCCGTGCTGCAGCGTGTAGGACACATTTCAAGGGTGCCAGGGTGTCTGCCGGAAAGTCATCCAGGAGGGGATTGCCACCTTCCAGGTGGTAGAGGCCCAAGGCTTGGACAGCAGATCTGAAGTAGTTTTCTGAGATGAAGGGCTTGCATTTCTTTACAAGGTAATGTTGGTACCAAGGCATGTGTGTCGTACTTGCAAGGTTTTCCCTGAAGGAGAGGTGTATGTTGATGTTGTTCCCAAGGAACTTGGAACAAGAGGTCAGCGGTGGTGTGAAGACCCTGAGATTCACAGCAGAGAGCCAGGTCAGGATGTCCATGTTGTTGGTCAACAGTAGCAATTCGGTCTTGGAGGGTATAAGGCAAGCTCTAGACTTCCAGGACTGGATCAAAGTGGTTGTCTTTGAAGGATGATATCTTGAGGAAGAGCCGCACCTCATTTGTGTACTGGTGGATGCGGGTGTTGCATGGAGCCAGGAGGGTTCTGAGCAGCTCTGTGCAAAGGTTGAAGTTCAAGGGCGAGAGGATGGACCCCACATGTATAGGGTCAATGGACGATCTGGAGGAATCCATTTGAACAAATCGGTTGTAATTAGTGAGGTAGGATTTCAACCAGCTGTGGGCATTCTCGCTGATCCCCATGCAGCGGTGTGGATTGTGAGTGAGTGCCTGGTGGTCTACTGTGTTGAACACGGCCAAGAGGTCAAGGAGAGCCGTAATGGTACATAACAATGATGGTGTAAACAGTAGAATATGTTTACCTTCAAATACTACGGTTCCTGCTTCATGTGGCAAACACAATACAGAGTGTGCAAAGTGCTGGAGGTCCAGGCCTGCCAAAGTGATACTTAATTCAGGAGCCAGTGTGATGTCACTGCCATATGCTGTACACGGATAATGAACGTGTGTGAAATGTGTGTGCCTGGATGTTGTAAAACTTCACTTTTTGTTCAACCGTGAAGCATACCCGATATAGATGTGTCCCTGTTCCCCTGTCACCTCCTTACACACTCCTGGGTCCCTGTGTCTACCTTTTTGTTTTGAGTTTTAGCACTTTATAAAAATCCAAAACATATCATATAATACATCTCAAGTGTGAACTCTTAAGAATGTGTGAATTCATATTATGTAGTCCCTTCTCTAATTCAGCCTTCAATCACAACACATGTGAGCAACCATCCATATACCTTATTAGTCATTTCAATTTCACAGGTGATCACTAGAGAACTACTTTACTCTAGTACCTTGAAATTCCCTCCTCATGTTGGCAGCCGTCAACTGAAAACTCTGTTAAGCATCTCCTGGGAACTCCTACGGTCCTTACGTTCATAATCTCCTCTTCATTCAATTCAATTTAGAAAGAAGCTTTTCATTATTCCTGGGCAGCAGCATGTATTTTCCTTTGCAACTATTCTATCCATTGCCTGTTTCCAGAGATCCTTTAAGAAACAAAGCAATGGAAGAAGACCACACACTGCACGGGCCACATTCGCATCTCTCGGTCTGCAGTACTCCCCTCACAAAGCCCGATTTAGCTTAGCCACTTGCAGTGCATAGCAGGAGCTGGCAGCAAGCACAGGGAACTTGGACTCAGACCTCCTTCCGTACCCAGGGGTTGGGCGCATCACCAGTACCTATGCATGCATTCAACATCTAATCCTATGTGGTTAAGGTAATGTACACAGTCCCCTAAACACATGTGGTTACGGAGTGCTTCCTTCCTCAGTGACAGGCCTAAGAAAACCTCTCCCTGCACATGCTGTTATTACATGTCCCCTTGTTTAGAGGTGAACATAAAAGAAAATGTATATAGAATTGCTCATGCCAGGCATGAGAGTTTCCATTAGGGTCTGCCAGGATGTAAAAAGACCCCTATCCTCATTTCACATGCTGCTGTGTCTAGTTTCCAACAGGGAAGAGACAGGGCAGTGTAATAAATGCCAGTTGCAAGCGTTTTTCTCTGCTGCACAGTGATGTATTGCTGCTTTGGAAGTGCCCACAGTAGCATACTTAATAACCACATTTTGCGGCTGACCTCTTGGTGTGCAAACATCATTTTATCACACACAGGGCCTCATTACCAGGTTGGAGGTAGCCATGGCTACCTCCAAAACCCTACCGACTCCGCCTGTTGAATGGAGCAATTACCTGTGCATTCCAAGGTTGGCGGGACCGGTAATTCCCCATTCACCAGGGCCCTTCTCCATTCCCATTTGAGCCCCCATAGGGCTCAATGGGAATGGGGAAGGCACTAATAACGGTACCGCAAATTGCGGTACCGTTATTAGCTCCAGAGTACCTTTGCAGGTCCCGTCCTTAACGCCTGGAAAAACCAGGTGTTAAGGTAGGACCCGCAAAGGGAACTCATAGTAGGGCGGTAAGGGATTACCGGCACCGGTGCCCTTACCAGTGCCGGTAATCCCTTACCGCCCGCCTCATAATGAGGCCCACAGAGTTTACCACAACACACCCAAAACTATTCAATAATGCTCCTTCATTTGCATCCAGACATTCTGCAGGGCTTTGACGTTTATTAAAACCTTGTTTTGTCAAGGGGTGAAAGGTCGTGTTTCGTCGTTTCTCGTGAGATCACTTTGGGGTGGGGTCAAATGACATCACTTCTTGTGATGTCATCAGAGATCAAGGGTCATGTGATGTACACTTCCGCAACCCCAGGCATTTTGGTCAGATGACGTCCCAGGTACGATACAAATGAATGTACACAATTCTAGTGCCTTCTGCACATTTACGGGATATCAATGAGGCACGCTCTCATTTGATAATGATAGGCAATTGCGCTGTTGAGAATATTCAGCGTTGAATTACTAAATCCCTAAGGAGATGTGGCACATGTCACATGTAACTATTCTGACCTGGATTGTGTTCCACTGGCACAAGTTGTCTGCACCTCTCAAATGGTTAATGCTTCCTTTTCACTTGTGGCTAAATGGTGTGAGTGTAACCAGTGTTCCGATTGTTGTCTCGCGTTCCAGATAACTCTGTATAGCGCTTCAGAAAACCCTGAACTAACCTCATGTATCCTTTCCACACTGGTGTCTTCTGTTCAATACAATCTATTAATCATTAAAACAAAAACACACACAGAGTAAAACAATGGCAGAAAATAGAATAAAATGTAACCACCCAGAGCAAACACCAGGACATTATTAGATTAAATAACTCTGTGCAAAGCCAAGAACTACAAATACATGGATTAAATGGCTACATCTACATGCTAAATATACCAAATGTGTGTCTTCATTATATTAAATTACATTAGAGGAACAACAGGTTGCAAAACAAATGATGTGAACATAACACTAGATGAAGAGCAGGGTGTAGGCGTTGTCCCCTAGTGCAGTGGCCGTTAAACTGTGGATTTCCAGATGTGTTGGACTACAACCAGTGGTTGAATTGTGCGAAAAGAAGTAGTGGAACAATGTTCCCTGCTGGCCTGCCCCCTCCCCCCACAAACCCCATCGTCACGCCCCCTCCCATGCACAATTCAAACCCCCAAACAAACACACCTGCTCTTTAAGGGAAAGTTCAGTGCAGTGGACTGAAGTGCAAGTTTCAACTTCTTTTAAAACAAAACCATTATTCCGGAATGGTTTCTTTTTAAAATAAAAGTATAGAAGCAGTAAATCTAAAAAATAAGTAGAAGCGCACCGCTCCCAACCGCTCCCGCCCACTTCGACCACTGACTACAAACCCCCTGGATCCTACACGATAGCCCTGGCTGATATGTGCTGATGGAAGATGTATTCCAAAACATCTGGAGAGCCAAAGGTTGCAGACCTATCCTATTGTCTTCTTTAGTCTAACAAGTTCTTTAAATGCTCCACACCTCTTGTATTTTAAAAATAATGAGCGTATTTGTGTTCATAGGAATTCATTTAACTTTAAACAGTCCTACTCCCCCATTAAAAGACATAAGATCTTAAGTGCGAACTGTGGCGTCCTGGTGGCCGGAACTGACTGCGGAGCCGAAGTTGATGAGATACTTGTGTTATTGAATGAGCTGTTGGAGGGACGGAAAACATGTGTCTAGGCTGTATAAGACCATGTTATCGGGCTCGCATACTGGACACTTAAAGTGAAGGCTCTCTGGGAACATGATCTTGGCACAAACATAGTAGATGAGGATTAGGATAGGGTGCTGATATACGTGCAGAAGGTCTCCAGAAATTCCTGACACAAACTTATCCAACTACACATTTTACATAGGACATATATGACCCCATGTAGGATATCTTGCTTCTCTTCTTCGGTGTCCCTGGCTTGTTCCCGGTGCATGTGTGACAAAGAGGACGTGATACACATGTTTGGACTCGCCCATTGGTGCACCCGTTCTGGGAAGCTATTCGCCAGGAAATAGAAGCTGCTGGCATTACTAGCCTTAAATGGGTCCCGGAAACATGCCTGTTGGGTGTATATTCCTGACCTAAGACAAAGAGACATGTGACTAAATGATTTGATTTCGCATGTTTGCTGGCAAAGCAAAGGGTGGCCATGGCATGGAAGAAGGCTGCAGGCCTACGGTTTGTTTATGGTGGGAAGACGTAAAGAGGTGGTCTATGGATGAGACTAATGTGTAATACAGAATTGTGTACAAAGGCACACATGATTGTGATGATGGTATATTCGCCTGTAACGCATTCATAGAATCCCTGTTCTATCCTTGGATGATCTACCACAGTGAAGACACCTATGCCCGTTTGATAAGTTATAAAGTTTATGATGTATTTATAACGAGAGAACAACAATTGGGGTGGTTTATTTAGATTTTGACTGAAGGAACTGGTTTGTTTCATTGAGTATTATCTGTGTTTGAAGGTTAAATAGGTAGCAGAATAAACTGCGAAATCTGTGGCAGGAATTGTTATGTTTACTGTTTTGTGCACCTATTTTGATGCACGTTGGAATGAATAGAATTACGATGACTGTATTATCTGGTTGGAAAATGAATACAAAGATTGTTTTTTTTAAAAAAACAACACAAACACATCTTAATTCCCTCCTTTTAATATTTTGTTCCAAAAATAACTATTTATATTTACAAGAAATCATGCTTGACTATATAATTTGAGTAACGTTTCTCTAAGGCAGGATTGTCCAACTCCAGGCCTTGAGGGCCTTAAACTTGGCAGGGTTTCAGGATATTCCTCATTAATATTCATGAACAAAAATGCGCATACATTTAGAATCATTGTAGGCACATTTTTCTCATGAATAGTAATGCAGAGTATCCTGAAAATCCAATATGGATCCTGCCCTTGAGGCCTGGATTTGGACAACCTTGCTCTACGGTATGGGTCTGCAATCTATGACTGTCAAGATGTTTTGGACTACAACTCCCATCTGCCTTTACCACAAACCATCGATAAAGCAATAGTTTGCAGACCTCTGCTCTGAGGTCCAAGTTACTGATATTCTTTTAAATGTTTGCCAACTTTACTTTTAAGTTTGTAATCCACCAGTCGACATTTTATCACTGTGTATCCTCTCATGTATTGCAAAACAATGCCTCTAACATATACCTCTAGAGACATTTTAAAAGTCTATAGAAACATGTGTATTTGTAGTTAGTAGATCTGGTCAAACAGTGTTTGCCTCTCTGATTCTAACAACACTATCCATCTTAATGTAGTGTTATTAGAAAAACCTCATGCTATGCAAACACTTTCCAGCTGCTTTTGTTATCCATTGGGTCTGACACCGTGTTTCATGTAACATAGCCAAGATAAAGTGAATCATTCACCGGGCATGATTTTACAGAAAAATGGTTAATTAAGTGATCACAGGAGCTGGAATGAAAAGAGAAAGCAATGCAAAATATGGAAGCAGCATTTCGTATTTATTTTTGTTTTTTTGGCCGTTTTTGAAATAGTGAAGTTCACAAATGTCTGACATTTCTGCAAGGCAAACAGTGGAATATTCTCTGCCTAGCACATGATGACTCGCTTTCTTTGACTAGTACAACCTCATACACTCTGAGGAGTGTCTGCTCCGCTTTGACACTGTATTGCACATGCTGTAACAAACCTGTATTATCATTACAAAATGTATCTGCACAACTTACAAAACGTTGTTCACGCCTATTATCTCCTTTACATTTG
Organism: Ambystoma mexicanum; assembly: GCF_040938575.1. Classification (NCBI taxonomy): domain Eukaryota; kingdom Metazoa; phylum Chordata; class Amphibia; order Caudata; family Ambystomatidae; genus Ambystoma; species Ambystoma mexicanum. The sequence continues at coordinate 1,420,710,193 of NC_090931.1, read as the reverse complement.
TTAGAGATGTACTTCTGTCCTAAATGCTGTGAAAGAAATGTGAAGGCTCATAATAGACAACATTTATTATTTATGAATTACACTCATCTCTTAAACTTGAACATCTTTGAATTGGGTGGTATCTTATAGAAGCAAGTCGAGCAGACTTAAACCACTAGGAGCAATCGATGGAGAAGATTAGATACCAATATTGTATCAAGGAGAATAAGAAAATAGAACATTCAGAAGTATACATTGCAAACAATGAAGATGTGTGTTACTTTCAGTCACTCCAATGTGAGAAAACTACATGAATACATCAATACCAATTTAAATAATGTATTCTTATTTTTTAAACAAAAATTAACCAGATTCAGCTGGAACACAGAAGTTATTGAATATTGTTGTTTGCAAATTGAAACAGTGTCCGATGCAGTTTTATTCAATACAAGGAGGGAGAGACATATTTAATACAACATTCACTTAATACATGTGATAAAAAAATGTAGTAGCCGAGGTATAAGTCTAAAGAGTGAAGATTCTTTAACTACATTTATAAAGAGATAATAAGTGTTGATTTTTCTTTGGACACTGGCATTTTAGATCCTGTTGCCTGTAATTCTAACAACTTGGAATCAAACAAGGATATGTGTACCCTTTTTTTTACGTTTGGTTCCCACCTGAATGTTTAGTGACAATATGGTTTAATGTATTAATTAATAGATGCCTTATGTAGAAGAAATGACACATACATCAAAGATGTCTTTCATTTTGACCTTGTTGCTATGACTGGCTTGAGAAGTAAGGTATTGATCATGGGACCTAAAACGACAGGAGTATATTATTTCAAAATGTAGTATTTCACTGTACAATAGCGTGAGAAATTATTTAATAGATTTAAGAGAGGGAAGGAGACCATTATTCTCTTAATTAAAGACATGGATAGATACAATTTGAAATACGGAATTGGGAAATGTCTGTGTCTGCCAGCATTAATAATTGACAGTAGAGGGAGTTTGTCATGCTAAAATAGTTACTAGTTTTACATTGACAACGATACAAACCACATTCACATTGGTGTTATGAGCCCACATTGAACTATTGTATGTTTTAATACAATAAAAGTTATAATTCAATATCATGCGATCAATGAGGAACATGGCTTCTCCGTTGGGCCCAGTAGGAAACCAGAGTATTGTTTTGCATCGCTCATCGCATGATCTTTTAAGCTTTCAGTAAGAAATATTGGAATCCGTTGGGTACAACAGTTCATCAGTTAAATATACTGGAAGAGGTGAAAATCGACAAAGGTATCACAATTCCATCACATTAATTAGAAATGATACATTGATGAAGACAATGGATAAAAGGGCAATGTTACATTTGAGATCTATGGGATGGATGAAATTTAGAAATCACAGTTGTCAGTCCATCTGTCTTCTATTTATTTCAGACATTTCTTTGAGTGATATGGCCGGTCTTTTCTCATAAGGTTCGGGTTAATACATGTTGATGTGGATAGACAAATAAAGGATAATATGAACGTTATATAGGGTTGTCCTCCTAAGCAAAGTGTTGATAGGTTACACTAACAACCTTTGAAGTCAACAGACCAATATCATTTCCAACTAATCTTTCATGCTGATATATTTTACTAAGGTTATGGATAGGTAAAGGGAGGATAACTCTGTGGCAAAGCGTGGGTCTTGGATGCAAAACGAAGCTGAGCAACACAGGTTTGAATCCCAGATCCGCACTTGAAACTGATCTCGGGGTGAACCGTGTTATAAATAACTTGCACAATCCGAATGTACAAAGCCCAATAGGATGTGAATCCCCCTTGCCTTGTTGAGCCTTGAGACACATGTGTATAGGTGCATAATACATGACCAATAAGGTAACATAAATAAATAGAGCAGCATCCATTACATGTTTTTGTAGCTAAAATTGTCATGATCTCTGCTTCCAAAAGGTCAGGGTTTTCCCAACTCCCTTGGAAGCAGATTCATAACCCAGGTTCCGAGTGCCAACCAGTCCCAATTGGGACCTTTTGGACACAGTCCTGGCGCCAGTGGCACCAGGCTCATAAATATGCCCAGTCCCAGCGCTGGAAGCGCCGGGCTCATAATGCTTGGGTGGACTTACCTGCAGCAGACCATGCTGCTTACTTGCCTGCCAGTTGAGCCTCTGATCCTCTTCTGTTTGGAACTGCTTTTCCTGTTGGGTGGGGCAGGAGCCACTCCCTAGGTTCAGAACACTGGAACTCTTCTGGAAAGCAGGAACTCTTTTCTTACCTAGGTGTGGCTGTGGAAGGAGACACCTAAGCACTACAGGAGGCTATTTAAACCACACCCGATGGATGAATCCTGCTTTGCGTTATTCTGCATCCTCTGCAGCAGAACGCTCATCGTGTCTTCTGCATCTGATCCTGGGCCTAAGGAAAAGGGCTTACCATCCTGAATCCAGTCTTCAGCAACATCTATAAAGACAAGAAAGAACAGGTTAGCATTACGGTCTTCAGTGACAGCTCTTCACTTACCTGGTCCATCGGCTGTCACCAACACCTCGCGCTGCATTCCGACATCTGAAAGACAAAGGCTTACCTACTCTTCATGCACTCCGGAGGTCTTCACACTGCATTCCGGCATCTGAAAGACAAAAGCTTACCAACTCTTCGCACGCTCCGGAGGCCTTCGGCGCTGCATCCCGCATCTGAAAGACAAAACAAGGTGCGTTTAAAGACATTGGGGAACTTTAATACTCACGTGCCATTACTCCTTTCCACATCTAACCCAGTGGGTATTCCGGCACCCTGCAGCCGCTCCGAACTTGTACCTGCAAAATAAAAAGACAGTTAGAGCGCATCGTGAAGCAGGCAACAAGCGCTTACTTACGTGCTTCCAGGCGCTTCTATTCATCACACGGGCTCCATCTTCAACTCACTTCAGCCCGTCATCCGCCATCGCCGGAACCCTGCAAGACAAGAGACATCATTACTAAAGACTTTAAAGACATTAGAATTACTCGAAACTTACCGTTCGTGCAGTAAACGACGGACAGCAGTCCTCTGAAGTCAAGAGGCCCGCTCCCCTTATCCAGTGAAGAAACTGGTTACAGCACCCTGCTCCGAGGCAGATGGAGAGCACGGCGTTCACTTACCTAAGGTGAGAGCGTTAACTTTTGGGGTTCTACAGGAGAAGAGAAAGGGAAGAAGAGAGAGACATTCAATAACCCAGTTCATTAATCCCATATTTTCTATCTGCAGACATCTTACCCTTCGAGTCAGACATACAGTGCACAGAGGTCCAGCCCAAAGAGCCAGCTGTGTGTTACACATCACCTTTGAAGATACGGTATACGCCCAGTCAAGACCGGCGCCTCTACGGGAATCAGGTGAGCGTTACAAAAATGCTTACAGTGCAACCAGGAGTCCAAAGATTGCCTACTTAACAACAATGGTATGATCATTCTTATCATTTTTCATATCTGCACAAATTAGAAAAACATTTATAACAAGAGTATAAAGTGTTACATGAAAAATGTTGACAAGTGTGGGCACAGAAGGGGTTACAGTTGGCGTGTCACTATCCATTGCGTAAAGGAGTGACGCTTTTCAGCCCTGTTTAGAACATAAATTCACTTCAAATTTAGGTATTTCCGGATTTTGAATCTATTGTCTGTCCTAAATTCATTTGACTTGACATTTTGTTACAAGGCTAGTTGTTGGTTTGTGGTCTGCCAAAGAGTTCCTAGCCATGGTTCTCATGTTTTCGGACTTTATCTAACAACAGCTTGGAAGTGTCTGTCTCCTATAATGGGCTTACGATAATCGATTGGTTCTGTGGAAGCAAAAAGAAGATATCGAGGCTGAGTACCCCAAAAGGAAATACACAAACGCGGGTTACAAAGGAACATACAAAGATCTTTATTTTATACTGAACAGTTTCAAAGGACAAAGTAACAGATAGCTATCTGGCCCTCAGTACAACGCAGCAAACTCCAGCTCGGTTCGGTGTGCTCAGTGAGTGGGGCTGTACATTAGAATAGTCGTGCCTTTTATGCAGTCCAAAACATGATGTTCAACCCTCTTACAAGTTAATACAAGTTCAACCCTCCTACAAGTTAATACATCACGGATCTAGGGTTCATGCCGAGTTCATATATCTATACATTGTAGGGTGTCCTGACCCACGTTTAAGCTACCCTGCTACAACATTTGGTGCTGTGGGCTTAGGAAATTCAAGATGGCGGAAAACCCACATGTGCGCCGAAATCCAGGAAAGCTGCGCAGTTGTGCGCACACCAAAATGGTTACCTAACTTGCCACCCACCAGTGTAAAGAAAGGTCTTTGTTAACAAAATCCACTGTTACTGATGTCAAAAAGTTGCTGAAATCGTGACTCATTGGACCACTGTAAAGATTCAACCCTTTTTGTGGGGTTCCACATAACCATCTTACTGTAAGGAGACCCATCAAAACAATGTTAAGCAAGGATTTACTACCATGTAAGGACCATTCCTGTTTAGAATGCATTAATCCAAGAAAATCCCAAAAATGGGTGCAGTACCAGTACTCACCACTATCCAAAAGCCGGCGTTTTAAAACCACTCTGTGTGTTTCTGAAGGCAAGCCAAAATGCCTATTTCAAGCCTTGCAACATGTGCAAAATATTCACTGAACACCAGCAGACATTTGGCAGAATGGAGTTTTGTGTGCTACAAAATCCGGGAAATGAAGAGCCCAAAAACAATGCTTATAACAAAAATTCTATGGAGTCAGCAGCTTAAGCCTAACTGAAACTGGATTTAAAACCACCAAAATCGAAAATGTTAAATTAAATGAGTGACCTATGTTTGGTGTCATATGCCTTTGTAACTGTTGAAATGTCATAGTTTTGCACTTAGAATCAGCATTCTAGCTGCATGTGTAAAATTACAAGTTATTTTAAAAGCAACAAAAAGTTAGCTGAAGGTCTGGCTTAAGGAACTTGATTTTGCCTAGCAACTAACCCCCATCAGGAGTGAAATTTGAGTCACAACTATGTTCCCAGGCCAATGTTCCTTTTGCTGCCCACACTAAGGATATGCCACCTATCTGATAATTAAATTTCCTGTGCTCTGCCAGAGAGTGAACAAAGCCCTCTCCACTCAGGCAAAGGTTTTTATTACAGACGTCGTAAAAAGTGGCTTCCTCCTGGAGAAGCTGGGAGGGGCACTGCCTGTGAGAAGCAAGCTGGCTTGGCAGAAACTGGAAAGACTGGTTTCTGTACCATGTGACCTGAAAAGACACACCCCTGCAGCAAGGATATGGTTTTATAAAAAGGTGGATAACTCATAGTGCGGACATGTGAAAATTTTATAAATGATACCATAATTCTTGTGATTTTTCTGCCCACAGTTTAAGACGTGGTAGGAACCGGTGGTATGTTCAGGGGGGTTTTAGCGGAAAAGTGGATATTACTATAAAGGTGTGCATGTTAAAAATCTGAAACTTCATCAGTTAATGTCCCTACCCCCTGCACACATGTATGTGAAGTTGGGTCCATGTCAGAAATTGAAAAAGCAGTTAAAAAGTCAATTATGTACACTCTTTGAATGCGAGCTCCTAGAATGAGCAGATTTGGACATAGACATGGCTAAATTCAGCCACACCATGTATATGTAATTTTAAACAAATGTGTACCTGTGCAAATATGTTTTTAGGTCAGATATAGATTGTGTGTAAAGTTGACAGGGGTGGGTTCTCTGTATCATAAACAGACCTCATCATGATGACACTTCATTTCATTCCCCCAATCAAGTAAGGAATGAAAATTTGACCAATGATAGGTGAGAGGGGCAAGGCTAGTGATGCAACACACACACCCATTCTCAAGAAACAGATAAAAGGATTGAGTCAGGACACATAGAGACATTCAATTTCATCTGCCGCTGGAAGCCCTGCCGGAAAAATCCATACTTACCTCCATCAAACTCCAGAAAGCCAAACTAGAGACTTCAATCTATCCAAAGCAGTGCTGTACTAAGAGACCAGACCAGAGAGAAAGCAGTGCTGTGCCCAGCAGAGACCAGACCAGAGAGAAAGCAGTGCTGTGCCTAGCAGAGACCAGACCAGGCGCTGTGAGCAGAACCCGGAAAGACCTGACCAGACTGTTGACCAGATCGTGACAAAGCCGCTTTCCGGTTCAAAATCTCTTGTGAGTACTTAGCAAAACTCAGAACACATCTCTTAGTTAAATTCATCTAATTCAATCCATTTAACCTAAGTAGAACTGCCTCCTAGCTGTCACCTGTCATTCTAGCTGCAAAGATTTGTCACTTGTCATTTTGAAAAAGTGTGCGTTTAAAATTTACAAAACCAAAAACGACCTTTACTAAATTGCTCATATCTCCGCAACCGTTTGTGCTAGAGACTTGCAATAACTTTCATTTGGAAGCTGAGATCCCAGGCTTTCCTAGGACCCCAAAACGGTAGAGATAGTCCTCGCGGTTCCTCTGTAATAGCGCTCGGCGCATCCGCGAATTTTGCCGCGATTTGCAATTTCTTCACATGTAAAAAAACTGCTGCTGCCTGATTTCATTTGCCAGAAATTCGTTTCGCCTGCTAACTATCCCTGCATCATTGCTAGTGTGAGCCTGGACTAATATTAACTAGATACCACTCATCCTGAACCTCTAAAAGGGAATTAAGAGCGTTTCCAGCATATTTCTCATTCATTGCTAGCACCTATCAAAGCATTTGCTTGTGTTTTCAAAAACTCTTATCTGTCTTCTGTAGTGTAAGCTTGCTGGATTGAACTGAATTACAGTTGATTGCATTTCTGAGAACTGTGTGTGTTTTCCTTCCAATTCCTTGCCTTGCATCAAGGGGGGGAGGGGAGTAGCCAGAGAAAAGTGATTACATTGTTTGGTTGAAATCATATTGCGTATTTTCTGTACTGCATTCATTGAATGTTGCATCCACCTGAGCCTACATAAAGCGTCCTCTACCACATTATACTTTTGTTCATATTTACCAGTGTGCTACCTTATCCATTTCATGTTAACTCATTAGTCATTATAAAGAAGTGTGCTAGTGCCAGATTCTCTGTTATTAATATTTCCCATATCAGATTAAGTGTGATATTCAATTATTAATTTATTATAAGTGTGATCTATATATATATATATGAAATTATCAAATAAACCTCTTAAACTTGCAAAACAGAATTGTTTCTTGGCTCAGTGGGGTCAGGGGGATTCCAAGAGAGGGGTGTTATACAAGGGTAGTCATCCAGAACGCATGAACTGGACCTAAAGATATATCAATAAGGGTTTTCATTCAGTATCATAGACTAGGCGTTAACTTGGCTGTAGTGCTGAATTGAATCCTCTTACAAAGTGGGGGCTCGTCCGGGATGTTGGGTTAGATTTACCATTTGTGCAGCTTAATACAGTGTGCTAACTGACGGGATACATACATCCAGTCGGATCACCACGCTGCATTACGCTGTGAAGCATTCCTCAAAAGGGACACTCCAAGAAAAGTTCTGTTCTGCAAAAATAAAATACAAACTTCTGTAAGTCAGGACAGAGACCAATCTCTAGAATGACGACCTTAGTAGATATGAAAATAGCCAGAGAGCACCTCTTGCATAAGTTATTTGTGAGAGGTGAGTGGACTCACCAGGACCAAACAGTCTGGTTGCAGGCCATCATGCAACAGGTCACGGAAACAGGGTCAGACCTATGGAGAGATCAGGGTCCATTACATGTGGCCCTGAGTGAACTATATATGGCTCCTAAAGCCAAAGAGGAACACAATAAGATCGCCAGGATAGCAGCATACCTGTACCTATATATGGGAGACATGCAGGATAGATGTGCTGAAAGCCAAAATCTGGCAAATAGGCAACAGATGGCATTACAGAAGGTCCAATCTGATCTGGACTCTTCTGAGCAGAGGCTGCAGAGGAGCCAGGAGTCAGAAAATGACAGCAGACTGTACATTACTAAAATAAAGGAGGATATGGATGTGCTGCAAAAGGAAAAGTCAGAACAGGATACTAGATTTCTGGCCCTGCAGAAGGAGCATCAAGACAGTTTGGACTCCTTACTGCAGAGCCAGAAAAAGCTGGAGCAACAGATCAATTTCAACAGGGCATGCACAGAGCAGGTAGCCACCCTGCAAATCCAACTAGACAGAGAAAAAGAGGAGAGCAATAAACTGATCCTGAAAGACCTGGATACCCAGGCAGAGTTTGATCAGGAGCGCCAGAAAGCTGGTGCCTTCCAAAGGCAAAGGGACGACCTGGCGGCACAAATGCAGGCTCTTAGTCAGGAAAGAGACGCCTTAGTCCAGGAAGTCTGCCATTTAAAAAGGAAAATGGAAGAAAATCACCTGGCCCACCAGGGACTGGGTGACCTCCAAAAAGAAAACCAGAGCTTGGTAGAGCACACCAGAAGGGTGGAGGATGCTCTAGCAAGAAAGGAGCAGGCCAATAGGGACATGGCCCAGGAGATAACCCTCCTGCAGCAAAGACTGGCCCAGTTCTCCAGGACCAACCAGGAAGCACAGAGGGAAAATGAGGCCCTCTGTCAACACAATGATAGGCTCCAACAGCAGGTAGCGATGCAGGAGAAACTGATAGAGTCGAGTAAGGCCTTAACAGAGGAACTGAAAGCACAAATGCAGGCTCTTGCATTGCAACAGGGAGCAGGGGCGGATAGAGATGAGGTCCGCTGGGAAAGAGAGACTCCTGACCATAACCGCAGGAGCCCTAACACCAGGGGCCTTCATCTTTCTCAGTCCCTGGACTCTGCCACCCCCATGTCCCCTGGCGCACATGAGCACAGGGCCACAGGGATGGCAGATTACTATCCAGCCAGAAGCATGGGGCTCATAGGCCAGTACCATCCAGGAATGGAGGGGTGGGCATCCGGGTATGGGCACCCAAGTACAATACAGTTCAGTGGGGAACCCCAGGAGAGTAGGCCCATTAAGGGCATCCTGAAAACCTCTGCCCAGTTAGGTCAGTGGAGGGGGTACCCATCAAATCCTGGCAGCAAGGAGGAATCTGAAGACTCCTCTGAACTGCGCAGGACACAGGAGACCAGGTCCCCACATTCTGCCAGCCATTCCCAGGCTCGCAGAATCCGGGAAAACCTGGAAGAACAGACGGGAACCTCTGGGAGCAGTGCCTCTGAGTCTGACGAAGAATGGACAAGGGTTACCCGAACCAAAAAGGCCAATAAGGCAAAAAGGGCCTTGCTTAAGGACCCCTTAAAGCAGATTAAGGCGATCAGGAGCGTCATCACGCCTTACCATAAGAACGCTAAGTATTCTGTTTGGGAGCACTTAGAGTTGTTTGAACAAATGATGGAGACTTTCCATTTGAAGGACAGCCAAAGCTGCATTCAATATGTAAAGTGGACCTTCTCCCCGGAATACTCCAGTTTCTTTGCGGGGCTGGAGGACCAAAATCATTTAAGATGGTCCACCTATAAGGCGGCCATCCTGAAACATTTTTCTGTTCACAGAAATCCTCAAGAGGCTCGCAAGGCAGCCTACAATTTGCAATGTGGGGAGGATCAGGCCCCACAAGAATTTGTGCAGGAGTTAAAGCGGGCTTTTGCACAGACCACAAGAAGGGTGCGCACGGATAGCCGTGAATTTATAAACACGTTTTTCCATGCCTTGCCCAAATATATCATGACCCAGCTCGTGAGGGATTTTCACGAGAAAAGATCTTTAGACTGGGTCATTGAACAGGCTACCCGCATCTATGAGGTGCAGAAGCCCATAGAAAATAAAAGCAATGCCCAGAAAAACCCCAAAGCCAACAGCACCCCTGCTGCTGCCAAGGTGGCAGAGGTAAAGGTCACCCCCGTTTTGGATTTGGAGATGGGGGGGCCTAAAAACCTACCTGCACCTAATAATGCTAGGCCCAGAAGGTCCTCGGGCCAGTCACAGACAGGGAGCCAGGGAGGCAGCCCCACAAATGGGGTCCCTCGCTCTCCTGATTATGTAAGTCCCCGTTACAAGGGTAACAGACCCATCCTGGGTTATGTGTGGACTCCTCCAGCCCAAGGGGGGGGATCCAGCCAAGCACCTAACCCAGGGAACTTCCCTCCAAACTTCCCACAGGAGGGCAGAAATTTACCAAACCCTGGGCAGAACTTTTTCCCCAGATATCCACCCGACTTCCAACCCCAAAATCATCCATCCTTCTTCCCTCAATTCCCTGAGCCCAGACCACTGAATCCGGGAGAGGGGAGGCCAAGGGTGGAGGGGTACCAAAATCTTCCCAACCAGGGGTACTACCAGAGGAGGGACAGCTACCCTTCCCGGGATCAGCCCAGGGGAGAAAACAGGGCCCCGTATCAGCCTGAGCGGGTTTCCCAGTTAGAGCGCCAGGTTCAAAACATGGCGCGGGATATGGGTCATATACTGAGGGCACAGCAGAACCCTCAGATCAGCATGCCGGCGCAGAACGCACCCAACTCTGGACCTGGTGCTCCAGAACAATGACGGGGCAGCACCCCGATAACTCACCGGTTCCCAGGGAGGAGGCACAAGGGGAAGGGGGGTGTAAAGCCTTGGAGGAAGCTTCCTTCCTCACTTGTAAACAGCCCCTGGAAACCCAGGAACCGGAAACAAAATCTCTTGCCCCTGAAAGTCTGCCTCCTAAGGAGCAGAGGGGGGGTAGGAGAAACAAAAGACCCAAACAGACTCAGTTTGAAGAGGAGGTACAGATCTTCCAATTTGAGGGAGAGGGATCCTCAGAGGATCCTGGGAAAAGGATCTTCTCCTTCAGAGAGGGGGGAACTCCTCCCAAAGAAAAATGGGTCCCTAGGGATGCAAATCCAGACTGGGGAGATGTGGAGACTGAGCTACCGCCGCCCACCATCTCATCCCAGAACCAACAGCAAGAAAATCCCCTGGTTCAAACCCATCCTGGTGACTGCCTCCAAAAAGGGGGGGGCGGCCCAGAAACGGAGCCAGGGGAACCCACAATGGCTCTGATCTCCAGTTGCAAAATTTTTCTTTCAGATTCCCAAGACTCTCCACAGAATTCTGCCCAAATCTCTTCGCTAGCGATGTCCAAAACCAGAAAGTTAGCCCACCAGTTGTCCAAAAATGTACATTATCTGTGCCCCCTTGAGGAGAAGGAGGGAAGATATTATGCCCCGGTACAAGTACAGGGGCAGGGTACAATCTCAGCACTGGTGGACACTGGATCTCAAGCTACCCTTCTGTCCAGAAGGGCCTTTGACGAACTGAATGCAGGAAGGGGAGAGAATTACCAAATTCCTCTCACCTCTCTTCCTGGACAACTGCAGAACTTTGACGGGAAGGAAATTCCCGTCGAGGGGACGGCAGACTTGGACATTAAGATCGGGCGACATAAGTTGAAACACCCGGTCATAGTTGTGACCCCAGAGGGCACCCCTTGTTTACTAGGGAATGACCTCCTGAGAAGGTTGTCACCCCTAATAGACTGCGTAAACAAGGTCCTCTGGACTCAGACTAGCCGACCCATAAAATTAAAACAGAGTGTCAACCATGTTAGTTTAAACGGCACATGCCACATGGTTGAACAAAAATCTGACCAAGTAGAATTTCACTTCCAGAACAACCAAATTCCAGACGTGACAGTAATAGCAGTAGGACAACAGACTGGTGATGGGGGGTCCTCTCTATTTCTGAAAATCAACCTTCCTTCCAGTCTAAAGTGGTATTCCACGCTGGAAGGAAACACTCTGAAATTCTATACCAATCCACAATCTGAAACTCCCACTCCTATAGTCCAGAAAGATGTGAAATCAGCTCAAAGCCTGGCTGATATTCAGCAAATTGGAGAGCAGTTGTTCATCCCTGTTCAGTTAAATGATGGGAAGGACTCTGTTCTCGCTCGAGTGTGTGTGAACAACGGTAAGAGCTTCATCAGCGAAGCCATGTTCCGCCAACTCCCAAAAGATCCAGCCATTCCCACCTTCAAACTGATAGACAAATGGGAAGTGGACCTGGAAGCACCTAATTCCAAACATCTCCTGCCAAGCAGGTGTATGCTCAAAATCTCCATTGGCAACAAGAGCATAGTCCATACTTGTTGGGTCGTGCGAGACGTCACTGCCGCCTTTTACTTAGGCAGTGACATTCTCAATCGCTTTGCCATTAGTTTGGACCTAATAAACTTCAAAGCTTGGTCCCGATTAGCGGATAATCCCATGGGCTTTGATGATCCAGAAAAAGCATTTAGGTCAGCTCAATTGCTACCTTATGCAGTTGAAATTCAGGTTAAAGAGGAAGTCACCATCCCAGAAAGGACCCGACAATTCTCCCTGGAAGTGAAAGTTAAAAGGGGACAAGAGTTGAAAAACCCTGATGCTTACATACATCTAAATGCTTCTCTCCAACAGCAAGGGTTGGGGGTAAACCCGACTCCATTAGTCAACATAGAACATGACCCCATTCTAATAGAGGTGGATAACAGCGACTTAAAGAGTATTACTCTAGCCGCAGGCACCATTATTGGAATGGCGGTTGATGACCGACATTTCTCCATGGATCTTGTAAATGAACTGTTAGGACTAATCCCCAAGGACTGTGTTGACAGTGACAGTGAGGACACTACAACACCAGACAGGATTTTCACCCGGCATGGGGGGAACTTCCTGGTGTACACTTCCTGCCCCTATGGTAAGGAAGATGTGACTTGTGACTTCAGGAGGGATGAGGTGATTTTCCAAGTCCATGAGGGCTGCCTTTCCCACCTGAAGCCTCCGGTCCAAATCAGCACTCTGACCAGGGACTTCTCCACCCAGCTGGAGGAGGCCGCGGAGATAGCCAAACCAGAAGTCTTTCCAGGCTTCAGGCAGATGGTGGAAGAGAGAGTCAACCTAGCAGATGCCTGTGTGACTCTGGAACAAAAGCAAAAGTTGAAACAAGTTTTCTTGGATTTCCAAGATCTCTTTGCGGTAGACTCATATGACTGTGGTCGCACTGACATCCACACCACAACAATCCCCACGGACCCTGGCATGACTCCACTGTTTGTGAAGCAATATTGCTTGCCTCTCGCATCAATGGAGTCCCTTACTGAAATAATTAAGAACCTTGAGTCCCGGGGAATAATCCGTCCAGTCCACAGCACCTTCAATAATCCGGTGCTGGGAATATTGAAGCCAAACGGCCAGTGGAGACTCTGCGCCGACCTTAGGGAGCTCAACAAACGGGTCCATACTTCCCGATGGCCTCTGCCCTACATTGACCAAGGGCTGGCCCAGATCCAGGGGTCACAGGTATTCACTGCAATAGACCTGACCAATGGATACTGGACTGTGCCTGTCAGTAGGGAGGACCAATACAAACTGGCTTTTACCTTTGGGGGCCAGCAGTACACATGGACCCGGACTCCCTTCGGATACCTTAACTCCGGTAATGAGTTCAATATTTTCCTACATAAGGCCATGCCCGACTTGGGTACGAGGGGTAACCTGGCTTATGTAGATGATGTCCTCATCAAAAGTTCATCTGTGGAGGAACACATAGCGGAGATCCGTTATGTTCTGACACAGTTGAGGGCCGCCGGAGCAAAACTTTCCTTTCAGAAAGCAAAGTGGTGTAGAACCCGTGTTAATTTCTTGGGGCATGAGATTACTCCTCAGGGTCTCTGTCCCCAGGAAAAGAAAGTGGAAGCACTTCAGAAACTGAAAGACCCCACAACTCTGCGGGAACTAAGGAGCCTCCTTGGACTGACTAATTACAGCAGAAAGTTCATTGAGGGCTACGCAGAGATCACCAGACCCCTGATTCATCTCCTGAAGGGGGGGGTCAAGTGGGAATGGGGTCCAGAACAAGCCGAGGCAGTAAAACAACTCAAAAGAAGCCTCTCACAAGCGCCTTGCCTAGCTTACCCTGTCAGAAACAAGGAGTTCTTCCTGGAGACGGGGTTCTCTAATACGTGCTTGACGGCAGTATTATATCAAAAGCATGACAAGGTCAATAAAGTAATCTCCTATGCGAGCAAAACTTTATCCTCTGTGGAGGAAAAATTCAACGATTGTGAGAAGGCACTCCTGGCAACGGTGTGGGCATTGAAGAATTACCGCCCGTTTATCCAGGGGGAACACATCATAGTGGAGACTCCACACCAGCCTCTGCAATATCTCCAGAGTGACAGAATCCGGGCCGGAAATGTGAGTAATTCCCGAATTACTTCCTGGATTCTGTCAATGCAAGGCTTTCCTGTGGAGGTCAGATATGGCCAAAACAAGAAGAGTCCCCTCGCGCAAGGTCTGGCTGACTTGCATGATTGTGCCCGAGAAAACTGTCTCGAGGACGAAAGTCTAAACATAAAGGACAACATGGAGGCATACCTTAATTCCCCCCACAAAGTCTTTGAAGAAGACAAGTGTGTGGGAATGCCCACTGTGTATGTGGATGGATGCTCTTACCATGTCGACAACAACGGGGAGAAAGAACTGGTGGCCGGCGTAGGGAATGCATGGGTGAATGAGTCCCCAGAACCCTCCGCTGGATACAAAATTGGTCCCCGAAGTAGTCAGGTGGCAGAATTGATGGCTGTGCATCAGGCCATCCTCACTGCTGTCCAGCATCAACTCCACGAACTGGTCATAATCACAGATTTGGATTATGTACGGAACGGGTTCGTGGAGCACCTGGTTAATTGGAAAACCAGAGGCATGGTATGTGCTAACAACAAACCCTTGAAACATGGGAAGTTGATCCAAAACATTGATGATCTGGTCACCTCGAATGAGATGACCATCTATTGGAAAAAGATCAAGGGTCATTCCAAAGTAGAGGGACCAGACAAAACTGGAAATGACTTAGCTGATCAGCTGGCCAAAACCGGGGCCATCCAAGGGGATCTAATTGAGATTGAGTCCCTGTTGGGGGAAATCCAGGTCACTGCCATCACTAGGTCCCAGACAAATGCTCACAACGACCTTTCAATTGCACAATGGAGTAAGGAGACCCCTGATGCTGATCTGATTACCGCTCAGAAGGGGGATCCAATAATTGGTAAATTTTACCAGCACCTTGAGGACCCTGAGAACTTTCCCCTGACGGATACCGATTACATTGGGAAAGAGGACCTAAGAGTGTTGATGAAATGTCCCAAAATGTTCCGGATCCAAGACGGTTTGTTGGTAAGGAAATCCAAAGCTGGCCACGATCAGTGGGTGGTTCCTACCTCATTCCGAAGCCTGATGTTAAGTCACGCCCATGATGCGGCCACTGCCGGTCATAGGGGTTTCACACAACATTGGAAATCTTAAGAGAGGTTGCATACTGGCCACACATGGGGCAGGACCTCGACAAGTACCTGAAGGGTTGCCTTGTGTGTGCACAATTTCAGCCATCATCCCTCACACACCGGGCGCCTTTACAAAAGAGGGGAATGACACTGCCATGGTCAGATTTACAAATCGACTTTGTAGGCCCTGTGATTCGCTCGGCTAGGGGGAATAAGTACATGTTGACCGTGACATGCTTGTTTACCAAGTGGGTGGAATGTCTCCCAGCCCCAAATTGCAAGGCAGAAACTGCAGCTGCCTTGATGATTAACCACATCTTTTCCCGTTTTGGTCTACCTCAAAGGATTGAGTCAGACAGAGGTAGCCACTTCACCAGCGAAGTAATGACAAAGATGTGGGAGATACTGGGGGTCAAGAGAAAGCTGCATATTGCTTACAGACCAGCTTCTTCTGGGGCAGTAGAGAGATATAACCGGACAATTGTGAGCATATTAAAGAAGTTTGTGGCAGATTCTGGGCCAAGTTGGGATATCCGATTACCTCTGGTCCTAATGGCCATCAGATCTACCCCTTCATCTGCAACCAAAATGTCACCATTTGAGTTGATGACTGGGCGCAAGATGGTGCTTCCTCAGCATTTGCTCTATAGGACCCACGAGCAGACACTGATAAATGCCTCCACTACCCATGAGTATGTAGAGAATTTAAGGAAACACCTCCAACATGCTTTTGCTTATGCTCAGCGGAATCTAGAAAGATCGGCTGATAGCATGAAGACCCATTATGACCTGAAAACTTCCAGGAAGGAATATCAGGTGGGAGACCGGGTCTATCTATACAACTTCCAAAGGAACCAGGCCAAGCAGCGCAAATTTTTGCCTACATGGAAGGGACCCTTTGAGATCGTCGATAAGATCTCCCCTGTGGCCTACAAGATCCGCATCCCCAAAGGCGGTTCGGCAGAGGGGGAAGACAAGTGGGTCCACATAAACCAGTTGAAATGTTGCCATCCCAGGCACACTCTGCAACAACTGGAGGAATCCTCTGGAATCCTAGCGGGTACTGTATCAGACTAATTCAGTTCCAATCATAAAACATACCACATCTAGTCTCTAAAATATTGTGATTTACATGAAACTGTCTCTAGTAATACTGTTTTTATCAAAATAAGAATGTAATGTTTCGTTATGATGAAATGCATATGCTGCCCCACTATCTCAACAGTGGTAAAAAAATCGTCTATGAGTAGATATTGCCGCTTTTGCTTTATCATCCTAGGAGAGATGAAACCATGAAGGATGACCAAGAAGGACGATCCGGAGACCGGGAGCAGAGACGCAACGGCCCGGGGTACCGCCCAATCTTCCCATCAGGACCGGCGAGGAGAACCGATCGATCAGTACCGGATGGAGAAGAAGATGCTGAACTGTGCCATCTACAGAAGAGGAAGAAGATTATGCGGACAGACCGGTGCGTGGGTCAAAACCCTTGGGCACGCGACTCCCCATCGACCCAAACTCAAAGTGCAGTCACGTGGGGGGGCTTGTAGGGTGTCCTGACCCACGTTTAAGCTACCCTGCTACAACATTTGGTGCTGTGGGCTTAGGAAATTCAAGATGGCGGAAAACCCACATGTGCGCCGAAATCCAGGAAAGCTGCGCAGTTGTGCGCACACCAAAATGGTTACCTAACTTGCCACCCACCAGTGTAAAGAAAGGTCTTTGTTAACAAAATCCACTGTTACTGATGTCAAAAAGTTGCTGAAATCGTGACTCATTGGACCACTGTAAAGATTCAACCCTTTTTGTGGGGTTCCACATAACCATCTTACTGTAAGGAGACCCATCAAAACAATGTTAAGCAAGGATTTACTACCATGTAAGGACCATTCCTGTTTAGAATGCATTAATCCAAGAAAATCCCAAAAATGGGTGCAGTACCAGTACTCACCACTATCCAAAAGCCGGCGTTTTAAAACCACTCTGTGTGTTTCTGAAGGCAAGCCAAAATGCCTATTTCAAGCCTTGCAACATGTGCAAAATATTCACTGAACACCAGCAGACATTTGGCAGAATGGAGTTTTGTGTGCTACAAAATCCGGGAAATGAAGAGCCCAAAAACAATGCTTATAACAAAAATGCTATGGAGTCAGCAGCTTAAGCCTAACTGAAACTGGATTTAAAACCACCAAAATCGAAAATGTTAAATTAAATGAGTGACCTATGTTTGGTGTCATATGCCTTTGTAACTGTTGAAATGTCATAGTTTTGCACTTAGAATCAGCATTCTAGCTGCATGTGTAAAATTACAAGTTATTTTAAAAGCAACAAAAAGTTAGCTGAAGGTCTGGCTTAAGGAACTTGATTTTGCCTAGCAACTAACCCCCATCAGGAGTGAAATTTGAGTCACAACTATGTTCCCAGGCCAATGTTCCTTTTGCTGCCCACACTAAGGATATGCCACCTATCTGATAATTGAATTTCCTGTGCTCTGCCAGAGAGTGAACAAAGCCCTCTCCACTCAGGCAAAGGTTTTTATTACAGACGTCGTAAAAAGTGGCTTCCTCCTGGAGAAGCTGGGAGGGGCACTGCCTGTGAGAAGCAAGCTGGCTTGGCAGAAACTGGAAAGACTGGTTTCTGTACCATGTGACCTGAAAAGACACACCCCTGCAGCAAGGATATGGTTTTATAAAAAGGTGGATAACTCATAGTGCGGACATGTGAAAATTTTATAAATGATACCATAATTCTTGTGATTTTTCTGCCCACAGTTTAAGACGTGGTAGGAACCGGTGGTATGTTCAGGGGGGTTTTAGCGGAAAAGTGGATATTACTATAAAGGTGTGCATGTTAAAAATCTGAAACTTCATCAGTTAATGTCCCTACCCCCTGCACACATGTATGTGAAGTTGGGTCCATGTCAGAAATTGAAAAAGCAGTTAAAAAGTCAATTATGTACACTCTTTGAATGCGAGCTCCTAGAATGAGCAGATTTGGACATAGACATGGCTAAATTCAGCCACACCATGTATATGTAATTTTAAACAAATGTGTACCTGTGCAAATATGTTTTTAGGTCAGATATAGATTGTGTGTAAAGTTGACAGGGGTGGGTTCTCTGTATCATAAACAGACCTCATCATGATGACACTTCATTTCATTCCCCCAATCAAGTAAGGAATGAAAATTTGACCAATGATAGGTGAGAGGGGCAAGGCTAGTGATGCAACACACACACCCATTCTCAAGAAACAGATAAAAGGATTGAGTCAGGACACATAGAGACATTCAATTTCATCTGCCGCTGGAAGCCCTGCCGGAAAAATCCATACTTACCTCCATCAAACTCCAGAAAGCCAAACTAGAGACTTCAATCTATCCAAAGCAGTGCTGTACTAAGAGACCAGACCAGAGAGAAAGCAGTGCTGTGCCCAGCAGAGACCAGACCAGAGAGAAAGCAGTGCTGTGCCTAGCAGAGACCAGACCAGGCGCTGTGAGCAGAACCCGGAAAGACCTGACCAGACTGTTGACCAGATCGTGACAAAGCCGCTTTCCGGTTCAAAATCTCTTGTGAGTACTTAGCAAAACTCAGAACACATCTCTTAGTTAAATTCATCTAATTCAATCCATTTAACCTAAGTAGAACTGCCTCCTAGCTGTCACCTGTCATTCTAGCTGCAAAGATTTGTCACTTGTCATTTTGAAAAAGTGTGCGTTTAAAATTTACAAAACCAAAAACGACCTTTACTAAATTGCTCATATCTCCGCAACCGTTTGTGCTAGAGACTTGCAATAACTTTCATTTGGAAGCTGAGATCCCAGGCTTTCCTAGGACCCCAAAACGGTAGAGATAGTCCTCGCGGTTCCTCTGTAATAGCGCTCGGCGCATCCGCGAATTTTGCCGCGATTTGCAATTTCTTCACATGTAAAAAAACTGCTGCTGCCTGATTTCATTTGCCAGAAATTCGTTTCGCCTGCTAACTATCCCTGCATCATTGCTAGTGTGAGCCTGGACTAATATTAACTAGATACCACTCATCCTGAACCTCTAAAAGGGAATTAAGAGCGTTTCCAGCATATTTCTCATTCATTGCTAGCACCTATCAAAGCATTTGCTTGTGTTTTCAAAAACTCTTATCTGTCTTCTGTAGTGTAAGCTTGCTGGATTGAACTGAATTACAGTTGATTGCATTTCTGAGAACTGTGTGTGTTTTCCTTCCAATTCCTTGCCTTGCATCAAGGGGGGGGAGGGGAGTAGCCAGAGAAAAGTGATTACATTGTTTGGTTGAAATCATATTGCGTATTTTCTGTACTGCATTCATTGAATGTTGCATCCACCTGAGCCTACATAAAGCGTCCTCTACCACATTATACTTTTGTTCATATTTACCAGTGTGCTACCTTATCCATTTCATGTTAACTCATTAGTCATTATAAAGAAGTGTGCTAGTGCCAGATTCTCTGTTATTAATATTTCCCATATCAGATTAAGTGTGATATTCAATTATTAATTTATTATAAGTGTGATCTATATATATATATATGAAATTATCAAATAAACCTCTTAAACTTGCAAAACAGAATTGTTTCTTGGCTCAGTGGGGTCAGGGGGATTCCAAGAGAGGGGTGTTATACAAGGGTAGTCATCCAGAACGCATGAACTGGACCTAAAGATATATCAATAAGGGTTTTCATTCAGTATCATAGACTAGGCGTTAACTTGGCTGTAGTGCTGAATTGAATCCTCTTACAACATTTAAGGCTTAGCATTTACACATGCTTTAACAAGTTGCAATGGCAGTAGTGTGTCTTCGGATTTATCGTTGATCCCTTTTATACATTCTGATTCAATGCATTTAAACAAGTTTTCGTATTTCAGTATTTGAATGTATTATGTTCAACATGTGCTCGCAGATTAGCTTCGTTGGTACAGATAATCCTCTATACACAGGTCAACAAGGACAAGGACAAGGTCTCAGTTCATGACCCCAACATGTGGCCTACGGGCAAGTTAAATATTAGTTTGAACACAGAGGTCAAGACGGCCATGTTACATTCGGAATGACACTGTCCACCATTTTAGCTCACAGGGTGACTTTAGAGAGAGAATCTAAAATGGCGAATAAACCCAAGATGGCGGCTAACAGAGAATTAAGGTCAAGACCTTGCAACGCGAATTCTCTTTGCATAGCGGCTTGGCTTAGGCCAATATACATATATTCATACTGAATAGGAGGCACAATATGATTTCCCGTTTGACAGTACAATGGTCGTTTGTCATTGTTAGTTTAATTGTGTGCACTTTGTTCGTGCACTTTTGCTCAATATGTTTTTTACTGATTTCTTTTAATGGGGGTTCCCAAAACCACTCCTCTAGCACACACCCCACCCCATCACTCCCAATCACCTCCCTCATAACCCTGTACACACACAACATATATTTTATTTGAAAGAAGGTGAACAACGTATCACACAAAAGTGCAGTAATAAAGTGCACATGATTAAACTGACCATGATTAACAAAATCATTACGAATCATTCACTCCAAATTATGTAAGCAACTTTGTGAGGCCACATTGTGTCTACTAATCTGGGGTTGGGCCTCGTGTATCTCATAACGGCATGCAGAGGCGCATGCCCTCGCAGGGGCTTAGAGTCTGGGTCCTTTACTGCTATCAGTTCG
This sequence comes from Ambystoma mexicanum, assembly GCF_040938575.1. NCBI lineage: Eukaryota > Metazoa > Chordata > Amphibia > Caudata > Ambystomatidae > Ambystoma > Ambystoma mexicanum. The sequence continues at coordinate 1,420,689,265 of NC_090931.1, read as the reverse complement.
ACAGCAAAGATTGAAACCCGGGTCCTAACGTGCAAAGCCATACTAAGCTGGAACCAGGACCCATCACCTGCTCCTTGATAAATGTGACTCACACTGCTCGCTACATTCTGCTTGTGTGCAACCTGTGAATGCTGCTTTATCAGATTCTGGGCACAGGCATGAAGATTGGTACAGCAGGTAAATGCCACTCTGCTGTTTGCAGCCCCGTGGAACATATTGCAGAATCAGGCGATTTCTATGACTCAATAGTGCCAATGGCAATTTCCATATTCGGCAGCAATGCCAAGCTGAGAAATCTGCATTGAAACATTTATAGAATTGCAATGAAGACGAGGGCCCACGTCATGCAAGCAATAGATCATGCTGTTTGCCCTCCGACCCAGCATCCCGCTAAAATGCACGTATCCTTAATGGCAGCCCCACCATTCGCTTTCCTGTCTCTTATTTTGTTTCCTTTTTTGGTTTTTCCAGAATTCTCAGTGCCCTTTTCTCATTTACCTGCTTTATATTAATCAATTTTGTTGTTGTTCTTTATCTTTTTCTATCATTTTACTGTTTTCCTTCCTTCCTTCCTTCCTTCCTTCCTTCCTTCCTTCCTTCCTTCCTTCCTTCCTTCCTTCCTTCCTTCCTTCCTTCCTTCCTTCCTTCCTTCGCTCCCTCCCTCCCTCCCTCTCCCTCCGCCCCCTTCCTTCCTTCCTTCCTTCCTTCCTTCCTTCCTTCCTTCCTTCCTTCCTTCCTTCCTTCCTTCCTTCCTTCCTTCCTTCCTTCCTTCCTTCCTTCCTCCCTTCCTCCCTTCCTTCCTTCCTTCCTTCCTCCCTCCCTTCCTTCCTCCCTCCCTCCCCTCTCCCTCCCTCCCTCCCTCCCTCCCTTCCTTCCTTCCTCCCTCCGTTCCCTCCCTCCCTTCCTTCCTTCCTTTGCTCGCTCTCCCTCCCTCCCTACTTTCCTCTGCCCCTTCCTTCCTTCCTTCCTTCCTTCCTTCCTTCCTTCCTTCCTTCCTTCCTTCCTTCCTTCCTTCCTTCCTTCCTTCCTTCCTCGCTCCCTCCCTCTTTCCCTCCCTCCCTCCCTCTCCCTCCGTCCCCTTCCTTCCTTCCTTCCTTCCTTCCTTCCTTCCTTCCTTCCTTCCTTCCTTCCTTCCTTCCTTCCTTCCTTCCTTCCTTCCTTCCTTCCTTCCTTCCTCCCCCTCTTCCTCCCTCCCTCCCTTCCTTCCTTCTTTCCTTCCTCCCTCCGTTCCCTCCCTCCCTTCATTCCTTTGCTCGCTCTCTCTCCCTCCCTACTTTCCTCTGTCCCTCCCTCCCTCCCTCCCTCCCTCCCTCCCTCCCTTCCTTCCTTCCTTCCTTCCTTCCTTCCTTCCTTCCTTCCTTCCTTCCTTCCTTCCTTCCTTCCTTCCTTCCTTCCTTCCTTCCTTCTCTTTCTTTGTTCTCCTTCTCTGTCTCACTCTCTCTTTCTGTTTCTCTCCCTCCCCTGACCCTCTCATTCTCTCTCTCTTTCTTTGTCTCTTTTTCTATCTCTCTCTCACCCCTCTCTCATTATCTCTGTATGTCTATGTTTCTGTTTCTCTCTCTGTGTCCCTCCCTCTCCCTCCCTCCCTCCCTCCCTCCCCCCTCCCTCCCTCCCTTCCTTCCTTCCTTCCTTCCTTCCTTCCTTCCTTCCTTCCTTCCTTCCTTCTTTTCTTTTTCTCTTTCTCCCCTGTCTCTCCCTTTTTATGTGTCTGTTACTCTCTTTCTGTTTCCTTCCTTCCTTCCTTCCTTCCTCCCTCCCTCCCTCCCTCCCTCCCTCCCTCCCTCCCTCCCTCCCTCCCTCCCTCCCTCCCTCCCTCCCTCCCTCCCTCCCTTCCTTCCTTCCTTCCTTCCTTCCTTCCTTCCTTCCTTCCTTCCTTCCTTCCTTCCTTCCTCTCTTCCTCTCTTCCTTCCTCCCTTCCTTCCTTCCTTCCTTCCTCCCTCCGTTCCCTCCCTCCCTTCCTTCCTTCGCTCGCTCTCCCTCCCTCCCTACAATTATATCCTGGAGTGTTACACAAGGTAACTGCTGTATCACACATCAATATGTCCCTAGGAAGTGTTGATGTTCTGAGTATCTGAGATGTGCCATGTTACAGGAATTCCCCCTGCGGTCATTTCAAATGAAATGCAAATTGCATGTGGGTTACCGACAACTTTAGCACTTCCTTGCTGCTTGTTCCTCTGCATGCAATTTTCAAATTCTGCAATGCGGAGTGCAAAAGTAATGAGCAATCTGCACAAAGTTACCTTTGCTCTTTACGTTTACGGTAAGACTTGAAACAAAAAATATATACAGCCTCTGCCGGTAAAACCCACCCGTAGGCAGTGGGTTACCGGAAACCCTGCAACACTGTTACCACTGCCCGAAATACTGGTGCCACCAAGATAGCACAAACGGCGGCGGTAATGGTAAATCGCCATAACTCCATGTAAATGGGGTCACTGAATCACTGGCACTGTTGCTAACGGTGTCAGTGCTTCAGTGACAACCATGCCGGTAGGGGCCTGAAAACCCAGCCAGCCAGGCCTGACGGGGCATCTGTGGCCCCTACCGGCTTTGTTGTAGAATGGAGGTCCGGGAAGGGTGCTGGCACGTTGCTACCGGCACCCTTATTTCCAGACCGCCGTATTTGTAAGGAGGGCCAGTGTTTACTAATGAATTCCTAGGGACACTTCCTACTCTGTAGCAGGTGCTAATTTAAGTCGGATTCCATAGGAATCATGCATGTTATTCCTGCATGAAAATCTAATGCATGCATACAATGTGTGCTCTTTCAAGACAGAGCAGGAAAGCACGGTTGAGGTACACACTCTGGGAGGGAGAGAACTGTGCTGGAGTGGCAAGCATTGTGCCTTGCTTTTATGCTTTCATTTTCCACTCCCTCCTGCCCCCTAGTGTTCGGTAGTGGAACTGTGAGGTGGATATGACCACCCCTCCTTTGAGTCCTTCCTGTGGTGTCTGGAAAGACATCTCTCTGAGAGGGGCGCTGTCCAAGCTGAGCGAGCCTGGCATTGATTTATCATTCCCAAGGTGTTCCTGAGCCAAAGTAACATCATAAAAGTGAATGGTTGCTTAATCAATAAGACGGGGCACTTACGGGCTTCCCCTGCAATAGCAATGAGGAAATTATTCAGAGCACGAGCCAGGGTGGATCTGACAGAGGAGGCGCTTTCCAGGGTCCTCCTGACCGGCAGCGGTCGAAGTGAGCTGGAGCAGTTGGGAGCGGTGCTCCTCTACTTTTTTTAAATTCAGTTTTACTGATGCTGTACTTTCATTTTTTTTTAAAAAAAAAAACGTTCCGGAACGGTTTCGTTTTAGAATAACTGTGTTTAGGGAAATAGGACATCCTCCTGCTTGTGGTTTGCAGACGTTACTCTTAGGGTGAGTGCTTTGACAGATAAAATGAGCAGAGAGCTCAGTGTGCATTTCTTGCACAGAAGAGTCTCGTACTATCACAGAGCTATTTCAAATATAACATTTGGTGATCATTCTTATGTTCCCAGAATGCTCTCTGCTTTTATGCAAATATCCAAGCCTCAGTCCCTCCCGCAGTTGCCCCCCTGCCGCACTTGATTTGGTTGCTTGAGGAGATTGGGCACTGCCGAACCTGGCCTGGGGCTCTGCCCCTCAGCCCCGCCCCGATTATTCTGGCCACTCCTTCTCCCCTGCATGAAAGGTGGGGTCCCAAACGAAAGTTTGAGGATTTCCAGCAATGGGCCCCTTAGTTTTAAAATCTAATTGCATGAATATTACCACAGCATAGGCCGCAAACCCTAGCACACATACCCAGGCTCAGTTTTTAACAAAACAGTCCAAAATGTCATTTTTAAAGACCCTCTTAGAATGTGGGACTCCACATCTGTTGCGGTTTTCACATATTCACCTTTCCATGAAACCATTTTCTTGAAACAATACATTTTAAAATGTACATTTACCATCATTTGGCACATTTCAGGAGAATCCTAGTCTCAAAACAATCAATTTGAAAATAAGCAAAAATATGTAGTAATTACATAAAAAGATTTAGTACCTGGCGAGGGTCAATCAGAATGTTACAAACAATCTGATTGGCCCTCGCCGTGGATTTACCTGACCGGGGATTCCCTAGCCCGGGATTCCTTTCCTTTGTTCCCGGCGGGGGGTGGGGGGGGCGTGGCAACCCCAAAGCCAATGAGGAGGCTCGAAATGGGGCAATCCCTGCTCCGAGCCTCCACACAGATGGAGGCTGCCATCCTCCCCCTTCGGGGAGTCAGGTAAATGTTTTCTTTCTTCCTCCCGCATCCGCTGCAAGCAATCCCTTCCTCGCCCTCCCAACCGCACTTAACTTCTTTTTTCTCCTTTTTCGGGAGCAAACGCGCTGGGAACGTTTCTGTCCCCAGCGCGTCTGCTCCCGATGGCTACCATGGAAAGAGAAAACAGACTCTGTTTTCCCTTCCCCGGTGGCGATTTTTAAAAAACGTTTAGTTTTTCTGTTCTGAAATTCTGAAGCATTTCGGAACAGAAAAAGAATGCTATTAGTACCCCGGTCTTGTGGGCCCGGGTACTACTAGCAATAAGCCCCTCACTGCGGGGGCATTACCAAGTCAGGTAATGCCCCGGGGCCTTCGTTAACTATGGGACCCAGGGCATTACCTGACTCGGTAATGCCCCGGCGACTCTCACCTTATTGCTTAAATCTAACTCCAGTGGCGTTACAGAGCTCAGCAATATCAGATCTTGGCTAAATATCCCATGACAATCGTCCATGTTGGATGATTTTTTTGTTTAAAGCACAATCTTTCTTTTTAAAGATGTACCTCATTACAGATATGGTGTAAATGCCACACTTTTCCCACAGAATTATTGCCAAACATGTTTACTTTTTCTGCCACTTAGGCTGTCAGAGTTAGCACCGGCTTAGGAGTGGTGATAACGCAGTGTTAACCTCCACTTTTGGAGTGCATAGGTCTCCATGGGATCTTTTCATATTTACTGCCAGTGAAAATTCCACTGTAGAAAATCCAGTGATTTTTGGAGATAAAGTGGAGGATTTATGAACTCAGGGTTCGGTGGTGTGGTAAAATCAGCAATAATTTCAGTACCACCAAAAAAAGGGTTGGCAATGCAATTACTGTCAAAACCTACTTGCTCACCCGGTCAAACTTGTAATGGTGCCTAATGTTTTCTTGACCCTTTTATTTTTTAATATACCAATGAGAAGCTGGTACTGTACTCCTTCCTTGCTCTTTTTTTCTTGCTTTCTTTTTGCCATGGTTCCCCTTCCCTAGTGCTCTTTTGACAACCACCCCTTTCTCAGGGACGTCATTTCACCAAAATGCCAGGGGTAGCGGAAGTGACATCACATGACCCTTGACCCCCTGGTGACATCACAGGAAGTGATGTCAGTTGACCCCACCCCAAAGTGATATCGTGGGAAGCAATGGAACGTGACCTTTCGCCGTTGACAAAACAGGAAGTGCTATCACATTTCATTTTACACTACAAAAAATATGGTTACGATATCGCTATAATATGATGTACATTTCATACAAGAATGGATCGCCATATGTATCATTAAGATCAGTGTGTATAGGTCCATATTACCAAATTACTGTGAATGCAAGCAGACGTCCATGACCAAATGATAATGAAGTGTTATTATATAGCACTTACGCTTAAGCGCTTTATGTAGAAAAAATATACACCCAATATCACCCGACCTATGTTGGTATTCATTTATCGACCTCAGAAGGATGAAAGGCTGAGTTGAGGCGTTTAAGAACAGACTAAATCAGTGACTCACCCCTTGAAGTGTGCCTGAAATAAACCTTTAATGAGTCTAGCAATGATTGTATAGAATTCCAGAAAGAGGCCTCATTACGAGTCCGACGGTAACCGCGGCGGTAAAACCGCCTGGTTACCACCGGACTCGTATTACCATTCCGCCTCCGTGATTCCCGGAATTACCGGGGCATTACAACCCCAGTTTTCCGGGAATCATGCAGGCGGAATGGTGTTAATCCGCATTCCCATCGAGTCCTATGGGACTCGATGGGAATGGGGATCATGGAAACACCGGCAGCATCTCGTAATGCTGCCGGTGTTACCTCAATCGCCTGCAGGCGGGCGGTGTTAAACCCGCCAGGTCAGACCTGGCGGGAACATCACCTCCCGCCTGCAGGGGTCGGACTCAGGCGGTCCGGAAACAACGGTGGCGGCGGGTTTACCGCCACCGTTATTTCCGGACCGCCTGGGTCGTAATGAGGCCCATTATTTGGTATTCCTAATCTTTCTTATTTAGGGTCAGTGCTGAAAGTGTTAGACTAGTGCTACTCCTTTTCTTCTGTTTCTTCTTATTTCAAGGTGCTTTAACAAGAAAGCCAGCCACTCCAGAACTGAAGAGCCACATGGTGCTGGCCACAGCCCATGAGCTTGCATTACAAAAAAAGAAAAAAAACTTTTTTTTTCTAGAGGTCGCAAGGGTGACCACAGAGGTCGCAAGGGAGACCACAGAGGTCGCATTTGCGACCTCTGGTGACCCCTAAATGATGTCCCTGCCCTTTCTTCCTTGTTGTTCCCTTTCTCCACTTAGCTTAACCCTAATTCTATCCCTGCCTCTCTGAGCCTTTCCTTCCCTTTCCTTGTACTCAAGATTTCCTTCAATTTATAATTGCAGCTGTCATCAAAATATTGAGTAGAGCTGGGCTAAATTGTGAAATTCCATTCTACCCACTGCAGAAGCAAATCTGAAAGATTTTGATCCGTTTCACCATTCCTCCACCCCTGCATATCGAAAAGAGCAGGATGAAATATCTGTGCCGTCTTGTGACCCGAAACGAACTGCGCAAAGTTCTTTGTGCCACTGCAGTAATCTATTACAAGTCGCAAAAAGCGATTGATTCTTGTGCTGCTGCGCAAACCTAGCATAAATCGAAAAGAGCAGAATTAAGTTTTTCGTGTCGTGGCATAAACCTAGCACAGTTCGAAAAACCCATGTGAAGTTTTCCGATCTGCTGTGAGAAACTACGACAAATTGAAGTGCAACATTTCTCATGCTAGTGCACGATACTAGCAAGGATCGTGGAAAAGCACACAAAGTTTCTCGTGTCACTGCACAAAACTATTACAGATCAAAAAAAGACCCACACAAAGTTTCTCATGTCACTGCGTGAAACTATCACAAATTGAAAAAACGTACCAAGTTTCTCGTGTCACTGCACGAAACTAACATGGGAATGAAACACCACGCACTGTGTGAAATCAGGTGAAATATCAGTGGTGCCAGAAAAGTAATGTTGACTTTGTGGATCAGGGGAAAAGCGGAATCCAGTGCTTCATGGTCACAGATTTCAGTCACCCCTACTAATGAGTTGTCAAATAGATATATATCTTTTCTCAGAGTTGGAATTCCACATACTTCTTTAATCAAAGAAAAAATACCTGGGATCCTTCTTGTATGTCAAACTTTAAAAAAATAAATTATAAAAGAGTTTTGACAAAAATTCCCATGTTCAACCCCTTTTGTAAGGTACCAAACTAATTTATTTCAAAACATTTTGTTTCCTCATGCTTCGATTCACAGGTTTCCTTTTTGACTAACGTTTGAATATGCTTTGGAGCAAGGGTGTGCAATTTGTGTCTCTCCAGATGTTTGGATTAAGAAGCCCATGATTCTTTACTATTGAGCGGAAGTCCAAAACATCTGGAGAGCCAAAGGTTGCAGATTCCTGCCACAGAGAATCCAGGGTGTTTATTTTATTTTATGTATTTTATTTGAATGTGTGTTCAGCGCTGGCCCTACCCAGGGGATCCTGGGGTGCCTTACAAGGTTCAAAAGTACAAAAGGTTGCAGGTGAAACACAAATTACACAATGTTTTCAGGATAGGAGGATTACGATAGGCAGGCAATAGCGGGGAGGTGGAGAGGCTGGATTTGGTGGAAACGGGTATATTTTGAGGCTTTTCCAGAAAGTGGGGATGGTAAGTGCAGTGCAGATGTGAAGTGGTAGGGTGTTCCAAGCCTTGGGTTCCCACTGGGTAAATGCTTTTTTTGTGTGCATGTTAGTTTGCACAGTGGAATGTGTAGACAATGCTGGCTAGCTTGTCTGATGTTTGTGTGGGTGATGGGATTCAGTTTGTCGTGAAGATAAGATGAGGTTTTGAGGTGGATGATTTCCAATACAATGCATAATCCTTTGAAGACCATATTCTAAGGGACAACGAGCCAGTGGAGCTGGTTGAGAGTGGGACTGCTGTGTGTTTGGGTAGGTGGAGGATGAGTCTCACTGCTGTTTTTTATATGCTTTGCATGGTGGCATAGATGCTGTTGGGGAGTCCTGTGAGGAGAGCATTACGGTAGTCCAGCTTTTAAAGAACCAGCGTTCCAGAATGGGTGTGTTTTTTGTAAATTATGACAATGCCGTATTGTTTCTGTGGGGGCTATATGTGGTGGATTAGATAGTATGGGGGGCTGCATGTTTGGAATAATAGGTTCCTTGTGAGATTTGAGCCAAGTCTCTGTTAGAAAGAATATGTCTTTGGTATGTGTGCTAATTAGTTAATTGACTTAATTAATTAATCTTTTATTTAAAAAATATATTTTATGTATTAGTATTAGGTTAAAAAGAATAACCTTTTACCAATTGCAGTTGTATCAACACAAAAAATCATGATCATAAAACAGTCAATCCATAAAAAGACTAAAACAAATCTTTTATAATGCACTTAACACCGGAGACCAGTCTCTAAGCACAGGGCCGGGATTTGAACCTGTGTTGCCCTGCTTCCAAAACAAATGTGTTGCCCTTGAGCTATCCTACCTGCCCAGTTGCACAGTTGCAGTTGAGTACTCATTTGTCCCCTTTATGCTTTGAGTATTCTTCCCTTGTGTGGCAAGGCACAGTTGCACTTGAGCAGAATATGTGATTCATTGTTTCAGTGGCGTACTTTGTTGGACTTTGATATGAATGGGGTTTGTGTGCTTTGTTAGCACCGACACGTAGCTCTGTCTGACTTTTGCTGTGGAAGCCCGGACGAATGATCACTCTGCTTAGATTACCATTATATAGCATATATATATTTGATATGCTGTTTATATTTCTATTATATTATATTTGACTCTTCAATGAGTTATAGCCAAAGAAAAGAAAAGATATGCCAGCATGTTGATTGCATCCGTGGAGGGGTATCAGGTAATTATGTCCCCATACATAATGTCGCCGGGAAAAGCAATTGGCGACATTATATATTTTGACATTATGTATGGGCATGATTTGCAGGGATGTCCCCTGCTCCCCTTGTCAGGGGTTACAGGGGTGTCCCCCACATGTTCAATGTAATAACGTCTCCGCAAAATAACAGGGACGTTTTTTGTTAGGAGACATTTTTGTGTGGACATTATTACATGGAACCCATGGAGGATGACACTCTACTCTTCTCTGAGCCATCCATTCTTCCTTCAAACATGTCCTTACACCCTGGAAAACACACAAGTTGGCAAAACCATCCACATTTCAGGTGGTTTGAGTCCTGTGAATCCTTTGAAGTTTTTGGAGGTACATCTGGCAAAGTTTGATGTCAACCAGAGATAGAATAAAAATGAGGGTCATTGTGGGGACAGGCTACTGCCATCTCACACAGCACCCTAAATGATGCACACTGCTGTACCGGGGGCCTAACAGCCCCCATGCCTTCCTGCATGGGTTTACCATGTGAAACCTTTTTTCTGTTTCCAGTGCTATAGTGTTGAAAGGGTATAGCGTTCTTTCATCGATTGGGTGAAATTTCAATGTTTTTTTCAGAGTACATTTTACCGAAAAAACTCATCTAAATGTTTAGGGTGGGGGTTAGATAAGTATATATATATATATATATGGGGTGGTCAGGAATAGGTACACATTAATAGGGGATGGAAGGCTTGGGGAGGAACCGCCCCAAAAATAAAAAGAAATCAATTTTGATGATTTTTTTTGGTACAAAATACTCTGAAAAAAAACATCGAAATTTCACCCATTGATGAAATGACATATAACCGCTGCAAATAGAACAAATAATGTATTGTTGGAGTGCTGTGGGGGATGGGTCCTGTGGGGGGTTCAGGGAGCCACAGGGGTCATTAGAGAGGGACGCAGAATTAGACGTTTTGTCTCAGTGTTCCTTAAAAATGCATGGGGCACGTGAGAGAATACCACAACCAAAAGTTTTAGTTGAAATGACAATGAACTTTAACTCCTCCAACCTTGGTCACTGATCTGAATCTGTGAAGTCTTACTTTGGCGCTCAACTAGAGAAGCCAAGAGGGCCAGTAGCGCTGAGGGTTGGCTTGCTGATCGTTGCTGAGTCAAACCCTTTGGGCTGTTGCGGAACATTGAGTATCCCCGTCTAGCCCTCCCCGGTGGAGCCTTCTTCAGGGTGAATGCACACTGCCTGCCAGCATAGCGTATTGTACAGACAACAACATATGACTGGGGACAGCAATTTGGAAATAAACGTCAGCTGGGGAAACTCCTCCCTCCCCCAGGGAAAATCTTCAAGGACATGTAGAAGTCAAATATTTGGAACATGCATTACTCGCACGTCGTCGAGAAAACCACAGAAATGTCGAAACAGCAGATTTCTAACCCAATTATTATTTTTCTTTTAAATTTGAAAAGCAATTTGATAACTTCAGCCGCATGGACAATCTTTGTGCTTGCATTTTCCCAATTTCACATATTTGAATATTTAACTTCTGCCATTGGCCTGATTACAAGTTTGGTGGTACTCCGGCGGTAATTCTGCTGGACTGCCACCATTTGGAATTACTGTTGCCACCACTTGGTCTGGCAGAATTACTGCCAGATTACAAGTGGTCATATGGTGATGTTAGTCCCCGTTTATACTCCATGGGGATTCCACCAGCAGTAATTCTGCTGATTTTGTCAATTTGCGGCAAGGTGGCGTAATTACCCCCAGCATTTTACTAGCGGTTTTTCCTCCTCCTCACCACCAAACTTGTAGTACATTAATGCGGTAATGTAATGGTAACAGAATTACCGCTGCATTACCACAATTCTTTCCTGCACCACCATACTTGTAATGAGGCCCATTAATGTGCAACTGAGTTGACCCTAATGTGTCACCACCTGGCCCACTTCAGTAGCTTTTCTAAATCACATCTCATTTGAGCCTTTTCTGTATTTTTAATTTTTATATTTATTGATATTCATAGAGCGTTTTTGCCAAAGCGCTTAACACAGTAAAAAAAATAAAAAATACAACGCGCAACAAAGTCGAGGTCAAATGGCAGGAAAATATTCACTGAGATGGTTAGGTATCAGGAAGATGAAATAGGAAGTAGTTTGTAAGATGGGGGGTACAGAAGATATTAAGAGAGGAGGAAGAACAAATAGTAAGAGGTGAAGTAGCTCAGTGTTTTGGAGCTAGAATGGAAATGAGCAAACACATGATGCAGCACAAGAGGGTCTGGGGACAGACAGGAGGATCGGTCACTGAGACAACAGAGAAGGTGGTGGGGAATAAAAGGAGACAAGTGTGGACAGATAAAAGGCTGTGAGTACATTTAAAGACTATGCAAAGAAAGAGAAGGCCGGGTTCAAACGGCAAGAGAGCTGCAGAATGAAGGGAAGAAATAATAGAAGAATGCAGAGTCGAAGAAAAAGGAGGGTGATGGCTGAGTTATAGGCCGAGCAAAGAGGGGTGAGATGAGAGTCAGCACGATGGACAAGTAGAGCTGACAGTAGTGGTGGCGGGAGAAAACAAGAACCGAGGTAAGAAGCTTAGTGGCATGGAGTGAGAGTAGATGAAGAGCCAGACGAACACTGTAAATGTAATAGCAGCAGGTTTGGGCAGTGTAAGCAGTGGGTGTTGAGAAGGACAGTGTGGAATCAGATAGCATGCCAGGATTACAAGCAGTGGAGGAAAAGGTAGGAGCAGAGGAGAGGAGAGAAGATCATTCCAGGAGGGCCAGAAGAGGGAGAGGGAGCGGGCCTGGGAGAACAGAATTTCAGTTTTAGGTGGTTTCAAATGAAGGAGGACATCCAGGTTTGGTAAAGAGTAGACAGTAGGAGACCACAGAATGGAGGGAGTCAAACAATGCCGAAAAGGAGAAGAGGATCTGTGAGTCATCCACATAGAAACGGCAGGAAAGGATGAAGTATTGGATCAAGGCAGGGAGGATGGCTGTATAGAGGAAGAAGAATAATGGCCCAAGGACAGAAACCTCAGGGACAATAGAGGAGAATAGAGCAAAACCAAGCTCAAGTGTGGACAAGGGCAGAGAAACCAAGAGAGGAGAGTGAAGTAATGAGAGTGCGGTGATCGATAAACATAATGAGTAAAGAGGAGAGCTTGTTCTGACGTACGGTAAGTAGGGTACAAGAGACTTAGAGAAAGGCTGTGTGGAGTGTGAGGTATAGAAGCCAGACTGGAGAGGAGATAAAAGAGAGTGGAGGTGCAAAAAAGAGGGGACTTGAAAGTAGACAATCCTCTCTCGAAGTTTAGATGGGAAAGGGAGAAGAGCGATGGGACAAAAACTAAAGGGAAGTGAGGGGCAAGAGTTTTCTTTTTAAGTATGGGAATGATGATAGCATGTCTGAAGCAGGAGGGGAAGGTAACAAGACTCAATGTTTAAAGAAGCTTCTTAAAGGCCACCCCTCCTCCTTCAGGAATACACATCTGTAGGATGTATCTTAGAATCACAGCCAAGACTCACTATTTAAAGAAGCATCGTAGAGCCTTCTCCAGGATTTAGTGCTTGAAGACAGACCCCTGGGGTCACCTCCTGGATTCCTTATTGCTGGAAGGATTGGGGCCATCTTGGGGAATAAACATCCAAAGCAAGTATCTTAAAATCTCCCCCAAGTGTTATATAGCCCCCTACAGCGCAGATTGATCCAATACTTAGATCCTCCAACGCCACCAAATTGTCAAGAGGATCCCCTTTGATCAAACTCTACAGGTTTATCGTCAGCATCTTGAAGACTTCCCACGATACATTGGTGAAAGCAAAGAGATCTGTGCATATTTAAGGGCTCTTTGCTTCCTCCAGGAATCAGTGGGTCAATATTCACTGGGCCAGGAAAGGGCGTGTCAGAGTCTGCAACTCATGAACAACATTCCATTCACCTCAGCCGCTGTGATTGGCAGAGCAGGTGTGGTAACCTTGACCACCCCCACAGGGAGGAGTCCAACCCATAGTGCTCTTCTTTCTCTATTTATTTATTGTTTGCTTGGTAGGCGCTTATACAGGAAACACATTCTGTTTCAAAGCACCCACAAGGCAGCAGGGAGGGAACATGGGATAGCAGTAAAATTAAATACAAAAATAACGATGGGAAAGGACAGCCGCACCTATTATGCCTTGCGAGTATTCAGAACTTGCAGGAAGGAAGAAGGCAGTGGTGTAGGTGCTCGAAGGTGATCCGCAGATGAAGTGCAAGGTATGGTAAGTGCTATGCGGCCAGGAGCCGCGTTGGGTGGAAAGTGTGAGTCTCCAGGACGGAGGGTGTGCAGAGGCAAGTGCTGAGGGTAGACAGAAGCTGGGGAGATTGAGTGTGAATGGTCAGAGGCCCAGAGGATGCATAAGGATCCAATACACTAATCACAGCAACTGTGGGATTAGCAGAGGATCGACCTCTTCAGCTCATGCAGAGGAATAACACTCATGGATTATGATGATGTTGTATTTTAGTGTAGTGCTTCTTGCTATATTTTTCCTGCCACTAAGCACTGTAATAGTTAGGCATGGGTGGGTTCAATTCACTCATAAATTGGCAGTTTTTGGTCCAAGATGTACTTTATAGGGGTGTTTCAACTCACTCCTCTGTCCACAAAATGTTCACCATTACGATTTTCGAAAAAACAGTTTTTTTTAGAGTGAATCAACTTCTTAAAGAGTGTACACTTTTTCATAAAGAAGTGAGTATTGAAAAATAACGAATTATCTAAATAAAGAGTGATTTTAAAAATGAGTCAGATACAGTTTATATTTTTTTGTACAAACCTCCTAGCCTATCCCTGAAGACAGCTGGAAAGAAAACAAAAAAGCATTATTTTTTCCAAAAAAGTCATGTTTGTCATATTGTTATCTTTTCTCCCTATTTGGTTTACAAAATAATGGCCTACCTTTCTCCTATTCCTAGTCAAATAAAAGGTGTTTTAATGAAACATAATGGCATCTTTGAAGGATCAAGTTGTGAGCTGGCCCCATGGGGATCAGACCCGTTACTAAAGACTACACCCAGGGTTTTAAAGTGAGTTCGTAACTTTCCAAGTGCTTTGGCAGATGGGCCCAAATGAGGTCTGAATCCATCAAGGTGCGTGCCATTCAGTGACCATTGGGTGGCCTCCATTTTAGGTGCATGGCTTAGTAAGACAAATTATGTTTTTGAGGGAATGTGTTTCAGGTAGGTGCTCGTTATCCGAGCTCGGCTGAACGTGAGGCATTTCTTGAGGTATACAATGTTTGGGGTACAATTCACTTTGAGTTATAACTGAGCATGTCATCAGTGTAATGGTAGCGTGAGTCACTATGGTCCTTGAGAAGTGACACTAGTGGTGCGATATAGAGATTGACTATCACTGGACAGTGTATGGATCCCTGCGGGACTGTGCAAGTGACCAGGCATCCGCTGGATCTCTAAGTGGTTGTAGAAGAGCCAGCTGAGGACTGTGCCTGTGAACCTGATTCTACCTGTAAGTAGGCATGCAGGTGGGAGGTGAAACGCAGCATAGAGTTCAAGGAGGATTAGGAGGCCAGAGTCGCCTTGATCCATGATTTGAAAAGGATCATCTCCAATGTGGATGGTGACAGTGTCTGTGCTGCATTTGGGTCTAAACACAGACTGGTGGTTATGGAGCGTGCTGCCTTGGTTAATCCAATTGTGGAGTTGGTTGGCATCTGCCTTGCCAATGCTTTCACCAATGAATAGAATGCTAGTGATTGCCCTGTAGTTAGCAAGTTCGTCTGGGTCTAGAGTGCATTTTAAGAGGAACAGGTGGATTGATCCTGTGTTTAAGTGCAGGAGATGTCCTGATTGAGTGAGGCATTGATTATTGGAGGAGGGATCTAAAGGGGCAGATCCTGAGAACAGTTTTGTGATGGCGGAGGGAAGGACGTCATCCCTGTATGAGGTAGGATTTAGTGGCGGAAGAGAACCAGTCCTTCCTGCTGAGGGGCGTGGTTGCCCAGGGTTCAGGAGGGGGGAGACTCTGATTTTTAAGCCTCACATGTGTTGACTGAGGCCATCTGTCTTGGTGATGAAGAACGTTTTAAATGCATTGAATTATCATTTGGACCCAGAGATTACTGGATAGAGCAACACGAAGAGGAGTATTTGACTGCCACAAAGAGGGCTTTACTACTGTTAGCAGCTGCCGCAATAGTTGTGGAGTAATGCACAGCATTAGGGTCAGTGATAAGGGCCCTGTGAGTACCGCTTAATGCCAGTAAGTGGAGGATTTCCTTGTGCTCATATGTTTTGTTCCTGCGTCCTTTGGATGGTGTGTTTATTGTCAGGTGGTTCTTGGGTATTCCAGGGGTGTAGGGTTTAACCCTGGTGCGGTGTTGTTTCTGCGGGGAATGCCTGTCTACCTGTTCCTTCATGATTCTCTTTACGGTTTACAACAAAGTGTCAATGTTGGGGTTGCTTTGGGTGGCAAGCATTGCAAGGCTGTGTTATTTTGCTTCCAAAGGAAAGTTTTCAAAGAAGTGGTGGAAAGACACAGCGAGCTTCCCCTGTCTCTTATTATTCCTCCCAGGCAGATAACAAGGCCACGTTTATTAATTAACCATGCCAAAACTCTCCACTAATCTACCAGGGTAATTCTTAATACACCCTGGTAGCCCCTCTGCAGTAGCATCTGTCTCCTGCACAGTACCCCGCCAACTTGGCTTAAACCATTTTTAATTGTCCAGTAACAATGGTTTGTCTTTTGTGATTCAGGTATATTTTGAATGCTTTGTCTTTTTTCCAACATTTGTACTAAATTTATGTAGAAAAAGATTTATGATTTCAAAAGAGTACTCTTTCTTTGTATTTAATTAAGTTTGTATTACATTAAGTTTGCACACTAATGACTTCCCTTTGGTTTCTATGTGACTCCTAGAGCACATTCCTTCTATTATCAAAAATGATTAGAATTTAATGGCAAGAGTGATGATTGTCAAAATCGTGAGTATCCCTTTGTTTGTTTAAGATTAGATTTTGCCCCACCTCACGTTTGCACACAGGGGCTGCCCTATTGCTTGTAAAAAAGAAAGAGAAATCTGATTATTCCTCCTTTCCCTGGCGATTGAAAACTATTCTCTTCAAATAATGCTCCTTACAGCTATGCCTTTTTTTACATAGAACCCGCCCTCTTCTATTCCTCGTTCTCACACTGGTCACCTGTCCCGTCTTTTTGTTGTTGTTTTCTTCTGCAGTTTCAGCGCCCTACAAATAAATAAATAAATGTGAGTGGAGGCATGCATACGTAGGATAGGAAGGACTGCATGGTCTGTTCAGGTTGAGGCCTTTTATCAGGCGAGACGTGGGGGAGGCGAAGTTGAGTGTGCTTCCCATGATGTGGTCAGGGATTTGTGTACTTCTTTTTATGTTCATGGATTCCATGAGATGGAATTGGGCATCCCTGCTGCTTTTCATAGCTTGGGTTAATGGTAAAGTCAGATTACCAAGGAATAGGCTTGAGTGTGCGATTGACGTCGATGTGATGAGTTCAGAGATATCATCAATGAATGACCCACACCTGTGAGGTGGGATACATCAGATGACAAGTGTCTGTCTGTGTGAAATTGGGAAGTAGCAAATGAATAGCCCCATGGCACCTGGTGGAGCGCGGTGCCCCGTCCAGATGGATTTGTGCGTGACAGCCACACCTTCCTGGCCATACCACCTACCTGCAGTTAAACATGTGCAGTATGGTTGTCCTTAATCTAATTGTGTCCACTTATGCATTGTCCCCGGTGACTGTTCCATTTGCTCCTCTCCACAACTTTGTCATAATGTCTCTTAAACTCACCCCATTCTAAGAGGCTCACTGCTTCCTCTCAAATCTGACTTCTTTTCTATTGTACGTTCTTTTGTAATCAAAAGAGCATTGTTCCTCCTGTATATAAATAATTCAATAAATAAAGGATGAATGTGTCTTTTCCATGGGCATTATCTTGGTATTTACAACCACAGTGCTGCGGAACCGCCTGCTGCATACCGTGGTGCTGCAATCTCGCATTTTGTGGTCTATGTCCACGACTTCTTTTCCTAGCTTAGAACTTGGGAGAGAATCCTTACTTGCCCTACCACAGAATTCCACGCGGTGTGTGCCATTTTGTAACTCACTGCTTTGCATGCAGAAAGGAGCACACAGCAAGCGTGGCATGCTTGTAATGCAGCAATACCAAAGGCGTGATGGCCGGAAGGTTGTGAATTAATCTTCACTTCGGGCACTGCTCTGGGCAACCCTTCAGACCATCATTATCCAGCCGGCCATCTCATTACAGAAATGGGGAGGGGCTATATGCAAATCAGCCTGGGTTCCACCACAGAGCGGCTCTCCAGCCCGAACTGCTTGGTCACATCCCTTCTGCACAAGACCGTAGGCAACCACATGGGAAGCTCGACACCCACCTCAGGGCAGACCCATCCGCAATAAAAGGAGAGATGGCCAGAAGGTTGGGAGGAACTACGGCCAGTGCTTGCCTCGCACCTTGCATGAACATGGCAAGAAGAACATGCCTTCTCATGTTACTCACCAAGCAGCCTGCCAACCGACCTCAGGCAGGCTCTCTCCATCCTGCACTTAAGCAACAAAGTGAAAACACAGCTCACCGGGCAACACCTCACTGACCGCTGAACACGCTTCAGATCACCCCCAGGCGGCACCCCTGTGTTTCCTCGCCCTTCTCACTGGCCGCTATATAATGCATTTGCGGTTCCTTGATGGTGCTGTCTCATTCCCATCGTGCCCTCTAATTGCCAGCAGACCTATGCTTTCCCGCCCTTTCTGCTCTCTTTTGGCAGCCCTGACACCATGAGCCTGTTTTCACGCAGGCAGACCCCTCTGGGTTCACTTCTGGCCCTGCTGCCTGGACAGGAATATGGAGGGGTGTAACTGAAATTCCTGCTCACTGAGACAACCTCGGACCGAGAGCTGGGGACGGGGAAGGGGGAGCTTTGCTGATTTCTGTACATACAACATCCACTTCTGCCCTTCCCTTCTCTGACCTGGGGACTCACGGTTCGCTGGGAGGGCAGACGTAATATATAATATAATTGTTCTTTTATAACACGCTTAATACTCACAAGTGTTTTCTAAGTGCGGGATCGGGATTCGAACCTGTGTTCGGCTGCGTTGTTTTGCTTCCAAGTTGTTGCCCTTGAGCTATCCTTCCTCCACGTACAGTGAGAGTGGGAGTGGGAGCGTGAGGGTGCGGGGCAGGGGTCGGAGGTCTATGGGCCATCCTTCCCTCCCTACACCTCCTCCCTATGCCCCATGGCAGTATAGACCGGGTGCTGTCTTATAAATATGATGTATATTTGTACAGCCCCAGCCCAGTGCGTTCTGCTTATTCAATTAGTATAATCCGGTTAGTGGTGAAACCTAAGAGCCCCCGGAACATGCAGCTTCTATTAAATGAGAAACATCAGGACATGGAGGGGGGGGGCAGAGGCAGGGGGTGGTGTGGGGGTCAGGGGCGCACGGGAAGGACACCCTTTATAGGACCCACAGTACTCATCATCCCTCTTGTCACCATGTACAGGGGCCAGAAAGAAAGGAGTGTTTATGTGCCACCGTATACCCCCCTTCCTTCCTCTTTACAGATCCGCCAGAGCGCCTGCGGACCAATTCCGTTGGTGACAGTGCGCTATATAAGTTCCTTTAACATAACATGTACAAAGGGCCAAGGCTGGGGCATTTCGTCTGGACGTGGAAACATAAAGCATGAAAGAAATAGCCATGATAAACATGAAGCTTCCTGTTATGGGCCTTATAGTGCAGGCATGAGCAGCACCCAGCGCTCCCATTCACACACGCACGCCTCATGGCACACGTATGGAGTACAAGCAACACATAAAAGTACACTCGAGTGCCAGATAGCGCTCTCAGAAGTGCAGCTCTTTATATCAGACTCTTCGTAAAACCTTACTAGGACCTCAGGCTGTTCCCTTATGCATGGCCACAGGGTAAATGAGGGCAAAAGGGACGCTTGTCCCTACTGCTCGTTAACAGCGGAGGCAGGCACTCACCTAGAGATCCTGAATAATAGCGATGTTGTTGGAGATGAAAAGGAACTTTAATGTTCACGATGCTGTAATATTGGCAGGGATTAAGTCCTACATTTTATTTTCTTTTTTTAAAGTGGGAGGGATTCTGACACAAGCTTAAGGAAGTGACAACACAGTAACTGAACCAATCCCAAAACAAAATATGCAAATTCCATTCAAATTGTCCTTTAAGACTGAGAAAGTGCACTAACCAAATACAGCATTTGCTAAGAGAATAGATTTTAATATTACATTGCTGGCTAAATACAAAAGGCACACACCTTTTAGAACAAACAATCATTAACAAAAGACATAATTTGTTAGGAAAGTGTCAATTCACAACATTTCAGGGGTGTGTGATGTCTTGTGGCCAAGTGCCTCATTTCTGAATCAAACTCGTCCTGGATTAGATTCCTGGCCGTGGTCAATTGAGGTTTTTTTTATTTTTTATTGCAATTCCTTACACACACGGGGTATGGCGGATGGAGTCCACCCGTGTGGTCCCTTGAGTTCAGCCTTGGATATTAGCCAGTATCTGGGGATCCACATCGGTGTTGGGGTGACTGCTGCTGACATTGTGGATAACCTTCAGACCTATGCACCAGTTTGGGAACTTGCGGTCCATCTTAGCCAGTACCTTTGTCCAGAAAAGTGAGTCATACCTGCATTTGGACACCTGATTGTTTGAGTAGTTCTTATCTATGTTCAGGTTGTTTTATCATGGGGGTTGGAGTTTTGAAGTCAGATTGATTGTTGAGTGCAATAGTCTCGCACTTGAAAGACAAACTTGCAGAAACCATTGCAGTTTGGTTCTTAAGGAAAATATAGAGTAGGAAAAGGGATACTGTGCTCTGCTGTCTAAATTGTAAATTGTGGAAGAGGAAACTAGGGCTCGAATCCAAGCTACCCACTTGACACAATATGTGATCCTGGAATAATCATTTCACCATGTTGTGTCTTATTTTCTATAACTTATAAACACAAGAAGTGATTGAGTTCATAGAGTGCCATAGAAGGTTTCACTTATTCATGGTTAATGGTGTACATTGTTTCTATGCACGTAACTAATAAACTTACCACTTATATAGAGCATACTGGAAGGTGAATATTCTCTATGATCACTCATAGTAAAATCATGGTTCCCTCACAGAAAAGAGAAATTAATGATCTGTTACAATGCTTACTGACTTTGTAAATGCATGTGTGTGCCTTCTAGCAATGTATTGCGTTTGGCACATGTACTACCATATGGCATCCGTTTCTCTTAGCAATGTATTGCGATTGGCTCATATACTATCTTACAGCATCAGTTTCTCCTAGCAATGTATTGCGATTGGCACAGCATACAGCATCAGTTTCTCCTAGAAATGTATTGTGATTGGCAAATATACTAGCATATGGCATTGGTGTCTTCCAGCAATGTATTGCTATTGACACACATTCTACCCGTTGGCATCAGTGTCTCCCTGAAATGTATTGCTATTTTCACATAGTCTACCCTTTGGCACCAGTGTTTGTCAGCAAGGTATTACAATTGGCACATATTCTACCCTTTGGCATCAGTGTCTCCCGGCAATGCATGGCTATTGAGGCATAGTCTACCCTTTGGCACCAGTGGCCCCCAGCAATGCATGGCTATTGCTGCATATTCTACCCTTTGGCAACAGTGTCTCCCAGTAATGCATGGCTATTGATGCATATTCTAGCCTTTGGCACCAGTGTCTCCCAGCAATGCATGGCTATTGATGCATATTCTACCCCTTGACACCAGTGTCTCCCAATAATGCATGGCTATTGAAACATATTCTACCCTTTGGCACCAGTGTCTCCCAGCAATTCATGGCTATTGACCCATATTCTACCCTTTGGCAGCAGTGTCTCCCACCAATGGATGGCTATTGACATATATTCCACCTTTTGGCACCAGTGTCTCCCAGCAATGCATGGCTATTGATGCATATTCTACCCTTTGGCATCAATGACTCCCAGCAATGCATGTCTATTGACGCATATTCTACTCTTTGACACCAGTGTCTCCCAGCAATACATGGCTATTGACGCATATTCTACCCTTTGGCACCAGTGTCTCCCAGCAATGCATGGCTATTGACGCATATTCTACCCTTTGGCAACAGTGTCTCCCAGCAATGCATGGCTATTGACACATATTCTACCCTTTGGCACCAGTGTCTCCCAGCAATACATCGCTATTGACGTATATTCTACCCTTTGGCACCAGTGTCTCCCAGCAATACATGGCTATTGACGCATATTCTACCCTTTGGCACCAGTGGCCCCCAGCAATGCATGGCTATTGACGCATATTCTACCCTTTGGCACCAGTGTCTCCCAGCAGTGCATGGTTATTGACGCATATTCTACCATTTGGCATCAGTGTCTCCCAGCAATGCATGGCTATTGATGCATATTTTACCCTTTGGCACCAGTCTCTCAAAGCAATGCATGGCTATTGACGTATATTCTACCCTTTGGCACCAGTGGCCCCCAGCAATGCATGGCTATTGACGCATATTCTACCCTTTGGCACCAGTGTCTCCCAGCAGTGCATGGTTATTGACCCATATTCTACCCTTTGGCATCAGTGTCTCCCAGCAATGCATGGCTATTGACGCATATTTTACCCTTTGGCACCAGTGTCTCCCAGCAATGCATGGCTATTGATGCATATTTTACCCTTTGGCACCAGTGTCTCCCAGCAATGCATGGCTATTGACGCATATTCTACCCTTTGGCACCAGTGGCCCCCAGCAATGCATGGCTATTGACGCATATTCTACCCTTTGGCACAAGTGTCTCCCAGCAGTGCATGGTTATTGACACATATTCTACTCTTTGGCATCAGTGTCTCCAAGCAATGCATGGCTATTGACGCATATTTTACCCTTTGACACCAGTGTCTCCCAGCAATACATCGCTATTGACGTATATTCTACCCTTTGGCACCAGTGTCTCCCAGCAATGCATGGCTATTGAGGTATATTCTACCCTTTGGCACCAGTGGCCCCCAGCAATGCATGGCTATTGACGCATATTCTACCCTTTGGCACCAGTGTCTCCCAGCAGTGCATGGTTATTGACGCATATTCTACCCTTTGGCATCAGTGTCTCCCACCAATGCATGGCTATTGACGCATATTCTACTCTTTGACACCAGTGTCTCCCAGCAATACATGGCTATTGACGCATATTCTACCCTTTGGCACCAGTGTCTCCCAGCAATGCATGGCTATTGACGTATATTCTACCCTTTGGCACCAGTGTCTCCCAGCAATGCATGGCTATTGACGTATATTCTACCCTTTGGCACCAGTGGCCCCCAGCAATGCATGGCTATTGACGCATATTCTACCCTTTGGCACCAGTGTCTCCCAGCAGTGCATGGTTATTGACCCATATTCTACCCTTTGGCATCAGTGTCTCCCAGCAATGCATGGCTATTGACGCATATTTTACCCTTTGGCACCAGTGTCTCCCAGCAATGCATGGCTATTGATGCATATTTTACCCTTTGGCACCAGTGTCTCCCAGCAATGCATGGCTATTGACGCATATTCTACCCTTTGGCACCAGTGGCCCCCAGCAATGCATGGCTATTGACGCATATTCTACCCTTTGGCACCAGTGTCTCCCAGCAGTGCATGGTTATTGACGCATATTCTACCCTTTGGCATCAATGACTCCCAGCAATGCATGTCTATTGACGCATATTCTACTCTTTGACACCAGTGTCTCCCAGCAGTGCATGGTTATTGACGCATATTCTACCCTTTGGCATCAATGACTCCCAGCAATGCATGTCTATTGACGCATATTCTACTCTTTGACACCAGTGTCTCCCAGCAATACATGGCTATTGACGCATATTCTACCCTTTGGCACCAGTGTCTCCCAGCAATGCATGGCTATTGACGTATATTCTACCCTTTGGCACCAGTGTCTCCCAGCAATGCATGGCTATTGACGTATATTCTACCCTTTGGCACCAGTGGCCCCCAGCAATGCATGGCTATTGACGCATATTCTACCCTTTGGCACCAGTGTCTCCCAGCAGTGCATGGTTATTGACCCATATTCTACCCTTTGGCATCAGTGTCTCCCAGCAATGCATGGCTATTGACGCATATTTTACCCTTTGGCACCAGTGTCTCCCAGCAATGCATGGCTATTGATGCATATTTTACCCTTTGGCACCAGTGTCTCCCAGCAATGCATGGCTATTGACGCATATTCTACCCTTTGGCACCAGTGGCCCCCAGCAATTCATGGCTATTGACGCATATTCTACCCTTTGGCACCAGTGTCTCCCAGCAGTGCATGGTTATTGACACATATTCTACCCTTTGGCATCAGTGTCTCCAAGCAATGCACGACTATTGATGCATATTTTACCCTTTGGCACCAGTGTCTCCCAGCAATACATGGCTATTGACGTATATTCTACCCTTTGGCACCAGTGTCTCCCAGCAATGCATGGCTATTGACGTATATTCTACCCTTTGGCACCAGTGGCCCCCAGCAATGCATGGCTATTGACGCATATTCTACCCTTTGGCACCAGTGTCTCCCAGCAGTGCATGGTTATTGACGCATATTCTACCCTTTGGCATCAGTGTCTCCCACCAATGCATGGCTATTGACACATATTTTACCCTTTGGCACCAGTGTCTCCCAGCAATGCATGGCTATTGATGCATATTTTACCCTTTGGCACCAGTGTCTCTCAGCAATGCATGGCTATTGATGCATATTCTACCCTTTGGCACCAGTGTCTCCCAGCAATGCATGGCTATTGACGCATATTCTATCATTTGGCACCAGTTTCTCCCAGCAATGCATGGCTATTGACACATATTCTACCGTTTGGCACCAGTGTCTCCCAGCAATTCATGGCTATTGACCCATATTCTACCCTTTGGCACCAGTGTCTCCCAGCAATGGATGGCTATTGCCATATATTCCACCCTTTGGCACCAGTGTCTCCAAGCAATGCATGGCTATTGACGCATATTTTACCCTTTGGCACCAGTGTCTCCCAGCAATACATGGCTATTGATGTATATTCTACCCTTTGGCACCAGTGTCTCCCAGCAATGCATGGCTATTGACGTATATTCTACCCTTTGGCACCAGTGGCCCCCAGCAATGCATGGCTATTGACGCATATTCTACCCTTTGGAACCAGTGTCTCCCAGCAATGCATGGCTATTGACGCATATTCTACCATTTGACACCAGTGTCTCCCAGCAGTGCATGGTTATTGACACATATTCTACCCTTTGGCATCAGTGTCTCCAAGCAATGCATGGCTATTGACGCATATTTTACCCTTTGGCACCAGTGTCTCCCAGCAATGCATGACTATTGATGCATATTTTACCCCTTGGCACCAGTGTCTCCCAGCAATGCATGGCTATTGATGCATATTATACCCTTTGGCACCAGTGTCTCCCAGCAATGCATGGCTATTGATGCATATTCTACCCTTTGGCAACAGTGTCTCCCAGCAATGCATGGCTATTGACACATATTCTACCCTTTGGCACCAGTGTCTCCCAGCAATGCATGGCTATTGAGGTATATTCTACCCTTTGGCACCAGTGTCTCCCAGTAATGCATGGCTATTGAGGCATATTTGACCCTTTGGCACCAGTGTCTCGCAGTAATGCATGGCTATTGAGGCATATTATACCATTTGGCACCAGTGTCTCCCAGCAATGCATGGCTATTGAGGCATATTCTACCGTTTGGCACAGTGTCTCCCAGCAATGCATGGCTATTGACATATATTCTACCCTTTGGCAAGAGTGTCTCCCAAGAATTCATGGCTATTGAGGCATATTTTACCGTTTGGCACCTGTGTCTCCCAGTAATGCATGGCTATTGAGGCATATTTTATCCTTTTGTACCAGTGTCTCGCAGCAATGTATTGCTATTGCTGCATAATCTACCCTTTGGCATCAGTGTCTCCCAGCAATGCATGGCTATTGATGCATATTCTACCCTTTGGCACCAGTGTCTCTCGGCAATGCATGGGTATTGACAAATATCCTACCCTTTGGGTTCTACCCTTTGGCATCAGTATCTCCCAGCAATATATGGCCATTGACGCATATTCTACCCTTTGGCATCAGTGTCTCCCAGTAATGCATGACTATTGACGCATATTCTACACTTTGGCATCAGTGTCTCCCAGTAATGCATGGCTATTGAGGCATATTCTACCATTTGGCACCGGTGTCTCCAAGCAATGCATGGCTATTGACGCATATTCTACCCTTTGGCACCAGTGTCTCTCGGCAATGCATGGGTATTGACGAATATCCTACCCTTTGGGTTCTACCCTTTGGCATCAGTATCTCCCAGCAATGTATGGCCATTGACGCATATTATCTCCTTTGTCATCAGTGTCTCCCAGTAATGCATGACTATTGACGCATATTCTACACTTTGGCACCAGTGTCTCGCAGTAATGCATGGCTATTGAGGCATATTTTACCGTTTGGCACCTGTGTCTCCCAGTAATGCATGGCTATTGATGTATATTCTACCATTTTGCACCGGTGTCTCCCAGCAATGCATGGCTATTGATGCATATTCTACCCTTTGGCATCAGTGTCTCCCAGCAATGCATGGCTATTGATGCATATTTTACCCTTTGGCACCAGTGTCTCCCAGCAATGCATGGCTATTGACACATATTCTACCCTTTGGCACCAGTGTCTCCCAGCAATTCATGGCTATTGATGTATATTCTACCCTTTGGCACCAGTGTCTCCCAGTAATGCATGGCTATTGAGGCATCTTTTACTCTTTGGTACCAGTGTCTCCCAGCAATGCATGGGCATTGACACATATTCTACACTTTAGCATCAGTGTCTCCCAGCAATGCATGACTATTGATGCATATTCTACCCTCTGGCATCAGTGTCTCCCAGCAATGCATGGCTATTGAGGCATATTCTACCCTTTTGCACCAGTGTCTCCCAGCAATGTATTGCTATTGATGCATATTCTACCCTTTGGCACCAGTGTCTCCCAGCAATGCATGGCTATTGACGTATATTCTACCCTTAGGTACCAGTGTCTTCCAGCAATGCATGGCTATTGAGGCATATTCTACCGCTTGGCACCAGTGTCTCCCAGCCATGCATGGCTATTGACGTATATTCTACCCTTTGGCACCAGTGTCTCCCAGTAATGCATGGCTATTGAGGCATATTTTACTCTTTGGCACCAGTGTCTCCCAGCAATGTATTGCTATTGAGGCATATTCTACCCTTTGGCACCAGTGTCTCCCAGCAATGCATGGCTATTGACGTATATTCTACCCTGTGGCACCAGTGTCTACCAGTAATGCATGGCTGTTGAGGCATATTCTACCGTTTGGCACCAGTGTCTCCCAGCAGTGCATGGTTATTGACCCATATTCTACCCTTTGGCATCAGTGTCTCCCAGCAATGCATGGCTATTGACGCATATTTTACCCTTTGGCACCAGTGTCTCCCAGCAATGCATGGCTATTGATGCATATTTTACCCTTTGGCACCAGTGTCTCCCAGCAATGCATGGCTATTGACGCATATTCTACCCTTTGGCACCAGTGGCCCCCAGCAATTCATGGCTATTGACGCATATTCTACCCTTTGGCACCAGTGTCTCCCAGCAGTGCATGGTTATTGACACATATTCTACCCTTTGGCATCAGTGTCTCCAAGCAATGCACGACTATTGATGCATATTTTACCCTTTGGCACCAGTGTCTCCCAGCAATACATGGCTATTGACGTATATTCTACCCTTTGGCACCAGTGTCTCCCAGCAATGCATGGCTATTGACGTATATTCTACCCTTTGGCACCAGTGGCCCCCAGCAATGCATGGCTATTGACGCATATTCTACCCTTTGGCACCAGTGTCTCCCAGCAGTGCATGGTTATTGACGCATATTCTACCCTTTGGCATCAGTGTCTCCCACCAATGCATGGCTATTGACACATATTTTACCCTTTGGCACCAGTGTCTCCCAGCAATGCATGGCTATTGATGCATATTTTACCCTTTGGCACCAGTGTCTCTCAGCAATGCATGGCTATTGATGCATATTCTACCCTTTGGCACCAGTGTCTCCCAGCAATGCATGGCTATTGACGCATATTCTATCATTTGGCACCAGTTTCTCCCAGCAATGCATGGCTATTGACACATATTCTACCCTTTGGCACCAGTGTCTCCCAGCAATTCATGGCTATTGACCCATATTCTACCCTTTGGCACCAGTGTCTCCCAGCAATGGATGGCTATTGCCATATATTCCACCCTTTGGCACCAGTGTCTCCCAGCAATGCATGGCTATTGATGCATATTCTACCCTTTGGCATGAATGTCTCCCAGCAATGCATGTCTATTGACGCATATTCTATCCTTTTACGCCAGTGTCTCCCAGCAATACATTGCTATTGACGCATATTCTTCCCTTTGGCACCAGTGTCTCCCAGCAATGCATGGCTATTGACGCATATTCTACCCTTTGGCAACAGTGTCTCCCAGCAATGCATGGCTATTGACACATATTCTACCCTTTGGCACCAGTGTCTCCCAGCAATGCATGGCTATTGACGCATATTCTACCCTTTGGCACCAGTGTCTCCCAGCAGTGCATGGTTATTGACGCATATTCTACCCTTTGGCATCAGTGTCTCCCAGCAATGCATGGCTATTGACGCATATTTTACCCTTTGGCACCAGTGTCTCCCAGCAATACATGGCTATTGACGTATATTCTACCCTTTGGCACCAGTGTCTCTCGGCAATGCATGGGTATTGACGAATATCCTACCCTTTGGGTTCTACCCTTTGGCATCAGTATCTCCCAGCAATGTATGGCCATTGACGCATATTCTACCCTTTGGCATCAGTGTCTCCCAGCAATGCATGACTATTGACGCATATTCTACACTTTGGCATCAGTGTCTCCCAGTAATGTATGGCTATGGAGGCATATTCTACCATTTTGCACCAGTGTCTCCCAGCAATGCATGGCTATTGACACATATTCTACCCTTTGGCACCAGTGTCTCCCAGCAATTCATGGCTATTGATGTATATTCTACCCTTTGGCACCAGTGTCTCCCAGTAATGCATGGCCATTGAGGCATCTTTTACTCTTTGGTACCAGTGTCTCCCAGCAATGCATGGGCATTGACACATATTCTACACTTCGGCATCAGTGTCTCCCAGCAATGCATGACTATTGATGCATATTCTACCCTCTGGCATCAGTGTCTCCCAGCAATGCATGGCTATTGAGGCATATTCTACCCTTTTGCACCAGTGTCTCCCAGCAATGTATTGCTATTGATGCATATTCTACCCTTTGGCACCAGTGTCTCCCAGCAATGCATGGCTATTGACGTATATTCTACCCTTAGGTACCAGTGTCTTCCAGCAATGCATGGCTATTGAGGCATATTCTACCGCTTGGCACCAGTGTCTCCCAGCCATGCATGGCTATTGACGTATATTCTACCCTTTGGCACCAGTGTCTCCCAGTAATGCATGGCTATTGAGGCATATTTTACTCTTTGGCACCAGTGTCTCCCAGCAATGTATTGCTATTGAGGCATATTCTACCCTTTGGCACCAGTGTCTCCCAGCAATGCATGGCTATTGACGTATATTCTACCCTGTGGCACCAGTGTTTCCCAGTAATGCATGGCTGTTGAGGCATATTCTACCGCTTGGCACCAGTATCTCCCAGCAATGCATGGCTATTGACGTATATTCTACCCTTTGGCACCAGTGTCTCCCAGTAATGCATGGCTATTGAGGCATATTCTACCCTTTGGCACCAGTGTCTCCCAGCAGTGCATGGTTATTGACCCATATTCTACCCTTTGGCATCAGTGTCTCCCAGCAATGCATGGCTATTGATGCATATTTTACCCTTTGGCACCAGTGTCTCCCAGCAATGCATGGCTATTGATGCATATTTTACCCTTTGGCACCAGTGTCTCCCAGCAATGCATGGCTATTGACGCATATTCTACCCTTTGGCACCAGTGGCCCCCAGCAATGCATGGCTATTGACGCATATTCTACCCTTTGGCACCAGTGTCTCCCAGCAGTGCATGGTTATTGACGCATATTCTACCCTTTGGCATCAATGACTCCCAGCAATGCATGTCTATTGACGCATATTCTACTCTTTGACACCAGTGTCTCCCAGCAGTGCATGGTTATTGACGCATATTCTACCCTTTGGCATCAATGACTCCCAGCAATGCATGTCTATTGACGCATATTCTACTCTTTGACACCAGTGTCTCCCAGCAATACATGGCTATTGACGCATATTCTACCCTTTGGCACCAGTGTCTCCCAGCAATGCATGGCTATTGACGTATATTCTACCCTTTGGCACCAGTGTCTCCCAGCAATGCATGGCTATTGACGTATATTCTACCCTTTGGCACCAGTGGCCCCCAGCAATGCATGGCTATTGACGCATATTCTACCCTTTGGCACCAGTGTCTCCCAGCAGTGCATGGTTATTGACCCATATTCTACCCTTTGGCATCAGTGTCTCCCAGCAATGCATGGCTATTGACGCATATTTTACCCTTTGGCACCAGTGTCTCCCAGCAATGCATGGCTATTGATGCATATTTTACCCTTTGGCACCAGTGTCTCCCAGCAATGCATGGCTATTGACGCATATTCTACCCTTTGGCACCAGTGGCCCCCAGCAATGCATGGCTATTGACGCATATTCTACCCTTTGGCACCAGTGTCTCCCAGCAGTGCATGGTTATTGACGCATATTCTACCCTTTGGCATCAATGACTCCCAGCAATGCATGTCTATTGACGCATATTCTACTCTTTGACACCAGTGTCTCCCAGCAATACATGGCTATTGACGTATATTCTACCCTTTGGCACCAGTGGCCCCCAGCAATGCATGGCTATTGACGCATATTCTACCCTTTGGCACCAGTGTCTCCCAGCAGTGCATGGTTATTGACCCATATTCTACCCTTTGGCATCAGTGTCTCCCAGCAATGCATGGCTATTGACGCATATTTTACCCTTTGGCACCAGTGTCTCCCAGCAATGCATGGCTATTGATGCATATTTTGCCCTTTGGCACCAGTGTCTCCCAGCAATGCATGGCTATTGACGCATATTCTACCCTTTGGCACCAGTGGCCCCCAGCAATGCATGGCTATTGACGCATATTCTACCCTTTGGCACCAGTGTCACCCAGCAGTGCATGGTTATTGACGCATATTCTACCCTTTGGCATCAATGACTCCCAGCAATGCATGTCTATTGACGCATATTCTACTCTTTGACACCAGTGTCTCCCAGCAATACATGGCTATTGACGCATATTCTACCCTTTGGCACCAGTGTCTCCCAGCAATGCATGGCTATTGACGCATATTCTACCCTTTGGCAACAGTGTCTCCCAGCAATGCATGGCTATTGACACATATTCTACCCTTTGGCACCAGTGTCTCCCAGCAATACATTGCTATTGACGTATATTCTACCCTTTGGCACCAGTGTCTCCCAGCAATACATGGCTATTGAAGCATATTCTACCCTTTGGCACCAGTGGCCCCCAGCAATGCATGGCTATTGACGCATATTCTACCCTTTGGCACCAGTGTCTCCCAGCAGTGCATGGTTATTGACGCATATTCTACACTTTGGCATCAGTGTCTCCCAGCAATGCATGGCTATTGATGCATATTTTACCCTTTGGCACCAGTCTCTCCCAGCAATGCATGGCTATGGACGTATATTCTACCCTTTGGCACCAGTGTCTCCCAGCAATGCATGGCTATTGACGTATATTCTACCCTTTGGCACCAGTGGCCCCCAGCAATGCATGGCTATTGACGCATATTCTACCCTTTGGCACCAGTGTCTCCCAGCAGTGCATGGTTATTGACCCATATTCTACCCTTTGGCATCAGTGTCTCCCAGCAATGCATGGCTATTGACGCATATTTTACCCTTTGGCACCAGTGTCTCCCAGCAATGCATGGCTATTGATGCATATTTTACCCTTGGGCACCAGTGTCTCCCAGCAATGCATGGCTATTGACGCATATTCTACCCTTTGGCACCAGTGGCCCCCAGCAATGCATGGCTATTGACGCATATTCTACCCTTTGGCACCAGTGTCTCCCAGCAGTGCATGGTTATTGACACATATTCTACTCTTTGGCATCAGTGTCTCCAAGCAATGCATGGCTATTGACGCATATTTTACCCTTTGGCACCAGTGTCTCCAGCAATACATGGCTATTGATGTATATTCTACCCTTTGGCACCAGTGTCTCCCAGCAATGCATGGCTATTGACGTATATTCTACCCTTTGGCACCAGTGGCCCCCAGCAATGCATGGCTATTGACGCATATTCTACCCTTTGGAACCAGTGTCTCCCAGCAATGCATGGCTATTGACGCATATTCTACCATTTGACACCAGTGTCTCCCAGCAGTGCATGGTTATTGACACATATTCTACCCTTTGGCATCAGTGTCTCCAAGCAATGCATGGCTATTGACGCATATTTTACCCTTTGGCACCAGTGTCTCCCAGCAATGCATGACTATTGATGCATATTTTACCCCTTGGCACCAGTGTCTCCCAGCAATGCATGGCTATTGATGCATATTATACCCTTTGGCACCAGTGTCTCCCAGCAATGCATGGCTATTGATGCATATTCTACCCTTTGGCAACAGTGTCTCCCAGCAATGCATGGCTATTGACACATATTCTACCCTTTGGCACCAGTGTCTCCCAGCAATGCATGGCTATTGAGGTATATTCTACCCTTTGGCACCAGTGTCTCCCAGTAATGCATGGCTATTGAGGCATATTTGACCCTTTGGCACCAGTGTCTCGCAGTAATGCATGGCTATTGAGGCATATTCTACCATTTGGCACCAGTGTCTCCCAGCAATGCATGGCTATTGAGGCATATTCTACCGTTTGGCACAGTGTCTCCCAGCAATGCATGGCTATTGACATATATTCTACACTTTGGCAAGAGTGTCTCCCAAGAATTCATGGCTATTGAGGCATATTTTACCGTTTGGCACCTGTGTCTCCCAGTAATGCATGGCTATTGAGGCATATTTTATCCTTTTGTACCAGTGTCTCGCAGCAATGTATTGCTATTGCTGCATAATCTACCCTTTGGCATCAGTGTCTCCCAGCAATGCATGGCTATTGATGCATATTCTACCCTTTGGCACCAGTGTCTCTCGGCAATGCATGGGTATTGACAAATATCCTACCCTTTGGGTTCTACCCTTTGGCATCAGTATCTCCCAGCAATATATGGCCATTGACGCATATTCTACCCTTTGGCATCAGTGTCTCCCAGTAATGCATGACTATTGACGCATATTCTACACTTTGGCATCAGTGTCTCCCAGTAATGCATGGCTATTGAGGCATATTCTACCATTTGGCACCGGTGTCTCCAAGCAATGCATGGCTATTGACGCATATTCTACCCTTTGGCACCAGTGTCTCTCGGCAATGCATGGGTATTGACGAATATCCTACCCTTTGGGTTCTACCCTTTGGCATCAGTATCTCCCAGCAATGTATGGCCATTGACGCATATTATCTCCTTTGTCATCAGTGTCTCCCAGTAATGCATGACTATTGACGCATATTCTACACTTTGGCACCAGTGTCTCGCAGTAATGCATGGCTATTGAGGCATATTTTACCGTTTGGCACCTGT
Source organism: Ambystoma mexicanum (assembly GCF_040938575.1). Lineage (NCBI taxonomy): Eukaryota > Metazoa > Chordata > Amphibia > Caudata > Ambystomatidae > Ambystoma > Ambystoma mexicanum. The sequence continues at coordinate 1,420,656,228 of NC_090931.1, read as the reverse complement.
GTCTCCCAGTAATGCATGGCTATTGATGTATATTCTACCATTTTGCACCGGTGTCTCCCAGCAATGCATGGCTATTGATGCATATTCTACCCTTTGGCATCAGTGTCTCCCAGCAATGCATGGCTATTGATGCATATTTTACCCTTTGGCACCAGTGTCTCCCAGCAATGCATGGCTATTGACACATATTCTACCCTTTGGCACCAGTGTCTCCCAGCAATTCATGGCTATTGATGTATATTCTACCCTTTGGCACCAGTGTCTCCCAGTAATGCATGGCTATTGAGGCATCTTTTACTCTTTGGTACCAGTGTCTCCCAGCAATGCATGGGCATTGACACATATTCTACACTTTGGCATCAGTGTCTCCCAGCAATGCATGACTATTGATGCATATTCTACCCTCTGGCATCAGTGTCTCCCAGCAATGCATGGCTATTGAGGCATATTCTACCCTTTTGCACCAGTGTCTCCCAGCAATGTATTGCTATTGATGCATATTCTACCCTTTGGCACCAGTGTCTCCCAGCAATGCATGGCTATTGACGTATATTCTACCCTTAGGTACCAGTGTCTTCCAGCAATGCATGGCTATTGAGGCATATTCTACCGCTTGGCACCAGTGTCTCCCAGCCATGCATGGCTATTGACGTATATTCTACCCTTTGGCACCAGTGTCTCCCAGTAATGCATGGCTATTGAGGCATATTTTACTCTTTGGCACCAGTGTCTCCCAGCAATGTATTGCTATTGAGGCATATTCTACCCTTTGGCACCAGTGTCTCCCAGCAATGCATGGCTATTGACGTATATTCTACCCTGTGGCACCAGTGTCTACCAGTAATGCATGGCTGTTGAGGCATATTCTACCGTTTGGCACCAGTGTCTCCCAGCAGTGCATGGTTATTGACCCATATTCTACCCTTTGGTATCAGTGTCTCCCAGCAATGCATGGCTATTGACGCATATTTTACCCTTTGGCACCAGTGTCTCCCAGCAATGCATGGCTATTGATGCATATTTTACCCTTTGGCACCAGTGTCTCCCAGCAATGCATGGCTATTGACGCATATTCTACCCTTTGGCACCAGTGGCCCCCAGCAATTCATGGCTATTGACGCATATTCTACCCTTTGGCACCAGTGTCTCCCAGCAGTGCATGGTTATTGACACATATTCTACCCTTTGGCATCAGTGTCTCCAAGCAATGCACGACTATAGATGCATATTTTACCCTTTGGCACCAGTGTCTCCCAGCAATACATGGCTATTGACGTATATTCTACCCTTTGGCACCAGTGTCTCCCAGCAATGCATGGCTATTGACGTATATTCTACCCTTTGGCACCAGTGGCCCCCAGCAATGCATGGCTATTGACGCATATTCTACCCTTTGGCACCAGTGTCTCCCAGCAGTGCATGGTTATTGACGCATATTCTACCCTTTGGCATCAGTGTCTCCCACCAATGCATGGCTATTGACACATATTTTACCCTTTGGCACCAGTGTCTCCCAGCAATGCATGGCTATTGATGCATATTTTACCCTTTTGCACCAGTGTCTCTCAGCAATGCATGGCTATTGATGCATATTCTACCCTTTGGCACCAGTGTCTCCCAGCAATGCATGGCTATTGACGCATATTCTATCATTTGGCACCAGTTTCTCCCAGCAATGCATGGCTATTGACACATATTCTACCCTTTGGCACCAGTGTCTCCCAGCAATTCATGGCTATTGACCCATATTCTACCCTTTGGCACCAGTGTCTCCCAGCAATGGATGGCTATTGCCATATATTCCACCCTTTGGCACCAGTGTCTCCAAGCAATGCATGGCTATTGACGCATATTTTACCCTTTGGCACCAGTGTCTCCCAGCAATACATGGCTATTGATGTATATTCTACCCTTTGGCACCAGTGTCTCCCAGCAATGCATGGCTATTGACGTATATTCTACCCTTTGGCACCAGTGGCCCCCAGCAATGCATGGCTATTGACGCATATTCTACCCTTTGGAACCAGTGTCTCCCAGCAATGCATGGCTATTGACGCATATTCTACCATTTGACACCAGTGTCTCCCAGCAGTGCATGGTTATTGACACATATTCTACCCTTTGGCATCAGTGTCTCCAAGCAATGCATGGCTATTGACGCATATTTTACCCTTTGGCACCAGTGTCTCCCAGCAATGCATGACTATTGATGCATATTTTACCCCTTGGCACCAGTGTCTCCCAGCAATGCATGGCTATTGATGCATATTATACCCTTTGGCACCAGTGTCTCCCAGCAATGCATGGCTATTGATGCATATTCTACCCTTTGGCAACAGTGTCTCCCAGCAATGCATGGCTATTGACACATATTCTACCCTTTGGCACCAGTGTCTCCCAGCAATGCATGGCTATTGAGGTATATTCTACCCTTTGGCACCAGTGTCTCCCAGTAATGCATGGCTATTGAGGCATATTTGACCCTTTGGCACCAGTGTCTCGCAGTAATGCATGGCTATTGAGGCATATTATACCATTTGGCACCAGTGTCTCCCAGCAATGCATGGCTATTGAGGCATATTCTACCGTTTGGCACAGTGTCTCCCAGCAATGCATGGCTATTGACATATATTCTACCCTTTGGCAAGAGTGTCTCCCAAGAATTCATGGCTATTGAGGCATATTTTACCGTTTGGCACCTGTGTCTCCCAGTAATGCATGGCTATTGAGGCATATTTTATCCTTTTGTACCAGTGTCTCGCAGCAATGTATTGCTATTGCTGCATAATCTACCCTTTGGCATCAGTGTCTCCCAGCAATGCATGGCTATTGATGCATATTCTACCCTTTGGCACCAGTGTCTCTCGGCAATGCATGGGTATTGACAAATATCCTACCCTTTGGGTTCTACCCTTTGGCATCAGTATCTCCCAGCAATATATGGCCATTGACGCATATTCTACCCTTTGGCATCAGTGTCTCCCAGTAATGCATGACTATTGACGCATATTCTACACTTTGGCATCAGTGTCTCCCAGTAATGCATGGCTATTGAGGCATATTCTACCATTTGGCACCGGTGTCTCCAAGCAATGCATGGCTATTGACGCATATTCTACCCTTTGGCACCAGTGTCTCTCGGCAATGCATGGGTATTGACGAATATCCTACCCTTTGGGTTCTACCCTTTGGCATCAGTATCTCCCAGCAATGTATGGCCATTGACGCATATTATCTCCTTTGTCATCAGTGTCTCCCAGTAATGCATGACTATTGACGCATATTCTACACTTTGGCACCAGTGTCTCGCAGTAATGCATGGCTATTGAGGCATATTTTACCGTTTGGCACCTGTGTCTCCCAGTAATGCATGGCTATTGATGTATATTCTACCATTTTGCACCGGTGTCTCCCAGCAATGCATGGCTATTGATGCATATTCTACCCTTTGGCATCAGTGTCTCCCAGCAATGCATGGCTATTGATGCATATTTTACCCTTTGGCACCAGTGTCTCCCAGCAATGCATGGCTATTGACACATATTCTACCCTTTGGCACCAGTGTCTCCCAGCAATTCATGGCTATTGATGTATATTCTACCCTTTGGCACCAGTGTCTCCCAGTAATGCATGGCTATTGAGGCATCTTTTACTCTTTGGTACCAGTGTCTCCCAGCAATGCATGGGCATTGACACATATTCTACACTTTGGCATCAGTGTCTCCCAGCAATGCATGACTATTGATGCATATTCTACCCTCTGGCATCAGTGTCTCCCAGCAATGCATGGCTATTGAGGCATATTCTACCCTTTTGCACCAGTGTCTCCCAGCAATGTATTGCTATTGATGCATATTCTACCCTTTGGCACCAGTGTCTCCCAGCAATGCATGGCTATTGACGTATATTCTACCCTTAGGTACCAGTGTCTTCCAGCAATGCATGGCTATTGAGGCATATTCTACCGCTTGGCACCAGTGTCTCCCAGCCATGCATGGCTATTGACGTATATTCTACCCTTTGGCACCAGTGTCTCCCAGTAATGCATGGCTATTGAGGCATATTTTACTCTTTGGCACCAGTGTCTCCCAGCAATGTATTGCTATTGAGGCATATTCTACCCTTTGGCACCAGTGTCTCCCAGCAATGCATGGCTATTGACGTATATTCTACCCTGTGGCACCAGTGTCTACCAGTAATGCATGGCTGTTGAGGCATATTCTACCGTTTGGCACCAGTGTCTCCCAGCAGTGCATGGTTATTGACCCATATTCTACCCTTTGGCATCAGTGTCTCCCAGCAATGCATGGCTATTGACGCATATTTTACCCTTTGGCACCAGTGTCTCCCAGCAATGCATGGCTATTGATGCATATTTTACCCTTTGGCACCAGTGTCTCCCAGCAATGCATGGCTATTGACGCATATTCTACCCTTTGGCACCAGTGGCCCCCAGCAATTCATGGCTATTGACGCATATTCTACCCTTTGGCACCAGTGTCTCCCAGCAGTGCATGGTTATTGACACATATTCTACCCTTTGGCATCAGTGTCTCCAAGCAATGCACGACTATTGATGCATATTTTACCCTTTGGCACCAGTGTCTCCCAGCAATACATGGCTATTGACGTATATTCTACCCTTTGGCACCAGTGTCTCCCAGCAATGCATGGCTATTGACGTATATTCTACCCTTTGGCACCAGTGGCCCCCAGCAATGCATGGCTATTGACGCATATTCTACCCTTTGGCACCAGTGTCTCCCAGCAGTGCATGGTTATTGACGCATATTCTACCCTTTGGCATCAGTGTCTCCCACCAATGCATGGCTATTGACACATATTTTACCCTTTGGCACCAGTGTCTCCCAGCAATGCATGGCTATTGATGCATATTTTACCCTTTGGCACCAGTGTCTCTCAGCAATGCATGGCTATTGATGCATATTCTACCCTTTGGCACCAGTGTCTCCCAGCAATGCATGGCTATTGACGCATATTCTATCATTTGGCACCAGTTTCTCCCAGCAATGCATGGCTATTGACACATATTCTACCCTTTGGCACCAGTGTCTCCCAGCAATTCATGGCTATTGACCCATATTCTACCCTTTGGCACCAGTGTCTCCCAGCAATGGATGGCTATTGCCATATATTCCACCCTTTGGCACCAGTGTCTCCCAGCAATGCATGGCTATTGATGCATATTCTACCCTTTGGCATGAATGTCTCCCAGCAATGCATGTCTATTGATGTATATTCTACCATTTTGCACCGGTGTCTCCCAGCAATGCATGGCTATTGATGCATATTCTACCCTTTGGCATCAGTGTCTCCCAGCAATGCATGGCTATTGATGCATATTTTACCCTTTGGCACCAGTGTCTCCCAGCAATGCATGGCTATTGACACATATTCTACCCTTTGGCACCAGTGTCTCCCAGCAATTCATGGCTATTGATGTATATTCTACCCTTTGGCACCAGTGTCTCCCAGTAATGCATGGCTATTGAGGCATCTTTTACTCTTTGGTACCAGTGTCTCCCAGCAATGCATGGGCATTGACACATATTCTACACTTTGGCATCAGTGTCTCCCAGCAATGCATGACTATTGATGCATATTCTACCCTCTGGCATCAGTGTCTCCCAGCAATGCATGGCTATTGAGGCATATTCTACCCTTTTGCACCAGTGTCTCCCAGCAATGTATTGCTATTGATGCATATTCTACCCTTTGGCACCAGTGTCTCCCAGCAATGCATGGCTATTGACGTATATTCTACCCTTAGGTACCAGTGTCTTCCAGCAATGCATGGCTATTGAGGCATATTCTACCGCTTGGCACCAGTGTCTCCCAGCCATGCATGGCTATTGACGTATATTCTACCCTTTGGCACCAGTGTCTCCCAGTAATGCATGGCTATTGAGGCATATTTTACTCTTTGGCACCAGTGTCTCCCAGCAATGTATTGCTATTGAGGCATATTCTACCCTTTGGCACCAGTGTCTCCCAGCAATGCATGGCTATTGACGTATATTCTACCCTGTGGCACCAGTGTCTACCAGTAATGCATGGCTGTTGAGGCATATTCTACCGTTTGGCACCAGTGTCTCCCAGCAGTGCATGGTTATTGACCCATATTCTACCCTTTGGCATCAGTGTCTCCCAGCAATGCATGGCTATTGACGCATATTTTACCCTTTGGCACCAGTGTCTCCCAGCAATGCATGGCTATTGATGCATATTTTACCCTTTGGCACCAGTGTCTCCCAGCAATGCATGGCTATTGACGCATATTCTACCCTTTGGCACCAGTGGCCCCCAGCAATTCATGGCTATTGACGCATATTCTACCCTTTGGCACCAGTGTCTCCCAGCAGTGCATGGTTATTGACACATATTCTACCCTTTGGCATCAGTGTCTCCAAGCAATGCACGACTATTGATGCATATTTTACCCTTTGGCACCAGTGTCTCCCAGCAATACATGGCTATTGACGTATATTCTACCCTTTGGCACCAGTGTCTCCCAGCAATGCATGGCTATTGACGTATATTCTACCCTTTGGCACCAGTGGCCCCCAGCAATGCATGGCTATTGACGCATATTCTACCCTTTGGCACCAGTGTCTCCCAGCAGTGCATGGTTATTGACGCATATTCTACCCTTTGGCATCAGTGTCTCCCACCAATGCATGGCTATTGACACATATTTTACCCTTTGGCACCAGTGTCTCCCAGCAATGCATGGCTATTGATGCATATTTTACCCTTTGGCACCAGTGTCTCTCAGCAATGCATGGCTATTGATGCATATTCTACCCTTTGGCACCAGTGTCTCCCAGCAATGCATGGCTATTGACGCATATTCTATCATTTGGCACCAGTTTCTCCCAGCAATGCATGGCTATTGACACATATTCTACCCTTTGGCACCAGTGTCTCCCAGCAATTCATGGCTATTGACCCATATTCTACCCTTTGGCACCAGTGTCTCCCAGCAATGGATGGCTATTGCCATATATTCCACCCTTTGGCACCAGTGTCTCCCAGCAATGCATGGCTATTGATGCATATTCTACCCTTTGGCATGAATGTCTCCCAGCAATGCATGTCTATTGATGCATATTCTATCCTTTTACGCCAGTGTCTCCCAGCAATACATTGCTATTGACGCATATTCTTCCCTTTGGCACCAGTGTCTCCCAGCAATGCATGGCTATTGACGCATATTCTACCCTTTGGCAACAGTGTCTCCCAGCAATGCATGGCTATTGACACATATTCTACCCTTTGGCACCAGTGTCTCCCAGCAATGCATGGCTATTGACGCATATTCTACCCTTTGGCACCAGTGTCTCCCAGCAGTGCATGGTTATTGACGCATATTCTACCCTTTGGCATCAGTGTCTCCCAGCAATGCATGGCTATTGACGCATATTTTACCCTTTGGCACCAGTGTCTCCCAGCAATACATGGCTATTGACGTATATTCTACCCTTTGGCACCAGTGTCTCTCGGCAATGCATGGGTATTGACGAATATCCTACCCTTTGGGTTCTACCCTTTGGCATCAGTATCTCCCAGCAATGTATGGCCATTGACGCATATTCTACCCTTTGGCATCAGTGTCTCCCAGCAATGCATGACTATTGACGCATATTCTACACTTTGGCATCAGTGTCTCCCAGTAATGTATGGCTATGGAGGCATATTCTACCATTTTGCACCAGTGTCTCCCAGCAATGCATGGCTATTGACACATATTCTACCCTTTGGCACCAGTGTCTCCCAGCAATTCATGGCTATTGATGTATATTCTACCCTTTGGCACCAGTGTCTCCCAGTAATGCATGGCTATTGAGGCATCTTTTACTCTTTGGTACCAGTGTCTCCCAGCAATGCATGGGCATTGACACATATTCTACACTTCGGCATCAGTGTCTCCCAGCAATGCATGACTATTGATGCATATTCTACCCTCTGGCATCAGTGTCTCCCAGCAATGCATGGCTATTGAGGCATATTCTACCCTTTTGCACCAGTGTCTCCCAGCAATGTATTGCTATTGATGCATATTCTACCCTTTGGCACCAGTGTCTCCCAGCAATGCATGGCTATTGACGTATATTCTACCCTTAGGTACCAGTGTCTTCCAGCAATGCATGGCTATTGAGGCATATTCTACCGCTTGGCACCAGTGTCTCCCAGCCATGCATGGCTATTGACGTATATTCTACCCTTTGGCACCAGTGTCTCCCAGTAATGCATGGCTATTGAGGCATATTTTACTCTTTGGCACCAGTGTCTCCCAGCAATGTATTGCTATTGAGGCATATTCTACCCTTTGGCACCAGTGTCTCCCAGCAATGCATGGCTATTGACGTATATTCTACCCTGTGGCACCAGTGTTTCCCAGTAATGCATGGCTGTTGAGGCATATTCTACCGCTTGGCACCAGTATCTCCCAGCAATGCATGGCTATTGACGTATATTCTACCCTTTGGCACCAGTGTCTCCCAGTAATGCATGGCTATTGAGGCATATTTTACCCTTTGGCACCAGTGTCTCCCAGCAATGCATGACTATTAACACATATTCTACCCTTTGGCACCGGTGTCTCCCAGCAATGCATGGCTATTGATGAATATTCTACCCATTGGCACCAGTGCCTTCCAGCAATGCATGGCTATTGGGGCATATTCTGCCCTTTTGCATCACTGTCTCCCAGCAATATATTCCTATTGAGGCATATTCTACCCTTTGGCATCAGTGTCTCCAAGCAATGCATATCTATTGACGCATATTCTACCCTTTGGCATCAGTGTCTCTCGGCAATGCATGGGTATTGACGAATATTCTACCCTTTGGGTTCTACCCGTTGGCATCAGTGTCTCCCAGCAATGAATGGCTATTGACGCATATTCTACCCTTTGGCACCAGTGTCTCTCGGCAATGCATGGGTATTGACGAATATTCTACCCTTTGGGTTCTACCCGTTGGCATCAGTGTCTCCCAGCAATGTATGGCTATTGATGCATATTCTACCCTTTGGCACTAGTGTCTCCCAGCAATGCATGGGCATTGACACATATTCTACATTTTGGCATCAGTGTCTGCCAGCAATGCATGGCTATTGAGGCATATTCTGCCCCTTTGCATCACTGTCTCCCAGCAATGTATTCCTATTGAGGCATATTCTACCCTTTGGCATCAGTGTCTGCCAGCAATGCATGGCTATTGAGGCATATTCTGCCCCTTTGCCTCACTGTCTCCCAGCAATGTATTCCTATTGAGGCATATTCTACCCTTTGGCATCAGTGTCTCCCAGCAATGCATGGCTATTGAGGCATATTCTACTCTTTGGCACCAGTGTCTCCCAGCAATGCATGGCTTTTGAGGCATATTCTACCCGTTGGCACCAGTGTCTGACAGCAATGCATGGCTATTGAGGCGTATTCTACCCTTTGGCACCAGTGTCTCCCAGCAATGCATGGCTATTGAGGCATATTCTACCCTTTGGCACCAGTGTCTCACAGCATTGCATGGTTATTGACGCATATTCTACCCTTTGGCATCAGTGTCTCCCGGCAATGCATGGCTATTGGCGCATGTTCTACCCTTTGGCACTGGTGTCTCTCGGCAATGCATGGCTATTGACACATATTCTACCCTTTGGGTTCAACCCTTTGGCACCAGCGTCTCCCAGCCATGCATTTCCTCAGGTAACCCAGATGATTGGACATGGCAGGAATGCATTCTTTTTTCTCTGCTTTTCTCAGTAACTTCACTGCCACACCGGGCATCTGAAGGATTCAGAACTCCCTGTAAATCCTACTGTTTGTGCAATCTCTAATGAGAAGGTTGCACAATGCATGATGGCCAATCTTGTTCCTGAGGAGAACTGTAAGCGCCATGGGAGAGACCAGGCTTTCTCACTGCACGTGGTGTGCAGACAGTGTTCCTGCCAATAATTCAAAACCAAAAATTGTCAAAAATGGCACCGGGGTAAATAGCTGAGTCAAAATGGTTAACCTTCTGGCATAACCCCTACAAGTTTTCTAGTAAGGTTAGCGATTGGTTTATAGTTTGAGGACAAGTTGGTGTGCTACAGGCTGAGTATCACGAATGCTATCAAAAAACTGCAGTGCAGGGAAGCCCACTCTTTGTAGGAGCAATGGAGACAGGTACTGCTTACCAAGCAATTCCAGTAGTCTGTTGTGGAGGTCAGGGTGGATAGCTCACAGGTTAAGCGCTAGTCTCTTGCATTGGGGTAAGCCTGCACTGTGCACGTTTTGAAACTGAGCCCTTTATTTTACAGAGGTTGAGAGAGGGAGCACCCTTTCATCGGGTTATCATAGCGCTTTGAAGCAGAATGAACATGCCATGGAGCACTATATACAAGGGGTCCGCAAACTGCAGCCCGCCAGATGTTTAGGACTATGAATCCCACGGTCCCTCACCATTGACTATGTTGTGCGGGGCTGATGGAAGTTGCAAGCCAAAACATCTGGAAAGCCACCGGCCCCTTCAATATGTACATGTGATGATACGATTGTGAGTATTACTCACAGGCAGTCCCATGGGATTTCTGGCGTGTCCTGTTCGAGGCTTGCATTTAAACTGAGGGGAGGCTCTATTGCACCAGGTAGGCCTATGGTATGGCTCTCTGCTCGTGAAGCAACACTAGGCACTGGATTCAGGATATTCTTGGCGCTGGGGAAGTATTTGCCAGCTTCGAAAACTAAGAGACCTGTTCTGTCTGGATCTGCGATTGGTCATGTGATAAGGGTCTCACCTCTGACGAGGTTAAAGGGTGCATGACTAGGGTGGTCAGACGTCACAGATCTGCCGGGATTGTCCTGGAAATGGGTGATCTGTCCCCCTTTCTCAAGACTATGTTTCCATTGGAAACGACAGTGGTGCCGGTGTTTGGTGGTAGGTCTTGATAGCTGGCAGGCAGGAATGCACAATCTCGCATAGATGAAATGCATCATTTTACGAATTCAGATAGTGGTAGTTTGTGATACATTCATTATAATATGTGTTTATTCCACAAGTAACACTTATACCTTCTAGTCCTCCAAACGATACTGCAGTGTAGAGCCTTGACAGTGACTTTCAAGAGTTAGTCCTACCTTTATGTTAGTTGCACTATCCCGTTTTTTTTTTTTTTTAATTTTTAAATCGGGTCCCCTTAGGCATTACAGACCACAGCAGCATGAGCACGTGCAATACTGCCAGATGTGTGTGAAACCAGCCAAGCACGTGCAGGCGTTGTGTGCTCATATTAATGCAAGTGGCCTGCGAAACACACAATTCATGTCAGTTCCATGACCCCATGACCATAACACTGAGAGCTCAGATGTGAATGGGATCAAGAAGTCTCCCCTATCTACCGGCTCGCCAGTACGTTACCATGCGTGATTAAATGGCCACTAGGTGGCAGTGTGATACAACAAACTGCAACCTGGAATCATTTTGTACTGCAGAAATGACCACTTGCACCGATTTTGCACTGCAAAAACACACTTTGCACAGTTCCATGAATGCCTTGTTATGTTATATTCAGTGCTGATCCAAGGTCCGGCATCAGATGTGTAGCTGGATCTCGGCATCCGGCCAGCCTCCACCAAAAATCGCATTTGAAAGAAGAAGAAAAAACAAAAAAACGAAACGTTGCCGCGCTAAGTTATGGAGTGGGGGCAGAGCCGTAAATAGCACATTGGCACCATGATCACTCTTCTGGCTCCGCCCCCTTACCTATGTCACAGGTAGCATGAGCCCTCAGCCAAGCCAGAGTCTCTGCGAACCTGGTGGCTCGTCTCGGGGACCTAATTTGCTCTGTGCGTGCGCACAGTGTGCTCCCACTGAGCAGATTACATCACTGAGGGGAGCCCCCGGGTTCGCCGAGGGTCAAAGACCCTGTGACTGAAGAGAACGCAGAATCCATTTGGAAAACGCAATGATCACCGAGCCCCCAATTTTCGCGGGCTCGTTATAATTGCCTTTCCCAAATGAATTCTGGTCTTTGTAGTTTGGGCTGTCAAAATACATTTTGACACAGAGTGTGCATGCTGTGATGGCTTGAAAGGTACACAAACGCTAGTAAGGTACACTTGCTATGGTTCGTGTACTTTTCAACCAATTAAAGAAATTGCGCCATTTTTAAATATTATTTTGAACATTTCCATTAATCGGAGTTCAACTGGCAGCTCTGCCCCTCCTCCAAACTCCACCCACACCCAGGTCCATAGGCTCCCCCTCCACATTTTTTCCATTTCCACCACTGGTTATAGTATGTTAAACATGTTTACCATCGCAGCACCATGGCTTGTCATGCTAGGGACATATTGGGCCTGCATTGAGTGAGCTGGCCAGCCTGTGGTGGAAAGGAAAAGGGGTGAAAGGATAAGAGAAGTGGGAGTAGGCTGTAATATACACACAGAACAAATGTAGAAGGGGGATGAAATGGAGTTTGTATATAGTGGATCGAGCAAATGATTATCAGAAACAATTGGAGAGAAACCCGCCTGTGATCCTGGACAGTTTCCAGTGGAGTGATCTTGTGGTACTAGAGTTAGCAAACGGTGGCGTGATTGACAGAATATGTGGTTGAGTGCACCCTTGCAGAGGGGATGCGTCGGTGAACTGGCTAAACTGCCTATCCCAATAAAATGCACATTTCTGAATACACATGTGCACACACATACACACACACGATGATCAGAAACAATTGGAGCGTAACACAGCCATAACGCCAATTAGTTATGCAGAGGGCGATTTCCGGTAGAGTGTTGTTGTGGTGCTCGAATGAGTCAGTGTGTGGTTGCGTGATGGACACAAGATGGGCTTGAGCGCACCCTTTCATTGTCGAGCATCTGTGTCCCCCCTTGAACTGTGATGTCCTGAATAAACTGCAAATTAACACACACACGTGTGCAGCACCTCATCGGAATCAATGCAAACAGATCTATGCCAGGCCAGGAGTATTTAAAAAAGAAATCTTGGCGCATGCAGCAGGATCCATTGTGAGCTTGCTCTAACCTCACTCCTTTGCCCCGCTGCACTCTCCCGCTCACATGAGACGGTGCCAATTGACAGAGTGGGGGTCACCGTAACTGTGCACCATCTTTGCTTTGCTCGACGTCGCCCACTCACACCTCTAACCCCTCTTTTCTGCTTTCCCCCCGCTTCACAGCCGGAAGATCTGGAGGCGCCGAAAGCGCACGCCTTTAAGGTGAAAGTCTTCAAGAAAATCAAGTCGTGCAGCGTCTGCAAACAAGCCATCTGTCGAGAGGGGACCATCTGCAAAGGTGGGTCTGAGGGATGAACTCATCCATTTTGTCATTTGGTATAGCGCCTTTCACCAGAATGATGTCTCGGGAGGATAGCTCAGGGGCAACGTGCTCGCCTGACATGGAGCAACACAGGTTCGATCCCTGGGTCCGCGCTTAGAAACCTCTAGGTATTAAGCGCCTTATAAGTAAGCTATCATATCAGTCTCTGGCCAACGTGGCGCCCCGAGGAGGGCACTACAACAACAGCCCTTATGTGTTACACCCATACTAGAAACCCCACACTGCAACCCCCACCCCACTACATGATTCAATCCTTTAATGTTACCTTATGTTTATTGACTTGTATTTAAAAGTATTAAGCAGGCAACAACGTAGACACCAATATCACACATATGCACCTGTTTTCATGTATTGTCTGAGTGAAAGGCACACTCCTGGATTTTTCTGCAGCATAACCATCTACTGTTGAAGAGTTATTAAACAGGAATGTGGGCAGCTTCTGACATTAGTGGCCCTCTACCTAAGTTAAGGGCTTTAGTAAAACAAGGGCCCAGTACTATGAGTGGTGGTGGCACTGCCTGCAGGGTTGGCCCACCGTCCCAGTTACTAATTCCATTGGCACCTACGACATCAAGATGTGGGTGCTTGCAGCTTTTGTTTCCCCCAAAAAAGTAAAGAGATCTCGCCGATACCATCTCTGCAATGCTCCGCTTGCTGGGGAAGTCCGTTTTGATGTGTGTTACAGAATTGTAAACGACACAGAAAACGGACAAGAGAAAGGAAATCCTATTTCACTTAGAGGAAAGGGGGGCTTTTTTTGGTTTGTTTTATGCATAAACAAAACCCCATAGTATCTTTACATTGGTGTTGCTGTAGGAAGGGTCTGAGTGGTGTGGCAGGAATAGCATTGAGAGGTAGGGGCCTGAAGCACCCAGGCTGCTAAGAACACAGGCTTGTATAAGTGAACGCAGCCCATGTTCTGAGCTTCCTGATTGGCCCTGTACCCTTCCGGGTGCACGTTCTGGGTAATGTATTTTTCTACCCATGCTGGTTGTACTGCTCGTCTCTGTTTGTTGCCGAAAAGACCGCCTTTGTTATGTTTTGTACTTACCCCTCTGCCCATCTCTTGCCGGATCGCCACCGTCACCTCCATTTTCACCCAAATTCTGCTACCTTGCGCCCCCAAGATCTAATTCTTTGCCTGGTGTCTACCTTTCCTTGCTTTCCTTTTGTGTTCTTATCGCTTTTGTACCTCTGCCAGTCTTGCTTCACTCTTTCCTTTCTGTTTTTCATGTCCATCACCCTCCCGCTTTCTCATTCTCTTCTCTTTCCTAGGCTTGCTCACCTTATATGTTCTTTCATCCATCCGTTCACTTATTCTGTCTCTCACCATGTCCTTTCCCCCCTTGTCTTTTTGGCCTCCTCCCTTGCATCTTCGTTTCTTTCTGTTGCTAACCTTCTCTCTTTTCTTTGTCGTTTTTTCAACGTTTCTTATATTTCTGTACTTCTTTCTTTATGCCATTGGTGGATCTCTCTTCCTGTCCTACTCCTGGGGGTCCCTTCAGCTCCACCCACGCCTTGGCAGGACAGTCTTTCTGTGGGTTGTTTCTGTTCTTTTTCTGGGTGTCATGGATGGAGCACAACCAGCGTTCACAGTTGGGAATATGTATTAATTTAAGGGTTGTGTAACACCCACCAATCGATCATTTTAGTCGTTTTCCAAGACACTTGTCTAGGTGTGCCTCATTGCACAAACGTACATTCACCAGCGATTGCCACAAAACAATGAGATTTCTCACAGCATCGAAGAGACCCTTAAGCAGCGGAAGAAGGAATACAACCCAGAACATGTAAAGTGTGGAGACTCGCAGAGGCCACGCTGGTGCATAGCCTTTGGGTCTAGGGAAGGTAAGCTACCCTTTAAAAAAGTGTACGAGTATTTGCAGAGGGCTGTCCTGTTACAAGGCGGGACTTTCTATTAAGGCGTGGCAGGGCAGGTCTGTGGGGTGAAAGCCCACCTTCTGGATACGAAGTTTGGGTTTTGCTGATTTTCTGAGTCAGCTGCGTCCAGCAAGAAGTACAACGAACCTTTAAGGGATGTTTCAGAGCCTACGGCTAGAGTTCCATGCAACTGATGCCAGGGCATCCTGCCACTGATGCCAACACATCCTGTCACTGATACCAATGCATCCATCCACTTATTCCATCACTTCCTGACACTAATACCAATGTATACTGCCACTTATGCCAGTGTTTCCTGACACTAATGCCAGCGCTTCCTGCCACTCATAACAGTGCTTCCCGCAACTCATCCCAGTGCGTCCTGCCACTCATCCCAGTGCTTCCTGCCACTCATCCCAGAGCTTCCTGACACTCACACAAGCACTTCCTGCGCTCATAAAAGAGTTTCCTGCCATACATACCAGAGCTTCCTCTCGCTTATGCCAGAGCTTCCTGCCACTCATCCCAGTGCTTCCTGCCACTCATCCCAGTGCTTCCTGCCACTCATCCCAGAGCTTCCTGACACTCACACAAGCACTTCCTGCCTGTCACATCAGCACTTCCTGCGCTCATACAAGAGTTTCCTGCCATACATACCAGAGCTTCCTCTCGCTTATGCCAGAGCTTCCTGCCACTCATCCCAGAGCTTCCTGCCACTCATCCCAGTGCTCCCTGCCACTCATCCCAGTGCTTCCTGTCACTCATCCCAGTGCTCCCTGCCACTCATCCCAGTGCTTCCTGCCACTCATCCCAGTGCTTCCTGCCACTCATCCCAGTGCTCCCTGCCACTCATCCCAGTGCTCCCTGCCACTCTTCCCAGTGCGTCCTGCCACTCGTGCCTTCACTTCTTGCCACTGATTACATTGGAAATAACTATCAGCATCATACGCTTTTCCCTGCATCTCTGGTTTGCACCTTTGCTGCCTGTAATGATGTGGAAATGGCACATTTAAGCAGATCATGTAATGACCACAATATGTTCACAGACTACTTTACCGCATGCGTATACACTGTACAGACTAGCCAGTGCAAATCAGAGAATGTTCAAACACTCTTAATGTTGCATGTAAGAATCCTTGCATATGCTTTTTTCCAGGAGTCAATCCATTCGGCATGACATGCTTAGGCGCTAAACTCGTGTAAACTCAGACATGCCTACGAAGATGGCATCTTTGTAGACCTGCTGGCGTTCCACGAGTTGTCCTCCAATGGAAATTTAGGATTCACGAAATTCTGTGATGGGATTCCATCACTTGAGAAAGGGGCAAGCTTAGTCCCGAAACATGGCACGTGAATGGATGGAATCTTTTAAGTGAGCAAATGAAATGATTTTTGAAGGGAAGCTATGTGGGGTTAAGCCCCTGCTCCAAGGGCTGGAACCAGGGGTAACGGCCCGTCAGCTCAAGTTAACGGCCCGAGCAAAGCACTTGAACAGGGGCTTAATGCCATTAGCACCCCGTGCTACCAAAGCGGACTCCCGGGTTGCTAAAAAAAACGCGTTTTCAGTCATTGAAATGGATGCCTGTGATTCAATGACTGTAAATACTTTGCTAAGATGGCTGCCATGAAAAGGGAAGGCCATTCCATAGCAGATGGAGAATCTGTTAAGCTGTGCAGTGGCCTGCACTGCCGCAATAAACAAGTGAGGGGTGAGGGGTGAGGGGAAGATGGCAGCGATGGGAGCCAGCCAGCAGGCGGCTTGGAACACGGGCTGAGATTGTAAGTTTCAGCCTATGTTTCTAGCCACCTGATTGGCTGGTTCCCCCATGCCAAGTTCTAATGTTATTTAAAACAATCAAGAACGTTTGGCAAGCCAATTATTTAAATCAAACATACTGTGCAGTACATGTGAGAGTGGTAACATGACTAGAGAATGACCTTTTCCACTCGTTTTAGGAAAGTTGAATCTGGGTGTTTTGTATTGCTGCTGAGTTTAAAAAGCTAGGCTTTGTTCCCTCTTTTTGGGAAAGTTGAATCTGGGTGTTTTGCGTTGCAGCTGTGCTTAAAAAACGTGGCCTTTTCCTCTTAGGAAAGTTGTGTCTGCTTTTCACTAAGGTATTGTCAAATGTGTCTCATAAGGCTCCCCCCTCCCCTCTGGGCGTACCCTGCACAGTTGACTGTTCCTGTCCACTACTTCTGTGTGTTCCCTACCGTTTGTCTGCCCCTCCCCAACACCCCTCTGCGCATCCTGTACTGTGCGGCGCGGGACTGTGCAACCCTGCTCTCCCGTATGCTCCGTCCTCATACTTCCATCTTGCACCCTCTATGGTGCTTTCCATCACCACAATCTTCTCTAACTGCTACTCTATCTCCTAGCCTATCCCTCTCACCAAGTCAGGAAGAAAGAAGCTTAAGGGGGACATCCTGGTCTCCAACCAGGCTTCCCTATCGATGATACCTCCATCAGTGCTTCCTCCAGACAGACTCTCACCGATATCCTCTTTGCCGTACCCTCTCCTGACCTATAGACCCCTCACATGGTCTCTGTACTCTCTCCTCTCTCCTCCTGTCCCATTAATGGTGGCACGCGGTGGGAGGTCATCTCATTCAGCTCCTCCAAGACCATCATTAATCTATCTCAATGGCTCTGTCTTAGTCCAGGGCCCTCAGCCCAATCTCCTCCTCTTCGATAGGCGTCTCCCGCATCTTATCAACTTGCTTCCTTCTCCTGCTACTCTTTCTAGCCCCTCTCTGGCTCCTCCGCCACCCCCTTCTTCTGCTGTCTCTCTGGAACCCGCCTCCTCTTCCCGGGCTACTTTGCCACCTCCTTCTACCATCTCTGCCCACTCGTTGGCCCCTCTACCACTTCCGCAGGGCATACCTCAAGCCTGTTTCCCTCCACGGAAGTCATTCAAATGTAGCAACCTGCTCCACGTCACTAATCACAACGCTCATTCTGCTGTCAAACACTCCTCTGACATCTGCCACCTCCTCGAAGAATTTGAACTGGATGTCCTCACTCTCACCGAGACATGGCTCACACCCAGCTCTATCACGAGTTTTGACACTTTCCTCCATGTAATGTTATGATATATGATCGTTTATTTATATAGCGCCTATACAAAATGTGTTTCAAAGCGCTACAATGCAAGGTAGGGAACAAGGGAAAATACATTGACATTCTTACAGGGCATGAACAGTAAGGATGTGAAATTAACTATGGTACTCGGCCTGATGACATTTCAGATAGTGCAAGAGCTAAGACATAGATAAGGAAGGGAGGGGGAGAGTGTGAACAAAATGGAAACAGACAGGGGACTATTGTACTATGCCTGATGACATTTCTGGTAGAGCTGGAGAAAACAAAAGGTGAGGGAGAGAGGTGCAGAAAGGCAGGGGAGGATCAAAACAACCGACTATCGTACTACGCCTGATGACATTTCAGATAGTGCTGGAGCGGGGTTGGAGGGAGAAAAAAAACAAGTAAGGGGCAGGTGGAGGAGACAGACGAGGGAGGTTGCTATCATGCTAGGTCCAGGGGCAATTCTGATACAGTAAATGCATAAAATAAAGTAAGGGGAGGAGATAGGAAAAGGGAGAAAGGGAGAGGAGGAGACAACAGAGAGTAAGCAGTCAAAAAGAGCGGAGAAACAAGAGGGGAGAGCGAATACAATTGCAGAAGTCAGTAGTAACACATAATGTTGCAAGCCTGGATACAAGATGAAGATGAGAACAGCATGATTCAGGGCCACCATGATAAAGGGTGATGCACCGTGAATCAATGAAGTCCATAAAAGTCAAACCCAGCATTGGCCACAAGATGGTGATGGTGAAACCAGAATGTATAAGGACAGACTCCTGCAGAAGTAGGCTGAAAGGGGGTGGGGGGACTGCAGAGAAGAACAATCAACCAAAAGAGGCAACAGCAGCGTGTGAGAGGGGGGCACAGGGGGACCAGAGGGGTGGGGATGGCCTGTGGGGACAGAGGGAGTAACACATGTTGGTGTGTTCTTACCTGCTCTCTGGTCCTGGATCCTCCTGGTGATCTTCTGACAAACTGGCCTGCCACCTGCTCCAAAGGCAATGCAGGCTATCTGTCCTGTCCAAGAAGAGAGCCCACATCAAAGCCTGTGTCTCTGCGGCCTCTAACAACACAGACAAAGGCCTTCATTACGAGTTCGGCGGTAACCATGCCGCTATTGGCAGCATGGCTGCCGCCGAAATCGCATCGGGGTCCGGGTCCTCGGAATGAGGACTTACCGGGCCATTCCGAGTTGGGAAGGCCCGGTAATTCCTCCCTCCAAGGACCTGGACACGGTCCTTCCCCATTCCCATTCAGTCCCCATAGGGCTGAATGGGAATGGAAGAGGGAGCAAACAACGGGCCATTACGAGATGGCCCGTTGTTTGCTCCCTCTTCCCCTCGCGGGACCCGGTAAGCACGCCTGGTTTTCCCGAGGGGAACTCATAATGCGGCGGTACGGAGTGAACAGCGCCGTCACCTTTTACGGCGCCGTTCACACCGTACCGCCAGGGTCGTAATGAGGCCCAAACTCTTTAAAATCTGCAAGGAACTGGCCAATCCTTCTGAAGTCTCCACCTCTCCTGTTCCCTCCCAGGCCCTATGTACAGCTCTGGCTTCTCACCAGACCACTAAAACTCAGAAATCCTGTCCATTATCTCCTCTTTCTCTCCCTCTACCTTTCTGTGGCCCCCTTTCTGTGCCCCCTTCTGGCTGCCTCTACTTCTCCCCCTCCCTTCTCCTCTTTCTCTCTGACTATGGGGGTCATTACGACCCTGGCGCTAAGGGGTTAAGAGCGCCGTAAAAGGCTGCAGCGCCGTTAACCCCTTAGCGCCTAATTACGAGGTCCCTTTGCGGGACCCGACCTGAACGTCTGGTCTGAACCAGCCGTTAAAGTAGGGACCCGCAAAGGGACCTTCGAGGTAATTACGGTACCGCAATTTGCGGTGCTGTAATTACCGCCTTCCCCAGTCCCATTGAGCCCTATGCAGCAAAAATGGGAATGGGGAAGGGCCAATGTTCAATGGGGAATTACCACCCCGCCAACCTTGGAATGGGGTGGTAATTCCCCATTGAACATTGGCGGACACGTTAAAACACCGGCAGCAACCATGGTGCTAATAGCGCCATTGGTTACCGCCAGTGTTGTAATGAGGGCCTATACCTGATGATGTTTCTAGACAAGTCCAATCTATGAAAGTGTTGTCCAAACAGGTGCTCCCCTCCTCCAGAACCATCAAGAACCACATTGACACCATTGCTTCAGCCTTGGCTGACTTTTGCAATCACTGTGTTGCCACTGGAACTTTCCTATCTCTCTTCACGAACTCCCTTGTGCACCCCTCCTTAAAAAACCTTACTGCCGATCCTACCTGTCCGGCAAACTAACACCAATCTCTATCCCTCCTTTCCTGGGCAAACTCCTGGAAAAGCTGGCCATCTCCCAGTTTTTCTCCACACTGCATCTGTTGGTTGTCTCCATGGCCATCAGTCTGGCTACAGAGCAGCCAGAGACGCGGAAACTGCACCCCTGAATACCTGGAAGATCTGCTCACTAATCACGATTCAAGCCTTCCTTCTGTCCTTATCCTCCTTGTCCTTTCCTCTGCTTATGTCATGGTCAATCACACCATCCTGATCAACTGACTCCGTAAGAATCTGGGTAATATGGATCAGGCGCTGGAGTGGTTGTCCTCCTTCCTCCTGGACCGACCCTCACAAGTACAACTTGGGTCCTTTCTCTCCACCACCTCTCTCTCAACATGTTGTGTTCCCCAGGACTCTAAACTCTACCTTCTCCTCAAACTTTCAATGTTATGCAGATGGCACTCAGCTCTCATTCAGGCTCCTCTCAGCTTCATCTCCTCTCTCGTTCATTCCTGACTGTCCATCCGTGATTCAGGATTGATGCACCTCCAACAATCTCTGCCTTAATGCCAGGAAGACTGAGATCCTTCTCATTGGGACCCCTGCTCCCACTTTCCCTCTTGCACTCTGCCTGCCCTCCATGGGCCCTATTCCTTCACCTTCCTGTGCGGCAGAAAACCTTGGTACCATCTTTGACTCCACTCTCTCCTTCTCTCCCACATCACAGACCTTGCCAAGAAGGCCCGCTTCCAGCTGCACCTCCTCAGAAGTATTCTTCCTTTTCTCACTTTCCCCCTGAAGCTCACTGTCTACAGAGCCCTGGTTCTCTCTAGACTGGACCACTGCAACAGCCTCTTTCTCAATCTGCCTTCGTCCGCTATCCGCCCTCTGCAACTAATCCAGAACAGGACTGCAAGACTTGTCCTTGGCCTCAAGCGTAGGGACCGTTTCTCTCCAGCCCTGAAATCTCTCCAATGGTTCCCGGTGGCTGCAAAGATCAAGTTCAAGACCCTCTGCATTGTCCATAAGGCTTTCTGGGGCCATGGCCTGCACTACATCCAACTCTCTCTTCCAAAACAGCATCCTTCTCAAGCCCTTTGGTCATCCACCTCTAACTCTGTAGGTCAGACACTTCTCCAGGCAGAGAATGGGGGGTAGATCTCTTTCCTCTGCAGGTGCCTCCCCCTGGAATGGCCTCTTCTGCAGGTGCCCCCCTGACCCTCTCAAACTTGAGCTGGACCACCTGAAGTTCTGGAAACTCTCAAGACCTTCCTTTTCGCCTCTGTTGTCTCTCTCTCTGTCCCCTGCTGACCTACCTGTCTGCTGCACCGACTGGTGGCATGGCTACCCTCAGAGTCACACTGGGTACCAGGCTTCTCTATGACCCATCACCCCCGCACTGCCTCCGGGCCTACCACACACTAGCTGCAACCCTACAGTCCCCTGCAACCTTACACTTACCTAACGCTGTGCTACCCTGGCTGCACTTACTCAGAGCAAATCTGCCCTGATTGCACTTCCCCTGTCCCTCTCCCTAGCACTTCCTTCTTTTCCCTCGCCCCTGCACTTTGTGTTATCGCACTTGCACCATCTGAATGACACAAGGCCTAGTAAGATTGTTTGTTTTTGTCCTACCTCTGTCTTCTCTCGCTTGTCTTGTCATGCCTAAGAACACTTGTGTACAGGACCATTATAAATGACAAATCATATCGGATCATATAATTGCTGTCATTCACTGATTTACTGATTACTGTGGCTCTGACACTGACACAATCAGCCTCTGTTTTCAGTGGTATATGGTGTAATGTGGCTCTGTCACTGATTCAAGAGGCCTTATTTGCCAGTGGTACTTGGTCTACTGTGCCTCACAACTGACACAATAGGCATCTGTTGTCAGTGATATATGGTTTATTGTGGCCCTGCCACTAATTCAAAAAGCCTCTGTTACCAGTGGTATATGGTCTACTGTACTTCTGCCACTGACGCAAGAGACCGCTGTCATCAGTGGCATATGGTCTACTTTGGTTCTGCCACTGTTACGTGAGACCTCTGTTGTCAGTGGTATATGGTGTACTGTGGTTCTGCCACTGACACAAGAGACCACTGTTACCAGTGGTATATGGTCTACTGTGGTTCTGCCACTGTTACATGAGACTTCTGTTGTTAGTGGTATATGGTGTACTGTGGTTCTGCCACTGACACAAGAGACCACTGTTACCAGTGGTATATGGTCTACTGTGGTTCTGCCACTGTTACGTGAGACTTCTTTTGTTAGTGGTATATGGTGTACTGTGGTTCTGCCACTGACACAAGAGACCACTGTTACCAGTGGTATATGGTGTTCTGTAGTACTGCCACTGACACAAGAGGACTCCTTTTCCAGTTGTACATGGTCTGCTGTGCCTCTGTACAGGCACAATATCCTTATGTTACCAGTGTTATTTGGTCTTCTGTGGCTCTGCCACTGATACAAGATCCCTATGTTACCAGTGGCATATGGTCTACTTTGGTTCTGCCACTCTTAAATGAGACCTCTGTTGTCAGTGGTATATGGTCTACTGTGGTTCTGCCACTGTTTCATGAGACCTCTGTTACCAGTGGTATATGGTCTACTGTGACTCCACCTCTGACACAAGAGGACACTATCACCAGTGGAATATCACCTCTGCTATTAATGGGAGAGGGCCGGCATCAGTTACTGGGACCCTGCAACACTGATACCAGAGCCCGATTCCTCTGCGACCTGCACCATTTGATAGCAATACCAGAGCCCTCTGCCACTGCATCCAATGCATTCGCCCTCTCACACTTAACCCGTATTGGTGGCCTTGGGATCCAAGGTCAAGCGAACCGGATGGATAATATCAGCTCTTCCTTCGAAGCAGGTCCTCTTTAAAGGTGTGCTTCTTTAGGGACATAGCTCACAGGAAACATTTCACAAAAAATAATAACAGTAAATGCAAGCAAAAGAAAATGCAACACATTTCCAATGCAGAAGTAGTGCCGAGGCTACCCCCTGGCCAATGGATTCTTCCACGTGCCCATTTCTGTATCCTCTGTGGAGGGTGGGCCTGGCCAAGAGGTCGAACAGCAGAATGTGCAATTGCAATGTTTCCAAATAATCACATTAGTCAAGCATCCTAATTAAATCTCCCTGCTTCAGAATCCTGCTCTAGGTCATGGGAGCACAGCAGTAGCAGCCTCTTGCACAGAGAAAGCTAGCGTCTAGTCCAACCAATGGCATTCGCAGTCAGTCCCAAGGGGAGTCGAAATGCCAGAGGTCAGTGGAAACAAACACACAAATCCAGGACCAAAACAAACAAACTCAGTGATCAAAATAGTTGTCCTTTCCAGGTTGTGTATGTGTTTTTCTTGTTTGTCTATTTTGAATTCAGTCTTCATGAACCAGTGAAGGAACATCAGTAGCCTATACTTGTACATTTCTTTAAAGGGCTTGATGATAGGTCCCATTGTTGCCCCCACCCTCCACCCAAGCGATCTATAAGTGGCAGAGCCACAGTAGACCATATACCACTGGTAACAGAGGCATCTTGGTTGAGCGGCAGAGCCACAGTAGACCATATACCACTGGTAACAGAAGAATCATTTATGAGCGGCAGAGCCACAGTAGACCATATACCATTGTTAACAGAGGCATCTTAAATCAGTGACAGAGCCACAGTAGACCATATACCACTGGTAACAGAGGCATCTTGTATGAGCGGTAGAGCCACAGTAGGCCATATACCACTGTTAACAGAGACATCTTGTATGAGCGACAGAGCCATGGTGGGCCATATACCACTGGTAACAGAGGCATCTTGGATGAGCGGCAGAGCCACAGTAGACCATATACCACTGGTAACAGAGGCATCTTGTTTGAGCGTCAGAGCCACAGTAGACCATATACCACTGGTAACAGAGGCCTCTTAAATCAGTGGCAGAGCCACAGTAGACCATATAACACTGGTAACAGAGGCATCTTGTATGAGTGGCAGATCCACAGTAGACCATATACTACTGTTAACAGAGGCCACTTGTGTCAGTGGCAGCACCACATTATCAAATAGCACAAACAAATGATGCCGCTTGTAACATATATGTTGACATTTTGTTTCGAGAGAGAGCGGTCCGACTGTTGATGGTCATTCTCTTACTAAAGATTCACTCCACACTTTTCAACTTGTACTCACAGGTCTCTGGTTGCTAAGCAGTGTGTACCATTGCACTGTCCTGTGAGTTCAAAAACGGAGACATGACCTTCCTCTTGTTTGTTTCCTGTTCCCTTAATCACACTGCAGAAACAGGGTGGGTCTGATTCACAGAGCGTTTTCCAATGGGATTGCGCCATCAAAAGAGGCTTCTGTAAATCAGGCTCACCGCGTTGTAAGGATGGAGTTGCTTGAATGAGTATTCATTGGCGGCATTGATGGGGTGATGTTGGTGTTCAGAGAATGTCTTCCTGGGGCCAGATTACAGAAACCTTGCACCGGTGCAAGTGCAAAGTTTGCACGGTATCAGCACTAGGGCAACGTTTGCCCCATTTCTGAAAAAACTTGTAAATATTAGGAAACCATTGCACCAAGACAAGTGCAGCCTGGCATGCTCGAAGTACCAAGCCAAAAATTGCTCTAATGCAAAAAAGATACATTTTCAAAGCATTTTTGAACCAAGGCAAAGTTTGCCCTAGTGCTAATACCATTCCGTACTAGCACTAGGGCAAACTTTGCTGCGGTTCAAAAATGCTTTGAACATGTATCTTTTTTGTAGCACTAGGGAAATGGTTGCCCTACTGCTCCTAACATGCGAATGCATGTCATGGTGCAATGGTTTTCTAATATTTGCGAGTGTGTTTTTTAGAAATAGGGCAAACTTTGCACTAGTGCTAATACTGTGCAAACATTGCCCTTGCACCAGTGCAAAGCTTCTGTACTCTGGCCCCTGGGGAGGTTAATGTTGGCTCTGTTGCACTTGAGGCTTTTTATCTACATTTTATCCTTTTGGTATGGTGAAAGGCGGGCACTACTTTTCTGATTCAGCTGCATGTGAGGATTGCACAGATTTCATTTTAATGCTGCAGTTCAGATAAAAACAGGCTTTTCAATGGCCTGTGCTAGTCATCTAAAATACATCATATTATTGTCATTATATGTTGTAAGGGAGATCACATCCTTGAAGAAATTGACCTAAGCATAAAATGCACAGTGGAAAGATGTTGGAAATCACATTGTGATTTTGTGTATTGTGTGTATTTATTTTGTTACTTGTTACAGTTTTTGCCCCTTAAGATCAGGAAAAAAACATACACAAAGTTTGTGGAAATTAAATCAGTCAAGTGAAGATATTTCTGGACTGGTGGAACCTCTCACAGGCCAAATGACAGGTCCCTGGAGTAAGGAGTGCAAAGTGCAGGTCCAGTGAAGTGGTGTTTTCATCTCGTTGCTCATCCTTTTCTCGGATAGGGAGGTTTTGCTGTGGGAGAATTAATAGAATTCGGTTTTATTGATTTTTGTTCAATGCCTTTTGCCCCAAATACTTGTGGGGGCTGGATTTAGGGTAATCATTTATGTGGGGGATTTTGCTGGGGTCTGCAGGGTTCTCCCCACATATATTGTCTGCAAATTCTACCTCCCAAAAAAAAAAAAAAAATAGATGAAATAAAATAAGATGGAATATTTTCCAGAAAATCACAGAGAACCCTCCTGCTATGCCTACTGGTGATCACAGCGCGCTGACTGGACACGAGTTTTAGTTTCAACCGGAGGCCACATCTCGTCCACTGT
This sequence comes from Ambystoma mexicanum, assembly GCF_040938575.1. Classification (NCBI taxonomy): domain Eukaryota; kingdom Metazoa; phylum Chordata; class Amphibia; order Caudata; family Ambystomatidae; genus Ambystoma; species Ambystoma mexicanum. Next base: position 1,420,629,812 of record NC_090931.1, on the reverse strand, counting down.
TACATGAAACCTCTGTTGTCACATGTCATTGTCACTTGTCTGTTGTCACTTGTCATCAGGACATTGTTTCGGATCACAGCTATATTTGTTATTCCTTGGCAAGAGTTTATCCCGATCCAGTTCTCTGTGTGGTTAAGAACATCCTCTTTTTTTAGGATTTTGTCCCGTTGATAAATATTGATTCTGTATAGGGCCTGTTGCTGGCCCAGTGCACCTAGATGACCCAATTTTACACCACAGCCCTTTACATGACTGCAGATTTGAATTCCACCCCATTTGACTTGCACATAAAGGGCCCGATTCATGGATATTTTGTACTGCAAAAATGACTATGCGCTGACTTTGCCCAGACTTTGCACTGCACAAATGCACTTTGCACGGTTCCATGAATCAGGGTTTGTGTCGGCAGTGCAAATTCACTTTGAATTGGGCAAATATTCCATGAATCAGGCCCTAAGGATCTGCAGCTTTTATTGCCGTTTGTGTGCTGAGGAGATATTTACATTGGTGCAGACAGTCCATGCACTGCCCTTATTTTTTTTGTACTTTTCTGTGGACCCTTTAACCGAGGAATTGCCGAATTCCTGTAAAAGCTGGGAGGAAATTCCTGCAAAGAAATGTCTGGATGTTCTATTAACCCATCCTGTGTGATCAACTACCGCCTGGACTGCCGCCCACTTCACCAGCCAGCTCTATGTAGGTGTCCCCAAAATAAACATGTGCAACCATCAAAGTAGTAGAATACTTTGTATGTCAAATACAAAGCATGAAACAAAAACTATTCCAAATGTATTTTTTGTATTTTATTTGGTTTTATATAGCGCCTTACACCAATGCGCTGAACATAAGAACAAGCACAGTACAAATAATGAAATTAACATTTGAAACACAGAAGGTTTCTGTGGTTGCAGTTATCTTTATTAACCAAACAAGAGAAGATAGGATCGTAGCGAGACCCGAAAGAGTGAATAAATAGTGATAGAAGAAAGAGAAAGTGAGAGAGTATTCCAGTTTAGAGGTGCTAAGAGCGAGAAAGACCGAAAACGAGATTGAGCACAGGGGGTACGGGGAACTATAAGGAGGTGATGAGAAGCAAAACAAAGTGAGCCAGTAGGAAGGTAAAATGCAACAAGAGAGGAAAGATAAGGGGGAGCAAGACCATAGAGGGCTTTAAAATCTAAACACAAAAAATTAAATTTTAAACAGAGATGAAAAGAGAGCCATCCAAGCTGAGTCAGGGAAGAAGACATAGAATCACGAGGAGCAAGCAAGTAGCGAGCAGAGAGCAAATGCAATAGATAATTAACACATGCATCCCAAATATCTGCATTAATTCACCCTTTTGCATTACTTAAATTTGCAATGAAACTGACAAAGTTAAAATTGCACGAAAGCATCAATCATCAACACTTTGGTTGCCCTAATCTTCATTGCAGTAGGAATACATTATTCAATGCTCAACCAAATTCAATTATCATATGCACACATTGAGAAAATGTGCCACGCTACAGTGATTCAAATTGCGAGTTCATCATAGAGGAAATAAATATTTATGACTACAAAGTTGATATCACTTGTAAAAAAAAAAAAAAATGTTAGTTTTAATAGATAAATTATCATGTCGGCAACTAAAAGCAAGCTGTGCTTTCCATATAATTTCATTAGCATGTAAGGGAAAACAGATGGAAAAATAAGCGATTAATCAACTATCGGGACTGTTAATTAGAGTTACATGAAGATTAAATTCCTAAGGACAGAGCCAAATAGACCCCAGGGTGGGGGTTGTCCTTCACCCTTAGTAAAGATTCTTATAGGTCTGCGTTCAAGTACATCTCTATTTGTAAGATTGGATAAGAACAGGCGGCAATCCGCACCGGTAAAAACTGGAAGGGGGTTAAAACAAGGGTGCATATTGACAAACTTGCCTTTTAAGCACGAATTTCAAATAAACTTCCAGAGTTTTCTTGGCCAATTCCATGTCCTTCAATTTCCGATACTGACCCGTATGAAAGGCTTCAGTAACTAACCTGTTAGATTGATTAGGCAAAATTGCTAACATAGGAAGAGAATTGCAATTCTTGCAAATTCTTTTCGGCATAACCAACTTACAGAGAATCTTTTCCTTTATTTAACGAGAGACGATCCCTTATATGTAAGGAAGACATTGTTGTTCAACCAAATTGAAAGCCGATGCAACGTCAGGGCTAACTGCAATTTACATGCTAAGGGTTGCAACCTTCTCGCACAACATAGGAGCTCCTTAGCAGTTGCAAGCAAAATCCCTAGCAAAGTTCTTAAAAAATATCTGTCCAACTATGTCAAGAGGAGATGAGGATGGAGGACCCCAAAAGTCTGCATCATAATGAACCAGTTGGCAGGATGCACCCAAATGCCCCTTTAAGCGCTGGACATACTGTGCTTCTCCATAATTTACTGAGAACTGCAAGATTCCTGCCTGGAGCGGCTTCATTTCTTGTGATAGTTTATGTACTTGGTTTGGCCAAATATTATTACCCTAAAATCTCATATCCAGGTAGTCAACTCTGGTCAACGTATTTTTGTTAGCCATAAAAGATGGGTTACACTTGGGGCTTTTTTGTCAGCACAAATGACTTTGAAGTGTTAACAATCATAAAGGGAAGACTTATACATTCAACAAACCCGTCCATTCGATTCTCAAGGGCAGCAGGAGTCCTCCCGTCTGCGTAATCCAGACAACGCATGGGATGTCTGCAGAAATGTGGACATCCATGGCTTTATCGGGGAGATGCTGCTGAAGCCCATTAACGGGAACATTAAAGAGCAGATGGACTCCCAGAATGATGACACATGTTTCAGTGTGCTCCCAATTGTGTCCAAAAGTGACAAACGCTGTTGCCTGAGGGGTAAAGCTGCATTATAATAATCAACAGCGGCTTATCTTCTACTGAATCCAAAAGAATAGATCATAACACTTGTCTGACAACCATGTCAAAGTCCATGCGCTACTCCATTGGACTGCAACCTTTGGCTCTCCAGATGTTTTGGACTACATTGCCCATGATCCCTGGCCATTGACTTTCTGCTCAGGAATAATGGGAGCTGGAGTGCAAAACCTCTTAAGAGGCAAAGGTTGCAGACCCCATTATTATTATTATTATTATTATTATTATTATTATTATTATTATTATTATTATTATTATTATTATTATTATTGTATTTATTGATCACGTACCTAGCTTCGAGAAGCAACAGAGCACTTTACAGAGGAATACAACAGCACAGAAGCATAACAGAGCGGGAGTAGGATGCAGATGGGCACAGAAGAGGCGTACAGCTGTACCGGGTGGCACGGAGGAGAGGGGCAGGCGGTGTCTAGTGAGTAGGTGGCACGAAGGCGACATGATGGCCTAGGTGTTGAGGAGGAGAGACTCCTTGAAGAGGTGGGTCTCGAGTTCTTTTCTGAATTGTAGGAGCGTGGGGACGAGTCTGATGCTGTCGGGACTAGTCGATGATGGCCAGCTGGAGCGCAGCACTCTCCACATTATGATACCTGTCAGTTGTGAACTTCAGGTGCAGACACTGCTCCGTGGCACCCACGGATGCTCTGAAGCCCACCTGTGACTCGGAGAGAACGCGTTTGTGCTCATCCCAATCTTGAAGTCTGTGTTAAAACCTATATTTTGCTCAAAGATATGGTTCAGCAACATTGGAGATGTATCCTTTGTTCCTTTGAAAAGATTGAGTTTATTCTGCAGGTAGTCCATGTCACCGACGATATTCTATTTGTTAAACACGAGTAAATAGTTCTCTCTTGCCCACCTACACGTCCCTTTGTGGCTTGTCTGTGGACAGGCCCCAGAACCCCTGCACCTTGCCCTGTCCCCCTGTCCACTCCATCCCTCCGCTGTGCGGTGCTCCCGGATATGCAGTCCTTTGCCCTCACAACCCCATTCCAGAAAGCAGTCCAGTTTTTGCTCTCTGGGACTTCTTTGTTTCTACTAGTGTGATTCTGGTCTTTCCGATCCTCGTGCTTTTTGATGTTTGTGCTTTGTGTGTTTTCATGATTTAATGTGTCGCTATGTCAACTTTCAACGTGTGTAATACTCCTTTTTACGGGTTTAATGTGTTGTTTGTGCAATGTTATGTGCATAACAGCCTTGAAGAAGACCATGAGGTCGAAACACGAGTTGGCTATTTTTATCTTCGATTAAATGTGTGTTTTCCTTGAAAATCAGTTTTGATCCGCTCAGTGCGGTTGTGTAATTCTTCGTTATACATGTTTTGCAAGACGCTCTGGGCATAGGCTCCTCCATGGATCCAACGCCCACAGCAGATACAGTTCATCTCTAGAATATCCCATTTGTTCATAACCTAATTGATGAGCGCAGCTTGTTCCTGCACAACTGCCCCATCCATTTTCTAGCACCTTCTACACAATACAGCCTGAGTGTTCAGCCTCGCAACCACAGGGTTGCAGGCAGGGTTTCAGAGATCGACAACAATTTCCATTGTTTGTTACATTTCAGTTAGCTCCACAATCAATGTATCATTACAGTCCACACCTGACTGAATCATGGAAACCTCATGTCAGGGAATGGCTCTGCTGGCAAAAGAGGTTACTGACTAAGAAAAGAGAGTCGAAAGGGAAACCGGAGTATATGTCAACAATGATCAGCCGACTATGCACCCAGAATGTTTGCTGGCACCTTGGGAAAAGCAAAGAGAACATGTGCTGCTATCTGGGACAGTGTCCTTAGAAGGAATTAAGCCAGCAGCAGCTGATCCCAAACAGCTGAGCTGCTGCATCCGTGCCAGACAGCTGGTAAGAACAAGAGTCACACTAGTTGCACCACAGAGAGAGGAAGCACACCGCTCCTGCAGCGCACAATGCACCACATGTGTAGCCACTCCAAATAACATTGAAACAAGGCTCTGGGTTTTATGGCATGTATGTGTCTGTGATGTCCGTCTGTATTTATCCATATGTATAATTTGCCCATTATTTCTTTTTTCATCCACTTTAATCTACAATTATTATTTGTCATATAAAAAAGGTAATTTGCAACCAGTATGTTTGTGTGCATGTAATCAAATGGAAAAATGCATTTATTAAAACACACGAGCAGCCTCCAGGACACAGGTGGAGCGGGGCTTTTCCACATCGGTGCCAGCTTCATTTGTACACAACAAAAAAGCCCCCTGTTATTGCTGCTGAGCTGAGATGTATGTTGTCAGCAATTTGAAGAACGTCAGTACTATTTTTCATACCGCTTTTGCACGCCCAATGCTGCCAGTCTGCAATGTGATTGGCCTGCGACGCATGAGTGACAGCATGAGAGACCAAGCAGAAAGAACTGCTATTCAGTTGTTTTCTGCATATTTGCAAATAAAAAGAGACGGAAGCTAGATCATTATTTTTGTTATTATTAGTGCGGGCCTAGTTTCAGGAAGCATCAGAGGGCTTTATAATCATAGGGGGAAGAACACAGTGAGAGAATTATACATGGTGAGGTGTGATGACCACAATACATGTTCATGTATTGTGTTCTTTTGGATTTAAGTTAATGATTTGTTTGTGTATAATATTCTCCCCTTTGGTGCGCTACACATTTAAAAAAAAAATGTTTTAATGTGGCGTTAAGCACCCGTTCTAGTGGCCGGAACGGGTGTTAACAGCCTGGCGCCCCAAGTTAAAAGCCAGAGCGAAGGAAGGAATTTTAATGCGGGCCCTGGGACGTTAGGGTGCCTAGTGCCATTAGCCCCTCGGGTTACCAAAGTGGTAACTGGGGTGATAAAACAACAACAAAAAAAAAATGTAATTAAGGGAACAAGCCCTTCTTCTCTTTCCATGGCCGCCGGAGAAGCGAAGAGGCATATGCGGTGGCATGCCGCCACAACAAACACTTAAGTGGGAGTGGAAAAATATTTAAAAATAAGGCAAAGGAGGGTGGGGCAAGATGCCAGAGGGCGTGGTGAGCCGGCCGCCAGGCTTTATGGAACGCAGGCTTGCTCCAGCGGTTCAAGCCTATGTTCCTAGCCACCTGATTGCCTGGAACCTCCACCAGGGTGCTATTGTCCATTAGAAAGTGTGAATTCAGTTCTAGGAAATTGAGGTTGCACATCTGTCATAAAGAGGAGGGAAAAGAACACTTGTAACCCAAAGCTCGCAGTGCGCGTGATTCTGTCAATCAAGAAGGAAGGAGAAGGTCATCACGGGGCAGTTTCCTTCATCCAATATATGCCAGGGAGATCTGTCAGAGCTCAGTACCCTGCAATGGCCTGAAGATGCCACACACCCGAGATGGCAGTGGTGATGGATAGTGCATATCCTACCCAGCCCTTCGAAACCTGTCCCTTACTGTCAGCATGTGCCTCCTCAACTTCCTGCAGCCATGGACATCCCTTTAGGCCAAATGATGGTGCACACTGCTTTGTGGGTTACATTGAGCAATCCTCTCTCCACCTTTTATCTTTCCTGCTCCTCATCTCATCAGTGTCTCTGGGAAGAACTTAATGCAAGGTTTCCGCAACATTCGGAAACTGAAGCAAGGGTGCTTTCTCAACCCCAGATGAACAGGTTGTGGTCCTTGTTGGATTGTGGCTGTATGTGACGTGCAAGAGGTTTGTGAAGCTTGTTGGAGACACGGAGGTTGGCTGTGTCAGTCCCTCTTCCCTGCCCGGCTGATGTACACCTGACACACACTCTTCTTTGCCTGATGGGGAAAAGTCCAGCAGGCCTCACTCGCAACATCACCTGAGCAACTCAGGGTGATTAAACCACAACTACCAGAATGCAAAGTGCTGTTGGATGAAAATATAGCTTTGATTGAATGCATCAGGGATGACATGGGCCTTAATGGCAAAAGCACCTGGGAATATGTTGTGTTTTTGTGTGGGGTCCTACCAACGTGAGGTGCAGGAAGGATGCATGCCATTAGCAGATACTGTAATATCAGGGTATTTTTGAAGTCTTGATTAATCTAGGTTATGCTCCTGGAATATCAAACGGAATATCTGTTAGTTTGAACTGTAAACCACAGGGAGAATATAGTATATCGAGTGCCTTTTTTAGGTTTATCACCCTAGCAAAGTTTACAAAAACGTATTCTCTGTTCACATTTTTAATGTGTAGTATGTACATCCCAGATATTACCAGGCCTTTAAGTATGCCGGGGCCTGCCAAGGCTGTGCCCCTGCAGGCACCGAAATTTCGGTTTGAGGCGGGGCCCTGCCTGGGCCCACTAATCTCCCCTGGCAGCCCTGGCAACTACATGAAAAGGCCTTTTTTTCTACAGCCTGATGCTCTCGCTCGTGTGCGAGAGCTCCAGGCTTCAGAAAAAAATGCCTTTCAGCCATAATGGTGGCGCCGCACCTACTAGGCATCCCTTTAAGCAAGAGATGCCCATGGGCCGGCGCCACCATTATGGAAAAAACATGAGACCGCTGGAAGCAGAGGCCTTGCCTTCTAAATACTGAAGTTCCCGCGGATTCGCGGGAGTTTCACTCTTTAGGGAAAAAGGCCTCTGCTTCCAGTGGCCTCACCCTTTCAGCCTTAATGGTGACGCTGCCCCTCCCCAGCTGGCGAGGGGCAGCATCAACATTAAGGCTGAATAGGCGAGGCGCTGTCCCCTGCCAGGCAAGCCTATACAAAATAAATGCAGAGATCAGCACCCTCTCCCCCATGGGGAGAGGGTGCTCATCTCTACAAAAGGCTGCCTGGCAGGGGTGCCAGTAGCCCATTGAGCCGGGGCTTGTCAGGGGGGCGTGGCCTAACGGGCCAGCGGACCCCCACCGTTAGGCTACGCCCCCTTGATGAGCACCGGCTCCTTTTGTAGTGCCCCTTAAGACACTGGATATTACATATGAGGCCCTAGTGATCTTATCTAGGCACAGTGCCTAGAACTGCGGCAAAGCCCACCGTAGATGCAAGCTGCATTAAATAACCAAGCCACCAGGTGTCAGTATTCGACTAGAATTGTGCACAACATTGCTTTCATTGAACACGATTAGGAATGAGAATGCATTTTCAAATGAGATGTAGTTGAAACGTGGCTCCTTGTGATAATAACACCCCTTTCGATCCCATCTCGAACTCTGGTCCTTCGCCTGTGCTGCCCTCTGTCGCCCTTAACTGCCAGGCTATTATGCAAGTCTATGCAAAAAGGACGAGCATACTCGCCCTTGGCGCTTGCGGGCAGGCTTAGGACGAACGTGTAGCGCTAAACAGCGTCAAAAGAGAGCCACATGCTCTTAAAACACCACACGGATTCGATCATATAAAACATACCGGGTATAAGTACTCGCACATCTCGGGACTCAGGTGCGAAATTGGGAAGAGAGCCTTATGCCTGGCCAGTCTCAGTGACACTTATACTTCAATAATATCGCACACCTGGACATTATAGTTCACCCTTGGAAAATGTTTCGTCCACAATTCCGAAATCTCAGACTTTGTAAGCTGTAGGCGATCAGATCAGTGCGATCCACATTATACATCTTTCTTAAGTGTGTTGAGGGATGTATTGTGTCGTCTGAGTACTGCAGAATAAGCAGAAGAAGCAGAGGCAGATTTGCTGGGTGGCCAAGGAGAAAATGCAGATGGACTCCCCCTTGCTCTCCCCTCAAATACCAGCAGGCAGGGCGTATCTCTTGTAATGCCCCTAAACAGGTCTTTTACAATAGGAGGCGGTACGTGGTGGGGACAGGTAACTCGCAGTGAACATTTTCAGTGACACTTCTCTTTCCTTAGAATTGTATTGGGTTTTATTAAACCATCTGAAAACACGATTGTTGGTTGTTTAGAAATGATGGGATATAGAACTAGCTGCAAACATTGTGAGACATTAACCATGTTGGATATTTGATTTCGTCTGTTGGAGATTTTGTTTACATGTTCTCATTACTTTGCATGATGAAACTTGTAGGTTTCATTCAGAATGGGGGCCATTAAGCTGCACACATACTCTTTTTGGTAAACATGTTTCACAATGGTTTATATGTTGTCAGGTTGGTTTATCATGTGATACATATGCTTTGAAAGCCATCTCTATGAAACAGAGCATTATTTTAGATTTTCAATCCCAAACATTAACACATATTTGTGCCAAATTGAGACAGAAGACATGCGATTGAGTTCCTAGATTTCAGACGAGGCCCACCTCCCGATTTCACCACTTACCTAAAGTGTGTGATCTTAGGTAAATTATTTAATCTCACTATACTTTTCTGCCAAAAAAGGCCCCACTCTTGGTTTGATAGACTAATGTTGACCCATATACATAAAAAGTCACCATTCAAATTCACCATTGAAAAAAAGTAGTTGTTTCCAAATGTGTTTGTCAAGCCGAGGATCTAGATTACATTCCCATTGCCATTGATTTCTGGCTCTCTATGCCTCATCCAAGCACTCCCTCTCCCCTCAACTTAATTAAACATGTGTTGCAATGGATGAGTGGAAGCAATGTGAGAGCGGGTGATGAAGGGATGAGTGGAAGGAAGGGGAGAGCTGGTGATGAAGGGGTGAACAGATGAAAAAAGAGAGAGTATGATGAATGGTTGAGTGTTTGGAATGGGATAGCGGATGAAGAAGGGATGAGTGGTTGGAAGGGGAGAGCAGGTGATGAAGGGATGAGTAGGTGGATGGGAGAGCAGGTGATGAAGTGATGAGTGTATGGAAGGGAGAGCGGGTGATGAAGGGATGAGTGGTTGGAAGAGAGAGCAGGCGATGAAGGGATGAGTGGTTGGAAGGGAGAGCAGGTGATGAAAGGATGAGTAGGTGGAAGGGAGAGCAGGTGATGAAGGGATGAGTAGGTGGACGGGAGAGCAGGTGATGAAGGGATGAGTGGATGGAAGGGAGAGAGAGTGAAGAAGGGATGAGTGGATGGAAGGGAGAGAGAGTGAAGAAGGGATGAGTGGTTGGAAGGGAGAGCAGGTGATGAAGGGATGAGTGGTTGGAAGGGAGAGCAGGTGATGAAGGGATGAGTGGTTGGAAGTGAGGGCAGGTGATGAAAGGATGAGTAGGTGGACGGGAGAGCAGGTGATGAAGGGATGAGTGGATGGAAGGGAGAGAGAGTGAAGAAGGGATGAGTGGATGAAAGCAGAGAGAGTTTGATGAAGGGATTAGTGGTTGGAAGGGAGAGTGAGTGAAGAGGGGATGAGTGGATGAAAGGAGAGAGAGTATGATAAAGAGATTTGTGGATGGAAGGGGAGAGCAGAATTGCAACATGAACACATTGGCTATGCAAGGCCAAATCACATATTATCAGCAAAATTTGAAGCAGTGACCAGGCTGTTTCCATCCAAAGTCAGATCTCTAAACACACAACTCTATCAGTAAGAAAAGATACATTTGAAAACATGAAGCTTCCCTGCCATACGTGCGACAGCCATCAACTCCTACCAACATAAGCTCTGCCTCCTTGATCCACCTGTGTCATTCTTGCCCTAGGGACCCTTTCCCGTAAATCTGCCTCTGATGAGGAGTAGAGCTGCAATGGTTTATACAGCAGGTATACATTATTAACATGTTTCGGCTTTTGCGTGCATTCATCAGGGCTTTCACCCTGCCCGGATTTAGTTATTACTTGATACTAGTGACATCTGGTCGTTGTATAAAGTCTGCTGCTTTCACTGCTAGTGACATCTGATTACTTGTTGTTTTCTGAGTTTGACTGTTGTTAGCATTCACTTGCTTTAGTCTACATTTCCAGTGTGTATCTGTGGAAGAGGGCGTCCTTCTTTGGAGGATTTGCTGCAGGTGACTCTCTTTTTTTTAACCCTTTATTCACTCCAGTATATTGTAGCGTTTTGCATTTTATTAAGGACATGGTTCTCCGATCAGCAGCCAGTAGAGAGAACATACAGTTGGCAGGGCAGTCCTCGAAAGCAAGTGCCTTACAAAAGAGCCGTGCCCAGTGAACAAGGACATTACAAGCTGAGGATGAGGGAGATGGCAGAGCAAACTAGACAGACACAGAGATGTCACACGGAGAGAAGTATTTACAGATGAACACTCAGAAGAATTGGAAAATATAATTCCTCATTCAGTCACACTTTAGATTAATCTCCTGATTCCTCTCTGACCTTAACTGTCCCGAGCTCAACAAATAGTAATTCCCACCCCAAGCTCACTGCCTGGGAGTGCCCACTCAATTGTAGCACGTGCGGCTGTAGTGCTACTCCTCGGTGCCCAGGCAAATACCAGCCAGACTCAGTGCCCGGGGAACTGCCTGCCTGCACAACATTAACCAGGGCGTGCCACCCTTTCTTCAACACACATAGATCCGGACAGCGTCCTCAGCTGAATCTTTTGGAATTCACTCTTGACTTTAACGCTTGGAGTTTATCACCAGACATGAACACTATGGGAAGTGGCATTGCCCCAACCTCACCTCGGACTCGAACCCTGCACATAACGGGTTCCATCCGGACCTTGTGTACTTCGCATTCCAACACGAGTTCATGAGTTTTCTACCAAGAAAAAAAAAGCATTATTTGAGGTAAACATGTTGCTTAAAAAGCAGCGTGGGGGGAAGGGAGGCGTCGTGCTTGTTTGTACGTTTTGCCTTAATCTCCTGGTGTTCCACTTTGAAACGGCAAGTTATTCTGCAGTCACATGATGTTGTGAGCAGGGCTGGAATGGCAGCGACTCATTAACTCTGCATGGGAGGCAAGCTGCTGGCGTCCTGCAGAAGGAATGGGGGAGGAGGCGTGAAGGACTTCCAACCCATAGGAGAGAGCAGACAGGAAGGACTTTCAACTCATAGGAGAGAGCAGACAGGAAGGACAGAAGAGATCCAAGTGAGTTGTATGTATGCAATATGCAACTCAAATACTGTATTGGCATGACAAGTCGGACATGTATTACCAAAGTAGGTACAAAGAGTGATACATAGGTGTGAGGTGTGAGGAATTCCACCATCCGCACTGTGGGTGTGCGCTCGCTTGGGTTTTTTGACATTTTAAATTAAAAAGACCTGTGTACTCTGGGTGTATTTAGTTGGGATAAAACAGCCAGGATTACACCATGTCATCTCAGAAGGAGGAGGGCAACACCTTCCCGCTGCCATGGCCAGCCCAGTTAACTATCAAAGGCTCCATTGATCCAACCTATCCTTTTGTTTAGCTGTGCAGATGGTGGTAGTGATTAACATACTTAACCTACTAAAAGAGTGTACTTCAAACAGGACCACATGGGGCCTGGCTGCAGGGGCTAACACAAGAGACAGGAAACCCCCAACACCCTTTCATATACACTGTGACAACCTGATGCCAGCTCCCGCCTTCAGTATCGATTGACAGGTAAATGTCATGTCTGGGACTGCGTCTATTACAGTAGTCATACCCGCAGGGGGACCCCATTCAGAAGGTAAAAGTATGTAGACTGACGGCGACAGAGAGTCTGTTCCTGCTGCAGCTTCAAGGGAAACCTGCCACTTTAATCCAGAACCACAGAGAGCTCCATTAAATAGAAAGGCCCTTTGATCAACAGCAGACAGAAGATGGGTGGCATTAGTATTACATGTTTTCACCCCTTTAACTTTTCTGTTGCAAAGCACTCTGGTTATGACCACATGCATAAAGGAGATTGCTGTTGGGGACCCATGATTGTTTCATTAAGGTAGGCTTAGCCTACACCAAAGTCTGTGGTCAATTTCTCTTTAAATGAGGGTCAAGCACCTGTTTTGGGAAGATCATTTGAAGACTTTGCAAGGAGTAGCAAGAATAACTCAGCATTGGATATGGCTGGAAGTACAGTCTGCCTAAAATCTTCCACTAGTGAAGGAAGGTCAGACCTACAAGAGGGAAGCAAGATCCCTCCCCTTAACATCTCCCAGGAAACAGAGGGAGATAGCGAATACAGAGAATACAGAGAGGTAGCAAATACAGAGGACCCCCCCAGCAGCTTCCCAGCCAGCATGCAGTGCTCCCTGCTAGGTTCAGCGCTTCCAAGGTGGGAAGTGCCAGAGAGTCTCCAAACCAAACCAAGGACAAGGCAGCTGCCTGCTACACTCACCTCAGCTTTGGGCCGTCCGCCTTAAAGGATGACACAGCCCAGTGAAAAGGTTAGGAGGTGTGCATCAACAAGCATCTACCGATGTCTGCCTTGAAAGACATTTTTTAGCAAGTCGAGCCCATCGAGTTGCAACCAACTTCACCACCGACTGTTGTTATGCCGCAGTCGCTAACACTGTCCAAGAGCCAAGATGCCTCGACCATTGCTTCTGAACCACAGACCAGCACTGAGACGATGAATCCTGACCCGAGTCCCCATGTAGGCCAGCCTGCACCCATCCGTGCAGCCTTGCTCGCCGAACTGCCTGCCGCCTGATACCCGCAGCTGTCTCCCGTCTTGAACTCTGTTGCAGAAGCTACAAAGCGACCTGAACACAACTCGAATCTGTGGAGCACCAATAACACTTACAGCACAAGGTACATTGTGGTTCTGTCCCCCTGGTCCTTCCCCAAAGTCCCCAGTGACATTTTACGACCCATTGCTCCCTTTGTGTTGAAACCAGGTATCCGGGAACTGTATGAATAATTACTATACCGACAACCTTCCTGTCTGTATCCAGAGTGCATCGCTTTTCCTTCTTTGAAACTGTCTGTCCTCTGTATTCCTTTACAGCGTGGGTTGTATTTTGTAGTGTGCTGGAACTGTTGGTTCTGCTTATAATAAAGTAGATATTGGTATAAAACTTTGACTAGACAGTCCATTTTATCCTTGGGTAATAATTGTATTTTTGCTGTGTCGCAACTAACCTACCATCCACGACCTTGCGGAGATGAGCCTGCCCTTCCGTCCACGTTAACAAAATTGGACAAGGAGGTTTATAATTTGCTTGTGTTGCCAATCTGTTTGGATCCCTTATGGTGTACTAGAGGTGTGGGGTTGATTGATGGTTTAGAAACTGATATTCATCCGTGAACCACTGGTGCCACAGAAGTTGTTTAGACAGAGTAGGTGAGGATGAATTTGTACAAATTCTGTAGTATTCTAATTTGATGTATCACCTGAGCCATGCTCTACTGTCATGCTGCTATTGCCCAAAGAATAGCATGAGACCGGTCTCAAAAGGATATGCCGGCATTGTCGTTATAAATCACATTTTCATGCCGGCTGTCCACAAAGAAAATTGTGCACTCCTCTCTCACTAATACCATCACTGCTATTTTAAAACACATGTTCATGCGGACCATGCTCAAAGAAAATCATGAGCCAGTGGCTCCAAAATGCTTGCCAGCAATCGCACTGTAAAACATATTTTTTCATGCTGCTGTTCCCCAAGTTATTCCCCCATGACACTGTTAGGGGCAAGGTCCCCTACCCCCTACATTTCACTCTCAGTGGTGCTTCCATGTACACTCCGAGGGGCCATGTATCCCCGATGTTACTTTCCATACCCAGTTTGGTCCTCCATATTCCTCTTGGCCCTGTTTCTGGCCCCATGTTATTCGCAGGGTTCACGTCTGAGCCCTTTAATCACCCCAGTTGTGCACACATAACTCGTTTGGGGCCTGTATCTGCCACATGCTGCTCTAGTGGTGCAGTCATGTCTCCTTGTCACTGTCATGCCCCATATCTGCCCACCACGGTTCTCTCAGGGTACACTTCTGCTGCCATGTCACTCCCAAGGCCCATTTCAGGTTCCATGCCACATTCAAAGCAATTATTGTTCCCATGGTTCTCTTGGGGCTCTGGTTTGCCCTCAGGTTACCCACAGAGCAATTCCTGCCTCCCATGTGTCTCTCGGGTCGCGGTTCTGCCCCCATGCTCCATTCAGGACCCCGTAGTGCTCATATGGGAGGGTGGTCTCCCTGTCCGTCCTTCTGCATAGGCTGGGCTCAGCATACTAACCCCAACCAACCCCCAGCCTGTGTGAGAGACAGTATACTGGGGAGCGTCAGCATCCCCATATGCCCCAGGGGTGCTTTCATTTAGTGACACCCAGGGTCCTGTTTGTCCCCAGCTTGTAGAAGAAAATGCAGCACAAGTCAGGTGTGATGCTGTACTGCTCATGCGCACTACCAGGTCAGGGATGTTCCTGTACTGCTCAAATGCACTACCTCCTCAGGTATGATCCTGTACTGCTCATGCGCACTACCAAGTCAGAGCCAATCCTCTACTGCTCATGTTCGCCACCAGGTCAGGGATGTTCCTGTACTGCTCGAATGCACTACCTCCTCAGGTATGATCCTGTACTGCTCATGCGCACTACCCACTCGGGGATGATCCTGTACTGATCATGTGCACTACCCCGTCAAGGATTATACTGTACTGCTTAAGCGCACTACCAAGTCAGAGCCAATCCTCTACTGCTCACAAGCACTACCTCGTCAGGTATGATCCTGTACTGACCAGGCACAACACCACGTCAGAGGCAAATCTGTACAGTTCCTCTGCTTCTCATGCACACTACCAAGTCTGGGGCTATCCTCTGCTTCTCATGCACACTACCAAGTCTGGGGCAGCCCTCTGCTTCTCATGTGCACTACCAAGTCTGGGGCAGCCCTCTGCTTCTCATGTGCACTACCAAGTCTGGGGCAACCCTCTGCTTCTCATGCGGCAACCCTCTGCTTCTCATGTGCACTACCAAGTCTGGGGCAGCCCTCTGCTTCTCATGTGCACTACCAAGTCTGGGGCAGCCCTCTGCTTCTCATGCACACTACCAAGTCTGGGGCAGCCCTCTGCTTCTCATGTGCACTACCAAGTCTGGGGCAGCCCTCTGCTTCTCATGCACACTACCAAGTCTGGGGCAGCCCTCTGCTTCTCATGCACACTACCAAGTCTGGGGCAGCCCTCTGCTTCTCATGTGCACTACCAAGTCTGGGGCAACCCTCTGCTTCTCATGTGCACTACCAAGTCTGGGGCAACCCTCTGCTTCTCATGTGCACTACCAAGTCTGGGGCAGCCCTCTGCTTCTCATGTGCACTACCAAGTCTGGGGCAGCCCTCTGCTTCTCATGTGCACTATCAAGTCTGGGCCAGCCCTCTGCTTCTCATGTGCTCTACCAAGTCTGGGGCAACCCTCTGCTTCTCATGCATACTACCAAGTCTGGGCCAACCCTCTGCTTCTCAT
The DNA here is from genome assembly GCF_040938575.1 of Ambystoma mexicanum. Lineage (NCBI taxonomy): Eukaryota > Metazoa > Chordata > Amphibia > Caudata > Ambystomatidae > Ambystoma > Ambystoma mexicanum. The sequence goes on along the minus strand of NC_090931.1, from coordinate 1,420,613,752 downwards.
GTGCACTACCAAGTCTGGGCCAGCCCTCTGCTTCTCATGTGCACTATCAAGTCTGGGCCAGCCCTCTGCTTCTCATGTGCACTACCAAGTCTGGGCCAGCCCTCTGCTTCTCATGTGCACTATCAAGTCTGGGCCAGCCCTCTGCTTCTCATGTGCACTACCAAGTCTGGGCCAGCCCTCCGCTTCTCATGTGCACTATCAAGTCTGGGCCAGCCCTCTGCTTCTCATGTGCACTATCAAGTCTGGGCCAGCCCTCTGCTTCTCATGCACACTACCAAGTCTGGGGCAACCCTCTGCTTCTCATGCGGCAACCCTCTGCTTCTCATGCGCACTACCAAGTCTGGGGCAACCCTCTGCTTCTCATGTGCACTACCAAGTCTGGGGCAACCTCTGCTTCTCATGTGCACTACCAAGTCTGGGGCAACCCTCTGCTTCTCATGCACACTACCAAGTCTGGGGCAACCCTCTGCTTCTCATGCGCACTAACAATTCTGGGGCAACCCTCTGCTTCTCATGCACACTACCAAGTCTGGGGCAGCCCTCTGCTTCTCATGCACACTACCAAGTCTGGGGCAGCCCTCTGCTTCTCATGCACACTACCAAGTCTGGGGCAACCCTCTGCTTCTCATGCGGCAACCCTCTGCTTCTCATGCGCACTACCAAGTCTAGGGCAACCCTCTGCTTCTCATGTGCACTACCAAGTCTGGGCCTGCCCTCTGCTTCTCATGTGCACTATCAAGTCTGGGCCAGCCCTCTGCTTCTCATGTGCACTACCAAGTCTGGGCCAGCCCTCCGCTTCTCATGTGCACTATCAAGTCTGGGCCAGCCCTCTGCTTCTCATGCACACTAGCAAGTCTGGGGCAGCCCTCTGCTTCTCATGCGGCAACCCTCTGCTTCTCATGCGCACTACCAAGTCTGGGGCAACCCTCTGCTTCTCATGCACACTACCAAGTCTGGGGCAACCCTCTGCTTCTCATGCACACTACCAAATCTGGGGCAGCCCTCTGCTTCTCATGCGGCAACCCTCTGCTTCTCATGCGCACTACCAAGTCTGGGGCAGCCCTCTGCTTCTCATGTGCACTACCAAGTCTGGGCCAGCCCTCTGCTTCTCATGTGCACTATCAAGTCTGGGCCAGCCCTCTGCTTCTCATGTGCACTACCAAGTCTGGGCCAGCCCTCCGCTTCTCATGTGCACTATCAAGTCTGGGCCAGCCCTCTGCTTCTCATGTGCACTATCAAGTCTGGGCCAGCCCTCTGCTTCTCATGCACACTACCAAGTCTGGGGCAACCCTCTGCTTCTCATGCGGCAACCCTCTGCTTCTCATGCACACTACCAAGTCTGGGGCAGCCCTCTGCTTCTCATGTGCACTACCAGGTCTGGGGCAGCCCTCTGCTTCTCATGTGCACTACCAAGTCTGGGCCAGCCCTCTGCTTCTCATGCATACTACCAAGTCTGGGCCAACCCTCTGCTTCTCATGTGCACTACCAAGTCTGGGCCAGCCCTCTGCTTCTCATGCACTACCAAGTCTGGGCCAGCCCTCTGCTTCTCATGCATACTACCAAGTCTGGGCCAACCCTCTGCTTCTCATGTGCACTACCAAGTCTGGGCCAGCCCTCTGCTTCTCATGTGCACTATCAAGTCTGGGCCAGCCCTCTGCTTCTCATGTGCACTACCAAGTCTGGGCCAGCCCTCCGCTTCTCATGTGCACTATCAAGTCTGGGCCAGCCCTCTGCTTCTCATGTGCACTATCAAGTCTGGGCCAGCCCTCTGCTTCTCATGCACACTACCAAGTCTGGGGCAACCCTCTGCTTCTCATGCGGCAACCCTCTGCTTCTCATGCGCACTACCAAGTCTGGGGCAACCCTCTGCTTCTCATGTGCACTACCAAGTCTGGGGCAACCCTCTGCTTCTCATGTGCACTACCAAGTCTGGGGCAACCCTCTGCTTCTCATGCACACTACCAAGTCTGGGGCAACCCTCTGCTTCTCATGCGCACTAACAATTCTGGGGCAACCCTCTGCTTCTCATGCACACTACCAAGTCTGGGGCAGCCCTCTGCTTCTCATGCACACTACCAAGTCTGGGGCAGCCCTCTGCTTCTCATGCACACTACCAAGTCTGGGGCAACCCTCTGCTTCTCATGCGGCAACCCTCTGCTTCTCATGCGCACTACCAAGTCTGGGGCAACCCTCTGCTTCTCATGTGCACTACCAAGTCTGGGCCAGCCCTCTGCTTCTCATGTGCACTATCAAGTCTGGGCCAGCCCTCTGCTTCTCATGTGCACTACCAAGTCTGGGCCAGCCCTCCGCTTCTCATGTGCACTATCAAGTCTGGGCCAGCCCTCTGCTTCTCATGCACACTACCAAGTCTGGGGCAGCCCTCTGCTTCTCATGCGGCAACCCTCTGCTTCTCATGCGCACTACCAAGTCTGGGGCAACCCTCTGCTTCTCATGCACACTACCAAGTCTGGGGCAACCCTCTGCTTCTCATGCACACTACCAAGTCTGGGGCAGCCCTCTGCTTCTCATGCGGCAACCCTCTGCTTCTCATGCGCACTACCAAGTCTGGGGCAGCCCTCTGCTTCTCATGTGCACTACCAAGTCTGGGCCAGCCCTCTGCTTCTCATGTGCACTATCAAGTCTGGGCCATCCCTCTGCTTCTCATGTGCACTACCAAGTCTGGGCCAGCCCTCCGCTTCTCATGTGCACTATCAAGTCTGGGCCAGCCCTCTGCTTCTCATGTGCACTATCAAGTCTGGGCCAGCCCTCTGCTTCTCATGCACACTACCAAGTCTGGGGCAACCCTCTGCTTCTCATGCGGCAACCCTCTGCTTCTCATGCACACTACCAAGTCTGGGGAAGCCCTCTGCTTCTCATGTGCACTACCAGGTCTGGGGCAGCCCTCTGCTTCTCATGCACACTACCAAGTCTGGGGCAACCCTCTGCTTCTCATGCACACTACCAAGTCTGGGGCAGCCCTCTGCTTCTCATGCACACTACCAAGTCTGGGGCAACCCTCTGCTTCTCATGCGCACTACCAAGTCTGGGGCAACACTCTGCTTCTCATATGCACTGACAAGTCTGGGGCTATCCTCTACTGCTCATGCGCACTAACAAGTCTGGGGCAACCCTCTGCTTCTCATGCGCACTACCAAGTCTGGGGCTATCCTCTACTGCTCATGCGCACTACTGAGTCAGTTCAAAATATCCTTTGAGAACCTACAATCTCAACCCCACCATTGCGAGAAAGATCGTTAAAAACAGGCAGTATATGAGTGGGTTGGTTAAGGGCACACACCAGTGTAAAGTGGTGAAAAGGTGGGAGAGGCATATAAAAGAGATTTAAAAGAAAACGTCAGTATTTAAAGATGGATGATGCTGGCCAGGGTACCCTCATTCCTGCGATGGATGGATCGCTTGTAATGACCTCCATCTTTGGTTCTGTTAGCCCCTCCGCACACGCGCTCCACTCTTTCCCCGGCATAGGGAGCTCGCTCCAGCGCTGTTGTAGACCTCAAGCCGTGGGAATCCAGCACAGAAAGAAAGAATGCCCCCGGGGACAGAAGAAGGCCCCGCGTCGAGCATTAGGACATTCCTGCACTGAAGAACATGTCCCAAAGGCGCAGTCTCATCACGGACGCCATTTTGGCAGCATCCCTGGAGTATCCTTCCCGCATACACTTATGTCTTCCAGCATCCTTATGGCAGTGGTATTCAAACCTTTTCATGCTGAGCCCCACCCCCCTTGAGTAAAACATATTGCAGCCAAGCCCCCCTTGAGTAAAAATATAATTGCTGCCCCCCAGATTTCATATCTGCTATATTTTCTTTTATAAGCAGTCGACATAATACCTTTTTGTAGAGCCTCATGACCCCCCGCCCGGGCATCCTTTGGGTCCCCTAGAGGGGCCAGCCCCGCAGTTTGAAGACCACTGCCTTTTGGTGCCTTGAATCACCTTATAAATCACTACGTAGATACGTAAATTAATGAAAGAGTCCTCCACCCCTCCCTCCCCTCAGCACATAAGCAGACTCCCCTCCTTATCAACCCAACATTTAAAGAGCCAGGTCATGCCTGCCCTAGGGGACTTCCAGAAACTTCACACACTGCCTTAGAAAGTAAGCATGCCCTGGGAAGCCGGGATTATTAATCTGTACCAAAATAGGCCAACCCAAGCACCAGTCAGCTAGGGAGGGGGGAGGCAGGGGATACGAGGGGGGGAGGGGGGCAAAACATTTCTGCCAGGAATAATTGCTGCACATTGTTTGCATAGCCCTCATACCAAACATGTTCTTGGGCGGCTGCGCGCGGGCTGAGGTTTGAGGCGCGCGTCGAGTAGCGCAGTCCTGCTTCCCAGGAAGCTGTGTGCCACTGGGATTGGCAGATTCAATTCATTATGAAACCTCTTTGCATAGCGTCCTTGAAGTGTAACATTGTCCATATCAAGTAATTAGTGATGTCACTGATGATGCTACCTGTGTGTTGGTATGCACAGTGCATGATGGGAGCTCTAGTTATGGGTGCGTAGCTTCCAATAACTGCTACATTGCTTTGGTTTTTACATTTTTGACTTCAAACCGAACGTCCCTTCAACAAAGGATTTTCACTAAATGTAGTTGTTTTGAAAGTATAAATGAAATGAAATGAAAATTAAACGATATTTAATTCATATCACGCTCGTACACACATGTTTCAGAGCGCGACAAGGCAAGGAAGGAGAACAGGAGAGAACAAAAACAACGATCTTACTAGGCCCAGTGACATTGAGAATGCACAAGAGCATGGTGAAAGGAAAAGGGCATAAGTGCATGGAAGGGGGGAGAAATAGAAAGTACGGAACAGAGGAGAGTGCAGAATGAATAATAATAAGCAAAATAAATAAATAAAACAGTGGTAGTGCAGCCGGCAAGTGGCAATGTGCTAGGTTAGTCAGATAGGGTGTATCTGAAAAGTGCAGAAGGAAAGTGGGTGGGGGACTGTATGTGTACAGATAGGCCCCAGTTCAAGGGGTGGCCCGGAGGCAGTGCACGAGGTTGGCAGGGTGAGCAGGTACCTGGGCCCAAAGGACAGCTGGTGGCCAGGTGCACAGTGCTGAGAGAGAAAGCATATCAGCAGGGTATAAGGCGGGCAAAGGCAGAAGCGAAGAGGAAGGTCTTGAGGTGCTTCCGGAACCATAGATTTTTCTCCTCAAGTTTCAAGGTGGCAGAAAGGCTGTTCCAGAGGGAGGCCTCAGCCGAAGACAGATATCTACCCCCAGCTTGTTTCTTTGAAAAACGACTAACCCTGAGGGAGTTAGAAATAGAGGAGCGAAGGGCTCAAGAGGGAATCTATTTACAGAGGAATAGTTGAAGGTATTTTGGACCCAGGCCCCAGAAAGCCTTGTGGACAATGCAGAGGGTTTTAAATGTAACCCTTGCATCCACTGGGAGACAGTGAAGGGATTTCAGACCTGGAGAGATACGATCCCAGGGCTTGAGGAGAAGGAGAAGTCTCACAGTGTTGTTATGGATTAGTTGTAAAGTGCGGAGAGTGGAGGCAGGTAGATTTTGAAATAGGCTGTTTACAATAATCCAACCTAGAGAGAACCAGAGCTTAGGAGACAGTGAACCTCTAAGGGAAGGAGAGGAAAGGCAGAGTACCTCTAAGGAGGTGCAGTAAGAAGTTTGACTTTTTAGAGACATCAGGGATGTGTGCGGACAAGGAAAGTGTAGAATCAAAGATGACCCGAGGTTCTTAGCCTCGCATGTAGGGGATTAGGAGGAGGGCCAAGGGAGGCAGGCCAGAGAGTGAGGGGAAAGGATGGTGAAAGTGTACCAATGAGGAGGATCTTAGTCTTGTTGGCATTACGACAACGATTGTTGGCGGCACACCAATTTTGAATGGCGATTAGGCAATCAGAGAGGAGGGAAGGCGGGGAGGTGGCTGAAGGAAGCCTGAAGATTAGTTGGGTGTCATCAGCATAGCACTGGAAATTTGAGCAGAAAATGGAAATGCAGTAAGCAACAGGTGCCAGGTATTGGCTGAAAAGCCAGGACGAAAGGTTAGACCACTGGGGAACACCACAGGTAGAGAGGCAGATAGATGATAGGAAGGACCCAAGTTGAACCATGGAGGGTCTATCAGAGAGGAAAGAGGTCAGTCAGGCCAGGGCCTGATCAGTGATACCCAGGTTATCACAGAGACGGTTGAGCAGGATGGCATGTTTGACCGTGTCAAAGGCAGAAGACAGATCAAGTAAGATGAGGACACAGTTGGTGTTGGAATCAAGGTTGGAGAGCAGATCTTCACGGATGTTCAGGAGAGCAGTTTCCATGCTTCTGGCAGCTCTGAAGCCAGATTGGTGGTCATGGAGAGAGCTGACAGAATCGGAATGAAGTTAAACTGAGAAATGGCAAGCATTTCCAGGAGCTTACCCAAAAACGGAGTAATGGAAATTGGGCAATAGTTAGCCGGACAAGAAGGATCAGCTGTGGATTTCTTGTGGAGAGAATGCATGTTGGAGTGCTTCAGAGAGGAGGGGAAAGATCCAGAGGCAAAGGAGAGGTTTCAGAAATCAGCAAGGTCCAGAGCGATGGTATCAATGTGGTCCTTAATTGTGTAGAGAAGGAGCTAAGCACCCACACCTCAGCCACTTTGCCCATAGAACCTATTGGTTGGATGCCAGAGTGTGAGACACGTGCGGTACCAGTGAAGATACCGATACCTAGGAGAATCTGCAACGCAAGGTTCCGATTGAGGAAACCATACCTGAATACGAGACAATATGATGGCCATTTGAATGAAATCCCTAAAGAAGCAGAGCAAATGAAAGACGAAAAAGAATGGTGACGTCACACAGAGCAGAGCTGACGTACATAGAAGAGATGCAGAGACTAGAGAATGCAGACATTCTATAAAGACATCAATAAGGTATCGAAGATAAGTGTCATCTCAGGCTCAAGATGAAGTGGCTTATTTTACAGAAACATTGAAGATATCAAGCTGCTTTTACACGTGTACACATGCAAAGAAACGCAAGCAGATGAAGTATTTTTTGAGGCTAGCTTTATAGTGAATAGAATACGGCATGGGCCAACATGTACACATATATATTGGAGTTAGTAAACAATGGATGTTTCCACTACGTATACTAGCAGAGCTGAGCAAAAGCAGGAAGGCTGTTTTTTTTCCTGAATGGCGCAGTTAGAAAACAATTTAATTACAGGAAAATTTCAGAAAGGCGAGGCTGAATGAGCCAAGAAGCAAAGGCCATATCAGACTGGGGTGAGCTGACATTGGATACAAAATCATGTGAAAGAACAGCTTCTGTTCAGGAAGCATGGACAAAAAACAAGAAGACATCAGAGGTCTATTAGAAAATAGTATTTTAATACACCAGAAAACTCAATTTTGTGGTCTTCAGTCATGTGGGGAGAAGAAGTTGGATGAGCTTGATGGTCACACCTATGCACGAGGGCAGATGGTGCCTTCACTCCCCTGAATTCTCCAGAGCTAGGAACACCCCCAAGGACAAGTTCAAAGTCCTAATTGACAGCATACCACTGAGGTGATGATGGATGGATATGTTAATTGGTGGGAAGCTATGGTTATGTAATGCTCAAATGATATCCACGGGGACGCCACTCAGCCTGACTGGACCACTTGCGATCTCGAACCCCTCCTTTGGACTCTGTTCACCTTGAGTTCTTGGAAGGCCTTTTCTTCTTCTTTTGTCCGGTGGAATTTCTTATTGCTTTATCTTAATAATGACGTGATCGGATGCACTATTTTAGAAAACCCAGGGATGAATCGGCGGTAGAAGTTTGCAAAACCCAACATGCTCTGGATCCCTTTGAACAAATTTGGCGACGGCCAGTTTAGAATGGCATCGACTTTGTGCACATCCATTCGGATTCCTTTTGGGGTGAGGACAAAACCGAGGGACTCCACTTCGGTGACATGAAATGAGCATTTCTCGAGTTTGGCATAGAGTCGATGTTGGCGGAGTTTTGTAAGAATGCATTGGACATGCTTGACGTGGTCCTGTTTTGAAGCTGAATATACCAGGATATCGTCAATATAGACTTGGGCACAGACGTCAATTAGTTCTCTCAAGACATCGTTCATGAAGTACTGAAATGCAGCGGAAGCTTTGCAGAGCCCGAAGGGCATTACCTGGTATTCATATAGGCCATATTTGGTACAAAAGGCGGTCTTCCATTTGTCACACTTTTTCACTTGAACGAGATGGTACACTCCTCTAAGGTCCAATTTAGTATAGATTTGGGCGTCTTTGACTTGATCTAACATTTCCAGAATAAGCGGTAGGGCGTAGCGATTTTTAATGGCGATTTGGTTTAATGCACGGTAGTCGATGCAAGTACTCAAATCTCCTTCCTTCTTCGGCACGAAGAATAGAGGAGATGCTGCTGGGGACTTCGAAGGGCGGATGAAACCATTTGCCAGGTATTGATCTAAATAGGACTTCAAATGTTGGTTTTCTGGTTCTGTGAGTGCATAGATTCGACCACAAGGGATTTGTGTACCGGGTACCAGGTCGATCTGGCAATCATATGGCCTGTGCTGTGGTAAGGTATTAGCTTGTTCTTTCTGAATCACATCTTGGAAGTCCTGGTATTCACGTGTTAGGGTACCGGTCACACCCAGAGTTATTGCCGCTGTTCCATGGGCAGATGTACTTGTATTTGTTGGCTGTTTTTCTTTGTGATAACAAGTGTGAGTACAACTTACGTAAAAGGTGAACTCCTTTGCACGCCAATCTATTCGAGGATTGTGAGCTACCAACCACAGCATCCCTAGGATCAACCTAAACTGGGGCGCAATGATGAGGTCGAAAGCAATAGATTCACGGTGTCCATCCTGGCACAGAAGGGTTAAAACTGCTGTGCATTGGGATACTGGACTATTTCTGTACCATCAACAGTGGTGACTGTTTCAGTGGTCAATTTAGGGCATAGAGGAAGCCCCATCCTTGCTGCGAGATCCTGGTCCATATAATTCTCCACTGCTCTGCTGTCTATGTATGCTTCTACGGTATGCATCTGAGACGGTTGCTGGTGGTTGATCATTATCACAGGCAACAGAAAATGGGAGGTCTGTAGTTCACCTTCTTCGCTCGACAAATGGACCCCTACATTTGCCGGGCTTGGTAGTTTTCCGACTCCTCGTTCATATCTTCTTTTGTCTGTGGCTCCTACGGTTCTCCTCGGCTGCTTCAATGGACACTCTTTAAGGGAATGGCCTGATTTTCCACAGTATAAGCATAACTGCTGCTGCCTTCTCTTGTCCCTTTCAGTCTTGGTTAAAGGGGCCCTTTACCCCTTTTATTTGCATTGCTTCTACTGAAATGTCTGTCGCTCGTTGGGCATTATCCTTTGATCGTACGTACATAGTGCGGGTGTCCAGTCTACTCCGATCTGCTCTTCGGTCTTGCAATCTATGATCTAGCTGAACAACAAGATTAAAGAACTCTGCACAGTCTTTTGGTGGATCGACCACTTGGGCAAGAACATCTTTTAACTCCCCCTGTAGGCCCGAGTGGAATAACGTAGTTCTCTTCTCCTCAGGCCACCCTGCTTCAACCACAAGCATGTTGAAGGTTGCTATATATGTTAATAAGTCTTGGTTTCCTTGACGAAGGGACAAAAGTTTGTTGTCTAGTGCCTGTCCATGGGTACGACGAGCGAAGAGCTTTTCCATCTCCTGCTGAAAACTCCTGACGTCATGTAGCAGAGGATCATCCTGACTAACAAAGGGTACAGACCAGTCCGCAGCACTGCCACTCAAATAAGATAGCACAAAAGCAACCTGTGGCTGGTCGTTAGGGAAGTCCCCAGGCCTACAAAGGAAATGGAGGCGACATTGGTTCATAAATGTTGCATATTTCCTGGGGTCTCCTGTGAAGGGCTCAGGTGGGGCTAAAGGAACTGCTCCAGGAAGGGTTATCTGTACCGTATTGGCTGATGGTGTTGGCACTGATGAGACATTCCCAGGTAATGGAGCTTGTCCCGCCTGTGATTGGAGGAGTTGCCTACTCAGGTCCTCAGTGCGTTCCTTAGCAATTATCAATTCCCTCCGCAGGGCGTTGGTCTCCTGTCTGGCTGAATGCACCTCAGCACGTAACTGTCCCAGCATTTGAGCTAAATGGTCGGTCTCTGACATTTCCATGACGCCCAGGTGGATTACAGTTTTTTAAGACTTCACGTTCTGTAACGCTCACTTGATATTCACAGGGGCGCCACTCAGCCTGACTGGACCACTTGCGTTCTCAAACCCCTCCCTTGGACTCTGTTCGGCTGAGGATCGGGCCTGAAATACAGGAATTTCACGGTTTAATCTTACTGTCTCTTGTTGCTTGGATCCCACCTCCCTTGTGGACCTAAATTTCCCCTTAGCTCTCTCCTCACCTTGATTTGTTGTATGATGCGCTCTCCGTCCTGCCTCTCGGTGCAGGGGTGCGTTGTTGGTGTGGGGCGCGCCGCAACCTAGTTGCTTCACTGGTGCGGGCCCTAAGAGTCCAGACCTGCTGTGACTCCTGTTCGTCAAGGTAAGTTTGCTGGTTTTTTGTAGTTTGTCCTTTTCTTGCCAATTGCCTCTGTTAATGTCTCTCCTTCTTCTTCTAGGTACAGGAAGAGCTCATTAGTGATGTTGTGCTGCTTGGGGGCTAAACACGAGATGGTAAGTGAAAGCGCGAAGCGCGGCGCTATCTGCCTTTTCTTGTGCTGACCTTTGTTTCTCTCTTTCTTGCAGGCCGCTGCAATGTCCCAGAATGGATGCTGGCTGAGAAAATAGTGAGCAGTGAGTAATGTGTAGCACGCAGAGCCTTCTTGACTTTTCGTGTGCTAATCTGTGTTTCCTCTTTTTTGCAGGTCGTTGTTATGGCCCGGAATGGATGTTGACCAAGAGCAACTTCAACCCAGGAAAGCGTGCAATTGTTTTAGATATTTTCATAATTGGAATATAGACGCTTACTAATGCTGTTTCGTTCTCTTCTTCTCAGGTTGCGGCGATTTCGAAGATCGAGGGGACGTCGGCGATATTCTGTGTTCTCTGGACCAAAAGAGCGGTGGATGGCGAGCAGGATTCACTCATAGGTAAGTGTTATACTGATGGTGTTCTTGTTCTTTCAGGTACGCGGCTCCACGAAGGCAGGCGAAGATCCGAGCAGAATGTGGTGAGCATCACACTGCAGAGCGCAGAGTAACGCGAAGCGTGTTTCTCTGCCCAGGCGTGGTTTATATAGCCCCCAGGTATCCCAGGTATCCCTAGGCCTGACCACACCTAATACACTAGACCGCATAGCACGGTTCATTGAACTGAGCTATGGGGGGCATCCATGTTGTACAAAGTCCATTGCCAAGTCCAGTCCTCAAGTTTTCCCCACTTTATATATGAGCCTGGTGCCAAAGGCGCCAGGACTGACTAGAGGAGAGTCTTGGATGAGATGGCAAGGCCTTCAAGGCCATGATGGAGGGTGGTAGCTTAGCCCCAATGCCTTGCCTATTAGGGCCAGGGGCAGGGATCATGACAGGTTAAGACGAGCTCACCAGCACCTGGACGCTCAGCCTGCGTGCTGCTATATGTAGGTAGGAAGGTTAGAAACTAACCAATAATAGAGGACCGCACGATCAAGGGTCCTATAGTTTTGTATCCAATAAGACATCGTATATTTTGTGACGTTCATAGTGACATATTTTGGGGAAGGGCTTGGTTGCCCCACCTGATGTTAAGAAGTGAATCACATTATTCCACTGCCCTAAATGAGTATGGATCGTATACCTCGATGATCCTCTTAGACCATGTCACACTGTCCATTAGGTTTTTGTAGTTTGCCATGTAGGATGACATTATTAGTACCTGGGTTAACGTCACCTATGACAATTTTGTGTTAAGCTTTTTTAATGAAATGCTTTGAGAAGTCTCGAGAGAGATTGTGCTGAGGGACGTCCGTTCATGTCCATTATACTCCCTGTTTTAGATAATTATTATTTAAAACAGTTATCCTTTGCCAACCACCTGAGTTGTTTAAATTATTGATGTTTGAATAATTTCTGCAACCACGATCCATCTCCAGGGTATTGCTACCTCTTCTTAAAGGGCTGGAAGCTCCAGTTCAATGGTTTTAGAGGAGCAGGGATCGACCTGTTTTGATGAGGCTTTCATAGATCACACTTGTCTAGCGACATCAGGGGAGAAAAGAGGAAAGGAGGAGAAAAAGGAAGGGGGTAGCTGAAGGAGGGTCAGCAAGCAGAGAAGGAGAGGAGAGAGGAGGGGGAGCAGAGGAGAGGGTGGACAAGATGTCATGGGTTTTAGCGATGTAGTGTGTGTCAAGGGCATTGCAAAGAGCCTGGGAGGCAAGAGGAGGGGTGGAGACTGCAGCAGCAGGGTCGGCCAGCTCTTTGAAGATTTTTAAGAGTTTGGCCTGAGTTGTTAGATGCCACAGAGACGCATGCTTGAATGTGGACTCTCTTCTTGGTACGGACAGAGCATCAGTATTGCCTTTGGAGCAGGCAGCAGGCCAGTTTGTCACAGGATGAGCAGGGAGCCCTCCATTTCCTCTCGGCCACCCTACACTTACGTTTAGGTGTAGCTAGGTGTAGAAACAAGGATACTTGGGGTAAGTTGACAAACACCTTTATTGACCAGCCAGAACAGTGAAGTCCTTGCTACCTCAGAGTCCCAGCAACTGCTCCTTTTCAAACACAGACCAAGAATTGCACTTGGCTTTGGACTTCAAAGGGATCCCCATGACGGGCAAGAGCATTAAGAGTAGCAGAAATAGAGGAGTAGAGCAGAGACAGGGCTGTGTCAGGGTGTGAGTCAGCCAGAGGTGGAGGGGGTGGGGGAGGGTGAGAAGGTGGCAGTGAAAGCCTTGACTGACACACGCTTCGTGGGCTGGATGTCTGAGAATGTGCAGGGAATTCTAGGGGCAGGCTTGGCTTGAGAGGAGGAGATGGAAGATGAGAGGAGAGGAGGCAGTGATCACTCCAGGAGAGAGGAGTGGTGAGCGGAATAGAGCGGGGGAGGCCAGAGGAGATTAAGACATCAAGTGTGTGACCAGCAGAGTGAGTCGGGCCGGAGGGGAAGATAGAGAGCCAGAGTGAATTGCATAGGTCACGAAAGAGCACAGATGAGGAACAGGGAGCATCAAGATGAATGTTGAGTCACCAAGGAGGAGGAATTGAGTGGTTGAGTCCAGGAGGGAGGAGGAGAGGTCAGCCCACTCAGAGAGAGAAGAGGTGATTTGACCAGAGGGCCAGTAGAGAGTAGAAACAGCAAGAGAGTGGCTAGAAGATAGAGAGAGAGCCTGCAGACAAGGCATTCAAAAGAGGAGTACGTCTGAGTGGTGATGATAGAGGCAGGAATCCACTCAGGGAAGATCTGGGCTACACCCCCTCCGGGTCGGGTGGATATGCGGGCAGAGAGGATCTTGTAGCCATCAGGGAGGAGAGAGTCAAAGCTCATGACAGAGCTGACCGTGAACCATGTCTTGTTAAGGCCAAGGACAAAAGGACATCAAGATCAAGTTCTTCTAGGAAGTGGCAGATGCAAGAAGAGTATTTGACAGCAGAGCAATAGTTGAGAGTGGCAAGATGAAGAAGGTTGCCAGCCTTAAAGGCCTTTTGGGGAGGGGTACAAATCAGAGGTACACCCTCCAGAGGTGTCTAGGGAGCTAGAGATGGGGCAGAGGAGGAAGGAAAATAGGGCAATTAGCCAAGGGAGGAGAGTAGGGGACAGCTGGAAATGAGACGAAGTTGATGAGGTGAGGGAAACCGCCTATCAAATAGAAAGAGATTGTCCTGAGGGCCTTGCACCATGACCGTGCCATTTAGGTAGACATTAATGATGACTCTGGAGGAGTCAAAGGAATCCATGAGGACTTCCCAGCAGGTGCCACCATTAATGGGAGAGGAGGAGACAGGACAGAGCACAGAGATCATATGAGGGGTCCAGAGATCTGGCGAAGGAACGACAAAGAGGATGTCAGTGAGTGTTTGTCTGGCAGAAACGCTGGAATAGGTATCAGCGATGGGGAGACCTGAGTTGGAGGCCAAGATATCCTTTTTACATTTCTTCTTACCAGACTAAGTGAGAAGGGAAGAATAGTTACTAGAGAAGCAATTGGAGTAGATAGGAGAAACAGATAGTGCCATGGGCAGGTAGAGAGAGGAGGCAGAGGGAGAAATATGCAAGTACATCGATATGGAACAGTCACAGGGCTAGCAAGTTACAATTTAGTGGCAAAGTAAAATGAAAAACAAACCCAAATTTGACTTACTAAACACACCCAAATTTGACTTACTAAAACACACCCGAAATTGACTTACTAAAACTCACCCAAATTTGACTTTCAAAACACACCCAAATTTGACTTTCAATGGCAAATGCTAAGGGACCATAGGTGAAAGAAATGAGGTATGTGTTAGAGGTGAGTGCTGAAACAAGAGCATTAGAGAGGATAAGAGAAAGACCAGCTGGAACAGGTAGAGGGGAGAGTGAAGGTCCATGAAGGTGAAAGAAAGGGTAAACAGAAGGAGGGAGATAAACCCATAGAGAGGGAAGTAAGAGAGTCTTGGTAGTCTAGTTTCATGGCTGAGTGAGCTGGTAACCCCCGTGAGGGTCAGGTTGCGGTAGTAGGTACATGTAGCAACCCGGTAGCAGACAGAGAAGCAGACAGGGGCCTTAGAAAATGCACCTTAGCATGACGCACCTTCAACTGTAGCATGTTCACGAAACTTCAACACATGTTTGAACTGAAGGTGTCTCATAATGTGACCTCACTGAACATCACTTTTGAAAAAGTCCTCTTTTTGCAAACATTACTCAATCGTAATGTTCCTTTCACAAAGTTATTTCCACTGCGTTTGTGGGGATTTAAACCCCCCTTTAACAAATGTTTTCACAATGATGTTTCATGAAGTCCCTGCACTGTATGTAACTTATACAAATGCCTTCACTTAACCCTATTGTCCCTTGAGTACAGTTATTGTTTGCAGTGCCCATTGATGTGCACCCGCATGGTTAGCATGTGCTGGGGGTACAATGTATCGCCATGTTGCAATGGGAATGGCCATGCCTGTGCCCAACGCCTTGCTAAGTCACCCACAGAAGTCATTGAGAATGGCTTCTTGCCATGTCCAGTGGGCACGTTACCCACATAGCGGCTCTGTGGGTGACTGGGCAATACCAGTGGCAACATTGACTGGGGCATGGACCTTGGCAGTAACCCAGGCTCCGCCAAGTTAGCCATGGCAGCAACAGGTGCTGGTGCACTGCCAGGGCACAGTGGCTACACTGCACGCGGCATGTCCATCAGCCATACCACTGGTCCTGAAGCACCACCCTAAGTCTCTGCTACCCCTTCAGCAGGTCTGTGGGTCACTGGTTATGGCCATTGACACATTTCCTGTGGCACTGGCCCTGCCCCAGGACCTGCCAGCCCACTCAAGGGAGCCTCTAGGCCTGGTCTGTGGTCAGGTCCTGGTGCCACTTTCACTCAAAACTGGTCCGGGGCCATATGTATAGAGCGTGCTTTTCCAAATGGGTCCTGTTTTTTTAATATTGGCTTTGATGTTGCATGTCTTCTGGAGCCATGGACCCTGTGGATATCCAGATTGGGTAGGATCTAGGTACCCAAGGATCCTAGTGCGTCCCAGATCTCTGGATCTGGTGGCCCAAAATGTACTATGTTTATTTTTTTTTAAAAGCCATAATTACCCCTCTGGGGTATAACTATAACCAACCCTGGGCTGGTAGCATGGCTCAGAGGGCTGCTCTGTGCTACCTTCTTCGATTTTCCCACTGCATTTTTCTACACCGGATGGGTGTGTCCCTTGTCAGATCTGGGGATCCAATATGGCCGATTTTATTTTCATCAGCCAATCCAAATATTCAAAAATCTGCATTCAGCCCATCATTTCTTTTCTTTTACCAATTAAATTGAAGCTTTTCCAGTTCCAAATATGGATGGCTCTGCAAATGTAACTGCTGAAATATAAATATCTCAAAATGCTCAACAGTTGTTTTTTTATTTAAAAAAAAAAGAAAAACAATGGACAGATCTTCACCAAATTTGCAAAAGCACACTTATGGGACCAGCATAATGCCCCTTTCAAATGTTTGGTGCAAACTTTAACAGAATGTGGTTTCTGTAGATGTGAGCACACATTCCCTATGGGAAAACGAAAGTCCAGTATAATGTTTGCCCTGTTTGATGATACTTCATAAATCTTTTCAGATATATTCGTAGGTGAATTTAAATGTTGTTTTGACCAAGTTTTAT
Source organism: Ambystoma mexicanum (assembly GCF_040938575.1). Taxonomy (NCBI): domain Eukaryota; kingdom Metazoa; phylum Chordata; class Amphibia; order Caudata; family Ambystomatidae; genus Ambystoma; species Ambystoma mexicanum. The sequence goes on along the minus strand of NC_090931.1, from coordinate 1,420,597,469 downwards.
ACAGCCCAAAGTTAAAAGTATCTCAAAATGGTGTATGGCTATGGGAACTCCAAATCTGTCTTAAAAAAATCAGTGCAAAAAAACTTTAGCTAAGAGAGAGTTAAGGTGACCTGATTCAACGCAACAAACCCCTTGAAATTGAAATTCAGTAGACGTGGGACATGATGAGCATCTTAACTCTGCATTGCCCGTAGATGTGCTCCATATTGTAATTTGGTGTTTCACTGTGAATCCCTTCTCTGATATCATGTATGTACTAATGGGCTAATGCAACATGAGGGAAAGCAAGTTAAGATGGCCATCACTTCCCACATATACAAACAACAGGGTAGGTTCAAAGACACAAAAAGGAAGTCAATTGCCTTCCCTAACATTTAAACAATTCTATGTCATAACACAAGAACAACGGTTCTTTGGGAGAACAGAATATTAGAGTGATGGAGAAAAAACAGTGTACTAGCTGACCCTAAGGGAAGACCACCCTGTGCCTGACAGGAGTGCCTGGCCCTAGGTAGCATGTGGTGTTACGCCTATCTAATAGGGATAGCTTAAGAAGGTCTGTCCCTCAACGCTAACAATTGTAGCATTCAAATCCATTGCAAAAGCACTTTATACAAGACCACAACTGATCAGCTGTTAGTGTCCCGGCAGAACTGGTTATTAGATTCTGCCAAGAAATCTGCACCAATTGCTGGTGTATCAGCTATTATTACCTGGGAGATTATATACTTTAATCCACCCTTAGGTCTTTCAATCACCAGGTGCGATCAGTGTAGCCCACAAAATCAAATAGTTAAAAATGGGCATTGTAGTCCATCATGTTAAAAGGCTCACTCTGCGTGAGTGTAAATTAAATTAAATCTGTGTGGTGTCGCAGTATTGTTTTTCAGGACATCTACAGGATCATGATCCATGTGTACGACTGGTTTTGATGGCAAAACAAGTTAAGCCATCTTCTTCAGGACCATAGTTGGATGAAGGAACTGAATTCTGATATCGGCGTGCCACAGTACTTGGCACCAAGGACGAACGCCTGCCTCCCCTGTAGACCGACAAAAAATATTGCAAGGAGGAGGGTATTAGTGGACTCATCACTCAGTCTACTTAGAAGTGTAGCACCTAGTTAGGAGACACTATGACTCTCAGTGTGGAGTGACTCTCTTGGTTGAAAAGGAGACACCACATGTGCCTGCCCACCTTATTGAGTGGTGAGTGCGCAACTCCAGTATCACACCAGGGGGGTAGTGAAATCGAGGAAGGACAGGAGTGAACTGGCAGAGGGGAGTGGTAATGGTGGATGAGTACCAGGAGGCTATATGCCTGCTGAACGATTCCCAGTGGGAAACAAAACCAGTGATGGCAGGTGACTGCCTTATGCCTCCCGTTATATGTACCGAAGAGGTTGGCAACTGTCTATGCCGTAACAATAGAGGATGGGGGGAATGCTTGAGACAGAATGCAGGTGACTTAAGCAAACCGGAGGGCACTTCCCACACCCACTGAATTTCAAGGGGGGTCTGTGATGTTGAATCAGACCACCTTAACTCTCTCTTAACTGTAGTTTTGCTCGCTGAATTTCAAGGCTTTTGTTATTCTATAGTTTCTTCAGGGCCCACTAGCCGTGGCCTCCGGCCGTGACCACTGTACATGTTGCACCAATGATTTTAAAAGAGAGAGGGCCACAGGCCATAACCACCTTGAGCCCTCAGAGTTATCTGCCCCTCCAGTGGTCCACTAGCTATGGCTTTGCCCTCTTTCGATGTTGCCTCAATTTCTTTCAAATCACAACGGGCCGTAGCAGCAGCTTCTGCGTCTACTGGACATGCTGCCCTGTGTTGTAGATGTGATCTGTGCAGGTGTGAAAGACTATCCCAGTGACCTTTGCTCCCCGCCATTCCTATTTCTGCAGTCATTTCCAGGTAATTAATTTCTGAGTATGCTGATTCTTGTGGTGATGTAACATAACATAACATAACATTTACTGATTCCCAGTATAATTTTGAAAACGCTTGGAAACAAAAAGTATTCTCCTTCCTCACTGGCACTCACCATGTGTCACCTGCACTTTATTTGGTTGGTTACCCCACTCCTCTCCATTGTATTGTGCCCTCCCTGGCTCTCTCCTATTACCCCCTTTCACTCTTCAGTTCGTGTGACACATTATTTTCTGATTGCATCATGTTACATTGCCGTGGTAATCTCAAGAGATTCTCCTGCGATTCCCCTGAGAAACCAAAAATGTGCTACTCAAAATGGCCTCCCGAGAACACTCCCCAAACTCCCCCAGTTTACATGTTGTCATCTTTCCCCCTTCCCACCTCTAGGCTGATGTTTAATACACACATTTTCGTCCACCAAATATCATTTTCTGCACTTTTCTTTTTTTGCTTCCCACAGGAATCACTTTCTTCAAGCCAATAAAATGGCAGATATTCATTTCTGAAAAGACTCTCTAATTCTCTGCTTGAAAGCACCATCAGAGATATTTAAATGTTTTTAAGGAGCAGCCGCCTCCCCCATCTCAGTCACATATTTTAAAAACCACAGAACACCTTTATCCCCAACCACCAAGAGCCACATCTGCAAGTTTTGTGCCCAGGTTGTTTCTTATTTGGTGTAAATTCGTCCAGTGGTTTTTATGCTTCGGGTGTTCAATCAATGCACTTTATCTCTATGGGGAGATCAATGAGAGGAGGTCGAAAAGTTATTTTCTTAATAACCTTTGCACATTTTAACACATTTTTCACCAAATGTCCAGTTAGGGGGAATGGCATTGCTAAATAATTTTGAGGGGAAATGTCATCCAAATCCATTCATTGAGTAAAAAATGATCAGCAATGTAATTTTGGGAAAAGTCTATGAACACAGGCTTGGCCGTAACCATAAAGCCGCAACCGATGCCCTATAATATATATGCACATTCAAAGGTAAGGATGACAAAGAAGAACAAAATCACAGGAAACCATTGCTACTTCAACTCTTAACCACATCCTATCACTATTGTGTTCGCAATAACCTCTGACCCGATCAGAGAATGTATCCATTATAGCAAGACACATTTAAAGGGTTTATCCATTCACCACAGTCAGTCACCTTGAAAAAGTTTTGTGTGTTAGTTATGTTACTGGGATTTCTGTCGGGCAGTGCTGCCCTTTGCGTGGCCCATAGGTGGTCTGGCGGATTTAAACAGGGGAGGGTAACACAGCTTGGCCCGTTTAAAGCGGTCTGTGTGTTTGTTATGTTACTGGGATTATTTCTGGGGAGTGCCACCGATTGCGTGATCTCCAGGCCCTCAGGGATGTCGTTTGGGGGTCGCCAGGGGTCGTACCTGTGACACCTGTGGTCTCCCTTGCTACCCCTAAAAGAAAATAAGAAAAATTAAGCTCCTGGGCTGTGGCAAACGCTGTGTGACTCTTTGTTTCGGGAGTTTCCAGCTTTGTTGCTCAGGCCTCTTAAAAAATCTGGGGGTTCCACAAGTGTAACACTTTGAGCAGTGACCCTAAATAAGAAAGAATACGAATAACAAATAATGTGTCTTTCTGGAATTCTAAACAATAATTGCTAGACTCATTAAAGGTTTATTTAAGGCACACTTCAGAGGGAGAGTCACTGATTTTGTCTGTTCATACACTCCTCAAATTCCCAGTGCAGACAAAAACGTCCAAAAAGCATCTAGAATATAATAAGCATCCTTTTAGGACTACGTATGTTGCTTTTTGCATGTTGTAGTTATAGCATGTTTCTTTCTGCCGTTGTCTCTGTTATGATCATCACAAGACATTCCACCTGGGTGTCCTCGGTCACTTGACAACATTCTTGTACAGTGTATAAATGTTTGACCACAGCACATACATTGAGCCTTGATTTCATTGTGCCACAATTAATGCTTTGTTGAAATGTGTCCATCTTTCTTGTGACCCTGTCATGCTGTTCAGAATGTTTGTTTGCATGCATGAGTTAACGAGTTCCCAGAGTGCAGGATGCCGTGTGAGTGCGCTGCTTTCCCTGCACTATTTTAAATTTGTTAATACCCAGTTATAAACCCTCTCAGTGGTATGTATTTTGCCAAACTCTGAAGCCTGAAAAGTAGATCCACGCAGGCTTGACATAGGGCCAACTTTGCACCAGACCTGCAGATGAACTGGCCTGCTGTTAATTCTCAGTTACCAGTTTAATGGTATCCAATCCAGAGTGTAATTTGCTCTTTGACTTTGAGAACATTCAGAAATGAAATTGCTCATTTTACTATGTATGGGGCCACAGATGAAGCTGAATAGTTATTTTGTTTAAAAATCACGTTTTAAACTTGAATAATGTACTTTGATAGATATATATATATATATATACACACACACACACACACACACACACACATTGGCAAAGTTCTAGACACAGGAAATGTCCAGGACCGCACTTGTGCACCCACCGACTCATAAAATGGCCCAGACTCACACAGAAAGGTAAGAGGTAAATGTATTCATTAAACACCGGAGTATCCGCAGCAGAGGCTGCATGTGTTGCGTTTCACCACCTTCTGGTGGCTTCATCACACATTAGTTTGAGTGTTTCGGCACAGTATATATGCATTCTCAAACTCTATGATCCAAAAAGACTAGTCCTCTTTCAATGTTTATGCCACACATCCTTTCCTGTTTGCGGCGTTTTACATGGCCACCGTGTTTTAACAGTTCATGATATACTGTGGTAACTCAGTACCATGCAAAATTAATGTTTTAGCCCCAATTTGAGCATGAAAACATGTGATTTTACACAGTAAAATTAATAATTCTGACTCATCACATTTCTATATCCGAATTGCATACAATGCAAATATAAATATTAGATTGTACAACATTACACTGCGCATACACATGATATCAAAGTGACTGAGAGCTGTGGAAAATGACAATGCAAACATCAATTCAACATGGATAACGTCCAATAACAATTTGTGCAAACAAGGAAATTAGTAGTCTGTTTAAAGTGCCAGTGTATGGCTTGAATGTCAAAACTTCATTAGGTGTAAACATGTTTAATTCTAGATGCATATTCCAGCTTGTAAATTCAAGATCATAGTATGTGTACAAGAGCCCAAGGTCCAGTGGATGGAAATGAACAGTGCCTAGTTGGAATACCTAAACACACTGCAAAAAAAAATCCCTTTATTTAAAATACAATTTGAGATCCTTCACAGTGGATGTATCGCTCATACTACTGATCCAAACTTTGTACACGTATCACCATCTACATTGCATACATTTTTAATGTAAATAGTAAGATATGAAAATGTACAGCATTATGCTCCACCTATGCATTCTATTAAAGTGACTCTATGCTGTGCACAATTGTAATGTAAACATTAATTCAACATGGAAACTGTCAAGGGACAATACGTGCAATAAAGCAAATGAGGCAGTTAGTTTAAAGTGCCAGTGCCTGGCTTAAATGCCAAAATAACCTTTGTTGTAAACATGTAACACTGGACCCCCACCTCTAAATGGAAACAATGGGCCTCATTACATGGTAGGCGGTAACCATGGCGCTATTAGCACCATGGTTGCCGCTGGTACCGTACCGAGTCCGCCTTGGTGGATGGCGGAATTACCGCCCTACTCCAAGGTGAGCGGGGGCGGTAATTCCCCATTCACCAAGGCCCTTCCCCATTCCCATTTTTGCCCCCATAGGGCATAATGGGAATGGGGAAGGTGCTAATTACGGTACCGCAAATTGCGGTACCGTAATTAGCTCCGAGGTCCCTGTGCGGGTCCCGTCCTTAACGCCTGGAAAAACCAGGCGTTAAGGGAGGACCCGCAAAGGGACCTCGTAGTAAGGCGGTAAGGGTTTACCGGTACCGGTGCCCTTACCGGTACCGGTAAACCCTTACCGCCTACCGTGTAATGAGGCCCAATGTCTTGAAACGCTGGTATATAACACCTTACCAAAAAACAATAACCCCCAAAAATGTACCATGGACAGTCCCAGGACAAGAGCATGTAATTATATGATGCAATAAAGCAGCAATGCAACATTATATTATAACAAAGATCTATTAGGAAAGAGAGAAAGTTATTAAAACTGAAACAGCATAATGTGTCAATTCCTACAAGGAAGTAAAAACCAAGTAGGGAAAATAGCAATCTACAGAAGAGAAGAAAGACAAAGGGAAAGAAACAGACCTGAAATACACAAAAATCCCCTATGACGGAGGTACTAGTCAGCCATTAATAAAAAATATCAATCAGAAGAAACAATCAATTAGAAAAAAAAAAACACATCAATCAGAAAAACCCCAGAATGATCGAATTCAGACTCAGAAAAGATTAATATGTTCCTAGAATAGTATACAGCTCTCCATCAATGTTGTGACCCCTTGGGTACTGGGTCTCAAAGTCTAATATACATTTGTTTTTTGCGTTGTCTTAGCAATAACTGCCTGTCACCCACTCTTGAGGATAACTATTTTTTCAACCCAAAGAATTTTAGACAGTCTACCAGGCAATTATGTTTCTCTTGATAATGTTTTGCCATGGGATATGCATGCTCATTGGTTTTTTATCGCTCGGACGTGTTGAAGAATGCAAATCTTTAATTTACAAATAGAAACACATTGCACAGTTCCATCATGCCCAAAATCATCTCTTTATGGCTGAGGTAGTTTAAAGAGCGAGAATTTAGGAAGTGTTCGCAGGAATTCATTCCAAAACCATGCCCAATTGACGTGTAAAGGGAGGCCACATCCCGGGTATCATCATATATTCAGGTTATCACGATAATTCATTGATTTTCTGTAAAGAGCCCTTGTTCTCTTTCAGATAGGAGGGTAGGCTAGATACAAATGGACGCAGAGTTTCATCAATATATTTCGACATATTCTCCAAATGCGCTCCTGTTAATGTCACAATGGGTTTTACAGGAGTTTATTTTAATGTTTTTATGTACAATAAATCATGGGTGTTATTCTTTTTTTAGGGGACAGACCTTTTTTTATCATCCTCATCCAAAATACCTGCAGCCATCCATTTGTCCACAATTGATTCAACCTCACTCTCCACATTTTCCAGAGGATTCTTTTCCAGATTTTCATAGCAAATGGGGTTATTCAGCTGTCGATAAGCTTCTTCAATATAATCCACTCTATTCATGAAGACTATATTCTGACCTTTATTGGATGGTTTAATAATAGATTCTTTCATGCTCTGCATTTCTTCTAGAATTGTACGATCCTTCTTGGGAAGATTGCTTTCATTTCTTTGAATCTCATTCTTCCACATCTTTTTCAGATCTCTTATAACCAACTCTTAAAAGGTTTCAATGTTACTGCCCCGTTGGGAGGGGGGATTGAACCTAGATTTTACTTTGAGTTTAATTTATTTCTTCCAATCCACATTGATGTCATACTCCTCCAAATGAATACTGTCTATGACCTCATGTGCATTGTATGCCTCACCTAAAATAATTAAATCCGCAACCACATCTTTATCCTGAAGTGTGATGTCTGCTCTGCCCTCTTGATATGTATGTCTAGGTGCCTTTGGTGGATTCATATGAAATAATCTCTTTAAGTGCACCTTCCTCATGTACCTGTCAAAGTCAATTTGCGTGCTGACATAATTGAATTGGGATGTAGGACAAAATGTGCGCCCGACCTTGAAACCTTGAGTTGATCTTCAGCTAACGTCAGATTCGACAAATTCAGAACTCCATTTTGTTCAGCCATATAAGTAGTGTCTACATCTGTTTTCCAGAGCGCATTGATCCCTCCCCCAGATATGTTGTTGGTCTTTTGACCCATTCTGCCTCGCCTTGATTTTTTCTTCCTCTGGAGATTTGGCCTCGACTTTGCCCTCTGCCCCTTGGTTTTTGTTGGCGTTGTTTATTCTTCTGTCCTTGCACAACAGTCTAATTTCCTCTAAAAAAATAATTATTTTATCCGAGGTTCTTCAGATTCTCTGCTTTGTGCGTCAGACTCGGAGGTGCTGGCTTGGTCGTCACTCACAAGTGAATTATTTGCTGCGATACTTGTAAGGTTGGGCCCGTTTTCTGAGGTTATCAAGGCAGAATGTTCTCTACTTACACTGTTTTATTTCATACTCATAATATTTGATGTGAGTATTTGTATTGGTTCTCGCCTTTTTACCGTCCTCTGTGGCTATTAATGTTTGCAGTTTTACCTCTTTTCCGTCTAGTTTACACAATGCTTTCTTTCGATCTAGCTGTGCATATTTGATAGGACTATTGAGGGGTTTTGTTACACATTCATTAGTGGCCTCACCCCATTCTTCCAACATCTCAGGGTCTTGTTCTTCAAATGAGGGAGTGGTTCATATTCTTAAACCTCGTGGGATCCTCCCGACCTCGATATCAGTTTGAAGAGAGTGAACCTCCCACCACTTACTTATTTCTCTTCTGTTTTTTTTCATGTTCCTTTAACAATGTTACCTCGTCATGATCCTTTGGTGTGCAAGCTACGGTCTGCTTCTTTCCCACTGACAAAGCCTCACTGAAGAGAATGAGGGCTTGTTCTTTCCTTGCAGCCTCCTTATCTGACAATGCATTCATTTCAGTGATGCTGTGTGAACCTTGAACAGTGCTATCCATATACACTAATCCTCAATGATTAAGGAGAAATGCGGCAGCACCCGCCACGTGAATGTAAAAATATTAATCTCAGGAGTATAAGGAAGAAATAATAAAGCACTATATTGAATATGGGTTTTTATGTTTCTTTCATGTCTCTTTTTTTAAACCAACATCTCATCCTTATTTAATGCCCAACTAGCCAGAAAATAACAGATACACAAAAAAACAGGAGCCTCATGTATGGAAGGATGTTGCACATACAAAACCAGTGCCACTGAAAGTGACAGTCTTCATGACTACAAAGCACTTGGTTGCAATGAACAAAATAGATGATGCAATGTGCAATTGTCATTGCAGTTCACACACATTCTATATCTTGAGAGTTGCAAGGTATCTTACGAGGAAAGTGAATTTCAAACCTTCCATCCAGCTCACAAGGAAATATATAAATGTCTTATGTCCACTCATACAGGACATGTGACATGATTGGTTTCCATCTTGCTACTATTTTGAAAGAGGGGGTTCCCTCCCTCATGTACCAAACATGGGGGGGGAAGGCATTTTCCCGAGAAGCCAATAGGGTTGGGGCAGGGGTAATCAATCACATGTAGGAATATCTGACATGTGACTAAATCTGCCCAATCCAAGCAAGCTCTAAGAACTCACGATCCTATTGGGCAGTCCCTTAATTCCATCAAATTTAAATCCACATCTGCTTATCCCCACCTCCTCCCCACCGCGCAAGAGGATGCAAGGCTCTATGGTTTTTTTCTGTGCCCATCAGTCTTAAACCCTCCATTCCGCAGCAGCAGTAGATGGGGTGCTCTCCATCTCTTTGTGTCCACACAGAAAGGTTCTCTCATCTTCCACGCCATTCATTTTGGGACAGGCTGTCCTGTAATGATATTAAAGCCATTTCCCAATAAACAAGTTCCCCAAGAAGCTAATATGGGTTCAGAAATGCCAGCCTCATCTTGCAATACCTGACATGTAACTGACTCGTCCCCAGCCCTATTGACCTACAAGATATAGCTTGTCTGTTGAGACATCTTCTGATTTCCAAACATCCTCCCCTCCTACCAGTTTCACCATCAGAGCATAGCTCACGGGCTACACCTATCTATTTATACTCCCTGTGGCACACCGGTTGCCAGGGAATCTGGAGGGATTTCCCAGCAAGCACCAGAAGCCTCTTAGGCAGGAGCATGTCACTCTGCCTGACAAATAACTGATTTCCCCGGCAGTACTGGGTTCCACTGCTTGTCATGAATACAAGGTTCTCCCAAGGCCTTTCCTCTGGGAACCAACCATGCTCACCTCTCACTCATCCTCCTTCTTTCCGATATACAACCATAAGTACCAGTCTGAGATTTAATCACAAATGCTTTCAGGCAATGTTCAATTACAATCCCTTTGCAATCCATAGTTGCCTCTCAGATTTTGCATTGCATTAAAACGAGAAGGCAAAGTATTTGGCTGGAGCCAATTGCAAGAATGTACTTGTCCAAAGCCGAATAGCTATTTTTCATCCAGAATTCGTCTGAATACTTGCTCAAGCCAAAGATTAGTACACCCAAACTCATTTTCACGACAAAAGAGTATTTTGACACCCCAGTACGATTATTTTGCTCTAGGAGAATTACAAATGAACAATGTTTAAATAAAATGAATGCAATAACCAGCATTATCCTTTTTTATGGGAATGTCTATTCATGAAAGTCAGTACCTATTTAATATATAACATGTGCATTCACAACGATCCATACTATGGGAGCCGGTTTTTCTCCATAACCATTCGAGTTTGAATAGTATATTCACCACAGGCCAACATGCTGAGGATCAGGGTCCTTATATTACAGGTAAAAATGGCATGCAGGAAACCACCCATGTTAGCAGGTACATGCTGTTGGATCACCTGCATGCAATTTTACATGTTTGCAAAATGATTTGTTAAATGTCAGAGAAAAAAACAAACAGAGAAAAAGCCTTTACTAGTTCATTTCACTCTGTTTTGTATTGCAATGCGCGTTAATGCTGCCTGCAAATAACGCTTGCACGTGGGATTTACAAACAAGTCATATGGACCCTGCTTGCTTTTAGCAGGTGCTAAATTAAGGCAGAATCCATGTGTCTTGAGTCACCATGGAAATCTCATTAAGATGTAAAACAAAAGATACTTTCAAGAAGGAGGATGGAGGCACGGTGATGATGATGATGATGAATGTATAAAGCGCTCGTTTGTCAAAGGCATCTTGGTGCCGCTGCAGAGGCCACAACCAATAATACAATTCTAAAAACCGGGACACTTTATTGAAAGAGGTGGGTCTTCGGCTGCCTCCAGATCCGGAGATCTTTCCATAGCTCAGCAGCAGCCACTGAAAAGGGCCACCCTCCAAGCCGAGAGTGGCACACCCGTGGAACCAGAATTCAGTAGAAGTTCAAAGCCCTTAATGGCCGATTGGGGACATAGGGACGGGGTTTATCCCTTAGATACTCTGTCCCAGAAGCATAACAGGCCCTGTGCACAATACACAGGGCTTTAAAGTGGACCCTTTTCAGTATTGGTAACCAGTGCAACTGGCGCAATCCAAGAGACATAGGTGTGCAGTTGGAGAACCAACCACAAGCCTCGCTGCAGATTTGTGCAAGACCTGCATGCGATGGATTAAATACAGAGGTTTAGCCAGATACAGGGAGTTGCAATAGTCAATTGTACTCAAGACCAGCTCTGACACCACTGGTGCATGGAACTGAGGGGGAATGAAAGGTAGAACCCTCCGTGGATCCTCAGTGTAAAGTGGCCAAACTAACAGACAGCTGCAACTTGCATATCCAGTGGTCGAGAAGATTTTTTAAAACCGCTGCTGGGCTGGGGCAGAACGGTGTGAATGTTAATTCTGCTTAGTATGCCTTCTCTGACTTCAAAGGGAAGGAGAATACATGTCCCAGAGAAGTCAAACAAGGCTTGACTGCTTCATGTTTTGTTTTTACACCCTACTTTACCACCCTGCCCCACGTGAAATGGCCGCCTTTATGTGTTTACCACAGGGAAAGGGAGGTTTTGCTGTGGGAGAATTAATCAGATTCAATTTAATCTAATTGTTTTTGACTAATTTTGCCGCAAATATATGTGGGGGGGCGGGTTTAGAGCAATAACTAATGTGCAGGGTATTATCGGGGGAGCTGCGGGGGGTCTCCCACTGCATATATTTGGGACAGAATCTACCCGATTTTCTGTTATGATTACATGGAATTCAATGGATTCCTTTCAAGCAAATCACATCGAATCTTTAGCACAGTCAGTCACTGTCCTGACTATTGCAAGTTCACCATTCATACTCACTATTGTGAGGAGCATGCGCTCACATAAGTCAGTCATTCGGATTGTGCCTACATCACAACATTATAATGCAGATGGCGTTTTCACCACTGGCAGTCTGTGATTGGAATAGTGGCTTCTCCCCATTTGGTCACTCTTAAAGGAGTGATAATATCCCCACCGCAGTCATTGTGTCAGGCGAAAGTGAATTCACCTCAAAGTCTCTGGTCATATTTCACACCCAGACATGACAGAATGCCAGAGAATCCTGTACGTTGCAATATATTTAATGCAACATGATGTTATATGTGCCTCGTTGGTAATACACTAGACAGAATAGTGCCCTAGTCATGTGTGCCTGCCACTTCTCTTACACATGAATTGTTGTTGATGGCTCCCCAAGTTGGTGTCTGCCAAGGCTAGTGTCCCAGGTGGTTGCCTGGTTGTCTAGCCCAACATCACGCACTGTTAGCTGGCAAGGGGCCCATGCTGCCTGCAACTAAAGCCTACAGCACTGAGCTTTGACTCCAAGTTCCAGAATGCAAAGTGCTGTTGTATTGGAGAGTGCCAACTGGCTGACGGTGCCACACATGAAGTGCCACCTACTCAACAAATTCATGCCACACAACTAGCATGAGACGATCCAAAATGCACTGAGCCCCGCCAGCCTCTCTGCCGGACCTTGCTCCGATATTGGCCCCAAATATCCCTGAAATGACTATCATCTTCACCAATGGTTAGTTAAAAAAGTTCCCTAATAAAGACACTACATGAGTGCATGAACTGAAACTCCCCCCACGCCCCGCCCAGGATGGGAAGTTCATTCGGGGATAGATGCTTTTATAAGTAAGGTTTGCATAATCTCCCTGGCAATGGTGTCTCTCGGGGGAGAACACTGGAGCGCCAACATTCCCCTCAGTGTGTCAGAATGCGTTGGCAGTGGGTGCCAGCCTAGAGGGCAAACAACTTAGGATTCATGACATTCCTGTGGAGGAGGATATGCCTAGAGGTACAATAGTGCAGTGCATGCTGCTAACAGCAGTCAGGCCATTACATTCCTATGGAGGCGGATATGCCTAGAGGTACAATAGTATAGCGCATGCTGCTAACAGCAGTCAGGCCATTACATTCCTATGGAGGCGGATATGCCTAGAGGTACAATAGTATAGCGCATGCTGCTAACAGCAGTAGAGGCCATTACATTCCTATGGAGGAGGATATGCCTAGAGGTACAATAGTGCAGTGCATGCTGCTAACAGCAGTAGAGGCCATTACATGCCTATGGAGGAGGATATGCCTAGAGGTACAATAGTATAGCGCCTGCTGCTAACAGCAGTCAGGCCATTACATTCCTATGGAGGAGGATAAGCCTAGAGGTACAATAGTATAGCGCATGCTGCTAACAACAATCAGGCCATTACATTCCTATGGAGGAGGATATGCCTAGAGGTACAATAGTATAGCGCAGGCTGCTAACAGCAATCAGGCCATTACATTCCTATGGAGGAGGATATGCCTAGAGGTACAATAGTATAGCGCAGGCTGCTAACAGCAGTCAGGCCATTACATTCCTATGGAGGAGGATATGCCTAGAGGTACAATAGTATAGCGCAGGCTGCTAACAGCAGTCAGGCCATTACATTCCTATGGAGGAGGATATGCCTAGAGGTACAATAGTATAGCGCATGCTGCTAACAGCAGTCAGGCCATTACATGCCTATGGAGGAGGATATGCCTACAGGTACAATAGTATAGCGCATGCTGCTAACAGCAGTAGAGGCCATTACATTCCTATGGAGGAGGATATGCCTAGAGGTACAATAGTATAGCTCAAGCTGCTAACAGCAGTCAGGCCATTACATGCCTATGGAGGAGGATATGCCTACAGGTACAATAGTATAGCGCCTGCTGCTAACAGCAGTAGAGGCCATTACATTCCTGTGGAGGAGGATATGCCTAGAGGTACAATAGTGCAGTGCATGCTGCTAACAGCAGTCAGGCCATTACATTCCTATGGAGGCGGATAAGCCTAGAGGTAGAATAGTGCAGTGCATGCTGCTAACAGCAGTCAGGCCATTACATTCCTATGGAGGCGGATAAGCCTAGAGGTACAATAGTATAGCGCATGCTGCTAACAGCGGTAGAGGCCCTTGCATTCCTATGGAGGAAGATAATTCGGGGTACAATATATTCCACCCCTGCTTTTAACTTTGCATTCTGGGACTTGTAGTCCAGGGTTTATAATTAAGGCTCCCCGTTTTCCGTTTTTACTGATTTTTACATATAAATAAAGACAGAAATCACTCTTTTTCCTTTCAGTATTTATTTGCAAAACATTGATAAAAATAGAAATGCAAGTGTTTTAGTTGGGTCTTTGTGATGGCATTCATGCATTACCGGTCCATGGCTGTGCAAAGTAACCTCACAGATATGCAGCCCCTGACTTGCTGTGCAGGAACGCAGTTCTGCAATACAGGCATGCAAGTGCTAATGTGTTATTTTCCGATAAATAAATGTGAATACATTCTAGTTACACCAGATTTTTTATTTTTTGTGTAGCAAAAAATAAGCATGGACAAATACAAAAACAAAAAAAAAAGAAAAAGAAATATGGATAAATACAGGTGGAAATGTTGCAGAAATAAATACCATAAAACCGGGAGCCTTATTTATAGAATGCCAAGTTAAACCCACGACTGGACATCACCGCTCCAAAGAAAGGGGTCATGTCGGCATGCATGCTAGTGCTGGTCTACATCTGGCCAGATGTTGCTCCTCGCCAGCTGGGTCCTTAATATGAAACCATGGTATGAATCTGCCGCAGGAAAGAGGTAATGCATATTAGTATGGACCTCCATGTCTCCATGCTAACACAGCAGCACATGCCACTCGTCTGTCGGTGGGGTCAGGGCACGACTCTTGCCTGCAAGCTTTTTTTCTGTCCTCCAGTGCCAGCAAAACGGACGAAAATGCCATATGTTTTCATAAGGTCAAAAGGTCAGCAATTTATTGCAAATAGTGCCCACATTTTTAACAGTACGGAACGGGTTGTGCATTATCCAGGAAACAGGAACAGAAGAAATGCATTCACACGTGTGCTAACATTCTTTCATTAGTACTTCCTGCCAGTTACAAAAGGCTCACCATCGGGATTCCAGAGCAAAAGGCCGCATTCTGCAGGGTCAGCCCTTTGTAAACAGCCCTCTCCTGGTCCCTTTTGGGGGTCCTCCTGTATCCCCTGGCCAATTCGTGGCACCACATATGCACCCCTGCCACCACCACCCCACTTACCTGCTGGGCTGCGGCGCACAAGCCATGCACTTGTCCGGCTCCAATTCAGGCCGTGGCCCTTAACGGCCTATGTACGCGACGCTGCCTTTTGAATTGACTCCTTCTATGTAGCCCTTTAAGGGGAGCGCCCTGCAGACCGTAAACAAAATAGTTGCATCTTGGTAGCACCCTAGATAACAGGTGCTGTATTGGTACCTGTGAGGATGAAAGACTGAGTCAAGCCACAGAGAGAATATTTTGAGAGAGTGGGTAGAGGCTGAGACATTACAAGATTGTTAAAGAAACACATAATAAATAAATAATAATAAAGGATATAAACCGAATATCTTACACTAATGTCCAGGGCATGTACAATATTCTACTAGTTGGATAGTAATACCTACATCCAAACACTTCAATCATAGCTATTATTACCCAATTTAAAGTTACTGATACTTAATTTATCTGAATCAGAAGGTGTCTCAGGATGCCATCTATGAGGGTGGAATAGCCAGGTTCTTTTTGATATTTAGTAAGAGGTTTACGTGGTTAGAACTGTCTCTGGAAGTGAGGACTGCTAATCAGACTTACCCCTTTCATATAGTGCTATGCTGAAAAGCACAGTACCCACATGTAACTCTGCTGGGTCTGTCTACTGACACCTCACAACAGCTGCCTTATAGTCTAGCAACGTGGCCTTACAAAGCGGCATGTTTATTCCTGAAAATAGATTGATGGAGCCCAAATCTTCAGCAGCCAGGTTCTGCCTTTAACTGTGGGCAATTTTGGATGTAAATTATATAATATAATTGCCTGCTCCCAGATCCTGGTGGGTCTGACAATCTAAATATAAGCATTTAAGTACAACATTTTCACAACCACACTGCACATATATTGTATGCACAGTGTGGTTGTGAAATTGTTCTACTTAATTCCTTGTAGGTCACCCTGGACATAGGGTTCAAATGATCACAACAGTCCACTTCAGCTCCATCAACTGTTGTCCTTTACTGAGAGGTTTAATATTCACAAAGTTCAAGTTATAGCACCGACAGGCGCTTTGTGGTTCAAGCCTTATGCCACAAAACTACTTTTCTAAATATAAGCATGTCTGGTTATGTCATAATGGTGTCTGGGAACTCACAATTATGCTTGCCAAAACCATTTTATTGTCTGATGGCTTCCAGGGACAATCCTGTCAAAGCCTCCGGTGTATTGGCTACTGTGTTTTTCCCAAAATAGGCCTTCTGGACTCTGCCACAGCAAAACCTTGTGTCTTCCCTGTGAAAGGTTTGCCACCTCAGCACGGACAAGCCACACATAGCCCTCTCCACACCTGTCAAATCCCTTTGCTTTACCATTGATCCCTACCTTTCTTTCTCACACCATATAGTTGCAGTCACCAAAACCTACAACTACACTGCCTACGAAATATCAGACGCATCCTTCCTCCGGAGCACTTCCACACTGCAAACCAAGCGCTGGTTCTCTCCAAGCTCAACTATTGCAATGCTCACCCCCACTGGACTCCCCACCGGAACCCTTGCCGCCCCCAAAGCCACACAAAGCGCAGAAGCCAGACTCCTCTTGCACCTACTCAAACATTCACACATTACCCCAGCTCTCGACCTGCTCCTCTTGTCTGCCTTTACCCCAAAGAATTACCTTCAAAGAACTCTGCATTGTTTTCAACGCCACATACACCAACTCCCCATCTTATCTTCAGGACAAACTCAAACCCACCTCCCACACAAACAGCATAGAAGCAAGCCAGCGTCTCCTACTGTTTCCACTCTGCAAACTAACAAGCACCCAAAAGCAAGCATTAACCCACTGGCCACCCAGAGCTAGCAACACGCTTCTTCTCATCATCTGCACGGCACCCTCCATCACCACTTTCAGAAAGAGCCTCAAAACACACCTGTTCCCCCATAGAGGACCCTGCCTCCCCACCTCCCCTTTACCATTGCCTATCCCAATCTTGCTACCCCATCCTGAGTATAGTGTATTACTTTAGTTTCACCTCCCACCTTTTCAATCTTTTCTTTTTTATTGATATAGCTGACATCAATCAACTTTTTAATATTATTTAACAACATAATTTACATAATATAGAAAGGAAAATTAGTAATAGATGATACAAGAAAAAGAAGACTAAGTACAAATTCAGCATAAAACAATTATACAATCAACCATTTAAGATTAACATTTGTCACTACGCTTAAGTAGTTAAATAAAATGTGGATTTCACATCATTTTCATAGATCTCCAGATCACGCTGCAGTAATCTGGACTTCATCCAGATTATTCATACGATCAAATTTCAGAAACTGTAAGAAATTCACAATTGAGTAGCCAATGGCTTGAGTTTGCGAGTCAAACAGTCTTTTCTATAGTTCATCAAAGGTTAAAATTTCGCAAGATGAAAAGTGACTTTTCAAATATCTTATTCGTAATTCCAACAATTCAGCACATTCGACAATCAGGTGTCTTAACGGTTCCTTCTGAGTCTGACAAAATCGACATTTCGCCTCCCTGTGTAGTCCCATTTTGCTTTTGTACCTGACTTCATTCATGTACCAGAGATTGAACCGAAACCTCATGTAAGCAGATCTATACGCGGGACTCGGAGATCTCACTAAATATCCAGCCAAATCGCTGTACTTTTTTATGTAAATGGATTTCTTTGAAAGTCTTTGTACATAATGCATTGTGCTCTAACCATTATGTTTATTTGGTTTATAAGTGTTGCCAGGTAACACCTTCTCATTCCCACAAACTGGCCATTCTGCCCTCATAGATGGCATCCTGAGAGAAGGCTTTTAAATAAAATAGTAAACTTGGGACAGGAGCATGGTGGGGATGGTGTGGCAGATGGTCCTATTGGGGAAAGTGCTGGCAAACCTGGCATGTCTGTTCACCCTACCCACATTTCCAAATGTTCTTCGATGGAGATCCTATTCTACCCCACTTACAAGGTTTGGGCTTGTGCCTATATTCTCTCACAGTATAATATGGGGAAGCCTTTCCAGGACCCCTTTTGGTTCCCTGTCCACACCTTTAGAGTAATAGACATTCTGATGGAATCCTTGCATACTTTTCTTCTAGATTATCTCTTTGAGAGGGTTGGATGATTCTTGCCTGAGCCTCCTGCCAGCACTGGCACCCAGGACGGTCAGCCGTCCTTATGCCCCTAGACAAATAGTGTGTTCTTGGTGAGAATCAGGGTTGGAGGAAGAAGCACCATCGTACCAACACAAATAAACTGGAATTCCTATCCCAGGATTGGCTAAGAGGAGGCATGCTAAATAACACAGGGAGCTTCAGTATATACCCGCCCTGGATGCCTTTATGGAGCAGTGGTGGAGAGTCTCGAAAAGGTCAAGGCTAGAAAATGTGAAGTCTCCTTAAACATGATTTGGCAGCTGAAGACATGCATTTCCCAACGTTCCCGGGACAACTTTTCCCCAAAAGGCCTGGGGTAGCGGAAGTGACGCCAAATGACCCTTTCCCTCTGATGACATCACGCCATTTGATTTCACCCTGTTGTGACATCATGGGAAGCGATGGAACATGACCTTTCACCCCTTGACAAAACGAGAAGTGGCATCTAGTAACATTGTTCCTAAGTACACTACGAGAAATATGGTTACAATATCATGGTAATGTGATATACATTTAATACAAGAATATTTCACCATATGTATTGTTAATATCAGTGTGTTTAGGCCCATATTACCAAATTACTTTGAATGCAAGCAGACGTCCAAGGCCAAATGATAAGAAAGTTTTATTATATAGCACTTACACTAAAGGGCTTTATATATTACAAATGTACATACAATATCACCCAACCTGTGTTGCTACTCATATATCGACTTCAAAAGGATGAAAGGCTGAGTATACCTTGCCGGGATTCAAACCTACAACCTGCTCATCACACACATACAGCAGCAGTGAGTGCTCAACCCACTGAGCTAATTTACTGGCTATCGTTATCTTACCAGCTATAATAAAATAGGCAATTACATGTCTGAGTGTTTTCAAAGTCAGAATGCAAGTTACAATCTGTAGTGGATACCATTAACTGGTAACTGAGATTTAACAGCAGGCCAGTTCATCTGCAGGTCTGGTGCAAAGTTGGCCACATGTCAGGCCTGCATGGATCTACTCTTGAGGCTTCTGAGGCTGGCAAAATACATACCATTGGGAGGGTTCATAACTGTATATTAAAGAATTTAAAGTAGCGCAGGGAAAGCAGCTCACTCACGCGGCATCCTGTACACTCGTTACCTCATACGTGCAAACAAACAGGGCTGGTCTGGCCTACAGGGTACTCTGGAGATTTCCCAGTGGGCCTCTGCACCATGGACCTTTTGTATTATATTTGATCATTCTCTCATAGGAAAATGGTTGAGCTTGCTCAAAATGTGTAATATGGTGCCACTTTGAAAATTATTTCCAGGGCCTCAACTGTAACTTGAGAAAAGCAAAATACATCGTCTGAAATGGATGCTTATTGTACCTTATTGTACCATGAAAGCTTTTCGGATGTTTTTGGCTGCATTGTGAATTTGAGGTGTTTAAGAACAGACTAAATCAGTGTCTCAACCCCTGAAGTGGGCCTGAAATAAACCTTTAATGAGTCTAACAATTATTGAATAGAATTCCAGAAAGACAAAATATTTGTTGTTCCTATTCTTTCTTATTTAGGGTCCAACCCCCTTTTTTTTTTTTTTAAGACGCCTAAACAAGACAGCCGGCCAATACCGAAACAAAGATGCACATGGCGCTGGCCACCGCCCAGGAGCTTCCATTTAAAAAAAAAGGAAGATGACAGGTGTAGCAACGGTCGCAGCTGCGACCCCTGGTGACCCCAAATGACATCCCTGCCTACATGTATCACTAATCACAGAAAAATGTTGTCCCGTTAACTCTTCAACAATATGATGCCCATAATTTTATTTGCATGTAGTGAAAATGCACTGAGTAAGAATTGTAACGAATGTGCAGTTTATTTGCATATTTTTTTTTAATCGATTTTAGTACTGGTCTGCGTCTGGTTTCAAAACGCTCAAGACGTAAGGGTGAGAGCCCCTGAGCACTGACATGCTACGGCCTCTGCCAATTATGAGATATTTAAACATATTTAAACATAGCGCTTTCACCAGAGGCCTTTACATAGAACATATTTGCATACAATATCACCGCACCACCGTTCTTGCTCATGTATCGCCCTCGGAAGGATGAAAGTCTGGGCTGGCCTTGCTGGGATTTGAACCTGCGACCTGCAAATCACATACAGGTCGCAAGCACTCAACCCGCTGAGCTATCTTACCTGCTAATCTCCCTGTCTATCAAAGCAAGTCTCCACCACTGGAAGAGACAGGGTTAAGAGGTGAGAGGAAGGTTCACCCGTGTTCCTGCGCTCTCCGCATCGTTTCTATCGGCACTTCTCGGCACTTTTGGCAGCGCCTGAATCAATGCCATTGTGAACGATGTGCGGGCCCTCAGCTCGGTGCATTCCCCCGAACCCACACACCCCTGGAGCGGACTGTCCTGGCAGCCCGAGCCGAGGCAGGAGCCAGGCCTTCATGAGAAGGAGCGCCCGCAGGGAATGGAAATACCAGGGCTGGCATCCGTGTGCCCCGGGAGGAGTGCTACCATGAGCACTTACCTGCCAGCACCTATTTCCCTGCACTCCCTACCTCCAGCACGTCAGAAGGCTGGGCGGGAACAGCAGACATCAACTTTCCTGCCAGGTGTAACCGCTGAGTGAAAGTCCATTTTGGCCTGTGCCTCCCACCCAGAGAAGGATGAAATGCTGTCCATGTTGAGGGAGTCAGTAAGGGTGTTCCATGTAATGGACACCCCTGTGTACTCCGCAGATACAGGGGCCACCTATTGCTTCAGATATTCCAGCCTGGCCCAAATCCTGCAAACATCTCCGGGGGGGGGGGGGGGGGGGAGTCTACACATTTTTCAGGGGGCCGCCAACACTTTATTAAATGGTACTGCTGAGGAGGTGCTTTCGCGGGCCCCTACACAACGTGTCCACCCGGCGCATCGCATGACAGCTCCCTTTGGCCTGTGTGTGAGGGATTCCTAAACAGTCTGCTGCAGGCTTCTGTTGGCCTGTATATCAGGGATACGCATGCAGCGAGCATGCATCTACAGTCTGCTGCAGGCTTCTGTTGGCCTGTATATGGGGGCTTTGCATACAGACAGTATGCATGTGAAGCCTGTTGAAGGCTTATGTTGGCCTGTATATGGGGGCTTTGCATACAGCCAGTATGCATGTGCAGCCTGTTGAAGGCTTGTGTTGGCCTGTATATGGGGGCTTCACATACAGCCAGCATGCATGTACAGTCTGTTGCAGACTTCTGTTAGCCTAGTTATGAAGGCTATACATGCAGCCAGCATGCGTTCACAGTCTGTTGAGGATTATCTTGGCCTGTATGTGTGGGCTGTACATAAAGCCAGCATGCATGTGCAGCCTGTTGAAGGCTTGTGTTGGCCTGCATATGGGGGCTTTGCGTACAGCCTGCATGCATGCACAGTCTTTCACAGGCTTCTGTTGGCTTGTATATAATGGCTTCACACATAGTCTTCTGCAGTCGCCTGTTGATCTGTGTATGATGGCGTTGCTAACCGCCTTTTACAGACCTGGCCTGTGTGTGATATCTTCACATACAGCCAGCCTGCATGTACAGTCTGTTTCAGGTTCCTTCTGGCCTGTATGTGGGATCCCAGCCAGCCTGCATGTACAGTCTGTTCAGGTTCCTTCTGGCCTGTATGTGGGATCCCAGCCAGCCTGCATGTACAGTCTGTTCAGGTTCCTTCTGGCTTGTATGTGGGATCTCAGCCAGCCTGCATGTACAGTCTGTTTCAGGTTCCTTCTGGCCTGCATGTGGGATCCCAGCCAGCCTGCATGTACAGTCTGTTTCAGGTTCCTTCTGGCCTGTATGTGTGATCCCAGCCAGCCTGCATGTACAGTCTGTTTCAAGTTCCTTTTGAACTGTTTGTGGGTTGTTCACATACAGCCAGCCTGCATGTACAGTCTGTTTCAGGTTCCTTCTGTTTCAGGTTCCTTCTGGCCTGTATGTGGGATCCCAGCCAGCCTGCATGTACAGTCTGTTCAGGTTCCTTCTGGCCTGTATGTGGGATCCCAGCCAGCCTGCATGTACATTCTGTTTCAGGTTCCTTCTGGCTTGTATGTTGGATCCCAGCCAGCCTGCATGCACAGTCTGTTTCAGGTTCCTTCTGGCCTGTACGTGGGATCCCAGCCAGCCTGCATGTACAGTCTGTTTCAGGTTCCTTCTGGCCTATATGTGTGATCCCAGCCAGCTGCACGTAAGTCTGTTGGAGGCCTCTGCTGAACTGTGCATGATGGCTTCACACACAGTCTGCTTCAGTCTCCTGTGTGTCTCTGTACGAGGGCTTCACGTACAGCCTGTTCCAGGCTTCTCTTCAGAGGTGCTGTCCCAATGGGGGCTGGAGATTAGGGATAACCCAGCCTTGGTAGAGGTGAGCTGGGGCAGAGCTAAGCCCCCCCCCCCAACCCCACCCACTTCCCTAGGTGATGGAAAACTGCAGGACATTGATAGCAGGGAGTGAGAAGCAGCTGGGACTAGTGTTTAACACAGGATACCCAGATAGCCACAAACATAACAGTGGCACTACCCCCCTCCCGCCACACACACACACACTCCCTCGCGCCATCATGGTGTGATGTTCCAGCAGAACACAGTCTGCATTTGCAGCACTGCCCATGTACAGTGTGGGGGTTCAACTGTGACTGTAAGAGTGTTCAGAACATGGGAGCTTTCGCTCTGATTGTTATTACAGGTCTTGGCCATGATCTTATTCCCCAACCAGTGCCTGGGGCACAATGGCTAATGCATGTGCCTATTTCCTGAAGGTGTGTGGGTTTGAGCTCATCCTGGGATGACAGAGATCTGGCTGATGTGACAGTCTAAGATTGACCTATATAATATTTACTTATTTATATACAGGAGGATCAATGCTCGTTTGATCACAAAAGAACTGTTGGGAAGTAGTGAGCTACTTACAATGGGGTGAGTTTGAGTGACATTCTGACCAGGTTGCAGAGGGCAATATATGGAACAGGCAGCATGGACAGTACCTGGGTGCATTTTACATGGATTAAGGACACCCAACATTGGACATTGTGAGGTGCACATGGGCGGTACGGCCAGCTGTGCTTGGGATGTGACCACGATGGGTGAAGTGCTAGAGTGGAGGAAGAGGAAGGGGGGGGCAGAGGCAGGTCAGCGGTGAGGGAAACATTTTAGCTAGCTGGCAGATACGAGGTAGAGGGTAACCAGGAGGCAAGGAGGCAGGCTTTTGTGTTTGTTTTCAACAAAAATAATGTGATTAAATTGATGTTCATGCGATCAGGTGAGTAAATGCATTCGTTTAAATGTCAACTTTTTCAAATTCATCAACACCATGAGCCATTATGGATGTTATTTAAATGTACAAGGTCTAAATAGCTTGCATAACATGTTTCAGGACTGCACCTTCCTTTCCCAAGTGCTTAAATTAAACAAAAAAGAAACATCAATAAAGGCTGACATCAGACTGCCTACATTGGAGTAGCAGTTGTAAAAGGGCAAGATAGGCCTCCTATTCTTTTTTATTTTTTATTTAATGCAAATTGGTTAGTCTTGCAAACCTTGCACATAAATATACCACTTTAAACAATTTCAAATATTACAAAATAGTGAAACCATATATAACAGTAAAATTCATCTCTCATTCCCAATGACATCCTGATATCTGTATCAGCTTTTTAAAAACACTGAACATCAGGAATATTCATATTTGTGTCAGGCACCCTGTATGTTTGTCTCGGTGTATGTCCTCAAACCCCCTAAAAGAGCCATGACACCCAGTTCTCCGCTGGAGCAAATCTGACATAGGAACTTAGTTGTAGCTAACAGAGGGCCGTACATGCGTCTAAAAAGCAAATGGTTTTTCAAGGCGCTACATAAGGCTGTCATGAGGCTACAAACAAAGGTAACTGACTTTTTACCATCTTTATCATCAGGAAATACGTGGCCATAGCTAAATAAAAAGAAAAATAATGCTTCTCACGTCGCTGGGAACCCATGCCAGATCACTAGACAAGGTAGAAAGACTGCACTTCATCTGACATTAGATACAGCCACCTGTTGTATTCATCCGTGAATACTAACTTAATGAGGGGATTAGAAATAATTCATTCAAAGTCGTTTCTTGATAATTCGGACTAAATCGGAACGGCGCGCGCATGCAGCCGCTGTCGACAGGACAGTTCCCAGATAGCTGACGATACAGCACCAGAAAGGATGCATCGGTATTAAACGCAAAGAACAACAACGCCCTGATGAAGGACTTAATGTAGTCCGAAATGCATTGGCATTTTGTTTGCATCTGCAAATAAAACAAATCTGTTTCTTTTCTAATCCACGCATCACGGATGAATACAACAGACTACAAGTAAAAGATTAACCAAGTTATTCAAAGATTAAGAAACCACTTGAGTGGTCTTTAGGGTGTGCAGCCCACACCGAAGGCTATTGAGCCTAGGTCTTTCTTCTGCTATAATTACTTACATGCACAGCACGGAGGCGTGATACAGTGGGTTCCACCCCACTCCGAAATCAAAAACAACTAAAGAATTGCTTTACGTTACCTACACGAACACAGTGGTTCCCACTCATCCCCTCCTTCCACCTTAGATACAGAAATAACATTCCTGAAACAAGAAAACAAACAACTTTATGAATGGATTTGTCAATTAGTAAATTAATTAAGACCAAATTCAGAATCAAATTGTAAGAAATGTCCCCAAAAGATTCTTGTGTGAGCAGTTTAAAGACTTTGGGCTCTATCACGGCCTTTGTGGTTTCCTGGTGGTAATTGTGCCAGGATACCGCCAACGCAAATTGCATTACTGCAACTTGTTCTGGCGCAGTTTGTGCCGGATCCCAAATAGTAGTAAGGATGTAAATCCCTATTTTTTTAAGACTCCATAGAACTCTCTGGGGATTTTCAACACTATTACCTTTGACGGCAATAGCGCCAGCGGTAATAGTGCCGAAAATGGGCAGAAAGTGAAGATTTGTACCTCCATCAAAAAGCTGGAGATAAAACTCCAACTTACTGCACAACCCGTCATTGGACCAGCCCTTAAATGCCACAGCAATAGCGTTACCACCGTAATTAAAGGCTACCACCAAACTTGTGATGAGGCCGTGTGTCTGAATTTTTTGCTGGGGTTTAACTACTTTCAAAACAAAGGTTTACATTATGGTTCATTGATGTCTAATGTCTTGACACACATAAGTTTGTTTTTATGTTTCTTATATCAGATTTGCATTCAATTAACAAGTCTTGACAACAGTTTTTCCGAAATAATTTTTATTGAAATAATACTTTGATAAAACTCATCAATTTCCCTTTCCCTATTCTATCACCCCTACCCAAACCCCTTGCTCACCTCTTTTTAACCCTTTACCCCATCGCTAGTAATTTGTTAGTTGACATTTTTTCTTTTTTAAACTGGTGTCAGCAAAAAAATACAATACCGATTATTCTCTTGTTGTTTGAAGCATCTTGATTTGAGATCTTGCTGCCAGGTGTTGCACAGTCTTTCTATAATGTCTAGGGCATTGCCATGGTACCCCGGGGAGGTGCAAGGTATTATTGTTTCCATTGCTAGTTCAAAAAACGTATTTCCTGATGTCAAAGATTGAGAAGTGGGCTGCATTCATTTATAGCCTCACTACAGACAGTCATCAGCTTTGTAGGTGAAAGATCTTATAAATCCTTTGCAAGCCTTGCTTTCTATGTTTTCGGATGCTTGTCATGACCCTTTACCACTGATACTCCAACTTAGGTATTTTGATTTGTACCTTATTGGTATATGATAACTCCAATGATTGCACATTTCCTTCGAAGACTGTATTATGCAAAGCACACAATTTGTTCTAAATGTTTTATTTTCATACCTTATGAGTGGCTTGGTTACATTCTAACCCGCTTTTCTCATTTGAGTGATACTTGTGTCCTGCAACGCGCGTGCGCTTCGGTCGGATAGGACAGCATGTAGAGCGCTCGCTTTGACATCCTTGCAGAGTCTGCTGACGCAGGTTCGAATCCCGGCAGGGCCGAACTCAGCCTTTATTGTTCCAAGGTCTATAAATGAGCACCGCACACCCTGGCTAATAATAAGCAGTGGTCAGATGCCTTAGGGTTCATAGCGCTATAAGAAATGTGAATTATTATTATTATGTACATAATGTTGGTTAGCGTAGTTTCATATAGCACGACTTCTGCCAATGTGGGGGCCTCTTGGCACATTATCTAAAACCATTTCTGTTTTTTCAAAAATGAAGGGTATAAAGACAAGGCAAGTCAGCAGCCACCACACAAGGACAGTCCTTTTTTGCATAAGGAGGATTTTGTGTAGGGAGAAATATATGTCATTAAACTTTGCCGCTCCATATACTAACTTTGACCACAGTGCCTGTGAGTGGACTAGTTGGGCACCTGACTAGTCCTTCATTGGAAATTTGCAAGGGTCCCGCATTATACAAATGGCTGAAAACTGTGGGGGCAAGTGGCCTAGGGCCACACCTCACATCCTCTGCTGACTCGTGCCATTTAAATCAAAAATATTTTGCAAACTTGGACTTGTATTTCTATAGGCCTCCAAGACCAAGCATGAAAGGTGCTACTGGTTTAAAAGCCAGTACTGGGTGAACAGTCCCTGTGCTCATTTACATAGGGCCGGTTGGCAGCAGGGTGGCCATCCATCCGGTATGTTGAGAGCTGTTCCCATTTAATGGCCTGTGTCCTGTGTCTAGGACAATGCTTTGCACCAAAGGATGAACTAGTCACAGATTTACCAGCTCCCAGCACTCAGGCTGGAGAACCGTGTGTGCCTTTGTCTAGATTGTATTGCAAGCATAGGGGCCACATTCTTTGTTTCTAGAGCATTGAAACAGGAGAGATTAAGGTAGGTGGCCACAGAATCAACAGTGAGGGAACTAGTGTCCCTAAAGTGGTGCTATATTGGCTGATTAGACCTGTGGAGTGTGATGAGATGACTACTGCTCTGCATGAGTACAGTGATGTGTAGTGGCTAAACCGCCTACCCTGCTACTAACCCAGCAGGGGTGCCAATCACACAGTAGAAACAGAGACAGCTTGAGAGGCATACCTCCTTTGACGCTTTTGGTAACGCAGGCTGAGGACAGGATATTGTCTTCACGAGGGGTGTGAGCTGATTACAGAAGCAACAGAAACAACTTTAATACAATGGATCAAAAATAAAATAATGTCCCATCGAGTTAAAAACACTAAAGACCCACCCCTGTTAAAGAAACACAGAAAATGCAGAACTTTCATGTGAAAGGGCACTCTGGGTTCATATAAAGGGGTGCAGTCTATGTCTATGGAAGGTATAAAAGGGAGGGGTCTTAAAAGTCCCTATCATCCTTTAAAATGAACCAGGAGGACAGTGTCACTTCAAAATGCTTACTTCTTGTCTTGGGTGCTCGAAAGCATTGATCCCGCCATCTAGGCATATTCCTGCAGTCGAGCTGGTGTCGACAAGGCGTGAGTCATGTTGACTCACTCATGAGTCAAACTGAAGGCACGGATTATTGTGGAATGAGCAGGCGCTAGTGAGGATGCAAGTAGATAAGTCCCAACAGCTCGATTTGGTGGCCGAATTGGGTAGAAACAATGTTTCTGTGGGTTTCAGACAAAGGCTCTGTTGCGTCAAATCAGTGCTCAGAATGAGGCGAGTGAGATGGTTCCACAGCGGCAAGCCAGTGCTTGAGTTCTGGCTGTGGTGCTTTTCGCAGGTGCAAGACGGCATCGACACATCTCGAAGGAGGAGATAAGCAGTTTGACAATGGTAGAGTGCCAAAAGCAGAATCAGCTCAAAGGCGTCTTGCGGTGACAAAACAGTGTTTCCACTGAATCTGGACTCCTAGGTTGCTGGGGGGCACAAACCATGTACAAGGTGAGTACTGAGTTCTGGACTTCGAGTCCAGGAGGTTCTCTGGCACCTACAGAGGGGCCTTACCCTGCAGTGAGTATGATCCTTGTTCAAGTGCACAGGCTGCAGAGAGCCCTTGGTCCACAGCAGTGTCAAGCCCACTGTTCGCTGGTGATGGCTAGGGAGCAGAGGTTCAGTAAATTCTTCTTCTTGTATTGAGAGTCCAAATAAGAATCAGCGAGCGAGGGGTTCCTCTTTGTGTGCCACCAGGCTGACTATGGTACACAGTTATTATGTTTTCAGTCTTAGGTGCTGAAAGTTTTAAAAAGCCATCTCTTCCTGCTTTCACTTTGTGTTCCGGCAGCTGTCAGGAATAAACATGTGACCTTTATACCTGCCTGTGCCACTGCAGGGCTAGTGCAGAGGGTGTCAGTGGACTATCTCAGCCATGGCACACGTTTGCACTAGCATTTTGGCAATTACCAATTTTGAAAGGGGGCTCTGATTGGCAGACCACCATTTCAGAAACAGAATTACCCATGCCATTTGAATTAGTAAAGAAAGTGTGGGCTATCCCTCCCTCACCAGATGGATGCTCTGTTACAGGGAGCAGATAGTTCTGCAGGCTGTGTGAAATCATGACTATAAGATATAAGATTCTTTAGCCATTTCTTTTTCCCTGCCTCTTTAACTCTTGATCATCTTGTTTTAAAACCTAAACATGATGTGTTTAGGCTCACATCACTTTGTATCACTACTGTAATTTTACATTCATACTCTTTTTGCGTGACATATTTTAATAACAGTAGTGTCAGGTTAGTTTTATTATGTAATGTTGGTACTTTTCAAGACATTTCTCTAAAAATAGATATCATTTTAGCTCTTGACGCTCAAAACTTAACACATATTTGTTCAAACTAAAGCTTGGATGGTGTGTGTTCATGTACCTACATCGCAGACAGGGCTGAAATACTGACTCCGCCGCTTAACTAAAGTGTGTGATCCTGGGCAAACCACCTACTCCTACTGTGCCGTGTCTGTCAAAATTGGAGACCATAAAAGTGATTCACCTCACAGCTTGTTAATACACTTTTTTTTGTTATTTTTTTTTTTATATATAAAAGCCTCACTCCTGGTTTATAATTGGGATAATTGGGACTGCAAGTCCCAGAATGCAATAATAAGCCTGAATAGGCCCAGCATCTTTTGAATGGAATGGGGCGTGTTTTATCTACCATAGAAATGACATATTGTGAACGAAATGTGACACAGAAGTGATCGGCTCGCAGTTTTCTGCAAAGTCCAGAGAGTTGAACTAAAGGTTGTTTCAACATTGTTGAATCTCTCTTGAAGTACTTGGGATTGGATAGGTACTGGTGCTAGGAATAGCCCATTTCCGGGAGGAGAGTTTAGGAGCAACGCATTTGTCTTGGAAGCAAGACAACACAGAGCAAAATAGGTTAATTAAATTCCTTAATGCAATGTTCCTCGATTTAGTATCTACATTTAGTAAACGTATTCTGGCTCGACCTGTATCTACAATGGGGTAAATCCTGCTCCGGAGGCTGCCTGGGTGGGCAGGGAGGGCTGGGAAAACCATCTTTCAGACATGAATTTTCCAGCCCACACCGATGCCCTGCCAGAGCGCAATGCCGGCAGACGTGCAGTCCTCTCTGAAGGGGTAATTGAAAGCATTCCTGATGGATCATGGATTCCGGTCTGGAGCGGAAGTGAGATCCCCAGAGTGGAAACCAGGAATGTTGACGGCTGTCACGTGCCCAAAACGTGTCCCGATTATCCTGGGCTCTGGGATGTTAGAAACAAGGCCCTGACGTGTGCAGGCATTGGGAGGCGCTACTGGGAACACGAGAAACCCGTGGGAAACGTGCTGCCTCTGAAAAGTCAGCAGAGCTGGTGCAGAGCGAACCACATGGCAGGAAACAGCAAAGTTGTACCTCCTAAACTTTGGGCCAATCACAGCCAGCGGAGTTCTTCTGGGCATTTTTCCAATCCATAATCTCTTAGCATATCTGAGTCAATACACAACGTGAAAACAATTTGCAAATGAGACGATTCAAAGCAACCATGGGCAGCGTTAGACTAACTACTAAGGGCCGAATTCATGGAATTTTTGCCCGGTTCAAAGTGTATTTGCACTGCTGAAAAGTGACTTTGCACTACCGACACAAACCCAGATTCATGGAACCGTGCAAAGTGTATTTTTGCAACGCAAAGTGCGGTCAAAGTCAGCTCAGAGTCATTTTTGCAGTACAAAATGACTTTGCCGGGACTTTGCGCTGTAAAAATATATTTTGCACAGTCTATGAATCAGGGTTTGTGTCGGCAGTGCGAAGTCACTTTTCAGCAGTGCAAAGTCACTTTGAACCCTGGCAAATATTCCATGAATTGGGCCCAAAGTCTTAGCCTTGTTGAACATAATCAGCGAGAGGCAGTTTGAACCATAAGCAAAGTGTGAGCCAGGAACCCGCATCTGTCCATGGGGGGCCATTCACTCGAAAAAAGATGACTGAATGGAGCAGGCAGTTGTGGAAGAGTACAAATTAAAGTAGTGGAACGCTGTTCTTCTGCAACGCCTCTTTTATGCCCCCACCCCTTTTATGCCCTACCCCTTTTATGCCCGACCCCTTTTATGCCCCCACCCCTTTTATGCCCCTGCCCCTTTTATGCCCCAAGCACTTTTATGCCCTCACCCCTTTTATGCCCCCACCCCTTTTATGCCCTCACCCCTTTTATGCCCCCACCCCTTTTATGCCCTCACACCTTTTATGCCCCACCCCTTTTATGCCCCACCCCTTTTTCTGCTCCCCTCAATCCCCCATGCAGTCATTCCCACATACGCCCTCAATTCAAACCCCCTACCTGGGTCCTTCCTTCCCTTCCCCTCACCCCAAAAAGCTGTCATTTACAAATGTTCTCGCAAGACTAAAGAAAACGCAGAAAACACGGTGAAGAATATACATTTAAATGGGCACCATTAGGGTGTCCTTGCCCGCTCAGCACGCAGCTTTATGCAGCCTCCACTTCACCCACCATTCAGACCTCTTACGGGGCATGTGCATGACTGTAGCCACTGATTGCCCCCCGATCCCCCGCTACCTGCAAACACCTCTGTGCTTACACAAGCCCCTTGTGCCTAGAGCAATTCCCAGAATGCTGCGTGCCTACCTGGGAATAGGCTTCATTTGCAAGCAACCATTTAAGTAAACAAAGCTTAGCCAGCACTTGCGAGATACCACAATGTGGGTTAATGGAGAGCATAGGTTCCAATCCCCAGCAGAGGAGCAGTTATTTTCTTTTTTCTTTTTTCTTTTTTTTTTTTTAAGTGGCCTTTCCTACCGTCCTGGAGCAGTACTCCAGATCACATAAAATAAGGGAACTATGAACGATTTCCCTGAGATGTAAGGGAACGTCGTACCCTTTAGATCCCTCCCACTTTGACCTCTGGGAGTAGGCAGGTTAATGTTAAGATGGATGGATGGAGAGGTTTGAATCAATTGTAAACATGTTCAGTTCCTTGGGGCAGTTATTCCATTCCATCACTCTTCAGCCTACCTGTGCTGTCGCTGGAGCGAGGGGATAGGGTGTGGCCGGGGTTTAATCCATATGCAAATCTGAACCCTAAACCCCTGAATAGGTACAACACATGCCTTTCACACTGGGTAGCATGCTGCCAATAGTGGGAGAAGTGTATTAAAAAAAAATGGTGGAACTTTGGTCTCAGCAGCGGAGAGAGTAGGCAGAAGCGTAGTGCAACATGTGACAAGGAGTTGCGACCGGGGCATTGCAATAGTGACTAGTAACTATGGCTCCTATTACAACTTTACACATGCACAGGGACACAAATGGACACATCGTCTATATAGAATGTTGAATATGGTCGGAAAAGTATAGGAATGTTAAAGAGAGAAAAAAGTAGTGGAACATTGCTCCCAACCGTTCCCGCTCACTTCGATCACTGGCTGCCAAAGAGGAATTAACAGTGGTTGAAACATGTTGACTTAATTACGTCCATACATTATTGTTTGGTATTTTTGGAAAACCTTCTTAAGTAGGAAGGGGTAGTCCTAGATGTACGTCTCTTGCTTGCTGTCTTAACCTCGCTGGGTATTACCTACACAGAGCCCTACAGATAAGGGGCGTGTCAGACACTTTTACTAACTAAAATTGGGGAAATACACCTCCCCCCCAAATATTGGGAGTATAAATACACCCAACCAAAATAGAAATCAGACACTTAAAAGCATGCTCCCTGCTTTCTCCGACTCAACTCCATGGATATGTTTGGGCCTGTAGTGCGCATAGTGCCGCAGGGTGAAGCTACCAGTGTTGCTTTAACGTTTTAATGTGCATGAGTAACTAGATGCATAGATTTATTACGAAAACATTTCTGTTTTACAGTGAAAACATACCTTTCCTCTTACAATGTACTCCCATTGGGAGTGGGACTTACTTTTACACTCCCTAAAAGATCATTTTACTCTTAACTTGAAAAAACAGGAAGTTAAATGCACCCACTTGAAAATCTTATCTGGAGCACTGCCTACACAACATAAAGTGAAAACCTTAGGATACTACAGGGAAATGCTATTATTAGATTGTCAAAGGACTACATAATGTTACTTAGCCAACTTACTGCTCTACTCTGAGCTTGACTGCACTATCATCGCAATAGCTGTCGTAGAGTCTAAGCTGGAGTCCCGCCAGTGCCGATATTAGCTTATCCCCTGATCTTTTCCAGACCTTGCAACACCACTGATACACTCTTCATTTCTTGCAGGTACTTCAACGCTCTGCAGTCTGTGTTGTTAATAATACTCCACGCTACTCCTATATTAAACCTGACCGCAGGGAATGCACAGGTTATTGGTTAAAGCTAGGATTTCCTTTAAGCTTTTTACCTTAAGTCACAGGGCTTTTCATGGAAGATGTTAAAGCATGCATGATAAAATATAACCCCTCACGCGATCAGAGATATGCTGGCTCGTCCACCTTAAGTAACCTTAGACTTCGATGTGCATTTGGTATGGGCTGGGCCTGTGTTGTGCATTCCCTTAGACAATGGAATGTGCGCCCCCAAGACATTTGAAGAAAAACCAACCTTCTGCTTTTTGTCAAAAATGTTGAACCTATCTGTTAATTCATTGCCTTCTATGGCCTCAGAAGAGTGCTTAGATGCCTACCGGCTGCAGCCCCACCAAGTGATAAAAGGCAATGACAGAAGTGACCGGACGTTCAGGAGGGTCCAGTCTGGCCTTAGGAAGATGCTAAAGGTGGGACGAGAAACGGTGCTCTGGCAGGTCGACGAGAAGGGAGACTAAGAGCACATAGGCGGTTATAAGGTTAGGACCAGAGTAATAGGGGGGAACCCCGGTGGCTATCGCCTGGCTCCAATTATGCTATCATACCAAATACTCCAGCTCCATCCCCAGAAGAAGCTGGCACTCACCCTTCTACCTGGAAGAGCTGCCCAGTGCAGCTACTACCTTGGATGTGGCATGAAGAAGGGAAAGGAACCCCTTAAAAATGCACTGGAAATATCTGGAAGGAGATGGCCAGAACCAGAGACTTCTTAAAATGGGCACTGATTCCATGAGGGCATCAGCTAAGGCACCTGGGATTTGAGTTACCTTTTGCCCATCCCATTTGTTATTTTGGCCCCAATCTGTAAGCACTTCCAAATAAAACGTGTTGTACATTTAATATTCAAGTCTGGTTGTCCATTCATTCCGATTGGCAATCCCGACTCTCTCCCTCCCTCTCTCGCCCCAAGCACCAAAGACATGACACATGGTGCTGTACCAGTGGATTCAGCCTGACAAAGCCCCATTTGGGCTGGAACGCATAGCATTGTTGGTGCTAGAATCAGGAGGTCCTCTGCTCTGTTTTTATGGATAAATAACTGATCTATTTTTGCACCAGTAGCGGCGAGTGCCCAAGTTTTCACCACTGCTCTGTAAGTGCCACGTGGCATGTGTGATGAATCCGGTGGAGTCACCACTGAATCCCCGACAATTAGCTCCTCTCGTGTGGCCATAGGACGGCAGTCACTACTTGACCCTGACCCTGGCGGTGGTATTAGGAGGGAGGATCACCTCGGAGGAGACGACTATCGGGAGAAGGTGGTGACTTCACTGGCAGAGACACAGTATTCTCCCCTTTCTTCTATGGAAAACCTTATGACACCCAAACTCCTGATGGCCTACTGTCATTCAAATCAGAATTCCATTTATACCTCCAACATACACCACACACACCCAACATCTCCTGTTTCTGATGTTTTTCTAAGTAGAACTCCTAAACAGCCTTACTTAAGAAAATATATAAACTTTAGGGACTCCCATAAAGCCTCAAGTACTGAGACAAGGAAGGAGTTGATGCAGATTGAAAGAGGCCCAAAGTTGATATGCAGAATATTTGTTTTAATGGATTACTAATGTGAAGGACATTTAAAAATGGTGTCCGCATCATCAGAAGCAGAACGAGAAAGAACCGTGCCGGTGGACGTCAAGAGGACAGGCACATCCATGCACAAGCTCGCGAATATGCTAATTACGCACTGGTGTGGCAAGACGGGAGAAGAGATGCAGTGGAGACCTATAGAGGACCGCCAGAGTATCAGGAGCAGTAGGGTAGTTCTCTGAGATACAGCCATGCCGAAAAGCAGCAGTCTTCAGCCCAGCTCACAGTGAGAAGCCGGCGGGTGAACGCAGAGCTGAAAGGAACACAGGAGGAAGGTCCTGTGGAAGTGGGAGGCAGGCCAAAATGGGGGAGGCTGTGAGGGAAACCCCGGTCAGAGCCACAGTTCTGGACTGGGGAGTTGAAAGACCCGGTGAGGGTGTGTTGTGTATGCAGACAGACTTGCACCCCCCCCCTCTGGCAATAACAGGAAGGCTACACTGAAAAGTGGCAACACAATGAACGCACCAAAGTATTTGTAGAAATAAGGGACAGATTTATTACAGGAAGATGAGTAAACTCATTAAAATCCGGATAAATTCGACACATTGAACACTGGTGATTGTCTGTGCTGGGAGGCGGCACAAGGTGGGGCATTGATGGGTGGCATACTAGTTCGACACACCCACTGGCATGGAACCTGGGCCATGGGGTGTACCCTTGTATGTGGGGGGACTCCATGTGAGAAAGGGAAGGGTTGGAGAGGGAGTTGCGGGAGGAGGCTGGTCGAGACGGTGAGGGGGGATAGGGAAAGAGAAAGGGAGACTGTGATAGACACAGGGAGAGGGGGACAGGCATAGGGACACAGGGAAACAGAGACACAGGGAAACAGTGGCAGATACACAGGGAGACAGAGACACAGACACAGAGAGACAGACAAGGGGGAGGCAAGGCAGACAGGCCAGCACTGGTGGAGAACAAGGGTACTTGTGGAAGGGTCCTCCGGAGCTCTGATGCCCCCCCCCCATCAGCACACTACCGCCAATAACCAAAAAGAGAAGACTTGTTCTCTCTCCACAGGTATTAAATACGGCTGTCGCTCCCACCCAGGAACACAAAATGCAGTTGCCAGGGATGCATTTTTGTGTGTAATGTCCATGGAAAGGGGAGACTAGGCAAATGGTGTGTTTGGTAGTTCAGGGACAAGTTTTGTTTGTTTTATAGGGGAGATGGGAATCAGGGCTGGACACACATGTTTAGGTATTCTGTGTGATTCCCAGGTCAGGGGAGTTGAAGTTAGAGTGCAGAGCAGTTGGGTCCCCAGGGCAGATTTTTTGTTGGGTTTGGGACAAGCAGCTTTCCACAATACATTTGGTAAATATGAAATTCACGCAATATATTGGTAAAATGAAAACCCAAAGTAAACAAGTAACATATGGATACTGCCATTACCACATTCCACAGTGCAGAGGAGGCCAAAGGAACTTCCACCCATTGCTACTAGGTGGCATTGTGGAATGTCTGACTGAGCTCAAATGGACTTTTCTACATAAGGATATATATATATATATATATATATATATATATATATTTATATTCAATTAACAAACTTTGTTAAAGGGACGTTATGGTTAAGTTGCACTAATAAAAACCTATGAAATTCAATGAAAAAGCGTTGTTAAAGGGGCGGTATGGTTACACGTAAAACTGAAAAACCTCAGAAATTCGCCAGTTATGGTAAACTAAGCAACCATAACCCGCACCACCACCGTGTACTGCTAAGACTAACACCCAGGACATCAAAGATGACATCACAAATGTAGTAGGCTGTCTTCCTCCACATCATCTTCCTCAACCAATACTGTAACCACACAACCTACTTCTGTGGGACACAAAATCCAACCAGCTACCTTGCAAGCAATAAAAGAGGCTGTTTATCCATATCTTTGGAAGACAACAGTCCTCTGTATATACTTCAACACACCACTCTGCAGGGGGAAGCAATTCACACTGCCGACTACACGAGCGACATCTTCCCCTGTCCACCGGCCCCTCCATATTAGTGCTCGGTGCCTCTTCCCTCATTTCCCTCCTCACCTTACATTCTAACCTCTCCTGCAAAACCTTTTCTTTTTAAAAATTAGCAAAAGAAAGGTTCCTTTAGGAACCTCCTTTCACACTTAAAAAATAGAACAAAAAAAAAATCTTACAGACTCCCTCTACTTTAGATTTCTCTGTGAAGTACATAGACTGAGTACATTTTTCCAACATTTCCATTAGCATTTTGTGTTATGCTTATGGGAATAATGTGATGTTCATCCCCCATTCCAGGGACCGGAATGGGGGATAATGGCCTATCAGCCCAAGTTATCGGCCCAAGCGAAGTGACTCTGTGTGCGCCCTGATGCCTGCGGGCTTCAACGCGTTATAAATGAATAAATAAATAATGAGGACTATGGGCCATTATCCTCCATTGCATCCCCTGCAATGGGTGGTAAAGGCCATTAGCACCCCTGGTTCCCAGAGCGAGAATCCAGGGTGTTAAACAATAGATTTTTCTTCCTACAGTGGGTCAACTCCGGCACCCCGCTGTATGAAGAAAAATCCTTTTCTAAGATGGCCACCATGGAAAGAGAAGGTCGGGGCTCCGTACAGCTCTGTGGCAGTCTGCAGAAGGCGACGTCAGAACCCTATGACCATATTACCACATTTGTTTTCCTTTTCAAACCTATCCTACTTTCAAATAACTTGACCACATAGTCAGTCCCAGGTAGACATAGCCACTTTAACACCATTTTTCGTCCCTTGTGGTCATGGCCAGAAGCCAGATTGTCCGGGTCATGACCTTATACCATGAAACGGACAATCTGTCCACTGCCCATGGCCACATTACCTCAGTTACCAAAGTTATATCACTCTTTTTTGTAACTGCTTTATGACACTCAGTTGCCAAATAATAAAACACGGCACAGTTGCAAAACCACGCTTTCAGGACCTTGTCAATGCTCCTTACACCAGTTTGCTTGAAATCTGCCCGTGTTTTATTTTTTCAAAAGTGTCAAAATGTATGTACATACAATAGTCATATAACTTAGCCCCCACTTGACAGAATCCATTCAGTCTTCACACAAACATTGAAGGTTGGGTCTATATTCTTTCTGAAAACTTTTGTCCACATTTGTCAAACGGCAACAGCATTATAAGCCATCTAAAAAGGTTGGGACGCCCCTCTAATTTAGCCCTCTCTTGAGAAAATCACAGCAAACTTTACAAAAACATTTATGTCTAGATTTAAAATTGTTTTGCAAACATTTGTTCAGATTCATCAAATGGCACCATATTTATAAGCCATTACAATATTTTGGGAACCCCTGTGTAAAAGTGTTCCCTCTTGACAAAGCAGCTCAAAACCATTCAGAATCAAGCCTAGAATAAAGTTCCAAAATGTCGAGCAGTTTCATAGAGTGGCGCCAAAGTTATAAACCATCCACGAACTGCTTTTCCCCAACCCTGTAAGGCAGAAATAGGCATAGATGTCCCCGAACATCTGAAGTGCTCGCAAACATCAAAGGACTGCCCCCGAACATCTGATATGTTTGCGGACTTCAGGGTGGGGAACTGCCATTTTTTGGCTTCTTCTTCTTCTAAATTAAACATGGCTGGCATTTCCAAAATTCTGACGCACTTCACGCTTTTCAACATCCTATCAGTGGGCACATCTGATGTCCGCGGACATTACCGCACCCTCTTGGCCAATCAGATGCCTATCCATGGAACGAACAAGGAAGTGGGTCTGCGAAGTGGTGCAGATATCACAAATGTTTTTGGACCTAATTTTTGGTTGTTTTAAAAAAAACTACTGGATGGATTTACACCAAATTTACAAAAGCACACTTTCAGGACCAAGCCACTACTCCTGGTGCAAATTTGGTGAAAATCTGTCCAGCGGTTGGGCAGTTGTTTTTCCCATTACGTCTATGGAGAGAAAAAAAAGAAATTGAGACCCCCTATAACTTTTCCCCCCCTTGACGAAACCTCACCAAACTTGTAAACAAATTCAGACCGGGCCATATACTTTTTTTGCAAAGTTTGGTGAGGATTCGTCCAGGGGTAGCGAAGTTATAAGCCGCCTAAAAAGTGCTCTTCCTATGAGTTCAGCAACTTAACCATAACTACACGCCCGCTAGCGCAGGCCATGTAATATATATATATATATATATATATTGATACCTGCATGACCTACATTTCTACGGTTTCTTTCAAGTTAGGCTTGTGCTTTATATATCACACACATACTTGCCTCTCTGTCAGATGTATTCATACCCACCGTATTTTAATATTTCTGGCATATCTTGCATCACACTCCTCTGCTGAAGTAACAACACTCGGGTATTTATTTGTCTCGCACATCTATGTAAAGTGAAGTTACATGTTTCTATCATATCTCGCATGCCCGTCCTCTACTGTATTCATGCCACTGGGATATTGTAATATCTTTCTCTTACTATCCCTATCTCCTCTCTGCTGTGTTTATACCACTAGCCAGGGCCCTGCAACCTGTGTCTCTCCAGATGTTTTGGACTCCGACTTCCATGACACCTCACCATTGACTATGGTGGTTCGGGCTGATGGGTGTTGTAGTCCAAAACATCTAGGGAGCCAAAGGTTGAAGACCCTGCACTAAGGTATTTAAATGACTTTCTGATATGTACCTCTTCTGTGAATATATCTCATAGCCCCCATCTGCATCCTTTACTGTATTTATATGGCTTCTGCATTTAAAGGTCTCCCGTATGCCTTGCATTAGTGTTGCCTGCATGTGCACCCCTGCACAGATCACTCAGGTAGTACTCAACTGTATTTGTGTCCCTGCGGTATTAGCATTTCACCCTCAGATCACCCATTCGGGGCTCCCTGTTTTTTTTTTCTATATCCCTGAAGTATTTAAATGTCTTTCTCCTGTCACTATCTGAGTTCTCAACTTTATTTCTACCCCTGAGATATTAATGTCCCTGTATTTATATGTGCATCCTCTGTCCTCAACTGCATGGATACATTTGGGGAAGTTAAATTCACCTTTTTTATCTCTTGTCCAGGTGACCTTGTGCTACTATACCCCTGAGGTATTGAATTGTGCCTCCCACATCTTCACCTCTGTTTCCTGGCATGTGTCTGCCTTTGATGTATTTGGTTGCCTCTGCCCTGTCTCCCTTTGCTGTCTTCAGGCACTTGAGGGGCACACATTCTCCATCATTATCTTTACTTTCTCCCAGACTTTGCGGTCTGCATTCACCCACTGAGCTGTCTTAACACTTAGTGATGTGTTGCAAACCACACACAATCATGTATACATGCAATCTGTGGATGTGCACGGATTGTAGACTGATGTGTTAGCAGTTTGCTTGTGAAATGGTTACCCCCTGATCAGGGGAGTTGCTAGGTCTGGAAAAGACCCGGGGCTATGCTGATGTCGGAACTGTTGGGACTAGGGGCTAGCTAGCGTTTTGGCTGTAGCTCCTGAGATTCTATCCGGGGCTACAACCAAAAGACCCGGGGCTATAGCTCCCTTAGCCTCCCCCCGCCCCCCAGCAACGCCTCTGCCCCTGATAGTCTCTAATCTTAGACCACAGAGTACAAGATGAAGTTGGAGAGAATGAGGCTCCACTCCATTTTAATATAAACGACACGTGTCATGCGGGCAGGCATTCTGCAGGGGGCGCCAATACACCACGATGTCTGATATTTTCCAGAATGTTTTAGACGGAACCATAATGATATGATATCATTTGTAACGCGCCTATACACAAGTGTTTCAAGGCGCGAACAGCTACAAAAGTTACAAAATGGCTGTTATAAATGCATTATTCCGTAAAATGGCAATAGCCCTTCCTGCAGCTCTCGCCACCTGCTATGAGCTGTGTGGATTGGGGGATGACATTTCTTCATTAATTCGAAGGACTGACTCTTTTCGGATCCCATGAGATTGGACGAATAGTTCCAGTCCTTGTTTTCTTTTGCTTGTGTTGCTTATGTTGGTTTTCTCATTATAAATGCAGGAGTTTAAATCGGAGAATGCAAATGAAAACACGTGTTAAACTACTGGCACCAGACATGGAGAAGCTTTTGTGATTTCCCCATTTCCAAAATCCAAACTGAATGTCTGTCCCGGCGTAAAAGAAACACAGTGTTTAGAGCCATACCCCGCCCCCAAGCCCCCCTTCCAACTCATGTCTTCATATTGTGTGTGCGACTTTAATACTAGCTTTCAAGTTAAGATTGTAAGTTGGGACTTTAGGCCTCGCAGTTAAATGTGGAAACCACAACTACAAGTCCCAGAATGCAAAGCATGCTTATCTGTAAAGGTCAGACTGGGGGATGGTGCCAGTTGTGAGATGCGGCTCTTTGGCAGCACTGTGCATACGCTGGGTTCTTTGGCAGCACTCATAATATTTGTTCCCTTTCCCTGTGCTTGTTTCCTGCGCTCGCCTTCCAGAGGAAATTTGCATTGTTTGCGGCCTAAATGGACTTTTCCTCCTCGGAAAGTGATTGCGGCGGGGGCTGTGCACCTGACCAGGGTGATAACGGGGACTTGGCGCGTCCCGATCCCCTGCTGCTGCGTGACTCAGGCTCACAGCCGCTGAGACGCACGCGGGGAAATCCAATCACGGTCGCGGGTTTGAGTGCTGGTTGGGGCGTGTCATAAACGGAAGGAAGCGCCGCCCAATCAGAGGCTGACCGGCCCAAGACGGGAATTCGGAGCACAGATTGGTGCCTCCCGAAGACCAGTTCGGAGAGACCCAGTTAGTCATGTGCTGTGTGGCGCGCAGAGGTTGAAGAAAGACAGGGAACATGGTACAATGGTAGCATCCAGAAACGATTGTGTGGGGCTGAGGGGAAGAGGGTGGGCCGGGCGGGATATGATTTAATGGTATCAGGTAATAAGGTAATAATGTCCCCCGAAAAAATGTCCCCATACATAATGTCACTGGGAAAAGCCATTAGCAACATTTTATATTTGTAACCTTTGTAACCAGCAATGCACATCTGTAACAGCGCCACAATGCCCTACGGTTGCTGGGCGCTTTAAAAATACGAATAAATAAATAAAAAAATATATATATGGTCACATTATGTATGGGGACCCCTGTTCCCCTTGGAAAAATAAATAAATAAATAAATAAAAAATATCAGGTGTAGCAGGGCTGCCCCACGCACGTTTAATGGAATAATGTCTGCAGAAAATGGCGACATTTTGGTCAGGAGACATTTTTGCGGGGACATTACTTGGAACCGATTTCATTTTATTATTATTATTGTGTTTATTGAGCATTGACCTAGGCTCAGGAAGGAACAGCTACATCACAAGTCATGTGGAAAGTACACACTGAGGGAAGCAGCGATGGAAGAGTGTGGGCTGCTAACCACGGGTGTGGAGCAATTTGGCTGCACGGGATCTACAAGCAAGGGAAACACGTTAGCGTGCGTGTATTCTGCCTGTTTCCCTGCACATTTACTCTCTGCCGTGCAAATTACAATTTGGCGTTGAGGGCCTGGTTATGCCTAAGTGCAAACACACCAGGTCCCTGCCGTCAAATTATGAAATTGAGCAAAATGAGCTCCTTTGTTGGTGCCAGTAGCCATCTGACTGCAGTCACTTCAACTTAATGAATTGGATTGAAGTAAAACGAAGGTAATAGCAAAGTCCAGTAGTGGAGTAGGGTGTCTTTCATGACATGGAGTCATTTGGCAAATCTAGTCACTTGTGAATAGGTCCTCTGGTCTGACGCCCCATTGGTCCTTTGCTCCCTGCTGAATCACTATCCTCTGGTCTGTCACCTCTCCAGTACTTGGCTGGTCTGGTAGGTTGCCCCTCGGGTCTTTGGCAGCTCTCGCCCATCACCCTTTTAGTCCTTGCCTCCCTGGTAAACAAGCGGATGCCAAATCCTTTGGTTTTTTGTGCTGTTGCTCCCTAAAGTGCACTTTGAAAGCCAAAAATGGCCATGCTTGCATTGTGTGTACATGCGACCAAACGCAGCTCCGATTGGAGAAAGACATGGTAACAGTAGCCCTGTCAGCATCATTGTACCTTCCACCCTAGTCAATAACGAATCTCGACACACAGCTCCTCCACTGAAGCAACACAGGATACACAATGGAATGTACACCACCAGAGAGTGCACTAAATTTCCCGAAGTGCCACACTCACCTACCACAGGTACAACACCAAAGCAAAAGAGGTGATGGCTGGAAGGTTTACAAAACATCGTAACCTCTGGCATAGCGCTGCACAACCCTCCAGACCATTGTTCTTCTCCTGCCAAGCTATTGCAAACGGGTAAAGACAAAATGCAAATTAGGCTTGGTCCAAGCCCAATGAGGCTGAAACATGGCTGGGGATGCTTGTGGTCTCATGCAGAAGGGCTGTGACCAAGCCGGTCGGGCTGGACTGCCCCTTTTGGGGAGGGACCATGCCTGATTAGCATATGGCCTCCCTGTTTTGTCATGGGTGAAGAACGATGGTCTGGAGGGTTGCCCAGCGCAATGACATAGGTGAAGATTAATTCAAAACCTTCCAGCCATCACCTCTTTCGTTTTGCAATTGTCACTCTGCTGAGTGGGACAGATATGCCCAGACGTGGGTCCCATGCCTTCTGGTCCTAGAGAGTCAACCTACTCCTCACTGATGAGGAGCAATGAGGCTGAAACATGTCTGGGGATGCTGTGGTCTCGTGCAGAAGGGATGTGACCAAGCCTACGGGCTGGACTGCCCCCTTTGGCGTAGGATCAAGACTATTTTGCATATGTCTTTCCCCTTTTGTAATGGCTTGGCAGGCGAACAAAAACGATGGAGGGTTGCCCAGAGCAATGCCAGAGATAAAGATGAATTCTAAACCTTCCAGCCATCACCTCGTTTGTTTACCACAGGTACATCCGCCATCCCTAACACGCTGCTCTGGTAGACACCATAGACAACCACACAATTGCCTTAGCATCCTGCACTGCACATTAACTACTGCTCCAGACAGCTCACAAAATATGTAAAGCCTGCACCGTGAAGAGAGCCCTATCTTGTCAGATCTGCACGCTGCAACATTGTAACAAATCAACCTCGCCCTTCTTCACCTGCTTCAACATTGGTGCACTACCCTACTTCTTGCAGATCCTGAAGCTCGTTGAAATCACGAAAATAGCAGAAGGCACCCTATTAAAGGTTCAATAACAGCATGCCATGGCATAGAAAAGAGCTTCGCTCATCTTCCTGCTATGCACAGCTCATGCGAATTGCGTGACTGGCAGCGGGGGAGGACGTTAATGTTGTTTCTGCTGCATTCCCCCATTATATTCAAATCGCTGATGCACTGAATGGCTGGTGAGAATATATATATATATATATATATATATATATATATATATATATATATATATATATATATATATATCTGCCTGTCAAGCCAAGTGACATGGGACTGAGGGAAGGCCAGTGCAACAATAATGCAATTCTTGGTGACGGCCTTGGGGCCACTAATAGAGCGACATGTGGGTACACCAGTTTGTCCCTAACATCATTAAAACAGCCACATTGTAAGGACATATATATATTTTTTTAATTAGTGTGAACCTCACTTATAAGGATGCCAATGTTTGCAGCTAGATCAGAGTGCAATTACATTATTTGCCCAGGATCACACACTTTGGCTAAACATGGCAGCAGGGGATTTTCCCCACTGCCCAATGTAAGCATTTGAGCACACCCCGTCCACACTTTACTTGCTACAAATATTTGCATGTTGGATGTCTAGGCCTACAATAATACTGTCCTATAGCCTTTATTTGCAAAATACTTAAACCGCTGCAACGCGACAACTTGTAAATCCTTACAGAAACATGTTAAACCAAAATAATACAATTGTATATTTATTTTCCACATCCTGAAAGGAAACGTATAGGTCTCAGGATCGAAAAGAATGCAAGCCTAACACATCTATTTAAAAGAACTGTCTACTTTCACCACTTTAAGATGTATACTTTAAAAACATGGTGGAATACAGAGAGTCTTTATCACACACTTCCAGCTTGCTGTTATTTATGATGTTACAAACTTTGACTAGTGACATAAAGCAAACCGTTTTTTGCTGCCAAGCTAGTCGACCTCATGAATATAAAAGAATCGTTAAAAGCTGCCTTCATTCTG
The DNA here is from genome assembly GCF_040938575.1 of Ambystoma mexicanum. Taxonomy (NCBI): domain Eukaryota; kingdom Metazoa; phylum Chordata; class Amphibia; order Caudata; family Ambystomatidae; genus Ambystoma; species Ambystoma mexicanum. Next base: position 1,420,552,673 of record NC_090931.1, on the reverse strand, counting down.
TTACTCTCTTTGATTCATTTGGAAGGGGGTACAGATGTTCTAGGTCACTGGTGCTGTTTGGGGTCTTCCAGGAAGGTGTTAGCGAGTGTGGTGCGATGATGGCCGCACGGCCCTGGAGTAAGTGCGCTCTGTGTGTGATGTGGGAACTGGGCAGAGCTTATCCTCCGAGCCGAGTTGATTCTAAATGTGTGGGAGTCTTTGGACTAAAGGTAGGCACTTCAAGATAAAAATGGGCGTGTGGCACTGTGTACCACTGCTTAGGATTACACTTCCATCTCTGCATTCCTGGCATTTATAGAGCCCAACACTGCTATTTCCGTGGTGTGGTGGCACTGATGACCTCCTCGAGTTATCACTGATATACTGCACTGTGGTAAGGATGTCATGCCAGTGTCGGTGGGGTCGATGAGGTGAAAGGTCCTGGCAAGGAGGCCAGGCACCTATTGCCTTTCCCCATAGCTGGCAAGTTGTCCTTTGTCTTCAGTGACACATCGAGCCAGTCCTGGCTTTCCAATTGCATGCTGGGATTTTAAGGTCCATACTTAGAATAGGAACAATTGAACTACAACTCCCAGAAAACAATGGGAAAACCCAGGACTGACTCGTGGTGTCATGCGTGAAACAGGATAACATGGCAGCTAGTCTTGACTATCCTGGACCTATGATGTGAGCGTGTATGAGTCAGGCTCTACACCGTGGAGCCAGGGGCGGGCACTTGGCACCTCCTGTATGGGTGATCATTTGAGTGCTCCTGGTTGGAGGCCCAGGTACTTACAGACTCTTCTCCTTTCTGACCAGTCCAGGTGTGTTGAGCTGACCGCTCGGTGCTTGTGTGGTTCATGTTCTGTCAGTCAATGGTGGGGGGGCAGCATTAGCTTCTTAACTCCTGTTTCATGGCAAGAGATATCATGGTGTTGCTCAGTGGTAAGGCCAGCAATCCTATCAAGGGGGTCTTATGTTTCTGGGGCCACGTGTTCTACCTCACTGGATGTGCTGCACGCGATGTATACAAGACCTCGCCCTTTACACATGTCTGATTAGGCAGAGGGCCACACTACAGTGATTTGTGAGCCTGTGTCTGTGTGATTGCTCTTCTGTGATGTCAGAAACGGGGACCAGGTTCCAAAAGGACCCCCCTCTCCCACATTTGGAAATGCCAGGGTGTGTCATTATCATTCTTTTTTTAATAACACGCTTAATAAGGAAGAGGCTTCTAAGCGCTGGCCCTGGGATTCGAACCTGTGTTGCTCTGCATGTCTTGCTTCCAAGATGAGCGCGTTGCTACTGAGCTATACAACCCGTGCCCATTGGAGAATGGAACAGCCTAGGAAGGTGGTTAAGAACAAGCAGTCCCGCCATATCATCTTTCTGTAGTCATTGTGCATGTCGTGAAACAGATCGACATGTGGCTGGGTTCTGCAACCTTTGGCACTCCAGATGTTTTGGACCATCAGCTCTAAACAGAATAGTCAACAGAGTAGGCTCATGGGAGTCGCAGGCCAAAGTAAGGAACAGTGTATTTTAAGGCCTTTGCTGTGATATCCCATGTCCTAGCCCTGTTGTCAATAGTAACGCCAACTTTTATTTAGTCCATAGATACTTATCAGGCTTTCTTGGCGGGTGTTCTTAAGTGGGGTGAAGTGGCAAACACCACATGCATGTAATAGAATGTGCTGTGCATTCAAAGGACAGACATCAGTGGATGATGATGGCGATGCAGTGTCTACCATCTGCACATTGACAGGTGTGTTAGGACCTTTTGTGCATTGTGTGATGTGTGAACCATGGTTGGCATGTTGTGTTTTGTCTTTGTTTTGTCGGCTTTCGGGTGGTGTCAGAGGTGCCTGCTAACCAAAGGTGATACACACGTATATTTATTGTGCAACTGTAGACAATTGTGAGGCTTCTTGGTGGTGAGATTCAGAACAGTAAGTCTGAAGGCAGAAAGCGCCAGTCATCATTGGTCACGTGATAATATGTGTCGCTGTGATGAGGTTGTGGTGTGTGGCTAATGAGATGGGTGTAATTGATGGCTTGGAGGGTGCTCTGATTTGCGGCTTTGTGTGTGTGACTGGATGTTAAATTAGTCTGATTGGTGGTGTGCTGGTTATGCAGGATTATTTCATGGTTTCCTGTGGAGGGTGATTTGATTTGTGACTGTGGAGTGTGTTGTACTGCTGTGGAGATGCACGGTGGTGTGCTGCTGTGGGGAATATCATACATGTCATGGTTTCCTGTGGAGGGTGATTTGATTTGTGACTGTGGAGTGTGTTGTACTGCTGTGGAGATGCACGGTGGTATGCTGCGGTGGGGAGTGATGTGTGGATATGATGAGTGACTGTGACATGCAGGAGCCGTGGAGCCGGATTTGTGCGTCTGACTGAAGGGTGATATGATGCGCGACTGCACAGAGTGGTGTGTGACTTTTGCAGTGGGATGTGCTATCTGATAGTGGTAGGTGGCTGTAGGAAGAGGGGCCCTGAGTGTGCTTTGGTTGGGCATGTTGGTTGAGTGTTAGGGGATGGTAAACTAGGGATGTGGGAGGATCAGTAGTGCCTCATAAGACTAGCTCTCTTACTCACTCCCTCACTCCCTCATATGCTGACCCCCACAGTCACTTTCAAGTGAGTTCTCACATGCACTGTCAAACTCATGTGTATGCTCACTCGCGCATTTACTCTCACACACACTCATAAATTCAATCTCAATAGCACACTGTCTCTCATATTCACGTTGGCTCTCTCGCTCCTGCTGACAGCCACACCCAGTCTCAAATTCACGTTCACTACTTTAATCACTGTCACATAGGTACTTACAGTCACACCCACACTTACACTCACATTGAGCCGCTAGTTCACTCTCGCACCCAGTCTCACTATCACATTCATACTCCTCACTCACTCTCACTGTCAGACTCCCACTCACATTCACGTCCACACTCACAGTCATACACTCACCCTTCTACTCACTTGGACATTTACAGACAGTCACTCCATGCCGCTCTCATGCTCACAGTCACACTCACTGTTACACTCACACATACGTTCACTCTCCCACACGAACACTCTCATACTCACACGTATACCCTAACGTTCACACTCAGCTCTTACGCTGCCGCTCCCACTCGCATTCTCTCGCTCACACTCATTTTCATACGCACTTGCACCCATACACTCCCACTAGCACTTACCATCCCCCTCACTCACTTTATATGTCATGTCAGTAATCCTTGCATTCAAAGCAAGCGCCCGTGTTGATATTGCGAGTGAGACTCTAGTTTGAAATTCCCAAAAACTCCACAATCTGAAATTTCACGTTGGCATTCTCAGTAAGCTCCCAATTTGAAATTCCCAGTGAGCTTGCACTTTGAAATTACCAGTAAATTAACAGTTTGATATTGTCAGTGTGCTCCCATTTTGACATTGCCAATAAAGTTGTCTTGTCCTAGTAAGTTCCTAATTAGAAACACATACAACTTCTCAATGTGTGATTTACAACAAGTTTCAAACTCCCGGTAACCTCCCAGTTTGACATCCCCAGTAGAACTGACATTCCCAGTCAGCTCCCAGTTTGATATTCTCTGTAAGCCCCAGATGTGAGCACCCAGTTTGACATTTCCATGAGTCTTCTGGGTAACACAATTCCAGGAGGCTGTGCTGAAATTATTTCAGATTCCTCCCGTTCCCTCCCCTGCCCTCCCCCTATGAAGTGTATCGCTTTGGGGAACCTCTGCTTGTGCAGTTCAAACTGATCATACACAATTCATATTGTCCTGGGAGGATAGCTCAGCGGCAACGTGCGCGCCTTGGAAGCAAGACGACACGAAGCAACGCTCGATCCCCGGGTCCACGCTAAGAAACCTCTGGGTATTTAAGCGTGTTATAAATACGCAACTAAGACAAAAAAAAACACAATTACGCAACAAAAAAACCCTAAGAATTCTTGTAACAGCGCCTTGATGCCCGCGGGCTGTGTGAGTGCTTTAAAAATGCAAAATAAATAAATAAATAAAATATCACTACAAACCTTCAAACATACCGGCCATCAGTGTGGTGCTGCTTTGGACTAAGCCTTAGCATATATATTTGACCAAATCCAGAAAGGCCCACATTTTGTCCTGATTTGAGGTTTGGTACCGTGGATCCCATATTTTTTTCCCACGTTCAGGTGAGACTTTCTTTTTTTAACAAGCCCTCTGTTGAATGGCCAGGTCATCCACAGGGTGGTGCAATTGTTAAAAACAAAGTTTGCCCGGGGTCCCCAGCCAGCATGGTGGACAGTGTCCCTTCACCCTGAGATCGACCCTGAATTTCTCCATATGCTCGCACGCATGCAAATTATCCATGATCCTCCAGAACATGGTGTCCTCCTAAGAACCCCTCTCTTTCCACCTTCTTTCTGCTCGCAATGCTGCCTCCTACTTCTATTCAAAAAGCCCCAAAATACTTCACACCCTGTCCACCCTCTGTTCCCCCCCACCCACTCCTTCACTGCCTCATCCCATGAACTTCTCCCGATCCATTACTCTAACAACCCACCATGTGCATCGATAGATACCTTTGCACTTCAAACTGGCAAAGGATTCACCTCCTCCTACTCCTCCAGCCTTTCAACCTCTTTCCTCTACCGAAGAAACCGACTCCTGACTCCAACCATTTTCCAATCTACAGCCCTGCTTTTTTGCTACACCAGCACCCCAAAATCCGCTAGAGGGTTGTGTTTGCTTGCATGCCCAACTATATTGAGGTACATTCAAACTGTGAATACATCCATTCTGGTTTGTGGTCCAAGCATTCCAACAACACTGCACACACTCATGTCTTCAACTTCTTCACTACTGCCCATCACTCTTACCTCTCCTCAACGCTCTTTCTATTAGACCTTTCTGCAGCCTTCAACACTGCGGATCATCCCTACCTCCTTTAAACGTTTTACTGCCTTGGCTTAAAAAACACTAGACTTGACTGGATTCCCACTGGCTCTCATCCTATCACTCAGACTTTGCTATCTCAGAGTCAATACCTTCAACTATCCCTCCGCAAACACCTCCCCTCTCAAGCCCTTTGCTCCTCTACCTCTAACTCCCTCAGGGATAGTCATTTTTCAAAGAAACAAGCTAGGGGCAGATCTCTGTCTTCGGATGGGGCCTCCCTTTGGAACAGCCTATCGGCCACCTTGAAACTTGAAGAGAACCATCTCTGTTTCCGTAAGCACCTCAAGACCTTCCTCTTCGCTTCTGTCTTTGCCCCTCTTCTCCCCTGCTGACCTGTTTTTCTCTCTTAGCACTGTGCACCTGGACACCCTCTGTCCTTCGGGCCCAGTTACCTGCTCACCCTGCCTCCATCCTGCACTGCCTATGGGCCTCCCATTGCACTGGGTTCTGTATCTGTAACCATACAGTCCCCCACTCTTCCTCTGCACTTATCAGATATACCCTATCTGACTAATTTTGCACTTGCCACTTGCTGGCTGCACTACCACTTTTTCATTGCCTGTATTTATTAATTTATTTTACCTATTCTTTTCTCTCCTCTGTTCTGCACTTTCCACTTCTCCCCCTTCCACGCACTTTCCCCCCTTTTCCCTTCTCCATGCACTTGCGCGTTCTTAATGTCACTTGGCCTAGTAAGATCGTTGTTTTTATTTTTTGTTCTCCCTCGTTTCCCTCCCTTTGCTTGGTCGCGCTCTGAAACACTTGTGTACGAGCGCAATATAAATAAAATATCATATCATATCATCTATCATATCATTGAACTCTGCTACTTCCTCCCAATACCATTTCCTGTGGGTGTGCCCTAATGATCAATTCTCGGTCCACTTGCCTTCTCCCTTCATACCCCCCTGTGGGTATGATATGATATGATTGGTTATTTATAACACGCTTAACACCCAGAGGATTCTAAGCACGGACCCAGAGTTCGAACCTGTGGCTTCGTGTCATCTTGCTTCCAAGGGAGCATGTTGCCCATGAGCTATCCTCCCGAGACGAGGAATCTAATTTCCTCCTTTGTCTTCAACTATGACCTCTTTGTTGCTGATACTCAGATAGTCTCTTTCGCCTTCTTCACTCTCCGAACGCATAACCGCTTGCCAAACCACCATCCGCCAATGGGTAGTTCTACGCTGCCTCATGCTCAATTACACAAAGACAGAATTCTTTCTTATCCATGCCTCCAAAGGTTAACCCCATTCTCCCTTCTTGTATCTCTTCCTTTCCAACACATGTCCTGACCCTATCACCCATGCCTTGAAAATGTGGGTTTCTCTTTGATAGCGCCCAGAAACTTTCTCATTTCACTGCAGCTACTGCGACCACAGCCAGCATCCATCTCCTTAACATCAGAAAAATATGGCAGCACCTCATCCACCACTCTACACAACCTCTCATCTCTGCTCTAGAGCTCAGTAAACTCATTTACTGCCTGAGCCTTACGAATGGTCTTCCTGTCTACTGTTTCATTCCGCGCAACAAAGTTATCAACCTTGCAACTCAAATACTTTCCAACCTACCCAGCTCTTCTCTCACCTGTACCCACAGATATCAGGCAGAAAGGCTCTCAATGCAAAACCTATCCCTTCAATGTCTGTTCCCATCATTAAATCCATCCACCACCTAGCCGACTGCATCTCTCTATAATCCCAGCCACAGAATATCCCCTCCGCGTCCCGCTCCAACCTACCCAGCTCTTCTCTCACCTCTACCCACAGATATCGGGGAGGAAGGCTCTCAATGCAACATCGATCTCTTTAAATGTCTGTCCCCATCATTAACATCCATCCACCACCTAGCCGACTGCGTCTCTCTATAATCACAGCCACAGAATATCTACTTCTCGTCCCGCGCCAACCTACCTGCGCCCCACCCTCCAGACACCTCCTCCGGCTTTCACGACTTGTCCTTTTTATCCCCACTCTTCTGCAATGCTCTCCACTGACTTCAAAGTGATTAGACCAGCTGAACTCTTCAAAACTAGATTCAAATGTCAGTGCAAGCTTCCGAAGAACCCCCACCCCCTTACAAACTCCGAGGGTCGACCTAAGATACTTCTTGCACCTGTGTCTCCCCTGACAAGCCTTGTGTAATTGGTGACAATGTTATGAGTGACACTCTGTGCTTTTATGACTGTGTGTGCATGCCATGTTTCCCTGCCCACCATGCATATGTTCTAAAGTTACCTTGCCATTTACTGGCCCAACTCATCCTGTCGTAAAAAGCTCATTATAAAAGCCCCCTACCCAGGGAATGCCTCTGCCATCTGTTGTAGATTCTATGTGCATTGTTTCTTGCAGAAATGATATCCCACTGCTTCGGTACATACACGTACAAAATAAGAGTTGAAATAGTGTCCACTGTGGGTGTGAGGGAAGCAGGCAAGGCAGAGAAGGCGCTTCTCCTGCTCTTGTCTGTGTCCTGTTGTGATGTGGGCAACTCATTCTTGAAAAGTGTGAGGTGGTATGTTATCTTTGCTATCCAATACATAACTATAATTGATTATTTATAACACACTTAATATCCAGAGTTTTCTGAGCGGGGACCCGAGAGATCGAACCTGTGGTGCTCTGTGTCACCTTGCTTTCAAGGTGAGCACATTGCCCCTGGGCTATCCTCCCAATACTTATAAAGGAAAGAGAAGAAATACTACACGTCATGGCATGCCGCACTAAACCCGAGGAGCATTCTAGTGTTTGTGCAGCTAGGCTGTTCGGATGTGGCATGAGGTAGTTGGCCAACAATGTGTGCACTGCCAAATGCATGTCACAGAACATAACTATCTCTTGACCAATGACTTGGTCTCCATTTGGCGTGCCTTTCAGTGTAACGTTAAGGAACATCAAACAAGGGAGACAGCCCATGAGCCGAATGCATGTTATGGTTTGATTATATTGTTACAATTCCATTGCAGATAAATGGGGGTGTTCCTTAATATTTTAGGACAATATTGTGTAACATTACCTTTTTTTCAGTGAGATGTGGAACGAGTATCTATTCCAGGGTTGTCCAACTACAGGTATCGAGGGGTGGATCCAGGCCGGGTTTTCAGTATGATACTCATTAATATTCATGCAATACATTTGCATACAATGATACCAAGTGTGTGCACATTTTCTCTCCTGAGGGATACCCTGAAAACCGTCAGGATTGCGGCCCTCGATGCCCGCTTTAGTTAACGTTATCCGTTTGCATACATTTAAGGGCGGTTACCTTTTCTCAGGGAGATTTATAGTCACTTTCCATTTCATGCAGGTGTGGCCTGATTGGACTCCTTCTTGTGAGGCATGGGGTGTTTCCTCATTAGTTGCATATGAGGGAGCCATCGGGCAATCCTTGGCTTTGCTCCTGGTGGTTGTGGTATGGATGGGTGATGTTACCCGATTCTGGGAGATTTCAAGTAACTGAATCCAAAGGTAAAGGTCTGTCATGTTGGCACAATCAACTTTATTGAACCAACGGAAATTAAATAAGTGCATTCCTTTCTAATAATAAGCCTTGGGTTTCCAACCCTCACTTCAAAAACCTAAGCTCCAGGCTGCTCCTTCCAGGCGCTATCTTTCGCTATCCAGAAGAGGATCAGACCACCCCTTTCAGTATTTCTGGCATTGCTTCCTCATGGACCGGTTTGCCAGCTCACCCTTATGTTGATTGCAAACCCTCCCTCAGGTGCTATAATTGTGTGCTAACACTAATTGCTTAGAGACTCCCCTGTATTAAATGAACTTTGCACGAGTGCAAGTGCAATTTCACGCTGTAGTAGCACTAGGCCTCACTTTGACCTACTTCGAAGAAAAGGCATTGCTGTGGTGCAAAAAAAAACATTGAAAGAACAACGGTGGCATTACAGAATCTTTGCACTGGTGCAAGTGCACGTTGCACTAGTGCATGGGTCTGCAACCTTTGGCTGTCCACATGTTTTGGACTACAACTCCCATGACGTCTTACAATTTATCAGGCTACCTAGGCTGATGGGAGTTGTAGTACAAAACAACTGGAGAGTGAAAGGTTGCAGAGCCCTGAACTAGTAAAAATATTGTCCTAGTACAAAAACGTGTTTCCGATGCATTTTCTTAGCAATCAAATGTGTGTCCTAATGCAATCTATCACTAGTGCGAAATGTGCATTGGTGCAAACAGGCCTCACTAGAATATGTCTTTTGCACTAAGGCAACGTTTACCCTGACACTAATGGCATTGCGCCAATACACAATCCCTGCAATATGGCTGTTTGCTTTTTGCACTTAAGCAGTTGATGCCCAGCATTAATACTGTGAACGTCGCACTTGCATCGGTGGAAAGTTTCTGTAATAATGGCCCAGCTTGCGGCTATTGCTCCCACTAGGTGCCTGCAGCCTCCTAGCTCACTGAGATGTCGGGAAAGTGTGTACGCTTCGAGGAGCTATGTGTGTGTTTTTTTTCTCTCCTCGTGCACCTTTTCTTTTTTTTACCCTTACACGTCCTTGCCCATCGGGGAGACTACTTCGAGTTCCGGAAGACCCGGGCCGCCTGTTATTATGTAGCCAGGCGGTAAGTAGGCTCTGGGAACGCGCAGCACGGAAAGCCAGTTCACTGGAGGGTGGGGTGGGGGGGAGCAGGGCCGCTCCGTGTGTGTTTCGAACATTCCTCACGAGTTAACTGGCTGGAAATCCGACTCCCAGACTTAGGAGGGGGAGGGCATTGAGAAATGTGTTTTTTTTTCTCCACCAAACTTTAGTGCAGGAAAAAAAAAGGAAAGAAAACTGTGCAGCCCCTGGGCAGTGTTTGACAGCGGCAGCACCAGTGCGCTGAGCGGTCCCCGGTGGCAAGGACTGGGCAGTACCTGGGAGTCAGGGGGCGCCTGGACGTCCACCGCACTCACCTCTGCGAGCCACTAGTCCGCCCCGAGACGGATTGGTGTCCTCGTTCTGATCTTTTATCATAAACTGGTTTTCCCTGGCATTTTCGGCTTGCTTTCCTGGTCCCCCGGATCACTGGGGGGCGCTCCGGAAGCGTGCGCTCTGGGGGTATGTTCGTTGCCATCATGGTATTTTTGTTTGCATGCAGCTGGATGAAAATTGACCGAAAATCTAACGTTCCCGTTCTTTGTTTTTCTTTTTTTCCCTCTCTCGCATGCAGTCTGCAAACTGTCCTGCCACCGGAAATGCGAAGGAAAGGTAGGACGCACGGTTTCACTCTTGTAATGTTCCCGAGGTGCCCCTGCTGGGCGAAAGGGGGCGGGGCTCGAGGTCGAGGGGGTGGGTTACGTCGTTAGTAAGCATGCATACCTTGCAATGTTGAAAGTTGAAAACAGAGGCTCGCCTAGGCTGGGGTCAGGCATAGCGCTCCGCAGCCTTCGAAATGCATTATGCAGGAGGCGCTTGTATATGGGACAACCCGGAAAATACATTCCAAATGGGGATTGCGGGAACATGAACCTATACTTTCCCTCCAGGTGCCAGAAGCCAACCCGCATTTAGGTCTCAAGCATCTGCCCACGTTTCTGAGTTCGAGCGGTCCCTCCGATTCCGTGCACCCTGACTGTTACGAGCAGGTCGCAAGATATAGACTGTCCCTCAATGGCTTGGCATGCAGACTGTCCCTCCGTGTCTCCGGGTCTGTCCTCCCAAGTCTGGGTACCAGCTGTCCCTCCCTGTGCCAGAACGCGACCTGTCACTCTGGACCCCGCCAAACAAGCTGCCCGTTTGTAGATAAGAGGGTCCCTGTAAGGTCTGGAGCCAGACTCTCCCGTCAGAGCTCGGAGCCAGACTGTCTCCAGGTGTCAGAATCAAGGCTGTTACTGAAGGTTCGAGAACCCGGGCAGCTCACACGCCATATCCCTCGACCTTCCCCCTACTGGCCCCAAAACTCACTGGGTGACTAGGTCTGACATCCTGGCCGACCTATCATTCCAGCAGTTCATGGTCATTCCATCGAATTTTTACCATCGAATGACCATTCCATCATAAAAAATGCATCAAAAAACGTTTTTTCCCAAAATGGGGTTCTCCCAAACCCCTGTTTTTTACCCTTTAAAACCCATTATAAATGACACTAAATGCTTTACCTTGAAAAAACATGCATTCAATGCATATTTTTCCTATGCAATTTTGTCGATGGAATGGCATTCGATGGTAATGTTTTAGATGAAATGACCAGATACCATTCCAGCTGGCAGCGTCTGGACCTCTCCTCCGGGGCTGCCTTTCTGGGTCTCCGACGTCCTTCTGGTGTGAGGTCCAGGATGTACCTGTATAGCCTTTCCTACAGCTCTGAGACCCAGGAACACTCTCCCACAATAACCCTCCAGGTGTCAGAAACCAGACTGTCCCTCTAGGTACTAGAAGCTTCGAGATCGCAAAACCAGACCATCCGTCCAGAGCTCAGACTCTGGACTGTGTTTCCATGACTCAGAACCCGCAGTGCCGCTACAGACCTCAGAATGTGGACTGGCCGTTCAGGGCTTAAACTTCAGGACTTCAGGACTGTCCCATCACTAGTACTAATCTCCAGGGGTGTTGCTAGGTCTGGAAAAGATCCGGGGCTCCGCTAATGTCGGGACGGTCAGGACTCGGGGCTAGCTAGACTATTGGTTTTAGCCCCTGAGCTTCTATCCGGGGCTACAACCAAACGTCTGCAGCCCCCGCCCCCCAGTTCCTTCTAGCATTGCCTCTGCTGATATGCACTGTCTCTAACTTTCATAACCCAAACTGTGACTCTCTGCGATGACCATCAACTGGCCGTCTATCTCTCAGAACCTGTGCTGTGCCCAGGGGGTGAGTCCTAAAAAAAGGGGGCAGGCTCATTAACATACAACATTGGATGGGGCGTCACCAGAAATTAGCATATCAAGGTGAAATATGCACATTTCATTCAATTGGCTTTGCATAACCACCCAAATTGCACAGGACAACTAGGCAGTTGCCTTTCATAAAATCAACATACACAAAAAAACAAGACAGGATCTTTTCTTCAAATAGGGATTCAACATGTTAAAAAGTGTGCACTTTTTAAACCCAAGAATCTGTGGCAATGTTTTTCTTGGAGAGTGCAGTCCCGGAATGTGACATTTCACCTTTAGTCGTTCGATGTTTCTCACCAGGTCATGCAGTGTAGTGGTGGAGTGCCCGATGGCGACCGTGGTTCGAATCCCCAGGTCGAATCCCCAGGTTAGGCTTCAAATCATAATTTCGTAAAAAGACTCTCAGAGTGTCTTGTATGACACACGCCTCTAAAATACCATGAAAGATGGCGTCTGCCCTCTGAAAAAAGTGCTGTCCACCTGCTCGTACCCTCAACTTGAGCCTCAACTGTGCCTCCATGTCTATGAACAAAGAATGGACATCATTATAAGTTTGGCTATAGCCTTGCCTGTAAAACCGGCAGGCTGCCGCCAAACTTCTGAACATTTCGGGTGCTTGCGAATCAGCAATTACTGGGGCATTCCGGCCCCGCCGGACCCAGTATTTGCCCATTCGTGGGTGCCGGAAACAAAATGCTCCCCAGCCCCATAGGGCTCAATGAGAATGGGGAGGTCAGATGCACCGGCACCATTCAGAATGGTGCCGGTGCATCCGACATGCTCTGCTCGCGGGTGCCGCTCTGCCCGCCAGGTGAGACCTGGCGGGCAGTAAGGCACCCGCAAACACAACTCGTAGTTTTCCAGTCCGGGAACTAGGGTACCGGCAAGCTTACCGGTACCGTAGTTCCCGGAGCGGCAAACTTGTAATGAGGCCCACTGTCCTGCTAGGCCAGAGAGTCCAAAATGTCCTTCTGTGCTGAGGATCAAGAATGTTCTCATGGTATCAGAACCCATACTGTCCCACTGGGTTTCACAGCCTCGACTGTCCCTCTATATCGTAAAGCCAAGACTGTCTCTCGATGTATCGGAAACCAGATTGTCTCTTCAGATCTCAAGGCTCACAATGCCCCCTCCAGGTCTGATAAACAAGGCTTAAGGTCTGGTTCTCGGAGCATAAGAGTTCTCCCAGGGATGAAAACCTAGATTGTCCATACTCACTTTAGGATCCAGTGTCAGTACTTGGCCAATCATACCAAACCATAGCACTCAGACGGTCCCTATTAAACAGGGGTGGTTATAGTTGTGATAAATACATTGTTCCCAAACAAGTTTGGTTGTCTTGCCTCAAGATGGAATAATGGTAATTGTTTTTTTGTACTTGACCAAAAGTTTCAAAGCACCCAAGTGTGTCCATGAGTTGGCGTATTGATGTGCTGTGCTACCACAGCCTAACACAGGATTCAAGGGCATGCAGTAATGTTATGTGCATCCTGTTGGGCAATGCTATGTTTTGTTAAGTCATGTCATGCTATGTTATGCCATGTTGTGCCATTAGGCCATGCTATGTCATCCAGTAATATATTGTGCCATGCTATCTTATGCCATACTGTGCTAAACTATATTTTGTTATTATAATTGTTCTTGTATAACACACTTAAGACCAGCAAGCGCTTTCTAGGCGTGGCATCATGATTCAAGCCTGTGCTGTGCTGGCTTGCTTCCAAGACAAACACATTGCCCCTGAGTTATCCTTCCCCCCTTCCTCTTGTATTTAAAATGATACTATTTTCAAACACACATTCACACTCATTTGCAGTTTGAAGTGTGATCATTTCAACAAAACGCTGCAAAATGTCAGTCGAATATTTAAACTCTAGGCTCCATTATATACAGGTGTTTTCACACCCCATGGGGACTTTGGAACTCTTAGATCCATAATGTTTCTGCTCCCGATGTAGACTCACCAGGCCTACCATGCCAAGCTCTGGATCTCTGTGGGCTATAGCGATGTCTGTGCTCCTGATAGGGACTCGGCAGGCCTACCATGCCAAGCCCTGTATCTCTGTGGGCTATAGCGATGTCTGTGCTCCTGATGGGGCCTCACCAGGTCACTCATGCCAAGCTCTGTATCTCTGTGGGCTATAGTGGTGTCTGTGCTCCCGATGTAGACTCACCAGGCCTACCATGCCAAGCCCTGTATCTCTGTGGGCTATAGCGATGTCTGTGCTCCCGATGGGGCCTCACCAGGTCACTCATGACAAGCTCTGTATCTCTGTGGGCTATATCGATGTCTGTGCTCCCGATAGGGCCTCACCAGGTCACTCATGACAAGCTCTGTATCTCTGTGGGCTATAGCGATGTCTGTGCTCCTGAAAGGGACTCGGCAGGCCTACCATGCCAAGCCCTGTATCTCTGTGGGCTATAGCGATGTCTGTGCTCCCGATGGGGCCTCACCAGGTCACTCATGCCAAGCCCTGTATCTCTGTGGGCTATAGCGATGTCTGTGCTCCTGATAGGGACTCGGCAGGCCTACCATGCCAAGCCCTGTATCTCTGTGGGCTATAGCGATGTCTGTGCTCCTGATGGGGCCTCACCAGGTCACTCATGCCAAGCTCTGTATCTCTGTGGACTATAGCGATGTCTGTGCTCCTGATGGGGACTCAGCAGGTCACTCATGCCAAGCTCTGTATCTCTGTGGGCTATAGCGATGTCTGTGCTCCCGATGGGGTCTCACCAGGTCACTCATGCCAAGCTCTGTATCTCTGTGGGCTATAGCGATGTCTGTGCTCCCGATGGGGTCTCACCAGGTCACTCATGCCAAGCTCTGTATCTCTGTGGGCTATAGCGATGTCTGTGCTCCCGATGGGGCCTCACCAGGTCACTCATGCCAAGCTCTGTATCTCTGTGGGCTATAGCGATGTCTGTGCTCCCGATGGGGCCTCACCAGGTCACTCATGCCAAGCTCTGTATCTCTGTGGGCTATAGCGATATCTGTGCTGCCGATGGGGCCTCACCAGGTCACTCATGCCAAGCTCTGTATCTCTGTGGGCTATAGCGATGTCTGTGCTCCCGATGGGGCCTCACCAGGTCACTCATGCCAAGCCCTGTATCTCTGTGGACTATAGTGATGTCTGTGCTCCCGATGGGGCCTCACCAGGTCACTCATGCCAAGCTCTGTATCTCTGTGGGCTATAGCGATGTCTGTGCTCCCGATGGGGCCTCACCAGGTCACTCATGCCAAGCTCTGTATCTCTGTGGGCTATAGTGATGTCTGTGCTCCCGATGGGGCCTCACCAGGTCACTCATGCCAAGCTCTGTATCTCTGTGGGCTATAGCGATGTCTGTGCTCCCGATGGGGCCTCACCAGGTCACTCATGCCAAGCTCTGTATCTCTGTGGGCTATAGCGATGTCTGTGCTCCCGATAGGGCCTCACCAGGTCACTCATGCCAAGCTCTGTATCTCTGTGGGCTAAAGTGATGTCTGTGCTCCCGATGGGGCCTCACCAGGTCACTCATGCCAAGCTCTGTATCTCTGTGGGCTATAGCGATGTCTGTGCTCCCGATGGGGCCTCACCAGGTCACTCATGCCAAGCTCTGTATCTCTGTGGGCTATAGCGATGTCTGTGCTCCCGATAGGGCCTCACCAGGTCACTCATGCCAAGCTCTGTATCTCTGTGGGCTATAGCGATGTCTGTGCTCCCGATGGGGCCTCACCAGGTCACTCATGCCAAGCCCTGTATCTCTGTGGACTATAGTGATGTCTGTGCTCCTGATAGGGACTCACCAGGCCTACCATGCCAAGCCCTGTATCTCTGTGGGCTATAGTGATGTCTGTGCTCCCGATGGGGCCTCACCAGGTCACTCATGCCAAGCTCTGTATCTCTGTGGGCTATAGCGATGTCTGTGCTCCCGATAGGGCCTCACCAGGTCACTCATGCCAAGCTCTGTATCTCTGTGGGCTATAGCGATGTCTGTGCTCCTGATGGGGCCTCACCAGGTCACTCATGCCAAGCCCTGTATCTCTGTGGACTATAGTGATGTCTGTGCTCCTGATGGGGCCTCACCAGGTCACTCATGCCAAGCCCTGTATCTCTGTGGACTATAGTGATGTCTGTGCTCCTGATAGGGACTCACCAGGCCTACCATGCCAAGCCCTGTATCTCTGTGGGCTATAGTGATGTCTGTGCTCCCGATGGGGCCTCACCAGGTCACTCATGCCAAGCTCTGTATCTCTGTGGACTATAGTGATGTCTGTGCTCCCGATGGGGCCTCACCAGGTCACTCATGCCAAGCTCTGTATCTCTGTGGGCTATAGCGATGTCTGTGCTCCTGATGGGGCCTCACCAGGTCACTCATGCCAAGCCCTGTATCTCTGTGGGCTATAGCGATGTCTGTGCTCCCGATAGGGACTCACCAGGCCTACCATGCCAAGCTCTGTATCTCTGTGGGTTAGTGTGATATCTGTGCTCCCGATGGGGCCTCACCAGGTCACTCATGCCAAGCTCTGTATCTCTGTGGGCTATAGTGATGTCTGTGCTCCCGATGGGGTCTCACCAGGTCACTCATGCAAAGCTCTGTATCTCTGTGGGCTATAGCGATGTCTGTGCTCCCGATGGGGCCTCACCAGGTCACTCATGCCAAGCTCTGTATCTCTGTGGGCTATAGCGATGTCTGTGCTCCCGATGGGGCCTCACCAGGTCACTCATGCAAAGCCCTGTATCTCTGTGGGCTATAGCGATGTCTGTACTCCCGATGGGGCCTCACCAGGTCACTCATGCCAAGCTCTGTATCTCTGTGGGCTATAGCGATGTCTGTGCTCCCGATGGTGCCTCACCAGGTCACTCATGCCAAGCTCTGTATCTCTGTGGGCTATAGCGATATCTGTGCTCCCGATGGGGCCTCACCAGGTCACTCATACCAAGCTCTGTATCTCTGTGGGCTATAGCGATGTCTGTGCTCCCGATGGGGCCTCACCAGGTCACTCATGCCAAGCTCTGTATCTCTGTGGGCTATAGCGATGTCTGTGCTCCCGATGGGGCCTCACCAGGTCACTCATGCCAAGCCCTGTATCTCTGTGGACTATAGCGATGTCTGTGCTCCTGATAGGGACTCACCAGGCCTACCATGCCAAGCTCTGTATCTCTGTGGGCTAGTGTGATGTCTGTGCTCCCGATGGGGCCTCACCAGGTCACTCATGCCAAGCTCTGTATCTCTGTGGGCTATAGTGATGTCTGTGCTCCCGATGGGGTCTCACCAGGTCACTCATGCCAAGCTCTGTATCTCTGTGGGCTATAGCGATGTCTGTGCTCCCGATGGGGCCTCACCAGGTCACTCATGCCAAGCTCTGTATCTCTGTGGGCTATAGCGATGTCTGTGCTCCCGATGGGGCCTCACCAGGTCACTGATGCCAAGCTCTGTATCTCTGTGGGCTATAGCGATGTCTGTGCTCCCGATGGGGCCTCACCAGGTCACTCATGCCAAGCTCTGTATCTCTGTGGGCTATAGCGATGTCTGTGCTCCCGATGGGGCCTCACCAGGTCACTCATGCCAAGCTCTGTATCTCTGTGGGCTATAGCGATGTCTGTGCTCCCGATGGGGCCTCACCAGGTCACTCATGCCAAGCTCTGTATCTCTGTGGGCTATAGCGATGTCTGTGCTCCCGATGGGGCCTCACCAGGTCACTCATGCCAAGCTCTGTATCTCTGTGGGCTATAGCGATGTCTGTGCTCCCGATGGGGCCTCACCAGGTCACTCATGCCAAGCTCTGTATCTCTGTGGGCTATAGCGATGTCTGTGCTCCCGATGGGGCCTCACCAGGTCACTCATGCCAAGCTCTGTATCTCTGTGGGCTATAGCGATGTCTGTGCTCCCGATGGGGCCTCACCAGGTCACTCATGCCAAGCTCTGTATCTCTGTGGGCTATAGCGATATCTGTGCTCCCGATGGGGCCTCACCAGGTCACTCATACCAAGCTCTGTATCTCTGTGGGCTATAGCGATGTCTGTGCTCCCGATGGGGCCTCACCAGGTCACTCATGCCAAGCTCTGTATCTCTGTGGGCTATAGCGATGTCTGTGCTCCCGATGGGGCCTCACCAGGTCACTCATGCCAAGCCCTGTATCTCTGTGGACTATAGCGATGTCTGTGCTCCTGATAGGGACTCACCAGGCCTACCATGCCAAGCTCTGTATCTCTGTGGGCTAGTGTGATATCTGTGCTCCCGATGGGGCCTCACCAGGTCACTCATGCCAAGCTCTGTATCTCTGTGGGCTATAGTGATGTCTGTGCTCCCGATGGGGTCTCACCAGGTCACTCATGCCAAGCTCTGTATCTCTGTGGGCTATAGCGATGTCTGTGCTCCCGATGGGGCCTCACCAGGTCACTCATGCCAAGCTCTGTATCTCTGTGGGCTATAGCGATGTCTGTGCTCCCGATGGGGCCTCACCAGGTCACTGATGCCAAGCTCTGTATCTCTGTGGGCTATAGCGATGTCTGTGCTCCCGATGGGGCCTCACCAGGTCACTCATGCCAAGCTCTGTATCTCTGTGGGCTATAGCGATGTCTGTGCTCCCGATGGGGCCTCACCAGGTCACTCATGCCAAGCTCTGTATCTCTGTGGGCTATAGCGATGTCTGTGCTCCCGATGGGGCCTCACCAGGTCACTCATGCCAAGCTCTGTATCTCTGTGGGCTATAGCGATGTCTGTGCTCCCGATGGGGCCTCACCAGGTCACTCATGCCAAGCTCTGTATCTCTGTGGGCTATAGCGATGTCTGTGCTCCCGATGGGGCCTCACCAGGTCACTCATGCCAAGCTCTGTATCTCTGTGGGCTATAGCGATGTCTGTGCTCCCGATGGGGCCTCACCAGGTCACTCATGCCAAGCTCTGTATCTCTGTGGGCTATAGCGATGTCTGTGCTCCCGATGGGGCCTCACCAGGTCACTCATGCCAAGCTCTGTATCTCTGTGGGCTATAGCGATGTCTGTGCTCCTGATAGGGACTCACCAGGTCACTCATGCCAAGCTCTGTATCTCTGTGGGCTATAGCGATGTCTGTGCTCCCGATGGGGCCTCACCAGGTCACTCATGCCAAGCTCTGTATCTCTGTGGGCTATAGCGATGTCTGTGCTCCCGATAGGGCCTCACCAGGTCACTCATGCCAAGCTCTGTATCTCTGTGGACTATAGTGATGTCTGTGCTCCCGATGGGGCCTCACCAGGTCACTCATGCCAAGCTCTGTATCTCTGTGGACTATAGTGATGTCTGTGCTCCTGATGGGGCCTCACCAGGTCACTCATGCCAAGCTCTGTATCTCTGTGGACTATAGTGATGTCTGTGCTCCTGATGGGGCCTCACCAGGTCACTCATGCCAAGCTCTGTATCTCTGTGGACTATAGTGATGTCTGTGCTCCCGATGGGGCCTCACCAGGTCACTCATGCCAAGCCCTGTATCTCTGTGGACTATAGCGATGTCTGTGCTCCTGATAGGGACTCACCAGGCCTACCATGCCAAGCTCTGTATCTCTGTGGGCTAGTGTGATATCTGTGCTCCCGATGGGGCCTCACCAGGTCACTCATGCCAAGCTCTGTATCTCTGTGGGCTATAGTGATGTCTGTGCTCCCGATGGGGTCTCACCAGGTCACTCATGCCAAGCTCTGTATCTCTGTGGGCTATAGCGATGTCTGTGCTCCCGATGGGGCCTCACCAGGTCACTCATGCCAAGCTCTGGATCTCTGTGGGCTATATCGATGTCTGTGCTCCTGATAGGGACTCGGCAGGCCTACCATGCCAAGCCCTGTATCTCTGTGGGCTATAGCGATGTCTGTGCTCCTGATGGGGCCTCACCAGGTCACTCATGCCAAGCTCTGTATCTCTGTGGACTATAGTGATGTCTGTGCTCCCGATGGGGCCTCACCAGGTCACTCATGCCAAGCTCTGTATCTCTGTGGGCTATAGCGATATCTGTGCTCCCGATGGGGCCTCACCAGGTCACTCATACCAAGCTCTGTATCTCTGTGGGCTATAGCGATGTCTGTGCTCCCGATAGGGACTCGGCAGGCCTACCATGCCAAGCCCTGTATCTCTGTGGACTATAGCGATGTCTGTGCTCCTGATGGGGACTCAGCAGGTCACTCATGCCAAGCTCTGTATCTCTGTGGGCTATAGCGATGTCTGTGCTCCCGGTGGGGCCTCACCAGGTCACTCATGCCAAGCTCTGTATCTCTGTGGGCTATAGCGATGTCTGTGCTCCCGATGGGGCCTCACCAGGTCACTCATGCCAAGCCCTGTATCTCTGTGGGCTATAGCGATGTCTGTGCTCCTGATGGGGACTCAGCAGGTCACTCATGCCAAGCCCTGTATCTCTGTGGGCTATAGCGATGTCTGTGCTCCTGATGGGGACTCAGCAGGTCACTCATGCCAAGCCCTGTATCTCTGTGGGCTATGCTGGTCTTTGTGCTCGCAATGGGGACTCACAGACCCACCTTGGTGTAAATATTTCAGCTGCATGGGTTGCTCAGCACACGGCTTGTTGTTGCATGCCTTGTTAAACAAGTGTATCTGTAGGCACACACGTGTTCAAAAGATTGCACATATTTCTATTTGAGACTCACGGGTAAACAATACAAGTGAGTAATATTCCCCCAAACAATGTCAGTGCAGAAAACCACAACTCCTACGCAATTGGAGTTGGGGAGGAGTCTGCAATTTGGATTATTTCTGGAATATGTTTTAGTGAAGCCCGAATGCATGTTAAAGGTCTTGAACTTGGGAAACACTCCGCCTTGTCTGACGACAAATCTGATATACTGTGCCTTAACCTTTGGGAGAGTAACCCTTGCCGTCACTTTGAAATAGTGTGTGCAAACCTTTGCGTAGACGGTTTGTTCACGTGTTGGGACAGCACCATTTTTCAATGGAGCAGGTTTCTGATCCTGCCTGAAACGAGTGGCGCCGTGCGTTCCCTGCTTACGTCTGTAGATGGCGCCTTTTTAGACACCTCCTCCAAGTTGTGCACACGGGGCCGCTGCTTCCAGAATTTGGAAAGTGGTACTTATTTTCCAACAAGCACATGGTTTCCAGGAATTCAGAGCATGTTAAACCTTGTTTGCACAATGAGCTGTCTAATTAATTATTACTTAAATAGTGTGCTTGGGAATAGTTTAAATAGTTTTTTCCAATGAACATCTTGTAATACTTTGTTTTGTATAATAAGTTGGGAGGGAAATAAACAGACAAAACAAGGCTGGGGTCAGCACACAAAATGCCTTCGTTTTCTTTAACTGACGGCCATCCTCTCTCCAGCCAAACACCACCTAACGGATACTTGATTGCCTGCCTAGGGTGATTCAATTGCCCTGAGTAAAGAGTCAGGTGTCCCCTATGCCTTTAGCGCTCAACATCAACTGGGATGGTCTGAAACACATTCCTTAGGTCGAGAAATGGGTTATATGTGATTTTACTGACGGCCATTACAGAGTGGTACATTTCATTGCGGGTTCCCCACCCTCAAACCCCCTGATTTTCCACCCTTATGACACCACCCCAACCCCATCCCGACCCATTTTAACCCCTTACCGCACTATCCTTTATATATATTTATTTAATGTTTTCAGTGTTTTTCGATGTTTAGTCCACAGTGAAATAAATGTACCACTCTGTAATGTTTGCGATTCATTTTTTCCTTAAGTGGCCATATTTCCGAACCAAGAGATACAGCTTGAAGTCTGGAACATGGAGACCAGTCCTCTCTTGCAGGTGGGAGGTGATGTGGTTAGTCATCATCCACTCCTATAAGTGACCCATTGAGCTCTTTCTTCTCCCCCTGTGCCATCGAAGAGCTCCTGGCCAATATTGAACGCTGGAAGGAGTAGTCTTACCGTAAAAAGAATATTGTTGAATAATATGGTTAGATATGAGAGGCCGATCATGTATTCCTTTTTTAAAAGATTTACGGGAATACTTCCTGGGCTTGGTACCTCCCTTGACTTCCGGGTGTTTAAGGCCAGTCAGACCTCATTCTGGGTCAAAAAAGGCGGCTCCACTGCATGTTATTGCCGTACAGCATTTGCATTTGAAGTGGTTGGAATACTGGCATTCCTAGTTTATTTATAACGCGGCCTGACATTTATAAAAAAACTCTGTCTCACAAATGCAGGACTTCAAAGTGGTGTCTGTTTGTTTTAGCACTTGGAGACAATATTTTTTTTAAAAACTGCATTTAGTCACCTCTGATGCAGCTGACAATGGCTGCCCTCCGCCCCCCAAGTATTGTTCTATTTTTTTTATTGCATAACATTTGTTTTTGGTCTTTATCAAGGGTTTGTATTCTCAAAGGGTAGAAATTCGTTTTTGTTAATTTCACTAATTGCATTTTAAAAACAGTCAAAGTCGTAGACTTTGATTTCCTACAATCCATATTGTGCCAGGATTCCTTTCTCAAAGTCTGAAAGAACATTTGAGAAGAACGTCTGGTGACAAAGGCAAAAGAGGGGTGCCCACAGTGGATGAGTCGGATTTTCGGGTGCATTTTAGGGCTGCACGAGTCAGACTGAGCACTTTCCTAGAGCAGGAAACATTATATCAATGGGGATTCTTAATTCAAGTCAGTATCTTCCAATCTTTTATTTTTGTGATTATTTGCTCAGGAGCATGGTACCACAAGGGTGATTGGTGATGAGGGCAAGATCATTCCAAAATCAAGGTTTACAATTGATAATAACAGATTACACATGTTGCATTGTGATCATCACTGTCTTGTCATTTCAGAGCCGCCAGAGCGCCAGGGGACCACTTCGGTGGTGATAGTGCGCGGTACAAATGTCCTTTAACATTAACATTGGAGGACCGCTAGAGATTTAAGATATCAGCTGGACATAATGTCAATAAAACATCTGCAGCCCCTTATATGTGGGCTGGGCTGCAACATTCCCAGCAAGTCCTCCATTTAGTGGCCTCTAACACATCATGCACTAAAGTGTTGACACCTAGAAAGAATAGAAACGTTTAAAAGAAGTTTAGCTGTATGTAAATCAGGGATATCCCACAAAATGTCCTTCTGCCTAAGTACACATACATTTAAAACGATTGAATGTAGACATGGGTGTGATATATTGTGTAAAACTATGTGACGTGATATATTGTGTACAAATATTTGACGAAATTGGGCCACATTACACGTTTGGTGGTATCCCACTGGTAAATCCAAAGGGATGCCACCAAACGCAATTACCGTTACCGACAATTGGTCTGCCACAATTAGCGGCAGATTACAAGATCCGGTAAGGGCAGTTACTCCCCTTTCCATGGTGTACCATAAGAGTGCATGGGGAGAGTTGCCCGTATTACTGACACCGGTAATACCGGTGCCAGAAATGCCAGCAATTTTTGCTAGTGGGATTGTGGAATTACCTCTAGCTCTTGGCTGCAGGTGATTCCATCCACCAGAGTTTGCCGGTGCGGAAACAGGCTGGTAAGTAGAATTACCGGCACAGTAATTCCACAACGGCAAACTCCTAATGAGGCCCAATATATTTTCAAGTGGAGAATGTGAAACAGAATGAAGTCCTGTAAATATACAAAATGGTGCTTCACAATACAACCATTCGATGTTCAAAGTTGAAGCCAACAAAAAAGGGAGGAACACATTTAAAAATGTTGGTTTCAACAATTGATTTAAGTAGTGGGGTTTGTGAATTTCTAATATGGCCTCAATGAAGATTGTCTGTGTCATTGGATAGACAATTAGTTAAATTACATAAAAATGTGCAAGAACAAAGAACATGAACAGGGACAATAGTGCTGACACAATTTGATTGGGTATCTAATTGAAAATGGTCAGCTATACCTTGTGCAGAATAAACATTGGCCGTCAGTGCCCTTGCAATAGTCCTATGGCTGAGAACACGCAGTGTCCATTTGTGGTTTATTTGACGCTGCATGTGGTCGGTGTCCTTGCATTGCAGAGTAATGAACGTAACTGGTGTTCACCGAGTTGTCACTTGCTTATTTAATGGCAGAGTCCTTGCATTGGTGCACGGAGCTGTTGGCCTCTCACTTCGTCTAGTGCGAGAACGTTGTTCAGTATTAGCAAACGTAGATTGTTATAGACCTTCTCTCGGCCAATCAGAATGTTTAGAGTGCAGTTAATAACTACTGGTATTGACTGCAATCTAAACATGCAATCCTTAAAGACAGACAGGGAAAAAACAATGCAATGTCTTTGAAAATGACACTTCCTCTCTGAGAGGACCTTTTGTTAAGCTCCAACATCACAAACACACGAAAGAAAGCTAACAGATGGGAAAATACTTTTTGCTTTCTTAAATCGAAATCGGTCACACAATGGCATGCTCCTGTTAATCCTTCTCCAGTTAAAACAAGTTCACAATTAAAATGGTTAATTTATGTGGACAACCGTGTTATTTCAATATTACTAATTGAAATCACATTTAATTTAGTAACACCATTGCTTAGTTACATTACCCAGTATTACATTATTTTACTTTACCTCCAAAACGACCACTATGTGAGACCTTAAGGGTCATTGTCGCTTGGAATAATGACCCTTCCCCAACTTATGTCCCCCGGCTTCACCTCATGACATAAATTGGCGGCGGGTCATTATCCCACGATAACGACCCATGGCTCGGTCTATAAGGCCATATTATTAAAGCATAATACACAACAGCAAAATAAGAGTGTCAGCCATAGGCTATGCTGTGCTAGATAAGCAGTGAACATGTGAAATGAAAACTCACTCATGTGTATTTATTTGGTCAAGGAGACGATACTTGACTTCCACTTTGCCCAGTACATTATTGACAGTGTATCCCTTTCATTGAGTAGAGCGCGATCACACAGCGAGTTCTGGTATTGGTGAGGACCCCGACAGGTATGCACACCCTTGTTCCCGGGGGCCATGGCCTGTTGGAGAGGCCATTTTGGCTTTGGATTTATTTGCTTGAAAATTGTATTCCATCTGTCCTCCTCCAGAGGGGTTCATTCTCGCACTGCATTCAGATCTAGGGCTTCATAGATGTCAAGTAAACATCAAGACACTGCTGGCACAGCTGAGTGGAAGTTCACTGTGGCCCATGTTTCTGACCAAAGAGCTGAATTCTAGGGCTCAAATCTACAAACCAGCAAATTGTGGGCGATGGGAAAGGAGGGTACTGGAAAGCCAGGATCTATTGAGGAAAGAAGAAACTATTTGGTTACTGTACTAATTCTATTCGCCCTTGCACCACTAAACGTGAGTGGGCCAATATGGCGAGATTTGTGCGTATAAAAGTCACACCTTCATTGTGGGAGTGTCTCCTAACTCATTGAATGTTTCAATGCTTCAGCTTTTTTGCAGAGTAACAGAGAGCAGGGGGAGTTTGAGCGTGCTCTTGTATGACTTCTGCCTCTATAACCTGTTTGACAAAGGAATATTCACGTTTTGCGTTATTGTGCAGATTTTCTCTCGATCTATCTTCGTACATATTGAGAAATGTGCCAATCCTTGTGTTGCGATAGACAGCAATGACATTGCTTAATCATTTGTTCTCATGATTTTCAGTTCTGATTTCTCTTCATCTTTGATCAGGTCTAAGAGTTGCCTTGTTCATTGTTTGTATCAAGAGTTGTTCATCTCTCTTAGAGGTGTGAGCAACATACTATTGGTTGCCTTCACTTATACTTAGATCAGTGGTCGAAGTGGGCAGGAGCGGTCGGGAGCGGTGCTCCTCTACTTCTTTTAATTACGTTTTACTTTTATTATAAAAAGAATCTGTACCGGAATTGTTTCGTTTTAAAATAAAAGTGTAGGAAGAAGTTGAAACGTGCACTTTCAGTGCACTGCACAGGACGTTTCCTTAAAGAGCAGGCACATGTGTTTTGGGTTTTTTATTGTGCATGGGAGGGGGCGTGGTAATTAGGTCTGTGCGGAGCGGTGCAGGCCAGTAGGGAATATAGTTCCACTACTTCTTTTCGTACACTTCGATCACTGATTTAGATACTAAAAAAACAGTGACCCAACAGCCCTTACACCAACCTTATTCAAGGGGGAATCTTCTGAAAAGACTCTGTTGAAAAAATGGTGAGTAATTATTGTCAACCAACATTTCATGACTAATTGAATGAATACATCAAAAACAAATACAAAAAATGCAATTCCAGAAGTACAAAGAACATACACTTTGTTGAAATAAAAAAAAAAAATATATATATATATATATATATATATATATATATATATATATATATATATATATATATATCAATGTCAAACTCTGATGTTTGCCAGGCGAGAGGCACTCTCCTTGTTCAAAGGACGAAAACAAGCCATCCGGATACCGTGTCTTCTTTAACAAAGTCAATCTTTATTTAATCCATAAAAAACAACACAGCTAAACAGCTATTTAATAAGTAAAAGCCATAAAAAGTAGGGCTCTCCCAAAATGTGAAAAATTGTTGACGCTTGTTCACAACCAATATATATATATATATATATATACATATACATATATATATATATATATATATATATATATTTTTTTTTTTAATTCTAAAAATAATACAGTTGAATATTAAAAACTTCATGTAAAAGCAAACAATACAAACACAGGAAATACATGAATTGATAATCTAAATGAAATAACAATACAAAATTGAATAAATAACACAAATAATAAATAAACAGCTAACATAGGGCTTGAAGAGATTTCATATGAATTTCGAAATATTTATATTTATTTCTAAAAATGAGCAAATTAAAATATATGATTATTTTGGCAATTTGTATGTGCATT
The DNA here is from genome assembly GCF_040938575.1 of Ambystoma mexicanum. Lineage (NCBI taxonomy): Eukaryota > Metazoa > Chordata > Amphibia > Caudata > Ambystomatidae > Ambystoma > Ambystoma mexicanum. The sequence continues at coordinate 1,420,526,112 of NC_090931.1, read as the reverse complement.
GTACTTGCGGGACCACATTTGATGCACGCATGTATTTGTGATTCTATTTGATTTATTATTTGAGATAGTGAAGGAACGTTAGTTAACTGAAAATCCCCTCCATTTTTCCAATACTGTCTTCGATGGTAATTAGCACCAGAGCCTGAACAGCCTATACTCAAATCTGTCTGGAAATTCTTAAGAACATCTTTGCCGCTGAATCAGGAGTTTAGGACTTCTGTGTTTCCAAAGACGTATTATATATAGTTCATCAGATCCAATGGTAGCACTCTTTCCCAATCCCGGGAACACAAATAACATCCAGTTTATGGGTATGTTGCTTACTTTAGAAATGCTGGAGCCCCTTTCCGTGCAAGCCTGTAGCTGATGCCGAAACCTCGGTCCTGGAGCAAGAAGAATCTTATTCTCAAGCTGACTTGCAATCACTGCCCTGAAACACTTCACCCTATTGTCTTTTTTTGAGAATTTACAAGCACACAAATAGTCTGTTTCTATGCCATGCCCAAATCTAAGCTGAGAGCTGATCACTTCCGGGTAACAGGGCATATTCAGGAAACATAGTCATCACCCAAGAGCCGGTCTACCTCAACATAGACAGACTTGTCCCTACTATTGCTGCCTTGAAAGATCCTTCTATTCCCGCCCAAACAAGACTTTGCATACATCGTCCAATCCCTGGGCATCTCCCACCTGAGAAAGCCCCTTTTGTCAGTATCCAGGACACTTGACCAAAGAGCATGCTTCGCCCAGCAGCTCGACTCATCACAGGATCGAATAAGCTTTCCCACATCACCTTCACCCTGAAAGAGCTGGATTGGCTGCCTCTCCAGGCATGCACCACGTTCAAGAAAGCCCGCATCACTTACTAGGCCATGGCAACCAAAAACTCACTAACTCTGGAGAGTAATGCAACACATGAAGACATGACATGTCCATCCGATGCAGATGTCATGTCCATGGAACTCAAGTCATGGAAAATGGAGAGAGCGGGAAACAAGCCTTCTCATGCTGTGCTCCATGATTATGAAACAACATTTCACATCTGGATAAGAAACAAGCCTTTTCTAGCTACACAAGAAGACGATAAAACAAAAGTCCACCCTATACCAGGATAGGATACACATCTTCACCAGCTACACAGCAAGTCTATGGAATAACATCCCATTCCAAAAGAGCATGTAAAACAATACTTCCTCAACTACACACCCTCACTTTGAAACAACATACCACTCCACCAGGAACAAGCCTTGTCCAGCTAAATACCAAGACTACCGTATCTCACATTACGGTAAGAAACATGTCTTACTAAAGAACATGTCCTACTAAGGAACGTGTCTTGCTGAGGAACGTGTCTAACTAAGGAACGCGTCTTACTAAGGAACGTGTCTTACTAAGGAACGTGTCTTACTAAGGAACGTGTCTTACTGAGGAACGTGTCTAACTAAGGAACGTGTCTAACTAAGGAACGTGTCTTACTAAGGAAAAACAAGCATCCCTCAACACTTTAGGGTGTGTTACAAGTCTTCTCCAGCAATGCACCCTGACAACAAAACAACATCTCACCCTACACTAGGCTAGTAAAGACAACTTCTCCAGTTAGACACAAAGAAGACTATGACACAACATTCCACACACCACCAAGCTAGGAAACACACCTTCGCCAGCAATGGATCAAGACTATAATGCAGCATCCCTCTCAACACCAGGCTGAGAATAAAGCTTTCTACAGCAATGTACATTGACAAGCAAACACCATCCCTCTCAACACCAGGCTGAGAATAAAGCTTTCTACAGCAATGTACATTGACAAGCAAACACCATCCCTCTCAACACCAGGCTGAGAATAAAGCTTTCTACAGCAATGTACATTGACAAGCAAACACCATCCCTCTCAACACCAGGCTGAGAATAAAGCTTTCTACAGCAATGTACATTGACAAGCAAACACCATCCCTCTCAACACCAGGCTGAGAATAAAGCTTTCTACAGCAATGTACATTGACAAGCAAACACCATCCCACTCTACACCAGGCTGAGAATAAAGCTTTCTACAGCAATGTACATTGACAAGCAAACACCATACCACTCTACACCAGGCTGAGAATAAAGCTTTCTACAGCAATGTACATTGACAAGCAAACACCATCCCTCTCAACACCAGGCTGAGAATAAAGCTTTCTACAGCAATGTACATTGACAAGCAAACACCATCCCACTCAACACCAGGCTGAGAATAAAGCTTTCTACAGCAATGTACATTGACAAGCAAACACCATCCCTCTCAACACCAGGCTGAGAATAAAGCTTTCTACAGCAATGTACATTGACAAGCAAACACCATCCCTCTCAACACCAGGCTGAGAATAAAGCTTTCTACAGCAATGTACATTGACAAGCAAACACCATCCCACTCTACACCAGGCTGAGAATAAAGCTTTCTACAGCAATGTACATTGACAAGCAAACACCATACCACTCTACACCAGGCTGAGAATAAAGCTTTCTACAGCAATGTACTTTGACAAGCAAACACCATCCCACTCTACACTAGGCTGATAAACAAGAGTTCTCCAGTTAGACACAGAGAAGACTATGAAACAACATCCCACGCAACACCAAGATAGGAAGCACGCCTTCTCTATCAATGCACAGAGGCTATAAAGCCACACCCACCCCCACACCAGGTTAGACCCCTTTCTTCAGATAGAAAAGAAGGGTTTTTGTATTCAAATAGCACCTTATCAACTCTCAGTAAATGCTCACCTCACTGTTCTGAACCTGTCCATTTGCCGCACCCAACCTCCCGCTGGCCGTCTGCTTCCGCTACCTACTCCATCATATCCTGCTCTCACCTTATGAAATGCTGCATTGTGAAGTTCCACAGTTACCTTTGCACAACATAACTCCTCTGGAAATAGGCGTGCAGCCTTTTAAAAACGTAAACATCAATGTCTTGTTCTTGCCAGAACTTGTCCATCAATCAGAACATCAGACCAACTGGTGAGATATTGCCGACTTAAGTGCATGGTCAGGCCAGCTTACTAGGTGGCCGGTGACAACGCTTGATGTCGAATTCTCAAATGCTTTTAAGTGCCATAGTGTAGTGTTGCCACAGAGCAATATCATGGCTTGGATAGCTGACTCTTAACGCCTGCTGATCACGGTGTATTCTGGAGACACACGACTTGACGCAGAGGTACCCTCGCATGTTACGATCTTGCACATGCTAATTCCAGTTTAAAGTGCTGGTACAGCGCCTGGTTGATCTTTGCTGTGTGCAGTGTATGGTGCAGGCCCTGGTGCACATGGTCGTCTGGGAGGAAAGCTGTACTTTAGCTTCCCAGCTGTGCCACCTGCTTTAAACGAGTCAATCATTACCTTTCCTTCAGCTCTGACCTCTGATCTGTTTTGGCTTCATAATTAAATCAGGACTAACTACCGCACATGGAGAATTATCGATGGCACACGGGCAACAGTGCACTGCATGTCTGAGAACATGAAGCACTTACAAAAGAATCCAGAATTTGGATCAGAATCCTAAATAACATGGAAATCCATATTATTTAGAAGTAGACTTTAGAAATGTAATTGCGCCGCGGCCCGCCCTGCAATTTGCATTGCAGCCTGGGCTAAACATAGCTCTCACAGGCATAAGTAAACCAACCCGTCATGGTTTAAGTTAGTCCATTCTGGTGTGTGTAGATGTGCTTTTTTACATTTCCCAGAATGCACAAAAAAAACCTGGCATGGAGCATCTACTCATGCCTAAGCTGGACAGCTTGAGACCTTAGGGAAATTCAGATTCCCAATGACATGGAGCTGGACAGCTTGACACCTTAGGGAAATTCAGATTCCCAATGACATGGAGCTGGACAGCTTGAGATCTTAGGGAAATGCAGATTCCCACTGACGTGGAGCATCTACTCATGCCTGACCTGGACAACGTGAGACCTTAGGGAAATTCAGATTCCCAATGACATGGAGCTGGACAGCTTGACACCTTAGGGAAATTCAGATTCCCAATGACATGGAGCTGGACAGCTTGAGATCTTAGGGAAATGCAGATTCCCACTGACGTGGAGCATCTACTCATGCCTGACCTGGACAACGTGAGACCTTAGGGAAATTCAGATTCCCAATGACATGGAGCTGGACAGCTTGACACCTTAGGGAAATTCAGATTCCCAATGACATGGAGCTGGACAGCTTGACACCTTAGGGAAATTCAGATTCCCAATGACATGGAGCTGGACAGCTTGACACCTTAGGGAAATTCAGATTCCCAATGACATGGAGCTGGACAGCTTGACACCTTAGGGAAATTCAGATTCCCAATGACATGGAGCTGGACAGCTTGAGACCTTAGGGAAATGCAGATTCCCACTGACGTGGAGGATCTACTCATGCTTGAGCTGGACATCTTGGGACCTTAGGGAAATTCAGATTCCCAATGACATGGAGCTGGACAGCTTGAGACCATAGGGACATTCAGATTTCCAATGATTTGTCTTGTAGGGAAATATTTGAAGACAATTATCTTTGAATTGGCTGCTGTGATCGGTCCCACAGAGCTACCCACATCTAGTCGTTTGAGCGTGGCCATAGGATCAGAACATGGATTTAAGATGCCTTCATTCATGTTCAAATGAAAAACAAAAGGTTTATATTCATCCTACATATAACCAAACTATGAACACAAAAAAAAACAACAGAAAAGAAAAAGTAATGGGTGAAAACAATGACCAACATAAAAACAAACAAAAATAGATTTGGCACCTTACTTACTGATGATAAGAAAATAAGCTGATTAGAACTGATGTAAGACTTCACCAACGTGAACGGAGGATAGCACAGGGGCAACAAACTGATCTCCAGGACCAGGCAGAGCAGCAGAGGTCCGAATCCCGGATCCACACTAAGAAACCGAGCGCTTAGAAACCGAACTCAGATGTGGCATTAGGTGTGTTATGAAAAAAACTATTAAATACGTGTTTTTTTAAAGAGTTAATTGGAATCATTACTTGGTTTAGTACAGAAGAGATGTGGGGGCTGGGTGTGTTAGTGCTGAGAAAGAGAAATGCAATGTTGGAAGGTGCCAGGAAAGATAGGCAATGCATTTCTGAAAGAAATAATTAAAAACCCTTGACACTGTAGAGAAATTAGATTTGAAACCAAATGTTTCATTCCTTTCTCCCTTAGATAAGTCTAGTAATGTCCGAAATATTTGTATGTAAGGCCATTAAACCATGCGTATTCCAATACAAAGGTGTATCTTTATGGTGCACGTTTTAGTTCGTTGCCATATTAATATGGAGAACTCAGTCCTGGATGGTCTTCCCCTGGTCATGCCCCTGAAGGCTTCATGCAGCAGCCAGGCCAGGAGCTGTGACTACATTTTGTCTATTGTAGCAGATGGCCTGAATGTAGCGCCAGGAAGTGACTTGTTCTTGGCACATGGATGTTTTAGCATAAAACAGACAGGGAGTTCAGGAAGGTGCCCCAGCTGGAAAAGGGGTTTGGGAAGGTGGCGCTTGGGCTGTCCCTCTCTCTCATCTCCCCTGGGATTCCCGCCCCAGCCATGTTGCCGGTAGCCCGGTTAGTCTTTACAGCACAGTAGCTCCTACTGTCTGTTTGCTAGCTCGGTCTAAGCAGGAGGCCTTGAGACGTTGGCTAGCTACCACCCTCAGCGGCTTCTTACGTAACTCTACACTATGCCAGATGTTAGGTCTATAGGGTAGCGTATGTCGCTTTCTGATCTTATCACCCCCTAACTCTTTGCTGCACAACCCCTTCCCCATTTCACCTCTGTCACCACCTTTATGCACCTTCTCTCCTCTCCATGTCTCTCTTCAATGTCACTTCCGTTCTCCCTACTCTTCTCGCCTCTTCTCTTTGCCTTCCCTACACTACTGCTTACTTTCCCTACCCTACCACTAATATAACTACTCCCTGGACTGCAATCACTCTCACTATTGTCTCTCTCTCTACTAACACTCTCTCTCAACTACTATGCTGTCTCTCTACTACTATGCTGTCTCTCTACTACTATGTTGTGTCCCCACTAGGCTATCTCTCGACTACCATGCTGTCTCCCTACTACTATGCTGTCTCTCTACTGCTATGCTGTCTGTCTACTACTATGCTGTCTGTCTACTACTATGCTGTCTCCCTACTACTATGCTGTCTCTCTACTGCTATGCTGTCTGTCTACTACTATGCTGTCTGTCTACTACTATGCTGTCTCTCTACTACTATGCTGTCTACTACTGCTACTTCACATCTACTGCCTCCACGTACACTGCTCGCACAACTCCTACCCCCACTACTATTCCTTATCTCCCCCCTTTGATATCAATACCCTGCTGTCGTATTCCTATCTCTTGCTCACCACTAATACTGCTCGTATGACTACCACTGCTCTGCAATCCACTCCACTCAGGGGTATGGTGCCCTGCACACCCCTTGCCTTCATCCACTTTCACTACTCTCGCCCCCTACTCACTTTCCTACTACACCCCTTTTCCTTCCACCCAACTTCTACACCCCTCTGTACACTCTCTAACACCAACTCCCCCCCACAGTACTACCAACACACTACTCTACTGCTATCTCCCTCACACTGTCTCTATCTCTCTCACACCTTCAATACACCACCTCCCAATACCTAAACTACAATACACTACACAATGCCCCCAGCCCTACAGATAAGGGGTGTATGCACCACTTTCACTCCCAAGAAATAGGCACATACTCCCAAAAAATAAAAACAGGGAGTAAAAATACTCACAACAAAAAATAGGAAACAGACGTATACGAACGAGCCTGTAGCTCAGCTTTCATACACACACAGCTTTATGATTATGTCTAAACAAGTCCTGCACGCAGAGCCACAGGAAGAAACTCTGCTATTACTGCTGCCTGCTCTGATGCAATAACACATTGTATGTTTACATGTGCATGAATACATTATTGCACAGGCATATTAATTACAAAAATATTCAGTTTTACATTTTGACTCAATTACTAAATACTCCCATTGGAAAAGGGACTTACCTTTTTACTCCATAAAAAATAATGTTACTCCCACTTCAAAATCTTATATTGAGCGCTGCATGAACCACTGATACCACTCTCTCTCAAGTACCTCAACCTTTCTCTATTCTGCTGCCACCAATCCAATCCAACGCTCTGCTTCGCAATCCTTCCTACGCCTGGCCTCTCTGTCCCCCTTCGGCACCACCTGCGACCTCAGGCGTACAACCCACACTTTGCCTCTGCTGCTGTCCCTTCTTGTACTGCAGGGATGTGCTTTCATTGTCTTTGGTTGCAGGGCTCACCGATCTTCTGCATCAATTGGCGCCTCTGATTCTCGGAGGAGGAGGGCTACCGAGCTGGGAGGAGTCAAAAAGCCTCTAAGCCCCTCCTCCTTTTCTAGCATGCACTCTGCTAACAGTCTGGTGTTTCTCATGCATGCAGTAGGCTGAAAATGCAATGTTCTGAGCTACATATCAGTCGTCTGCTCCTTTCGGTTCCTGGCTGCTGTTTGGTTGTAGTGCCGGCTCATATGGTGTCTGTTTTCCCTTTGTTCTCTCTGGGGTGGAACCACTCTGGGTTTGCTGGGCTGCTCCCAAGGTGATTCTGGTACTTGAAGACCTGAAAAAACAAAAATGAAAATTGAGGCCAGCAACTGTCCTGGGAGGCATTGAGAGCGTATCAGTGGCATCAGTGTTGTCATTATTTGCACTAAGGGGGATTTTTTGGGGAGCAGTGACCCCCCACCCCCAATTCCCCCTTCACATACCTGGGTCAAGTCTTGTTTCGAGTTTTGTTCTAGTGGGCCTCTTGTTGCAGGTTGTAAAGGGTCACCCGCCCCTTCCCCCTTTGACAGTATCATGACCCTGACCCTGTCACACTATTCTCAGGGAGCTTCAGTACCCATCATTAAGGCTAAGAATATAGCTCAAAATAAACAAAAGGGCCTGTAGGGCTGGGCGCGTTTGCCTCTCTAATATATTCTGGAAACACTGAGGAGAGAGAAGAGAGGAACTTCAATTGTATTTAATGAACCTGTCAACTAGGTAAATGTCCCTGCACCGACTCTAACTTTCCGGTATCTGGTCATTGCATCGAAAGCCATACCATCGAATGCATTTGGATCGACACATTTTTTACATCTAAATAATTTGCATCAAATTCATGTTTTTTGGCGGTAAAGGGTACATTTTTGTTTAGGTGCATTTTTAAGGGTAAAAAACAGGGGTTTTGGGGGGAACAGCCCCCCCCGCAAAAACAAATAAATGCATTTGATGCTCATTTTTTAGATGGAAAAAATGTGATGCAAAGGCTCCTTGGTGCAAGGGATTCGATGCAATGACAATAAACCTAACCTTCCCTGTGTGTGGGTGTGCTCTCCCTAGTCGGCGATGGTGGGCCGCCGATCTGGGTGAAAAACAGGGAGAGACTGTCCCTATCTGAGCTGCTACTAAAATCGGATTGATTGCCAACTGGTCTCATATCTTTCTTTATATGTGAGCGTTGTACCAATAATTGCTTGAAGCAAAGACTGAAAAGAGAATGTTTTGAAGAAAAAACAAGAAGAAATAAATCATTGGCAAAGAAAAAGCACGTGTGGGAGAGCCTCCACTTGTAAATCTATTATCCTGGTTGTTCATCCAGTTGCGTGTCTTAAACCTTCGCACATCCATTAAAGTAGTCTACCGGTTTCGGTGGAATAGAGATCAGTGTTGCCACCTTCGTCAGGGCGGTAGGTTTGAGTAGAAATCGTGAACCACCTTGATTGTGTATTCTATCTGCCATATGACGGTCCCATGGCGTGGTTACTTCGTGATCTGGGCATAGCACACTAAGTGCTCCGTGCTCACTGGTGATTCTTCTTGTTGCTATATTCGTGCAGGGGATGTACTGTGATATTTCTGGTCTGGGGGCTCCTGATTTGGTGCCTGTAGCTCCTCCCTTGCCTGCCTCCATGCACGTCCGTCTCGCTCAGGAAGATCGGCTCGTCTGATGTGAATGTGGGTCAACATTAACTGCTTGGCCCTAAGGTGGCACATGTCAGGAGCCAATGTCATCTGCCCAAAACATTTGCCTTTTCAGATGGTGTGAAAGTGCAGAGGAACAGGGATCCCATAAAAAGTCCTTCTCAGGGACTGACTTGATCTGCTGAATGCCTGTCTGGCGGCTCTAGATCACCTCTGGGATCTGCTCGTATTGGCCTGGCTGACCACTGCCAGGATCCGCTCGGACGGCCTGGCTGACCACTGCTAGGATCCACTTGGACGGCCTTGCTGACCACCACCAGGATCCGCTCAGATGGTCTGGCTGACCACCGCCAGGATCCGCTCAGACAGCCTAGCTGACCACTGCCGGGATCCGCCCAGATAGCCTGGCTGACCACTGCCAGGATCCGCTCAGACGGCCTAGCTGACCACTGCCGGGATCCGCCCGGATAGCCTGGCTGACCACTGCCAGGATCCGCTCAGACAGGCTTGCTGACCACTGCTGGGATCCGCCCGGATAGCCTGGCTGACCACCGCCAGGATCCGCTCAGACTGCCTAGCTGACCACTTCCGGGATCCGCTCGGATAGCCTGGCTGACCACCGCCAGGATCCGCTCAGACAGCCTAGCTGACCACTGCTGGGATCCGCCCGGATAGCCTGGCTGACCACCGCCAGGATCCGCTCAGACAGCCTAGCTGACCACTGCCGGGATCCGCTCAGATAGCCTAGCTGACCACTGCTGGGATCCTCTCAGATAGCCTAGCTGACCACTGCCGGGATCCGCTCGGATAGCCTGGCTGACCACTGCCAGGATCCGCTCAGACGGCCTAGCTGACCACTGCTGGGATCCGCTTGAATGGCATGACTGCGTGCCCAAATCCTTACAGCAGAGTAGTTTGATTTGGATTTATCTGTTTGCCTTGAAGTATATGTGCAACTAGTCTTTTTTAAGAGGATGTTATTCATATTTGTATGAATTTGAAAGTGTCTTATTGTTTTATAATGTTCCTTGTAAATGCTGCTTCTGTGAAGCGCTCTGACACACTCCAGTGCTTAATTCCTTCAAAACATAGTATATTGCCTGTAATATTAACAGTAAGGGCTTTGATAGTGATGTATTCTTATAGTGCTTTCGCCAAAACGCTTTGCATAGAACATATTTACATACAATATCACCCAACCAAAGTTGCCACTCATTTATCGACCTCGGAAAGGATGAGTTGGCCATGCCCCGATTTGAAACTGCGACCTGAGGCACAGATCGCAGCAGGGAGCGCTCAACCCACTGAGCTATCTTACCGGCTGTGAAGGCTATGAAGGTAAAGGGGTGGGGCTGGAGAAGAAACACATTTCAATTCCCAAACAGAAAGGAGCACCTTTTTTATTAGAGGCCACCATATGAAAATGAAGAGGGGCGGGCGGTCGGGGATGGGGGGGATCACATTTGAATATATGTCTTTGCAGCAAGGGTAGTAACTTTATGCAGCAATGCCCTTCAGGCATGGCGGGGGCAGAAGCAGTGGGTACATTGTAGAAGGGCTTGGGCTAGCACGCCTCAAGAATAGCACTGAGAAAGCGAGAGTAAAGCTGGAGACCATGCAGGGCTTGGTTGCTTAGAGAAGTTCATCAAATGGGAAAGGTGATAGGACTTCTGGTGATTGTGTGACACCACCTTTCATGGGCCATATTACATGTACTTTACCATGGTGTAGTAGACCTTTTTACCCGCATGCACAACTGGGCAATTTACAAAGCAGTGATGCCTTTTTCCATTGCATCCATTTTCGCACTGGTTCCAATTAGCAATGCACTGGTGCAACGTTTAGGGAATTCATATTGGACCACCTGCAAACCGTGTTTTGCTGCTTCTTCTTCTGTCCTGACCCCAAACATAGACCCAACGTCAGCACTCAGGTTTTCCATTAGAATCTCACCTGAGTTTTACCATGTCAGAGCATTTAGTTGCAACATTAGCCTGCATTGAACTTTTGCCTGCCTTGATTGTATCTCTTGTAACTGTAATTGTTTATTTATACAGTGCTTATGCACAGGTGGAGGGCTTCAAAGCGCTTCAAGGCGGGGAGGGAACAAGGTAATACAGTAGTCATTCTCAGGCCTTGAAGTTTCCGACTGATCTAACAGAAAGCTAGCACACTAGGCCTGACAGCATTTCTCCTTGTGCAAGTCTCAATGAAGTGTTAGAGCTGCGACCAAGCAAGGGAGGGGGGGCACAGATCAGGAAAGGGGTGGGGGGACAGGACAGATGCCCTAACTAGCCCTAGTACATTTAGGACATGTATGCGTACAGAGACCTAAGGAAGGGGGGTGACCGACATTGAATTAATTCGCAGTGTTAGTGGATTGCACTATCAACCTGTGTGTGTATTTTAGTTGTGATGCTAGGTTTAGGGTTAGAATATTAATACATTAAAGTCACACTGGCCCTCCGGGGTCGCTATTCCTTTTCCTTCCATTCTTTGTTCACGATTCACGTCATTTTTAGCCCAATCTTTGGGCTGTGATTCAGTTTGTGTTCACTATTGTTGCTTTTAAAAGTGAAAATGCATTTTTTAGAAATAATTACAAATTGACACGGATTCGGGGATCGCTTGGTCCTAATAACAGCATTTATTGCTTTGGATCAATATGATTTGCAAATGAGTTTCTTAGGATTGAATCGCTGCTGGCAGCACATCCATGTAGATTCCGTTGCACTCTCTTTGCACGCGTTCTTGGGGGGGGGGCTCGGACAGGCCTATCCGGCAACAGGGCAAATCCCAAACCTAAAACGCAAAATGCTAGTGTGGGCCAGTTTTTGGCCAATGTGGGTCAGTTTGATGAGTTGCTTCAATCTGCGGCTAGTAGTTTTGATCAGTGCTGCTAAATAAATATCTTTCAAATGCACATTTTATCCAAAAAAACTCCCCCTTGGGTATTATACAAACAGTCTGTCACAAAATAAATGAATTGCCATGTTCAGATGTGGGCCACTTTTTCATTGGTGCCCGGGATAACTTTATGCCCTAGTCCGACCCTGTAGCATGGGCTGCATACAGCACACGTGTAGGAACCAAGCAGCAGTGCCGAAAATGTGCAAACAGCTGGAAATGCATTGCAGAAACCGGGGCTGTACACATTTTAAGTGGTATTTGCTGCACGGCAAATATTTCCTTTGTGCGCATGCGTGATTTTCCGCTGCTGTTTTGCACCCGGTCCATTTTTTCCCCTGGTACAGAAGCCAATGCAACATTGCACTGCACAATTGAAAAGTTTCTGTAGGATGCGAGAAAATGGTGACCAAACATTCCAACAGCAATTCTGCACACATTGAAAGCACATGGCGTGTTCGCTCCTGTTCACAGATCAGAAGGTCGTGACGTGACCTTTCCCCTTCATTGAAAATGCACCAGGTTTCTAATTTGTTTCAAGCTATTTTCCAGAAGCCTCTGAAATCTGCATGCCGGCCCAAATCAAGCGCCATATCTTGAAAGGTTATTTATTGTTCCAGATGTAGAGAAAGGTTGATTAGCCAGCTGCCCACACACCACCTGCGCTTTCTAAACTGCTGGAGGAATGTGGTGGAAGTAGGACCACAACTGCCACTGCATGCTGTGAAAGAGGCGGTGTGCACCAGTGGCAAAGTTACCTGATGACACCATGGCCAAGTCGGGGGCTTGATTTCCACACCAAGTGCATTCTGGGAGTTGTAGTCTTGACTCACTTCAGTTGAAGGAAAAGAAAGTTAAAGCAAAACTGAGGACTGGCATATGGCGACCATATTGACATGGCGTCTTTGCGTAACCTTATCTCCTGGCTAACATTGGAACCTGGAAACCTGGATTATTATCCTGGCTTCAGTAGTTCGGGCAAAAAAAATGGTGTCATTCTAAGCAACTCCCGTCCCCTCCCTGATGCCATTTTCGGGGTGTCCAGGCACCCTGATATAATGTGGCACTGCGTCAGCTGCAGGAATCAGTGCCCCGCGGGGGCTGGGGGGTCACAGATTTCAAACTATACTCAGCAGTCGAATGTTCATCTAACTCCCAGCTAATCAAATGCATACAACTGAATTGGGAACAAACACACACACTGCCAAATTTACACGGCCACGGAGTTGCATATTAATAATAATAATAATAATTATAATCAGTATGATCGTTTACGTTAATTTCTTATTTCTCTTCTTCTCTATAATAATATTAATACAGTGTTTTGTTATTGTTCATGGTGATAATAATACAATTGATAACACTCATATTGGTAATACACTAATAATGCACGTTTATTTATGTATTTGTCATGTGTAAAGCGCCTATAGCCCAGGGGCATCTAGGCGCGTTTTGCCTAAGAAGGTTGGTTGCATTGGTTGCCTGCTCGTTATTAGTACTCTCTGCATTGCTTTTAATATTACGTGTATAATTATTACTGGCCGTGTTATCATTGATGGCTGCACGGGCATCCTTATGATTGCCTGGTACTACCAGTAATATTGCGTCGTGGGTCCTCTGGCTACTTTTGATAGTCAGCATCACTGGCACGGCTCTAGTCCCCACTGCTCTCTGTGTCTGTTGCAGGGTGAGCCCGCCCGCCCCCTCGCGCAGCCCCGATAGCCATCTCCCGCCACTGCGCCGAACCCCAGGCGTGGGCAGCGGGCGGCACAGGCTGTTCCGTGCATGACAGAGTGCTTTCAGGTCCCGGAGTGGCTCCTTCCCGCATTCCTCTGCCGCGCGGGGCGATTCCGGCTCCGCTCCGACATGCCCGGTGTCGGAGCGGCTCCGGAATGCCAGCCCGTGCGCCTTCCACGCCGCCTGCACGGGCCACGGCGCCCACACACACCTGTCCACGCGGGGCCTGCTTGTGTCTCCGTGTGACTTAAAAGCAAGGCGGGTGAATGGAACACTCGGGGCCTGCTTTACCCACTACCCCCCGCCCAAAAAACCATTGCACCTTTCCCATGTTTAAAATGTTTTGCAAATCAGGTCCCTAGTCTTCTAATAATATAACAGGGCAGATGTAACGGGCAGGTACTGGAAAGCGTTCAGTACTTACATGTTATGGTACGATTGCTATACTGCTAATGAAACTCAAGGCAATGCTGTGGCACTTTTCAGAAGACTGTCTCCAGCATCAGTACTGGCACTTCTCAACATGACGCCATTACGCCTAACCAGCCAGTACCAGTCTGGTTGAAGTACTTTGAATGGACTCCCGTCGCCTGCTATTTTATTAACGGAAAGGTAGTAGCGTGTCTCAGAGGCTCTGTCATATTCTTAATATCACAGTACTGGCACTTTTCAATGACTTTTGATTTGATAGGACGGTCACTTCTGAACCCCCTTGAAATGTTTTCTTTAACACTACAGTGACCATATGGGAGGCTGATAGTTGTACTTGCACAGGGCAGGCCCGTTTTACAGTAATGGTCTGATCCCCTTAATAGAAGAGTACAGTCCCTGCTCAGCAGCAGTGTAATACCATCAATAGGACAGTACTGTCCCTGTTTTGCAGTACTCTTAATTGGACGGTGCAGAACCCTTTCAGCAGCAGCATAGTACGTGCAGTAGCCGGGCTGCACCTGTCAATACTTGTAGGCTTTCTGGTGGTAATGGTGAAACAGGCAGTATTTCCAGTACTGGCAGTACTTGCCTCATGTGGCATTCCTGAAATACTGGCCTTTTAAGCATGGGGAATGCGTTTCGGTTTGGAAAAAAGGTCATTATGAGCAACTCCGACTTACTCCTCACTCCTAGAAAGAGAATATTAATTCACCAGAAAGGCAGTTTCTTCTTTGTGAATCAGCCCTCTGGAATTTGAGGAAAGCATCATCAAAAATGCAAATACATGTTCTCCAAGTTCTGGTTTTGAAAAAATAAATAAAAAAAATTAAAAAAAACAAGAACATCAACCACAAAGAAAGCAAATATATACAAATAAATGTTTTTTTTAAAAAAACTCCAGAAAAAAAGAAGATACCCATTCAGGCATACTTGGAAAATGTTCAAATTGACCCTTGATAGGTTTTGCTTTCGTACATCACCTGTATCCACTTAGCGAGGCTGAGCGTGAACTTGAGAGGACGGTGACGGCATTGAGGTAAACCTGTAAATGGCTTTACTGATTGAAGGGATGAGTTCTATAGTCTTTCTGCAGTAGACACTAATGTAGTTTACACATGATGCTCTATTCAACACACTATCTGGGGTGTGTGTGTGTGGGGGGGGGGGGTGTCATTTGAAAGTGGCGACCTGAAGGGCTCCAGCAAATGAAGCTTGTAATGTGAGCGCCGCAAAGTGCACTTTTAAAGCAAAGAAATACACCCAGGTGTGAATAGCCGCCGATTATCATGAGAAGGCCAGCCAACATGGAGCTGAAACACTAATATTCTCTGAAAAGCAATACATCTTTCCTTGTCAGCAGGGGGCTGATGGAGGAATTGGTGTTAAAAGACAGCAATGTGATGATCAGTGAATGTTTCTTGTTTCAGCTCACCGCTGGCTGGCCGTCTTGGGATCATTGGCGGATATTAACCCCTGACTGTTTTTGACTCCATTACAATGAATGTACCCCACGGGTGCCCCAGACTGTTTTCTGCTATAATCAGGGGGGAGGGCCCAACCATCATATTGAAATGGACCCCAGCACTTCTTCAGCTGGGCTTGTTGTACTCAGAGAGTGATCCACTATTCCCACTGGCCAAAGTAGCTTTGTGAGATGCATAACTGCAGAAGCTTCCCCACTAAGCTGGGAGTCAAATTGAGAAGCTACAGTTTTGAGGTTGATTTGCCAAACAGTTACCAGGAGTAAGTCTGGAGTACCCCAGGCATACCCTTTTTTTTCATGAACAAGTGTGGAGAAAGTTAAAGTTAATCCCAGTAACTTTTGCATGAATCAAATGTTGCCTCTCAGAGAAGAAGCGAAGATTAAATCAAAGTTACTCCATATATCTTTTTTGTAGGTTATCCCTATGAAGTTCTGTGCCTTTCTGAGAGGCAAACAAATAGTTAAGATAGCGTAAACCTAGCTAGGGAATAACGGTACGCATTATAACGACATGGGCGGATGTTAAGGTGGAATTGGCCCCCAGATGGATGAGATCAGAGCTGCCTAACTAGTATTATCTGGTGAACAGTTTTATCTAGTGAAAAGAGCTTGAACGGTTACCAGACATTTGGTCGAAAAAAATTGGTCGACTGGACAAATGGTCGAACCAATTTGGTCGAAAGCCAAATGGTCAAATTTTTTTATTTTTTATTTTCACCCTTTTTTTTGGGGGGGGTCCCCCCTAACCCCCTTTTTTTTAAAAAAAACTATTTTTTCCCTAAACGAAAACCTAAAAAATACATATATAAATAAAAATAAAAATTCGACCATTTGGTTTTCGACCAAATTACGTCGACCATTTGTCTTTCGACCAATTTACAGTCGACCACTTGTCTGGACAGCGCTTGAACAGCATGGCCTTCAGTTATTTTATGAACCACGGGAGTGGTGGTGCCAGAGTAACCATGGGTTCCCATCAGTCTGAATTGGAAGTGTTCTTCAGAAGAAGGGTTGGGGCGAAATTGTTAAATTCTGCTCTGCCAGCTCTGTAGGCTAAATCTGTAAGATTTCGATTTGCTCTGGCGCAATCTGCCGTTCCGCCAACCCTGTGTATCGAAATGAGCGGCACAAAGATTCTTGTGCCACCACGGGAACTGAAACAAACTCCTTGTGCCGCTGTGCGTACCTAGCACAAACTGAAAGAGTGGCACAAAGTTTCTCCTGCTGCTGCGCGAACCTAGCATGAATTGAAAAGTGTGGCGCAAAGTTTCTCGTGCCGCTGCACGAATTTAGCACAAATCGACAAAAAGGTGCAAAGTTTCTCATGCCACAAGCTGAAACTAGTACTGATCTAAAATAAACCTGCACATAGTTTCTCTTGTCGCTGCGTGAAACTAGCACAGATCATGAAAAACGGAAAGTTTCTTGTGCCACTGCATACAACCACCGGGGATCTAAAAAGATCTGCACAAAGTTTTGCATGCCGCTGCACAATACTAGTACGGATTGAAAAAAGACCCAAACAAAGTTTCCTGTGTCGCATACCTAGCACAGATCGAAAAAAGACCTGCACTAAGTTTCTCATGTCGCTGTGCAAACCTAGATAAAATCGAAAAGAACATGCAAAGTTTCTCAGATTCTAAAATAAGCCTGCATGAAGTTTCCGTGTCACTGCGTGAAACTAGCGAGGTTCGGGAAAACCTGTGCAAAGATTCCTGTGGCATTGCATGAAACTAGCACGGATGAAAAAAAAAAACACCCAGGCAAAGTTTCTTGTTGCGCTACATGAAACTAACATGGGACCGAAATGCCACGCTCAGCACGAAACCGCACAAAACGGGACGAAATGTCAGTATCGGCGGAACCTTAATGCTGATTTTGCAGAATGGGCAGAAGCGGGTTCCAGTGCTGATTCCGCACGTTTTGCTTCACGGGCGTACATTGTGCTCACCCCAATTCAGACGTTCATAGGTCCGTTTTAAGACCTGTAGAGTGTTGAGTTCCTAAAGATCACAGTGTTGAATTTCAATCATTCCTATAGAGGACTATTTTTGTTTTGCGATTCTGAATGGGGTCTTGGTTTTGATGTGGAAGGTATTCTAGCCTGTTCTAAGAATGTAGTGTCCTCTCGGCCTACCCAAGTGTTTTTCGGTCTGTTGGATTTTGAGCAGGTCTCGTTCCTATAGAGTCTTGATAGGGGTTTCATTCCTTACCCAATAGGAGGAAACTCAGGACAAATTACTAGTAGATTGTAAGACTGGGATGGTTTTATGCTTGAAGATTCTGCAGGCAGCCGTTGTTATTTTATTTTTGTCTCTTAAATCCTCCTCTCTGCCCAGCGTCATTTCTCCAGCCACAGGTCCTGCTTCTTCTGGCTGCCCTCTGCAATCTGTCCGCGACCCAGCGACCCAGCTCTGTAGAATCCTGGGGCTATCCAAAACTGAGCTCATCCTCACAGATACATTACTTCACTAGAATATGAGTCAATAACGAGTTGCCCCCAGCATGAGAACTTCACAGAGGAGGGCGAACCGCCCGAGCCCACAAGGTCTCTTGCATTCTGGAAACTTCTCTGTCTCAGAAATTAATTCATGGGTTTAAAATCTGCCACCACAAAATACACTTTGCACAGTTCCATGAATCAGGGTTTGTGTCGGCAGTGCAAAGTCGCATTGCAACGTGCAAAGAATTCCATGAATCGGGCCCTAAGTGTGCATCGCCGATAGAATCACACTCTCGCTCGTTCACTCTGTGTGCATCGCAGATGGAATCAAAATCTCACCCTGGAACACAACCTAACTCATTGGATGCAAGGCTCATATACAGGAGCACAACTTATTGAGCGCAAGCCTCACTTCGGACTACAACCTCCTTGATCTCTCCCTATTGCCTTTGCTGGGTAGGGCTGTTGGAAGTTGTAGTCCAGAGCAAGACCCTCTGCCTCACAGACTGGAGAACAGTCGCTCTCTTTGGGTCTGATTCGTATACCCTCTCACCCTTCGGTTGTTCACCTCGCCCATCAGGGCACTGTCTCTTTGTGTTTGAGTCTAACATGGTTCCTCAGTATGTGGCCCGCCAGAGGTTTAGAACTGCAACTCCCATGGTCCCTAGACAGCAGACTCAATGGTGAAAGATTATGGAACTTGTATACCAAAGCAGCCAGAGGGGCACATAATGAGCAACCAAGGTTAACACCTTGGAGTACGGTCTAATCTTTGCACGTCTAAATGTTCCATTGACGTTAATGGCAGCTCACCTCTGGTAGTCATTATTTGTTGTGAATGCGCTACGTTTTGGGGCAGAATTTTCAGGTGTCACTCATGCAGGTTATTGCTGCCAGGCTATTATGCAAGTCTATGCATTAAGGACGTGCATACTGGTGCTTGGCACTTGAGGGGTTAAATGTCAATGTTGCGTTGTATATTTTGGTGCTGGGCACCTCAAGAAACCGCGAAACTTGGCTGCCAAGTGAATGCGGGGAAGAGGGCTGTGGGCCGCAGGTTTGTTATTTCGCTCGGTGCGCCAGAAGTGATGTCATGGCGCGTTGACACACACGCGCCCCTGAGCCAGCCACGGGCCTGTTTTGCGAACACATTTTTTTTTTTTCTATTTTCGGCATTCCTGATTCTCGGGCCCATGTAAACATCTCGTCTCCTGATTTGCTGTCGGCATTCTTTTCCATTTCAACCCACGTGAAGAAGAAAAAAAAAAGAGAGAGAAAGAACAGAGGACGCGGCGTGTTGGAACGCGCCTCTGTGAATTTGGAAAACATTAGGAGAAAACAAAAGTGCCAGGAATTCACCGTGTCCCCAGAGGTCTGTGTGCGCGCGGGAGGCAGCGGCTGTTTACCTTGGCCTCCGGAGGCGGCTGGGCGAAGGGTTCAGCGAGAACAGCACCTCGCGGGGTGTTTGCAATGCTGCGAGCACCGGCGCACCTGCCAAGTTTCACCCCTTTGGAGTGTCACTCACTCCCCACGTGTGCACTCTCGGAGCTGCAGTCTCCTGGACACAGAGCAGCAATGCAGGCTTTCTGGGTAGGGACGAAAAACCGTGATGGCCAACAACATAGAAGAAGGCCCACCCCCCTCAGCCCATCCCCCAACCCTGCACCCCCGATCAAACTGCCCCCCATTCCAACTCTTAACCCTACCACCCTACAGTATTCCTAGCACTGCTCCTGTAAATCCTGCGCTTATGACTGGGGGTATAACATTATTATTAATAAAAAAGAGCTTTTGCTTTGATACATGTTACAAGCCTTGCTATTCATTTATTTACCAGCTGGTCTCTGTGGTGTGGGACCCTCCCAAGTGTGTTGCCCCTTTAAGGGGATGTGTCTCTGTGGCACAATCAGATAATGCGTGTGCCTGGTACCTATAAGGTTGGGATGGGCGTTAGCAGAGGGGGGGGGGGGAGCCTGCCATGGCAACATTGTGTGTCTGTATTTCAATGTATACTTACTTTATAATTGTTGCCGACCCTCCCTTTCCACAAAAAGCGGGCCAGGATTTCAATGTACAAAACTGTCAGGACAGGGGGACGTAGGGTCCAATTCCAGGACTAACCTGGCAAAACTGGAACGTCTGGGACACCCCCCAAATAGGCCCCAGGAAGTCAGAAACAGACATACGTTTCACAGGGTCTCTCTTGTCTTTCCTGTTCTGCTCCGGATCCATGTTCATGTATGTGAAAGGAATTGTTTGTTCATTGCCTATTGTAATTAAAGTTTATTTGTAAACTAATTGTTACAATCAAAATAAAAAAATAAATAAAAAAAATTAAAAAAAGTATTACACTTTCTCGTGGTATCTTTATTTTCCGTTAACACCTTCTGGTGTCCCACCCTCTACTCCAGGGGTCTGCAACCTCTGACGCTCCAGGGTTTTTGGACTACAACTCCCATCAACCCCTGCCAGCATAGTCAATGATGACCGACTGCGGGAGTTGCAATCCAAAACAGGAGAGCTGCAGGTTTCATACCCCTTACTTCTTGTGGACAAATTGTACGAATCCTGTTGTTACTTACCTTACATTTTATTACCATACTAGAAAAATAGAACTGCAAAGGATTTTGCCTGTCTTTTTTACCTAACAATGGGCCTCATTATATCCTGTTGGTAAACCCGTCAGGATGCCGGCATTTTACCGTTTCCAGCACGCGGTTGCCGCCGGATTACAATGGCCTAGGCCATTAACACGGGGCCAATTGAAAGTATTTTCGTCACAGCGTCCCATTCACGGAATTAAAACCTGTTCAGAGATGACCACCGTGGAAAGGTTAGGCAGGGTTAGTACAGAGCCCCTATTCCCTTTCCATGGCGGCTTCACGCATGAGTAAAAAAGGAAGAAGGAAGCAGTGGTGGCGGCTGCGAGTACCGCCGCAATGAGTTAAGTGTGGAGGGGGATGATTTAAAAAAGGGGTCCAGAGGTGGGGGAAGATGGGGTGGGGGAGGTGACCATCAGGTGGCTTGGAAAGCGGGCTAACATCGGGAGATTCAGCCCACGTTTCAAGCATCCTGATTGGCTGGCTCCCTGCCAACGGTGCTAACCGTGACATCACCATAGTCTTCAATTAGACACATTAATGCGGATCCAGGCGAACCTTATGACACAGTAGCGATCTTATGAATTTCCGTAGTAAAGTTCAGATTCCTAACCTGCTGGAATATCTCTGCTATATTAGCTTTTCAATATATTTAAATTGAAAGAATGAGCTCTAATTTGGCTAAAGTTTTGAGTTAAAACTCCTTGTAGTGGATCCAATCAAGGTAGATATGGGCTACAGCACCACCTTCCTATTTTGTTTTGTCGAATTATGTTATTTGTTGGCTCATGACGAATTTTGGCAATTAATTTGACCCCATGTTTCTGAACATTTGGAAAAAAAGAATGGACTGGTTGTAAAAGAGGTTTAGCGTTGTTACCTGTATGGAGAAAGGCTAAGCTCGGTTCCCAATAAAGTTCAGAAATGTAAGCCGCAACATTGGACATCCATGCAGCACCTGAAGTCACAAGGTTGAATCCCGGCGGGGTCGACTAAGTCTTCTTTCCAAAGTCAATCAATTAAATACCATTAACTTGGATAATGATAATAGATACCATAACAGTTCATCGAAGCAGAAGAAATTGGGCAGAACATGCTGGATTTTTAATGGAAACTCATTACATTTCCTTGTTTGATAATTAGAAGGACTGATGTGGGGGATTTCAGGACTAAGTTGACAGAGATCAGGGTCAACTGATAGAATAACTTGGGAAAAGACCAGTGGGCGATGAGGGAAGGGTCAATGGGTAATAATGTAAAACAAAGGACGCAGGAAGGGGTTAAGTGGGATGGAGCTGAGGAGTAGGGGTACCGGGGGTTCATGTGTCCAAGGGCCAATCGTGCTTTGATTTGTACTTTCTTGAGCATCACACTTCATTAAACTATCTCCCGTTCCCCAATCACTCACCTCTCGTTCATTCCCATATCACTAGCAGGTTACGCGTTCCTGTAGCCTCATTGGATCACATACCAATAACATCTTACACTCAAATGGAATCCCACTTGTTCCATCACTGCTTTCATACATTTCAGCGCAGGCTCACTTATTCCATGTGTGGCCGTTTATACACCAAGGAAAAATCACTCTTCTACACGCCCAGGAATCTACACACCCTCAATCTCTGTGCGGATACACGACAAGAGAATCTTATTCCCACCCCCATCTCTGGCTTCATAAAACTGAAATGGGCCTTAGCCACTGCATTTCCGGCCACATACACTTCAAGGAAGCCTCACTCGCTCCCGCCTCATTAGCCACATATATACTTCAACTGTGTCTCATGCACTGCTGCCTCAATAGCCACATATACGTCAGCTGAGCCTCATTCACTACCGCCTCAATAGCTAAATATAGTTCAAGAAGGCCTCACTCGCTCCCGCCTCAATAGCCACATATACTTCAAATGAGCCTCATTTGCTGCCGCCTCAATCACCACATATACTTCAAGCAAGTCTAAATCGCTCCCGACTCAATAGCCACATACACTTCAAGCCTCACTTGCTCCTGCCTCAATAGACACATATACTTAAAAAAACCTCACTCTCTCCCGCCTCAACAGCCACCTATGCTTCAACTGAGCCTCAATCGATCCCGCCTCAATAGCCACATATACTTCAAGAAAACCTCGCTCGCTCCCACCTCAATAGCCACATATACTTCAACTGAGCCTCATTCGATCCCGCCTCAATAGCCACATATACTTCAACTGAGCCTCATTCTCTCCATCGCCCTTCTCTTGCACTTCAAGGAAACCTCACTCACTCTGACATCACAAGCCTCATGAACTTTAAAGAAGCCTCTTTCACACAATCGGTGGTCTCATGAACTTCGAGGAGCCTCACTCGCTCCCAGATCACTGAGCTAGAGAACCTAATTTACATTCAACATCATTGGGCTCATATGCTTTAATAGAACAACAGACCCTCATCTCTGGCCACAGCCATTTTAACGGAGCCTCACTCACTGGCCTCATACAGTTCAGCTGAGTAAAGAATTCAAGGGATCCACAATCATTCCCAAATCGTTGGCCTCAAAGGCTTAATTGGAGCATCCCACACCGCATCTCTGACCACACCCACTTCAATGGAGCCTCTATCATTCCACACACTCATTGGCCTCAGAGGCTTTAACAGAGCCTCCTCCACAGCCTCTTTGGTCACACAAACTTCATGGTAGCGTCAATCACCCCCACATCATTGGCCTCATAGGCTACAAAGAGCCTGCCTCACTCCATCTCTATCCATACACACTGCATGGGAGCCTGGGTCATCTCCCACTTCATTATCCTCATAGACCTCTACTGAGCCTCCTTCACTTCATCTTTGACGACACAGACTTCACAGGAACCTCACTCTCTCCCAGAATCAATGCACTCCGTCCTCAACGGAACCTCTGCCACTGCATCTCTGGCCACATGCACTTCAGGGAAGCCA
This sequence comes from Ambystoma mexicanum, assembly GCF_040938575.1. NCBI lineage: Eukaryota > Metazoa > Chordata > Amphibia > Caudata > Ambystomatidae > Ambystoma > Ambystoma mexicanum. The sequence goes on along the minus strand of NC_090931.1, from coordinate 1,420,502,577 downwards.
CGATTATCATCCACACTTTGGCCTCCTAGTCCTCAAGAGAGCCTCACTGCATCTCTGGCCATACCCTTCAGGGGCGTGTCAATTATGCCCCACACCATTGGCCACACATGCTTCAAGAGAGCCTCACTGCATCTCTGGCCACACCCTTCAGGGGCGTGTCAATTATGCCCCACACCATTGGCCACACATGCTTCAAGAGAGCCTCACTGCATCTCTGGCCACACCCTTCAGGGGCGTGTCAATTATGCCCCACACCATTGGCCACACATGCTTCAAGAGAGCCTCACTGCATCTCTGGCCACGCACTGCATGGGAGTCTGAATTATGCCCCACTTATACTTTCATTGAGATATTCCTTTAAATGCAGCAAAGCCCTGTAGGAAGCTTAGCTCTAGAAGCTGGAGATTCTGTATTCGCAGGAGACTGCAGACTTCCTTTTTAAACTGGCAAGACACTATTTCCTGGTAATATAAATCCGCCGAGTTCTGAGAAATATGCGAGAAAGTGTTCTTACAAGCTGGCCTGTTCTGCCTTACATGTGCCTGGTAATCTTTCCCGATGCCGGGCTCGGAAGGGCTCTTTTTTGTCAGAGCTCATAGCTTCCAATGTTGAACTATCGCTCTGCAGTATCGCCTGTCCCCAGAACGACGGGTTTCCTAGACTTGCATTGAACCCAGGGCCAGTGTCAGTGCGAGTGATAAAAGCTTGGGGGGATGCACTGATAGAACTAGCCACCAGATTCCTACACTATCTTCCATCCTCCTCCACAAGCTGTCATCCTCCTCCACTACCTTCCATCCTCCTCCTCCACAAGCTGTCATCCTCCTCCACAAGCTGTCATTCTCCTCCACTACCTTCCATCCTCCTCCTCCACAAGCTGTCATCCTCCTCCACTACCGTCCATTCTCCTCCACAAGCTGTCATCCTCCTCCACTACCTTCCATCCTCCTCCTCCACAAGCTGTCATCCTCCTCCATTACCTTCCATCCTCCTCCACAAGCTGTCATCCTCCTCCACTACCTTCCATCCTCCTCCTCCACAAGCTGTCATCCTCCTCCACAAGCTGTCATCCTCCTCCACTACCTTCCATCCTCCTCCTCCACAAGCTGTCATCCTCCTCCAGTACCTTCCATCCTCCTCCACAAGCTGTCATCCTCCTCCACTACCTTCCATCCTCCTCCTCCACAAGCTGTCATCCTCCTCCACTACCTTCCATCCTCCTCCTCCACAAGCTGTCATCCTCCTCCACTACCTTCCATCATCCTCCTCCACAAGCTGTCATCCTCCTCCACTAGCTGTCATCCTCTTCCACTAGCTTCTATCCTCCTCCACTAGCTGTCATCCTCCTCCACTAGCTACCACCCTCCTCCACTAGCTTCTATCCTCCTCCACTAGCTGTCATCCTCTTCCACCAGCTACCACCCTCCTCCACTAGAAACCATCCTCCTCCACTAGCTGCCATCCTCCTCCACTAGCTACCACCCTCCTCCACTAGCTTCTATCCTCATCCACTAGCTTCTATCCTCCTCCACTAGCTGCCATCCTCCTCCACTAGCTACCATCCTCCTCCACTAGCTGCCATCCTCCTCCACTAGCTACCATCCTCCTCCACTAGATTCTATCCTCCTCCACTAGCTGCCATCATCCTCCACTAGCTGTCATCCTCCTCCACTAGCTGTCATACTCCTCCACTAGCTGCCATTCTCATCCACTAGCTGCCATCCTCTTCCACTAGCTGTCATCCTCCTCCACTAGCTCACATCCTCCTCTGTTAGCTATCATACTCCTCCTCCGCTAGCTACCATCCTCCTTCACTAGCTGCCCTCCTCTTCCATTAGCTATCCTCCTCCTCCACTAGCTATCATAATCCTCTGCCACTAGCTGCCATCCTCCTCCACTAGCTATCATCTTCCTCTGCTAGCCATCATCCCCATCCACTAGCTACCATCTTCCTCCACTAGCTGCCATCCTCCTCCGCTAGCTACCATCCTCCTCCGCTAGCTATCACCCTTTGCCACTAGCTTCCATCCTCCTCCAGCTGCCGCCCTCCTCCACTAGCTCTCATCCCCCTCAACTAGCCATCCTCCTCCTCCATTAGCCATCATCCTCCTCTCCTCCGCTAGCCATCTTCTTCTGCTAGCTACCATCTTCCTCGCTAGCTGCCACACTCCTCCGCTATTGACCATTCTTCTCTGCTAGCTTGCATCCTCATCTGCTAGCTACCATCCTCCTCTGCTAGCTACTGTCCTCCTCCGCTAGCTACCATCCTCTTCCACTAGCTGCCATCCTCATTTGCCAGCTACCATCCTCCTCTGTAGCCACCACCCTCATCCGCTATCTACCACCCTTCTCTGCTAGCTTCCATCCTCCTTCACTAGCTATCATCCTCCTCTGCTAGCTACCATCCTCCACCGATAGCCATCTTCCTCCACTAGCCATCATCCTCTTCCCCTGGCTATCATCCTCCTTCACTAGTTGCATCCTTCTCCACTAGCTGTATCCTCTTCCACTAGCTGCATCCTCCTCCAGCGACCATCCTCCTCCACTAGCTCTCATCCCCCTCCACTAGCCATCCTCCTCCTCCATTAGCCATCATCCTCCTCTCCACCGCTAGCCATCTTCTTCTCTTCTTCTGCTAGCTACCATCCTCCTCGCTAGCTGCCACCCTCCTCCTCTATCGACCATTCTTCTCTGCTAGCTTCCATCCTCCTCTGCTAGCTACCATCCTCTTCCGCTAGCTGCCATCCTCATTTGCCAGCTACCATCCTGCTATGCTAGCCACCACCCTCATCCGCTATCTACCACCCTTCTCCACTAGCTTCCATCCTCCTCCACTAGCTATCATCCTCCTCTGGTAGCTATCATCCTCCTCTGCTAGCTACCATCCTCCACCGCTAGCCATCTTCCACCACTAGCCATCATCCTCTTCCCCTGGCTATCATCCTCCTTCACTAGTTGCATCCTTCTCCACTAGCTGTATCCTCTTCCACTAGCTGCATCCTCCTCCGCTAGCTATCCTCCACTTTCACTAGCTATCATACTCCACTAGATATTCCCCTCCACCACTAGGTACCATCCTCCTCCACCAGCTACCATCTTCCTCCACTAGCTGTCCAACTCCTCCATTAGCTATCCTCCTCCACTAGCTGTCCAACACCTCCATTAGCTGTCCTCCTCCACTACCTGTCCAACTCCTCCATTAGCTACACTCCTCCTCAACTAGGCACCGTCTTCCTCCACTAGCTAGCATTGTCTTTCCTAGCTATCTTCCTCCTCCACTAGATAGCCTCCAAGACTAGCTATCCTCTTCCTCCACTAGCTATTCCTAGACTGGTTACCCTCCACTTCCACTAGCTACTATCCTCTTACACTAGCTATCCTCCTCCTCCACTAGCTCTACCCCTCCTCCAGTCCCTACCCCCTCCTTCTCATAATGCAAAAGTATGGGTAGAAATTAATTCCGGGACTAGGGTCGGACTGGGATCAAATTTATTTTAATGATTCCATAAATAGTGTCTAATATTAAAAAAATCACAGCGATTTAAAAAAACATCAGGCCAGTAAGATTGGTCATAACTACCAGCAGCACGGTCCATTGAGTGATCAAAATGGCCCACTTTAGGCCACCAAACTGGTCCGCAATGGCCTGTCGCCCAGTCCTTTATGCAGTGCCCCATTGCCCTATAGGTCAGGCTTAACCTGCATAGTCAGATGCCCATCAGAGAAACATGCCGCAGGGCTCGGTGCGCTATACAAATGCCAAAATAAATAAATAAATAAATACATAAAGAGAAATACTAAAACATACCAAGATACAAACATACAAGTAGACACAGTAACCCAAAGACGAAACTAGACCAAACCAGACCGCCAGAGTCGAAGAGACAGACGGAACGAGCCAGACACTGGCTTAAAAGAACGTAAGAGAGAACAGAAATACTGTAGTGGGAGGCAGGACAAGGAGGGAGAGGCAACAGGAGAGAGAGCGATAGGGAATCTTGCATCGAGAGGGAATTTGGGACTCTGGGAACTGAGGCGTGCCGACCGTAAGACAGGCATGGGGAATAGAGCATATGTGTGGCTACCAACATATCATTCTCATGCTGTCATAAAGCCAATGGAATCCGCCTGTTATTAGCACCCAATTAAAATGGGTGGATTATATAGGGATCTATTGCAAATGCCTCCCACGAGTGTAAAAGGTGGGGGCTTTTGCACTTTTCAAGCTACTGAGTGCAAAAGAAAGTGTTTACATGTTTGGGTCTGGTTTAACACATTTGTTTTACACAGTGATCTGCACATCAAGTCCGATATTAAGCGCAATACAATATAAATGACTGAATTAGAATAAATGATAAACATTCCATGGAAGGGACACAAGTGCGGGAAAGTACAAATGTAGGTGGTCACTCCAAGTAATTGACCCGTTTTTTTTTTTTTTTAAATGAGCAACATAGAAACCGATGCATGCCCAGATGTGCGTCAGCCACACAGTTATGTGAAGACTCTGCACAGTGTTGCACTCATGTCAATTACACCTCCGGAAACTCAACACCAATACAGCCACACATACACTCACAGACACACAGAAACAAACTCATGCGAAATAAAAACATGCCCTCCCCGAGCAACGTTGAGATGCCTTCAGAAAGGTGCACGTGCGCAGCTGCATGCAGACACAGAGCACGCGAGGGCACCTGGTTAATGCTCTAGTTAAACCTCAGCTGGCAGGACCTACAAAGCTGCTGCAGGCCTCCTGGCTGCCTACAGATCCGACGCAGGCCCAACCTGCAGGCATTTCACCGTTAAAGGAAGCTAGGAATGGCTAGTCCTCGGCCCAGGAATCAAGGTTGTATATCATTTTTTATTTTTTATTTTTTAAATACAGCCTTTGCTACCTGTTTTATTGGCTTTATTTGTTCTTTCACTCATAGTTTGGTATTTTTTTGCTGGTTCCACATAAATTGTATTTCCACAATTTAAAAACTGTTTATTTAATTTAAACGTATTGACATTAATCATCAATGTACACAATGCGACATACCATGCGCACAAATCAGGGTTAGTTGAAAACGTCACCCACTTAACAGATTTAAAAATATTTTCAAGTGTTTGCAGTGAATGCATGTGTATGATGAGCTGAGAAAATGTTGGTGTGCTGTGACAGAATGTTTAGGTGTGAAGGCTGAGTGCAGGTTCTAGGATTGAGCAGTTGGGGGAAGCCAGCCTGGGTGATGGGACCCCGTGTTTTGCTGTGTTTTCCTGTACTGTATCTACCATAAAGCGTACTTGAAGAACCTTACCAGAGTGTCAAGGAACTTGCTTTGCAACAAATACATTCCCATACATTTTCAGAAAGACCTCCCAATGCCAGTTGTCAGCCAAAGTACATTTACATCTGGTTACCTGTTTGTTGATGGCCAAGGAGGCCTTCCTCTGGTTTCAAAATATGAAAAAAGGTGCATAGTAGGTCAGTATCTCGGAGTGGATCCAAGCCATTTTACACTAGATTGTGCACTCGGGTAAAAGTGGAGAAATGGAGCGGGAGAGTTTTATAATAGGACCAAGAGCCCTTCATGTGTTAAAAATGACACCCCACACACTAGGTGGTCTTCTGAAGGACTTCTAAAATCAGTGGGGTGGGCGAAATATCCAGAAAACAAAATAATCACAACTTCCTTTAAAAGTTGGAAATGTTATTATTATTTCATAGGTGTTTTCATATGTTACAATCGCATAAAAAATCCTTTGACATTTAATATAGCTTGGCTTACTATCCAAAAATGCCTTGTAAGATTCTTATAAGTAGCTGTCCTGTTCGCTATAGTCCTCCACCCCTCGGTCCTCCCCACTCTCCTCACCTGATTCCAAGTCCTCCAGGTGTAGCTGTCTGTGAGACAGGTAGTCCTTCTCTCTCTTGTGTGCCGTAGCCTACCTCGAGAGGAAGCCACAGTGAGTGCTGATAAACAGCAGTCCTGGGGCCCCCTTCCCGCGATCAGGCATTAAACGAAGGGAAAAAGCAGGGACGTCATTTCACCAAAACGCCAGGGCTAGCGGAAGTGACATCACAATGCCATGCCCCAAGAGTGACATCACGGGGTGTGATGTTATTTGACCACACCCCCACATGACATCACAGGAAGTGGCATCACACAGCATTATCCCTCAGTACACTAAGACAAATATGGTTACGATATCACTGTATTGTGACATTTCGTAAAAGAATGGATCATCATATGTAGCAGTGTGTCAAGGCCCATGTTGCCATGGGAAGTGTGTGAACCCAAATCCCTTCTATGTCGATCCGCCCTGTTGGGTGTGTATCTGACATGTGCTGAATTGTCGGCTTCCGCTGGTATTCTTGTTGTGTCTGCCAGTGCCAGGAAATTATGTTTGCAGTATTCCAAGAAAACAAGAAAATCAAGCCTTCTAATTGGACCCAAGTGAAGGCTGACCATGTACTTTGTTGTCTTTTATTAAAGCAGGAGGCGTTATTTTACAAAGCCTCTGAGCTGTGACGGGGATGACATAGATTTCTGTTTAAACTAGACTGTCTTAAAAATGCAATACCAATTTCTCTCTGAAAGCACTCGGTATATTTGCTCGAGACCATTTAAAAGTCTTAAGTGTTTACGTAAACTCAAAGAAAGAGAACGTTGTCCTTGGAGAGACGCGCAGAGTATCCTGCGTTTTATTGCCCAGGTATTGCATAACATTAAAAGAGGCAGGTTTGGGAAATACATTAGCAAGAATTCAAGCTTGTTTTTACAGCAATGTTTGGTGTATTCGGCTAGCAAATGCGTGCGTGCTTTCTATGTTATCTGCGGTAATTGGGTCTCCGAACTGAGGAAAAGCATGCACACTTTAATTACAAAAAAATAAAATCGGCTTGCCTATAGTCCTTTTCTAACATGAGTATACAGCAAATATATGCTTTTTAATGCTTCACTACCATTTTATCGTTTGTCTGGCAAACCAAAAAATAATGCCCCTTTTAAAGTCTTCGTTAAATAATGCAGTAATTGCAAGCAGAGCTTTCCCTTTGTGCCACTATGTCACATATTTGAACAAGTTCTCCCGAGGCTTGGCATTAGTTTACAGCCCTCGCGGCCCACGGGCCGACTTTGTGCTCAGATGGAACTGGGCCCGCTGCTGGGACGTGCATGCCTTTTCGTGCCTTTCCAAAGCCTGTGATCCAGTGCAACCTTTGCTGCCTCCCCCACCTGCCAGCAGCCAATGCAAATACGCACTCACCAATTGGCAAAGCGTCCTGGGCTGTGCCGGCAGCGTGGGCTTTGTTGTCTCCAGTTTTGAAACGGCAGCAGCTGCTTCCCTTCGAAGAAAGTTACATGCTGGAATGGACTCTGCTCCAAATACATGCTTTTAAAGCGGCACTGCGAGGCAAGCCGCAAAATGTAGGAGCCCACATGTGGCACTGTGCTTTGGCCATGCTCCCTCAGAGGTCGCAAGCGATTGGCAGAGGTCGCCAGCCAATCGGCAGAGGTCGCTGCTGCGACCTCTGGCGATCCCTAAATGACGTCCCTGGGAAAAAGCCTTGACAGGCAGAAAAAACCCTTCGGCGAGATGTGTAGCAGAGTAGCGTGTCCTGTCAGGAGTAGGAAGGTCTCGGAGTCCTCGAAGGTAAGCAGTTGAATGAAGTAGACTGAAGCGGGCTAGCGAGCATATGAATTTCAGACAAGACACAGTACCGCTGGGGTTCCGCCATAGGCAAACACCTACTTCCAAAGAGCTGCGCAGGGCTGGGAGCGGCAAAGGAGTCCGCAGCCAGAAGGCAGAAGGAGGGGGCGGGTGCAGAGTGAGAGCCGCAACCGGGCAGAGTCAGCGGGTAAAGTGAGAAAGAGAATAGAGATGAGTGCGAAGGCAAAGGGGAGAGGAGAGGAAAGAAAGGAGACGGGCCGCGAGAAGGGGCGGACCGGGAGAAATCTATGAGTGGCCAAAACGGCCGGGAGCTGGAATATTAGCGTTTAGACCCAAAGGAAGCAAGAAACACACAGCCAGGGGGTTGCAACGCGACGGCCGCTGGGGGAGGAGGAGCTAAGTACCTCCCAGCGATCGCCATGTTGAAAAAACTTCTAAACTGGCAATTACGCTGGGGAAAAGACGTGGCGGAACTATCCGCTTGGCTTCCTACCTCGGAGCCACTAACGCAGATATAAACGCCAAGTGTGGTGGCGGATGACAGTAGCTTATAAGAACGTGTGAGAAGCCAGTGAGATTTTGGGAACAATAATAAGAACTTTATACAATTGAATATGACAACAACGTTAATTCTGATAAAATCCTATATCTTTGAAGGATTTAAGCAAGATTTTATGAGATTCTGCTAAGGTCCTTACATGAAAATCAGTAAGAAATGATTGTATTGGTCGATTGATTAAAAGAACATCAGTAACCTGCTAACAGGGGTCTTCCTTTCACGTACCTGGTGTAGACAACTTCACCTGAGCATCAGGCTACTTCCTGAGCTACACACGTCCTTACTGTGGTAGCCCCTCCCTGTAGCGTCTGGACTAGGGGGTATACCAAAGTTCAGCTTCAATGAGTATTCAGCCCAGGTTTGGCTGAAATCCAGCTATTTGGCTTCAGCCAAATACTTTCCAAAACACTCACTCGAAGCCGAAGTCCCCTTTCTATGATTAGCTTTCTTCTCTCTATATAAGAGATGTTAGCCAGTCACAGAGAGTGGAACTGCATGGGGGGAGGCTGCAGAAGCCAATAAACTGTTTGCACAGCACACCAGATAGGGTGTCATTTCAAGCAGCCAATAAGCAAATATCTTGTTGGCTACTGCAAACCTTCGCCCGGCATTATTTTTCCTGCAGTGTTTTGCTCACAGAGTGTCTCCAAAGGAAAACTAATCAGAAAATGTTCATGTATCCATAGGAAAATGCTGTACCATTTCCACATTGCATTTCTTTGGCAGCATCGGTGGCAGGAACTGCACTTTGCCCCCAGAGGTAATTATTTGGCTTTCTATTTGGATTCAGCCGAATACTTGGGCCGACTATTTGGTATTCGGGCACACAGTAATTTCACTTTTCACTAGGCTAGCAAAAAAGCGTCTAAGTAGGAATTCTGAAAAGAAAAAAAAAGATCTTTTGAAAGTTCCTGAATAATAATCCAGCATGGTGTTCCCGGATCACATCATGCCGGAGCTGAAGACATTACACTGGCTCCTCGTTAAAGAATTCTTGAGCAATAATCCCCAAGGTGGGGGCATTTAGTGTCTGATGATGGCCTGGGCCGCTTGGGCCATCACATGAGCGCAGGTGCCATTACCAGGTTGTAATGCCTCCCTGAAACACTATTATAGCTATTAATAACCCAGCATTCACTCTGGGGTGCCAGTAACTTTTTTAAATGTTATGCACCCAGACACCTCTGGGTTAGGTGCACTATATAAATACAATAATATATAAAAACATAAAAGTTGTGAAATGGCATGGTGGCTGTGACACAGGTAAAAAAGAAAATGCAAAGACAACGCCCCCCGCCCCCCAGATATAATGGAGAAGGGAGCTAATGCCATCCATTAGCGCAGGAGGGAAGAGACCGGCCAGCAGGGTTAGCTCAGCGGTCAGGTTGATGTGGAATGGAGGTAAGTAGATCCAGACAGGGGGTCATGGGAGTGTGGCGGGGAAGAGGGTGAGGGAAAATGTGGAGGCGTGGGGACAACTGGAGGCTGGCGTATCGGTAGGCAAGGTGGTGATGTCTTGCACATCCGGGGGTTCGAAATGCAGGTTGATATTATGATGGAAAACCTGCATTTTTACATCCTGCTTGGCTACAAAGGCATCATACAACACCACCCGCATGCTAATCATACTTGAAGACCTTTGCCTAGTCCACAAGATACTTCATATCCACAATCCATGAGAACACTCCAAGATCCTCCAAGCCCACAAACCTACGAGACATTTGAGGCCAACCTATCACAACTTACTCTGTCTCTCCAATTTCAATAATGTACATTCTAGAACAATCTAGATACGCGGGATGGCTCAGATCACACATATATGAGAAAAAAGGAACATATACTTTTCCTGTATTATCTCATCTCTCTCCCATTCTGGGCTACGTTAGTCCCATTTCAGTCTCCTTTATGGTTGCATAATGAAGACTGAAAAGGGACTAATACAGCAGCCAATCAGGATATTAATTGGGTAAAGCTACGTTTATTTTAAGCATACATGTCAGCATTTTGAGTTGCCAAGATGGGTGAAAGAGGGTTTCATTTTTTGAGTGAGGGCTTCTTGGATGCCTACGGACGGGCAAGTGGATTGGCGGGTAGGTGAACTGGTTCTTTAGCAAGTGTCCCCTGCCAAAAGTGGGTGATTTGACAGGTATGTGTAAGGGCATTATCACACGCTTTTCTAACTTTGCCAGCGAGTGGTGATGGCAATAATTCTTCGGCCGGCCTTTACGGGGCAGTAACTGCCTGGCGTGCACTTATTGAAGGCCCTTGCCCTGCAAATTCTACCAAGCACGTGGCTTTTGCTTGATTCCGTGATTTCTGTTTGCTTTTCTTTGTGAGAAACCATACACCTGCTATTGGGGGCATTCCTAAGTGTTGCCCATTATGCTGCCCCTCCCAGAGCAATACAGAAGGCAACAACTTATCCTCAAAGGATTCTGGGATAGACTCGCACTTCTCTACAACATGATTACTCTGGCTTTCCAAAGGACTGAGCAGCCAATGAGTGTTGAGCATTGGGAGTGACGCCTGCATCGCCTGGGAGAAAAGCAGCCACTCATCTTCAACCGTAATTACTCTGGCTTTCGAAAGGACTGAGCAGCCAATGAGGGCTGAGCATTGGAAGTGACGCCTACATCTCCTGGGTGACAAGCAGCCACTCGTCTTCAACCATAATTACTCTGGCTTTCGAAAGGACTGAGCAGCCAATGATGCTAAGCATCGGGAGTGACTCCTGCATCTCCTGGGAGACAAGCACCCACTTATCTTTAACCGTGGTTACTCTGGCTCTCGAAAGGACTGAGCAGCCAATGAGGGCTAAGCATTGGAAGTGACGCCTACATCTTCTGTGTGACAATCAGCCACTCATCTTCAACCGTGATTACTCTGGCTTTCGAAGGGACTGAGCAGCCAATGAGGGCTGAGCATTCGACGTGACACCTAGAACTCCTGGGTGACAAGCAGCCACTCATCTTCACGCCCACTGCTCCTTTTTTTTTAATCAACTTTATTTAATAATTATACAAAACATAATACAACTGAGTAACAACAGAATGGGAACAAGCAAAAGATTACTCCATATACATCAGTGCAACAAAATGCAAATTACTACTAAAGTAACAGCTATTCAAAACGAAATCCGAAAACATCCCCACCCTCCTATCTCATGGCAAGACGTGAATACACAAAACACAAAATAAAAAGGACAAAACATACACCCCTACCAATCCCCAACCTCAATATCCACAAAATAAACCAAAGCCTACACCTCATCCAAATAAATCCCTGAATGGCCCCCATCTCTCCTCGTACTCAGTTTCCCGATGTTGTCGAACTGCCTGAGTCTTCTCATACCTAGATAGCGTCCCCATATCCGACACCCAGTTCTCGCAATGTGGCTCCTTACTGTGTGTGGTTTTAAGAACCAACTTTGTTATTCACATATTTTAATAGGACCACATAATTGTGAGTTGCAATCACATGACATGTTTACGCACAGGTTAGGCAAAGTCAATGCTGTGTGCTGACACAGCATCAGGCTGCTGTCCATATTGGCCCCAGAAATGGTGATGCCAGCATCCATTCTGTGCGGAGGGCGTGAACGCCTCCTTTGGTTGAAGCATGCATATTTTTCCTGGTTAACCCCATAGAGTTTCCCTACAGAATCAACAGTCAATATTTTCTAGGTTTCTCGTTCTAATGATGCGTCTCATAACTGCATTGCCAGTCTTGCCAAAGTTATTCACATTGTCGTGCTGCCATCTATATTGTCCCCAGACAACTGTGAAGCTAATCTCAAGTAAACTATGCTAGGGTTGCTACTGTAAAACACTTCTTCATGCGGTGGTAAACATTGCCACCAGAACACTTTGATGCCAGACTGCCAGTTTAATAACTGCCAGGCCAGTGTTGATGTGGTAACATAAATGATCCTGCTTGCATAAATAATGCCCCTAGAAATTTGCAATGCCAATCTCAACAAAGCCACGCCAGCCTCAAAAGTGCTGCATTCTTATGCTGCTGTATTCATTGCCTCTGGAAAAAGGTGATGCCAGTCTCAACGATGCTGTGGCAGTGTTGCCTCTGTAAACAAAACAAAAAAAGACATGTTTTTTCATGATGGTGTCTACATTGCCCCGTGTGAATTATAGTGACACACTAAACACTTCCATCACAGTGTTTCTCTTTTCAAAACACATTACCATGCGTGTGTCTACACTGCCGCAGAAAACTGAGATGCCTGACTCGAAGATGGCATGCCATTATTGTTACTGTAAAACACGTACCCTATCTGGTGTTAACATTATTCTAAGAGAATTATGCTTCAAGTCTCAAAAATGCTATGCCAGTGTTTCCCCAGAGAAGCGTGTTAGGTAGTTGGTGTCTACATAACCCAAGGGCTCAAAGCCGTGTCCTATTGCCCCTGCACTTTCCCCTGTTCACTTACATTGACCAGTGTACAGCTCTACGCCTCATCACACCCCACACCCTGAGAACTGACACAGACCATTCACATGTCCCCCAAATCCGGCCTATCCCAGTTACATGTCCCCAAGAGGTCCCCTTGCCACGTCACAATGCCTGAGAATAGCCTCCGGCATTTCACCCTACCTCCTGAATTGCCCCATACATATCACGTTTCCCCATTTCACCTCATGTCTTTCGTCTTGCCCCAAGAACTGCCTCATGCTACCTCACACTGCCTGATCACTACCTCTTCATTGACCCTTCAAATCACTCCGTGCCATGCAGCATTGCCTCAAGGTGCTGTCATTGCCCCTCAGGCATTAGTCCCAGAATGCAGTGTATGTGTGTATCGCCTTGCTTCTCAAAAATGCCACCCACTGGCTATTACTATCATTATAATGAATTACGGACCTAGCTAAGAGACGCACCAGGGCGCTTTACGAGGCATAGAGGTAAGGTCATGGCGGGAGAAGCAGATCATGAGGGATCAGTACAAGGGAGCTAGAAATGGTATGGTAAACAGAAACCAATACAAAGTAGTGGAACGCTGCTCCCGACCGTTCCTGCGCACTTCAATCACTGCCTGTAGAGTCTCATCTTTGACTGAATCTGACATAGAGCTGCTGTCCTTTAAGACACATTTCTAGAACTGTGCAACAGGGGAGAGGGGGTGGGGGAGGGGACAGGCAATTAGGCAGGTAAGCATCTACGACCAACCAGGGGAGGAAAAGGGGGGTGGAGGGGGGGGGGGCAGATTGCCCAGTGTCAGGTTAGTTGGGGAGTCTGTGGACACGTGTTGATGAGGTAAGGGGTTTGCTGGTGGTACTCATTAGTCTTTGGAGGACGACGTTCTGCTTTTTCTATGTGTAACCAAAGTCCCACACACGTGGTGGGCATGCATCGCAGTGGGGGTCTGCAGCACGTCAGCGTGTACACGAGTCTAGGCTGGGCTGAGAGCCCCCAGGAAACGGCTTCAAGGAGCTGTGCGGAAACGCACGTTTCCCTTTGCTCAGTCGCCGTTTTGCACTCGCGCTTTCTGATTCTCGTAAGAGTGAGATTGCGCGATGTGGGTCCTGTAAAGACGGTGCGCAAATGTTGAGTCGACGTGAGAGCCAGGGACGATGGCGGATTCAGGCGGAGACTCGCGCGCGCTCAGGGAGCCGTGAGCTGAGAGGGGAGGGTCGGGGTTAGGCGGGCGTGAGTGAAGAGGAGAGTGCGAGGATGGAGAGCGAGGAGGAAGAGTTAAATAGTTCATTCACAGAGTTTCATCGGCAGACTATTCCACAGCCGAGAATGCCCTTGTATGGCGTCTGTGGCACAGCGAGGCTTCAAACCTCCGGAGAGCCCCGAGGAGGTCAGCCTGGCTGTGGGAAACTTCCCCGCCCTGCGGCTCCGGGTCCCCTCCCGTCGGTGCAGACGATGCGGGGAGTGTGTGAACGGGCCTCGTCCCCACTGGGGATGGATGCCTGGTCCTCTCGCTGGACACTCAGCGAAACATTCCAGTTACAATAGAACAGATTCTAATGTATCGCTCCCGCCGGAGCTTCACCCCAGACCTTCCATCATTTTTCAGCTCTCCACTATCCAAGGTGTCCTGGAATCTTGGGAAAAGGGGGAGTTCCCTCAGGCTGGGTTACCCTAAACGCAGCAGTGGCCTGGGCGGTGCAAGTCAAAGGTCTAGTAGACAGTGGTAGAAGTGTACTGAAAAAAGTAGTGGAACCTGCGGCACCCGGCAGGGGAGAGGGCAGGCGGGAGCATAGTGCAACATGTGACCAGGTGTTGCAGCCGGGGCATTGCACTAGTCTAAGTGACTAGTAACCAAGGCTCCTATTACAACTTTACACTTGCACAGGGACATGAATGGACAGATCCTCTGTAGAGAATGATGAATATGGTGGTAAAAAGTAGAGGAATGGTAAACAGAAAAAAATAAAAGTAGTGGAACACTGCTCCCGACCGTTCCCGCTCACTTCGATCACTGCCAGTAGAGTCTCACCTTTAACAGAATCTGCCGTAGACCTGCTGGCCTTTAAGACACATTTCTAGTACTGGACAGTTTAGCAAATGGCTAATTCTGCTATTAGAGGATACTCGTCCAATGATGTAACTTTGTGGCAATTGGCTATGGATAACGCATAATGCCATGCTGAGGGACAATTGGAATGGGAATAGGTTAGAAAAATGCTAAACATGTCATTTTGGAATTACATAACTAATTTCTGAAATACTTCTAAAATGGTAATTCATAATATATAGGGCCTCATTGCGAGTTTGCCAGTCTGGAAATAAGGGTGCCGGTAGCAACTTACTGGCATGCTTTCCAAACCGGCAAACTACAACTCTGTCTGCCAGCGCTGATGCGTCCGGTAGGTCTGACTTGATGGGCGCAACGGCCCTGAAAGGCAGAGTTTTCCGGAAGCACGGGCACCGTTAGCAACATTTTCCTGTGCCTGACTTTCCTGATCCGCCAGGACTTCTAATGTCCCTGTGGCACTGGGAAGTCAGGCATCAGAAACTGTGTTAAGGGGTTGGCGACAACCCGCTGGTGGCAACAACAGGTTACCGCCAACCTCGTAAGGAGGCCCATAGTATACCACACAGACCGAAGAAGGCAAACCAATGTCAATTGTGTGTACCTTGGGATCATTACACAAGTAGCAGCATTGCATAGTCAGTTGTGTTCAACAGAATGACTGGCCACCCCATCACAAAATGTAACGATGGACAACTGCGAGTTCTGCCACCGCGGTTTACCTGACGGACCATGTGCGTGACTCTCTGCCCCTCCGCCACACCGGGAAGTGGAAATCTAATTTGCAATGACAGCGAAATGCCCATCAATGCATTTGTCCTAAATGTTGCTGATGGACCCTTAGATAAGTTTTAGGAAAGTTAGATGGATCAGTGTCACAGCAGGTCAATTACAGTGGGGGTCGCCAGTGTGGTAGGTGTCTGTATGGCCGAAATAAGAATTACAAAATCATATCACAGCATGCTGCGACTTATCCCTTATGCAAAAAGCAAAACATAAATAAATAAAAAATAAAAGAAACAATTAACTTGTTTGGGGAGCTAGTCCAAGGAAATCTTAGAAAGTGAGTTCAAATGGTACATTAAATTATACATTGGGAGGTCAATCTTAACATGACAGCTTTTAACGACAACTCACAAGGTGTGATTTCAGGTTCTCCATATTACCGCAACAAAACAAATGTTGCCTATCTCCTGGTTGGCCAGTAAAGTACACACAAGCTGATCCCACTTTGCCTAGTAACGCTGGCATTAACCCTTTGAAATGGTTTGTAAAGTGCCATTTTCTGAATTATGCCATTAGCAGGCATTGCCAGTTTCTCTAGCAGGTAAAGTCAATTCCACCAATGTCCCGTCCACGGATTGGGGCTGTTTTCACAATGGCACCGGCAACACAAAGTAGTGCCCGTGTTCTATGTTTAGTCACACATATCGCCTGTTTCCCATACCCACTAACTGGCATGGCCAGTCCCTGATTGCCCAGTAAAAGCATTATCTAGAATCCATATGCATGGAAACACGTATTCCAAATGATCTCAGTGACAGTAATCGGGACTTCCGTTGTCCACATTCCCATTAAAAGTAAGGCCCGTTTCACACGCCAGTTCCAGTCTCCGTGTGAGAAGCCGCACGGCTTGCATTGCCATTTCCCCACCCAATGCCTAGAGTCACATGCCCACTTAAAGGGGATGGCGATTTCATCATGTTGAATGACACGAATGGGCTAACCCCCAATTGCCAACACATAACATTGGCAGGTTCTATGTGTGCCAGTGCCACGCTGGGACAGAACCCCTTTGTCTGGCACAGGTGCGTGCATTTGGAGCTTTTGGACACAGTGTGGGTTCCCTTCTTCCGGAAGCTCTGCCGAACCCCCAGCCAAGCCCCGTCCACACACAGCAGCTCTTGAGACACTGCCATACATCTGCCGCAGCTGCACAACCTTTGAAAAGAAGGCCTTTGCAGTGGCCTTACAGTGCTCCAGAAAGGATTTTGAAGTGGGACAATTTTACTGGAACATTATATTTTAAGGAGTAAACAAGTAAATTCCATCCCTAATGGGTGTATGGTATTTATAAGTGAGTAAAGCAGTTTACATTCTAAAAGAGAAATGTAGTTTAGAGCAGCAGTGGGGGTCCCTCCCAAAATACTGCCTAGAGTGCCTAGAAGCATCAGGTGCCTAGGGGAAGAGGATGGTCCTTGAGAGGGGCAATGCATCATGTGGGTGGTCCTTGAGAGGGGCAATGCATAATGTGGGCTAGAGCAGCAGTGCAAGCACCTCCCATGATACTACCTAGGGTGCCTAGAAGCATCAGGTGCCTAGAGGAAGAGGATGGTCCTTGAGAGGGGCAATGCATCATGTGGGTAGAGCAGCAGTGCAAACACCTCCCATGATACTACCTAGGGTGCCTAGAAGCATCAGGTGCCTAGAGGAAGAGGATGGTCCTTGAGAGGGGCAATGCATCATGTGGGTAGAGCAGCAGTGGAGGTCCCTCCCACAATACTGCCTAGGGTGCCTAGAAGCATCAGGTGCCTCGAGGAAGAGGGTGGTCCTTGAGAGGGGCAATGCATCACGTGGGTGGTCCTTGAGAGGGGCAATGCATAATGTGGGCTAGAGCAGCAGTGCAAGCACCTCCCATGATACTACCTAGGGTGCCTAGAAGCATCAGGTGCCTAGAGGAAGAGGATGGTCCTTGAGAGGGGCAATGCATCATGTGGGTAGAGCAGCAGTGCAAGCACCTCCCATGATACTACCTAGGGTGCCTAGAAGCATCAGGTGGCTAGAGGAAGAGGATGGTCCTTGAGAGGGGCAATGCATCATGTGGGTAGAGCAGCAGTGGAGGTCCCTCCCACAATACTGCCTAGGGTGCCTAGAAGCATCAGGTGCCTCGAGGAAGAGGGTGGTCCTTGAGAGGGGCAATGCATCATGTGGGCTAGAGCAGCAGTGCAAGCATCTCCCATGATATTACCTAGGGTGCCTGGAAGCATCAGGTGCCTAGAGGAAGAGGATGGTCCTTGAGAGGGGCAATGAATCATGTGGGTGGTCCTTGAGAGGGGCAATGCATAATGTGGGCTAGAGCAGCAGTGCAAGCACCTCCCATGATACTACCTAGGGTGCCTAGAAGCATCAGGTGTCTAGAGGAAGTGGATGGTCCTTGAGAGGGGCAATGCATCATGTGGGTAGAGCAGCAGTGCAAGCACCTCCCATGATACTACCTAGGGTGCCTAGAAGAATCAGGTGCCTAGAGGAAGAGGATGGTCCTTGAGAGGGGCAATGCATCATGTGGGTAGAGCAGCAGTGCAAGCACCTCCCATGATACTACCTAGGGTGCCTAGAAGCATCAGGTGCCTAGAGGAAGAGGGTGGTCCTTGAGAGGGGCAATGCATCATGTGGGCTAGAGCAGCAGTGCAAGCACCTCCCATGATACTACCTAGGGTGCCTAGAAGCATCAGGTGCCTAGAGGAAGAGGGTGGTCCTTGAGAGGGGCAATGCATCATGTGGGTAGAGCAGCAGTTCGTGCACCACACTGTCTGGAGAGTGGCGCTGCAGCTCACCGAGTCCAAGCAGAGGTTCCGGCCCTGAAGGGCTGAAGGGAGGGGCTGTGAACCCTGGGGCATTAGTTACAGCCTTGAGCAGAATTCTTTAAGTACACGGAGGACACCTGCGTTTCAATCTTGTAAGACTAATAGCTGTATTTGATTATTGTGACAGGTATAATTGTCTCTAAAATCCCAATCATATGATGGAATATTTTATTTTTGAAATGAGATACCCCTTGTCTTGAGAGTGGGATGTGTGTAATGCAATATCCTGTGGCTACACTGCTGGTGTTTCCGCCCAGGCAGAAAGGCCAGGTGCAATGATGCGGGCATGCCCCCTTTAATAAGCATATGAATATGTAGGAGGTAGAGAGAGAGAGCTACAGCTAGATGGAGATCAATGGGTATGTTATATGTCTGCAACATTTATTTGGCTCTTCAGCTGTTGGGGACTATAAGTTCCATCAACCCTTGCCAGCATATTAAATGGTGGAGGATCATGGGAATGGTAGTCCAAATCATCCTGGGCGGCCTAATTTACATCGAAGGAAACAATGTTATCATTGTTTACTGTACACATATTCTACAATAGTTCAATCCTCTTCAGGTGATATCTTGCACTCAGTAGGGTTGCTAGGAGTGGTATTTTTACATCTGATGACGTCATCATGACCATCAGATGTAATGGCCCAGTCAACTCCAATGTAAACTTTCCTGTGTAAACATCAACCATGAATCTGAATGGTAAAAGTTAACTCTGCCGATTGTTCTGCCTTTAGCTTTAAATATGAGAAGGAAGCGTACAGAAGGTTCAAGTCTGTGCTTAGCATCCATTGGTTAGTTATTTCAGGGCGCATGCTGCCAATGGTTTCCTCCAGTGCATTCTGACCATAGAGAACCCCCCCCACCCTGAAGTCAATGGGGCTCAATATAACTTTACCATTCCGGAAGAAAAGCTGCTAATTCCGTCACCTGCCTTTTTTCTGAATTGGCCAAGTACATGTCTGCCGGTGGGGGCCACGGATCTCCCAGCAGACCTGACCTACGGTAGATCAGGCACCCACCAGCAGATGAATGACTGAGTCACAAGTACACCGGGTGCCGGAGATTCAGTAGCCCCCATCCCATGGTCTCCTATCAGACTCGAAGGGAATGGGAATTTACCGTTACTCTGTCTCCTGTAATATCCCAGTAATACCGAAATATCGGGCGGCGTGGGACGATAATGCAGGATACCGGGAAAGCTGTAGTGACCTACAATAGCTCCATTTTACTCTGCCTGCCAAATTCAGGTGTTTTCCACATTCTGCAACCTAAGAGAAGTTTGCTTCGTATGGCATCAAATGATTGCTTCAAAATGTAAGAAATTAACCTTTGCAAAATGCTTTAGACAATTTGACAGAATGGGTCTTCAGACCACCGCCAGTGGTAACTGTTAATTACTGCTGGCTGTAATGAAATTCTGTTTGCAGAAGAGGAACTTGCTGACCCATAGTTGAACCCATTCCACTGGGTTACTGTCAGAGATACATTTCGCAGGGTGTAATTACTGTCAGCAGCAAAAGTGCAGCTAGTAGAATTGTATCACTGCTGGTAACACCCTTTTTGGAAAGAATACAGGCAGGCATTGTCTGTATTTATCGACTAAAATTAGACCATATTTACAAGTCACCCACTGTAATTTAAATGCATGATCAACTGGGATTTGACAACTGACAGTAATTACCCCTGGTGGTATTTACCATGTGTGGTATTTGTGCAGCTGCTTGCTAATTTTATTTATTTTTTATGTCAGCAATACCGGTGATAATGTCACCCCACTGGTGGTATTGTGATATAGCAATACCGACAGCAGAGGTCGTTTGCACCTTTTTCTGAAATTAATACTCTTATTTTAATATTGAAAATGCTATCTACCCCTCCCGCCGAACCCAGGGCCACACACTCCCCTTCCCGCTCCCTACACTTCTGGGGCCAGAAGTAGATACCATCCATTCTGCAACCCATTTGAGTGCCTTCCCAGAATGCACCGTTACCTACACATCATTAGCTTGCAGTACCTCAGTGTTTGCCAGTCTTGGCTTTTCAGGGCATTGTCGGTGGCACATGACGGTAGGGTGGCAGAGATAAACAGATGCAAACTGTGGCCCTGTTGGACTGCACTCTGAAGGTGCAGTCACTTGTCAGATCAGCGCAAGAGAGCAAGCCGAGGCCTTGCTGGACTGCACTCTGAAAATGCAGCAGTGTTAGGGAACAGTCAGTCACAAGTCAGATCAGTGCCTCTGAAATACCAGGGCACCTGAGGCAGAGATGCACGTGACAGGTTCATATGTGTGCTTATTTAATTCCAGGCTGACTAATGAAGTGTCTTTTGACTCGGAGCAGTACCAGTCCCATGCCAGTTCCACCTCTGAAATGCAGTTCTTGCTTGGGCAGAGTCACTCACGTTTCGTCTGGTGTATAGGATAGGCTGTAAGCCTGCAAGCCCAGCGGGGCAGTAGGGCAATCATTCACATGCCGGGCCTCTACCTGTGAGAGGCTAGCAGGTCTAGGGCAGAGTCAGTCACCTGCAAAACAAAAGAGGTGATGGCTGGAAGGTTTAGAATGAATCTTAACCACTGGCATTGCTCTGGGCAATCCTCCAGGCCATTGTTCTTCGCCTGCAAAGCCATTAGAAAAGAGGAAAGACCATATGCAAATCAGGCTTGGTCCCACCCCAAAAAGGGCAGTCCAGCCCGAACAGCTTGGTTGCATTCCTTCTGCACGAGACCACAAGCATCCCCAAACATGTTTTGGCCTGGTTGGGCCTCATCAGTGAGGAGTGGCTTGGCCAGACGTGGGCCCTTTGCTCGCTACACCCTAGGGAACCACCCTGCACTTCACCTGTGAGGTCCAACAAGGCAGAAACATGTCTGTGGTTGCTTGTGTTTTCATGCAGAGGAGACCTGGCCTTGCAGTTCGGGCTGAGCTGCTCTCATTGGTGACAGTACCTGACTGATTTGCATATGGCTGGACCCCTTATGCAATGGCGCAAAGAGGGGCTAAAACAACGATGGTGTGGAAGGTAGTCAATACATCACCACAAACTACTCAAACCCTTCCAAGCTGGCTTCTGTCCTGGACACAGCACTGAGACATCTACATGTCATATTTTCGAGGATCTCCACAACATCACTGACAAAGGACACACAGCACAACTGGTACTCCTCGACCTCTCTGCAGCCTTCAACACCATCAACTACACCATTCTACTCAACATCTTATACCACAAGATGCAACTCGCATGCATCGTCCTAGACATGGTCACCTCTGTTCTTAATGGCAAGACATACTTTGTCTCCATGCCTCTTTTCCATCCGACTCAACCCTTGTCACGTACAGGGTCCTGCAAGGCTCGTTTCTGTCTCCACTCCTCTTCAACCAATACGTTGAAGCCATTAAACAGACACTTGGGAAACACAACATCTGTTTCCACCAATATGCAGATGACACACAAATATTCCCCAAATCTCACCCCCCTCACAAATCCACAGCCTCAAAAATCTGCCTCTCCACCCTCATCCCCTGGATGGCCGCCCACTTCCTCATGCTCAACCCTTCCAGAATGGAAAACCACCTCATCTGCCCCCATAGACACAAATCCAAAATCACACCCTAGATCAAAGCACTTGCCACAGACTGCCCACTCATATCCCTCCTCACATCTGTCAAATCCCGTGACTTCACCATTAACCATCACCTTTCCTTCACACACCAGATAGTATCTGTGAGCAAAACATGCAATCGTCAGTACACCTCCTACAAGAGATCAGACATGTCCTTCCTCTTGATGACTTCCACACCACAGTAGAAGCACTGACTCTGTCAAAGCAGGACTATGTCAGTGCTCTCCTCAATGGACTTTCGAGCAGCACTCGGACTCGCCCTCCACCTACCAAAACACATCATCACACATCACACCAGCTCTCGCACAGCTCCACTGACTCCCCGTACCCCAAGCAATTGCCTTCCAAAGCCAGCCATAAAACTTACCTTCATAGTAAACTCAAACCCCGCTCCCAAACGAACACCAGACAAACAAGTCAGCATCTCCTACACAATCAGATCTCCAAACTAACAGGCACACAAAAACAAGCATTTACCAACTGGGCACCCAGGGCATAGAACACTCTACCACTTCACATCTGCACAGCACCCTCCATCGCGACTTTCAGAAAGCGTCTCTTAGATGTTTCCTAGTTCCCCACACATAACTCCGCCCTTCCACCTGCCCTGCCACCACTTGTCTATCCTAATCGTTCTAGCCTATCCTGAATACATCTTGTCATTTCTGTTTTACCTCCAGGTTACAGGACGGGCGAGGGCACAGCCACTCACATGGGAAATCTTTGCATACAGAAGTCAGGTTGGGCTAGGTCGGAGTCAGTGTAACCTCCAGTCAGCATCTCTGAAAGGCTTTTTCGAGATTGTGAGATCTTGAAATAGGCCAGGATTCTATCTGAGGAAGACTATCTGGTGCACAGTCTTTCACATTTTAGGCCGCTGCCTCTGAAATGCTGCTTGGCCTTTGGCAAAGCTAAGATACAGTCGGTCTCATATCAGGCTTGTAATGCCTAAATGCTGATCAATATGGAGTAATTGAAAAGCTCAGCCGTTTTGTCAGATCCTATAATTTGCAGCAGTGATGTCATAAGATTAGAACCATTGGGAGAGGCTCCATGCCATCCGAATCCCTGGAACACCAGCTGTATCAGCCAGTATAAGACCGTGTTCTAGCGTGGGTTGCAGGCGCTTCCCCCAGTCTGACATTTTTTGCATGCATCCTCTCTGTCCCCTTGACCGCTGTGGACCTTTCCACCCTGTTTGCCATCTCCTACATTCCTACACTCCACCCTTTTACCTCTGTCCACTTACCTGATGACCGGTACTCTTGTCTCTAAAAGCCCACTCATTCCTCCCAAGATGGCCACCAGTAACCTAAAAAAGGGACTTATTTCTGTTTCTATTTTACAATGCGGACATCTTGTTTTGGAGTTCTTCAAAGAAATTGGACTTGTGCTGTAAATGTGCACACATTTTTCTTTAAATAAACATTATTAGTACTGCTGAGGGATCAACGGGATGCTAATTGCATTAGAGACCTCGATTGGAGGGTGGGCTTGGCCAATATCGGTCCTGAGCCCTCGCTGAAGTCCTCACTGGCAAGCCAATATCTGCCTAGACACTCCTTCTCAGAATTTAACACTATAACGCACATCCACATTTAAAGGCAATGTCTTTACTCAGGTCTATTTTACATTTCAAGGAATGGGAAATGTAGCTTTATAGTTGGGCAAGTACAATGAAAAATGCAGATCCAGACTCTGCTCTAGAATTCGGTCTAAAAGTGTAGATGGGTAACTATCAAGAACCCCCGGGTGAAATGATTCCCGTTGCTGATAGGTGATCATGTACAATGTTGTGTGGAGTATGGCCCAGTCCCAGGATTTCCACCCCACAACAGAAAACAGGGTCTATGCGGGAGGAAGGAGGGGCACACAGACCACCAGGGACAACAGAGAATACACTTGGGATCCCGTCACCCTAGTCCAACTCCTTCTAGTTTCACCCTCCTGCACTCCCCACAACGCTGGAGACCTAGAGGGCAGGGGGACTGCAGTATTTGCCATGCTGTGATATAAGATCAGTGGAATATGAGTTCCATATTTCACAGGTGTGATGGTTTGTAGTACAAGAGTGCCTTTAGAACTATCTCTAGGTGCTCGTGGATTATGTGCAGGACATATGCAAGAGGTCCATAGTACAGGGTTAGCCAGTCAATAATTCCTCTCGCGCGTTCTACTAGCTCTCACTCTCCCTGCCCGACCTCTCTTACGCTCCACTCTTTCTTTGTCTCTGTTTTACTCTCTCTCTCCCTCATACACACACACACATCTTCTCTCTCCCCCTCTCTCTCCGTCTCTCTCTCACTCTCTTTCTTTGTTCTCCTTCTCTGTCTCACTCTCCCTTTCTGTTTCTCTCCCTCCCCTGACCCTCTCATTCTCTCTCTCTTTCTATGTCTCTTTTTCTATCTCTCTCACCTCTCTCTCATTATCTCTGTATGTCTATGTTTCTGTTTCTCTCTCTGTGTCTCTCCCTCTCCTTCCTTCCTTCCTTCCTTCCTTCCTTCCTTCCTTCCTTCCTTCCTTCCTTCCTTCCTTCCTTCCTTCCTTCCTTCCTTCCTTCCTTCCTTCCTTCCTTCCTTTCTTTTTCTTTTTCTCCCCTGTATCTCCCTTTTTATGTGTCTGTTACTCTCTATCTGTTTCTGTTTCTCTCCCTCTCCTTCCTTCCTTCCTTCCTTCCTTCCTTCCTTCCTTCCTTCCTTCCTTCCTTCCTTCCTTCCTTCCTTCCTTCCTTCCTTCCTTCCTTCCTTCCTTCCTTCCTTCCTTTCTTTCTCTTTTTCCCTCTGTCTTCCTTTCTTTAACTCTTTCTTCCTCTTCCTTTCTTTCTCGTTATGATATGGCATTTATAACGCGCTTATACACATCTGTCTCAAGTCTGGCTCTCTCTTTCTGTTTCTCTCCCACCCCTGACCATATCTCTGTCTCTGCCACTCTCTCTATTACATGCCATTGCCAGATTCTGCTGCCATGCACTCATGATGTCGTGGATTAACATAGCACAAACCAAATCCACGACTCCCACATGCCAGCATCAAATAACGTACAACGCAGAGCACATACATGGCAAAGTGGCATGTCAATTTCAACCGTTTGCAAGAAAATGTTATTATTGAATCATAATGCACGTTACCCACCAGGCGGCTTTGTCATTTCTTGCTTATCCTTTTAGAGTTCTGATTCATGGAACTCAGAATTGCACATTCTTTTGTTAAACTCCGGAATTATGAACATACTTTGTGGATGTTTCTGCACTAATCATAGCAACACATATACCAAAGAACAGCAAAAACTGAACATGCCTGAAATCGCCTCAGCTGGACAAGGACAGATCAAAAGCAACAGTTTCATTTCCCACACAAACCTTTAGGGTGCTTAAGGGCAGGTCCTTTTTTCTGAACACTGCTCTGCAAAGCCTTTAGACTATATGGCCTTCCCTAATAGGGGCGCGTTCAACCAATAGGAGAGGCGCGACCTTTTCCTGGAATCCTGAGACCTCTGGATGGAGTCCACGGCTTCTCCGCCAAGTGTCACTCAGCGTCAGTGATTGCCATCCTGCTTATTCAAGGCCCTGCTTCAGGGTGTGCCACCCCTGGAAGGAAGTACATGCCAGTGTGCTTTAGAGCACATTCCCAGAGCCATGCCACTGATTGATGGGCACTCAGTTACACGCCAGCAGCTGGCAACCCAATGAAGAGGGATGTGCTCGGAGCCTCAGAGGTCTAAGCAAGTGTTCTTGCGTAAGATGAAAATAGATAGCGTGCCCAGTCAGGAGGGCCAACCTAATTCATGGAACATTCAGTGTCGTGCAAAGTGACTTGCACTGCCAACGAACGCCCTGATTCACAGAGCGGTGCAAAGTGTATTTCTAATCCTTCCCTCAAATCGTACGAGCTCGGGAGGACAGCTCAGGGGTAACGTGTTCGCTTTGGAAGGGCAACGACAGGGAGCAACACGAGTTCGATCCCTGGGTGCGTGCTTTCCGGCGTGTTATAAATGACCTATTATAATGATGTTGGAGGAGAATATGTCATAGGTGCTTAAAGTACTCAACTAGCACAGAATATCTTCAGGCGCCAGGCACCAATTCACAAAACAAACTTCCCACTTCAGTGTGGGAACAGCACACACAAGTACACACGCTTATTTTGTGTGGCCAAACTGTTTAAGCGATGTCATGTGGGAACGGCTTTGCGCAGGGTGCCTCAGCCCGCTGGTAATAAGTGCATGTGGTGGGCGCTCCTGGGGAGCCGTGGTCTTGTCTTGTGCCCCTTCCCTTATTCTTAAAGATAATGATGTGTTATTTATATAGGGCCTTAATCCAAAGCGCTTTACAGAGCACATATTTACATACAATATCACCCAACCGAAATTGGTACTCATTTATTGACCTCGGAAGGATGAAAGGCTGAGTTGGCCTTGCCGGGATTCGAACCTGCGACCTGCAGATCACGCTCAGATCGCAGCAGCGAGCGCTCAACCCGCTGAGCTATCAGTGGGTTGAGAGCATAGGTATGTGCTCTCTCTTCAAAACACTGCACTATGCCTTGGAAGTTGCAGAAGAAAGGGCAGTGCAGGCAAGGCTCTATTCACACGTGTGTCATTGCTTGCCATATGTGTCCCAAACATATCCACGTTCATCCACTCTGAGCTAGAATGAAAAGGGATCCCTGGATCCCCCGCCCACATGGTTGTAGGTTGGCAATATAGGTCTATATGTTTCGCTCTGGGTGTGAAAACGGAAGGCAGGATGCAAGACATGTGTTTTTGTAATAAAACCCAGGGCCTCCTTCTTCAAGCAGTTTCCTTTTTAGAATAAGGTAACTTGAGCCGCGGCGTGAATATTTGTTAAAACTTTCATTTATTGCAGAAGGGTGACTTCAGATATAGACGCCTGTATGCATAGCATATTTTAATTTTATAAAGTCAGAATGTGCTATAATCCATAGTTAAGCACCCCCAAATGTTTTGCACTACAACACCCATGATCCCTCAATATTGAGTGTGCAGGCTAGGAATGATGGGATTATTTGTGTTACATTGATTCTAAAGATCGTTTTGTGCATCGCCAGCCAGAACTCTAGGGGTGCGATTTATCCAAATTGACTGTTCAGGTGCCAGCTAAATACTACAGCAAGAAACCAATTTAGTGCCCATTTTTTATATAATTCTCTAGGGATGTCTATGCATGGGGGTCTGGGCATAGACAGTTTACTGTCTCAGCCTCCCTCTAAAGTTCGGTGAGGCTTCCCGTTTTGGGGAGAGTTAACATCTGAAAATGAGAATGGCCTTTGTACCTCAATGAGGAGACATCCATTTTGATCTTCAGACCCGGATCCTGAGCCTGGCTGCATGAGTGTTGATGATTCATGGTTACAAACAGTTGAATGTAAGGGTGAATTTTACAAGAAAAAAGGAAATATGCACCCAATCTAGTGTACATTGGGCCTCATTACGAGTTTGGAGGTAGCCATGTCCTTAATAAAGGCATGGCTACCCTCAAACTCGGGTCCGTCACTGGGTCCCGCGAAAGGGGAATTACTGGGCCATTCCGACCTTGGAGGCCCCGGTAATTTCCCTTTCGCAGGACCCGAAGCCGGTACGTCCCCATTCCCATTGAGACCCTACAGGGCTCAATGGGAATGGGGCGGATGGTAGCAGCGGTACCGTTCATAATGGTACCGTTGCTACCATCCTGCTCGGCTCGCGGGTGCCACTCTGCACATCTGGTCTGACCAGGCGTGCAGAGCGCCCCCGCGAGCAGAACTCGTTATGTGGCGGCAAGGTAACAACGGCATTAGTAGCAATACCGGCGTTGTTGTTGCCTTACCGCCACAGTTATAATGAGGCCCATTATGTTCTTAGTGTTTCAAGCATACAACCCTTTTATCACACACATATATTTCCAAATTTAATTTTCAGTGGCTATTAATTATAATGCAGAATTGTTCTTCTATTTCATTCAAAGAAGCCAGGAACACACGCTGGTGCTATGTTCTCCTTCCATTTCAAAATAGGGGTGTTTCAAAACAAGTACAATACAAGGGGAACTAGATGACCCATCTTGGAATGATAGCCTAACAAATATGTATATGGTTATTTTAAGTTTTGATCTCTGATTTGCACATCAAGGCCAGTGCAATTCTATTTTTATTACTACAATAGATATTGGAAGTGATCATTAGAAACAAACTGGTTTATGTTATTAGTGCAATGAAATAAGTTCACTTCTGTTGCTCCAGTATGCACAAACATCAATATGTAAGAAACAATAGGGCATGTCAAACACAGCTGAAGTATGGTCCTCTGTTTCATTACAAAGTCCATCAAAACCTCAGAAGACCCTCTCTGTGTCCCCCGACTATAGAAAATGCACCCGCAAAGTGAAGGAAACCTTTAGGCAATGCACGCACAATGGCAATATATGTCTCCAAGCGTCAATGCAATACCCCACATCTGGGGATGCCTCTGCTGCTGCTCTCATTATACCATCAACCATAACAAACACAGCACCCCCTCCAAGATATCTGTGTTTTTCTACGGCCATGCTGCTGTGAGATGTAGGTGGGGTGGCTCTAGCAAGCGCCCACCTGACAATTTGATTCATGCCCACGAAGAGGAAGACAGAGATTTAGAGACATGGATCTACAGAGAGAGAGAGAGGCATAGAGAGCAAGGGAGTACTGATTGAAAGAGAGAGCGAGACATAGTGACCGGGAGGGGGAGACCGAGAGAAAGAGCGAGAGAGTGACACAGTCAGACATAGAAGGAGTGTAAACTCAGTCAGCGTAGGATAACCTGGGTGCAGCTAATGACCTATTTATTATGTCAAACTAAATTTTGCTCGTGGGTAACACACATCTCCCCACTGACAAATGCCAGCTACTGTATATGACTTCTAAAGAGCACAGGTTCCCTAAATGGTGCATCTGCATGTTTCATTCTCTTCCTTTTCCACTGCTCAGAAAAGACGCTCAATGTATGCGTGTTCTTGCTCTAGCATCCTTCTTAAGTAGATTGGGTATGGTACAGACCAGACCTTTAATAATTCAGTATTGCAATCCAACATGGCTACAAGACAAGCAAAAGAGAGCAGATTCTGCAAGTAAACAGAACAAATGACCCATCAGGGAAAGATGCATTGCCAAATATTTGTCAATTATTATTAATCTTGACTGAAGCTCCAACTCACTATATTAGGAACTCTGTCATTTTCCATACACCCACTCGTAACCCTAAGCATTATGTTATGTTATGTGTGTATGCTCTTGTGAGCCATAACACCACCATAGTAGTGTCAAAGTGCTTAACTTTGTTGGTAAGTGGCTTGCAGGGTCCCCCGCCTGAGGAGAACCAGACCGTAGTCTGCTGAGAGACGAGTATGAAAAGGATGCTGGGGAGATGTAGAAGATGGGTAGAGAAATAGACACAATGAATGGAGAGTCAGAGGGGTAGAATGCTTTTGTCTTAGCGTGAGTGCCTAAGGGTCCAGGTTGATGGACTACATTCAAGTGAGAAACCAGAAATAAGATAGGCCATGTTATATTGTAGACCTATGTTTCTGAGGAAGTATCACATCATACACAATATATACATAATTGGTTATTTCTAACGCCCTTAATACGCAGAGGTTTCTAAGCGTGGGCCCGGAGATCAAACCTGTGTTGCTCTGCGTCGTCTTGCTTCCAAAGCGAGCGTGTGTCCCCTGAGCTATCCTCCCAAAAGGTTTGAGTATTGTATGCATAATGGCCTCGAGAATGTAATGGTGTTGGCTTTTATACACCTTACCACATATACCCTATCTCATCCTGAATCCTTTGTCCTCCCCCAATGCACTCACTCATAGCCTTCAGCAATATGTTTTCTCCCAGAGTGCCTATAATATTGTAATTACTCAGTCGTCTCCATGCAACCAGTCATGGTCATAGGCAATATGCCTTCTGCTCAACCCCTAGTCAACAGCCCTGGGCTATCTACCATCTATGAAGCTACACATAAACAATGGCACTATGCTCATTGCCATACACCCACACATAACCAGAGGCACTATATCCAGGCCTGTAACCCCACTAACAACCTTAGGCTTTCTGTCTTCCCCCAACAGACCCACTAATACACACAGGCATTATGTCCATGTCCACCCACACTCTCATAACCAGAACCACTATGTCTGCTCCCATAACCCTACCACCCCTTTGGGACATCTATCCACCAAGCATTACTTCCCAGAAGCTGTTTGTCCTCTTCCATAACCCTTACTACACACACTAGTCACAGCCTGCGCTCTCTGCTGCCCATCGCCGGCAACCTGATCACAACAGCATCCTCAAGACCTAAAGTCATTGGTGGGGGTTATAGATGATATCCCTAAAAAAGCCTATGTCAGGTCTACTGTGAAGCAGGGTCAGGACCTATCAAATGTGGTCACCAGCTTCCCAGCATGCAGGCTCTGCATTATTTGGCTCCCACAAGATTAGCATATGAGGGAAGAAGGAGGTGGCATAGGACTGCACGCCTGATTTACACACAGCACACACACACACACACACACTCACTCTGAATAAACTTGATTTACACACCTACAGACACACACACATATTCGGAATAAACGTATAAGCTTGATGTATATACATACACACACAAACACACACACTCACACATTCTGAATAATCCATAATAAGGCTACTAATCATATTATTTACTCTTATCAACATCTTGAGTCCCTTGAGTCTTTCTTTATGTGCTTTCTCATGCGTCCCGCCCTCATCTCACACATGGGGCCAGCCTGCAGTTGTCAAGATCGAATCCCAGTAGCACTGACTCACCCCTTTA
The DNA here is from genome assembly GCF_040938575.1 of Ambystoma mexicanum. Taxonomy (NCBI): domain Eukaryota; kingdom Metazoa; phylum Chordata; class Amphibia; order Caudata; family Ambystomatidae; genus Ambystoma; species Ambystoma mexicanum. Next base: position 1,420,471,833 of record NC_090931.1, on the reverse strand, counting down.
CCCTTTTGAGATCAATGCATCGAGTACCACAGCGGTATTCAAATCTTTTTGTACTTATTTTCCGGGCCGCTCCCCCAATGCCATATCTGCTTAAATGGTCTGTTAGCACCCTGGGCGGGAGCGCTAGCCAATCAGGGAGTTGGAACGCAGTCTGTATCCTCTGGTATAAGCCCTCATTTCCGAACTCCCTCACAGCTGTGCGCCCCTCGACTTAGCCTTCCCTTGCTCCCCATCTGGCCCCAATACCGCCTTTATCTCCTGCAAGTGAACACACGTGTGTGCTAACGGCTTAAGTAAAAAAGAGAAGCATACTTATTTTGAGCTCTGCAACCCTCATATGGGAGAGGAAGTCCATTTTCAATGTTGGTTACGTCATCGGAATCAACACTGGAAATGGACTTCCTCTGCCAGACGGCATTGCAGCACTGGAGGTAGGTTTTCCTCTTTTTTTAAGATTGACTTTAGCCTTTAGGGATAGACACCTCGGCGATGGGATGACTTTGCCGGTAACAGCACCACCTCCCGCGCTAAGGGACCCTCTCTTTGCTTGGAGTCCAAGGAGGGTCAATCCGCCGCCTCGGTATATTTTGGCTCATTAATTGGTGCCAAGGACAAGTATGCTTGTCCTTTTTGCATAGACTTGCATAATATCCTGGCACTTAAGCGGTTAAAGGCAGTCACGATATTGCCTTTTTGAAGAGCCAACCGCCCCCACCTGTTCTTCCTTCAGGCCCCCACTGGAGTACATCACATTGGGTAATAGTAACATCAATTAATACAGCACCCAGAGCCAGGTATAAGGCACTGTGAATAGCTAAATAAACAGGCCGTATTATGACTTCTCCTTCACCTTGCTCAATACTTGTGTCACACCCACCCATGCTGTTAGCATGTCCCATATCCATCACCTGTCGGGGGCCATGAATCTTGAGAGCTTTTGGAAAATATTACTGAACTCCCGGCCAAGTGTCATTTTTTCCCCGTGATTTGCAATCCTATTTTAGGTCACGTGCCAGTGTGTGCCACACCCCGGGGCATGTTCATTACAGTGTTTTTAATTGGTACATTTCCCAACTTTGCACATGATTTAGTTCCCCTTCGTGCTCTTTCAAGTGGTTGGCAGACCTGTGCTGGCACCTCTTCCTGGCACTCTGTTGGTGCTTTTGTGTACTTTTTTGTAAACGGCTTATTCAAAAGACAGACAAGAGAGGCGTGAGGAATTTGACCATCCACACGGTGGGGGTGTGCTCACCTGGGCTTTTTGAAATTTTATATGAAATTGAATGATGGTCGATCAACCTCTGGAAAATGTGTGGGGCTAATCTGCACACATTTTCCTATGCTCACCACACGACATACACATAGACCCATGTACTCTGGGTGCACACAGCCTACAGGCAAATTCCTCCCTGTCATATTTAATTTGGATCTGACAGGTGGAGCACACAATGCATCTCAGGAGTGGAAGAACCAAAACCTTCCTCGTGCCATGGCCAACCCAATTAACTATCAAAGGCTCAATGGATCCGCCCTCTCCATTTGTTTACTCTCTGCAGATGGTGGCAGCAATTAACATAATTAACATATTAATAGAGAATACTTCAAACAGGCCCACATGGGGCCTGGATGCATAGGCTACAACAAAGGAGACAGAAAACCCCAATACCCCTTCCATATGCACTGTGCCAACCTGAAGCCAGCTCCTGCCCTAAAGTTTCAATGATAATAAGCTGACATGTCTGGTACATGTGGTTACAGTAGGCAACCCCTAAAGGGGGACTTCATTCTGAGGGCAGGAATATGTGATTTGATGAAGACAGAGAGTCTGTTCTTGCTACAGCGGCAAGATGAGGGGCGGGCAGATTGTCACTGGTGTGGGCAAGATTGGGGGATCAAATTGTCAGTGGTGTGTTGGTGGGACTGCAGTGGGACTGTAGGTGGGGCTAAGTGTCAAATGGTGTGTGTGCCTTGATTATAGGATGCTGGCTGCTTTACATAAAAACCAAGTACATTTTCTGAACACAGGAATGGCCACCGATTCATCAAACTTGTCTGTGCTGGTAATTCAAACGCTTATTTCTTCTGAGCATGCAATACAAACTTGGTATGGTGTTCATTTCCACTGTCAGAATTTTCACCATGAGAGTAAAATATTTGGGAAGCATGAGACATATATATAGATTTGGATGGTTCAACAAGACCCTAAAAGTCATGATAGGTAGCTCGGAAGAGCACCTGAGGAGAACATGGGATATGCTCCTGCCATGCCTTCTGTTCGCCTACAGGGAGGTTCCACAGAACAGAGTAGGGTTTAGCCCCTTTGAGTTTCTGTTTGGACACCCTGTACGAGGTCTCCTGAGTCTAGTGAAAGAGGGATGGGAGAGCAACCCCTCATTCCCTACACGAGATGTGGTGGACTTTGTACTTGGCCTTGGGTCTAGATTGGCTAAATACATGGAACAGTCAACGAGAAACCTAAATGACAATCAGGAGATGATAAATCACTGGCACGACCAGAAGGCCACAGTGACAGTCTATTCTCCAGGCCAGTGGGTGTGGATTATGGAGCCTGTCAAACCCAGTGCCTTTCAGGACAATTAAAGTGGGTCTTACTTTGTGCTGGAAGAAGTCAGTGAGCTGAATTGTCTTATTGATGTGAAAGGACCTAAACAAATGTGCTGGGTCTTTCATATCAACTGGCAAAAAACCCATTATAGCCGGGATGACTTGGCCATGGCAATAGTGACTGATGGAGAGACTGCGGAGGAGACCGATCCCCTCCCAGACCTCCTGCACACTGAAGCGACAGATGGTTCCGTTGCAGGTGTCAAACTTGCAATGGACCGTCAGAACAGCAATATACAGAATGTTGCTGGTTACTGGGACAGTTTGCTGGTCTGCTTTTTGCTGACTCCACGTCATGCAGATTAGTGCACCCATGATGTCGACACTGGAGAAAGTAAATCAGTGAAGAATAGGATTCCCTGGATGTCCAATAAGATCAGGGACACCTTCAAGGTGGAAGTTTCCAAAATGCAGTCCCTAGGAGTGATAGAGCCATCCCATATCCCCTGAGCTAGCCCAGTGGTACTGGCCCCTAAAAAGACCAGTGGTGGGAAGACTGAAGTTCCCTTTTGTGTGGACTACAGGGGGCTCAATTCTGTCCCAAAGACAGATGCCCACCCCATTCCTCTGGCAGATGGGCTCATTGACAAGCTCGGCGCTGCCAAGTACATGAGTACCTTTGACCTCACGGCAGGGTACAGGCAGGTCGACTTGAGAGGTGGAGCAAGAGAGATTCTCAATCCCAGAAAGATATTAACAGTTCACTGTGATGCCCTTTGGATTGAAGAATGCCCCAGCCAATTTTCAGCAGATGGTTAACCAGGTTTTGTCTGGGCTGGAAAACATCTGTGTCGAGATTGCTGTCTTCAGCCACACCTGGGAGGATTACTTATCCCACCTGAAACAAGTGCTTCAGGTGCTGCAGAATGCAAGTTTGACTATCGAGGCCACAAAGTGCCAGATAGCGCAAGGCTACCTGATCAGTGGAGGTAAGAAACAACCTCTCAAAGCAAAGGTACAGGCTGTGAAGTATTGGGACATACTCATCACACAGACGCAAGTGAGAGTCTTTGTAGGTCTCACCTGGTACTTTGGTCGTTCATCAAAGGGTATGGGACCATTGCCATGCCCCAAAATTATTTAACTTCCAAGAAAATAGGTTTCTCCCTCTGTTCACTTGGAGATGTTTAGGGGAGGGATCTTGCTTCCCTCTTGGAGGTCCTGGCTTTCCTTCACTGGCAGAAGTTGTAAGGCAGACTGTACTTTCAGGCAGAGTCCAATTCTGAGTTATTATTGTTACTCCTTGCAAAGCCTTAATCTGCCAAAAGAGGGGCTCAGCCCTCTTTTAAAGCCAAATGGACCACAGGGATTGGTGTGGGCTAAGCCTACCTTAATGAACCAACCCTGGGTCGCCATCAACAATTTCCTGTATGCGTGAGGTCATAACCAGGGTGCTTTGAAACAGAAAAGGTAAAGAGGTGAAAACATGTACTACTAAGTCCCGCCCATCTTCCTGTCTGTTGTGGATCAAAGGGTCTCTCTGGTTAATGGAGCGCTCTGTGGTTCCTGATTAAAGCGGCAGGTCTCACTTGAAGCTGCTGCGAGACCAGACTCTCTGGCTCTGCCAAACCACATTCTCATACCCTCTGAATGGGGTCCCCCTACAGTGATGACTACTGTAAACATGCAGTCCCAGACATGACATTTCACTGTCAATCGATACTAGCTTCAGGTTGACACAGTGCATATGAAAGAGTGTTGGGGTTTCCTGTCTATTGTGTTAGCCTCTGAAGCCAGGCCCCATGTGAGCCTGTTTGAATTACTCTAAATTAGTATGTGAATTATGTTAATTCCTGCCACCAACTGCAGGGCCAACCAAAGGACATGGCAGATCCATGGGGCCTTTGTCAGTTAATCATGCTAGCCATGGCAGGGGGAAGTTTACCCCTCCCCCTTCTGGAGATGCACCATATACTATGCCTGTCGGATCCCAACTTAATATTACAGGGGGGGGGGCACCCAGAGTACACAGGTCTATGCATATGTCGTGCAGTGAGCATAGGAAAATGTGTGCAGATTAGCCCCACGCGTCTTCCAGAGGTTGATCTAACATCATTTGTTTGTTTGTTTGTTTGTTTTGTTTATTATTTGTAATGCACCGAAATACCCTAGGGTAACAAGGCGCAGCAGATACAAGAATTTGCGAAACTTAGTTACAGACAGTAAAATATGTACAGGTATGAACACAGTAATAATAACAGTAAGCAGGAAATATATACATATGTACAATTAACAGTTGTGTATCCAGTGTGACCAAGTGAAAGGTGGGAGGCACGGGGACCTAGGCGATGGCTGTCTTCAGCCAAGACATCAGCTTAGAGCGGAAGTTTTGGTAGGGTAGGTCCATTCTAAGAGTGGGTTGTAGGGAATTCCAAAGTTTGGCCGCTTTCACAGGGAAGCTATTACCACCTATAGTTGATCGTTTGTAAGAAGGGACGGAGAGGCAGTCTCTGTACGCTGTCCTTGTCGGTCTCAAGGATGTTAGTCTGTGAAATCTGTTGATCAGATAAGTGGGGGCCGCTTTGTTAAGGGACTTATGGGTAAGTGAGGCAGTTTTTAAGGAGATTTTGTCTATGGTGGGAGTCCAGTTGTGTTGCTGGCTATGTACCGTAATGTGGACTCTTCTTGAGATGCCTAAGGCCGCTCTGAGTGCGTTGTTCTGGAGTGTTTGTAGCTTGCTAGTAACGGCCTTGGAAGACCCAAGATAAAGGGCGTTACAGTAGTCTAAGCGGGAGAGTATGAGGGCTCTGGCCAGGGTCAGGCAGCTAGTATCGGATAGAAAAGGTTTGGCTGTCCGGATCAATGTACACGTATAAGCCATAGAAGAGGCTAGTGAGTTCACCTGTCTGCTAAAGGTGAAATTGGAGTCCAGGTAGAAGGCCAGTGTTTTGACTTCGTGTCCCACCCTGATGGTATTACCATCGATTATGAATGATGAGTAGGCTGGGCTCAATTTCTTTAGGCTGGCTGTGGTGCCCAGTGTGATGAGTTCCGTTTTATCATCATTCAGGCATAGACCGTGAGTGGCCATCCATGCCTGGATGATGATGTAAACCCTATTCACCAAGGCCAAATCCTTTCCATAATCTCCAGAAAGCGGAAGGATGATCTGGGTATCATCTGCATAATTAGTGTAGGTGATACCGAGATGATCCAGTTCGTCGAAAAGGGGCTTGGTAAATATGTTATACAGTGTAGGGGAAACACAGGAACCCTGAGGCACACCACAGGTGATGGGTATGGGGTCTGCCATGTTTGTAGGCGAAAAGACCCTCATGGGTCTGCAGCAATTTAATTTAAAATTTCAAAAAAGTCCAGGCGAGCGCACACCCACCGTGTGGGTGGTCCAATTCCTCACAATAGCTATGTGTCATTGGCGTATTGGTGGATGTGGATGTTGTGTGTGGCCAGGAGGGCCCCCTGTGGCTCCATGTATAGATTGAAGATCACTGGGGAGAAGATGGTACCTTGCAGTACTCCACAGGTGCTGGGTTGCATTGGCAATCTAGAGGAGTCCATCTTCACAAACTGCTTGAAGTTGGTGAGGTAGTACTTGAACCAGGTAGAACAAGGTCGCTGATCCCCATGTGCCGATATAGGCTGTCCGTGAGTGCCTGGTGGTCTACTGTGTCGAAAGCAGCCAAGAGATCGAGTAGAACCAGGAAGTAGGTGTGGCCGTCGTCAAGAATGTTGAAGGTTTCGTTGACCACCTGTATGGTTGCCGTTTCCGTGCTGCAACTGTTGATGTGTTGCTGCAGTTGCATGGCTACTGCTTTCTCAATGATTTTACTTAAGAAGGGAAGATTGGTGATGGGGCGATAGTTACTTTGGTTGTCTGACTCCACAGTGGGTTTCTTTATTAGAGGGAGAATTTGTCCAGTCTTTAGGGTTGATGGGAACGATGCAACGACTCCACACACTACATCTGAAAGTCGTCCTTTGCTCAACAGCCCAAACTCAAATGATGAAACCGTCCAAAGCTATACATATATGTGTCTCATGCTGTGCACACATTTTACTCTCATGATCAATGTTCTGACAGAGGAAACGAGCATCATGCTCAGAAGGAATGAGTGCATGAATTACCAGCACAGACAAGTTTGATAAATTGGTGGGCATTCTTATGTTCAGAAAATGTACTTTATTTTCATGCAAAGCAGCCAACATTCTATATTCAGGGCCCGCACATCATTCGACACTTGGCTCCGCCCAGAGTCCCACCAACACACCACTGACAATCCGGGCCCAATCTTGCCCACAGCACTGACAATCTGCCCACCCCTCCCCTCACGGGAAGTGTTGGGGGGGTCCCGCAATAAATGTCTATTTCCAGCACTGGTAAGATAAAATAAACACTAACACAAACGTCTGTTCAATATTCAAATGTGCACAATTATTTAAACACACACAATACTCTGCTTAACAATCTGCATACCCACAATTCTACGAGGAAAATCTTTATAACCTGCAACTCCTTACATACATGGTTCTCAATGAAAATGGCACATTTTGTAAATCTCACATGCTCCAAGTTCCTGGTTCCTTGTAGAGTTGCAAACACTACAGGTGCTAAGATGTGCACTTTATAAACTCATTCATAAATCATTTTAAAAACGGTGTTCTTGTCACCATCTGCACTGATACTCGTTGTATTTTGCCCCAACTGGAGCCCATACCAATGTGTCACATTGATCCGAATGTTGTACACAGACCTCTGCAACAGGCACACGAATCCACTGAGTTATAATTGGATTTTGACAGGTGCGGCTTCTATCTCTGAAGCAGGAACACTAACCTGCGGAGCTAGCATTGGACTGGGACATGGTTTCTAGCAGATGGGAATGGCCCCAGCTCTGACGTCCTTTGTACTTTGGCCTCTAGGCGAGGATTGAGTGAGGGTCTTGCTTTTTTTCGGCCTTGCTCTCGCGAGTTTCTTGCACGCACAGGGCCAGGGGTGCCTGGAAGGTCAGCATCCCGTCATCTCACATGGCGTGGCAGGAGAAGGTGCACCCAGCTGTAACCAGACCCAGGCGAGAGTCCGGGTTTCGTACAAAGGGGCCCTTATGCCGGGCTGCATTGAAGTCACGCCGGAAGAATTGAACCTGTGTTCCCCTGCAGCCAGGCCTGCAGAGCGGGTACCCCCCCCCCAAACTCTCCTTTGCCCACTGTTTACTTTATACATCAGCGTGTCTGTCACTTTCTCCCCCACTCCCACACTTCTCCCTTCCTCCCATGACCTCTTCTTCTCCCTGCCCCCTCTCCACCTTCTCACAAACTCTCACACCCTACTTCCTCACCCTCTGCCTACCTGTGTCCCTCACTTTCTCCCCTCACTCCCACACCGCCCTTCCTCTCACTTTCTCACATGACCTCTTCTTCTCCCTGCCCCCTCTCCACCTTCTCACAAACTCTCACACCCTACTTCCTCTCGCTGGCTCTCTGCTTACTAGCCGGGTCTGTAGCTCAGTGGACTAATGCATTCACGACAGGGTCCTGTGCTTGTCCTCGTGGGCACCGGTTCGAATCATGACAGGTCTTCTCAACCCTTCATCTTTCTGAGGTCCATCAATTAGTGCCATTAAGTTGGGGAATAAGAAACATCTGTCAGTAGCGCCAAGTTGCCCCACTGTCGGTGAATGCTCGCTTTACAAATACATCTGTCATGTTACTTGAGTGTTTGTTTTGCTTGCATGGTGCCTTATGCCATGGCGCGATTCACAAATGAATGCATTGCTACAATACATGAAAAGGTGAAAATAAATAACATTTTAGAACAGATAGAGAGAAGAGCAGCAAACGAAAGAAACGACTTAATGGTCCGTGGAAACCGTTAAGATGCGGGTCGAGCAACATAAGGACATATTGCAAGACACACAACGTGCCACCTTCCAGTCGCGCATACTCACTCTCCCATGAGGCCGGAAGCAGCCTCTGCCTTTTTATCTTCTCTGCATTTTCTTTCTCACTCTCCCATGAGAGCTGAAGCAGCCGCCCCCTTCCTGGTTCCTTCACCTGTACCCACTCTCTCTTGATCCATAAACCAACCTCTTCCTTGTTATCATCTGTGCATGTGCTTGCTCACTCTCTTCTGAGCTTTTTGCATGTGCTTGCTCACTCTCTTAGGAGCTCGAAAGCTGTCTCTCTTCCTTTTATCATCTGTGCATGCGCTTGCTCACTCTCTTATGAGCTCCGAAGCTGTCTCTTCCTTTTATCATCTTTGCATGCGCTTGCTCACTCTCTTCTGAGCTCAAAAGCTGCCTCTTCCTTTTATCATCTTTGCATGTGCTTGCTCACTCTTTTCTGAGCTCAAAAGCTGTCTCTTCCTTGTTATCTTCTTTGCATGTGCTTGCTCACTCTCTTATGAGCTCCGAAGCAGTCTCTTCCTTTTATCATCTTTGCATATGCTTTCTCACTGTCTCTTGCACTCCGTAGCTTTATCCTCCCTTTGATCATCTTTGCATGCGCTTGCTCACTCTCTCTTGAACCCTAAACCAGCCTCTTCCTTGTTATCTTCTTGGCATGTGCTTGCTCACTCTCTCTTAACTTCTTATGCTGTCTCTCCCTTCATGTTTCCTAGACCTGCACTCACTCTCTCTTGAACTATAAACCAGCCTCTACCCCTGTATACTCTTTGCATATGTTTGCTCACTGTCTCTTGTGCTCTGAAGCTGTCTGTTTCTTTTATCTTCTTCGTATATGCTTGTTCACACTCTCTCTCGAGCTTTCAAGCATCCTCTTTCTTTTTTATCTGCTTTGCATATTCGTATTCACTCTGTCTCTTGCTCTCCGAAACCGTCTCTTCCTTTTTTATCATTTTTGCATTTGCTTGCTCTCTTGAGGTCCGAAGCTGTCTCTTCCTTTTTTATCATCTCTGCATTTGCTTGAACACTCTCTTTTGGGCTCCTAAGCTGTCTCTTCCTTTTAATCTTCTCTGCATTTGATTGCTCACTCTCTCTTAAGCTCCCCAGCTGTCTCTTCGTCCTCTTCTCCATCCCGCGGGTTATTTGATAGTTTCACAGTTACAGTCAGTGTTAAGTGAGAGCGGTAACTATCCAGACTGTCTGTACCCCTCAGGCCTCCCTTCTGCAGCCCCTGCATTGCTGGTGCAAGAGGGCGGATCTTCGTGATGTCGCCATATCTCAAAAGTTTGAATTCGAAAAGGCCAAATTGGAAATGCGCACTGCAGTGAAATCACGGGTCATTTCAGGCACCTCCCACCTGCCCCGCTACTTAACTGTTGGCGGTGCACGTCATTGTGTGCCGCTGACCCCCCCATCTCTCTGCAACGCCGGTTCCCTTCATTTACGTGGTTGGGAACCGGCACCACAGGGTCCTCCTTTTTTTTTTCCTTTTTACAACTTTATGTACATGAAGCGGGGAACACCACTGCAATCATCGGTACCATTGTAGCGAACAAGGTTGTGGTGGACACCCCACAACCCCTGCTACTCTTGTTCATTGCTATGGTAACCGTATGTTGAATATGTTCTACATTTTCGTACAGCCACATTTCGATAACATCTACCATAGGTTTTTTTTGTTCTTGAAATCTTGGGGTAATACCCAAGGGGACAATGCAGAGGGTGGCAATAAGTTGCGGCAAAGTGGCATAAAATACACAGCCGTCGGCGGGGCACTACCAGCTCTGCCACCTCTGGGGTTTGGGGCGTTTTGGGGTTTCGCTCTTGTTTATCAGCACTCACTTGAAACTACTTTGCAATATATCCCACTTTTTTTCAGTTACCTATTACAATTCTCTCTCTAAGATTCCGACTGGCAGTGTTGGAATTGGGCTGGATTTTCCAAGATCTGGCAAAAAAAAATTCTCTAGATCTCCGATCCGGTAAATCCATTTGAACTCTTCACTTATTTTAGTGTATTCGGACTGCTTTAAACAAAGCCATGGTGCCGGGATTCCAACCGCGGTCCTTAGGCTCAAGGGTGCAACACTTTCCCACAAGGTGACCTAAAAGTCTGAAAAGGAACCCTGTGAAATCTGTTTAGATGGTACTCTGCAGGACATACTTAAGTTCAGCTTTTTAGGTTTAAAAGGTGTGCACCTTTTATACTTTGCTTGCAACATTATAGAAAACATCCCTTCCTTTGGGTTAATTTCCAGATGTCCGTGTTTAATCTTCTAAGAGGCAAATGTTTATATGGGGAGAAGGGTTGAGAACAACCCCTTACTACCTTATCCCTGGTGGGACTCACCATTAAAATGATTCAATTTCTAGAACTGCAGACCAGTCACTAAAATTATACTCGTCCACATGTGACAACGCAGCTGCCAGATGATACTACAGTCCTCTAGTTCTATCAGTGAGTGCTCACTACCAGTGATGTTTAAGTCCTTAAAGGACTATATGTTGACACGTCCCTAGGAGCAATAACTGGTCGACAGCTGCACTTATCAAAAGGAACCATAGCCCCCCTAAGCATTTCAACATGTTCCCAACTTCAAGCCACTTATTCACTACTTCATATTTAGGAGAGCCCTTTATCATTTTGATATTATATAGAATAGTGTGGCGCCATCAAGTAAATTTTAAAGATATTTTAAATAGACGTGGCCTGATTTATGGACTTTTTTAGCACGGTGCAAAGTGACTTTGCACTGCCAACAAACACCCTGATTCGCAGAGCGGTGCAAAGTGTATTTTTGTGGTGCAAAGTGACTTTGCTGCGCGCTACAAATTACACGAATCAGTCCCCTTCTGTGCTGCGGCCAAGTGTTCTATAAAAGAACCTCAGTGACTTACAATGTACTTATAATTTACAGCTGGGAGTGCATTACTCTGTATAATTCTGAAAGAGGTGGTTTGTCAAGAATGGTCTCTGGATTTCTAGAGTTTGAAGCACTCAGGCGTTTGCGCAGTGGTGGGTTCTTTTCCCAGAAGAGGCATGAAAGAGTTAATGCATGGGAGTGTAAAGGAAATGACAAACATGAAACACACATGACAGAGCTGCTACTGACGTTCCAGCCAGAAATAGGTTTGCGATTGCTTCCTGGACTGCAGCAGCTGTATAGTGAAACAAATAAACATAGCAGTTGGTGGAGCTAATAAGTTGGATGTTGCATAGTGAAGAGCTGCTGTAGTTAGCATACCATGACGGCCCTCTCAGTTAGGCGTTTTTTTTATTTCTATTTTATTTTTGGCCATTTTGATCAGAAATAACACATTTACAGATGATGGAAGCATTCCCCTGAAGGGTGCTTGCACAATAGCACAAACATGAGAACAAGCGGTGAGCCAATTTCTGCGGGGGTGAAGACAGTGTTACATGAGCAAACAAAACAAAAACAGTTGTGCAGGTAACATTAATATAGAGGGGCACTGCTTCAAACCAAAGAAGAGTACCATACATATATATGCAATTATATTACCGTGTGAAAATGTAGGGGGGGTGACAGGGTCCGGTAGGGGAGATACAGGGCTCCTTTTTTGGCAACTTGGTGAAGTTCGACCTGAGCTTTGAAGAGATCCACAGCGTATTTCACTAGAACAGAGTGAGCATAGAAAAGAAGTGGGGGAGGGGGGTGGGGGAATTGAGGGATGGCAGAGTGTGGTTGGGTGCAGAAGAGGCGTAGATGGCAGTAACTGGTGAGTAGCTCGAGATACAGTCTGCCAGGCACAGAGGAACAAGACCATTGATAGCTTTGTAGTCTTGGAGAAGGAGCAGTTGTGCATGGGGAGACAGCCAGCATGGTGTCGGTAACGGTCGGACTGGGGTATAAAATTGTCTCGTGCACCAATGAAAAGGTGGCACACAGTTGCACATGGCAACTCATTCCTTGTGTGACACTGTTTGAATATTACCCAAGGGGGAGTTTTTTGATAAAATGTGATGCAAATTGTGCAATTTAAATATTATTTATTCAGCAACAATGGTCAAAACTACAATATTGGGCCACCTTGGCCAAAAAAGTGGCCCTCTTCGATGAAAATAAATGGGCCCACACTAGCATTTTGCGTTTTTGGTTCAGGCATCTCCCTGTTGCCCTACAGGCCAGTTCGAGCCTGGTAAGTAGGTACAAGTTGGGAAGCATCCGAGTATGTCAGAGTACTGATGGCGAAGATGAGGCCTTTGTCTAGAGGGGGAAGGCATAGTTTTTCTAGTGTGGTAGGTAAAATATGAACACACTTTCTGAGTTTTGAGAAGGGTACTGTGAGCAGCAGCGGTGCTAACTAAGAGTACCCCAAGGTTGCAAGCCCTGGGTGAAGGGGCAAGGAAGTCAGACAAGAAGGGGATTGCAGAGCGGAGGGATGATGTTGGAAAGCGGAAGGAATATAACTTTTGCTTTTTAGTATTCAGCTGCGGGGAGCCATGCAGTGCCTGATTTCTGTGAGTCATCTGAGTATCCGTTCTGAGATGACTGCGGTGAAGGAGGGAAAGGTGAACATGTTTCGAGTGCCATCAACAAAACGCTGATTGGAAAAGCCAAACATTGCAGTAATTCTTATTAGGGCAGAAGTTTAGATGGTGAAGAGCTAAGGTCCAAAGACTGATACTTTGGGGGTGCTAACAGGGAGAGGGTGGGGTTAGAGTTTTGGGAAAACCAGGAGATTTTATAGGGTCAATCTTCCCAATAGCAGGCAACGATGTGAAGAGTGAGGGGGAGCGAGGATTAGTCAACAACGTTGAAAGCATAGGAGAGGTAAAAAAAAAGCTGACTATATAAGAAAGTTTGGAGTGAGCGCATCAGAGGAAATGTGTGGAAGTCAGACTGAAGGGTATCTCAAAGGTCATTATCCTCAGGGCACTTGGTGAATCGGTGGAAGACCATCCACTCAAGAACCTTTGACTAAGTCTTTGAACGTTTGAGGAGCAAACAGCTTGAAAGAAGTGGAGGATTGGTTGATGTTGTGAAGGGTGGGTGTTCATTTGGTAGGGGAGGTAGGGGAGATGTAGTCAAGAATAGGAGTGGGGTAGATGTGATGGACAGAAGGAGGGCAAGGGAGGGAGCAAGAGGAGGGATGTGAGAGTGTCATGAATGTTAAAGATGTTAGAGGGAATCTAGTGAGTAAAGACAGAAGGCAATAGGATGTGAGTAAACCTTAAAGGGTAAATGAAAGTTTTATGGAAGGTTTGTGAGTAGGAAGATTTGGCAGTTGGCAGGGGTGGGAAGATGTGAAGGTGTGGGAAGGGTAGGCAATATGCAATGATCCCTTCACAGTATTGTTTGGACTACTGGTGTGTGAAATGTACATTTGGTGTGTGAAAATCGCAAACATTCTCATTTTGTTTGTTCAAGAAATTGTAACATTTTCAATATATTTAGGAATTACCCTTTTGATGAAATTAGAAAATCTGAATAAATATAACATCTGTTCACATTCCCAAAACAATAATACAATGTGGAGCAGAATTGCACATACTACAATTGCTAAATCAAATGAAAACATAATCAATTTCCCATGAAATTATGAAACGATTCAAGCACATCCTGACTAAAATTATTTTGTAGATATTTTAAACATATTGCAATCCTATAGTTTCTAGAAACTTTAAACTATCTGGAAAACACAACTGATGTTTTTTTTTTTTCCACACAGAACTGACATTACATTCCAGTACAAGCATATTCAAATTAGAGACCCACATATGTTATAGGAAATGTAACCTCCATATTAACCTTTAGAAAGGTTCAGAACAATTTAAACTGTTTAAAAAAATTAAACTTGGAAACAATGTATTCCCTTGTTTGCAGGTTAATTTTCTAAAATATTTTAAACTTTCAAGACATATAACACATATACTATAGTATGATCATTTTTCTACACATTACATATTATTTTGTAATTGCATTAATTATGTACCTGCATGTTGTTATTTTCCAGGATTCCAACCGCTGCCTAGGGTTGTGCTACATACATCATCTACATATATACATACATTGGGCCATATTTCGTGTTACGTATGGTTAATATTTTGTATATTTAAATAGTTACAAATTAGCTACAAATGTATCAGATATATCCATAGGTAATATCTGTACAAACGTCAGTGACCCTCAGGCTATTTTTGTGTAATTAACTTGGATTTCGTGTCCCCCTTTTTAAATAAATGGTTTATATTTACATTATTTAAAATGTAAAAATATATTTCAATATTTGAAATGTTCCCGTGCACTACATTTATTTCCTGAAATGTGTGTCAACAATACCTCTATGTTCTATTTTCTCAAAACTTCCAGTTTTTTTATTTTATTTTTTTTAAATTGGAGTGATGTGTTATTTACCCATTGCACAATATTGCCAAAACTGAAATTGGCAGTTTTCGCACAACCGTTGTATAGAAACCAAAATGCTGGATATGGTCGTCCATGCACACCAGAAACCTATGGATGGAGATCTGGACGTTCTCTGGTCAGTTTCAATCATTCTTTTGTTTTTCTGTGCCATTGCAGAATGTGAGAAATGATATACTGCACTGCCCCCTCCTCTCTCCCCTCGCACTCTCCCCTCCCCCGCACTTGCAGGATCTCAATGTCACCTGGCCTAGTAAGATCGTTCTGTCTTCCCTCTGTTTCACCTCCCTTGCCTCGTCGCTCCTTGAAACACTTGTGTATAGACGTGTTATAAATGCCATATCATATGCATATCAGTCTTGGCCCTGTCCCTGAATGGCACTGCCTATCCCGATCTGCTGGGCCATGCCCCCTCTGCATGGGAACAGAAGCAACCACAGACATGCTATGCCAACCTATGGCATTTCCACCGACAAGGCCGCTTGTTGTGGCCATGGCTTTGAGGGACAGAAGGGACACTATGGGGGAAAGAGAGCACAACGAGGGACAGCTGACACTGTTACAGACCGAATTTTGAGGGAGAGATTACAATGCTGGCGATATGGGACACTCTGCGAGCAGAGGCACGGGGGGGGCAGGCGGAATCAATAGGGGGGAATTTTGGGGAACACAAATGTATAAAACTGCAGCGAGAAAAGCAAAAAAGTAGAGCGGTGTAATCAGAGGAACACATCATAGTTCAAAGAATGATAATATATTACCCACCTATGGTGCCGCAACAAACACACGTCACTTAAATGCTAGTTGCTCTTCGAAGCTCTCATGTCGGCGCTTCGTCATGACTTTGTAGAAACATGGCTGAGTTGGCTTTGGTGGGATCTAAATCCGCGTCCATTAGGTTATGCAAAACTGCAGCATCTGCTGCTGGACCCGGTTTAGTTTGGTCTATTGGGTGTCGCTTGCGCCACCTATATTCCAACACTATTGCATTAGAGTACAGAAAGGAGAAAAGGCATATGAGGAAGGACACCCAGCATGTAGGTGTTATTTGATCATTTTCCCACCTGTTGACTTCTCATGGCCATGCTAATCCCTTTGGCCATTCCCACCCAGTTCTGTCCCTTCCTCCCTCTAAACACCTCCTCATGAGAACTCTTTGAGCTCCCTTTATTCAAGCCTTACCATCACACTTTGCACTTGAAGTGGCTGCCAGTGTTATTTTCAAAGCTGCTTCCTCAGTTAATGACTGAATTGAATCTGTAATCATCCTAGTGGTGTAATACAAATGTCTTAAGCAGGTCTGCCTTCAGCCACTTGATTTATAAGCACTATACATGTCCTGTACTGAAGTCCTGGTACAATGAAACACTGGCAAAGTCAACCGTTTTTGATTTATATGTGTTAGGCATTTGCAATGCACTGCTACTAGATACCCAGCTATTCACACGATTTTGCACCTGCTGCCCTCAATTGGCAGTTAAGACCACTATGGCAGTGCCTGGCAAGTGCCTTTCCCATGCTTATACAAAAGCCCAAGCTGTTGGCTTTGTCAATGTTTGTTTCGTTTTCCACTGCAGATCCCGGGCTGCAATTGCATAGGAAAAAAAAGTGCTCAAGCTACTTGTGTAGGCAATTAAATGTTGGTGGGGTGTTGGATGTAAGGGGTGTGTTGGTAGGAAGGGGGCAGGAGACAGCTCATTCTCACAGCAGTCTTTAGGTGTGTGCTTTCAGACATGCCAGAAAGAATTAACTGCCTGTAACATTGAGGCTGCACGAGAATCGTCTCATTAGAACGTGTAAACAAGTTAGATGCCCCCCACACATGTAAATGCCCCTGCCCCACATTCTCTGAAGTTAGCCCCTCCCCCCACCTTTGATGGGTTAGCCCGCCACACCCCCCTCTGGACAGTTTAGGCAGGTGCACATCCGTCTTGATCACTGGGCAGTTGTGTGGGAGAGCTGGAGAGCTGCAACCAGATCAGACAGAACAGGTGTTCTCTGCGGACCTCTCTGGCATAGGATGTCTGCGTGCAGCGCCGGCTAGTGGCAGGACGGTGCAACCCGCCCGTCAAGCACAAATCCCTCATTATCCCGCCGCGGCGTCTCGTGCATTCCTTGAATTCCTGGTGCACGCGGGGTTCTGGATTACAGTTCTCCTGGCGATGCACAGCTCCCATACTAAGATGCCCAGAGATGTCAGCAGCCAGCGCTTGACCTTTGACCCCAATTGCCACTGCATAGATTCCCGCCAGTGCACAGTTCTACAAGGAGTGTTCACTGTTTCCCTTCTCTCCATTCCTGCTTTCAATCCAGTGGGCTGAAGTATCCAGAATACTAACAGCACTGTATAACACACAGAATACATGCGTAAGGTAAATAAGACCTGTGGCGTGCATTGCCAGGTGTGTATAATGCGTCCAGTCCCTGTTTTACATTTACATTCTACTTGCAGTGGGTCTGTATTTAAGAATGGACAGATAAAACCACTACCCTGTGTATTGATAGAAAGAAACATAGGACTGGATGAACGGCTGAACTTGAGATTTCCGGGGTAGGTCTAACAGGACACAAGGGAGTCTATAGCATATTTGGCCAATCTTCGTGTGCACGGGAATCATTCTGGATGAATGGGTGAATATAAAATGGAAGAACAGGATGGATGGGTGGAAATAAAATAGAAGGACAGGATATATGGGTGAATATAAAATGGAAGAACAGGATGGATGGGTGGATGTAAATGGCAGAACAGGATGGAATGATGGATGGATATAAAAGAAATTGATGGTGGAAATAAAATGGAAGAACAGGATGGAGGAAAAGATATAAAATAGAAGAAAAGGATGCAGGTTGTATATACAATGAAAGAACAGGATGGATTGGTGGATATGAAATGGAAGAACAGGATGGAGTGGAGGATTTAAAACAGAAGAACGGGGTGGATGGATGGATATAAGAGATCGGGATGTATGGGTGGTTATAAAATGGAAGAACGGGATGGATCATAAATAGAAGAACAGGATGGAGGCCAGGATATAAAATAGAAAAACAGGATGAAGGGTGGATATCAAATGGAAGAACATGACAGAGGGAAGGATATAAGTTATGTTATGTTAAAGGTTCTTGTACCATGCACTGTTGCCACCTCCATGGTCTCTTGGCGCTCTGGCGGATCTGTAATGCAAGGGGGGAGGTGGGTATGTTAGGCCGGTATGTAAGTGGGACTGAGCGGAAAAAGGAGCAAGAGAGCTGTGATGTGCTGTTGACAGCTTCAGTTCGGAGAAACCGGTCACTGAGCGTAGGTGTGTTTTTCGGTTGGTAGTTGCCATGTGGTGTTAGGTGATATTATGTGTGGTTTGTTTCGCTGTTATATATATAAAATAGAAGAACAGAACAGGATGGAGGGCTGGCTGTAAAATGGAAGAACAGTATGAACGTGTGGATATAAAATGGAAGAACGGGATAGGCGGGTGGATATGTAATGGAGGAACAGGATGGACTGGGTGGATGTAAAATGGAAGAACAAGCTGCAGGGTGGCTATACAAGGCAAGAACAGGGTGAAGCGGTAGATATGGGAGAAATATTCCATTGGAACTCGCAATCCATACATCCAGAGCGCGCCTCTCCATGGCTGCCTGCCATCCTTCCTGGAATTCACCCTCATCATGTTGAGAGCTCTGCAGTGTTGAGGCAGCTGGCTGCGGAATACTGAGCGCCGCGTACCTCGGTCCGCACACCTCGGAACTTCCAGACGCACGGAGGCAACACCTGGTGCCCACATGGGTACTGCTGCGTGCACTCCAAGGAACGGACCAATCGCACGGTCAGAAAAGCACAGGAGCACGTGATGGGCTGGGGAGGGTGAGCCCAGTCTCCCCACCGGATCCTTGCTTGTTTTCGTTAAGGTGGAGAAGAAACCCTTGTTTTTGCGTTGAAGTTAATGGCCATTTCTACATTATTAAATACGCTTCTGGTAGGGTTCCAGCAGTGGGCCCCGAGCCAGCGGCGAAGCCTGAACGCCGTGTTCTGAGAACAACAACTGCTGAGAGCGCCCGGGAGAGGAGCGGGCGGGTAACAGAGGGCAGGGGACCCTGAGCCACTGCCCGATACACGGGGAGCCGGGACTCCCCCCCACCACTTCCAGCTGCCCCACTGACTTAAAGGCAGGTAATACCAATGGTTTGGTCTTGTTCTGCCCAGCACCCGGGCTTGAGAAAGTTGGGTTCGTCGACTCGATGGGCTTTTTGGGTTTGGAATGCTTGGATCGGAAGTGGCTTAGCTAGGCACCAGGGTATTCAAGCGCCCCACTGTGCATCTGTGTTGTTGTATTCCTCTGTAAAGCGCTCTGTTGCGTCTCGAAGCTAGGTCCGCGCTCAATAAATACAGTAATAATAATATTAATAATAATAACGACTGCCCTTCATAAACCCAAAATGACCATGACTGAGTTTGGGAGCCTAGGAGTTTATCACGGGGCCTGTGAATACATTAATTTCACATCTCTGATCCGGATGCACAATGTTTCCCTTAACATTCCCCCAACCCCTCCATCGCGTCTATATTAAAATCTTCTAAGGCGTGACTAACCAGCCAGGCATCTGGGCTCAAGTGAGCGCGCCACTTGATGGCTCCCATGAAACATAAAATGAGGTTTGGAGGCAAAACTCTCAACTATCGAACAGTCCTTGTATGGAATTTCATTAAGTGTTGCCCAAAGCAAGGGACACAAACACATGTGTTCTGTAAACAATTAAAATGCAACGTTTTTACCTTGGGTAACCAGTTAAAAGATGCCCACCCCCCCTTCTTTGCTCTTTCCCATCCTATTTTTGGAAATTCCCCTTTAAACTCTGAAAGTGTGTATATGTGGGTCTCCAAAAAAGCTTTGACTTCTTCCATTGTACTGACATTTGCCAGGGACGTCATTTGGGGGTCGCCAGGGTTCGCCAGTGGTCGAAACTGCGACCCCTGATGTTTCCCTCACTACCCCTAAAAAGAATTTTAAACATGTTTTTTTACTCATTGAAGCTCCTGGGCTTTGGCCAGTGCCATGTGGATCTTTGTTTCTGGAGTGGCTGGAATTTATGTTGAGGCCTCTTAAAAAAAAGATAGGGGTTTCCACAAGTGTAACACTTTGAGCAGTGACCCTAAATAAGAAAGAATAGGAATAACAAACAATGTGTCTTTCTGGATCCCTATGCAATAATGGTTAGACTCATTAAAGGAGTGAAAGGTCATTTTCTATCGCTAACCACGATGTCACTTTGGGGTGGGGTCAAATGGCATCACCTTCTGTGATGTCATCGGAGGTGAAGGGTCATGTAATGTTTCTTCCGCTATCCCAGGCATTTTGTTGAAATGACGTCCATGAAATTTGCACGTACGCATGTCTCTAAATTCCAGATCATCACTCACTACTCTGCTTAGCCTTCTGAACATTGGCAAATCCTCACCTATAATTCCACGGGAACCCAAGACTTCACCCATTGGTCTTCACTCCACGCAAGACACTTCCATTCTACGTCTTTGCCTGTTAAAAGACATGAGTGAAGGGAGGAAGATTATGGTGGGTCCCGGGACGTTACCTGGTAGAGTCCAGTGACCCAGTTTTTTTTTGCTATTAGCCCCTCATATTAATATCTCATGGTGCTAGTATCAATTCATTTGGATTAATCAACAGGTTGGGCACTGGCCGCTCCCAATTGGTTCAAGCAAATACTCACCCAAGATGGCCACCAAGGATATAGAATGCAGTGATCCATGCAGAGGCCTTTTTCCATTGTTATGGCGGCCTGGCACACAGGAGCAGCTTGGAAGATGAGTGGGAGCAGGGCTGGTTTCAGGGAGGTGACGGTCGCCAACACAGAGAATGAGAAGTGTGGGAAAGTTGGCAGAGCAAGCGCGAGCAGCTTTCACCTTGCTTGGAACACAGCTTTGGAACAGGAAAGTCAAGCCAGGATCTGAGCAACCTGACTGCCTGCTGCTTCCGGCAGGTTGCTAATAAAAATGTTGTCACAGTACTGGGCTTCACCGTCACAATTAAAAAGCACCACCTGAGGCACAGTGGCCGCACCCCGCCTGATGATCCTGCACCCTGAGTCTACATTTAAACCACCAAACATGATTTGTAAGCGGTGCTTCTGATCTAGGTGTCTGTCAGCACTGCCCCCTCTACATGTTCCTTACTCCTGGAGCATGTCATTGACCTCACTGTGAAAGGCAGCCTGTAATGCGAAAGCTCTGCCTTTCAGTTGTAATACTTGGACAGTGCACCTGGTCAAAACATGGCTACCCCCATACCGGGTACCGGATCCGGGTTCCTTGAATGAGAAATTACCGGCCATTCCGACCTCGGAGGGCCCGGTAAATACTCATTCAAGGAACCCATCCTCATTTCCATTTGAGCCCCAATTAGGGCTCAATGGGAATGGCGAGGATGCTAACAACAGGCCCGTATTATATTAACGGGCCCGTTGTTAGCATCCTGGTCTGCTCGCGGGACCCGCTAAGGACGCCTGGTTTTACCAGGCGTCCTTAGCGGGGTCCCGCGAGCAGACTCTTAATAGGGCGGTAAGGGACTCACGGCTCCGGCACCTTTACCGGCGCTGTTAACCCCTACCACCAAGGTCGTAATGACCACCATTGTCTTTTCACAATTTAAAAAATATGAACAACAAAAACAAATCAACTTGCTTTCCCCTGTTTATCATATGCCAGTCTAGAACTTCCAAGGGCATTCTCCTCCTCCACCTGCCCCATTACTTTTCCTACATTCCCCTCACCGCTTTACCACACTCAAGCCTGTGTCCTCTGGCCTGTCTCCTCCTCTTCCCTTTTGCCTGGTTCCAGGTGCAGGTTCTCCATCTTCCCTCCTATGGTCCTCCGCCTCCACCTGCCCACTTTGGATTGCCAGTACTCTGTGCCAGCCTCCTCCCCCTTTCCAGGTGCCCCTCTCCCTTGTGTGCCGTGCTCCCGGATATCCGTTCCCCCACTTATTGCCCTTGGCCACAGGCTACACCTCAGTCACCAAAGGTATATCACTATTTTTTGTACGTACATTATGACACTTTTCAAAAAATAAAACGGACACATTGTCAAAACCATGCTTTCAGGTCCTTGCCAATGCTCCTTGTACATGTTTGCTTCAAATCCATCCAAATATTATTTTTTGAAAAGTGTCAAAATGTATGTGCATAAAATAGTCAAATAACTTAGCCCCCACTTGACAAAATCCATTCAGACTTTGCACATACATTCAAGGTTTGGTTTAAAATCTTTCTGCAAACATGTGTGCACATTCATCAATTGGCAACAAAGTTCTAAGATATATAACAATGTTGAGACCCCCCTCTAATTTTGACCCCTCTTGACCAGATCCCACCAAACTTTGCAAACACATTCAATTCTGGGTCTACAATCCTTTTTCCAAATGTTTGTGTAGATTTGTCAAATGGCATAACATTTATAAGCCTTTCAAATAATTTGGGACGCCCTCTCTGCTTTTGCTCCCTCTTGGCGAGGCATCACCAAGCCTTGCAGAACCATGGAGGGTCAGGTCTCGAATGATATTGCAAATGTCATGCAGTTTCATTGAGTGGCGTCCAAGTTATAAGCCACCCAAAAACTGCTTTTAACCAACCCTTTAATTAAAAAATAAGCATAGATGTCCCTGAACATCTGAGATGTTCGTGAAGATCACAAGACTATACCCAAACATCTGGACTGTTCACTGACTTCGGGGATGAACAAACGCCTGTATCCCATCCCATCCTCATCACCACTCACCTGTCCTGACAATCTCGGTTTACTGGCCATAACTGAGACTTGGCTACACGAGGCCGCAGGTCCAACTCTCATGTTAGCAGTACCTGACAACTACCAAATCATTAGAGTGGACCGGCCTAATGCCAGAGATGGTGGCCTAGCCATCATCTTCAAAACAACCCACTCTATTAGACTTGCCACCTCAGCTACCTTCACATCCTTTGAAGTACTCTCTGCCAAATTGCCCCTCTCCAACAACCGTACTCTTACCATTCACTTGACATATAGACCCCCTGGGCCGCTAGGCTCCTTCGAAGGCAACCTAACCAGTCTGCTAGACGACAACACTAAAGATCACTCCCAAACACTACTGTTGGGAGCTTTCAATCTAGGCTTTAATGATAGTGACAACAAACATGCTGAATCTATTGCAGCCTTACTAAATGACAACAGTCATACGCAAAAAGTTCTCTCACCAACGCATATCAAAGGAAGGACCCTTGACTGGGTAGCCGATCTAAACTGCAGCATCAACATTACCGATATTGTCCCACAATCTTGGACAGATCATCACTTAATAAACTTCTCTGCCGCATTAGACCTCGTTAGCCCCAAGCCTAACAACTTGGCACCGCCTCCCCCTACCAGAAGTAAGAAGGATATTACTGCTGAAAAACGTATCCCTCTTCTCCTCCCTGCCATATCTGGAATGGAAAATAGCAACCCTGACGCACTGGTAAATACCTTCAATAATGCTATGACTAAGGCACTGGACATGATTGCTCCTGTCAAACTGTGCAAATCTAGACAAGTAGCGCACCTGAATGCCTGGTTCACCCCCCAACTTAAATCCTTAAGATCACAAAAAAGGAAACTCCAGTCTATTTGGCGCCACTCCCCCTCTGAAAAGAACAAAATTAAAGTAATGGAATTTGCAAAAATGTACAAAAAAGAAATAACCAAAGCCAAAAAGAACACCTTCAATGACAGGTTTGAGAAAACTAAATCCAACACCAAAGAATTATTCTGCATCCTCTGTGAACTAGAATCCCCAATCCAGCCGATAAACAATGCCCCAAAGGATAAAGCATGGTGTACCAACATACAACATGCTCTATTGAACAAAATCCTGTCCTTACAATGCAAAATTGCTAAAAAAAACAGGCCTCACTACCACTCATGGACCAACAAACGAGTCAACCCTTGGTGTCAAGAACAACCACACCCTTTAGATTCAAGACTATCTCCATAACTGAAACACAAAAAATAATACTCTTCCTCCCTCAAACCTTCTAACTCTAAAGGCGACACGTGCCCAGCACAGATAATGAAGGATGCAGCCAGAGACCTAGCCCCTTTTATCTCCAAGTTGATAAACTCCTCATTTAAAGCTAATACAGTACTAGCCAACCTTAAAGAATCTTGGGTTCTACCATTACTCACAAAACAAACTCTGGACCCCACTATGCCTACCAATTACAGACCTATCACCACTGTGCCGTTTCTACTTAAAATTTTAGACAGAGCTGCTTACATACAAATTCAGGACTATCTGGAAGCCAACCACCACTCGGCTCACGACAATCGGGCTTCCGCCCTCTCCATGGCACTGAAACAGCGCTGCTATACCTTAAGACACAAATTGAAGAATTAAATGATAATGGAAAAATAGGACTATTGGACTTGTCGGCAGTGTTCGACTTGGTGGACCATGCAGTGTTGTATAACCACCTCCAATCTGCCGCCAATTTCACCAAAGATGCCATAGCTTGGGTCCAATCCTTCTTAGCTAACCGGACCATGAGAGTCTTCTCTACTTCAGCCTCTGCCGACCCTATCAAAATAATCTGCGGGGTTCCACAAGGTTCCTGCATCTCCCCTACTATGTATAATATCTTCACCAAGCCACTGTTCGACAAGTTGGATAGACTGGGTGTCACCTACACTAATTATGCAGATGACACCCAGATCCTCATACCCCTTTTGGGCAACTTCGAGGCGGACTCAGCCTTGGTGAACAAAATATACACCCTCATTCAGGCATGGATGGCATCTCATGGGCTCTGCCTTAATAACGAAAAAACAGAGTTACTAATCTTATGCTCTGAAACCAAGATCCAAAAACTCAGCCCAAACTACACATCCTTCACCATTGATAATAACCCTATCAAGGTGATGTTTGTAGTTAAAACTTTAGGATTCTACCTGGACTCCTCTCTCACTCTCAAAAAGCAAGTCAATTCCCTCGCCGCATCCACAACGTATACTCGCAAACTCATCAGAGCTTCCAGACCATACCTCTCGAGAGCGAGCTGCACCACACTACCCAATGCTCTTATCATGTCAAGACTAGATTACTGTAATGCCCTGTACTCAGGAGCCAACAAATATATTACAGACAAAATTCAAAGACTACAGAATAACGCAGAGGGCAGCTTTGAACATTCCTTACAGAGAGCATATTACCGCATTCAGGAAAGAGGTTAACTGGCTGAAAATAACGGACAGAATTCTCCTCAAAACAGCATCCCTCACCTCCAAATGCCTGAATAACCTAGCACCTCCATACCTAATGGATACAATTACTAGGAGAACAGCTACCCACCCCACGAGATCTGCCAACTCATTTATGTTGGAGATTCCCAGGTTCAAACGCTCGACAGCAGGAGGAACCAGTTTCCCTGTTAAAGCTGCACAATGTTGGAACAAACTAACAGTTGACATCAGACTAGAACAACCCTACCCTAAATTCAGACATAAGATACTTAATTGGCTACACACTAATGACATCTAACTGACGAACTACACTTCTACCTCTCCAACCCCTACACGACCCTGTGTTTCCGGCAAACTACACTGCAGTTTGGTTAACTGTGCACGCATGGTCATCCGCTCTGTCATACTTACATGTACCATGGATATACGATATCGTAGACATGTAAGGTTGCATATACTTATGTGTAAATGTATGTGTGCATATACTGATATTTATGATGATGCTTCCTTGACTTACCAAGACCATTGCTCTGTATTTGATGTATCTTGTACCTTTGTATTTTGCTCCTATTGCAATCACTGCTCTAAGTATTGCTACCTTTGCACTGTAACTAGCTTTTAAGATTTCTTGTTTCTGTTGCGCCCGTCTACCCAAGGGCTTGGTGCGCATTACCAAACAAATAAACAACCAAACAAACAAACAAACAAAACAAACTTCGGGGATGAACAAACGCCTGTTTTTTGGCTTCTTATGGCAATATCCCATCCCATCCTCATCACCCGTCACCTCTCCTGAGATTGTTTCATTACTTTGAAAAGTGCAATGTTGTGTTTTTTAATATGTTTTTACTGCAATGTTCCAATCGGAGGCCTGTCCACAGACCGAACAGGGAAGTGAGTCTGCGGACCGAACCCAGATATTACTCCTTTTTCTTTACCTACATTTGGGCCATTTAAAAAAAAAAAAAAAAAAAAAAGAAACGACTTAACAGATTTACAACTAATTTACAAATGCACGCTTTCGGGACCAAGTCGCCTCTCCAGGCACACATGTTTTTTAAATCCGTCCAGCGGTTTGATATGTAGGTGCGAGCACATTTCTTTTTCCATTGCATCTATGGGAAAAACCACACATTTTGGGACACCCCTATAACTTTGCTATTGTTAATTGCTTTATTTATTTTACTCAGTATGCTGGGACCAAAACAAATAAGAAGGTTTTGATGTTATACAATGTTGGTTCCCCCTGTCTGGCACATGCTGTGCTTTATTTTTTTTATTTTTGCATTTATTTCAGCACACAAAGCCCAGAGGCATCTAGGCACTAATTACAGAAAGTTCATAGTGCTTAGGAATGCACACTCATTGTCCCAGTGAGCAATGCATGTACATTCTCACAGATTAAAGCAATATAGCAATATTATGAATACATGCATATATAATCTATTGGTACACAGGTGATGAGAAGGGAAGCCCCACAGTGGCTGAGAGCAGTAAGGGAGTTTGCTATTGGATGAGGTGGAAATACCATACCTTTTCATTGTTTGATCATATAAGGCTGCACTTTGTTCAACTCTAATGCAACTTGATCAAGTATGGGGGACAGTGGGAATGAGGGCCATTTACCCTGCCTTTATTGCACTATTGGCTGTAGCTCAATGTGTTGAGTGACTGGGATATGGGTATTTCGATGTGGCTTGGCTTTTGGAACAGTTCTTGGACTTTCAAGCCATATGATTCATGTAAAGCTGCCTCCATCTGAGCCAATATCTCTGCTCTGTGAGGGTATGGAAGCAATTCATATAGTGAAAGAATGTGGAAGCAATCCACAATGTGAGGGTATGGAAGCATTCTGCACTGTGAGAGTGTGGAGACACTGCATTGTGAGGGCATGATATGATATGAAATGGTACGTCATTTATAAAGCACCTGTACACAAGTGTTTCTAGGCGCGACAAGACAAGGAGGGGGGACAGAGGTAGGACAAAACAATGATCTTACTGGGCCTTGTGTCATTCAGATCGCACAAAAGTGGGGAGGTCGGAGAGGGAGAAGTGCCGGTGGGGGTGGGAGGGTGAGGGGAGTGCAGGTAACTCAATAAGTGTGCTGGAGGGTCGCTCTTAAGTGCAGAGTGCCAGGGGAATATAGGGTTGCAGGTACAGACCCTTAAGTGCTGGGGGAGCCCAGAGGCAGTGCGAGGGCAACCGGACATGCAGGAGCCTGGGCCCGAGTTTCCGTGGGTGGCCAGGTGACCAGTGTGCAGAGCAGTCAGGGACATCTTCATGAGAGAGGAAGAGAGAAAGCGGAAGCGAAAAGGAAGGTCTTGAGTTGCTTCCGGAACCAGAAGTGGTTCTGCTCAAATTTGAGAGAGACAGTGAGGCTGTTCTAAAGGGAGGCCCCAGCAGAGGAAAGACATCTACCCCCACTGTCTGCTTGGAGAAGCATCTGACGCTCAGAGAGTTGGAGGTGGATGAGCAAAGGGCTCGAGAAGGAAGATGTTTAGGAAGAGAAAGTTGAGTTGGAGGTAGCATGGTCCCAGGCCCCAGAAAGCCTTGTGGACGATGTAAAGGGTCACAATCCATGGACGCAATCCACAGTATGAGAGTGCAGGGGGAATTTGCACTGTGAGGGTATGGAAGCATTGTGCACTATTCGGGTTGACAGCAATCAGCATTATGAGATTATGGAGGCATTCTGCAGCGTTAGGGTGTGAAAGCAATTTGTACTGCGAGGTTGTGAAAGCACTTTCGACTGTGAGGGTATTTAAGCAGTCCACAGTGTGGGGATATTTGCACTGTGGGGGTGTGGAAGCAATCTGCACTAGTAGAGTTGGCAGCAATAAGCAGTATGCGATTATGGAGGCAATCTGCAGCGTGAGGGTGTGAAGGCAATTTGTACTGTGAGGATGTCAACAGAATCTGGACTTTGAGGGTTTGGAAGCAAGCCAGACTGATTGATGTGGCAGACTCAATCAGCGCTATAGGGTGAGGAACAGACGAATCTCGGGCGTATGAAGAACATGACAGGCCAAAAACAAAACGGCTTCCGCGGTCGAGACATTGGGTCTCATTCACAAAGAACACAAAATGCAAATGGCAGGGCAGGCCCTGGCTATGTTTGCACTTTCTTGCAACATGGTCCTCTCTATCCAATCAAAGTGCAAAAAAGTGATAAACCAGCCAAAATCCACTTAATGCATTGGTTGCACCCAGTAGTAAAGTGCACCAAAAAAAGTAGTGGCACTGTGCTCTCGGCAGGGGAGAGGGCAGGCAGAAGCATAGTGCAACATGTGGCAAGTGTTGCGGCCGGGGCATTGCAATAGTCTAAGTGACTAGTAACCAAGGCTCCTATTACAACTTTACACTTGCACAGGGACATGAATGGACACATCCTCTGCATAGAATGGTGAATATGGTCGTAAAAAAAGTAGAGGAATGGTAAACAAAATAAAATAAAAGTAGTGGAACACCACTCCCGACCGTTCCCGCTCACTTCGATCACTGGTTGCACCTCGTGCAAAAAGTGTAAATGCTGTCCACAAGTTATCCTCACAGGAGACATTTACCTTGGATTCCCCCTTCCTGCTTTTACGAGGCACTAAAAACAGGTGGCATCCATAGGAATCCATTGGTTTTAGACCGACGTGAAAATACCTGTTTGGCATAAAAAACATTTTTTTTACAAGTGCTCTGGGAATGCAGGGCCTGAACGTGAACCGCCTTCTGTGCCTATACTCTGCCTGCAATCATCACAACGAGGGTGTTAAACCTATTGAGCCCTTTCACACCAGGTTTTTGCACCTGTGTATGCATTCCTGGGGTGGAGCTTGGGGGGATGGCGGGGGGTTTGGAAATAAGCACCATTGTGCCCTATCATTTTGTAAGAAACTGTCCTCCTTCGCACTTTGATGCACTCCAATGTAACCTCCTTGTATACAATATACTGAGACTGTAACGTTGCACTGCTGGCGGTGAGCGGTACCCCCAGTCCCTGAACTGACGTATGTCTCCCCGAATGCTGACTGCCTGCCTTCTCCAAACCTCAGCGGAAAGGATGCAAACAGGTTGTTTGAACCTCCATTAAATGGCTTAGAGAAGGTCTCTAACTAAAGTCGAGAGTGAGCAGGGCATTATGGGACATTTTTGAGCATGTGATTTCCTTGGGTGTTTGTCGTTTAGAAGTTTTTTTTTTTTTTATTGCAGCGAAAAGAACAAGCTTGAGTAAGCTCCGGCACATACCGAGACGTTAATGTTTAACCTGCCGCGCTCACTGTACACAGACTCTTTAAACTAGTGTGTAACATTTGTGAGGTGGAAGCAGCCTGTGTGTCCCTTTCCAGGTGTAAGTGGGTGTCCCAGTCTGTTTCTTTGTTCTGCACTCAGGCACATGGAAGCCAGGTGTAAGTGGGTGTCCCAGTCCTGTTTCTTTGTTCTGCACTCAGGCACATGGAAGCCAGGTGTACCGTGTAAGTGGGTGTCCCAGTCCTGTTTCTTTGTTCTGCTCTCGGGTACATGGAATCTTGTCATGGCCAATGCAGGACAGCAAGCATCAGAAAGCAGCAATATGGCTGCACCTGGCATGGGCAATTGCAGAGGCCTGGCAGGTCGGCACAGCCCAAGTGGCAGAGCTTCATTTGTGGGCATAATGGAATCGGACTTTGGGCCTGCTTGCGAGTTGCACGGCCTGTAGATAGAATTCCACCAGACGTTATCGTACGCTACCGCTGGGGGTATTCCTGAAAATCTGTACAGGTCCAATTTACCACGCCCCCAGTTGTAACATCGGCTGTATTATTGAAGAAAACTCCGGCTGTTGTCCAGCAATAGCACTTTCAACATGTGCATGTTGTGTTCTATCCATATCCGCTCTCATTTTGATGTTGTGGCTTCCAGCATTGGTCCTGACCACCGCTGAACATTTTTCAATGCACAGAAGGTCCAATCCTGGTCCTTTTATATATTGCATGTGAACGGTGTAGATGGGGTGGGGATTTGAGGTGGCCAATCTTTGACCCCCTCCCCATGTTCCCATGATTCTGTTCCCTGTGTTACAGAGACGTGCTGCTGGACATTTATTTTATTTATTTTTTTACACCTCTGGGGTAAAGGTAAACATTGGCACATTTTAATATTGAAATCAATCTTGTAAAAGGAGGTGTTTACAGCCTGTAGTCGTTCCCTAACCTGCAAATGACAGGGAGATAAAAGGTGTGTGCCAAATCCTGGCAATGCTACTCTTCCCACCCAAACTCTAATGATTCCCTCACTGTGCTGTACCGACTGCTTGCATCGGTGCTGTGGCCCTGGAGACTTTGCACATTCATGTCTAGACCCTCCTGACAGTGCAAGAGACTGAACCGCAGCAGTGGAGGTTTGCTTCTCAGAGAACTTCCTTTGCAATTCAGGCTGCACTGAAGCACATAGCATTGCACTAAAGTGCACTATTATACATACCTAGACGCTCATGTTGCTTCTGTGCGTAATTTGGCAGCTGGGACCCGTTAGGTTTACACTGGGACACAAGCCCTGCCCCGCTACCAAATGTTCATCATTTGCACTGCGGGATGCAAATGTAAATGTCAAAAAGCGCCGTATACGCCGCCTTCTGCCCTTCGCACTTGTGCGCCGCAGTGCAAAGTGAGTAAACGCTGCTGACATGCCAGGCAGCATTTACTTTCCTTTGTGAGCACTGCTAGCCATGCTCGCAGGCGGTGTTTGGAAATTTAAATGAAAAAACCATGGCACAAAACATGTACAAGCGGTGCCTATGGTTTCCACCTGCTTTATGCTGAATAAAGCAGGCAGACCCCATTTGCATTTCCGGCTTTGGCGCCGGCATGAAACACATACCCGCACAAATGCTGGAGCATTTGCTGGCAGAGAGGAAGGGAGGCAGCAGAAACGCAAGTTGCGTTCTGCCCATTCTCTCCGCCACACAAATCCAGTAAAATGAGCTTTGCTGTGAATGCAAGGTGTTAAAACCTTGCACAAGGCGTTTACACCTTGCATTCACATTACGGTTCCGTTGAACATGGGCCCCTATTGTTTTTAGATACCCTTTATTAGGCCACATTATTTAAGCACTTTCAGTGTTTTCTGATATGATTCATGGAAATTTCTCTGCAGAAAATAGGGACTTTGCGTGCCAAACCGCACACAGCATCCCACGTGTCGACTCATGGAATCGAATGTGCATTATTTTTATGTACTTTGTGGGGACTTTGTGCAGGCTCAGCACGTCACTGCGCGAGACACTACCCAGCGTGTGGGCATGGCATGCGCAGAGGTTAAGGACTCGGGGCGGAACTCAGAAAATGAGGAAGAACAAGGGAAAATGTGTGCGTTACGAGGGACGGCCTTCAAGCAGTCCATCGCATGCCCACTATTGCATGGAGCGATACATATTCATGGATCCGAGCGCGCAAACTCTTGGTGGGGAAATAGCCACGCAAAGCCCTCATACTATCCGCCACCTGAAGGCAGGCATACAGCCACTTGTGCATGGGATTCACCATGCAGAGCTAAGATCAGGTGACGATTTAGGGGTGCTTTTATGAAGCCAGGGTTCTGATCTCACTTAAGGGTGTGCGTACGCAGTGTAGCGGGGTGCAGGAATGGTTTACAGGGGTTTGCACGCAGATTTTCCAAGGTTTTCCTGAGTTATGAAAAATCATACGCATGTTGTCGGGGAGCTGGTAACAGTTACGGGAGAGGACGTGCAGGGTCCCCGAGATACAGATCTGCTTGCAGGGGACCCCACACACTGTTTGAAGGGTGCATGTATTTGCGCCTGCGGGTAGCACGCAAGGTAGCTGTTCTGGCTGT
The DNA here is from genome assembly GCF_040938575.1 of Ambystoma mexicanum. NCBI lineage: Eukaryota > Metazoa > Chordata > Amphibia > Caudata > Ambystomatidae > Ambystoma > Ambystoma mexicanum. Next base: position 1,420,439,876 of record NC_090931.1, on the reverse strand, counting down.
TTTTGTTTTGCCTGGGGGTTGGTCGAGGGCATTCCGGCCGTGACTTGCATATACATTTACATTCCGTGAACAATTCCATGAATACGTGCAGTGCGCAGGAAGAATCTGCACACAGGCTCACGCTGAGTCGTTCTTGGCGCGCAGGCTGTGCGGGATATATGCACACTTTTCCATGAAACGGGCCCTAAGTCACTTGATCAGAGTCACACATGCTTGAAATGGGGATAGGTGGGAGAGCAACTCAAGAATTATAGTGAAATTGTAACCATTTAGACCACATCTCTGTCCCCAAAAAGCATGGTTTGCTCTGCAGATCATCCTCTTATACTCAATTGTTTCCTTGGCAAATACGTGATGACGTGGGTGCAAAATCATAGGTTTCTTTGGAGTTTGGCACTACCTGTTACTGACCACTGGAGACGGGTTATGCTCATTTCCCCCCTGAGCTTTCTCTGTTAGTCCCATACAGCCTTAGAGCCACCAACCAGTGCATCTTTTGTATGAAGCTCCTTGGATGTTATAAAGTTCTATAGTGCCTCCATATGTCATTGGATGGACGAGGATCCTCAAAGAAATGTAGCAGGTGACGGCATCTTCCCTCCATAAGGGATGTGATAATCATGCTTACAGCTTATATTTGCCTATACATATTGGTCAAATACACAGATAAAGACAAACTTCCATAACAAACTCACCACTTACAGAAAGACTTTGCAGTAAAACAAACTCTGTTGCTTTAGGGCACAACCATTCACTGTAGTCCATTGGTTCTTTGTCAGCCCTTTCAATAATCTCTGAGGGAGATCAGAATAAAATGGATGCACACAAGGAGAAAGTGTGTTCCATCTCTATGGACAGTTCTTATCTCGGTTTGGAGTGCACCTTCCAGCCTGAAGGAAAAGTCCAACCACTTAACTGACCTCTGTGAGAGGTTCACATAGACTGGTTTCAATACAGGGCAGGATAAGCCATGTTTAATTCGCTGAAGGTGACTGTCCGAACAGACTGACCATGAGAAAACAATGCCTGCTTGGCTACTTTCAGGTCTGTGGGGGAGAGCTAGAGTGAGCTTGGTTACTTTCAGGTCTGTGGGGGAGAGCTAGAGTGAGCTTGGCTACTTTCAGGTTTGTGAGGAGAGCTAGAGTGAGCTTGGCTACTTTCAGGTCTGTGAGGAGAGCAAGAGTGAGCTTGGCTACTTTCAGGTCTGTGAGGAGAGCTAGAGTGAGCCAGCCGTTAGTGGGGGAGGAGCTGAGCATAGCAGTGGCCTGGCCAGGATTGTCTAATAAATTGGGGCTTAAGCTAAGTAGTTGGGCCCACCGCAGTGACATTAACACCTGTAAATGCACACGTGGCGCTGCTGAGTGGGCATTTACAGATTTTAGGTGGGCCTTACCCGCCAAGGCCCTACCATGTCTATGCTTTTGTCCGTATTCGTATCCCATCAGATAACTAGAGAGGAATGGTGTGGGACAAAACACAAGGTTTCATTTCATGAACTTCTATTGCTGTCATCAGTCCTTTCATTGGGCCTTATTATGACTCTGGTGCTAGCCATGCCGGTAAAACCAGCACGGCTGCCGCCGGAGTCATTATTTTTCTTGCCAATCACCAAGGGCATTACAACCCGGCCGACCCGGTAATTGGCCATTCCCGTGCGTCGGAAAATATTAGTACCCATTCCCATTTGAGTCCCATTGGACTCAATGGGAATGGGGAGGTTGGATGCACCGGCACCATTCATGAATGGTGCCGGTGCATCCGTCAAGGTCTGCAAGCAGGTGCCATTCCGCCTGCCAGGTCAGACCTGGTGGGCGAAAAGGCACCCACCCGCAGAACTCGTAGTTTGCCGGTACGGAAAAACAGTAACAGCAAGCTTACCCGTACCATTGTTTCCAGACCGGCAACTTTGTAATGAGGCCCTTTGTCTCCTAGCTCCTACGGGAGCCAAAGACTCTCCAGATCCTCTGCCTGGGCTAACCCTGGATAGTCCTTCGATTAGGCGTCTCTCCACGAGGGTCAGGTCCATGCTTTGGATTCTGCTCAAGAGGAGGGAGCCTTTTACTCTCCCAAAGGAGACGGCGCTTTACATTGGACCCTTACTTTGAAATTCAGAGCCCCTTCTGCTAGGACACACACTGGGGTAACACTAAACCCTCAGACCGTTCATCTCTTTCCCCAAACCTGGAGATTCACCACACCCACCCACCTACCTACCTACCTACCTACCTTGCAGAACACAGTGTGCTACTCTTCTATACATTCTGCCAGGCTGTTAGCGAACAAAATGGCATCTTATCCTCCTCTGTAAGAGAAACCCTGTGGAACACTGATTGCCATTAACTCACAGGGGTACCCTGGCCCTTCCTTCTGTAGCAGGACTCCTACAAACAAACCACATGTTACCCCAGTGTCCGTTGTCCCGCTGGGTGGAGTGGGGGATGGCACGCGTTTCACATCGCTAGCTGGTGCAAAGTTGTGCGCATGTAGTCGGTCCGATCGCACAGCGAGTAGAACGCTTGCTTTGACATCTGTGCAGAGCCTGCTGATGCAGGTTCGAATCCCGGCATGGCCAAACTCAGCCTTTCATCCTTCCGAGATTGATAAATGAGCACCACACACTGTGGGTAATAATAGGCAGTGCTCAGATGCCTGAGGGATCGTAGTGCTATATAAATGCTAAATTATTATTATTAAATTATTATTACTTCATGCCATGAAGTTGTGTTATTGGTCTTGGCCTTTGAAAAGCCTATCACCTTAGACCAACAGAACTTCTAACATGCCCGAAACATCTCTAAGGTAGCCAGTGAGAATAACATTGCCGCAGCTGTCAGAACTGGCCAATCGTTTGAGAGAAGCATCACCTCCACTTGAGCTTTTTTCTGGCGTCTTGGACAGATCCTCACACCAACTTTTTTCTGGCGTCTTGGACAGATCATCGCGCAGCTTTTTTCTGGTGTCTTGGACAGATCATCATGCCAGCTTTTTTTTGGTATCTTGGACAGATCATCACGCCAGCTTTTTTCTGGCATCTTGGACAGATCATCACGTCAGCTTTTTTATGGCATCTTGGACAAATCATCATGCCAGGTTTTTCTGAAGTCTTGGACATATCATCACGCCAGCTTTTTCTGGCATCCTGGACAGATCTTCGACCAGCTTTTTTCTGGCATCTTGGACAGATCATCACGCCACCTTTTTTCTGGCGTCTTGGACAGATCATCAGACCAGCTTTTTTCTGGTCTCTTGGACAGATCATCACGCCACCTTTTTTCTGGTGTCTTGGACAGATCATTATACAAGCTTTTTTCTGGCATCTTGGACAGGTCATCACGCCAGCTTTTTCCTGGCGTCTTGGACAGATCATCACGGCAGCTTTTTTCTGGTCTCTTGGACAGATCATCATGCCAGCTTTTTTCTGGTGTGTTGGACAGATCATCACGCCAGCTTTTTCCGGGCGTCTTGGACAGATCTTCGACCAGCTTTTTTCTGGCGTCTTGGACAGATCATCACGCCAGCTTTTTTCTGGTCTCGGACAGATCATCATGCCAGCTTTTTTCTGGTGTCTTGGACAGATCATCATGCCAGCTTTTTCCTGGCGTCTTGGACTTATCTTCGACCAGCTTTTTTCTGGCGTCTTGGACAGATCATCACACCAGCTTTTTTCTGGTCTCTTGGACAGATCATCACGCCAGCTTTTTTCTGGCATCTTGGACAGATCATCACACCAGCTTTTTCCTGGTGTCTTGGAATGCTCATCACCCAGCTTTCTTTTGGCGTCTTGGACAGATCATCACGCCACTAGAGAAATTGATGCTCTGCTAAATATTGCTGAAGTTGCCCATTTTGTAAAGGGGAAAGCTGGTAGGCCCAAGCATGACTAGGCTATTCCACAAGGGGATATGTTTATAGACTGTGGAAGACTCACATTGTTTGAGTGGCACCAGTGACATAGCTAACGTAGGTTGCTCCATTCCAAATGGGCACGCAAAAGCATTTCTCTTCAAGAAAATCTCCCTTTTGCCCATAGGCTCATTGGCAGAACATCTCACTAAATTGAAACAGGGTTACACTGGTTTTGAAATTCCTCATCTCTTAATGCTGTTCCTGTTATTATGCCCAGAATTTGACAAAACACAGGGCCACAGACTATTGCATTCTCTCCATCTGTAATGATGTGGTGGCCAACTTGGAGGGGGTTTCAAAATATGGAAAATGTTCCGGAATGAAAACAGAAAAGGGGGGGGGGCGGCGGCGCAAGGGTAGAGCAGTTGTTTTGTCTAGCGTCTGAGATATGGTTTTTGGCCGCTGCGGGAGGAGCTGGGCTATTTGCGGACCGGGCTTCTTATCTTGAGGAGAAGCAGGTTTGCGCATGACACCGGCGCGCGCATTCTTTTCTGGGGTTTGATGTGCTTCCAGCCATACTCCGCCGCCCCACCTGATAACTAGCGACATGGCGGCCATGATAAAGGGGACGAAGACTGGCTTTGAAGAGGCGTTTCACTGAAATCCAGCCAAAATGTGGACACTCAGACAATACTCTTCAAAGCCCTTTAGTTAAAGCTGGTGTTCATCAGCTGCTAATTTGGGATCATAATTAAAGAAAAGTCAGAAAAGCATGTTGTATTCATTGACATTAAACTGTTGTTTACTGGCAATCTGTTGCTTCCTTGCTCCAATGCTGTTATGTAAGGATGATAGCCGTTTGCTGATGGCTTTGCCAGCCATTACAAAACCGCCCAAGAGATATAGAGGAGGGGGTCGCTAGCAATGGGAAGGGCACCTACCAGCTGTTAAAGCCTGCAGCAGATGGGTCTGTAAGCTATTAGCACCATCAGCAGAAATTTGGGTGCACCTCAGCCAATCAGCTTCCTTGGAAGGGGGGCAGTAATGGCTGGCATTTAGAACCATCAGAAGAAAGTTGGGCGTAGCTCAGCCAATCGGGTTCCTTGGAATGGCGGCAGTAATTGCTGGCATCTGTGCACAATTTCCACTGAACCTGATTGGGCTCACACTCAAAGCTCGATCTGGCGCATAGGCTGCCGGCTCCTAATCGCTCCCTTTTCCTGTACGCTTTGTGGCATCCAGAGGCACCTACACTCCTGAGTAGCCAGCTCCTCCTTGAACCCAGGTGGGGGTTTCTACCACCATTCCTTCAATTTCAGTATTTTCTTTTGACCCACCCCTCCTCTTCCACAGCTATTCCCACGGTGTCACTTTCCTTGCCGCGCTTATCCATTGCGTGTGCCACCACTCCCCTCCGTCTTCCGCGATGCTCCATACTGTAATGCCTTGAAGAGAAATATTGTTTCCCTGCCCCCACTAGCCATAACTGCTTGCATTGTCTATTAAACACAGTAATTGTAATCTAGGGTGACCAGATTAAAAAAAAAAGAAATAAAAGAAAACGGGACAGGGCATAGAAATAGAAGTAGGACTAGGGTAAATACAAATAAATATGTAGTCCTACTTCCATGTCGCTGGTCTGTTGCGGGGGGCGGGCAGGGAGGAGTGTGCTCACAGGCACACTCCTCTCATTGGAGGCGAGCACCACGGAGGGGAATAGGGAGCAAATGGGGGCGTGCAAAAGCATTTCATGCCCCCAATCGCGTAGGAAGAGTTGCTCCGGCACCCAATTTCAGGATTTCGAAATCGGTTCCCAGCAAAATCCAGGACCGTAGCCACCCACCGTTGGAAAACCGGGACGGGGTTTATAAAATCAAAAAATTCCGCGGACCCCGGGACGGAGGGTGATTTCCCCAGACTGTCCCGGGAAAACCGGGATGTCTCGTCACCCTATTGTAATCCCTTTTTCAATAGCCACAAGCATCCCCATGGACATCCTTTAGATATCCTAAGGAGGCCAGCCATAGTGTCATCTACCATGGAGGTAAAAAGAGGAATTCCCATTCCAATCCCCTATCAGGATTTATATGGGATGCCATCTTATCGTGGTGTTTTGTTTGTGTCAATGACGGGAACATGTTTCCTGATTTCATAACAAGACACCTGCCTATATTCTCTAGGTTGAGGAACTGGAGCATTTGGCTGTCCTGATGTTTTCGACGACAATTCCCATTTCCCTTTCTGTTGACTCTGCTGGCTATGGATGATGGCAGTTGTAGTCCAAAAAAAAACTGTACAGCCCAAGGTTGCCTCACATTTACCCATAACGCAGTAGGGTAATGCCCGAAAGGGCCGGCCAGACACCCTAGTGTTAGCCACTTTTCTGGGACACTGTTGGCCTTTTTAAAGACTTGGGGCCTGATTCACAGAGTGTTTTCCTATGTGATTGCGCCATTATAAACTGCTTGTGTGAATCAGGGCCTTTATGTACATTATTATTATTATTATAATTATAATTATAATTATAATTATAATTATAATTATAATTATAATTATTATTATTATTATTATTAATAATATTTTGGGATTCATTGAGCGCAAACTTGGCTTCGAGAAGCAACAGGGCACTTTTCAGAGGTATACAACAGTACAGATGCATTATGGAGCACTTTTCAGAGGTATACAACATTACAGGTACATAACAGAGCAATACAACAAGCACTTTACAGAGGTATTCACCAGTACAGATGCATAACAGAGTGTTTTTCAGAGGTAAACAACAATAGAGATGCATAATGGAGCACTTTAGAGAGGCATACAACACTACAGGTGCACACCGAAGCGATTTTCAGAGATATACAACAGTAGAGATGCATAACAGCACTTTTCAGAGGTATACAACAGTACAGATATATAACAGAGCACTTTTCAGAGGTATACAACAGTACAGCTATATACCGGAGCTGAAAAGGTAAGCAAACTGCACAGATATACAGCAGGGTAGGATACAAAGGGGCACAGAGGAGGGGTACAGCAGTGTGAGGTGGTGCAAGGGCAACGTGATGGCCTAGGTGCTGAGAAGGACTGGACTGACTATATACGTGTAACCTGAACCGAAGAAGTTAGTATTAGGCACCTGGGCATAACATGTTTTGATCAGATAGGTGGATATAGAACCAACCTCTCCCTCCTTTGTGTGTCAACCCCAAAGACTGTCACCCCCAGATACCTCTCAAAGTTTGTTGCGAAAATAAGTCACAAACTGCCATTCATAAATGTGGGCCATTGTTTTTATGGTGCCAAGCACTGTCATGTTTCCCAGTCCCACTTTGGTTCTTGCTATGCTCGTGCCTTTTATCTTACTGTGGTATATGGGCAATTAATAACTGGTATTGCACAGAAATGCGAGCACTAATGATCAGCTAGACTTTTGCAGCCATTGAGGGCAGAATGCTATGTTTAAAACTGTGAGCCAGAGGTGGAATCTCGGAATGTCGGAAGCTAGGGTGCACCAGACGTCTAGAGAACTCATGCCATGCATGGAGCCCCAACTACTTTACACTTCATTGCGAGGACAAAGGAAGGAAGCCGGCGAGGTTATCCAGCTAAACCTAACCGGCAAGACACATGCTCAAATCTCAAAAGGGCTGGCACAGTCATGCATCCATTCAGTGTCTGGGCAATGTAGATCATTAAATTAGGCAAAACTAACAACTATTATTACAGTGCTTAGAAGAGAGAGGAGTGCTATATGAATGCACAATATTTGTATTATTAGAATCGATGCTTGCGTTATAGCCATGGAATCGAAGGGTTGATCGTGACCAGTGGCATTTTGACAGTGCCAGGCATCAAGTGCCCTTCCCTGAGATGCCATAATATAGCTTCCCCGAATGCCCCGCTGCTTTGGTGGATATGTTGCACTAAAACCTTTTCTACATCCATTGTCATACTTCTACATGCATTTGAGGTGCATGTCTGAATCGAGTGTCCAATTTTCTTTAATAATAATTATTATTATTATTATTATTATTATTATTATTATTATTATTATTATTTTATTATTATTATTATTATTATTATTATTATTATTATTATTATTATATTATTATATTTATTGAGTGTGGACGTAACTTGGAGAATCAACAGATCACTTTACAGAGGTAAACAGCAGTAGAGATGCTTAACAGAGAGCTTTTTAGAGGTAACAACAGAACAGATATACTGCCGGAAGGTAGGATACAGAGGGGCACAGAGTAGGGGTACATTTGCACCGGCTAGCGGAGTGGGCGGGGTCTGAATTGGTTTCAGAGATTTTTGCATTTGTATTTTGTATTTGTATTTTATTTACATAGCGCACTGAGCCCTTAGGCATCTGGGCGCATTACTTAAAGTTACATGGCAAGGTATTTACAATACATATAATGGGGTCATTACAGTACATATCTTAAGGTTTCATAACAGAGATATTTACAAAGGTAACTGCAGTACACAGAATATACAAAAAGTGGTTATATAGACAACAGTTGATGCCAGCTAAGTTATACATCTTGAGCAAAGAGCCATGTCTTGATTACCTTCCAAAAGCTGTAGAAGGTTGAAGCTCCTCTTAATGTTGATGGTCGAGAGTTCCACAACTGGGCTGCCATAACGGGGAAGCTACTACCTCCCGCATTCTTAAGTTTGAATCTATGGACTTTGAGGCAGTTGGCATGTGGGGTTCTGGTAAGGCAATCGGATGAGCGTTTGGAGAAGGTATCCACTAAGTATTTGGGTGCCAGGTTGGATAGACCTTTATGTGCAAGGGTAAGAATTTTGAATTTAATTCTGTCTTTGATTGCTAGCCATTTCACTTCCCATTTGGCGTTCGAGATGTGCTGCATTTTAGGAATGATTAGCGCCGTTCTTAGGGCTTTGTTTTGTAAAGTTTGCATTTTATTGATGTTGCCCCAAGATAGAGTGCGTTGCAACAGACTAGTTGTGACAAAATGAGAGCTCTCGCTGGGGTAATGCAACTATCGGATGATAGAAAAGGTATACACTCATTGATAAGTTTGCATGTATAGCTAGTAGCTGATGCTGTAGCATTCACTTGTTTGTTCAGGTTCAGTGCTGAATCCAAGTAGACACCTAAGATTTTTACCTCTTTAGAGACTTGAATGCTAGTGCCATCCATGTTAAAGGATAGGATTTGCTTGCTGAGTTTGTTCAGTTTGCCAGACGAACCTATGCGGAGACGCGCAGTCTTCTCATCATTGAGGAACAGACCGTGGGTGGCCATCCAAGCTTGTATAATGAGGCCAGTTTTATTCAGGAGTGTCAAATCTGTGGCATAGTCACCTGTGATGGGAATGAGAATCTGGGTGTCATCAGCAAAATTGGTGTAGGTGACACCCAGATTGCCAAGGTCATTGAAGAGGGGTTTGGTGAACATTATGTACATTGTGGGCGAGACACATGATCCCTGCGGTATGCCACAGGTAACTGCTGCTAATTCTCCTGATGAGGTAGGAGAGAACACGCTCATGGATAGGTTATCCAAGAAGGATTGGATCCAGGCTGTGGCTTCCACCGAGAAATGTGCAGCTGAGGACAGATGCTTGCAGAGCACTTTGTGGTCCACCAAGTCAAAGGCGGCCGACAAGTCCAGGAGGAGGAGAAGGGCTAGTTTCCCTTTATCTTTTAACTCATCCATTTGGTTCTTTAAGTTGATGAGAGCTGTTGATTGATTGATTGATATTGATTGATTATTTTATTTCTATCGCGCTCGTACACAAGTGTTTCAGAGCGCGACAAGGCAAGGGAGGGGAACAGGGGAGAACAAAACAGCGATCTTACTAGGCCCAGTGACATTGAGAACGCGCAAGTGCATGGGAGAGGGGGGAGGGGAAAAGTGCATGGAAGGGGGGAGGTGGAAAGTGCAAAGCAGAGGAGAAACAGATAAATAACAATAAATAAATAATAAAGGCAACAAACAGTGGTAATGCAGCCAGCAATTTGCAAGTGCTAGGTTTAAGGCAGCAGACAGGGTAGGTCCGATAAGTGCAGGAAGAAAAAGGGGGGGGGCTGTATGGATACAGATACAGACCCCAGTGCAAGGGGTGGTCCGGAGGCAGTGCTGGAGGATGACAGGATGAGCAGGTACCTGGGCCCAAAAGACAGAGGGTGGCCAGGTGCACGGTGCCAAGAGAGAACAGATCAGGAGGGGAGAGGGGGAGTGAAGGCAGAAGAAAAGAGGAAGGTCTTGAGGTGCTTCCGGAACCGGAGATGGTTCTCCTCTAGTTTTAGAGTGGCAGGGAGGCTGTTGCAGAGGGAGGCCCCAGCCGAAGACCGAGATCTACCCCCAGCTAATTTCTTAGAAAAACGACTGACCCTGAGTGAGTTGGAGGTAGAGGAGCAAAGAGCTCGAGAGGGGAGGTATTTGCTGAGGGATAGCTGAAGGCATTTTGGACCCAGGCCCCAGAAAGCCTTGTGGACAATGCAGAGGGTTTTGAATTTAATCCTTGCATCCACTGGGAGCCAGTGAAGAGATTTCAGAGCTGGAGAGATAGAATCCCAGGGCTTGAGGCCAAGGACAAGTCTCGCAGTCCTGTTCTGGATTAGTTGCAGAGGGCGGAGAGTAGAGGCAGATAGATTTAGAAAGAGGCTATTACAATAGTCCAAGCTAGAGAGAACCAGAGCTTGAGATACCATGAGCTTCTGGGGGAAGGAGAGGAAAGGCAGAGTACCTCTGAGGAGGTGCAGTCGGAAATTTGACTTTTTAGAGACCTCAGAGATGTGGGCAGAGAAGGAAAGGGTGGAGTCAAAGATAACCCCGAGGTTCTTAGCCTCGCAGGTGGGGTAGGAGGAGGGCCAAGGGAGGCCGGCCAGAGAGTGAGGGGAAAGGAAGACGATGGTGTGCCGATGAGGAGGATCTCCGTCTTTCTGGCATTCAGACAAAGATCATTGGCGGCACACCAATCTTGAATGGCAGTTAGGCAATCAGAGATGAGAGAGGGAGAGGAGGTGGCAGAGGGCAGCCTGAAAATGAGTTGAGTGTCGTCAGCGTAGCACTGGAAATTTGAGCAGAAAATGGCAATGCAGTGGGCGAGAGTTGCCAGGTATTGGTTGAAAAGCCAGGGCGAGAGGTTAGACCCCTGGGGAACACCACAGGTAGAGAGGAAGATAGATGAAAGGAAGGACCCAAGTTGGACCTGGGAGGGTCGATCTGAGAGGAACGACCCATGGCTTCAGTACCATGTCTTGGTCTGAAGCCTGATTGGTGGAGTCCTTGTAAATTGTTGTCCTCTAGGTATGTTTGAATCTGTAGGCATGCAGCTTTATCTAATATTTTAAATAGAAATTGGGCTGCTATTATGGGTCTGTAGTTTGTGGGAATGCTAGGGTCTTGGTTGGATTTCTTTAAGAGGGGGAGAACCAACACTTCTTTAAGATTAGTTGGGACAGTGCATGCATTGAAGGAAGAGTTAATTAGATTAGTAATGAATGGCACCAGATCCCTAGCAGCCTCTTTAATTATAGGAGCAGAGCAGATGTCCCCTTGGCATCTAGATGGTTTGAGTGATGCTATAATCTTATCGACTTGGAAAGTGGTAACTTGGGCGAATTTAAATTGGTTGACCTATTTTATCGGGATCATTGGGACTTCTTGAGGAGGTGGGTCGTTAGGTGATAACTTAATTTATTTTCTTCTATTTTTTTTTTGGAGGAGAGATATGTTATTGCAGAGTGTGTTTTGTGTGTTTGTGCACCACGTCTTGTCTTTGGTGCACAGGTCACTCTGGTCAGAAGGAGATTCTAATTCTCGTAGGATGGCAAAGAGTTCCTTGGTACTAGAGTTAGCTTTTGAGATTCTTTTGTTAAACATGTCTTTTTTGCTCTGGAGGATCTCAGATGTGTATCTGAAAGAAATGTCTGTAAATTGGTTCAAAGATCAAGGGTGGTTTTTCCGGCAGGATTCTCTATCTCTTTTTTCCTTTCTTACATTTTTAAGATTGGGGTTGAACCAAGTTTTAAGGTGAGCTCTCGGTTTCCCTTTGCATGTTTTAAGCGGGGCTATTCTATCAATAGCTAGGTTTATTGTAGAGTTGTAAAGCTCTACTAACATTTCTGGGTCAACACTGGTTTCTGTGGTGTTAGGATAGGATGGATGAGTGGTAGTAGGTTAGTTACAGTTATGTTCCGCTTATTTCTAGTTAAAACTGGAGGTGCCATTTGCTTGGCGCAGTTGGAGTGAGGGCCTATCTTGAATAGCAAAGGTGATTAGGTAGTGATCAGTCCTGGCACAAGGTTCCATTAATGTTATAGAGGTCTCGCAGTTCATGTTCGGCCAGCCAATCTAGAGTGCGTCTTTTGAGTGGGAAGGCAGATTGATTCTGTGGGTGTGGCCTATTTCTGAGACCATGTTGGCAAGGGTAGAGGCATTGAGGTTGTTTGGGTCATTTAGACCCAAGTTGAAAACTTCCAATATCATGATTTGCGATCCACTTTTCCAATTGGCAGTGAGTAAGGCAGTTATGTCTTCCTCCAAGGTGGAAATAGGACCTAGAGGTCTATAGATAAGGGATATGGTAATGGTTCGGGAGGCTGATAATGGCGGTTTAACTGTCAGGAGTTCACCTGATGGGAATGGTAGGTGAGGTGCGATTCTTAGACCTAATTGGAATTTAGTGATGAAGGCAATACCACCCCCTCTAGAGGTTTCTCGATCTATTCTTGTGATGGAATAGTTGTCTGGGATGGCTAAGGAGAGGGAGGGACCTGCTGCTGGATGAAGCCAGGTCTCTGTTATGGCTAAGAAGTCGAGTTGATGGGTGACTATGAGATCGGCGATATCTGTGGCACGAGTTACTAAGGATCTGGCATTAATGACGTCAATGTCTGCATCTGGGTAAATTGGGAAAAACAGGGGGAATTCACAGTGTTCTAGAGGACTCGTGTGCAGAAGGCACTGGTGAAAGAAGGTGAACCTCAACACCTAGCTTTAGTTTTAGTAGTGAGCATGTTTTTGCAGACTTCTTAACAGATGTGGCAAATCCTACAGAAACTGTGAGGCGTGTGACCCGGTATCTTAACCATCGTGATGCTGAGAAACACCAAAGACCACTGATGGAATCCCAGTGTGCTGAGGGGACCTCTCATAATCCATCTGGGGGTTCTGAGAGGCGAGTGCAGACCACTAATGAGTCCCATGGAAACCCAGTCACCTGTCACTGATATCTAAAAGTCATCTGGAAAACCATGGAGCTAAGCTGAGCACCAGGGTGATGTGTCATTTGCAATCTGAAATTGCTATGCTGAGCACTGTTGAGGACTTCTGATGATGCTGTGTGATTTTCAGGGCACTGTGCTAAGAACCAGTGAAGACCCCTGATGCATTATTTAGAACTCCAGTGAACCATGCTGGCCACTGGAGATGGCTTCTAATGAGTTGCCACCATATCTAGGAAGCTATGCTAAGAACGAGTGAGTGCATCCGAATAGATATCTACAGCCTCAGTGATCTATGCTGAGCAGTGTTGAGAAACTGTGATCAGTGGCCTGCAACTTTAAGGAATCGAGATAAGCACCCTTGAGCCCCAATGAGGAGTTATTGAGAACCTCAGTGAACTCTGTGGAACGGATCTGGTACAGCGCATCGTGGGACCAACTCACTGCAGCCCTTCCCCTGCTTTTTTCAGCATTCACTATTCCCCCCTACCCATACCCTTAAACCGTCAGATAAATTGGCTTATCCTGCACCGCTCATAAAAATGCAGTGAAAAGTGAGCCACAACATCAGGGAACAAAATGCGGGGAAACTGCTGCAGCGAGTTGGGTCGGTACCCTGCAGAACACTGGTAAGTACTTCTGGTGAGGTGGCATTATCTTCAGGGAGCTCTACTGAGAACCAGTGAATACAGCTACTGAGTTGTCTAGCACTTCAGTGAACTATGCTGAGCACTGGTGAGGACTTCTGATGAGTTGGCGTTATCTTCAGGGAGCCAACCTCTGCACCTGTGTATATCACTGATGAGTTATCTAGAGCCTCGAGGAACTACCTGGCCTGGATGTTCAGGGAGCTGGCATGATCACCAGTGACCAGCACCAATGAGTTACCTAGAACTTTAGTGAACTATTCTGGGCTCTGCTTAGGGTTACTGATATGTCTGCAAGACATTCAGGGAGCGTGATGAGCATCAGTGACTACCACCGATGAGTTACCCAGAACCTCAGTGAACGACAATGGGCTCTAGCAGGGTTTGTTGATGACATTTCAGGAGCTTTGGGGGGACATGATGATCACCAATGAGGACATCTGTTGAGTCACATGGGTGCAGATCTAGAACCTGAGATGGGAAATAATTCTGTTGATGGTCACGCAGTCCACGGGTGCCCACCTATGAAGGGCTTTCCTGTGTCTGGTGCATGCTTCAATGAAATAGATGCATGCGTTGAAATGCTACTAGGATTAAGTTCCTACTTTTATGTTGATTAGAAACACAAAAGAAATTGAAGAATAGATCCCAACAGGCAACAGTCTCAAAGGATTGCCCATGTGAAGGAAAAAGACAACACTCCATCTCAAGCAACTCGCACTCTGCCTATGGGTTTCATTGTAACCAATCCTGGAGCGAGGGACAGGAAGACAGATGAGGTTTTAAAGACCTCCAAATGGACAAGGAAGCATGTGTTACCCCGATAAAGGGGCAAGGCCTCCCCTCAGTTCTGAAGGACACAACTGAGAAGATGTATCTAGTTCTGTATCTCACATTTCCAGAAACACGAGGACTGATCAGCGATAGTTCAAGGTCCATCTACCAAAATGGCCATTTTGTAAAGGTATCCTAGTTCTGGCATAATATATGTCACATCTTAAGGGAACTTATGAAATAAGCAATTCATGATTGTTTTGGTCACCAAATGACCTCTTTAAACAGCAAGTGTTGCTAAGAGAAACTGAAAGGCACTGCACTTAGTATATGAGGCAAGCGTTGCTAATGCAATAGTACCACAAGCTTGAACTTGAAGGTACCCGTAGGAGACCCGGACGGGGCTGGACTGAAGTGACCAAAGACTCACCATAAGGGTAGTGAATGCATGGACCAATCACTTGCAGAGTTGGGTCTCACATTCACTGGACCCCTGCAAGCTTTCTGGTGATGGAGATTGTGGGCATTCGTGTGGCAGAGGACAGAGTGAACTAAAAAAAAAAAGCTCTGCTGCCCAGGAGTTTGATCAGAGTTCCCTTCACTGCCCTCCTCACCATCCAAGTCAGCCGGGTACTTTCACCTACACCCCTTCCTACGGAAAGATAAGGCAAAAGGAAAGACGTCATAATGATGTGCCTTCGGCTAAAACAATTTAGAGGACATTGGGAGGGTCTAGTGGGGCCAAAGAGCCTAGAACATCAAACCTCTGTGTCCTCTCCTCTTTACCTCAAGTTTGATTTTCTTGAATAGGAAGATAACCAACCACAGAAGGGCTATAGGTTATATGCAGATCATCTGTATTGCCAAGGGGGGCTTCCATTTTTGGGGTCTGTTTTCTGCTCACAGAATCATCTTCTGGCACTTTAGTGACCTAGAGCAGTGGCTTAGGATACAACATGGCTGCCCTGTACAGGTTCTCTCACTGCCCGGCAGTAAGTCCATACACTGCAATGTGGTCAGCGTGATATAATATACCATTAGAGACCGAGGCAGGAGCTGTTAATGCAGGATAATTGCCCGCCCAGGACCATTACTCTGGGAAGCATCCTATTTCCCAAGGACATATGACCCCTTCTGTGCTCTGTAGGTCAGTTAGCAAATACTGGCAATAACAACGTAGGCTTTGGAGTTTCAGGGGTGAAGTAGAACATGTTAGTTTCACAGTAGACAAAGCAAATATCATGCAATATGACGAGTCATCTCCCTGGGGTGGCCTAGCTCCATCTATCCCTGCAAGAACAGAGTGGCAGTTGCAAGTGGGTTAAGGGGAGAGGAAGATCCAAAATCTGTTGTGTTGATGGGTGCATATTGGAAGTACCCAATTGTTGAATGCCCCCTTGGCTTCACAGGCTTGGCAATGACACTTAGGTGTATCTGCAGGGGAGAGCCCGCGATCATCAGAAAAATGCCAGTGCTCTGTGTCTGGGCTAGACTGTGATGAGTGTGTGGGGCCGGGTGGTTGAGCGAAAGAGGCAAGCTTTGGCATTGCTTCGATAAGTGTTAATGTGCTAGCTGGTAGGCCCGCGGTCACCATGTGGGTGGGATCTTTGGGTGTAGTGTAAGGTGGCAAGGGACTTTGGAGGTTAGTTGGTCAGTTAGAGGGAGGAGTGAGTAGATGCATGAGGGGTAAATGTAGTGAGGAGAAAAGCATTGGGTGCCATCCTCAGGATAGCACAGGGTCTCGAGAGGATAGCTCAGGGGAAACACGCTCGCCTGGAAAGTAAAACAGCGTGGAGCAACACAAGTTCGATCCCTGGGTCTGCTTAGAAACCTCTGGGTGTTAAGCGCGTTATAAATAACCAAAAACAATTATAATCCTGGGGGAGGGGTAATGGGCACCATCCAGGGAAATTATTACATGCCTGTGGGAGTATTTGTGGTGTGGGGTCTTCCCCAGATGAGTCCATTTTCCAATGCTCTTCTTGTTTGGTGGGTTGGATGCGGGTTCCTTATTCGTTCATATAGGTCTAGAGGTGCCTTACACTTGCCTGAGGTTTCAATGCTGGTCTTGTGCACGCGTTACAGGAATAACCATGTTTTCGTTGTTTTCTGAAGGTCTGTTGGTTGGTATTTGGTGGAAGGTGTTTGGGCAGGGAGGGCCAATGTTTGCATGCGAGGAAGAAGACGCATACTGCGCTGTGCTGTTTCCAGTTGTAGCTTGGCCACGTTGCTGGATCCAATCACTTTTGATTATTGGTAGTGTGTAGCCTCCTTGTGATGGGTGGTGCATAGAGTTTTTAAGTCAACCTTCCAATGTATTGGAATCCTACGAACGTCTGGGTGATGTGTCAGTATCTTTTCAGTCTCAGGAGCAAGATGGCTGCCACATCTGGACTCTTTGTTGTCTGTCGAGTAGACACTCCGGGAGTGCTAGGGAGGGGCTGTTGGTGCTGTGCAGTCTTAAGAATACACATGCGACAGCGAACATGGTCCTGTGCACGAAGTTCATGTAGAGCAGGATGTCTGATACAGATTGGAGCTGTGCAAGCTTGCTCCTTACAAAGGCTTTAACCTGTGGTGCCAGTGTAAGATTGCTGTCCATTAGGATTCCAGGGTTTCTGAGAGTTGCTGCGGGCAGGTGCAGGTGGCCATTACATCAGGCCACAGGAGTGGTGTGGGGTTTGATATGTTGTGTTGAGTTTAGGTGTGTTCGTAGTTATCCAGGAGTCCACGTGTGCAAGTCATGTGCTGAGGTCCAGTGTGTTAGCTGAAGAGTCACGTGTGAGCTACTAAATGATTGCGGCATCAGCTGCACAGCTGGAGCTTTTGAGGCCTGAGTTGTTAATAAGTTCTAGTAGCAGCGCCATGTAGACGTTTAAAAGTAGGAGTGAGAGGCTTGATCCCCGAGGCCCTCAGCATGACAAATTATGCAGACAAATGCTGTTATTAAATTAAATGGGTTTTGATTTGTGATTTATAAATGACAAGTTTGTCTTAATAAAATGATGTTTCATCATTTTAATTTCGGTTCAACTGGATCAGTTTTAATATGTACACGCATCGGGTGTAATGCCAAAATAAATGCTTTCACTAAATGAAAGTGACATAATGTTCTATGTTTCATCCTTTCATTTGGAGCATTACATTGGATGCTGTCTGTCACGTTGGAGGTGCAGTAAAAAAAGAAAAAAAATATAGGTGCAGCAAGGGTGTGTTGTGGAAAGAGATCCTGCTGGGAAATTGCCTTGCTTTGGACTGCACACTGAGCATTCTGATTAGTTCAGAGAATGTTCTCTCTCATATAGCGTTTCATGCCAGATTCCCCTTGCTTCAAAGCGCTGCAATAGGAGGTATTATTAGCAACTCATTTATTGGCACTTAATTTATCAACCTCAGAAGGATGAAAGGCTGAGTCAGCCCTCCCGAGGAATCCGAACTAGCCCCTTGTGAGGTGTGAACACGTATCCATGTGCTTTCCAGGAATACACCCAGTTTCCCAGCTCTGGTCGCCATTTTAGTTTTGATTATGAAGAGTCACAGCAAGCACTCCCTCTAAGCCACCACTATTGACATGGAGGGTGAAGTTAGGACTGTGCCTAGAGACACCTTCGGCTTTTCATCCACCCATTGAGTGTCTCTGGCCATGCCACGGCCATTGTACACATACACACTGTAGCATCCCCCAAAAGATAAGGCTATATATTCTGCTGGCACTTCTGCAAACACATGCTGTACCCTTTCCTAAAGCTTTCACCCATCCCACATCCCCACTTCCCACTCAATATCCTCAAGAATATTCATTTCCATTCCCCTGCACAGTCTTTTACTCATCAATTAATGCCTCTACCTCACTAACAATGCATGACCCCACTAACAGGGACAGGTTTATACAGACCTCTGTGAGCCCTAAACGATTGATATCTACCCCTATAATGATTTCTATTAGCAGGCCAAGAACTTGATGGAAAATCCTCTTTGTACTGTTCCCTTTTAAACCGTGAAACTCTTCTTTGCTCTGGGGGTCAGGGTGATTTGATCGAAAACAGAGGAGAATTCTTTGGCATTTGTTTTTGACATGTTGATTTTGCTGCATATATATGCAGGGGCTGACTCCCCACAGACCCCCCTTATCCCTCTACCTTAATTATTTGAATAAGCCCACCTCCCAGATATATATTTGCAGCAATATTGGTAAAAAAACTGTGACAAATTCTCCTTCGACCAAATATGCTGCACAGTAGTCTCCCGATCCAGTCCTGGGCCTGAGAACTCACTGGTTTAGAAAGATATATAATAATATCTCCCAGTTTGCTCTGGCCAGGGCGTTGCTGACACAAAGCCCAGAATGCCTTGCTTAATCTCTGCCGCCTTGACGCTCACTCTAGGTGCCACTGGCAGGACGTGTCGCTTTTTTTCTGCTCAGAGACAATGGGGCTTTTTTCGGGACTCCTGCCATCACTCTGACTACAGATATTGACCCTTTTCTCAATCTTCCCGTTCACTTCTTGCTGATGGCCAGATCCATGGAGCAGAAGGCATCTCAGGGACCTGCCATTAGTTTTGTACATGTTTTCTACATTTCCACCAAAACAAGTCATTATTTATCCAGTAATTGAATATGACAGTCTTTTCTTCTTTCTGCCCATTCATTTAGTGGTTCATAGGGGCTCATTATAGGGTTGCTGTTAAATCCATCAGTAGTCATCGGGTTACCGGCAACCCCGTAACACCCTTACTGGCGGCTGATATCCTGGTGCCACCGGTATATCACAAGCGGTGGTGGTAAGGGTTGATCCCATAGGACTCCATGGAAATGGGGTCACTGAGGCACCGGCACAGTTGCAAATGGTGCCAGTGCTTCAGCGAGAGATATGCTGGTAGCTGCCTGAAAACCCGGCAGGTCAGGCCTGCCAGGCGATCCGTGCCCCTACCAGCATTCTCGTAGTATCGCAGTCTAGAAAGAGTGCCGGTACGTTGCTACCAACACCCTTGTTTCCGGACCGCCCTACTTAGAATGAGGGCCATAGTGTGATGTCAGTACGAAGAAATGACATTTCTACTCTGTTTGATGCAGAAACGGGTTATCATCTATATTAAAAGTGGCAAAAGGACAGTTCGACTTCGGCCATCACTTTTTTAGGTCACACGTATCAGTTCAGTTTTATCTATAAGGAGAACATTGAGATCCATCCAATTTCTGCTGGGTAGAACAGGCTGATTTAAGTTGTCGAAACTCACCATTGATACAGAAAGAGACCTGCTTGTCAATGCTGTGAGCAACAACTTGAATGTGTTCCTCAAGCGCGGGATCTTATAACCACTTTAGAGGCAGCACACGGGTATGACATGTATGTTACGCTGTCACATGCTGCCCTAGGTTGAATTGATACATCCGTCTAGAAAAGAATGCAGTTGGCAATGTCCAGGTTTTAATGGATGCTGTCTTTGCCTTAAAGTGCGCAAGAAGGCTGGTCTGATCGAAAATATCAAAAGTGATTGATGAGT
Source organism: Ambystoma mexicanum (assembly GCF_040938575.1). NCBI lineage: Eukaryota > Metazoa > Chordata > Amphibia > Caudata > Ambystomatidae > Ambystoma > Ambystoma mexicanum. The sequence goes on along the minus strand of NC_090931.1, from coordinate 1,420,419,894 downwards.
CGTAAAAAAAAAAATCTGCTCCAATGATGAATGCTAAACATGAGGACATAAAAATACATTTCAATGACCATAACTGGGGTAAAAATGAAGACATAAAAATACCCCTACTTTAAAAAAGAAATCAAAAATGGGATTAAAATCAAAAGAAACACACTCCTATTTGGGAGCAGTAGGGTTTAAAACATCTCCTCATTTGTATGCTTTGCGACAAATACTATATGCAATTAACGCGTTTTATATTCTTTACGGTCTGCAACTCGAGTAATTGGTAATGTAACATCGCCTTGATGCCCTGTGGCTTAGTGCGCTCTATAAATGTATAAATAAATATATAAAACAAGTAAAAAGAATTGGAATTCTGTTTGTGTAGTATGGGGCAGGGGGTGGCGCCCCCCATTTTGAAAATACTTCATTAAACATGGAAATAGATAGGTGTAAGCAATGGGGTGATGGATTTAGCTGGGGTCGTACGGTGGGTTTCGACGGGTGCTGCTAAATCGATACAAACACAAAACCGTTTTAGAACAAAAACATTTTACAGAATGTGCCTTTTTTTAAAAAGTGAAATAGGTGTAGTTATGTTTACATTATCCATTTCTATTATCTTGCTGTTTATATTACTTTCAATGTAAAGGTTTTGTTTTTACCTTTCAGTTTTTACAGCATAATTTTCAGCCTGAGTTTTTATTCCCTGGTTATTATAATACAGCAACACCAAGAAGGCTGTGAACATCCTTTGGGTTCTTAACATCTGTCAGAGTCCTTTCCAACCCTCTTCCAGGCGGAAATACGGATTGATAGTGACCCAGCTAGCTACAGAATTGCAGATGTGTGGTAACTTCAACAGTCACCAATTCCTCCTGGCCATTTGTTATGCAGGGGGAGGTAGGCTTTTGTAAAAACTGTCCAGAGATGATGAACCCAGTAAGGATTCGTTTATTGATGTTGTAGTCTCAGATGTTACTTTATTTATTGGTAATGTCTGTCACAGCCAATCAGCTGGGATGGCATCCATTTTACATCTTCTGAAATTCAAAAATGTAAATTAAAAATAAGAGTGTTTTCTCTGCATTGTCAATTTCCACACCTTGCTCTCCTGAAGAAAAATAGCCCTGCACTTGTCTGCCAATAATTAATATCAAGGTTACACGTGTACCCTTTAGGCCTGTGTCATTACATGGCCCAGGAATGTAACTTCCTTGAAACTTGGTGATTTGTGGCCTTGTTATTATGTTTTCCTTCGTAAAAATGACTAAATCGGTTGTTTGTATGTTTGTTAGTTTTTTTATTTATACTGCACACCAGACCCAGAGGTAACCGGGCGCAGCAGAACAAGAATATGTGAAACTTAAAATGTTACAGGAATCATTACAATGTTACAAATTTACATTAGTATAGACATATCTACTTTACATATATACAATGACATAGTATAGTCCAAGATTAATAGTAGTTGATATGCAGGATACAGGTACAGGATACAGATACCGGATGCAGGGGATGTTATCGAAGTCAGAGATCGAGTTCTAGTACCACATATATACAATTGGTCTAAAGGTGTAGTAAGATCTAAGGTGCTTGCAGGTTTTTAGTACTGACTTGTTTAATCAGGTTTCTTCTAAATTGTGAGAATGGTTGGTCTGCCCTCAGGTTGTGTGGTAGGGCATTCCACAGTTTGGAAGCTTTCACAGGGAAGCTGTTGCCGCCAATTTTGGCAAATTTAAATCTAGGTACTGCCAGACGGTTAGAGTTGACAGTTCTTGTTGGTCTGCTAGAAATGTTTCTCTTTATTTTCTCCGTTAAACAGCAGGGAGCCGCGTTGTTCATCCTTCAGTGCACGTGTGGCTGAATAGGTTCTTTGGCATCAGCAGTGCAAGTGTATTGGGGTCTCTACCCACAGGGGCTGCCTCTTCGTAAGCCTGGGCCACATTTGACTCAATTTGACTCTCGCCTTCCTAAGTGTGCTAGCTTCCCAGGGTCACATGGTCTGGACTGCTGGCTATGTTTAATGAGTTTCATTTCCCCATGAATGATATTCTGATTGATGTCATTGGCTGTTGGTTTGTTCTTTGCTTGTTGAAAGAAGGCTCAGAAGAATGCTGTGTTACACTCTTACACGTTGGACGTGTCTGTGGTGGAAATGGGGCAGGCATGGCCACTGTCTTGGAGGCTCGGCGTATGGAGAGACATAGAAACAGGAGGGGGTTGCACTAAGTAGGTCCGTTGTATCGCTACAATTTGTAAAAAGTGTAACGGCCCTCTACTGAAAACAAACACCACCAATAAACCCTGGATGGTGCACACTCCAGAGTGTACAAATCCCGCGGTATCTCCACTGTGGCAGGTCTTAAAATGTGCACGAGTGACTGGCAAGTGGTAATGAACTCATGGCAAGTGAGAAATGGTCTGTTTTGTGCAAGTGGAGGTCTGACCTGGCGGGTGAATTGTGACGCGTGACTAATAGCTTTCAACTTAAAATGTTTACCCCTGAATTATGTATCATGATTTCTTTATCCATCTACAATTCCAAAAGAGGGCCCCCAGGGTGCATCCATCCCCATGAGGGGCCAGATTACAGAATGTGTGCCGCAGTGCAAGTGCAAAATTGCACGGTATTAGCACTAGGGCAAGGTTCGGCCTGTGTTTTAAAAACAATGGGGAATTTCCCTAGTTCAAAAAAGACACATTTGCAATGATTGTTTGCGCCAGGGCAATGTTTGCCCTAGTGCTGATAGCACCAGGGCTCATGTTGAGGGTACACGTGGGTGGACAGAGTCCCCCCACTTTTTTCACGAGCCCCCCCACTTTCTTCAGAGGGCTGCTTGATATGCTAATTTCTGGTGACACCACATTCAATTGGTATGTTAATGAGCCCCCCCCCCCCCACATTTATTTTTAGGACTTGACCCCTGATAGCACTAATAGCACTAGGACAACATTTTCCCTGGTGCAAAAAAGCAGTGAGCATTTATCTGTTTTGCACTAAGGCAATGTTTGTCCAGGTCCTTGTACCATGCCAAACCACACTTGTCATGGTGCAATCGTTTTCTAATATTCTCCAGTTTTATTTTTTAAACGAGGGCAAAATGTGTCCTAGTGTGAATACCGTACAACCAATGTAAACTTTCCGTAATGTGGCCTCAGATGCCTTCACCCAAGGCGCGATGTCCACAAACGCAAAATGTTTCACTTGTGGCTGCTAAACGCGTGAAACATTCGAAAGAACTCTTCCTGACAACCAGGTTTCCTATATCGGCCCTATATTATGGCACCACATTTCCCATTCTCGTTATTTATTTATTTAATGTATTTTCCTCTTATGAAGCACACTAAACCTCAGTGCATCAAGACGCTGCTACATAACCAGTTACTCACAAAGCACGTGCAGATATATCACGCGTCATGGACAACCTTACTCTAGCTTTAGCGATGCTCTTCTCTTGGACACTGGACATCAGCCTTTACTTTCTGCACCTAGATCTACACATGTGGGGCAACCTGCCCAAAGTGCGTCTTCTCCTATGCTAAGATCATATATTGCTTGGTAAAGACGGCAAGCTTCGCTAGGCTTTTTCAATGTTACAATCTTGAGAAGTTTATGAGAGGTGGGTGTTTGTTCAGTTGTTGGTCAATATTTGTGAGGCAGGTGTTTTGTTGCTGGCAGGCCGTGGCGGATGCCTGCTGTCCTACTGGCACTCTTTAGCGGAATGCCAGACATGTATTGTCATCACCTGGCCGTCATTAGCTGAGTGTGGCAGGTGTTTGTGGCGTGGTTGGTGCTCACCACAGAAGATGCTATGCGTAGCTAAGTTTAAGTCAAGGGTAAGTCAGAGTAACGTCTTTGTGGATCATCCCCTTTGTGTCTGCACGTGTTGCTCTGTTTGTAATCATTTGTTGTGAGTGTGAGAGAGAGAGGAGGGGCGGTGGGGGATAGGCAGACAGAGAGTGCTTAGTAGTAGAATGCAGCTCTGCCCGGGTGTAGCTTGCTTTGATCGTGTGTTGCTAATTCTCAGTATGGTGCTTGTTTGTGTCGGTGCTCCTTTTCAGGGTATAGCAGCATTCTCTTGTTCTGCTCTGGTCATTACTCATTAGGAGAGTGCTGTGCAATGCTGATTCTCGGTTGGTGTTGGTTGGGTGATTGAAGCTGGTTTTGGTTGTTCTGGATCTCTTCGATTTTTCCTTTGACGGTTGAGTTTAGCAGGTTTGCGGTGCTCTGTTGGTGCTGCTTACCAGTACATGCTTACCACAGTAGGGGCAACCATAGTATAGTGTGGCAGGTTATGTTTCTCATTGGAGTGCACATGTTTATAATGTCTCTCCTGGTTCTAGTTTACAGAGTCTATTATGTTTGCTTTCATCTGCAGAACAATGTGGTAGGTTTGTGGTATTCTGGTCGTTAGCAGTACTTTTCAGGTTGGTGTTTACTAGTGATCAATCACAGGCGGCAACCGATCTACCTGGTTTGTTTCGGTCTTTTGTGGAGTGCTATGTGCTGGCTTACTAGTGTCACTTCTACATGTCGGTCCCGCTTGTGGACGTGGAAAGTTCAGAGTTCGGGCTTCATGCTGGTTACCCACAGGTTTTCCACTCAATGGGATACTTAATCTGGTCTTTGTAAGAGAGTGGCCAGCGTAGGGTTCCGCTCGTGCTCTTTAACACACTCTGGAAGGTTTGTGTTGCTCTCTTGGGGTTCTTTGTCAGAGTGTAACAGGATTGTTTTATTGGGTTTATACTTTGCTGGTTGACTGATTGTGGCATGTTGAATTGCTTTCCTTGTGCGTATTAGAAAAGCAGGATTATGTTGCTTTGTTTTCATCATAAGTCACATCTAGTTCGTTTTTTCGCCATCTTCCCCCACGCCCCTCCTGTTTTTTTATTTGTTTTTAAAACTGTTCCCCCAGCCCAGTCCGACTTAACTGTTGTTTGCACACGCCCCCTCCCCTCTGCCGCAGAAGTTTCACTTTTCCAGCCGCCATGGAGACAGACAAGGGCTCCATATGGAGCCCCACCTTTTTCAACCATGGGGGCCATCTTAGTAAAGTATTTTCATTCAACGAACAGGATGCTGCATGTGTCCCGTTCTTTGAATGAAAATACTTTTTTTAACACCTCGTTTACCTCTTGGGTAGCCTAGGGTGCTAATCGCGTTATCACTCTGTTCCAAGGGCTGGAACGGGTCATAACGTCCCGGTGCCCTTGTTATAACTTGGGCTGCCGGTTTGTTACCTCCTGTTCCAGCCCTTGGAACGGGGTGATAACGCTATATTATATTTTTTGATTGCAGACCTAGCTCCGGGAAGCAATACAGTGCTTTACAGTCATAGGTGGAAGTGCACAGTGAGGGAAGCAAGTAGATCTCAAGGGATCAATATAAGGCAGCGGGGCGCTACTAACAGCGGAGCGGGTGGGTGAAGAGCCTGTTGGACAGAATAAATATGATTGAGTTGTTGAACAATGTAACCTTTTTATTTAAATAACTAAAGTCAACTAATCTTGGAGACTGTGGTCAAATCATAATCCTTATGTATACGATTTCAACTTTTTAAAATTATAATTAATCATTATTATTAATAAGATTAATACTAACACTAATAAGTATAATAATATACATAAAGCTGCATAAGGTTAATAATATTAATAATAATATATTGTTAGAAATGGTTTCGGATACTTTTCTCTTGTTTGGTTGGCTGTTTATTGCGTGTTCGTACAATTGTGTACTGAAATGTAAAGGTTCATGCACAAGCTGGTGAACTGGTCGGTCTTTCCAGGACTTAGAGAACCAGGTGGTACAGGGTTTTTATTCTATCTATCACTAGCGTCATCTAGGACCAGAGTGAGCCTCCTTATTGGACGAATCTTTGACAGTTTTGAAATGTTTGTCATATGGAAAAGTTAAACACCTTTGGCCAGTCACACACCTGTGAAGCAGACATACCTTTATCGGGTGTGAATGACTGGTCTGTGTTTTTGGGTGGAAATGTCTCTCTATGCAACTGTAGCAGAATGTGTGCTTTTAAGTACTTTTAGAATCATCAAATGTGCCCCGGTATTTAGGAAAATTGAGTTCCTGGAAATCCAGCTGCTCGTAAAGGGTTTGATATTCTGCTGTGTAAGTGATAAAAGGGAACTTTTAAAAAAGATTGTGATATTATTTTGAAGAAAATAGATTCTAGTATTGATGCATTGGTTACAAATACTACTATGAGAAGGAAAACATGTTTTGATTAAATTTGTGTGAAACACGAGGAATGGTCTTAAAATATAAACGATTTGCTCACCACTCTATGGACATTACGGGTGTCGATGGCCTACTAAAGTGTTTAGTCCTAGTGCATGTTGGCGTAGGCAATGAATGCGGTTCAGATGTAATCTATTACCACCAGGTGAAATGTTTATCCTAAGAGGCCTGCAATCGAAAGGAAATGATTACTGTCAATAATGCAAATCAGAAAAACAAAGTTTATATCATCTGTTTATTGGATGTTCGCCCCGAAATGAATGAAGATATAACACAGTACAGTACAATAAGTCTGTACATCCAGCCGAATGGTTAACCACAGATTACTTTTGGTATAAAGTTTTAACATGAAATGAAGTTTCATTAACCATATCTGTGATTTCATTTTTAAATAATGTACAGTTTTTTTTAAATGTATTAAACAAATTGTATTTTTATTACTTCTAATCATTTAGGTGATTAACTAATACATGTTTAGAGTTAAAAAACGGTCACTTTAATATGGTAATCACAAGGATTTAATATACGTTTTGTAAATAGTGTTTTAGTTTTGCTGTATAACGTGACTTTATATTACGAATAGGAATTCACTATTCATGTCTTTATTATTGTGTTATCTCTCATGCATTTGTAAGGCAGTCTTGTGTGTCTTGTCCTGTGTGAAAAGTGCCTTTGTAAACTACAGCACGCTAATAAGAACATTAAACTATTGTGCCCTGTTTGTAGGAAATTGGTTCTTCTGCATTACTGTTCCTAACCGGAGATGCATATTGAAGTTGCCCACTCTCTTAGTCTTCCATTTCACTCTGCAAACGTTTTGCCTTCCCACTTGTCACCCCTTTCTTTGCGGCAAACTCTTCAGAATGCCTGAAAATGGCACCACATTCAAATACAAGCTGTTTCTGGAGAGTATGAAGAAAGATGAAAGTTTTGGTAATACTCCATATTCTAAACACAGATGGGCAGATTCTAAAAAATGCACACAAATTAAAGAAGGCGCAAAGAATAAAGCATGAGTTTTTTTCATTTACGCTCCTTGCTGAAATGCACAGGTTACCTTATTCTCAAAGGTGACCTGAACATTCCAGGATTGTCTGGACAATAACACAAACATGCACTGTCCAGCCGCCTGGCAGACATTAGAGTCGGGAGAGTGTCGCGACCCTAACGTATGACAGGCTCCCAGCAGCCGCTTCACGGGCCTGTCTCAGTGAAATGCTCAGAAAATAAAACGTGGCCATCCCTTTTTGTGGGATGGAAATGCAAGTGTGACAGCCACAGTTTAAATCGCAGCTGTCACACTAAAAGACAAAATCGTCACGACAAGGTCGGAAATCACAGACTTCGAATTCTTTGCCTACTGACCTTCCTTTGAGCCCTGATTATTGGAAGTTTAGAAAAACTTTGAACGCCTAACTACGGCAATCTGTTTTGTTTGTAATAATAGTTCTATTGATTGACCTCTCTCAATTGAGCATTTTATTAAATGTTTGAAAGTTTTTGTGGGTTCTTTGTGTTTGTGCATGTGGTACATATGTTTTGAATCTGTAAAGCGCTCTGAGGCGTTTGTGCCTGGTTGGTGCTATAGAAGCATTTTAAATAAATAAATCACCATGTCATGATTTGCACCACCCCCTGTGCCTGTTCTCAACAGGTATAGGGGATGACCCCTATTTGTGCAAATTTAAATCACTTCCTGTTTGCGAATTAGAGATGTGCTTTTAAATGTGCAGAAATGCACCTTTATGTGTGCAGATGCGCAAAAGGGGGTGGAGGGAGAGCATCCGAATGAGCGCATCAATTATTCACTATAGTACCGTTCATCATTAGTGTAAACTCATAACGGTGCCAAGCCGCGCTTCATACAGTCTTGTGTGCTTCGCCAGTATAAAATAGTTACTGACAGCCACATGTTTGGAAAGGTGAAGCAAGTATCGGGATGTGGGGAACATGTCTCAGTCCCCACTGCATTTGCTGTCCTGTTGATATTTCTAATTGCAACATGAATGCATGAATCGGGGGAGGGGTAGAAGATGGTCTGAGGATCCAATGGGGGGAGAAATAGGGGCCTGCTGCCGCCATATCCTTCTGCGCCTTATTTATCCAAATGCACACACGCACCCTAATCGTACTCCATGACCTCCAACACTCTGGACTTCCCGGAGGGTGTTCCCACTAACAGTGCATTGAGACTATAAATAATGGTAAAAGGCGCTATATAAATGACAAGTACAATACAATACAATGTCCCATCTAAGGATGCGTCTATTCAGATGTATTTCGGCCGTATGAAATTTCCTTTTCAGATTTTGAAATAATTCTGAATTCGTCATTTTTAGAACCAGCACTGGTAACTCGCAGACTAGCATAAAAAAAATGTAAAAAATAAAATAAAAAAAAAACTGGATACATTTTGGGTCACCGAATGTGCATGAACTCAGTTCAGTAGAGTGCATTTTTCAATCTTCCCTGGCGATGGGGGAGTTTCAGTTAAAGATTCAAAGAGAGCCTGGTCCTACATTACTGCCCTTGACAGCCTGTAAGATTGAGGTAAAATAGACAATTTTCATCCCTTTCTCTGAAAGAGCCAAGCGCCAAGAGGATGCCAAATAGCTGAAGTTGTGCTACACAAGACACAATTACATTACAAGCTTTTGGCCTTGCTCAGTAGTGCCTGGGAAAAAGGCCACCTCCCTCAGTCCAGCCACATATTTCTTTATTACATGCCAAGAGGAGGTAGAAGGAACATGTGCCTGAGATGTCAACAAGAAAAATTCCCCTGTGTTCATGGAACCCTGAGGGTTTCCAGTTGGGCCGTGGGTCACGGCGGAATCCCATCTTCCAGACTCGTTCTCACGCTCGCGCGGCGTCGGGGAGCCTCCGCGCGTGTCCTGGGAATCCAAAGACCCATGCCTGCGGGACATGGGGATTTTTCCGCCATGACAGTAGCCTCGGGGGATGCGCTCGCTCCTTGAGGAGGAGTGTATAGCCTCCAGGCCTAGGGCTGGACACAGGGCCTGTTTTAGCCTGCCCACAGGCGCGTTTGTCACTGCAGGGACTTGACCCTACACTCTCAGGGTCTACTATTTAGAGACTCCAAGTAGCACAGTATGTATCGCGCACTGAACATGTTTCCTTCATGCAGGCCCTGATTTTACAGGGAGCTGTGACAATAACAATAATTTGCACGGTTCCATGAATCAGGGTTTGTGACAGCAGTGCAAAGTAGTGCAAATTCACTTTGAACCAGGCAAATATTCCATGAATAAGACCCATAGACCGGAACACATAGAAAAAAAGTTGGGTGTATAACGAATAACATTTAATCACGTATGCCACATATAGAATATTGTGTAATATAAAACATAAAAAGCATTTTACATAGCACAGCATATACTGCAGTCTAAAATAAGACATCAGAAGTACATGTTCACAGACTGTTCCCAGACCAGCCATTTGTCCACGCTTTGCTTCTCACCGAAGAGACACAACATGCTTTTTAAATGTGTCACTTCTGCTACTTCGCTTTCCCATCCTCCTGTACTGCCATTTTTTTCTACCCGTTTTTGTTAGACCACAAAGTCAACACTCCCTCCAATAGGCAAGCCACAACTGGAAACAGATGTGCTGCTAGAGGAACATGGGTGGATGGTTAGGAAAGCTTGAGTCAGCCCTGGCACAGCATGGGGCAGAGTGGGTGCAGTGCACAGGGTCCTCCTCTAGGGGGGCAAAGGGGCGGCCGCGGTGTGGTGTGACGTCCCCTTGGTCTTCGAAACAGCTGTGGATGGAAAACCACGTGGAGCAAACATCTGGCGTGGAAGGAGTGGCTCCTGTCTGCAGGAGGGTTAGATGTGTGGTCTGTGTGTTTGGCGGCGTGGCAGTTTTATCCACCAGGGTCCTGCCATGCATGATGGCAGTGGCGCGGCCTGCCTGCAAAACACAGTGGAGAAGGACGATAATGCCACTGACGCACTCAAAGACTGCCAAACCTATTTATTCCGCACATTCGCATGCCTGCTGGAAACCAGAAGACTCTACTTGGTCTCTTGCTCAGTCTTTGCTCATACACTTCATACACATTTTTAGGGCCTGCTTGAACACCTCTCAAGTCCATCACGCAACTATAAAACAAACATACTTAGCATCAGGTTTCGGCAGCTCTCGATACTGCTCAAATTCATATAATCCTTGTAAAAGGACTACACATTCCTCAAACCTTCTCTCATGCTTACTAATAACTAATCACAGTTAAGAAACACACATCCCATCTAACACAACCATGACCCCTCCTCATCACCGTATGTGTTTTGATTTTCCCCCGCTAAATTGTTGGTCCAATGACTAATCCCCCTTGTCTATCACCTCTTCTTCCCACAAATCTTATTTTATGTTCTATATCCACAGGCCAAGGTCTGAGGACACCCTGGCGAGGTCACAATGTGCCACTCTTCGGACAAGGGGGGTCATTACGAGGTTGGAGGTAACCATGGCGCATACCGGGTCCGGGTTCCCTGAATGGGGAATTACCGGACCATTCCAAACTTGGAGGACCCGGTATTTCCCCATTCAGGGAACCCATCCCCATTCCCATTCGAGTCCCCATAGGGCTCAATGGGAATGGGGAGGGTGCTAACAACAGGCACATTAATAACGGGCCCGTTGTTAGCATGCTGGTCCTCTAGCAGCTCCCACTAAGGGAGCCTGGTAAAACCAGCCGCCCTTAGCGGGACCCGCTAAAGGTCCTCGTAATGAGACAGTAAGGGGTTAACGGCACCAGCACCTTTACCAGCGCCATTAACCCCTTACCGCCAACCTTGTAATGCCCCCTAAGGTCAGGTGCTGTAACTGACCACTGCGGCGGTGATGGGCGCATTATAAATACTTAATAACATACTACCATAACTTCACTTATAACATATAATAGACCAAAGTGGTGTCAATTTGACCAGATGCTAATTCATATTCTGTGACCCTTCACTTCTAATCATCACCTCCCTCACCCACTGGGCTTCATTATAACCCTGCCGGGCCAGATCTAACGTGGCGGTAATTCCATTTACCGACCCGTTTCTGAACCCGCAGAGTACACGTTTGGAGTACAACAGCTGGAGGTAATTCGGACACCCAATGGCAAAAAACAGCTGGTATTCCAGGCACTGGTATTACCACTGCCGGTAACACTGGCAACCTCCTCATGGGGCCTCATTATGACCCGGGCGGTAAGGGATTACCGGTACCAGTAAGGGCACCGGTAGCGGTAATCCCTTACCGCCCTATTACGAGTTCCCTTTGCGGGTCCTCCCTTAGCGCCTGGTTTTACCAGGCGTTAAGGACGGGACCCGCAAAGGGACTTTGGTGCTAATAACGGTACCGCAATTTGCCGGTACCTGTTTTCTGCCGGTAATTCCGGCAGATAAGGCACCTTTAACCTACCACCTTTCGGGGAGCTGGAACATTGCAAGAAACAAAAATAAACTGTCATTGCCGCTTTCTTTAAATGTGTATGTTTCTGTGTATTCCTTTATATATGCACTTTGTGGAAGCATTCTGAAGTGGACGTAAAGTGACACGCGGGTTTGATATAAAAGACTCATACACATCCATGCCCCAGATATGAGTAAAAGTTGCTGGTATTTTTAGGTTTGGCTATTAGGGGGTGCTTTCCAAAGCCATGACTATTGGTATAGGAGTTTAGATGGGGGGGAGATTGGGTGTGGGGGAAAGAGCCACAACACGTGCATGCTGTGTGTGTGCTTACTCACCCAGGCCCATGCAAATCCCAATGCCCATACTGACCCAGTGTCCACACCTCCATGGCCAGAATGCACACACCTGCTATCTCGGCAGTATCTTTATCCTACAATCTATGGGCTCCTGTGGGGCTGCCATTGTTAGCTCTTGGTGACTTTATAAATGGTAGCAGCCCGCAGTATAAATCCCTGGTGACATAGCATAACGCAGCATATTTCTAAGGGTATGCAGTGATTCAAATGACCTTTTGGTTGTTGTGCATTTGTTAATTTAGCTGACTCTTTTAAGCTAGTTGACAATATATATATATATATATATTTCTGAGCCTTGTGGAATCTGCTTAGATCACATGCTCTGCATAGGCCGACATCTAGTGGAAGCTGCGGAGTATTACAGTTTGTTTTTCGAAACTCAAAAATGGGCGTCGACACAGGGCGTGCCAGTAATGCTATCCCTAGTGTGACGTCCACTGTACCCAAGATCCCTCACGCGTCTAGGATCCTCAGATTGTTTTTTTCCGCCATACTGGTCGGAAGCATTTTGTGGAGTCCCCTGGCCTTAGCCATAATTTTGCTAAAATATTAAATTATTTACATCCTTCCCCATCCCAACGTTGAACTTCGACACTCGACGCCGGCTGGAGAAGGAATCGACCGTCGGCTGCTGCACGACGGATTTGGGCCTCGGAAGGCCTCTGGCCTCCGGGCCTTGGAAGGCCTCTGGCCTCGGCCCTGCAAGTAGGGAGCGTGGGGGGTTGGACATACTCTACACTCTTGGTATATAGGTACACCTTATACATTTCCTACACTTAACAGCCCACTGCCTCAAGGTGCGTATGGAGGGAACCCCTTTTCAATTCTGCCACAAGTGCAATCGCAAATACCCTTGGGTCGACAGGCACGCCACGTGCAATCTCTGCTTGCCGAGGGACCACCCCGAAGCGAACTGCAGAGCGTGTAGTAGGTTTAAACCTAAGACACTTAAGGACCGTTCGACGAAGCGTTGGGCCCACCACGCCAGGCAGGCGGCCATGGCAGCGGAGGGTGCCTTCAGCGACGCCGTACTTTCGGACGGCGAGGGCATTACGGCATCGAAAGACAGCCGAGCGCAGGTCCCCAACCTCGGAAGGTCGTCCGGCAGGGCGGCTATGGGGAAGACCCCCAGCGACACAAGCGCTTCACACACCACACACACTAAACACACAAAGTCGAACCGAGACTCGACGACGTTGAGTTCTCGGAAAGAGGCACAAACAGAACGGTCCGATTCGGTGTCCTCTGGGCATTCTCGGTCGAGATTGCCGCATGACTCCAGGCAATCATCCACTCTTGCCAAGAGTGCCTCGCTCCCTAGGCTAACAGAAGTTCGATCGTCGGAGGACGAAGACGACTTCCGCCCCCAGGCCGCGCTCCAGGAGTCGGAGCCCGCAGACAAGATCAGCGCGGCCCCACGCTTGAAGGACAGGGACTCTACCCCCGATCCTCGACGCCAGGCGTCGAAAACCTCCGGAGCCACAAAAGGACAGGGAAAACACTTTTCCACTCACGGGGAGGGGGGAAAACAGCAGAAGAAGCAGCCTTTGCACTCTTCCACACCTGTGAAAAACGCCACTCCCTCTAAACAGACAGACAAGACCAGGTCTGCTGATATGTCTAAAACCAGCAAATCTACTCAAGATAAATCTCTGAGACTTGCTGAGAGAGTCATTCCCAGTTCCAAAAAATGGTCGAGTGAAGACATAGATAGGGTCATGTCAAGGATGTCTTCTTTGGCTGACTTTTACGATAAAAATCCAGACCATTTCCTTTCGTATGATCCACAAGGGGCGACACCCTCAGGCTCTAACGATCCTATCCCCCCGAGTAAGAAGCCCTGGTTTGAGACACCAATGAGGTCTACAGACCCCTTCGAGGTACAACCATACTCACGACCATACTCACTGTATCAAGGAGAGGCTTCCTTTGGTGAGGACCAAGAATTTGGCATGGAAGAAGAGCAAACCGGGACGGGCTACTATGGGGATGATGAGGACCAAGAAGAGGAAGAGGAAGACCCTGAAACCTACAGAGTAGATTCCCCGGTAGAAAACGAAGCCCCGGTTACCAACTCCCCTGTCGATAACCAACCCCTCCTAAACGAGGTTCTCGCACGTGCAGCAGAACATTTCCATATTGACACCCACGGTGTCCAGGAGGAGAGGGACTTCGCCGAGGAGTTAGTGGGAGAAAGGAGGCCTGTTGCCCAGACCATCCCTATCCTTAAGTCCATTCAGCGAAGAATAGACCCGTCCCTGGTGAACCCAAACCTCACCAGAGCAGTCAATCCCAGGGTTGAAAAACTTTTCAGGGCAGCCCAGTCTGACCCTCTCTATATAAGAGGACATCTGAAGCCAGACTCCCTGGTTGTCACTAACACTCGTAAGAGGGCTGGAACACCCTTGTCATCGTCCGAAGCTCCTCTAGACAAAGAGAGCAAAAAACCATATGGTTTCGGCAGGAAAGTAGCCTCAACGTCCGCCTATCAGGCAAGGATTGCAAACTCCACCACCCTGTTGGCCAGCTACAACTGCCATCAGTGGGAAGAAGTCGCGGCACTCATAGCCTCTGCTCCGGAACCTTTAAAAGGCCAGTTAGCTCGGATTTCCGCAGAGGGTAGAGCCGTGTCTGGTTGCATTTTGAAAGCAACCTTTGACGCCGCGGACAACGCAGGCAGATTGATAGCAGAAGGCACTGTTATCAAGAGACATGCGTGGTTACGGCAGTCTGGTTTTAAGGCAGAAACCCAGGCATCATTGTTGGACAAACCGGTGGAAGCCGATCTGTTGTTTGGTAAGGCGGTCGAGGACGCACTGAACAATGCCAAGGACGAATACGAGACACTCAAGTGCCTTGGCCAGTTAACCAATAAAGCCCCTAAACAGAGAGGGAATAGTAATTTTCGTCGGCCACGCGGCCAAAATTCCCAGAGAGGATCTAACTATTCCCAGGGGCAGGGTACACAGTGGCACAACAGCCAACAGTCTACCCAGGGTTACGGCAGGGGTAATAGGAGAGGTTGTGGTAAAGGCAGAGGCAGCCCCAGCAGAGGAGGCGGCACGCCTCCACCAAAGCAGTGACGCTCAGTTCAGGGTCCCTTCTCACGCAACCCCAGTAGGGGCACGCATTTCCAACTTCACCCAGGCTTGGGAAGGGATCACATCAGACAGATGGGTGCTGTCAACAGTATCCACAGGGTACTGTATAGAACTACTGCAGCGTCCCCGGAACCATCCTCCACGACAAAGAGTACACTCTTTAGAACATCAGAAGATTCTCCTCGAGGAGATCGCCAATCTGCTAGCAAAGGACGCGATAGAACTCGTCCCGGGACACCAGGTAAACAAGGGTATTTATTCAACTTACTTCCTTGTGCCAAAGAAAGATTTGACAATGCGCCCAGTATTGGACTTACGGCCCAAAAGTTTTGTATGACTACACTACAAGAGGTAATCCCCCTCCCAAAAAAGGGGGATTACATGGCAACCTTGGATATGAAAGATGCCTATTTTCATATTTCCATGTTCCCAGCGCACAGAAGGTACTTGCGCTTCAAGGTGGACAGTCGGCACTACCAATTCAAGGTACTGCCCTTCGGGATAGCTTCGGCACCAAGGGTATTCACCAAGGTACTGGCGGTGGCGGCTGCACACCTACGCAGGGAGGCAATCCCGGTGTACCCTTATCTGAACGACTGGCTCATAACGGGGGAAACCCCAGTAATTTGCAGGACAAACATTCAAAGGACTATCGACCTCCTCCACGAATTAGGCTTCTCAATCAACGAGAAAAAGTCAAGCCTGGTGCCAAGCACCTCCAAACAGTTCCTAGGAGCAATCCTAGATACTCAAGAGGGGTTGACATTTCCTTCAGAGGAAAGAATTTGGAATATACTACTGCAAATTCCGCAATATCAGTCCGGTCACCAAATAACGGTACGCAAAGCAATGCGTTTGCTGGGCATGATGGCGTCATGTATTTACCTGGTCCCCCACGCGCGCCTGTGCATGCGTCCCATGCAGGAATGGTTGGCGAAACAGTGGTCTCAGGCAAGTGGTCAGTGTCACGATCTAGTGGTCGTTTCGCCAACACTAGTACAAAGCCTTCACTGGTGGACAAGAGAGAATCTTGCACAGGGAAAACCCTTTTACGATCCCGAAGTACAGGCAGTAGTCACTACCGAAGCATGTCTGATGGGGTGGGGAGCTCACCATCTCCACCACACAGCTCAGGGTCTCTGGTCTCCCTCAGTAGCCAAGAACCACATCAACCTGCTAGAGCTTCTGGCAGTATTCAGAGCACTTCAGGCGTTCGAGCCCCACGTACTAAACTTGTCAGTGCAAATCCGGACGGACAGCACAACAGCCATGTTCTACCTGAACAAGCAAGGAGGGACTCGTTCGCCAAATCTGTCCAAGCTTGCCCAGAAAATCTGGATATGGGCACTCAGACGGAACATCTTCCTGTCATCACAACATGTTCCAGGGGAGCTCAATTCCCTAGCGGATGCTCTGAGCAGAGACTCCCTCCCAGAGGAACACGAATGGGTTCTACACAGAGAGGCCGTAGAAAATATCTTCTCTCAGTGGGGTTTCCCCACTATAGACTTATTCGCCACAAGCGAAAACAGACAATGCCCAGGATTTGCATCCAGGTTCCCCCAACCAGACTCCCAAGGGAACGCCCTGTGGATGAACTGGTCAGGGATGTTTGCGTACGCTTTTCCACCAACTCCTCTCATCAGGAAGGTGGTGAACAAGATGAACAGAGAGTCGATGACGCTCGTCCTAGTTGCTCCCATGTGGGCAAGACAACCGTGGTTCCCACACCTACGCAGGATGGCGGTGTGCGAGCCCATCAAACCTCCAGCCTGGTACAACCTACTGTCCCAGCACCAAGGTCAAACAGTGCATCAGCAACCCAACTCAATGAACCTGGCAGCATGGCTCCTGAGGTCATAGAGTTTGGACATCTCAATTTACCAAGAGGTGTATGGACATCCTAAAGGAATCTAGGAAACCAAACACAAGGCACTGCTACTTTGACAAGTGGAAGAGATTTGTTATCTGGTGCCAGAGTAGACAAATCAACCCAGTTGATTGCACTCCTTCCACTATTGTTACATACAAGCTCCACCTGCTAGACGCAGGATTGGTTTTTAACTCACTGAAAGTACACCTGGCAGCCCTGTCGGCATACACCACTTCCCATAACAAGGTCTTGTGGTGGAAAGTACCAGTAGTTAAAGCCTTCATGGAAGGAGTAAAGAGACTTCACCCTCCTATTTCAAACCCACCACCAAGGTGGGACCTTAATGTGGTGCTATCTAAGCTCATGGGACCCCCTTTCGAGCCCATGCATAAAAGCAATCTCAAACACCTGACTTATAAAACGGCCTTCTTAGTAGCTATTACTTCTATAAGAAGGGTCAGTGAAATTCAAGCTCTGTCAGTGCAGGATCCCTTCTTTACTGTCCATAAAGACAAACTGGTTTTACGCACACACCCTAGGTTCTCACCTAAGTTTATATCTAAATTCCACGTAAACCAGTCCATCGAGCTTCCGGCTTTCTTCCATGACCCTCAAAGCTCGGCTGAGGTGAAACTACACACCCTAGATGTGCGTAGGGCGGTCCTCTACTATGTAAATAAGACCAGACCGCTAAGAAAAACAGATCAACTGTTTGTCTCCGTAGCTACAGGCAGAGAGGGGGATCGCGTCTCTAAAGGTGCCATCTCGAAGTGGATTATTAACTGTATCCAGCTGTGTTACTCACTCTCTGAAAGAACTCTGCCTTTCATGCCAAGAGCCCACTCTACTAGAGGCATTGGGGCCACTCTGGCTTTCATTGCAAATGTACCCCTTGACACCATTTGAAAAGCAGCTACTTGGAGCTCTATTCACACTTTACTCAGCATTACTGCATTGACACCCATTCCAAGGCAGATACACAAGTGGGACAAGCGGTTCTAAGACACTTATTTGCTCATGACCCTTCTCACATCCCACCTCCTTCTTCAGGTACTGCTCGCTAATCTATGCACAGCATGTGATCTAAGCAGATTCCACAAACCTCAGAAGGGATACATTACTCACCGTAATCGTATTTCTGATGCTTGTATCTGCTTAGATTCACATGCGACCCACCCTTCCTCCCCTCTGAGAGAAGGCGCATGGTTGCTTGTAGTCTTACCTTTCTATCTATCTGCTTGGATTATCTGTACTCGTGCTACTCCTCATGCTACCTCATGTCAGAAAAAATACAATCTGAGGATCCTAGACGTGTGCGGGATCTTGGGTACAGTGGACGTCACACTAGGGATAGTATTACTGGCACGCCCTGTGTCGACGCCCATTTTCGAGTTTCGAAAAACAAACTGTAATACTCTGCAGCTTCCACTAGATGTCGGCCTATGCACAGCATGTGAATCTAAGCAGATACAAGCATCAGAAATACTATTACGGTGAGTAATGTATCCCATATATATATATATATATATATATATATATATATATATATATATATATGTGGGTTTCGCGGTGGGGAGGGGTGTGGGGCAGGGGTGGGGAATGTGAGTTTCGCAGTTGGGATGTGTGTGGGTCAGGGATGAGGGAATGTGGTACCCCAATTAACAGAAACAAAGGGAGGTTATTGACCAAGATCACTCAAATTGAGTAAAACTGTGTACAACCTGCCTAATGAGGGTCGTTTTAATCATATACATCAATATCTAAGCAGGCTTTTGAAAGGTAATCACTAAATTGTAGCTGTAATTCGGCTCATTGTGTAATAAAAAATGCCTTAACTATGTGTTCCTTCGGGAGTTTCATTTATAAGCAATATGTGTGTCCTCACATCTTTTCCTTGCACTGAATTCCAGTTAAAATCATGCATTTGCCTATCCCATAACTACACAATCTTTTGGCTTTGGCAATGCTTGTTGTTGGAATGAGCTGGTGCAGTGAATTACTGGCCGGGTGCGGTGGTGGCAGTGTTGTACTAGAACAGCAGGGTTAATAGAGTTCATACTCCAAGTAAATTTGCTAAGAACATCAGCGAACATCCTGGTAAGTGGAAAACACATTCATTGCGCCTCGCATCATAGCAATGATTAGCCGCTCCCTTTGGGCCATGCCTACATCATATTGTTTCATGAAAACAATCAGAAGCCGGATCTTGCGGGAGGCATGCAGCGCTCGTTGAGGGACATCTGCTCGGCGCATTAAGGGCCTGTGGGCCCGGAGTCCCGTGATCTGATGTTGTCCCCTCCCAGGTGTGAGTAGCTTGTCAATAATAGAGTTTTCATTTCATTCAGCCATTTATAAATGAATTTGTTTTGGAAAAAGCAACACTACAAGTACCAGAACCATGAGAGGAAAGGAATGGTAGTGGATGATCTTGTCTCCTGACATGGGGTTATTCGCCAACTGTGCTGGAAAGAGGCTGCACTTCATGAGGGCTTGGCACTTACCACGACCACAGTGGTTAGGTTCAAGGCCCCAGCCTAGGTAGGCATAGGCAGGGCATGATGCACTCGAATGCCAGCGAGAGACCTGAGTTCACGGTAGTGGACACCAGGCCTTCAGTCCCATACATTGCTCCCCACACTCAGTGTCTCAGTTCACACTCCCCTGAGAACCTCTGCCTGCGTCCCTTTTTCCTTGATGTCCAATCTCTCGTCAAAATGCAGTGGCTAAATGCCTCTCCCGGTTGCCCTTTCCTTATGCATGCTAATAAGCTTTTATACTGCACCAAACCACCACCACGGCAGTATCATACGCCTCTTATGCACCTCAAGGGAGGGAATAACCTCTTCTTCCACCACAAACCCTACCACCAACCAAGGCCGGGTTTAGGGCAGGGTCCCCTGGGCGACTGCCCAGGGTGTTATTAGCTCCTCGCCACGCCAGCTCGGGGGAGTCTTTCAAGTGCTCCCCCGCACTGGTGCGGTGGGTGAAGACACAGCAGGCGCCCTATTGAACCGAAATGCACCCCGCTCTCACGCCCACACCAGCATGAGAGCGGGGTGCATTTTATCACAATAGGGTGTGGCTGTCAAACCAGCTGGTTCTGGTTTGACAGCCGCAGCTCGATTGAAGCGATTAACTCCTGAGAAAGTATTGGGAGTGGCTGGATCAACCAACAACGGTGGACAATGAGGATTGGGAAGTGAGTGTGTTCAAAGGAGGGTTTCAGACTGCGTTTTGTGAACAGGAACCGAAACGAGTAGATTTCCATTATTCTTTTTTAACTGCAGTTCGGGTCCCCAGCCCCAAGGCGTCCCTGCTTGAGTGGCTTCAACGAGCAGCCTTCAATAAGGCTGAAACCCATGAGAATCTGATAACAGCCACATGCGTGTGGTTGAAGGTTCTTTGAACTAGCGCGTGGGCCTCCTGAGGCATGCACGGCCGAGTTGCTCTTGAACCTGCATTACAAAAGTTACCAGCGGCTGGAATGATGACGCTTTTGCTGAACTTCCGGGGGTGAGGGGAGTGGGTCTCTTTATACTAATGTGATGCGGCCCAGACCCTCTACCCGTGACCATCTATGGGCTGCCCAGACCTCATACCCAGTGTCCATCCATGGGCTGCCCAGACCTCATACCCAGTGACCATCCATGGGCTGTCCAGACCTCATACCCAGTGACCATCCATGAGCTGCCCAGACTTCATACCCATTGACCATCCAGGGGCTTCCCAAATTTCACACCTATTGACCATCCATGGGCTGGACAGACTTCATACCAGCTGACCATCCATGCGCTACTCAGATTCTTACCCATTGACCATCCATGGGCTTCCCAAATGTCATACCCATTGACCAAAGGGACTGTCCAGACTTCATACCAGCTGACCATCCATGGGCTACTCAGATTCTTACCCATTGACCAAAGGGACTGGCCAGACTTCATACCTGCTGATCATCCGTGGACTGCTCAGAATTCATAAATGTTGACTATCTATGGTCTGCCCAGACTTCATACACATTGCCCATTCCTGGACTGCCCATTCTTCATGTTCGTTGACCATCCATGGAGTGCCTATTCTTCATACCCATTGACCATCCATGAGCTGCCGAGGCCTCATACGTGTTGATCTTCCATGGAAAGCCCAGACATTACCCATTGACCATCCCTCGACTGGCCATTCTTTATGACTAACGACTGTCATGGAGTGCCCATGCTTCATACACATTGACAATCCATGGGCTGGCCAGACTTCATACCCACAGATCATCTATAGGCTGTCCAGACTTCATACCCGCTGACCATCCATGGAGTACCCATTCTTCATACCTGTTGAATATCCGCGGGCTGCCCAGACTTCATACCCACTGACCACCTATGGGCTGCCCAGACTTCATAACTGTTGTTCATCCATGGGCAGCCCAGACTTCATACCCACCGATCATCTATAGGCGGTCCAGACTTCATACCAGCTGACCATCTATGGGCTGCCCAGACTTCATACCCACCGATCATCCATAGGCTGCCCAGACTTCATACCTGCTGACCATCCATGGGCTGCCCAAACTTCAGACCCGTTGACCATCTATGGGCTGCCCAGACTTCCTATCCACTGACCACCTAGTTGCTGCCCAGTTTTAAACCCCATTGGCTATCTGTGGCCGTCCCGGGCTTCTTTATTTTGACTGTATGGTTTCACTAGGATACTTGCCACCATTTCTTTTGCAGAATTGTTTGGCTCCTCTTACAGGGAACTCTGAGAATGGATTCTAGTGCCCCCTCGCCCCCCCCACTACCAAGAGGACTTGAGAGAGATTCTCTGGTCCCTTGGTTTTTCCTTTACTGTCCCGTCCCACCACCCCTGGCACCGGTCCCCAGACCTTGGGTGATGTACAGTTACAGGGGCTTGGAGGTAAGGCTTACTGACCCCCACCCCCATATTTAGATGCATATAAAGTCAGACTCTGAAAGGGTTCGCGAGGGGATGGTGCCTTTCTTCCATAAGGTCTATTATGTAGACTCCTACGTCCCCATCTATCCAATATGAAACTGCTCACAGTGACCACTGTCTGTCCGAGAGCCTTTCAATTGGCCTTAGAAGGGACAAATCAGAGACCACTTAAACTCTTCCCTTCAAAAGAGCTGCTTCCCTCCGACACACTCCTATTGGGAACTGTTGCTGAGGATCTGGTTTGCCCTCTTCAATCAGCTAAGCCCTCCCTATCATGGCTCACCACTAGACCTACAGCTATGGCCGCTTTCTCTGATGCCTGTGCGTATTGAGCTCTCGGCACAGCCAGAACCGCTGCGTACCTTGTGGCCGCTCTCCGCTGTATGCACCTGTCCTGTGGCATAACACGTACCTGCGTGCCTTTTTGGCACTTAGCTTTCTGTTTTCCCTGACTTGCGCTACTAGCACTTATTCCATTCTATTCCTCTTTCTATGTAGCATTAGCACCTGGGGTGGGCACAGCAACCAATCAGGATGCTCAGAACGCCGGCTGCAAGTACTGACCTAAGCCTGTGTTCCGAGCAACCTGATGGCTGCTTCCCCCACCCAACCATCTTCCCTCTACGCTCCATTCACTTCTTCTTTAAACCCCCCGCCCCCACACCCCACTTACCTGATTTATGCAGCGGCAACACCCACCGCTGCTGCTGCTGCTGTTGTCTCCTCCCATTCTACGTGCTGGCTGCCATGGAAATGGAAGAGGGGCTCTGTATGGAGCCCTGTCTTTCCGCCCTTTGGTGGCCATCTTGCTTAAGTATTTTGTTTGAATGAACAGCATCAAATTAATTCAAACAAAATGCAATGCTCTCAGCACCCCAGGTTACAGGATTGGCAGCCCGTGGTGCTAATAGCATTCATACCCTCTCTGGCGTGTCAGATCTGGAATGAATGCTTAATTGTTGCTCCCTAGCTCCATCGCTTCCCTAGGAATTAACTCAGATGAAGAGTCCAAGGATGTGAATGATTTCCTCCGTTTTTTATTTTTCCTTTACTCCCCCACCTTTCCTTTTTCATCCCCTCCCTCCGCTTGAAGTGCTTTGAAATTATTGTATTGCAGTGGATGCTATAAATATATACAATAATTAAATAAAATAAGAAAGGGCATCAGCCTCAATCCCAGGGCACTGTGAGAGATTGCCTGGTCCCCATAGTTGTCCCTAAGCACTATGGGGCATGTGTTAGCCTGCCAGCCTTATAATAAAAGGCCTTTTCTTGCCTTTCTGTCCTCTGGCCTAGCAAAGAGGCAGCAGTGTTGCATCAGCCCGGGCCCTTCTAGCACATTAATCTCAATACTTTATTTCTCTGCAGAAAAAGCATCAAACCCAGACCACAAACACAGTTATTGTGTCCCCTTCTGTTTCCCCTAGCAAAAAAAATAACATTGCATTCGTGTATAGGGCTTCATGTCAGAACCGGGATTGTTTCCAGTTTTTATATAGTTGGCGACAGCAGGACGCTCTGGACTACGTCTGGTAGCTCCAACAATCCCAGAACAGCGTGTTTGGTCCACTTTGAATCAGTTTCTGCCACACGCCGCTGTTGTGATCCTCTCCTCCCTTTGGCGTGTCCTTTGAGATCAGCTTGACCTAGCGGATTTGTTCACAGACGCTCAGGACGAGATGTTCCATCTTCCCTTGTGACTAAGAGGGATATAAATGCCGAAAAACACACATTCATATTTTTCCATTTTAGATGTTAAGCAAATGAGTCTGTCGACATATGGACTATGTTGGAGGACGAAATACATGCACACCTACTACATTGATGGTTCTGCCCTGAAGAAGGCTAGGTGCTCTTGATAAAATATTTCACACCGGACCGAAACTCCAGTTGGCAATTTTTTCATTGCAGATTATGCCACTGATTTATTTTTTCAAATAATGTTTGTCTTTTGTATATTTACACAGTTGTCATACATAGTTGTAAAATTGCCCAGGGTGCCATGTGGTGCAGCATAGTGGCATACAGTATTGCATAGGTTGGCGTCTTTTGGCATACACTACAATTTTTTCAGCTTAAGTGCGTTAGTTGTTTAAAAGTTTTCCATTCATTGTGTCACGGTTTTTTTATTGTTGTGTGATAGTGGATGGATGGATGGTTGTTGATTTGATTTCCTAGGTTCGGTGCATCAGGCACGAGACAGGGTTCATCCCCCTTCAATGTTAATTTATTTATTTTTCCTATCGCTGTATTATTAGTATTGCATCATGCATTGTAAAGGATTTTTTCTGACTTTTTTGTATCATTCATAAAAGCATTGTTCAACTTTCCCTATTATTTGTATTTCTCTCCTGAGTCTGTTTCGTGCATTTTTTAGTATATATCTCCCAATTATGGTATGGGCTGCCTTGTTGGTTTCCATTGTAGATTCCCACTGAGTCCATACACCAACTGGATTTGTGGGTCGACCTTATCCTAGTGTATTTGCTCATGCCACCCCAGTTTTCAGCACTATAATATTAGATGTTGTCATTACCCAAGTTAGTGGTACTTAAATGATCGCCATTAGAAGCACGAAGTGCTGAGTTGGCCCAGCCCGGCTTGCAGGTGCTGTGCCCTGCAGCTTATATACAGACCTATCTTAAGGTGAAGCTGGACGTGTGCACCTCACGAGGAGAATGAGGTGTGCCGCACAGTCTGGGTCTCTCTTTCCCTCTTCATGATGGATAAGGTATAAGTCTACTAGACCAATTAAGTGCTGAGAGCCAGGATGCTCATCCTATTTGCATAGACATGTGCAATATCCCAGATGTTAAGGGGCTAAGATCTTGGCTGCCCTGGAGGTCGGCCATTCTCCTACCTGGCACCTTGTTTGCGGAATCACTGACCAATATATCCTCAAAACCTAGGGCCCCATCTTGCTTCTAGAAAACAACTCAAAGCGTGGCCTTTTCAGTGATTCATCGGGTGTCAGATTTCCACTCATCTGTAAGACCGTCTAGTCTAGTTTAGTTTAGTTTATTTGCTTGTATAGCGCCCTGAACCCAGAGGTAACTAGGCGCTTGACGTGAAGGAGAAACATGTCACAGAAGAGTATGCAGATACAGAACATGTACAGATGATATGAAAACAATAGGCGACGCTCCAGCTGGAAAATGTGCAACTAGTCTACTTTTGCCTACCTATACCAGACTATTCCTCTAGCACCAAGAAGCCACATGTGGCATACAATGTGCTTTCCAAGTAACAATAACATAAAAATCCACCCTCGCCCATTAACCCCCCACCCAGTATCCCTCACCTACTATTGCATGTACCGTATCTTTTGCCCAGTAACTCAGTCCAATTACCCTCGCCCAGCATCCCTTGGCCCGTAACCCAGACCAATTACCCTCAACTAGTGCCCTAGCCAATTAACCCTCAGTGGTAAACCTAGCCCAGTAACCCTCACCAAAATCCAGTTGCAAAATGATAACAGGAGCCCGAATGTCTAGTCCCATTTTCCAAATTGCGTAATGCTGTGCAAGTCATTCTATCTTCGCCTGCCCCTATTGCCCAGTCAACCAAAGTAGGGAGCTCCTAGAAGAAGGTTTATTGTCAACTTAAAGCACTATAGTAACAAAAAAAACAAAAAAAAAAACAAAAAACAAACACCACATAAAGTGCTGTGTAAGACATTGGCAGAATTGCAGGCAGCACACACTCTGCCTACACAACTTAGAACTGACTGGCACACCAGACATCTTCTCCACAGAGTGCAGTCTTCACAGAGTGAGTTTACGGTTTCACCCCATAAAGCCACCCCTTTACTGTGTTTACTGGGAACAATTCTAATTGTAAAATCAAGTCCTTTATTATTTTGAAAAAACATGACTATTTTGTAAATAGTTATTCCATTGTACAGACAAAATGACTGTCATACAATCATATTCTCCCTTGTGTGAAAACACAACGAGAGGTCTGAAAGCCTTTGCTGCATCGGACATTGTTTTTCTGGTATGCGTATTGTCATGTTGATTGTATTAGCCACAGTGAGCATATTCCCCCATTCCTGGGCTCCGGGTGGAGGCCTGGATCTCCTTTAGCGCTCTCTGCACCCCCCACTGGGCGTGGATGCCTCCTACGCAAGGGGACTATGTATTACCCGACGTACGCCACAGAGTACTGTACTCTTCATCCGGGTCCCTTGCTGTCCACAAGGTAAGAACTTGATGTCAGTCAGGACACTGCGCTTTGCGGGTGCCTCTCGGCCGTCTCACCAGTGGTTGAAGTGGGCGGGAGCGGTTGAGAGCAGTGCTCCTCTACATTTTTTTATTAAGTTTTACTGTTCGTATACTTTTATTTTAAAAAGAAATCGTTCCAGAATGGTTCCGCTTAAAAACAAAAGAGTAGGAAGGAATTGAAACTTGAACTTCAGTGCACTGGACTGAATGTTCTCTTAAACAGCTGGCCCTTTATTTAGGGGTTTGTATGACACGTGGGAGGGGCATGGTGATGGGGTTTGTACGGCACGTGGGGGGGCATGGTGATGGGGTTTGTACGGCACGTGGGGGGGCATGGTGATGGGGCTTGTACGGCACGTGGGAGGGGGCATGGTGATGGGGTTTGTACGGCATGTGGGAGGGGACATGGTGATGGGGTTTGTATGGCACGTGGGAGGGGGCATGGTGATGGGGCTTGTACGGCACGTGGGAGGGGGCATGGTGATGGGGTTTGTACGGCACGTGGGAGGGGACATGGTGATGGGGTTTGTACGGCACGTGGGAGGGGGCATGGTGATGGGGTTTGTACGGCATGTGGGAGGGGGCATGGTGATGGGGTTTGTACGGCACGTGGG
The DNA here is from genome assembly GCF_040938575.1 of Ambystoma mexicanum. Lineage (NCBI taxonomy): Eukaryota > Metazoa > Chordata > Amphibia > Caudata > Ambystomatidae > Ambystoma > Ambystoma mexicanum. Next base: position 1,420,393,112 of record NC_090931.1, on the reverse strand, counting down.
GGGGCATGGTGATGGGGTTTGTATGGCACGTGGGAGGGGGCATGGTGATGGGGCTTGTACGGCACGTGGGAGGGGGCATGGTGATGGGGCTTGTACGGCACGTGGGAGGGGGCATGGTGATGGGGTTTGTACGGCACGTGGGAGGGGGCATGGTGATGGGGTTTGTACGGCATGTGGGAGGGGGCATGGTGATGGGGCTTGTACGGCACGTGGGAGGGAGCATGGTGATGGTGTGTACGGCACGTGGGAGGGGGCATGGTGATGGGGCTTGTACGGCACGTGGGAGGGAGCATGGTGATGGGGTTTGTACGGCACGTGGGAGGGAGCATGGTGATGGGGCTTGTACGGCACGTGGGAGGGGGCATGGTGATGGGGTTTGTACGGCACGTGGGAGGGGGCATGGTGATGGGGTTTGTACGGCACGTGGGAGGGGGCATGGTGATGGGGCTTGTACGGCACGTGGGAGGGAGCATGGTGATGGTGTGTACGGCACGTGGGAGGGGGCATGGTGATGGGGCTTGTACGGCACGTGGGAGGGAGCATGGTGATGGTGTGTACGGCACGTGGGAGGGAGCATGGTGATGGGGCTTGTACGGCACGTGGGAGGGGGCATGGTGATGGGGTTTGTACGGCACGTGGGAGGGGGCATGGTGATGGGGCTTGTACGGCACGTGGGAGGGAGCATGGTGATGGTGTGTACGGCACGTGGGAGGGGGCATGGTGATGGGGCTTGTACGGCACGTGGGAGGGAGCATGGTGATGGTGTGTACGGCACGTGGGAGGGAGCATGGTGATGGTGTGTACGGCACGTGGGAGGGGGCATGGTGATGGGGCTTGTACGGCATGTGGGGGGGCATGGTGATGGGGTTTGTGGGTAGCAGGGGACAGAGCTGCAGGGAACATAGTTCCACTACGTCTTTTCGTACTCTTCGACCACTGCATCTCACTGAGTTTTATAAGAGTGATGTGGCTGGCTGAGGGCCCCTCCTTGTGGTCCCAAGAGGCGACTGCATTTCAGGGATATCACCTTTACTTCTACTCTGGAGGCCGTGCTTTCTCAGCGGCTGCGGCACGGGCTTGGAATTCTCTTCCTCTTCACCTGCGTCCTATTGAGGTCTATTTTTCTTTCCAGCGGGCCTTGATTTAGTTTCTTGTGGGTACTCAGTGCGTACATTGCTTAGGGTATAGCGCCATGATACCTTTGGGCGACGGATGCACTTTACAAGTGTCAATAACATAACATAAAATACTTCTACCTTAACTAAAGAAACAAATACATAGGGCAATGGTTCGTATTGGCACCAACATACAAGTCGTATCGAAACACATGCGATTAAGTGTACCAAATGGGGTCTGCTGTGATTGCTTGCAGATTGAATCCTCACATGACTCGTGGCGTTGACCTTTTGAAGAAAAAAATGGAGAATGCAAAATGTCCAATAAAACCTGTTTAGGACTGGCTGCAGCGAAAGCGATTTTCTGACCTGCCTTCTTGGCTAGCCCATAGTAATAACTGTAAGGAATTGTATATTTCATAGTCTTTGCTGCCCTCTTATGGCAATAACTAAATGTTTTCAAATCTACTTCATTTAAGCAGCACATGTGATCTTGTCATTCTATAGAAATAAATAGTCAACAACGCCTACATTCACTGGGGAAGAACTTGCCCGCTTGCACACACGAGGCGGTGTTCAGTCTAATCCGCTTGATTCCAGGGCTGATGGGACTTCTAGGAATGCTCTAAAATAAGTCACAGGTGCTGGTGGGGCTCTTAGTGAGCAGACGGAGAGGGTGTGTATTCCTGAGAGTGTGTGATAAGACGGGGCAGTTTTGTTTGGCTCTGGGCAGTGATGTACCTGCCCAGCCCAGCCAGAACCAGTGCCTATACAGGAAGGGTCTGTGCAAAGTGTAGGCATCTCACCAGTGAAGCCCTGTGTTTCTGTTATGTTATGTGTCTATGATGGTATGTTATGAGGATTTCTACCGTGCACCACTGCCGTTTGACTGGTCCCCAGGCACTCTGGCAGATGTGGAAGAGGGTTGACATGTGTTTAGTTAGGAGGAAGGCAAGAGTGCATCTAGAGGGACATTTTACATACTTTATTTTATTTATTTATACATGTATAACGTACCAACAAACCCATCGGCATCATGGCACATAACCTTGACCATCGAGCCAGCACTGAACCAACAAGACAATCTAGACAGAGCTCACCGAGACCCCGTAGGTGCCAAGGACGAGTTTGCTTGTCCTTTTTGCATAGACTTTCATGATAGCCTGGCAGTAAAGACGCATAAGAAGCATCACACCTGAGGTCAGCAGCAAATCCAGAAAACGAGGAAGGAAACTCAATCACTTGCAAAGACGAGTTTTCAAAGCACTGTTGAAAGGCAGGATGGCTTTGCTTCTTCTCACATCAGGTGGCAGCGCATTCCATAGCATTGGCGCCATGTACTCGGAAACAGGCTGACCAGCTCGCTCTGGGCGATAGGTGGGTTGGATCAATCGACAAGTATTGTTCGAAACGCAATGCTCCGAAAACAGAACATTGTCCCGTTATGTACGTAATTAGAATGACCATTGTGTATTAAGTGGTTGTCGTGGAAGAATGACGAATCACGCAGCATCAGGGTGTGTTGCATAGTTACACAGCACAGCATTGCAGTTGTGGAGAGTGGACATGTTCCACTGTGACAAGATGTGCATTGTCTAAGGGCCCGATTTACAAACATGTTTTCAATGGGACTTTCCCATGTTAAAGTCAGCGATGGACTGGGAACCAAATGAGGCCCTGGAAAGAATGTTTAAAGTGGCCCCATATTGCACATTTTCAGCAAGCCCAGCCCCTTTCCTATGAGAAAATGTGGAAATAAAACGGGTTACCACACAAAAGAGGCCCAGGGTGCAGAGGCCTACCGGGAAATCTCCAGAGTGCTCTGTAGGCCAGTCCAACCCTGCTTAAAGTCAGGCCCTAAGAGTGAATCTGACATCATATACCTGGCTTACGATGTTCTTAAGAGCGCCCTCACACAAGTAGATGTTAACAGAATAAAAGTGAAAAAGAAATGCTCCCAAACCTATGAAGCATTGATGTAAAGTGAGGCAAGGAACTCTGGGTAAGTTTCCACTCTTCCTGGCTGCACCCTGACTGCTTGGGCTCTGGCTCTTTGGGAGTAAGCTGGACTTCACTCCTCTGCTCCCTTAATGAGAGCATTTCTCCCTCTTTTCAGTAGTACGGATGTCTCTTCAGTAGTACTGATTTCTCTTCAGTAGTACTGATGTCTCTTCAGTAGTACTGATTTCTATTCAGTAGTACTGATTTCCTTGTTTGCATGCCCTTGATTACAGTAATGCGCCAAAATGCAACAGACATTTTCTTGCAGAGTTTAGCCCTCTCCTGGCTACAATCAGAATTTATGGAACTTTATAAATGAAGTATATTTTTTAAAAAAAATTAAAAAACACTTGGCGATACTGGAGTGCACTGAGATTCTCCACCCGGAAAATCCAACGTTCCACTTTTGTCGGAGTGAGCTCCAAGGGAAACTCAGCAACATCCTGTTTTAAATTCTCACATGACTGTGTTTTGGCAATGTGATTAAGCAATGGATTAGCAAACCTCTAACCACACTGGCCGGGACACAACATACTCATTTACTTTTCCAAGAATACTGTTCAGGTTTTGGATTATGAAAATACCATTAAAGTCCACCTGGAATTAAGTAAAAGCGGTTTCAAACTTGTTTTACTCTCACTACAGCTCATCAAAAGAGTTCATGTATATCCAGGGCCCAGCAGGAAATGACTACAAAGGATTTGTAACATAATGTGCAACATATATTAAAAACGAAAAAACACAGAAATACACTCCAGGTTTCTTTACATATGCAGGCATGTTTTCTTTTTTTTTTTTTTCAAACCTTTTTGGCCGTTGTTATAGTATTTCTTCCATGTCTAGCACAGATTAAGGCCAACCTGGCCAAATGTATTGGGGGGCTGTAACAGGTGACGTTTTCAATGTTTGATTGAACACTCTATGAATCACCGGCAATTGGTGCGAGATGAAGTTTCAATAAATATGTCCTCTCAAGCTTAGTGTCCATTTTACATTTCCAGAAAAAAAGAACACCTGTGGGAGATGCATGTGTTTCTCGTGACTCTGACCAAACATTTATCATCATCATTCTCGCTCAGTCACACTCCATTCAAATCCTTTTCCTCCTGCAGGAGCATTGCTGTGCTCAATGGTTTAATGCAAACAATTTTTGTTTTTATTATTATTGTATGACAATGTTAAAAGAACTGAATAGCATCAAAAGTCAGTATAAATTCCACTCTATTGGATTATTTTTTTTGCAAAATATGAGTGATCAGGTTAGTAAAAGTGACTCAAAAAAGCTCAAAGCAGCAGTATTACATTTAACAACAACTTCACTTTTCTTAATCCACAGACACCAGTCTGGACTTATCGCTGCAATGCTTTTCTTCTGGCCATTTACAGTGTTCACATCCCATCTCAATGTTGTCTCAGGGCCAAATGACAGTGTCATAACCATGTCAATCTTTACTAAAAGGTCATGTGTTCAGTCTACAGACTTGCATACATTTTCTTTCATGCACTGTTTTCTACAAACAAAACAGTGTCGACAGACTTGGGTTTCGGCCGCTTATGGGGGAGGTTATATCTTCACCACCCCTAAATTTTGGCTAGGCCTTCATCAGGACAGGTAGCAGGTGACTCCCCATGATGAAACTGAAATATATGAGTAGACCCTCCTCTTCCCAAAAGGCTACCATTGGGGCTCTTATTAGATCTCCCGGGGCAATGCAGCGGATGCTGATCTGTATGTGTTATTCATGGCATACAGATTCCCTCGTCGACTGGAGAATCTTGTCCACAACGCAAAGACCTCTGGCTCACTAAAAGATCTGGTGCTTCTTCCTGATGGGACTGAATTTCATGCAGCCACTGGCTTGTTTCTGGTTTGCAATCCTCTAGGATTTGTTCTTTCTGTGTTTTGGAAAAACACACACACTGACGCGTCTGTTCAATGACTCCTGTAGGAACTGTAAGTCAGTTACCAGAGCCTTGTCGTTGCAGCATCTTACACACAGGCTCCAGCAGCAGCGATTGATGTGCTGTCTGACGAGTTCTGAAGCTTTCTAAAAATAAACACAGAGAACCTGTGCCGTGCCTTTTCTAGATTTCCATAACGGTAGAGGGAGACACCAGTCCGGGCCCCACCTTCTTTTAGGTTAATTTAGATTATTGTCACAAAGAGAGACAAGAGAGTCAAGCAAGAGGGCAACCCCTATCAGTCAAGGGCTCATCCGTCTGCAATAACATGCACCCAAATCTCAACTGCAAAAAAAGAAAATCTTACCCATCTTTTTATTTTTTTGATTGATATTTTATTTCTATCGCGCTTGTACACAAGTGTTTCAGAGCGCGACAAGGAAAGGGAGAGAACAGGGGACAACAAAACAGCGATCTTACTAGGCCCAGTAAGTCTTCAAGTCTTTCCCCTCAACCAGACTTGTTACATGAATGAATCTGACTATTCCGGTTTTTACTCCCTCTTCCTGCCTCTCCCAAGGCAACTGCCACAAAGCTATCTCACATATCATGAAGGTTGATGATGAAACATGATGCAGGCCAGGGCACAATAAACCCACCACGAAACATACTGAGCAACAGAGAGAATAAACTCCAGCAGGCCACGGGACATAATCCACGCCACATCTACAAAACCAAGAAACTGGCCAGGACACACGGGTAAGTATCACACTCCATGCTTATGGAAATTAGCCAAAGGCATGGCCACCCACTCAAACACATCTGCTTTCATACACCACTTTACGACACATTGCACAGCATCTCGGCCACAAGATAGCATCTATCCCTGATGACAAAAATGTGGTCTAGCTGGACACATAATGAGTCTCCTGCACTTGCATGCTCTCCACACCACCTCACAACACCCATCCACAAGGGACCTGGCCATCCCAGCATACCTTTGTATTGGCTAAAATGCACACACACATTCTAAACTCTTCTGACGAATCTCCCATACTTTGGACTTCGTTCCCCTAGGGCATTCACCTACAGCGCTGTGATCCCATGCCAATGGGAAAAGGCGCTATACAATTGAAAATTACAATACATTACATATCGGCATACCCCGTTCCTCCCAGTGGAAATATGATTCTTTCACGTAATCTTCATCACATTTTTCAAGACCATGTGCAGTCATGCTCATGTAAATGTCCCTGAGCGCAGTCTACTTAAGATAACCTAAAATGTGCACCCCCTCCCCCTTGTTTACCAGAATGTATAGGATCCTATGTACTTTCACTCCACTCTGCACTTGGATGTGCAATGCTATGTTAATACTGCGCCCAAGTGCTAAATGCTGTATTGAAATTGACGTTGAAAGTCAATGTTGTTGCATATGCTAGGTTATTTATAACACGCTTAATAACACGCTTAATACCCAGATGTTTCTAAGCACGGACCCGGGGATCAAACCTGTGTTGCTCTGCACCGTCTTGCTTCCAAGGCAAGCACGTTGCCTCTGAGCTATCCTGCCTTCATCCCGCTACCTCCCTGCCCCTACACCCTCCCTGCCCTCCACTATCACCCACTTCTGTAGTGCCTTGAAGCAGCTCTCAAATATAACAACATATATATGTTTGTTTTTTTTTACAAAAATGATGTAGTATGCCTTCTTGTTGTGAGCACCACCTAGTGGAAAGAGGTGGGCCCTTCATGGAAGAACCATTTGCTCTCTAAAGGGCAACACATGCAGGAAGATCATTGCGATGTGCAGGGCTGTTCTAGTGGACAGTGTAGTAACATGGGCTGCGGGGGGGGGGCAGGTGTGCTGTGGGGAGCCCTGCGAGGATGCATGAACTGAAGGTGACTGTGCAAGCAGTGTTGCAGTCCCCAAAACTGCAGCCCACTCCAAAATGCGGGGACGGAATGGGAAGCTGGCTTGCAGGACACCAGGCAGGGCTGAGGCTGAGACATTGAAGGCCGGTGCATAATTCATAGGCTAAGATTGCAGAGGTGCATTTAAATACATAATACATGGCGTCAGGCTGAGGCACTGCTGGAAAAGGTTGATGCCGTTGAGACGATGGGAGACATTTAAGTCAAATGCAGTGTGTAAGGATGGCCAGGCAGAACCAACAGTGCAACAGACTCCAGGAACGCTGGGAAAGCAGGTACTGCAGTAAAGCATGAAAACCTTAGCAGGGAGAAGCAGTATTCTGTTCAGAAATTGAAGACTCTAAAGTACCCTTAGTGGGAATGAACATAACGCTGACCAGTGTAGAAGGGGGAGCCAGGTGGCCAGAATGTTGGGGTAAAAATGAAGGCAGTCTAGTATTAATAATGATACATTCTTATTTCTTATAGCAGTTAATGCTTCTAAGCCAGGCACTTCTAAGCCCACTGTAAAGACAGCAGAACCACTGAGTCAGCACTGCTATTGTTTACATTTTTAAACCACTGGCTGAACGTAGCTATCTGCGGAAAGCACCTAACTCGCTGAGCTATCCCATGGCTTTAAAGCCCAAAGTGGTGCTGAGAACGTGAAAAATGCAGCAACCTAATGTGTGTGTAGCCTGCAAATGCAGAAACTCCCATTTGTTGTGGTATGCAGGGTACATACATTGATCAGCCGAAAGCATAGCCTATGACAAAATACAGCTTAAACCGGTAAGATAGTTCACGGGTTGAGTGCTTGCTGCTGCGATCTGTGTGTTAATTGCAGGTTCAAATCCCAGCAAAGCCAACTAAGCCAGACTGATGTTGATAAATAGGTTCTACCTTCCTTTGGGTGATAATTCGATGTAAATGTTCTATGTACAGCACTTTGTCAAAAGTGCTATATAAATGACAAATCATTAACATTATCACTACGAAATAAATAATGCAGAAAAAAGGCTGATTCTGTGCAATTGGATGCACAAGGACTGGTAAGAATAGAGACTATTGACTAAAATTGATAGGGCCTAATTCATGGAATGTTCTGCACGGTTCAAAGTGACTTTGCACTGCTTAAAAGTGACTTTGCACTGCCGTCACAAACCCTGATTCTTGGAACTGTGCAAAGTGTATTCTCGTTTAAAGTCGCGCACAAACCAGTACCAGTACTAACAGTGTGTCGGCAAGATGGAAATTGCTGACGGAAAAAAAGAGTCTGTAGAATCTGTAAGATCAAAACCAAGCAAGAGTCGGACAAACATGTCCTCACGGAGGGCACGAATGTGGGCCCCTTGATATGGTATCACTGGGACCTTTCGCCCATGATTATAACTCCATAACATCAGCCGAGTTGTGGGTGTTCTGCTTAAATACAGACTCTATGAAAGTTCTTATAGCTCTCTACAGGGTTTGTAGAAGAGATTTCCTCTATCTCTGTACACGTGGCTCAGGGTAAGCAAACTTTTAATAATACTAATTTATTTCCTATATAGTGCTACACACCCATAGGTCGCGGAGCGCTGACATAACAGAAGACATTGTTATCTCACAGTGTGGTGCTCAACTTATCGACCTCAGAAGGATGAAAGTCTGAGTTGACCCTGCTCGGATGCAAACCTGCACCCACAGGCTGTGCACAGATATCAGGGGCGAGTGCTTAGCTTGTTGTGCTATCTGACCGAGTTTGATATAATCTTCATGGGCGTAACCATATAAGGGTAAACTTGGTGTTTTAGATGAATGTAATACTGCGTACTGTGCATGACTTCTGCATGAGATGTAGCATGGAAATGAAGGAACAGGTCTAAGAAGTACTCTGGTGTAAAAATGTTTGTAATTTGTGTTTTTATGTTATTGTACATAAGTAGATTTTAATAGATTTTGTAGTTCTATGATATCAAAGTATATTATATGTTTTTTTGTATTGAGTAATGTTGATTGCAAAGTTCTTTTTGGCATCGAGAGAACCCACACAACTTTACCGTGAGGTTTCGCACAAAAGACGACGTTGACGGTTCTGTGCAGATCCTTCCCATAACATCAGACACCATTGTGTATGAAAGATCTAATATGCATGGCTCCATTGAAAGGAACCTATGATGAGATGTCCCTGCTCTGGATTCTACTGAAATAAGGAAGAACTAAGGGTTAGAAGATCTATGAACCATAAGAAACCAATAACACCATCTGTCCTGAGAAAGGCCTCCGGAAAAACCTTCTCTAGGATGGGGTTTATTCCACGGAAATAGGCCGAAACGCGTCGACAAAACATCCCTAAAACACATTGGTTTTCAAAAGACAACCAATTCACATTTAGTATACTTAGGCTATAAAGTCTCTCTGAAAACAAATGCAAAAGTGTGACCAAATGAATCGCAAAGGAAATGAGGTTCCATATAAAACCCTTGTAATGTACCTTTCATAATTTCTAACATGATGTTTTTTTGTATGTTTATTGTATGAATTACTAAAATGAAGAGATTGCTCATTGTCAAAATAAGTAATTGAGTATGCTGTACTTGATGAAAACACTTAAAATCCCGAGTCTAGGTGTTTTACATTGTTTATAATCATTCATATGTCATCAAGTGGTGGACGTGTATTGTGAAAATTCACTGGAGACAGGGGTAGCTTGTGTTTCATTGCTTTTCCACAATTATATTGAATACATTTTAAAAATGTAAAAAGTATTTTTGTGGTGCAGTCAGTACAAAGTTATTTTTGCAGTACAAAATGGCTTTGAACTGCACAAATACACTTTGCACAGTTCCGTGAATCCAGGTTTGTGTCGGCAGTGCACAGTCACTTTTCAGAAGTGCAAAACATTTGATGAATTTTGCCCATGATGTATTGTAGATCAAGGTTTTAAAAGTGAAAATACATGTTTGAAGAAGGCTTGAAGAGGCAGGCACCAGAGTGCCATTCTGAATATGGGACTGCTGATATAGTTACCCTAGAACACTGAAGCAGTGATGCGCAAATCGTTATCAACTGAAAGAAATTGGAATTTTGAACCAAAATGTCTTCAAGCGAATTGAAAATCACTATCTTCCTGGCAGAATTGCCACTCACCCAAAAGAAAGCTTTTATTTTTTACAAAACATTATTTGCTAACAGATAGTATTTAAAAAAATATATATAATGGAATAAGAAATACTAATAAAAAATATCGATCTTGATAAACAATAGTGTGTTTTGTAATAATAGTAATAGTAATAATAGTAATAATAGTAATAATAATAATCATAATAATAATAATAATTATAATAATAATAATAATAACTCTGCCAAGGGGAAAGGGGGTGGTTGGTTTGCTTTTTGGCAAATAATACATGTGTACCATTTAAAAGCATTGATCACAGTGATGTCTGGGAGTTGATTGTTCCTAAAGTGGAATTCTATTTTGTCGGACTGCTGTTCAATTATGTGGCATGTACCATTTAAACTCACATAATTTGTACTTCGTTTTAATGTGATTGGCTGGTTAGTCTGAGTCCAGAGGACTTTGTTCACGCAGTTAATCGGGGTGATAACCTCTGAAGGAGGTCATTCCCCAGTAGACAAGGTGTGCCCTCTGAAGTGATGACTATCACGGGTGTTTCACCCTATGTTGCCCAATTTTGAATGTGGAATGTGGGCATGTCAGGTACATGTGGGAATATCAGGTACAGCACAACACACGCTAGGGAGATGATTCCCATGGTTCTATGTGGGAATGTCAGGTATAGCATGATGTGCGCTAGGTAGCTATTGGCCATAGTTTATGTGGGAATGTAAGGTACAGCAGAATGTGTGCTAGGGAGATGATTACCATGGTTCTATGTGGGAATGTCAGGTATGGCATGGTGTGTGCTAGAGCGATGATTACCATGGTTCTATGTGGGAATGTCAAGTATGGCATGATGTGCGCCAGGTAGATATTGGCCATAGTTTATGTGGGAATGTAAGGTACAGCAGAATGTGTGCTAGGGAGATGATCTCCATGGTTCTTTGTGGGAATGTCAGGTATGGCATGATGTGCACTAGGAAGATGATTGCCATGGATCTATGTGGGAATGTCATGGCACCGTCTCTGCTAGGGAGATGATTGCTATGGTTTTTGTGGGAATGTCAGGTACGGCACAATGTGTGGTAGGGAGATGATTGCCATGGTTCTGTGTGGGAATGTCAGGTATGCCACAATGTGTTCTAGGTAGATGATTGACAGGGTTCTATTTGGGAATGTCAGGGATGTACAATACGTGCTAGGGAGACTTTTGCCATGGGTCTATGTGGGAATGTCAGGTACGGCACGATGCTCTAGATAGATATGGGTTGGAAAAAGCTGATCCTTACTAGGGCTTTATCATGTGGTTGAATGGTAGGCTGTAACACAGGTAAAATAATGAAAGTGTGGCTTCTGATGCAGTAACCACCACAGACACATTTAGATGTCTTGTCTGAGAGTGCGCAGTCTGCAGGCCGCAAGGTTTACCTTATGATAGTAATATGCTATAGCGAGAGCAGTGAGTAGTGCTGGAAATTGACATGATTTACTGTGGGATCCCACCTGCGACTGAGGGGGAGGGGTTTGGGGGTCTGTCTATGCAGGGGGCTAGAACCCTCCACCCCCCGTCCACATCACTATTAAGCATTGCATTGCAGGAGATCAATTTGTTATTAACACCTGGAATATAACCCACGATAGGAGTGTTTCCTATGATGCTGAAAGCAAAGTATAAAAGGTGCACACCTTTAAACCTGCAAAGATTCCTTAAATATTTTCTCACACATATCCTGATACGACATTCAAGTGGTGTAAGCGATATTCAATTAACACTACAGCTAAGTCAATGCCTACTCTGGGATGCTGAGGAAAACCCTTATTGATGTATTTTTATGTCCAGTTCAGTACTCTGGATGACAACCCTTGTATAACACCCCCCTCTTAGAATCCCCCTGACCCCACTGATCCAAGAAGTAGGTTTGTTTTGCAAATTTAAAAGGTTTATTTGGACAATTCAACAATATATATCTATCACACTTTATAAATAAATTGATAACTGATATCACACTTCAGAATATGACCGTGATCAACAATGGATAATGTTACAGGGGTACACTGATTTGGTTACTTAGGAGTAGTGTAGAGGATGAGGTAGCTGAAAATGCTTGATGGTTTCAAGGAAATGCAAGGTGGAATAAATGCAGTACAGAAAATAAACTGATATGGTTTCACAAGAGATAATATGTTCACTTTTCCCCTGGTGGCAATTCACCCCCCCCCCTATATGCAATGCAAGGAGATGGAAGTAACACACACAGTCTTCAGGAATACAATCAAATACAATACGGAATTCAGTTCCCCCCCAGCAAGCTTAGAGGAAACAGGTAGAAGTTTGAAACACAGGCCCAAAATGCTTTTAAATGTGATGGCAATGGATGGGAAAATGTGCTAACTGATTTTAACTCCCTCTAGAGATTCAGGGTGAGTGAGAGATGCTTGTTGGTATTAGTTCAGGGTCACTTTAGCAATGCTCTATGAGTTATTACCAGGTTGCAAACAGATTTTAACAAAGGAAAGAATGGAGCTGCTATTTTGACAAGTGGAGAAATTGAGCCAAAATCGCAAATCGCAGTAAATTTTACGAGTGCGTAAATCGTGATTACGGCAAAAGTATAAGGAGTATCAAGTCGGTTCTAGGTTCGTTGGAAAGCCTAGAATCTCAGCTTTAAAATGAAAGTTAATTTTCGTTACTAGCCCAACGGTTCAAGAGATACGGACGATTTAATAAAGGTAGATTTTCAGATTTAAAGTAAAACTCAAAATGACAGGTGACAGCTTGCAGCTGCAGAATTGACAGGTGACAGTTGTGCAGCTTTAAAAATGACAGATGACACGATTTCTAGGAGGCAGTTCTACTTAGGTTAAAATAGCTTGAATTAGATTATTTTAACTAAGAGATTGGTTCTGCACAGTTCTGCTAGGTACTCACAATATAAATTTGAACTAGGCCCCGTCACGGATCTGGTCAACATGTCCGGCGGCGGTTCTGTCTGCTCGGCGGGTCAATCAGGCACCGGTTCTGCTCACAGCGATCCGGATCTCTTGTTCTGCTCACAGCCTTCTGGGTCAGCTCTGCTCTGCTGGTCTAGCCTCTCTGGATACAGCGGCCTCTGGTTCTGGATACTGCTCTGCTTTCCGGTGGATTCAAGTGGATTCTGGATGTAACACTGCTTTCTGGGTACTGGCAAAAGTTATTGGCAAAAGAATTCAGACAGCTCGCATGGCTGTGGAATAGTTTGCAAATGATTTGAAGGATGCTGAGGCCTGCTGAGAAGAGTTCTCAGTTTGTGGGTTTAGGCCCTTGCTTTAAGTTCTGAAGTACATTTCTGGTCTCTGAAGATTGATGGATGTGAAGTCTGGAGTCTCCCAGCAGAGCGTCTCGCAGAAAATGGAATTGAATCTCTCTACCTGTCCCAGCAGTCTCTTTTTATGTGTTTTGGAAGTGGGTGTGTGCGTGGCATAACTTAGCCTGCCCCTCTCTACTTGTCATTGGCCCAATTCTCCCCTCTCCCATGATTGGGGGAAGGAAATGGATTGTCATCATGATGAGGTCTGCTTATGGGTCAGAGGATCCTCCCCTGGTCAATTTGCCCACAAATCTATATTTGATTCAAATACGTATTTCCCAGATACACAATTGCTTGACATTACATGTACACATTATATATTCCTTATGGTCCATGCTTGTCCGCCTCTGATCTTCCTGGGGGCTTGCATTAAAAAATGACAACATTTTGCGCTTTTTGACTGGTTTACCAATATCGGACATTTACCAAAAATTACACACATGTGCGCAAGGAGTATGGACATTAATTGACGAAGTGTCAGATTTTTAACATGCAGACATTTGGAGTAAGACCCTATTTTCCGCTAGCAACACCCCAGCATACACCACAGGGTCCTAACACCTCTTAAAACGTGCACAGAAAAATCACAAGAATAATGATATTACTTATATAATTCTGACAAGTCTGCACTATAAGTTATCTATCTTTTTTAAATTATGCTCTGGCCCAGATGGGTGTGGTTTATGTTCCAAAGCACATGGGGGAAGCTTCTGTCTGCCCCCGCCTCCAGCTCGGGTGGCTCCCAGAGGCACTTCTCCTCCCACTTCTCCCAAGAGGAAGCCACTTTACGGCCCCCCAATATAACATTTGCCTGAGTCCAGGACAAGGCTTTGTTCAACCTCCTGCGGTGCCCCTCCCCTGATCTAATCAGAGAGGTGTCAACTCCTTTTGGTGGGGAAGCAGGATGCAGCTAGGCCTGGGAAGAGTGGCTGAGCAGGTTTCTCCTGTCGGGGGTAGTTGTCAGGCAGGATTCAGCTAAATGTCACTTTAGTTCCCAGTTTAAATCAAACTTACAATGTTTACCTATACATTAAATAATTACTTCCTTCAAGTCATTTCAGAATATAGTTTTACATTGTATTCACCTCTTAGCAAGTCTTTCCTTGGTCTGGTTTGGGTTCCTCTGTTCAGTTTTACACAAAAGCCTGGTGGTTTTAAAACGCCGGCTTTCTGATAGTGGTGAGTACCGGTATTGCAACCATTTTTGGGATTAAGAAAATGAATTCCCCACAGTTCTGAGTTGCTTTTTGGCAATCAGCATTGCCATTCCCAATGGTTTCAGGTTACTGTGTGTGTAGCCCAATGGTGGTTTTAGGCAGTGCCCTCCTGTGCTCACAACATAGGCAAAAATGGGTGGCCGCCTAGTCTTCATGTTTTCCCTGTGCACTCTCTGGGGAGTTCTGGCCATCTTTATGTTTTCCATGCCAGTACTGCACAGTTTTATGGTAGGGCTTGGATGCATGGGTAAAAACATCCCACAAGCCCCCCCTCTTGCGATGGCCATTCTGTCCTTTCACTGATGGAACTCGCAAGATCTGGGATGTTCGCCTCCTCTTCTTCCAATTCCATAGATGGCACAGTTCAGCATCTTTTCCTCCCTCCATTCGATCAATCAGTTCTCCTTGCTGGTCCTGATGGGAGGATTGGGCAGTACCAGTGCCCCTTGGATCTTCGCTCCCGGTCCCCAGGTCGCCTTCCGTGGTCAGTCTCCATGTTTTTTTTCTCCTAGGACGACAAAGGAAAGCGGCAATACCTATTCATAGACATATCTCCCCCACTATTGATATAGTGGGGCGACATATACATTTTATATTTTAATAGACATAGCATTCCAATTTTTAAAAACAAGATATAATTCAGAGACAGTGGCTTACAAGCGTCATAATATTTTAGAGACTATATATGGGATATTTTAGGGTTGGAACTGAATTACTCTGGAGCGGCCCCCTCTGGTATTGCAGAGGACTCCTCCAGTTGCTGCAGAGTGTGCCTGGGATGGAAACACTTCAGCTGATTAATATGGACCCACTTATCTTCCCCTTCCGCCAAATTACCTTTGGGGATGCGGATTTTGTAGGCAACAGGGGAGATCTTGTCTATAATTTCAAAGGGTCCCTTCCATGTAGGCAAACATTTTCGCTGTTTGGCCTGGCTCCTTTGGAAATTGTATAGATAGACCCAGTCTCCCACATCATATTCCTTCCTGGTGGTTTTCAAATCATAGTACGTTTTCATACTCTCAGCTGATCTTTCTAGATTCCGCTGAGCATAGGCAAAAGCATGTTGGAGGTGTTTCCTTAAATTCTCCACATACTCATGAGTTGTGGAGGCATTTATCAGTGTCTGCTCTTGGGTCCTGTAGAGCAAATGCTAGGGAAGCACCATCTTGCGTCCGGTCATCAACTCAAATGGTGACATTTTAGTCGCAGATGAAGGGGTAGATCTGATGGCCATTAGGACCAGAGGTAGTCGGATATCCCAACTTGGCCCAGAATCTGCCACAAACTTTTTTAAGATGCTCACAATGGTTCGGTTGTATCTCTCCACTGCTCCAGAAGAAGCTGGCCTGTAAGCAATGTGTAGCTTCCTTTTGAACCCCAGTATCTCCCACATCTTTGTCATTACTTCACTGGTGAATTGGCTACCTCTGTCTGACTCAATATTTTGAGGTAGACCAAAACGGGAAAAGATGTGGTCAATCATCAGGGCAGCTGCTGTTTCTGCCTTGCAGTTTGGGGGCGGGAGACATTCCACCCACTTGGTAAACAAGCATGTAACGGTCAACATGTACTTGTTTCCTCTAGACGAGCGAATTACAGGGCCTACAAAGTCGATTTGCAAATCTGACCATGGCAGTGTCATCCCCCTCTTTTAGAGAGGCGCACAGTGTGTGAGGGATGATGGCTGAAATTGTGCACACACAAGACACCCCTTCAAGTATTGGTCGAGGTCCTGCCCCATGTGTGGCCAGTATGCAACCTCTCTTAAGATTTCCAGTGTTGTGTGAAACCCCCTATGACCGGCGGTGGCGCATCATGGGCGTGACTTAACATCAGGCTTCGGAATGAGGTAGGAACCACCCACTGATCGTGGCCAGCTTTGGATTTCCTTACCAACAAACCGTCTTGGATTCAGAACATCTTTGGACATTTCATCAACATTCTTAGGTCCTCTTTCACCATGTAATCGGTATCCGTCAGGGGGAAGTTCTCAGGGTCCTCAAGGTGTTGGTAAAACTTAGCAATAATTGGATCCCCCTTCTGAGCTGTAATAAAATCAGCATCAGGGGTCTCCTTACTCCATTGTGCAGTTGAAAGATCATTGTGAGCATTTGTCTGGGACCTAGTGATAGCAGTGACCTGGATTTCCCCCAACAGGGACTCTATTTCTATTAGATCCCCTTGGATGGCCCTAGTTTTGGCCAGCTGATCAGCTAAGTCATTTCCAGTTTTGTCTGGTCCCACTACTTTGGAATGACCCTTGATCTTTTTCCAGTAGATGGTCATCCCATTCGATGTGACCAGATCATCAATATTTTGGATTAACTTCCCATGTTTCAGGGGTTTGTTATTAGCACATAACATGCCTCTGGTTTTCCAGTTGACCAGGTGCTCCACGAACCCGTTCCGTACATAATCCGAATCTGTGATTATGACCAGTTTGTGGAGTTGATGCTGGACAGCAGTGAGGATGGCCTGATGCACAGACATCAATTCTGCCACCTGACTACTTCGGGCACCAATTTTGTATCCAGCGGAGGGTTCTGGGGACTCATTCACCCATGCATTCCCTACGCCGGCCACCAGTTCTTTCTCCCCGTTGTTGTCAACATGGTACGAGCATCCATCCACATACACAGTGGGCATTCCCTCACACTTGTCTTCTTCAAAGACTTTGTGTGGGGAATTGAGGTATGCCTCCATGTTGTCCTTGATTTTTAGACTTTCGTCCTCGAGAAAGTTTTCTCTGGCACAATCATGCAAGTCAGCCAGACCTTGCGCGAGGGAACTCTTCTTGTTTTGGCCATATATGACCTCCACAGGAAAGCCTTGCATTGACAGAATCCAGGAAGTAATTCGGGAATTACTTACATTTCCGGCCCGGATTCTGTCACTCTGGAGATATTGCAGAGGCTGGTGTGGAGTCTCCACTATGATGTGTTCCCCCTGGATAAACGGGCGGTAATTCTTCAATGCCCACACCGTTGCCAGGAGTGCCTTCTCACAATCGTTGAATTTTTCTTCCACAGAGGATAAAGTTTTGCTCGCATAGGAGATTACTTTATTGACCTTGTCATGCTTTTGGTATAATACTGCTGTCAAGCACGTATTAGAGAACCCTGTCTCCAGGAAGAACTCCTTGTTTCTGACAGGGTAAGCTAGGCAAGGCGCTTGTGAGAGGCTTCTCTTGAGTTGTCTTACTGCCTCGGATGTTTCTGGACCCCATTCCCACTTGACCCCCCCCTTCAGGAGATGAATCAGGGGTCTGGTGATCTCTGCGTAGCCCTCAATGAACTTTCTGCTGTAATTAGTCAGTCCAAGGAGGCTCCTTAGTTCCCGCAGAGTGGTGGGGTCTTTCAGTTTCTGAAGTGCTTCCACTTTTTTTTCCTGGGGACAGAGACCCTGAGGAGTAATCTCATGCCCCAAGAAATTAACACGGGTTCTACACCACTGTGCTTTCTGAAAGGAAAGTTTTGCTCCAGCGGCCCTCACCTGCATCAGAACATAACGGATCTCCGCTATGTGTTCCTCCACAGATGACCTTTTGATGAGGACATCATCTACATAAGCCAGGTTACCCCTCGCACCCAGGTCGGGCATGGCCTTATGTAGGAAAATGTTGAATTCATTGCCAGAGTTGAGGTATCCGAAGGGAGTCCGGGTCCAGGTGTACTGCTGGCCCCCAAAGGTAAAAGCCAGTTTGTATTGGTCCTCCCTACTGACAGGCACGGTCCAGTATCCATTGGTGAGGTCTATTGCAGTGAATACTTGTGACCCTTGAATCTGGGCCAGCCCTTGGTCAATGTAGGGCAGAGGCCATCGGGAAGTATGGACCCGTTTGTTGAGCTCCCTAAGGTCGGCGCAGAGTCTCCACTGGACGTTTGGCTTCAATATTCCTAGCACCGGATTATTGAAAGTGCTGTGGACTGGACGTATTATTCCCCGGGACTCAAGGTTCTTAATTATTTCAGTAAGGGACTCCATGGATGCGAGAGGCAAATGATATTGCTTCACAAACACTGGAGTCATTCCAGGGTCCGTGGGAATTGTTGATGTGTGGATGTCAGTGCGACCACAGTCATATGAGTCTACCGCAAAGAGATCTTGGAAATCCAAGAAAACTTGTTTCAGCTTTTGCTTCTGTTCCAGAGTCACACAGGCATCAGCTAGGTTGACCCTCTCTTCCACCATCTGCCTGAAGCCTGGAAAGACTTCTGGTTTGGCTATCTCAGCGGCCTCCTCCAGCTGGGTGGAGATGTCCCTGGTCAGAGTGCTGATTTGGACTGGAGGCTTCAGGTGGGAAAGGCAGCCCTCATGGACCTAGAAAATCACCTCATCCCTCCTGAAGTCACAAGTCACATCTTCCTTACCATAAGGGCAAGAAGTGTACACCAGGAAGTTCCCCCCATGCCGGGTGAAAATCCTGTCTGGTGTTGTATTGTCCTCACTGTCACTGTCAAAACAGTCCTTAGGGATCGTTCCTAACAGTTCATTTCCTAAATCAATGGAAAAATGTCGGTCATCAACCCCATTCCAATAATGGTGCCTGCGGCTAGAGTAATACTCTTTAAGTCGCTGTTATCCACCTCTATTGGAATGGTGTCATGTTCTATGTTGACTAATGGTGTTGGGTTTACCCCTAACCCTTTCTGTTGGAGAGAAGCATTTAGATGTATATAAGCATCAGGGTTTTTCAATTTTTGTCCTCTTTTAACTTTCACTTCATGGGAGAATTGTTGGGTCCTTTCTGGGATGGTGACTTCCTCTTTAATCTGCATTTCAACTGCATAAGGTAGCAATTGAGCTGACCTAAATGCTTTTTCTGAATCATCAAAGCCCATGGGATTATCCGCTAATCGGGACCAAGCTTTGAAGTTTATTAGGTCCAAACTAATGGCGAAGCGATTGAGAATGTCACTGCCTAAGTAAAAGGTGGCAGTGACGTCTCGCATTACCCAACAATTATGGACTATGCTCTTGTTGCCAATGGAGATTTTGAGCATACACCTGCTTGGCAGGAGATGTTTGGAATTAGGTGCTTCCAGGTCCATTTCCCATTTGTCTATCAGTTTGAATGTGGGAATGGCTGGACCTTTTGGGAGTTGGCGGAACATGGCTTCGCTAATGAAGCTCTTACCGTTGTTCACACACACTCGAGCGAGAACAGAGTCCTTCCCATCATTTAACTGAACAGGGATGAACAACTGCTCTCCAATTTGCTGAATATCAGCCAGGCTCTGAGCTGATTTCACATCTTTCTGGACTATAGGAGTGGGAGTGTCTGGTTGTGGATTGGTAAAGAATTTCAGAGTCTTTCCTTCCAGTGTGGAATACCACCTTAAACTGCAAGGAAGGTTGATTTTCAGAAATAGAGAGGACCCCCCACCACCAGTCTGTTGTCCTACTGCTATTACTGTCACGTCTGGAATTTGGTTGTTCCGGAAGTGAAATTCTACTTGGTCAGATTTTTGTTCAACCATGTGGCAGGTGGCATTTAAACTAACATGGTTGACGCTCTGTTTTAATTTTATTGTTTGGCTAGTCTGGGTCCAGAGGACCTTGTTTACACAATCTATTAGGGGTGACAACCTTCTCAGGAGGTCGTTCCCTAGTAAACAAGGGGTGCCCTCTGGAGTCACTACTATGACCGGGTGTTTCACCTTGTGTCGCCCAATTTTGATGTCCAAATCTGCAGTCCCCTCGACAGGGATTTCCTTCCCGTCAAAGTTCTGCAGTTGTCCAGGAAGAGAGGTGAGAGGAATACGGTAATTCTCCCCCCTTCCTGCATTTAGTTCATCAAAGGCCCTTTGGACAGAAGGGTAGCTTGGGATCCAGTGTCCACCAGTGCCAAAATTGTACCCTGCCCCTGTACTTGTACCGGGGCATAGTATCTTCCCTCCTTCTCCTCAAGGGGGCACAGATAATGCACATTTTTGGACAACTGGTGGGCCAATTTTCTGGTTTTGGACATTGCAAGAGAAGAGATTTGGGCAGAATTCTGTGGAGAGCTTTGGGAATCTAAAAGAAAAAGTTGGCAACTGGAGATCAGAGCCATTGTGGGTTCCCCTGGTTCTGGTTCTGGGCCGCCCCCCCCCCCTTTTTGGAGGCAGTCACCAGGATGGGTTTCAACCAGGGGATTTCGGTATTGTGGGTTCTGGGATGAGATGATGGGTGGCAGTAGCTCAGTCTCCATATCTCCCCAGTCTGGACTGGAATCCCTTGGGACCCATTTTTCCTTGGGAGGAGTTCCCCCATCTCTGAAGGAGAAGATCCTTTTCCCAGGATCTTCTGAGGATCCCTCTCCCTCGAATTGGAGGACCTGTACCTCCTCCACAAAGTGGGTCTGTTTGGGTCCTTTGTTTCTCCTACCCCCCCCCCCCCTCTGCTCCTTGGGAGGCAGGCTTTCAGGGGCAGGAGATTTTGTTTCCGGTTCCTGGTTTTCCAGGGGCTGTTTACAAGTTGGGAAGGAAGCTTCCTCCAAGGCTTTACACCCCCCTTCCCCTTGTGCCTCCTCCCTGGGAACCGGTGGGTTATCAGGGTGCTGCCCCTGTCATTGTTCTGGAGCACCAGGTCCAGAGTTTGGGGCATTCTGTGGTGGTATGCTCATCTGAGGGTACTGTTGAGCCCTCAGTATGTGACCCAGATCCCGTGCCATATTTTGGACTTGGCGCTCAAGTTGTGAAACCCGCTCAGGCTGTTACGGGGCTCTATTTTCTCCCCTGGGCTGATCCCGGGAAGGGTAGCTATCCCTTCTCTGGTAATACCCCGGATTGGGAAGATTTGGGTACCCCTCCAGCCTTGGCCTCCCCTCTCCCGGATTAGGTTGTCTGGGCTCAGGGAATTGGGGAAAGAAGGATGGATGATTTTGGGGCTGGAAATTGGGTGGATACCTGGGCGAAAAGTTCTGCCCAGGATTTGGAGAATTTCTGCTCTCCTGTGGGAAGTTGGGAGGGAAGTTCCCTGGGTTAGGTGCTTGGCTGGATCCCCCCCCTTGGGCTGGAGGAGTCCACGCATAACCCAGGATGGGTCGGTTTCCCTTGTAGCGGGGACTGACATAATCAGGGGAGTGAGTGACCCCATTTGTGGGACTACCTCCTTGGCTCCCTGTCTGTGACTGGCCCGAGGGCCTTCTGGGCTGTGAATTATTTGGTGCAGGCAGGTTTTTAGGCCCCCTCATCTCCAAATCTAAAACGGGGGCAACCTTTACCTCCGCCACCTTGGCAGCAGCAGGGGTGCTGTTGGTTTTGGGGGTTTTCTGCACATTATTTTTATTTTCGATGGGCTTCTGCACCTCATAGATCCGGGTAGCCTGTTCAATGACCCAGTCTAAAGATCTTTTCTCATGAAAATCTCTCACGAGCTGGGTCATTATGTATTTGGGTAAGGCATGGAAAAACATATTGATAAATTCTCTGCTATCCGTGCACACCCTTCTGGTGGTCTGCGCAAAAGCACGCTTTAATTCTTGCACAAATTCTTGTGGGGCCTGATCCTCCCCACATTGCACATTGTAGGCTTCCTTGCGAGCCTCTTGAGGATTTCTATGAGCAGAAAAATGTTTCAAGATGGCAGCCCTATATGCGGACCATCTTGAATGGTTTTGGTCCTCCAGCCCTGCAAAGAAACTGGAGTATTCTGGGGAGAATGTCCATTTGACGTACTGGATGCAGCTACTGCTGTCCTTCAAATGGAAAGTCTCCATCATTTGCTCATAGAGCTCCAAGTGTTCCCAAACAGAATACTTGGCGTTCTTATGATAAGGCGTGATGACACTCCTTATTGCCTTTATTTGCTTCAATGGGTCCTTAAGCAAGGCCCTTTTTGCCTTATTGGCCTTTTTGGTTCGGGTAACCCTGGTCCATTCATCCTCTGACTCAGAAGCACTGCTCCCAGAGGTGCCCATTTGATCTTCCAGGTTTTCCCGGATTCTTCGAGCCTGGGAATGGCTGGCAGAATGTGGGGACCTGGTCTCCTGTGTCCTGTAATGCTCAGAGGAGTCTTCAGATCCCTCCTTGCTGCCAGGATTTGATGGGTACCCCCCCACTGACCTAACTGGGCAGAGGTTTTCAGGATGCCCTTAATGGGCCTACTCTCCTGGGGTTCCCCACTAAATTGCACTGTGCTTGGGTGCCCATACACGGATGCCCGCCCATCCATTCCTGGGAGGTACTGGCCTATGAGCCCCATACTTCTAGCTGGATAGTAATCTGCCATCCCCGTGGCCCTGGGCTTGTGTGCGCGAGGGGACATGGGGGTGGCAGAGTCCAGGGACTGAGAGAGATGGAGGCCTCTGGTACTAGGGCTCCTGGGGTTATGCTCAGGAGTTTCTCTTTCCCAGCGAACCTCATCTCTATCCGCCCCTGCTTCCTGTTGCAATGCAGGAGCCTGCGCTTTCAGTTCCTCAGTTAAGGCCTTGCTAGACTCTATCAGTCTCTCCTGCATCGCTACCTGTTGCTGGAGCCTATCATTGTGCTGGCAGAGAGCCTCATTCTCTCTCTCTGCCTCCTGATTGGTTCTGGAGCTGTGTCCCTATTGGCCTGCTCCTTTCTTGCCAGAGCATCCTCCACCCTCCTGGTGTGCTCTAACAAGTTCTGGTGTTCTTTTTGGAGGTCGCCCAGTCCCTGGAGGGCCAGGTGATTTTCTTCCATTTTCCTTTTTAAGTGGCAGACTTCCTGGCCTAAGGTATCCCTTTCCTGACTAAGAGCCTGCATCTGTGCCGCCAGGTCGTCCCTTTGCCTTTGGAAGGCACCAGCTTTCTGGCGCTCCTGATCAAACTCTGCCTGGGTATCCAGGTCCTTCAGAATCAATTTATTGCTTTCCTCTTTTTCCCTATTCTGGTGGCTTTGCAGGGTGACTACCTGCTCAGCACATTTGCCAGTTCTTGGCCTTCAGCACATTTGTCCTGCATGGCTCCCATATATAGGTACAAATATGCCGCTATCCTGGCAATCTTATTAGGTTCATATTTGGCTTTAGGGGCCATATATAGTTCACTCAGGGCCACATGTAGGGGACCCTGATCTCTCCATTTATCTGACCCTGTTTCAGTGACCTGTTGCGCGATTGCCTGCAACCTGACCGTTTGGTCCTGATGAGTCTACTCACCTCTCACAAATAGCTTATGTAAGAAGTGCTCTCTGGCTATTTTGATGTCTACCAGTGTCGTCATTCTGGAATTTGAGTTCCTTCCTGACTTACAGAAGTTTGTATTTTATTTTTGCAAAACAGACCGTTTCCTTAGAGCGTTCCTTTGAGGGATGCTTTCACAGTGTAAAACAGCGTGGTGATCTAACCGGATATGTGTATCTGGTCAGTTGGCACACTGTATTAATCTGCACAAGTGAGAGATCTAACCCAGAATCTCCGGCTACGAGCCCCCACTTTGTAAGCGATATTCAATCAACACTACAGCTAAGTCAATGCCTACTCTGGGATGCTGAGGAAAACCCTTATTGATGTATTTTTATGTCCAGTTCAGTACTCTGGATGACAACCCTTGTATAACACCCCCCTCTTAGAATCCCCCTGACCCCACTGAGCCAAGAAGTAGTTTTGTTTTACAAATTTAAAAGGTTTATTTGGACAATTCAACACTATATATCTATCACACTTTATAAATAAATTGATAACTGATATCACACTTCAGAATATGACCGTGATCAACAATGGATAATGTTACAGGGGTACACTGATTTGGTTACTTGGGAGTAGTGTAGAGGATGAGGTAGCTGAAAATGCTTGATGGTTTCAAGGAAATGCAAGGTGGAATAAATGCAGTACAGAAAATAAACTGATATGGTTTCACAAGAGATAATATGTTCACTTTTCCCCTGGTGGCAATTCACCCCCCCCCCCTATCTGCAATGCAAGGAGATGGAAGTAACACACACAGTCTTCAGGAATACAATCAAATACAATACGGAATTCAGTTCCCCCCCAGCAAGCTTAGAGGAAACAGGTAGAAGTTTGAAACACAGGCCCAAAATGCTTTTAAATGTGATGGCAATGGATGGGAAAATGTGCTAACTGATTTTAACTCCCTCTAGAGATTCAGGGTGAGTGAGAGATGCTTGTTGGTATTAGTTCAGGCTCACTTTAGCAATGCTCTATGAGTTATTACCAGGTTGCAAACGGATTTTAACAAAGGAAAGAATGGAGCTACTATTTTGACAAGTGGAGAAATTGAGCCAAAATCGCAAATCGCTGTAAGTTTTGCGAGTGCGTAAATCGCGATTATGGCAAAAGTATAAGGAGTATCAAGTCGGTTCTAGGTTCGTTGGAAAGCCTAGAATCTCAGCTTTTAAATGAAATAATTTTCGTTCCTAGCCCAAACGGTTCAAGAGATACAGACGATTTAATAAAGGTAAATTTTCTGATTTAAAGTAAAACTCAAAATGACAGGTGACAGCTTGCAGCTGCAGAATTGACAGGTGACAGTTGCGCAGCTTTAAAAATGACAGATGACACAATTTCTAGGAGGCAGTTCTACTTAGGTTAAAATAGCTTGAATTAGATTATTTTAACTAAGAGATTGGTTCTGCACAGTTCTGCTAGGTACTCACAATATAAATTTGAACTAGGCCTCGTCACGGATCTGGTCAACACGTCCGGCGGTGGTTCTGTCTGCTCGGCGGGTCAATCAGGCACCGGTTCTGCTCACAGCGATCCGGATCTCTGGTTCTGCTCACAGCGGTCTGGGTCAGCTCTGGGTCAGCTCTGCTCTGCTCTGCTGGTCTAGCCTCTCTGGATACAGCGGCCTCTGGTTCTGGATACTGTTCTGCTTTCCGGTCCGGATCAAGTGGATTCTGGATGTAACACTGCTTTCTGGGTACTGGCAAAAGTTCTTGGCAAAAGAATTCAGACAGCTCGCCTGCCTGTGGAATAGTTTGCAAATGATTTGAAGGATGCTGAGGCCTGTTGAGAAGAGTTCTCAGTTTGTGGGTTTAGGCCCTTGCTTTAAGTTCTGAAGTAAATTTCTGGTCTCTGAAGATTGATGGATGTGAAGTCTGGAGTCTCCCGGCAGAGCGTCCCGCAGAAAATGGAATTGAATCTCTCTACCTGTCCCAGCAGTCTCTTTTTATGTGTTTTGGAAGTAAGTGTGTGCATGGCATAACTGACCCAGCCCCTCTCTACTTGTCATTGGCCCAATTCTCCCCTCTCCCATGATTGGGGGAAGGAAATGGATTGTCATCATGATGAGGTCTGTTTATGGGTCAGAGGATCCTCCCCTGGTCAATTTGCCCACAAATCTATATTTGATTCAAATACATATTTCCCAGATACACAATTGGTTGACATTACATGTACACATTATATATTCCTTATGGTCCATGCTTGTTCGCCTCTGATCTGGGGGCTTGCATTAAAAAATGACAACATTTTGCGCTTTTTGACTGGTTTACCAATATCGGACATTTACCAAAAATTACACACATGTGCGCAAGGAGTATGGACATTAATTGATGAAGTGTCAGATTTTTAACATGCAGACATTTGGAGTAAGACCCTATTTTCTGCTAGAAACCCCCCAGAATACATCACAGCGTCCTAACACCTCTTAAAGCGTGCACAGAAAAATCACAAGAATAATGATATTACTTATATAATTCTGACAAGTCCGCACTATGAGTTATCTATCTTTTTTAAATTATGCTCTGGCCCAGATGGGTGTGGTTTAGGTTCCAAAGCACATGGGGGAAGCTTCTGTCTGCCCCCGCCTCCAGCTTGGGTGGCTACCAGAGGCACTTCTCCTCCCACTTCTCCCAAGAGGAAGCCACTTTACGGCCCCCCCAATATAACATTTGCCTGAGTCCAGGACAAGGCTTTGTTCAACCTCCTGCGGTGCCCCTCCCCTGATCTAATCAGAGAGGTGTCAACTCCTTTTGGTGGGGAAGCAGGATGCAGCTAGGCCTGGGAAGAGTGGCTGAGCAGGTTTCTCCTGTCGGGGGTAGTTGTCAGGCAGAATTCAGCTAAATGTCACTTTAGTTCCCAGTTTAAATCAAACTTACAATTTTTACCTATACATTAAATAATTACTTCCTTCAAGTCATTTCAGAGTATAGTTTTACATTGTATCCACCTCTTAGCAAGTCTTTCCTTGGTCTGGTTTGGGTTCCTCTGTTCAGTTTTACACAAAAGTCTGGTGGTTTTAAAACGCCGGCTTTCTGATAGTGGTGAGTACCGGTATTGCAACCATTTTTGGGATTAAGAAAATGAATTCCCCACAGTTCTGGGTTGCTTTTAGCAATCAGCATTGCCATTCCCAATGGTTTCAGGCTACTGTGTGTGTAGCCCAATGGTGGTATTAGGCAGTGCCCTCCTGTGCTCACAACATAGGCAAAAATGGGTGGCCGCCTATTCTTCATGTTTTCCCTGTGCACTCTCTGGGGAGTTCTGGCCATCATGATGTTTTCCATGCCAGTACTGCACAGTTTTATGGTAGGGCTTGGATGCATGGGTAAAAACATCCCACAAGCGGCCTACTGGGGAAGTCGTTTGACCTTCATCCTGAGGGTCTGTGTTTGAATCCTGCCTTCGGCAACAACAAAAGCAAGTTAGACATGTACAAACCCGTGAAGGGCACGGAGATCTCGAATCAGGGCAAATCCGGTCCAAAAACCAGCGCTAGCAGTGAGGAAAGTGCAGCAACTGCAGGAATGTGCTGGGCATGCAGCAGCTTCAGGGTGGTAACTGCAAGAATGACAGCAAAATGCAATAGCGAAAGCCCCAGACTTCAGCGAAAAGAAGCCTACATGCATGTGGCCAAGAGTGCTGGAGCCCAGTAGACTCTGGAAGCAAACACATTTTACGAGTAACAGCTTTTTGGCCCATGTTGCTCTTGTTAAAATAGGAATGTTGGATTTTAATGCGCTCTTTAAAGCTTCTCCAACAGGCCTTAAATCACATCTCCCAACCGATGATAACAGGGCCATTATTTGACAAAAGTTTAATAATGGCCCCTTTCTCCACCCAAATACACGGACCCATCGTTTTAGTGGCATGCCTAGGGCTTTATGTGCGCAGGCTCAGAAATATGGTTCTCAGACAGGGCCCCACTGGGGCCCCCTAATGTCCCCTGGCAGCCCTGGCAGCCCTGGCAGCCCTGGCCACTAGAGGACCAGGCATTTGACTATATCCTGAAGCTCTCGCTCATGTGCGAGAGCTTCAGGCTTTAGAAATAAAAGGGCATTTTCTGCATAATGGTGGCGCCAGCACCTGCAAGGCATCCCTTTAACCATGAAATGCCTGTGGGCCATGCCACCGTTATTGAAGAAAACATGAGGCCACAGGCAGCAGGGACTATGTTTTCTAAAGCCTGAAGCTCCTGCTCATTTGCGGGAGCTTCAGGCTTTAGGAAAAAATGCCTCGACTTCCCGCGGCCTCACCTTTTCAGCCTTAATGGTGGCCCTCACCATGCAGCCTGCCGAGGGGCAGTGCCACTATTAAGGCTGAACAAATCTGGTGCTGCCCCCTGACAGGCATCCTTTTAGTTGATAGATGCAGGCAGAGATCCTAACGGGGAGAGTGTGCTGATCTCCCCAAAGGACTACCTGGCGGGGGTGACTGTAGCTCATTAATCCGGGCTTCCTTCCATTTGTTTTGTGCCATGGTTCGTGTGTCTCGGCACGCGTCCCTTGCGCCACAGTAACGCACGCTCTTACTGGCTGCGGCCTCTAAGGAGCGGTGTGTTGGCGCTCTTCCTTCCGCCCAGACGATGGCATGCAGATATTCCAGGCATGTGGTGTTTCATGGCAGATGAGGCCCCCGCAATGCCACTTGGCTTCATGACTGTATCCAGGGGGGCAGGCTGAGACCTGCGTCACTGCTCGCCTGTGCGCTCCTGTGGGGTTCCCTCCCGGGGTGAATCTGTGGTTGGGGAGGCATCTGAGAAGGAGGGTGGGGGGTGTGTGGAAAAGGGGAGTGGAAGGGCGGTGCCGATGTATGCGGGCAGAGACGGTTAGAGTACGACCAGCATAGCTGCTCAGTGGGTTACTGCACCTGCCGTGAAACTATGTCACAGATTTCTTTCGAAACGGATTGCCTGAGCCTTTCTGCTTATGTCTGCTTAGGGTGTGTAGGTTCATCCCCTGTGTTCCATGGGACGATCATTGCAAGCCCCGCCCACTCCCACGCGTGTTACTTCTGACACAGACCTGGGTGATAATGTGTCCTGTTATGTCACGCGTTCCGGATCTGAATGGCAGTGAGTTATGTGGAGAAGGGTGGGGGAAAGGTAGGGGAGTGGCTGGGGATGGCTCTCCTCCTCTGTCTCCATCTGCTGAAAAGGGAAGACGCGGCGCTTTCTCCTAACTTCTCATCCCGCGCCTATAGTGTCTTCATGATAGTTGCAGCAGTTTCTTGTACAGTTTGGGGGTCACATTTTTCAAGGGGAATTGGTGTAATAGCTCTACGTGCTAGAGCTTCTTTCTCTAAAGCGACTTCTTCTTCTTCTTCCTCTTATTCTTCTCCTCCCCTGCCTCCTCTTCTTTTTCTTCTTCTTCTTCTTCTTCTTCTTCTTCTTCTTCTTCTTCTTCTTCTTCTTCTTCTTCTTCTTCTTCTTCTTCTTCCTCTTCCTCTTCTTCCTCTTCTTCCTCTTCTTCTTCTTCTTCTTCTTCTTCTTCTTCTTCTTCTTCTTCTTCTTCTTCTTCTTCTTCTTCTTCTTCTTCTTCTTCTTCTCCTGCTCTGCCTCCTCTTATTTTTCTTCTTTCTTCTTCTTCTCCTCTGCCTCCTTCTTTTTCTTCTTCTTCTTCTTCTTCTTCTTCTTCTTCTTCTTCTTCTTCTTCTTCTTCTTTTTCTTCTTCTTCTTCTTCTCCTGCTCTGCCTCCTCTTATTTTTCTTCTTTCTTCTTCTTCTTCTTCTTCTTCTTCTTCTTCTTCTTCTTCTTCTTCTTCTTCTTCTTCTTCTTCTTCTTCTTCTTCTTCTTCTTCTTCTTCTTCTTCTTCTTCTTCTTCTTCTTGTCCTGCTCTGCCTCCTCTTATTTTTCTTCTTTCTTCTTCTTCTCCTCTGCCTCCTTCTTTTTCTTCTTTCTTGTTCTCCTATCTGCTTCCTCCTCTTCCTTTTCATCTTCTTCTCCTCCTCCTTTGTCTTCTTCTCCTCCTCCTCTTCCTCTTCTCCTTCTCCTTTGCCTCCTCGTCTTCCTTTTCCTCTTCTTCTTCTCTGCCTCTTCTTCTTCTTCTTCTCCTCTCTGCTTCCTCCTCTTCCTCTTCCTATTCCTCTTCCTTTTAATCTTCTTCTCCTCCTCTTCATTGTCTTCTCCTCCTCTTCGTCTTCTTCTTTTTCTTCTTCTCCTCTTCCTGATCATAATTTGAGGATGTTCGAAGAAGACCTTTACTGTTTATTACTCAGAATTCAAAAACTTGACTCATTGGTTAAAACTATATGTAGAGTTGGAGGCCTCTATGTGCAGAGGTAAAAGTGGGCAGGAGCTAAAGGGTACAACGTTCCCCTAATCGTCGGGGTAAAAAAAAAAGCTATTGTTACAGTACTTTACCGCTGTTTTTTTTTTCCTTTTCTTTTTTACTTCCCCCCCCTATGGGGTTTAACCATCCAGTGTCACATCTCACTGCGCTATTCCACAGGTGTTGGCCTGCTTGTGTTTATTTGAATAGACTGCTTGGGACATAATGCCCATTTTCGAGCTGCCCAAAACCTGCTGCGTAGTGCCATGCGCGTCTCTGCTGCAAATAAGAGTGAATTGCTGCAGGGATAGCTGTCTGTGCAGGTAATGCGAGGGGGATGCGTGGCTTTAGTGGTAGGGCGTGTCCCTTAAGAGGTGCGAATGATGGGTGATTGGAAAGGAGAGGGTGCTTAAATATGCATGCTGTGGGGACAATACTAAAAGTGCGTTTTCCTTCACAGCGTTTTCTTCAATCTTGCGTTTTCCTTCACAGCGTTTTCTTCAATCTTGCGTTTTCCTTCACAGCGTTTTCTTCAATCTTGATAGTATTTTTTTGGGAGTACAATTGAATTGGGCCTCTAGGAGTTCAATAGCAGTGGGCAAAATTCTACTGGACAGCTCTTGTAGTGAGTCCAGGATTGCCCCCATGAGGTTCACCTGGCATCCTGGTGCTGAGACAATTGTTTATGGGTGGTGGTCATTTCGGAAGCATCGTCTTGGATCCCAAACTGTGTGTCAAGTGCCCTCCTGGGTTTCAGTAGGTTGTGGTTGGGTCGCCTGTTGAGTTCCCAGGTGCTGTGCACTTCAGGCTTACTTTTATGTGTAAGATCCTTATGGTGTAATCGCAGAGCCCACAACTGCAGTCAGTTGCTCCAGAGAGGAGATAGTCATGTCTTTAGAGGCGGTTCCCTCCACCTTTCAGTGGGGCGTCCTATTAGTATCTGGCCGTGTCCAGTGCCCAAATTCGGTTCTCATGCCTTCCGACTTACTAATTCACACAGCACCACGCATGCGCCACCAGCAAATATCTGTCTGCAATCACCGTGTATCAATATCATGCAATGTCCTTCTTCTCCACTGCAAGATGGTCTGATGCCCGAAATGGGGAGCAGCCCTGAAATCAGCCACCCCATTCATGTTCCGAGGAAACCTCTGCCTTCTCCGCCACTGCCGATCGAGTCTATGTCGGTCTCTCCGTAAGGCCTGCGGCCCCTCACCCTTTGAGGCCACCCGCGCCATTGCATGTCCTTATGACACCAACCAATCTCCTCCTGCCCACCAGACCCAAATGTGTCCCCACTCCTCAGACTCAGGATAGAGTGGAAGGCGCTATTTAGTGAAGAAGTGGCCCATTGCGGACACTGGATCCTAAGGTTTGCTATTGAATATGTGTGATCCTGCGCACGTGTTCATTATCTGTCAGAGTTGGGTTATTTGGGAATAAGACTAAACGCCATGTTAGGCTCCGCATAAACATGGACATTGAATTCCCACCCGAAGTTCATTCGTGCTCCTCGTGTTTCATCTCCTGCTCTTTATTTTCCCTGGTTTCTCCGGGGGGGGTGGAAGGGGAGGGTTGCGTTGGAAGGTGGCCGAGAGGGGTCTGCTGCCAGTGCTTGGGCGTGTGTGTATTATACTTGGAAAGAGCAGCTACGTGAAGGGAGGAAAAAAAAGCGAACATCTCCTCGCTGGGACTAACGAGGTGGAGGTTGAGAAGCTGGGAAGGACTCGCCCCTTCCTTCGCGAGACCGGAGAGAGCTGCGGCTGGTTCTCGCGCGCAGTCCTGGCCGGAGGAAGGCTCCCTCTCGCGGGTCACCGGGCTCTTGTTATTCACCCGGAGCTTCGCTTTCACCCCCGCCACAGAGCCGCTCTAAACTCCGGAGCAACACTGGCGTGCCGTTTCCCACTCAAACTGCGCTTCCGCAATTTAGACAGCCCCGAGGGGCGCATTATTTCTCATTTACCGGGAGGGTTGCCTCTCTGATAGTCCAATTACAAAACAGTAAAGCTGCGGAACTTGGTGCCTCTTTGGACTGATACGCTTGTCTGCGGAGGTTTCTCCCAGGACGGACCCCTCGCCTCGCCTGCCCTGAATGTGACTGAGGCGAATTCCCTGCGCCAGGCGAAGCTTGACCGTGTGCGCTCTTATGCGGGACTTCTAGCAAGTCAGGCCCCCAGTACCTCCACCCAGTCAAGGTGAGCACGAATAAGAGGGCGGGGGGAGTGGGAGACAAGCTGGCTCTGCCCCCATGGACTGAAAACACTCAGGACGCACCTGGATTCCCGCAACACCTGGAAGCAGGACCCCGGGACACGGAAACGTGTGCACATGTGTGATCGTGTCGCTTCTGTGGGGTGGTCTAGTGTGTGTGAGAGAGAGAGTGGTGCCAATGTCGGATCACAGCGTGTCCTGTGTTATGTTATGATTGTACGGGGATTACGCCATGTGTTGTTACATTGCACTGTGTTGTTCTATGGTGTGTTCTCTAATGCATGCTATGCAGTGTTTGTTATACGTGTTCTGTTACAGTGGGGCCTGCAACCTTTGGCTCTCCAGATGTTTTGGACTACAGCGCCCATCTGCCCCAGCCAGTGCAGTCAATGGAGAGGGATCCTGGGAGTTGTAGTTCAAAGCACCTGGAGAGCCAAAGGTTGCAGACCCACAAATGAGGTAGTGTGGCGCTGCTATGTTATGTTTAATATTAGTATGTTACACAGGCCTAGTTTATGTCCCTTTCTGTGCTATATTATGTTAACATGCTTTTGTACTGTGCCAAATGTCTGAGAGCTCTTGGCTTGCCTGGAGGGTGGTGCGCCCCTGCCCAGTTTATGCAGACCTTATCCTGAAGAGGAGGAGGACTCCAGGGACATACCGCAGACATAGGGATGGATGATATAGCAGAGACATTAATGTTTCATTGTTAGTGTGCGTGTGTGTTCTGTTATCATATTTTATGCTGCGTGTAACATTATAGTATGTTATGGTTTCCTATAGTAATTACACTGTTACAGCATAAGATGTGAAGCGGCCTGCTCTATTATGCTACATTATTAACTACTTTTTTATAGTGCGCTTAATATGGAGTGCAGTCTCTAGGCGCAGGACCGGGATTTGAACCTGTGTTGCTTTGCATTGTTTTGTTTCCAAGACAAACGCGTTGCACTAACCTCCCGGTCCGTTTATGTCATAACTTAGACTCACTGTTTTCCGTTTTGACAGATTTTTACACATACATGCAGACGGAAATCACTCCTTTTCCTTTCTGTATTTATTAGCAAAACATGGATAAAAACAGAAATGCGTGCACCGTAGTGGGGTCTTCTATTACAGACATCTAACTGCTATAGTGTGTTTTTTCCATGTAAATAAATGTGCAAACATATTAGTTACAGCTTTTTTTTTTTACATGGCTAATGTGGATCAATACAGATAAAATGACGAAAAAAATATGTATTGATTTATTTATTTACTAAACATTATTGTACATCGCTCACATGCCCGAGGGCCTCAGGGCGCACACATACAACAAACAAACAGACAAAGCTACAAAAACGTCAGTCTAGGCTGGTTAGAAAGCAGGCAGGGGCGCTCAGCAGTTTTGTCAGGTGATAGGTCAGAGAGAAGAGTTTTACATTTTTTCTAGAATTCTACCATTGTTGGAATAGTTCTTGGACAAAATATGAATAAATATATACGAACATGGTGCAAAAATAAATACTGTAAAACCAGGAACCTTAGTTATAACTAATTTGTATAAAAAATGAACCAGCATTTTATTACTGTGACACTAATTTCAGAGCACTGCCGACTCTGATACATCGGAGCTGGGGCATCGATTTGCCAAGGCTCTCAGAAAGTTCGGTCACGTCGAACGGTCAAAAAAAGAAGGCTAGCTCTTCTTGTTCAAAGGCCCACCGCATAGCCAGCTCTGCCTGGTTATGCAGTCCTTTCTCACTTTCCACTCCCCTGATTCCCGCACTTTTTTCCACATTTCCTTTTCACTGCTGACCACAGCCTGGTTCATCCACGAAGGGCCACGATAGACCACCACTATCAGGACAAGGCGTGGCACCATAAGGCCACTATGTGGGTGGGGGGCATAACATTGAGTACCGCTCTGTGGGATAATAATGTCTTCTGTTATTTCAGCGCTGTTAGACCTACGGGTGTGTATCGCTATATAAGAAATACATTATTATTATCACATTACATCGTAGCATAACAGTGACCCATTTGCGGGCTCTCTAACTTTGGGAAACCTCAACAGGAAGTTCCCTTATGGGTTTCTTTTAGATGTACTTGTTTGTAGGGGTGTTGGGTATCCACTTACAGTTAAGACTCTCACTGAACGATGCAGCAAAATTGTTATATGCTCTTATTTACTTAAAACAACAGAAGCCCGCCCCATCTAAGCACATCATTATCAATTACCAATGTGTGCCCACCAAAAAGGAGGCGTGGGACAAATGACGATGAATTGCTCCTATGGTCAAACCAAGTGTACAGTCTAAGCTTACCAAGAAACTGCCTAAACGCCCAAGAGGAAGGAGTTTTTGGCTAGTGGCTGTTGGAAATGTACATGTCCTCTTATAAATACACTATTAATGACGGGAGTTTGCTTGTTAGTAAGAAGTCCCAAATGTGATAGGCAAGGGAACCAAGGCACATGGAGGTGCTGTGACGTGTTGATGATCAGGGACCTAAAAGGAATAAGGAAAGGTTCCTCACCGTAGTGACTACTGTACTCCTAGTCCATAGACACCTTTCCTCCTCTGACCCATGCCGCCACAACCTGGATGGGTTACCGGCTGTCCAGGTTTCCCCCAAAAGTTGTTGCTTGTTTTGTCCTAGCTGCCTAGTCTGTTCCCCTTAGTTTGGCTATTTCTTTGATCGTTCCTGGTGCCGTGCTTAATATGGCCCAGTTTGGGGGAGCCTTGAGGCCCATACGCTGTCTCTGTTTTAAACTTCGATTCCCACCTTATGCTAGTGTTTGCGCATGTTCCCGGGTAGCCCCGCTTGGTTCCCCTGTTTTCCAGTGTTTGCTCAAAAACCAAACAGTTTACATTAATCTGTAGTTTAGCTGCCTTCTGGCCCCCGGCCTTTGTGGCGTTGGCCTGTTTATCTATTTTTTAAAACACGTTATGGTTTGAGGCTTCTAGAAGCGTGGCCCCGGCCCTTTGTGGCGTTGCCCTGATTATTTATCTTAGAAACATTATTGAGTTGAATTTGTGAACAGGGGGTGGAGCCCAGGGAATATTTGTTCATATTGGACCCTGGAACATGTTTCCAATGAACAATGTAACTGTATCTTAACTTTGTGGGGTAGCTCTCCCCTGCACCCCGAGGTTTGGTAACCATTGTGGAATTTCACGGGTTTTCTAAGGGACGATCCACCCACTGTTTTACTCATGTTGGTCAACGAGACGTGGTTTTTGTACCTGCCTTTTGGTTCCGAGCTACGTCGTAGCTCCCTGGCCCTCGCCCTCAGGGGTTTGTTAGCCCGTTGTATTGCACTGTGTCGTGCTTTTCCCCCCACTGCTTACTAATTTAGTTGAACCTGCTTCCGGTTCTGTGCTACTTTTAGCACACTGGCCCCTGCCCTCGGACGTTGGCCTGTTGTGCTGTGCAGTGTTTATTCCGCACTGTTTATTAATTATGTTGAACCTGTTTACAGGTTCGGTGCTATTTGTGGCACCCTGGCTGCGGCCTTCTGGCATTGGCCCGTTGTGCTGTATGGTGATTGTTCCCTACTGCATCCTAATTTTGTTGGACCTGTTTTCAGGTTCCGTGCTACTTGCAGCACTCTGGCCTCGGCCCTCGGGCGTCGGCTTGTTGTGTTGTGTGGTGTTTATTCCTTACTGCTTATTATTTTTGTAGAACCCCTTTTTGGGTTCAGTGCTACTTGCAGTTTTCAGGCCTCAACCCTTGGTTGTTTGGATTTTTGGCTTCTTCTGTTTCTTGCTTGTATTTTCTTCCGCGTATTTTTACTGCCCGGTAGGCTGTGTTACCTTGTTCTCTGGCATCTTGGTGTACTGTCAGCCTGGCTTGCGATGCTATCCCTGTATTAATGGTTTTTCCTTTACTAAATACCTTTTTCTCTTGTATGTTCGGCTACCTCTTTTGTTTTCCTTCTCTATTTTGTTCTGGATACATGTGCATCGCATGTTTTGTTTTTGTTATTTTATATGGCGCTACGGATCCTCAGGTGTCTGAGCACTGCTGATTTCCCACGGTGTGGTGCTCATTTTATTGTCCTTGGAGATAATGAAAGGCTGAGTTCGGCCTTGCCGGGTTCGACCCTGCATAAGCAGGCTCTGCCTTGATGTCAAGGTGCACGTTCTACTTGCTGTGCCGTCTGACTCGTTGTACTGTTTTGGAGGGTGTGACTGTATTTTTCGAATATGTCCTCTGTCTGTTGCCTTGACTACCCTTAGCAGCGAGCCTGGGTTTTTATCCCTTGGTTTGTGCTGTTACCTGTGTTGATGCTGTTCTGTTCCAATCTCGGCCACCTCAAGCCGCTGGAAAAACTGGTCATCCGTTTGAGTACTACCTGCGAGTTGCAGGGGATCCTGGTGGTCTGGAACACTTCTCGCTTGTTGGTGCCTTGGTTTCTGGGTTTTGCTGTACTCGTTCGGCTCTCGCTTTGGTTCTGCGTATTTGTTATTGCCCCTTAGGTGGAGCTGTGCTTGGTATGGGCTGGGCTGGGCTCTGAAATCACCCTCTAGTGCTAGTTTGAGGCTACAAAACGCTCTGCTTGCTAAGTTACCTGACTGTTGGGTTGTCTGTCCTGTCCTAGCTGTTTGTTTCATCATTTTGAACTGTTTATGGGGCTAGCTCGCCGTTTGTCTGCCTGCATGTGTGTGTCTTTGGGGACCCGGGCTGGTTGTGACCGTTGGTGGGTGTGCAGAATCTGTGTCTTCTGATGCCTGGTGTGGGTGCCATCTTACTTACCTTGCCATGGTGGCTTTGGTGTCATCGCCCCTTCTTCACCTGGCTCCTTACCGCTAGCTCCCGATGATCCTGGATGCTTCTGTGCTTTTTTGTCATAGTGTTGTTGCCCCCATCCGTGCCTGTGGTCTGGATCTGTTGCACTACTTCAGTAGTGTTGTTGCAACTGGGTCCCCTGGTACAGGTGTTCCTTAGTTGTGTGTTATTTTTTTACCCTGTTTCAGGGATCTGTTTTTATTCTGTGTATACAGAAATATTTGGTCAGCTCCGTTTTGGATAGCTGTATTTAGTTGGAGATCCCTTTCAACAGTTTCTCTTTTTTTGTGGCTTTTGTTTCAGGCTGATGCTGATATGTATTGGCTTGTGTGTCGTCTCTGCCAGGCTTCAAAACTGCACCAGTATGCTCTGCCCTGTGCTTATGCTGCTTTTGTACAAGTTGTTTCACAATTCGTTCCTGAGGTCCAAAGTATTGTATTGTCCCTTGCTCCACCCTCAAAATTCCTGTGTTATGTGGGAGGCTTGTGTCTTGGCGCTGCCTGTGCTGCAACACTTTGGCAATTCGAGAAACTGCCTTGTTTGTTGGTAATTTGGCTTGTTGGGTGCTGTCCATGGCCTACCCCTGTTGTTGGGTGGCCTGTTCCACGCCTTGCTGTGCCCCGTGTCAGGGTACTGTGTTGTAGATATAAACTTGGCTCATGGCTGGTTACACCGATTTGTAATGCTTGTGCAAGTTTTTGTGGTAATTTGGCTTGTTGAGTGAAACCCCGCGTCCACCCTCTTTGTTGGGTGGCATGTTCTATGTCTTGTTGTAACCTTTATCAGGGTACTGGTATGTGTATAACAAAACCTTGTCTCCTGGGCATGATAACCAATTGCTTCATTTTGTTTGGTTTGGTATCTACATGGCACTAAGAGCCCTCGGGCCTCTGCGTGCTGTTTTTGCCCACCGGTGTGTTTTTCCCTGGAGAGGCCCGTCCTGCAGTGCAAGCAGGGTTGGGTCGGGGTCAGCTCCTCTGCTCCTTTGCTTTCTTGGGTTCCCCAACCGAGCCTGCCGTGTCTGGCGATTAAACCACTGTGCTGGGGTGTTGGGAATGCTGGGGTCCATTGTGGTTTTATTGCATCACTAATGGCCTGTTCAGTATGTGCCAATGTCATTATGATAAACATGGGAACATTCCCCGGTTTCTCCCCCTTCGTAGACACAATTGCTCCTTCTCTGGTCTGCGGTAGTTCTGACTAAATGTTAAGAGCCCGCCTCTGCTAATAATTGTTTAGCATTTATATAGCGCTACGAACCATCAGATATCTGAGCGCTGCACATTATTACCCCGTGTATGTGGTGCTCATTTATCACCTCAGAAGGAGAAAAGCTGAGTTTGCACCTGCCGGGATCCGAAACTGCAGCAGCAAGGTCTGCACGCTCAGCGCTCTACTCGCTGTGCTATTGGACCGGCTTGTGGACATGCTGTTTATATTTTGCCAATAGTCTCTTAACTGCCTCGAAAGCTTTCCCCAGCATGCTGCCCGCTTTCTATTCAACTGGAAATGTGGTGTTCCGGTACAAGTTCTTACCCACAACAGTTTTGTTTGTCAACCGTGTTAGGTGATTGATGCTTCTATTCCTGGACAACCACAGGTAAGGTATTTAGTTCCCCTTGTCAGGTAACAGACGTGCTTCTGCACACAGAACTATTGAGCCTGCCGTTTCATTATCCAGCAGCCCCCCGTGCTCCTGGTAAACTCATATTTTCACTGTAAATCTACTTGTTAAACTGATGTTTATGCGTGGAAAAACAGCTGCGTTGTCACGGGCCTGGCAGTTATGTTGTTAATTTTTATTCTTCCGTAGTTATGCGACAACACTTAATTTGTGACTATTAAATTCACCAAATGGCTTGTTGGTCCATGTATTAATATAAATGCATATGCAAAAAACTTTTCTATGCTGCTGACTGCTTTGTGAAACTGGCTGACGTGGCGCTTGTCTACATCTGATTCTGAACGTTTAGCGGTTTTAACGACGCTAACAGGGGTGTCCAGTGAAAATGTCAAAAACATTTGGTCGAATGACAAAAATGTCCAAAAAATAGTGTCTACAAAATTTTTTTTTCAAATGCTTTATTTATTCATTTACTTTTTTTTTGGGTTCTGGAAGTAAAAAAAAGGATAAAAACAGAGAAAAAAATTAAAAAAGGGGCGTTGGGGGAACCCCCCATTTTGAACAAAAAACAAACAAAAAAAGACATTCAAAATTCTTCTTTTTACATTATTTTTTCGACATTTTGACTTTCGACCAAATGTTATTCGAAAATGTCACTATAAACCGCTAACAGGGTATCTGTGCAATAAATTTGCCTTTAAATCGCGCTACGAACCTTGCGGTATCTGAGTGCTGTTTATTATTACCCACAAAATTGAAATTCTTTTTCACAACACTTTCAGAATTTTGAGGTTGGAGGATTGGCTCGAACCCCCAATCTTTCATGTACAAGTCACAACACTGATTGTGCTACAGAGACTGGCTTCAGTTGGTTTCTGTCTATCGTAATTTCAAAAACACCCCTCCTTGGGGGATCCAGACCTGTGACCACGTGGTTGGTCGCAGCCCCTTAATTGCTTCCTGCAAACCCTTGTTACTTTACAGATCAACTCTTCTCATTTTATAACATAAGGTGGTTGGTTGGTGCATGCTAATTCTAATGCAAAATTTGCGTGTTCCCGTACCACGATTGTTGGGCCTGCCTTTTATACTCCGGCAGCCCCCCGTGTTCTTGATAACTTTGTGGACGATCCCCTTATTGCAATTATTTTCTGCCAGCTGTGCAGAAAGTCGGGGCTGGTTGATTGATTTGGAACCCCCAACCTTTCCGGTGTCAGTCGGAACACTTACTGACTCTGCTATAGGGATTGGCTTCATTCCGTGCAGTTTTTATAAATGAAAAATTCCAAGCGCGTTATAGTAGGCTATGCTGCTTTGTGCCCGCTTGTGTTCAATGAATGGACTTAATGATGTCAGTTTCACCCTGCAGCTTTCCCTTTCTGCAGTTGGATCTAGCCACGTGCATAGCAGGCCTATTATTTTGCCTGATTAGCCTCCCAAGGAGGCTGAGTCTGTTTCACTCGGCTGCCCGATTTTGCACAGGGGGCAGCGCTGATCTACCCGGCGCCATGGCTGACTTACTTGAAATAATGTAGTAATGTCGCCGCGGGGCCGGCTTTCCTCTCTTCCGTACTTCCACTCGACGGGGCTCGCTGGTCGGCTCCAACTTCCCTGGTCCTTGGAGAACGCCTCGCTTTGTTTTCTCGAGCACCGTTGGGCCTCGTTAAGTTGAGGGGATGTCGTTGTTGTTGTGGAGGGTTTTGACCCATGTGGAATCATTAGACGGGGTGAATGTGGGGATTAAGCTGTCGCTGCCCATCATTTTGCCCCAGAACAAAAATAAATCATTGGAGTGGGTAAAGATGGGGATGCGCTGTCGCCGCCCATCATTTCATCCCAAAATCCAGGAGAGCTGCGCAGTTGTGCGCACACCAAAATGGTTACCTAACTTGCCACCCACCAGTGTACAGAAAGGTCTGAATGCATTAATCCAAGAAAATCCCAAAGTTGCATGCAGTGCCAACAAAATCCTCTAGGCGGCACTAGCGGTCTAAACTTTGACTGGAGAATTGAGTGCATTTGCTGTACAAAGGGATTTGACTCAGCTGACTTCAAAGGCTGCATTTTAATTAAAAAATTAGCCACATGCTGTTCCCAGAGGCCTGAAGCCTGGGAAACCCTCTCACCTCCAGAAGCTTCACCCCAGGAGGTAGAATCTCACATGACCTCTTGATTGATAGAAGGCAGACTGGCTGGGAGCTTCCCAGAGACCACACAAAGGACCCTTTCCTCTGAAAGGAATATGTAATTCTGAAATGTTTGCTGTCAACAAAGCCCTGCCTGCCCAGAGGACTGACCCACCCAAGTCTTGGAGGCGGACCTCAACACTCTGAGGATTGAATTGAAAGGAATATATATATTTTACAAAAACACTGATAACTCTTTGTAATCAAATGACAGAAATTTATAACTTTGAGAGCTTTAATTAAGAAAATGTACCTTTCATTCAAGGCCAAATTCGAATTTGTGTGATGTTCTGGGGCAAAACCCCATTGTTTATTAATATTACAGACTCCCTGTTTCAGCTAGACAAACGAAAATGCATTGGTATATGGGTAGATATGTGAGGAACAGTTGTATGAAATTTAATGAAGATCCAATGTTGTGCAGCACATGAATAAGTGCTAGAAGTGGCCGTTTTTGAATGCAAGCTCTGAGAATAAGCAGATTTGGACATAGACATGGCTAAATTCAGCCACACCATGTATATGTAATTTTAAACAAATGTGTACCTGTGCAAATATGTTTTTAGGTCAGATATAGATTGTGTGTAAAGTTGAAAGGGGTGGGTTCTCTGTATCATAAACAGACCTCATCATGATGACACTTCATTTCTTCCCCCAATCAAGGGGAAGAGGAGGAAGTGACCTATGGCGAGTAAGAGGGGCAAGGCTAGTGATGCGACACACACACCCACTTGGAGAACATATAAATGGACCACTGAAACTTAGGTAGGGACCTTCAATCCCAATTGCTGCAGCGCACTTTGCTGGACCAGACAACATCCAGAGATCCAGACTTCAAATTCATCAACCTCCTGAAAGCCAAACTAGAGACTTCAAAACCCAGACCCAGAGGGAAAGCAGTGCTGTGCCTAGAGAGACCCAGACCAGCAGAGAGAGCTGAACCAGATCACTGTGAAGTGCAGAGACCAGACCAGACCAGACCAGAGTCCAGTTTAAAACCCTGACCAGATCCGTGACGGGGCCCATTTAATTCAAGAATATAGTGTGAGTACCCAGCAGAACTGTGTAGAACCAATCTCTTAGTTTAAATTCATCTAATTCAATCTATTTAACCTAAGTAGAACTGCCTCCTAGCTGTCACCTGTCATTCTAGCTGCAAAAATTTGTCACTTGTCATTTTGAAAAAGTGTGCGTTTAAAATTTACAAAACCAAAAACAACCTTTATTAAATCGCTCATATCTCCGCAACCGTTTGAGCTAGAGACTTGCCGTAACTTTCCTCTGATAGCTTAGAACCGTGGCTTTCCTAGGAACCTAGAACTGCATTCCTACCCCTTATAGTTTTACCGCAATCGCGGAAAACGCATCCGCGAATTTTGCCGCGATTTGCAATTTCTTCACATGTAAAAAAACTGCTGCTGCCTGATTTCATTTGCAAGAAATTCGTTTCACCTGCTAATCATTCCTGCATCATTGCTAGTGTGAGCCTGGACTAATATTAACTTGATACCACTCACCCTGAACCTTAGAAGGGGAATTAAAAGCAAATTTAGCATATTTCTCATTCATTGCCAGCACATATCAAAGCAATTTGGGCCTGTGATTTCAAAACTCCTATCTGTTTTCTGTTGTCTAAGCTTGCTGGTTTGAACTGATTACATTGATTGCATTTCTGAGAACTGTGTGCTTCCTTCCATTCCTTGCATTGCATAAAAAGGGGGGGGAAGGGATTGCCAGAGAAAAGTGATTACATTGTATGTTGAAATCATATTGAGTATTTTCTGTATTGCATTTTCATTCAACATTGCATCCACCTGAGCCTACATAAAGCGTCCTCTACCACATTATACTTTTGTTCATATTTACCAGTGTGCTACCTTATCCATTTCATGCCAACTCATTAAGTGATTATAAGAAGTGTGCTAGTGTCAGATTCTCCGTTGTTAATCTTTATCATATCAGATTAAGTGTGAGATCCAATTATTAATTTATTATAAAGTGTGATATAGATATCTATTGTCTAATTTATCAAATAAACCTTTTAAACTTGCAAAACAGAATTACTTCTTGGCTCAGTGGGGTCAGGGGGATTCCAAGAGAGGGGTGTTATACAAGGGTAGTCATCCAGAACGCATGAACTGGACCTAAAGATATATCAATAAGGGTTTTCATTCAGTATTATAGACTAGGCGTTAACTTGGCTGTAGTGCTGAATTGAATCCTCTTACAAAGTGGGGGCTCGTATCCGAGACGTTGGGTTAGATTTACCATTTGTGCAGCTTAATACAGTGTGCTAGCTGACGGGATACATACATCCGGTCGGATCACCACGCTGCATTACGCTGTGAAGCACTCCTCAAAAGGGACATTCCAAGAAAAGTTCTGTTCTGCAAAAATAAATTACTAACTTCTGTAAGTCAGGACAGAGACCAATCTCTAGAATGACGGCCTTAGTAGACATGAAAATAGCCAGAGAGCACTTCTTACATAAGTTATTTGTGAGAGGTGAGTGGACTCACCAGGACCAAACAGTCTGGTTGCAGGCCATCATGCAACAGGTCACGGAAACAGGGTCAGACCTATGGAGAGATCAGGGTCCATTACATGTGGCCCTGAGTGAACTATATATGGCTCCTAAAGCCAAAGAGGAACACAATAAGATTACCAGGATAGCAGCATACCTGTACCTATATATGGGAGACATGCAGGATAAATGTGCTGAAACCCAAAATCTGGCAAATAGGCAACAGATGGCGTTAGAGAAGGTCCAATCTGACCTGGTCTCTTCTGAGCAGAGGCTGCAGATGAGCCAGGAGGCAGAAAATGATAGTAGGCAATATATCATTAAAATAAAAGAGGATATGGGCATCCTACAACAGGAAAAGTCAGAACAGGATACCAGATTTCTGGCCTTGCAGAAGGAACACCAAGAAGGTTTGGACTCCCTACTGCAAAGCCAGAAAAAGTTGGAGCAACAGCTAGACTTCAATAGGGCATGTGCTGAGCAGGTAGTCACCCTGCAAGGCCGCCTAGATAGAGTGAAGGAGGAGAGCAACAAACTAATTCTGAAAGACCTGGATACCCAGGCGGAGTTTGATGAGGAGCGCCAGAAAGCTGGTGCCTTTCAACGGCAAAGGGACGACCTGGCGGCACAAATGCAGGCTCTTAGTCAGGAAAGAGACGCCTTAGGCCAGGAAGTCTGCCATTTAAAAAGGAAAATGGAAGAAAATCACCTGGCCCACCAGGGACTGGGTGACCTCCAAAAAGAAAACCAGAACTTGGTAGAGCACACCAGAAGGGTGGAGGATGCTCTAGCAAGAAAGGAGCAGGCCAATAGGGACATTGCCCAGGAGGTAACCCTCCTGCAGCAAAGACTGGCCCAGTTCTCCAGGACCAACCAGGAAGCACAGAGGCAAAATGAGGCCCTCTGCCAGCACAATGATAGGCTCCAACAGCAGGTAGCGATGCAGGAGAGACTGATAGAGTCGAGTAAGGCCTTAACAGAGGAACTGAAAGCACAAATGCAGGCTCTTGCATTGCAACAGGGAGCAGGGGCGGATAGAGATGAGGTCCGCTGGGAAAGAGAGACTCCTAACCATAACCGCAGGAGCCCTAACACCAGGGGCCTTCATCTTCCCCAGTCCCTGGACTCTACCACCCCCATGTCCCCTGGCGCACATGAGCACAGGGCCACAGGGATGGCAGATTACTATCCAGCTAAGAGTATGGGGCTCATAGGCCAGTACCACTCAGGAATGGAGGGGTGGGCATCCGGGTATGGGCACCCAAGTACAGTACAGTTCAATGGGGAACCCCAGGAGAG
Organism: Ambystoma mexicanum; assembly: GCF_040938575.1. NCBI lineage: Eukaryota > Metazoa > Chordata > Amphibia > Caudata > Ambystomatidae > Ambystoma > Ambystoma mexicanum. Next base: position 1,420,348,492 of record NC_090931.1, on the reverse strand, counting down.
TAGGCCCATTAAGGGCATCCTGAAAACCTCTGCCCAGTTAGGTCAGTGGAGGGGGTACCCATCAAATCCTGGCAGCAAGGAGGAATCTGAAGACTCCTCTGAACTGCGCAGGACACAGGAGACCAGGTCCCCACATTCTGCCAGCCATTCCCAGGCTCGCAGAATCCGGGAAAACCTGGAAGAACAGACGGGAACCTCTGGGAGCAGTGCCTCTGAGTCCGACGAAGAATGGACAAGGGTTACCCGAACCAAAAAGGCCAATAAGGCAAAAAGGGCCTTGCTTAAGGACCCCTTAAAGCAGATTAAGGCGATCAGGAGCGTCATCACGCCTTACCATAAGAACTCTAAGTATTCTGTTTGGGAGCACTTAGAGTTGTTTGAACAAATGATGGAGACTTTCCATTTGAAGGACAGCCAAAGCTGCATTCAATACGTAAAGTGGACCTTCTCCCCGGAATACTCCAGTTTCTTTGCGGGGCTGGAGGACCAAAATCATTTAAGATGGTCCACCTATAAGGCGGCCATCCTGAAACATTTTTCTGTTCACAGAAATCCTCAAGAGGCTCGCAAGGCAGCCTACAATTTGCAATGTGGGGAGGATCAGGCCCCACAAGAATTTGTGCAGGAGTTAAAGCGGGCTTTTGCACAGACCACAAGAAGGGTGCGCACGGATAGCCGTGACTTTATCAACACGTTTTTCCATGCCTTGCCCAAATATATCATGACCCAGCTCGTGAGGGATTTTCACGAGAAAAGATCTTTAGACTGGGTCATTGAACAGGCTACCCGGATCTATGAGGTGCAGAAGCCCATAGAAAATAAAAGCAATGCCCAGAAAAACCCCAAAGCCAACAGCACCCCTGCTGCTGCCAAGGTGGCAGAGGTAAAGGTCACCCCCGTTTTGGATTTGGAGATGGGGGGGCCTAAAAACCTACCTGCACCGAATAATGCTAGGCCCAGAAGGTCCTCGGGCCAGTCACAGACAGGGAGCCAGGGAGGCAGCCCCACAAATGGGGTCCCTCGCTCTCCTGACTATGTAAGTCCTCGCTATAAAGGTAACAGACCCATCCTGGGTTATGTGTGGACTCCTCCAGCCCAAGGGGGGGGATCCAGCCAAGCACCTAACCCAGGGAACTTCCCTCCAAACTTCCCACAGGAGGGCAGAAATTTACCAAACCCTGGGCAGAACTTTTTCCCCAGATATCCACCCGACTTCCAACCCCAAAATCATCCATCCTTCTTTCCTCAATTCCCTGAGCCCAGACCACTGAATCCGGGAGAGGGGAGGCCAAGGGTGGAGGGGTACCAAAATCTTCCCAACCAGGGGTACTACCAGAGGAGGGACAGCTACCCTTCCCGGGATCAGCCCAGGGGAGAAAACAGGGCCCCGTATCAGCCTGAGCGGGTTTCCCAGTTAGAGCGCCAGGTTCAAAACATGGCGCGGGATATGGGTCATATACTGAGGGCGCAGCAGAACCCTCAGATCGGCGTGCCAGCGCAGAACGCACCCAACTCTGGACCTGGTGCTCCAGAACAATGACGGGGGCAGCACCCCGATAAATCACCGGTTCCCAGGGAGGAGGCACAAAGGGAAGGGGGGTGTAAAGCCTTGGAGGAAGCTTCCTTCCTTACTTGTAAACAGCCCCTGGAAACCCAGGAACCGGAAACAAAATCTCTTGCCCCTGAAAGTCTGCCTCCTAAGGAGCAGAGAGGGGGTAGGAGAAACAAAAGACCCAAACAGACTCAGTTTGAGGAGGAGGTACAGATCTTCCAATTTGAGGGAGAGGGATCCTCAGAGGATCCTGGGAAAAGGATCTTCTCCTTCAGAGAGGGGGGAACTCCTCCCAAAGAAAAGTGGGTCCCTAGGGATGCAAATCCAGACTGGGGAGATGTGGAGACTGAGCTACCGCCGCCCACCATCTCATCCCAGAACCAACAGCAAGAAAATCCCCTGGTTCAAACCCATCCTGGTGACTGCCTCCAAAAAGGGGGGGGCGGCCCAGAAACGGAGCCAGGGGAACCCACAATGGCTCTGATCTCCAGTTGCAAAATTTTTCTTTCAGATTCCCAAGGCTCTCCACAAGATTCTGCCCAAAATTCTTCTCTCGCGATGTCCAAAACCAGAAAGTAGCCCACCAGTTGTCCAAAAATGTACATTATCTGTGCCCCCTTGAGGAGAAGGAGGGAAGATATTATGCCCCGGTACAAGTACAGGGGCAGGGTACAATCTCAGCGCTGGTGGACACTGGATCTCAAGCTACCCTTCTGTCCAGAAGGGCCTTTGACGAACTGAATGCAGGAAGGGGAGAGAATTACCAAATTCCTCTCACCTCTCCTCCTGGACAACTGCAGAACTTTGACGGGAAGGAAATTCCCGTTGAGGGGACTGCAGACTTGGACATTAAGATCGGGCGACATAAGTTGAAACACCCGGTCATAGTTGTGACCCCAGAGGGCACCCCTTGTTTACTAGGGAATGACCTCCTGAGAAGGTTGTCACCCCTAATAGATTGCGTAAACAAGGTCCTCTGGACCCAGACTAGCCGACCCATAAAATTAAAACAGAGTGTCAACCATGTTAGTTTAAACGGCACATGCCACATGGTTGAACAAAAATCTGACCAAGTAGAATTTCACTTCCAGAACAACCAAATTCCAGACGTGACAGTAATAGCAGTAGGACAACAGACTGGTGATGGGGGGTCCTCTCTATTTCTGAAAATCAACCTTCCTTCCAGTCTAAAGTGGTATTCCACGCTGGAAGGAAACACTCTGAAATTCTTTACAAATCCACAATCAGAAACTCCCACTTCTATAGTCCAGAAAGATGTGAAATCAGCTCAAAGCCTGGCTGATATTCAGCAAATTGGAGAGCAGTTGTTCATTCCTGTTCAGTTAAATGATGGGAAGGACTCTGTTCTCGCTCGAGTGTGTGTGAACAACGGTAAGAGCTTCATCAGCGAAGCCATGTTCCGCCAACTCCCAAAAGATCCAGCCATTCCCACCTTCAAACTGATAGACAAATGGGAAATGGACCTGGAAGCACCCAATTCAAAACATCTCCTGCCCAGCAGGTGTATGCTCAAAATCTCCATTGGCAACAAGAGCATAGTCCATAATTGTTGGGTCGTGCGAGACGTCCCTGCCGCCTTTTACTTAGGCAGTGACATTCTCAATCGCTTTGCCATTAGTTTGGACCTAATAAACTTCAAAGCTTGGTCCCGACTAGCGGATAATCCCATGGGCTTTGATGATCCAGAAAAAGCATTTAGGTCAGCTCAATTGCTACCTTATGCAGTTGAAATTCAGGTTAAAGAGGAAGTCACCATCCCAGAAAGGACCCGACAATTCTCCCTGGAAGTGAAAGTTAAAAGGGGACAAGAGTTGAAAAACCCTGATGCTTACATACATCTAAATGCTTCTCTCCAACAGCAAGGGTTGGGGGTAAACCCGACTCCATTAGTCAACATAGAACATGACACCATTCTAATAGAGGTGGATAACAGCGACGTAAAGAGTATTACTCTAGCCGCAGGCACCATTATTGGAATGGCGGTTGATGACCGACATTTCTCCATTGATCTTGTAAATGAACTGTTAGGACCCATCCCCAAGGACTGTTTTGACAGTGAAAGTGATGACAACGCAACACCAGACAGGATTTTTACCCGGCATGGGGGGAACTTCCTGGTGTACACTTCCTGCCCCTATGGTAAGGAAGATGTGACTTGTGACTTCAGGAGGGATGAGGTGATTTTCCAGGTCCATGAGGGCTGCCTTTCCCACCTGAAGCCTCCGGTCCAAATCAGCACTCTGACCAGGGACTTCTCCACCCAGCTGGAGGAGGCCGCGGAGATAGCCAAACCAGAAGTCTTTCCAGGCTTCAGGCAGATGGTGGAAGAGAGAGTCAACCTAGCTGATGCCTGTGTGACTCTGGAACAAAAGCAAAAGTTGAAACAAGTTTTCTTGGATTTCCAAGATCTCTTTGCGGTAGACTCATATGACTGTGGTCGCACTGACATCCACACCACAACAATCCCCACGGACCCTGGCATGACTCCAGTGTTTGTGAAGCAATATCGCTTGCCTCTCGCATCAATGGAGTCCCTTACGGAAATAATTAAGAACCTTGAGTCCCGGGGAATAATCCGTCCAGTCCACAGCACCTTCAATAATCCGGTGCTGGGAATATTGAAGCCAAACGGCCAGTGGAGACTCTGCGCCGACCTCAGGGAGCTCAACAAACGGGTCCACACTTCCCGATGGCCTCTTCCCTACATTGACCAAGGGCTGGCCCAGATTCAGGGGTCACAGGTATTCACTGCAATAGACCTGACCAATGGATACTGGACCGTGCCTGTCAGTAGGGAGGACCAATACAAGCTAGCTTTTACCTTTGGGGGCCAGCAGTACACATGGACCCGGACTCCCTTCGGATACCTTAACTCCGGTAATGAGTTCAACATTTTCCTACATAAGGCCATGCCCGACCTGGGTACGAGGGGTAACCTGGCTTATGTAGATGATGTCCTCATCAAAAGTTCATCTGTGGAGGAACACATAGCAGAGATCCGTTATGTTCTGACACAGTTGAGGGCCGCCGGAGCAAAACTTTCCTTTCAGAAAGCACAATGGTGTAGAACCCGTGTTAATTTCTTGGGGCATGAGATTACTCCTCAGGGTCTCTGTCCCCAGGAAAAGAAAGTGGAAGCACTTCAGAAACTGAAAGACCCCACAACTCTGCGGGAACTAAGGAGCCTCCTTGGACTGACTAATTACAGCAGAAAGTTCATTGAGGGCTACGCAGAGATCACCAGACCCCTGATTCATCTCCTGAAGGGGGGGGTCAAGTGGGAATGGGGTCCAGAACAAGCCGAGGCAGTAAAACAACTCAAAAGAAGCCTCTCACAAGCGCCCTGCCTAGCTTACCCTGTCAGAAACAAGGAGTTCTTCCTGGAGACGGGGTTCTCTAATACGTGCTTGACGGCAGTATTATATCAAAAGCATGACAAGGTCAATAAAGTAATCTCCTATGCGAGCAAAACTTTATCCTCTGTGGAGGAAAAATTCAACGATTGTGAGAAGGCACTCCTGGCAACGGTGTGGGCATTGAAGAATTACCGCCCGTTTATCCAGGGGGAACATATCATCGTGGAGACTCCACACCAGCCTCTGCAATATCTCCAAAGTGACAGAATCCGGGCCGGAAATGTGAGTAATTCCCGAATTACTTCCTGGATTCTGTCAATGCAAGGCTTTCCTGTGGAGGTCAGATATGGCCAAAACAAGAAGAGTCCCCTCGCGCAAGGTCTGGCCGACTTGCATGATTGTGCCAGAGAAAACTGTCTCGAGGACGAAAGTCTAAAAATAAAGGACAACATGGAGGCATACCTTAATTCCCCCCACAAAGTCTTTGAAGAAGACAAGTGTGTGGGAATGCCCACTGTGTATGTGGATGGATGCTCTTACCATGTTGACAACAACGGGGAGAAAGAACTGGTGGCCGGCGTAGGGAATGCATGGGTGAATGAGTCCCCAGAACCCTCCGCTGGATACAAAATTGGTCCCCGAAGTAGTCAGGTGGCAGAATTGATGGCTGTGCATCAGGCCATCCTCACTGCTGTCCAGCATCAACTCCACGAACTGGTCATAATCACAGATTCGGATTATGTACGGAACGGGTTCGTGGAACACCTGGTTAATTGGAAAACCAGAGGCATGTTATGTGCTAACAACAAACCCTTGAAACATGGGAAGTTGATCCAAAACATTGATGATCTGGTCACCTCGAATGGGATGACCATCTATTGGAAGAAGATCAAGGGTCATTCCAAAGTAGAGGGACCAGACAAAACTGGAAATGACTTAGCTGATCAGCTGGCCAAAACCGGGGCCATCCAAGGGGATCTAATTGAGATTGAGTCCCTGTTGGGGGAAATCCAGGTCACTGCCATCACTAGGTCCCAGACAAATGCTCACAACGACCTCTCAATTGCACAATGGAGTAAGGAGACCCCTGATGCTGATTTGATTACTGCTCAGAAGGGGGATCCAATAATTGGTAAATTTTACCAGCACCTTGAGGACCCTGAGAACTTTCCCCTGACGGATACCGATTACATTGGGAAAGAGGACCTAAGAGTGTTGATGAAATGTCCAAAAATGTTCCGGATCCAAGACGGTTTGTTGGTGAGGAAATCCAAAGCTGGCCATGATCAGTGGGTGGTTCCTACCTCATTCCGAAGCCTGATGTTAAGTCACGCCCATGATGCGGCCACCGCCGGTCATAGGGGGTTTCACACAACATTGGAAATCTTAAGAGAGGTTGCATACTGGCCACACATGGGGCAGGACCTCGACCAGTACCTGAAGGGTTGCCTTGTGTGTGCACAATTTCAGCCATCATCCCTCACACACCGGGCGCCTTTACAAAAGCGGGGAATGACACTGCCATGGTCAGACTTACAAATCGACTTTGTAGGCCCTGTGATTCGCTCGGCTAGGGGGAATAAGTACATGTTGACCGTGACATGCTTGTTTACCAAGTGGGTGGAATGTCTCCCAGCCCCAAATTGCAAGGCAGAAACTGCAGCTGCCTTGATGATTAACCACATCTTTTCCCGTTTTGGTCTACCTCAAAGGATTGAGTCAGACAGAGGTAGCCACTTCACCAGTGAAGTAATGACAAAGATGTGGGAGATACTGGGGGTCAAGAGAAAGCTGCATATTGCTTATAGACCAGCTTCTTCTGGGGCAGTAGAGAGATATAACCGGACAATTGTGAGCATATTAAAGAAGTTTGTGGCAGATTCTGGGCCAAGTTGGGATATCCGATTACCTCTGGTCCTAATGGCCATCAGATCTACCCCTTCATCTGCAACCAAAATGTCACCATTTGAGTTGATGACTGGGCGCAAGATGGTGCTTCCGCAGCATTTGCTCTATAGGACCCAAGAGCAAACACTGATAAATGCCTCCACTACTCATGAGTATGTAGAGAATTTAAGGAAACACCTCCAACATGCTTTTGCTTATGCTCAGCGGAATCTAGAAAGATCGGCTGATAGCATGAAGACCCATTATGACCTGAAAACTTCCAGGAAGGAATATCAGGTGGGAGACCGGGTCTATCTATACAACTTCCAAAGGAACCAGGCCAAGCAGCGCAAATTTTTGCCTACATGGAAGGGACCCTTTGAGATCGTCGATAAGATCTCCCCTGTGGCCTACAAGATCCGCATCCCCAAAGGCGGTTCGGCAGAGGGGGAAGACAAGTGGGTCCACATAAACCAGTTGAAATGTTGCCATCCCAGGCACACTCTGCAACAACTGGAGGAATCCTCTGGAATCCTAGCAGGTACTGTATCAGATTAATTCAGTTCCAATCATAAAACATACCACATCTAGTCTCTAAAATATTGTGATTTACATGAAACTGTCTCTAGTGATACTGTTTTTTTTTCAAAATAAGAATGTAATGTTTCGTTATGATGAAATGCATATGCCACCCCACTATCTCAACAGTGGTGGAAAAAACGTCTATGAGTAGATATTGCCGCTTTTGCTTTATCATCCTAGGAGAGGTGAAACCATGAAGGATGACCAAGAAGGACGATCCGGAGAGCGGGAACGAAGATCCAAGGGGCCCAGTGGACCGCCCAATATTCCCATCAGGACCGGCGAGGAGAACTGATCGATCTGACCGGATAGAGAGGAAGATGCTGAACTGTGCCATCTACAGAATTGGAAGAAGATAATGTGGACATACCAGCGCCAGGGTTCAAAACCTCCCTTGCAACCGACTCCCCCTCGACTCAAGTCAAAGCGCAGTCGGGCGGGGGGGCTTGTGGAGGGTTTTGACCCATGTGGAATCATTAGACGGGGTGAATGTGGGGATTAAGCTGTCGCTGCCCATCATTTTGCCCCAGAACAAAAATAAATCATTGGAGTGGGTAAAGATGGGGATGCGCTGTCGCCGCCCATCATTTCATCCCAAAATCCAGGAGAGCTGCGCAGTTGTGCGCACACCAAAATGGTTACCTAACTTGCCACCCACCAGTGTACAGAAAGGTCTGAATGCATTAATCCAAGAAAATCCCAAAGTTGCATGCAGTGCCAACAAAATCCTCTAGGCGGCACTAGCGGTCTAAACTTTGACTGGAGAATTGAGTGCATTTGCTGTACAAAGGGATTTGACTCAGCTGACTTCAAAGGCTGCATTTTAATTAAAAAATTAGCCACATGCTGTTCCCAGAGGCCTGAAGCCTGGGAAACCCTCTCACCTCCAGAAGCTTCACCCCAGGAGGTAGAATCTCACATGACCTCTTGATTGATAGAAGGCAGACTGGCTGGGAGCTTCCCAGAGACCACACAAAGGACCCTTTCCTCTGAAAGGAATATGTAATTCTGAAATGTTTGCTGTCAACAAAGCCCTGCCTGCCCAGAGGACTGACCCACCCAAGTCTTGGAGGCGGACCTCAACACTCTGAGGATTGAATTGAAAGGAATATATATATTTTACAAAAACACTGATAACTCTTTGTAATCAAATGACAGAAATTTATAACTTTGAGAGCTTTAATTAAGAAAATGTACCTTTCATTCAAGGCCAAATTCGAATTTGTGTGATGTTCTGGGGCAAAACCCCATTGTTTATTAATATTACAGACTCCCTGTTTCAGCTAGACAAACGAAAATGCATTGGTATATGGGTAGATATGTGAGGAACAGTTGTATGAAATTTAATGAAGATCCAATGTTGTGCAGCACATGAATAAGTGCTAGAAGTGGCCGTTTTTGAATGCAAGCTCTGAGAATAAGCAGATTTGGACATAGACATGGCTAAATTCAGCCACACCATGTATATGTAATTTTAAACAAATGTGTACCTGTGCAAATATGTTTTTAGGTCAGATATAGATTGTGTGTAAAGTTGAAAGGGGTGGGTTCTCTGTATCATAAACAGACCTCATCATGATGACACTTCATTTCTTCCCCCAATCAAGGGGAAGAGGAGGAAGTGACCTATGGCGAGTAAGAGGGGCAAGGCTAGTGATGCGACACACACACCCACTTGGAGAACATATAAATGGACCACTGAAACTTAGGTAGGGACCTTCAATCCCAATTGCTGCAGCGCACTTTGCTGGACCAGACAACATCCAGAGATCCAGACTTCAAATTCATCAACCTCCTGAAAGCCAAACTAGAGACTTCAAAACCCAGACCCAGAGGGAAAGCAGTGCTGTGCCTAGAGAGACCCAGACCAGCAGAGAGAGCTGAACCAGATCACTGTGAAGTGCAGAGACCAGACCAGACCAGACCAGAGTCCAGTTTAAAACCCTGACCAGATCCGTGACGGGGCCCATTTAATTCAAGAATATAGTGTGAGTACCCAGCAGAACTGTGTAGAACCAATCTCTTAGTTTAAATTCATCTAATTCAATCTATTTAACCTAAGTAGAACTGCCTCCTAGCTGTCACCTGTCATTCTAGCTGCAAAAATTTGTCACTTGTCATTTTGAAAAAGTGTGCGTTTAAAATTTACAAAACCAAAAACAACCTTTATTAAATCGCTCATATCTCCGCAACCGTTTGAGCTAGAGACTTGCCGTAACTTTCCTCTGATAGCTTAGAACCGTGGCTTTCCTAGGAACCTAGAACTGCATTCCTACCCCTTATAGTTTTACCGCAATCGCGGAAAACGCATCCGCGAATTTTGCCGCGATTTGCAATTTCTTCACATGTAAAAAAACTGCTGCTGCCTGATTTCATTTGCAAGAAATTCGTTTCACCTGCTAATCATTCCTGCATCATTGCTAGTGTGAGCCTGGACTAATATTAACTTGATACCACTCACCCTGAACCTTAGAAGGGGAATTAAAAGCAAATTTAGCATATTTCTCATTCATTGCCAGCACATATCAAAGCAATTTGGGCCTGTGATTTCAAAACTCCTATCTGTTTTCTGTTGTCTAAGCTTGCTGGTTTGAACTGATTACATTGATTGCATTTCTGAGAACTGTGTGCTTCCTTCCATTCCTTGCATTGCATAAAAAGGGGGGGGAAGGGATTGCCAGAGAAAAGTGATTACATTGTATGTTGAAATCATATTGAGTATTTTCTGTATTGCATTTTCATTCAACATTGCATCCACCTGAGCCTACATAAAGCGTCCTCTACCACATTATACTTTTGTTCATATTTACCAGTGTGCTACCTTATCCATTTCATGCCAACTCATTAAGTGATTATAAGAAGTGTGCTAGTGTCAGATTCTCCGTTGTTAATCTTTATCATATCAGATTAAGTGTGAGATCCAATTATTAATTTATTATAAAGTGTGATATAGATATCTATTGTCTAATTTATCAAATAAACCTTTTAAACTTGCAAAACAGAATTACTTCTTGGCTCAGTGGGGTCAGGGGGATTCCAAGAGAGGGGTGTTATACAAGGGTAGTCATCCAGAACGCATGAACTGGACCTAAAGATATATCAATAAGGGTTTTCATTCAGTATTATAGACTAGGCGTTAACTTGGCTGTAGTGCTGAATTGAATCCTCTTACATTGTTCTTCTATGCCGATGCGCGACCGCCGGGGATTTCAGAGAACAGTCACAATGTTCACGTTTAGAGGATGACACCGCGTGCACAGTGAACTTGAAAAGGAAAAACGAAGTACACAATGCTGAGCGCACAGCAAACATGCAAAAGAAAAGAAGAAAGAGAGTGGAAGATGCTGAGTGAACAGCGAACCTCCTGACTGTTTGGGTCCCCATTCAGGGTCCACAAACAGTTTGTATTTTTCAGTGAGCTGTGCAGCTCTTATATAAAACCCAAGGGAGCCCTGGGTCTTTGTGTGTAGCTGTGGGGACTGGCCCCTTCCTGCGCTTTGTAGTGAGGAGAGATTGCGTGTCTCTGTGTTTGTGGAGGAGAGGGGAGCCGGCTTGGGGGGAAGGCAGCTGCCCCTCTCCCAGGCTGCCGGATGGTACCAGCAGTTACCCTGACTCGCTTTGGGCAGCCCTGCAGCATTGCCCATACTTGTGGGGACATTTTGTCCTATGGGACGGGAACAGAATTATTTGTAGCACCATACACAAAATGTCAGTCATTTCGAGTTTACTCGGGTCCAGTGCATGCATGGCCACAGGCTCCGCCCCCCCCCCCAATCCCCACCTCCGAGCTTCATGCCTCAGTCCTTTTTTACCCATCAAGGTTGCTGTCTAACTGAAGCTCAGGCATTTTATGTGGACGGGAGGAGAGTGTATGGAAGAAAGGGGACTATTGCTAGAAGTACAGTAGTCACTATGATGAGTAACTTTTCCTTAATGCAGTTCCCTGTCCCCTTTGCTCCATACTTGTGGGCGATTAACAAGGACTTCTCTCCCGATGGGTGGAGGGTAATATTTCCAATTCAGTTAAAGAGATTCTTGAGAACCGCTTGACCGCATTGATCATCTGCCCTCAAGCTTATGTCAAGACAGTAGTGCCTGCAAAACGCTGAGGGGCAGGCCAAGACACTGCTTTGGCAATGGTGTCCTAAGTGACATACCATTGGAAGACCGCTGAAGCTGCTTTGGCTCTGACTAGGTGAGCATATAGCTGCGATCTAGCACCTTGAAGCGTCTTTTGTGCTAGATGGAATTACAAATAATGATCTCAGACCAAATGATCTGACAGGCGCAAGTAATAAGGCAAAGTAGTACTTTATTCCCATTTAATAAAGCAGGGAGAACTGACAGGCATCAGACTGATGCATGCACAATCCCACAGTAGCGTGATTACATAGAGGTCTTATACCCCAATTTCTGTCATCTATGATGCCTTTCTACGTGGCAAATTATAAAACCTATTGAGGGAAGGGATTGATTAGGGGAAAATATCTACATATAGAACATACAGGAATTAAAACATCATTGGCTGCCCCTTGTCTGTAGGGCACGCATTGATCTACCTCTAAATATGTATAGTACTGATTATAGCACACAAAATGGCAGTTTATTGGTCTATGCAACATTGCGTGTTAGGTTGCCCCATAAACCCACTGGTTGGTTGGCATGCTATCCCAAACTTGGACTTTTCGCTATTTAACGGCAAGTACGTGAAACAAAATGTAGGTGTTTAAATCCCATCAGATTACTTCCCGTTTTCCCCAATTAGTCCATCATCTCTCATTGGTCAGCCATAAGCAAAAGTCCTTCTGTAGTTGATCTTGTAGCCTGCTCACTGTCCTGGGACATTCAAGGGAGTGTGAGCACACCACTATCTTAGTCTGAGGCTCTAAAGAACAGCCCTTGTCTTCGACTTCTGAGTCACATGTGAAGCAACCACAAATGCGTCCATTTCAACCTCTTACTGTTGATTCAATTATACAGGGTGCTGTTGCTCCTTCTGGCCCCTAGAGACCTGCTCACTCTGCCTTGCATAGACTTCATTCACTTTTAATTGTCCAATACTTTGGCCGTTGCAGATGTTTTCTTCTTCTTTAATCTGGGAGAAATGTGCCGTTCGTTCATAGCTTATCCTGGTTAACTCCCCTTGTGCCTTGCAACTATTCCTTAAAATAGCATCCTTGATCCTAGGCCAACATAGCCCCCCTGTTGATCTGAACATGGGGCATCTCCTGATTCTGCAACCTTGGTCTGCCTCTGAGGTAGCTTGGTTGAATTCGACATGAGCCAGCGTCCATTTTCCTTTCATGGTCGTCCTTGCCACGTAATATATTCCTGTATAGCAAGCCTCTATATGTTTCCTCTCTACCTTGCATTACTGCGTATTTACAGTTATTGACCAGTAAATGACTTCATCTTCTTTGTATTCACGATTACTTTAGGCGTAGGTACATGTTTCTCTTGGTGGTTCAGTTATATTGCTACTTCTGTATTTTCATATCGTTTCAACATAGCTTTATATATCTTCTTCATGACATCACCCTGCCCTCGTCAGATTTCACATTAACATTCCAGGATGTCCATAGGTGCATGCTGAAATCCTTCCATGCGGCATCCTCCCACACTTTCAGTGTGCGGGTACATTCTGTATGGCTGTCTGAGTGCATAACGTCTCTCATACACTCAATGTAGTATATGCATAACACATGGTGTCCCATATATTGCTCTTCTCCCTGCTGTCCCAGTTTGTTGATGGTGAGGGGTCGGGAGCTTGGTTAGACCCATCCACCTGGTCCTCTACAAAGCCGCTTAGGCTGAGGATGATTTTGTAGGGAGTAGCTTTCGAAAATAGCTGCCACTACCAGTCTGGAGATCATAGCTTTAAAGGCTGAGGAACCCCTATTTGCGCCTCCGAATGCCACAAATAGTTGAGCACCTTCCTGAATCCCATGGGCCCTGTCCTAATAAAAATATGTATCCCTCAGAATGTCCAAGGCGTGAAGGACACACTTCGGTTCCAAGTCTGGGTTTGGAAAAAAAAACAGGGAGATCAAGGTCCCCTTGGCCAGGGTCACCAGATCCGAGAACCAGCATCTGGATGGCCAACACTGAGCAATGATGACCAGAGATGAGAATGTTGCTTCCTGAAACTTGAGGAGAGCCTGATGCTGTAAAGTAACATGCATAAACGTATATGTTGTAATGCCGCCCAACAGAATTACTGATGCATCCCTGATTGAAGCCACTCCCTGTGCTCCGCTGTATGCATACATGTGACATTGTTTGTTGAGACTGGTGGCAAAGAGATCCAACTGGGGAGACCCCTAACATGAGGAAAAGTTCTCAACCATCTCTGGGTGAAGCTGGCACTTGTGGTTGGCCTCTGCCAGATGGCTCAGCTGATCGCTTCCACATTTGCAACTCCCGGCAGGTGTAGGGCTTGAGGCCACATCCCATGACCGAAGGCCCATTCCCATATCTGCAGGGCAAAAAGTACCAGAGGAGGGTATTTGGCCCCCCCTGTTTGTTTATGTAAAACATTTAGACAGAATTATCAGTTCTGATGGACACCATCTTCTGCTGGATATTGGGGAGAATGGCTGTCAACGCTAATAAGATGGCTTTCAGCTCCAGATATTTGATGTGCTAAACTCGGTCTTCCCCAACCACCAGTCAAACATGTGAAGGTGGTTCATTGTCGTCCCCTAGTCCAACAGGGAAGAATATGTGGTGATAATCGCCTGTGGAGAGGGGTCTGGGAGGGGAACCCCATGCAACAGATTCTGAGGATTGGACCACCACACCAAATCCTAATCCAATTCTTGAGGGATCAGTATAAGACACAAATGCTGGTCCCGTGCTTAAGACCCTCAAATATGGAGTATGTTAGTTAAGCTTTCTGCATCCTCAATCTGGCTATAGAAATACATGATGTCATCAGACCCAGCAGTCTCTGCAACCACCAAGCACTGATACTGTTTGTGGAAGGGAACAGCGAGCAGGTGTTCTGGATATTCGTCACTCTGTCCAATGTCAGTAAAGCCTTGGCCTGCTGGGTGTCCCACAGGAAGCCTATTAAGATCATTGCCTACAAGTGAGACTTCTTCCAGTCCAATGACAGGCAGAGGTCAAAAAGTAAGTCCAGTAGATTGCAGAGTTGCACCTCTACTCTCTGCGGGGCGCGGGCCCTTCCCAGCCAGTCATCCAAGTGTTTATAAACATGGATGCCTTCAAGGTGGAGAAAGGAGGCAACTGGTGCCATTATTTTCGTAAAGACTATGGGTGCAGTGTTTAAGCCGAAGGGAAGGATCCGGCACTGGTACTGGGACTGACCCACGAAAACCTGAGAAACTTCCAATGAGAGGGACATATAGGCATGTGTAAGTATGCATCCTTCAGATCCACTACACAGATCAAATCTCCCCGCTGTAGAACAGATGGCCAGATCTGAGCCGGGGTGATCATCTTGAATTTCTGAAAGGGAAGGGAAACATTGAAATCCGCCAAATCGAGTATGGTGTGCAGGCCTGCCTGGTTAGACTTTGGCACAGTAAACAGGCGAGAGTAAAAATCATGGTTGACTTCTGAACTTGGCACCTCCTCTATGGCTTTCATCTGCAAGAGTTTCCGAATTTCTAGCCTTAGAGTAGAAGACCCAACCTGATTTATAGCAGGGCAGGAAGGAGGGAAGGGAGGTAAAGGAAGTCTGTATCCCCTGCTGGTTACCGACGGCACACAAGAGTCTGAGGTTAGGTCCTCCAGCCCTCTAAGTGAAGGGAGATTCTGGCCCACACAGGATTCCTGTGGTAGCGCGTAACCCCATAGAGGACTTTTCAGTGGGCAGAGACGAAGTGCCGGTTGATGAGGCATGGAGGGAAATAAAAACCTGACAGAGGTCTTCTGTTGCTTCTTCCATTGAGTGCTGGGTTTCCTATTTTACTGTCTCGCCATGCATTCATGGAAGCCTCAAAAAACCAAGAAAGATCTAGACTCTAGTTCACTCGGGAAGCTGGTGATGGTTTAGCTGTTGCTGACTTGGTTAAAACGGACAATGTTTTGGCCGTGAGCGTGCTCTCCTTGTTCTTGGCCAGCTCTTCATCTGCAGAGCTATGGGAGGTCCAACACATTATCCTGGACCTCCTTAGTAAACGTAGTGGCATGAAGCCATGCATGTCTGCATGTAATCACCCCGAAAAAACCGCCTCCAAAAGAAGTGTCAACATGATGAGCCGGCTTCCTCCAGAAGATTCTGGGTGATTAATCTGGCATCATCCAGGCCCCTCTTAAACTGTTCCAAGTGCTCTGGAGGTATGAACCTTTCAAATTCCACCAGATCCTGCCCTAGCTTCTGTTTCGTTGTGGCTAAAACTGCTGTCACATTCGTCTTCCACAATTGCAGGGCAGCATTTGAAAATACCTGTGTTCCCCAGAGCTTCCTGAGCCTGATCTCCCTTGTTCAATATCTGAGAGGAGGAAGAAACAGAGGACGGCTTTGAAAACATAGTGTCTGCCGCAACTACAGAGGAAGAGGGTTGAGGATATGATGACAGGGTAGCTCCCTCGGATTGGAGAAACCTGTACCTCACATTGATTTTCCAGTTTGTGGGGGTCTTCATCCACACTTTTCCATGTGAGGCTTCATCCATTCTTTGCTTGGCTCCACTAGAACATCTCTCTGCAGATCTACACCCATACTTTCCAAGGGTTGGATGGATTGAGCCCCATCTCAGATGGAGGCGGCCCCGGAACAGGAATATCCACGAAAGCCACTACATTCGTTACCCTGTCATGGAAGGCTCTCACCAATGAGTGGACTTCGTTCTCTTCCTCCAGCAGCTCATCGAGGTCCATGGGGGTCATCCACTAGCGGTGGAACTGAATCCTGGGGCTGTGGCCTCAAAGGCATCCCAGACGTCTGAGGAGGAGGTGGCGGCACTTCTGGTGACATGGTTAGAAGTGGCACCGGTTCAACCGGCCTGGGGTTTTCTGAGGATTAGGAATAAGCTCCCAAAACAGGTCTCTGAAAAGTCCCTCATAGGGTCAGGATGCATTAGTGCCAGAAACCTGTTGAAGAAGCATCCTCCGATGATCTATGGTGTGGCTGAGGCAACAGTCTCTAAGGAGGCGCATGACTCGCCCGTGAACCTGTCGAGATTGGCTGCCAAGTTAGTTTCAACAACCATGGGTCCACATAAGAAAGTGGATAAAAAGTCATAGATAGGGACAGAGTAGGAGACAGCGACATATGAGTAGGAGCCGACCACTCTACTCTGAGACCAAAAGGATCGAATTCAAATGGAACTCTTTGTGGAGGCGCAAATAGGTTGTGGCCCAAATAAGCAGCAGGTGTGGACTTTGGCTTATTTTTGACCATTGAATACCACCAAAGTGGTGGATTCCAAAGCTGCTTGCTCCATTTTATGAGGGAGGTTGTTCAAGCCCCTAGAGGTCTTGGACCCTTGGAATTGTGTTGGCCCCAGAACCACTGACTGCGGAGGCTTAGACAGAGATGGCTGAGCCAAATCGAGTGCAGAAAGGGCCTTGCTAGTATTATCCCTAATGTCGGGAACCTCAGCAATGCCTGTGCAGAATGTAACGCTCACCAAGGGCTTCAAGGGGTTTGATGCAGTCAATATAGCCTTTGGCAGGGAGCCTCGACCAAGCCGATAACTGGATTAGCCCTTCCTGAGGGAACCTTGGAGCAAACACTGGAAGTATTAGTCACCAAAAGGTGGAACCTTGGCTTTGCCAGCACAAGAACTAGCCCAAGGTAGGGGAACCTCTGAGAAACCTCTGGTAGCTCTTTTAGCCCTTGAACGGGCATACTTAGAGCATGCTCCGGTAACCAACAAAGGCTGGACGGCCTTGTGAAAAGACCCGGTAATGTTAGGATCTGAGCGAACCCTTCTGTGACCGTAGGCCTCTGAGGAGAAAATTCCGGTCCGGGGTAACATGCCAACAAAATCACTTACCGGTTGCCGCTTATTACTTGACACAAAGGGCCTCATTATGACCCCGGCGGTAAGGGGTTAATGGCGCGTAAAATGTGGCAGCGCCGTTAACCCCTTACCGCCTAATTACGAGGTCCCTTTGCGGGTCCCTACCTTAACGGCTGGTTTTACCAGCCGTTAAGGATTGGACCCGCAAAGGGACCTTGGAGGTAATTACGGTACCGCAATTTGCAGTACCGTAACTACCGCCTTCCCCATTTCCATTGAGCCCTATGGGGGCAAAAATGGGAATGGGGAAGGGCCAATGGTGAATGGGGAATTACCGCCCCGCCAACCTTGGAATGGGGCGGTAATTCCACCATTCACCATGACGGAATCGTTAAAATACCGGCGGCAACCATGGCGCTACAAGCTCCATGGTTACCGCCTGGATTGTAATGAGGCCCAAAGCGTTGAATGTGCACGGGCGCTGACTGCTGGAAGAATTCCCCCCAACACTGAAGCCATCACGTCAGGGCCCGAGTAGAAAGTGCGTCACAGGCAAAGCATGCGTCCCACCTGTGATCCGACTCGAGGCACTCTGAACAGAGCGTGTGAGCATCGGATGCCGAGTAGCTCCTACCACAAGACTAACCAGACGCAAATCCTTTTTGTCCCGGCAAAGGCAAGTAAAAATGACCGCAATGTTGAAGACGAGGGGAGAAAAAAATTCAGACAGGAAAAACGGGCCGGAAAAATATCTCACGCTGGTGCTAGTAGCATCTGGCCCCAACTGCCCAGAGAAAAGGACTAAGGCGCGCCCCGGTGACGGGGCTTGGGCAGGCGGAGCCTGTGGCCATGTATGCGCCGGACCCACGTAAACTTGAAATGACTGACCTTTTTTGTACGGTGCTACAAAAAGCTGCGGTCCCATCCCGTAGGATGGAATGTTCCCACAAATATGGAGGAAAGGGGACGGAAAATAGGAGTACATGATTTCCTTAAATATATTGTCACCCAAAGTACTTATAAATGCAGTGCTTCGGGTGGCAGTTTATTCAAGGAAAACACTTCACGATCAGTACACAGAGCGGTCCTTAAAGTGAAAAATCCATTAGCATTCAGGTTCAGGACAGCTCCTTGCACTGATTGCGAAGTGTTTTCCGTACATTGTATTTATTTATTTAAATGTGTATATCGTGCACACAGCCCGAGGGCATCGAGGCGCTGTTACATGTAAGGAGCTTAGTTACAGGAGGTGTCATGAACACATGAACTGTTACCCGAAGCCCTGCGTCTATTAGTGCTTCACGGGACAATATATTTAAAGCAAACATGTATTCAACCGCTGATAGGTCGCTGCGCCCTGGTGGCCGCAGCCAACAGGGCGCGCCGAAAGGGACCCTGCGCCCAAGGTGGTGCGCCAACATGGACGGCGCCGAAACAGCAGCGGCTGAATCCCCTGCTTCAGCCGCAGTGAGGTGGCGCACACTTTTGTCCGCTGTGGGTCTAGTCTTTCGGTCAGGTGCATACTTTGCTGAAGGGCTCAGCCGCAGTCCGCTGTGGCATGCACACACATGCTCCTGCGCACTGTGTAGACTTAGAAGTATTGCACTGCCTCGCCTGCTCTGCTTTGCAACGCATGTATATCCTTTGGATTGGAATCTGAATTATTTTGAACACTTCGTTTGTGTGTGTGTTTCTTTCAGTAACAACTGAAGCATTGCAAACTGTTTAATAATGTATGCCCTGACCGCACACTCAACACTGAGTAGTTTTACGAATGACTACAGGGTAAATGCAGATCTGCATTCTGATTGGACACAGATGTTGTAAAGTGCAGCATGTGTCCTCACTAGTATCACACTGTGCCGGCCAGAGAACGCTCCCGGAACCCTCCTGCGGCCATACGAGCTCACTCAGTTTGCTCAGTGTAACCCCTTAAGTGCTGATGCCATATGTGTTCAGGGATCAAGTCGAGGGTACACGCGGGGGGACGGAGTCCACCCACTTTTTTCAGAGAGTGGACTCAGTCACCCACCGCCCACAGCTAGATTGAGAAACATTGAATGCCCTCTTTGAATTTATGCATTAAAGCCGACCACGGGGATTGTACCACAGTCGTCAGGTTTGTAGGCCGGACACTTCACCGCTGCACTATATAACCTGGTGAAAAATAACAAAGAACGAAAGGTAAAATGTCTCATTACAGTACTGCAAGTCCCAGGGAAAACATTTGTGTATGTTCTTGGGAGTTTAAAACATGCACACCTTTTAACTTTTTCAAAAACACTATTAGAAGAAAAAATCCTTTCTGGGTTTTGGGTGTGTGTTGTTTTTCTGAATGGCACATGCCATTCGTCCTGTGCAATTTGGGTGGCTATGCAAAGCCAGTTTAATGAAATGTGCCTATTTCACCTTGATGTGCTAATTTCTGGTGACGTCACATCCCATTGCATTTGTCGATGAGTTCCCCCCACTTTCATTTTTAGGACTTGACCTCTGTATATGTTCGTCCTTATTTGCTTAGTAAATCACAGAAGACCCACGGGGTGTTGGTGTCTGTCTGTCCAACACACTGGGGCATTGGTCTGGCTTTCTCTAGTGGTAAGTGAAATGCGCGATGGGCCTCAGAGTATCTAGTCATTTAGCAATCGCCCAGATGCTGGATGTAACATTATGAGCATCTTAGTTGAGTTTAGTTTATTGTTTGCTTGTTAGGCTCTTATACAGCAAATACATCCTGTTTCAAAGCGCCCACAGGGCAACAGGGAGGGAACATGGGATGCAATACAATTAAAATACACAAAGAAAATACAGTGGTAGAAGGGACGGCCGACACTACTATGCCTTGTGAGCAAGTACAGCAGGGAAGAGAGCAGTGGGGCAGGTGCTGGGGGGTCCGTGTTCGGGGGTGAGCCACAGGTGAAGTGCAAGGTGTAGTAAGTGCTATGTGGCCAGGAGCTGCGTTGGGTAAAAAAGTGCGAGTCTCCAGTGTGGAGAGTGTGCTGAGGCAAATGTTGAAGGAAGAGAGAGGCTGTTGAGATTGAGTGCGAATGGGCGGGGCCCTGACGAAGCCTAAGGGTGCAAGACACCAATCACAGCAGCTGTGAGATTAGCAGAGGAGGGAAGAGGGAAGGAGGAGGAAAAGAGGAAAGTGTTGAGGTGCTTTCAGAACACAGCGCTTTATGCACGTGGGTGGTGTAATCACACTTTAGTTGTGTGTCTGTGTTTTTTTTCAATAACAACGGAAGCATTACAAACTGTTCAATAATGTATGCCCTGACGGCAGGCTGAACACTGAGTAGTTTTACGAATGATTACGTGATAAATGCAGATCTGCATTCTGATTGGCCCCTGTGAATCCCAATGGCTTCCTGGAATGTTGACACTTGTTATGCTAAAGGACAAATTACGATTGTCCGTATATTTTTGTATTGTGCCATGTCTGGCTGAACGAGAGGGAGCAAGGGAACCATGAGGGAAAAGGACATCAGCACTAATGTCGTTATATCATACACATGGGAAGCGGATGGCAAACCCTGTCCGCCGCAGCGAGCTGTCCTCCGACCTCCCTGCTGGAGCAAGGGGGCCGGACCCTGGCATGATGGCGGCAACGTGTTCCCACTCACTCACACAAAGGACATCAGCTGGACCGCTTATAAACAGTGCGCTGCCTAAAGTAAACACCGCCGGCTGCCGAGGAGGGACAAATTAGGAAATGTTCTGGGAGGCGGCGAGGCTGCTGGAATGAGCGGCGAGGAGCAGGGGCTGGACTGTCTGGGGGAAGCTGTGGTCTGCTGGATACACTGGCCGTGAAAGCAGGAGACCAGTGCACTGACCCCAGCTCTCTCGTCTGCCCAAACGTGTGAGCTGTAGCATATTACTTCGCCTTCATATGGTGGCTTTTCTAATGCTGATCCCAGCTTCCCCGTCTGCCCAAATGTGTGACCTGTAGCATATTACTTCGTCTTCATATGGTGGCTTTTTTAATGCTAGATCTCGGGTAACTCCTTTAAAGAAGTCCCATATAATTCACGGAAGCCTGACTTACCAAGGTATAATCTTTACAGTTTGCCCTTGTTACAGTGTAGTTGTGAGTACACGTATTGCACATGATATCGATATCAGATCACTCGTTCCCTGTAATAACATCACACGTTGACGGAATGACGTATTGCCTGATGCCAGAGCCCGCACAACGTGTAAAGGCAGCTCCATGGCTAGAGCAGCAGCTGCCACTCAAGAGCTCCATGATGTCACCCAAAGGCGTTGTTGGGGGGTTTTGGGAGGGAGGCTGGGCTGAGGGGGCTGTAGTCCCGGGTCTTTTGGTTGTATCCCCGGATAGAAGCTCAGGAGCTCCAACTGATAGGCTATAGATAGCCCGAGTCCCGACAGTCCCGACATTAGCATAGCCCCGGATCTTCTCCAGACCTAGCAACGCCCCTGATGTCATCAATGATGAGTACGCATTTCAGATGCCCTTACTGAGAGCTAGCGTTCTCTGATAGTTCCCATTTATCAGTTAAGAAAGGACAGTTATGGTAGTAACGAGATGTGGTCTGTAACTCTGTTATACCTTGGCGCTGGATGTGGTGTTTACCAATTGGTATTATAGTACTCCATATTCAGTCTCTAATGATAAGGGACACCGTTGTGTGCTTGAGGTAGATTGAATTTATTATTCAGTAGGTTCAATTTTACACACATTTTGCCATTTTGTTGGCGGACATCTCTACGTGCAGTTAGATATATGCGATATGCTGTTTGCATCTGTTAGAGTGCCAACACGTGTTTCAACCATAGGTCTTTCTCAAGGCGTGGACTGATCAGCTTATCGTGTCCTGTGTAGATGTGGCCGTATAACTTCTGATTGGTCTAGCTGGTTAGAATCGACTCCCTGCTGGGCAGTTGGGGACGGTCTGCTGACCTCTCGGCGATCGTCTGGTAGTATGTTTATTGAGTGCACTGCTGGAGTTTAGTACAGGACAGCTACTCGTGCTGATGTGGCCTCCTAGAGCTGGGCTGCTCCGGGATTTCAAGAGGAGTGTGGTCCCACATAGTATAGAGCGTGGCATGCAATGGAAATCCTGCAGGTGGAAATGCAGTTAATCAATGTTTGGGTTACACAGGAGACACCAAGCCACTGCAGGGTTATTTCATGGCAATGCAAGGTGTTGGTGGTTTATCCCTTAACAGTGGTCTTCAAATCAAAAGTGCCACAGTCGGTGCCAGCCTTAGTGGTGGTAGCGCCCGGGGCGGTTTAAAAAGTGGTGTCCCTGGTCAATGCAGGGGAGGGATTATTTGTTAACTCTGGTGCCTGAGCTTGGAGTTAATCACAGGAATAGGGGTGCTCATGCATGCACTCTATTCTAATGAAAACCGCCTCGCTCCCACATCAGAGTGAGGAGGTAATTATCTAAATCGGGTGCTGATGCTGTTGCATCAGCACCCTATTGTTATTAAATGCACCCCACCGCGACGGGCGCATTTAATAACAATAGGGCACCTGCCACACCTTCTCCAACCACACCAGCTCAGGGGGAACCTTGAAAGACTTCCCCAAGATGGCATTGTACGGGGCTAATGGCGTTCACCCAGCGTGCCCTGCGGCCGGCCGGCCCTGGCCACAGTACGCAATGTGAGCAGCTTCATAGAGTCACTTACTACTTAATGTATTGATGCATGTGTGACCGAGTGGTTGCATGACATAATTGGAGGCTATTTGGCATGGTCCTACATAGCCTCACCGACATGATTCCATTTCGCAAATCCTGTTGTGCTGGGACTCTTGCGCAGCTGTACCCTTCATTGCGTAATGCACTCCCTCTGACCCACTCCACCGCCCTTTGGTGATTATCCAGGGAACAACCTTTGAGCCCCCTCCCTTTACTCACAGCCCGACCCCCTATGCACACCTAATCCGAGGGACACAGCCTGAACCTGCAGAAAGGATGTGTCACACTGGATTGCGTGCAACGTCGTGTGTATGTAAGGAACATGAGGGCCCATATGGCACAGTGGTTAAAATGTGTACTTGAGTTGTGGATTAGGGTAGGGAGGCCCCAATCCAAGTGCATATATTGCGGGCTGAGCATTCGGGCATCAATGCGCTTACTGGTATTCAATAGCCAATAGCATTTCATACATTAATACTGATTAGTACTGCCTAGCAAATTGCATTGCATACATACATTCTGCCCTGATATGCATTTTGACAATTGTGTGCCAGCGTTACCCTTGCTCAAATGTCGTAATATCATTTGCTGTCATTACGTCACAACATACATTTATCTCGTAGCCGTTTCTGCCCGAATGGCAGAGTTCTCGGGTTTCGCCAATGCTTGTGTGAGTATGTCATCCAGTCCTGACTGTATTCGTGGCATTCTGGGACTTGTATTTTACAAGACTCCTCCCTAACACCTAGGGCCACACACCTTCCGTTCCCCACCCTACCTTAGGCTCGAGATCTGCTTATCACTGTTTCCTCCCCTGCTTGCTTGCAGATCTCTTGCTGCCAATTGCCGGTCCTCCCCTGTTATCTCCCCTCTCTCTTTTTCTCTTCCTCGCTCACTGTGGTCTTCCCCCTATGATTGTAAAGCTCTCTGTTGCTTCTCGAAGCCAGGTCCACGCTCAGTAAATACCACAATAATACAAATAATAATAAAGCACGATTGGATAATGAACTGATGTATGGGGTGTGCAACCTGTGGCTCACCAAATGCTTTGCACTATGGACCCCATGATCCCTCGCCATCGGCAATGCAGATAGCACGGATGGTCTGTGTTTATGGGATTGATAAGCTGTTGGGCCCAGCGTGTTCAGCTATGTCAGTAGACAGGTTTGAGTGCATGTGATGCTGGTGTTTTATTAAATCTCCCTGGAGGGCTGTGGAGGTTGCTTGCCACCATGACTAGTCGTCTGGGCGTGTTGAGTTTATCTTTACCATGGCCCTTCCTTGCCTGGTTGACTTGCACTGCATGCCAACAATTCTAACACCCTGATGCATTGCTCGGTTAAGCACGTATTTGGAGGCCAAACGGTTGATCTCAATAGAGCCTTCTGTCAGGGTTCGCTGAATGTTAAGCACAGTGGTCTTTCAGCAGGAGTCCTATTGGATCTGGGGAAGGGTTGTCTGGCTAAGGTCTTTCGATCATTCCTTGTGGTACAAGATAAGCAGAGCCCGATGAGGGTTGAGTCTGGTGGAAGGGGTCACCTGGCTTGAGCTGTTAGATCATTACATCTAATATAAGTTTGTCACAATTTCTATTGGGAATAGAAAATCTGCCACTCAAGAATTGCGCCACACTTGTTAGTTCAATATTTTCAAAAGAACATTTCTTTTTATTCCTTATTTGCCCTTTATATTCTTGTTGACACGTGTTTCGGCTACTCAAGAGCCTTTCTCAAAACAGAACAGGGCTTAATTGGGTACATGTCATATTCTATTAGCACAATTTTTGTGTAATATTCAAACATTTTGTGTATTCAAAAAGGTTCAGTCATGTGAAAGAAGAAAAGAAAAAATATATATATATGAAAGAAAGATAAGGATGGGGGGGGGGGGTTTTATGCAATATTAGGTCACATGTTTTATGAAAAGTAAATAGAAAATCATAAATAATTCACAAATGCAATACATCGCAATACACATAATTAAAACAAAATGTGCATCCAAATCATAATAAATACAAAACAGCAGAAGTAATAAAAGAACAGTAAAAGAAAAAAAATAAAAAAAAAAAAAATAATATTGGATCATAAATAAAACAAACAAAGAGACAGAAGAAATATTGTTTTAGAATAATTTCTCATACATAAATCCACATTTTATATTTATGGTTTCAATATTAGACACAAATTCTCATTTGTATTATGATGATTCTATCATGTATTATAGTCTACAACATCGTTCCCTCTAATGGGTCGCAGTAAATCTTCATTCGACACACAATGATAAATCCATATTTTAAGCGCAATACATTGAACAGTAAAGATCTCTTACCCGTCTAATTCCATAAGTCCCGGGTAAATCCCTAAAAATAAAAATGATGCACAAAGAAATATTTCCAATCCAATTGTTATTGGCACATAGGGATCAAATCAATTAATTCTTCAATGGTTTTGATTATACTCAACCTTTCGTTTGGCCATGATTTCTAACCATCCACATAAGAATCCATCACATCTACCTCGCTATTTCACACTTTAATTTATCAACACTTTTCAGTTTGACTTGTTTGGTTTCACAATCTCCCCGTTAGTAAAAAGCCCCTGGTCAAAATGGACTCCCATATGGGTATTTAGAACGCCCTGCGGGCGTGCAAAAACGTCTCTTTTCCCTATCGTTCGGGTGGCTTACCTGCAGCTTAGTAACAATCCGTCTCCTCGCGTCGGCCTCAAACAGAAATGAGCCGCCGCGGGAATCCACCATGCAGTGTATAGCGTCTCCAAAATTTCGCGAATCCTCCTTCTTCTCTTTCTATCACCGTTTTACAGAGCGGCCATATTGGAAAGGTTAAGAATGCACTTATCATCCATTCACTTAATCATTATTTGTATCATGATGGTGTGTCATATTCCCCATCTCCCATTCACATATTAAAATAAATGAATATATTTCTAAACGAACATCTATCCTTTATTGTAGGCCAATTTAGAATTAAATATTTGAAACAGATTTTTGTTAGCCCCTAGAAATTAAATTCTTGTTATGATCCAAATGGTGTTCCGACTCAGTTTGTGTCGAATGTGATTAGCCACTAACCACCCTTACATAACATTATTTCTCAATTAATCTTGATACAAATAAATGTTATTAAATGGACTCGGCATTACAAATTACCTTTACATATCTAATTGTTTGTCATTTTTATACATCTTACATGTAAAGTCAAGGTTTCAAACCATAAAGAATAATATCCATTTCAATATCCATTTGTTTCCTTCTACCAGAAATAGAATATCATGTTCTAACAGTATCCTTTCATTGCATGACATGTATGGCCATTATCGAGTCAGAGAAAATGTCCCATCTCATTATCATGATTGAGACCAAACTCAATTGATCTAAATTTACATTTCTATTGGGTCTGATCATTAAGTGTAGGACAATTTAAGGTTAAGCCCTATTGGAGTTCAATCTGGTGGTAGGGGCCTTGTGACTTGGACTGTTTCATCATTAAGTATAGGACAAGTTAAACAAAAACTCTAAGTGTTATACACGCTAACCAGGAGCCTTAGTGCAAGTTAAGCAGGTACACTATTGGGGTTGAGTCTGGTGGAACGGATGCTCTGGTTCTAAATGGTGCAACTTGAAGGTGGCTTGAGGGGAGTAGCCATGAGGATCCTGTTCCATTGACCAGAACTGCGTGCCAAGCAGGCTTGGGCCTAGATGCATGGCTTGCTTGAGCGTGTATTGAGAGGACCTGCCATTGCTCCGCAAAGGCTCATCTGGCAAGGGTTGTTGAATCATTAAGTGGCATAGAGGTAACGCAGGAGCCCTGTTGAGGATGAGTATTTGTGGTAAGAGCGTTGGGAGGTGTCAAACAAAGGTTGTTTGAATGTTACACTGAGTAGAGTTTAAGCGAAAGCCTAGGTCATGGATGGTAGGGATGTGTCCACCCACGTGTGGTTTGGCAAAGCTCATTCAAACAATGCGTGCAGTAAGAATGTGCATGGACATTGCTAAGGATGAGTCAGATTTGCAGGAATGTGTATGATCTGTGAATGAAAGGAAGGAGTAGTTGCGTTAGATTGTTGCGTTAAGGTCTACAAGATTGAGAAGGTTACGAATCCCTACCTGTTTGGTGTAGGGAACGAAACTCATCAAACTGCCATTTCAACGTGCCCTCAAGACTTTTCTGTTTTTAGCCTATCCTCTGTTATGGCTTCTAGCCACTGTCTAGTCTGTGTCCTCGACTCCATGATGCCCCACTTGGTGATAGTCGCGCTACAGAAAAGTTTAGGGAGCGCGTAGGGAGGATAAACTTTCATTCCCATAAGTATGACAGTGCCATTCCTGAGAGAAATAGGGAGCTGAGAGAAGAACTGTAACCTATCGCCAAAATGTAACCTCTGTGGGATTCCCTCTGCAAAGAAACAAAAGCCGCCAAATCAGGATGTCTAAAATGGCAAAATAATCCATAAATACTCCAAAGAATGCCAATCATGGAGGGAATTAGTGCACTCCTCATTAGCTAATGATATAAAAAATCTCTGGCTTATTGTTCATGCAAACGTTTATAGTGGGGCGGTACTAAATGCCGTGCCAGCACAGATCTGGACGGGGCACATCAGCCAAGTTCTGGGCGGATAACAGTCACTCAGTGAAGGCTGGAAGACACTGGTAGCAGACTGGTCGTATGACCTACAATCTAGTGACATTTTGTGGCTGATCGCGAACAGTAAGGCCTCCAGAACGCCGGGGCCGGTTGGGATATTTGTATTTTGTATTTTATTAAATTTTATATAGCACTTTAAACCAAAGCGCTTCACATAAGAACATCAAAGATAAAATAGAAGCAATATGAACAAGTCACGAGTCAAAACAACGAGAACAGTATGTGGACCAATTTTCTGAGTACATTAGATTAAGAATCTGGGTTCGGGGGGGCAAGGAGGAAGTAGTAAGAGCAGTCAGGAGGGATGGTGAAGAAGGTGGGATTTTAAGGACGAGCGGAAGGAAGAGTAAGAGGAGATGGAGCGGATAGGCAGAGGTAGAGAGTTCCAGTGGAGGGGGGCGAGGAGCTGGAAAGAACGGAATCGGGATGGGGCACAAGGAGAAGGAGGAACATTGAGTAGGAAGTGGTCAGCTGATCGGAGGGGGCGAGAGGGAGAGTAGAAGGAAGGGAGGGAGGAAAGGTAGCACCCTGGTAAAATCTGTACCACTAATATGGTCATTGGCATTACATCGACTGTTCAAGTGTATAGAGAAGCTACAGGCGATACCTAGCTCAAGATGGGATAGTATAATTGTGCCCATACTAAAAAAAGGAAGACATGAGGACTCTCATAATTATTGCCTCCTCACAATGCTAGATGTGCTGGCAAAAATATTTGTGCGGACACTGCTGAACGATCTTGAGGCATGGACTAGCAAGGCTAATATTATTCCTCTAAAACTGGTTTCCGAAAAATTCAAGTACGCATACTAACTTCCTTGCCTTAACCACCATAATACAGCAGGCAGAAATCAGGAAGCTTCCGGTGTATGCAGCGTTTATCGATTTTAGCGCCGCATTTGCTAAGGTGGATTGAATTAGGTTGTGGCGCAAATTGGAAAGTAAAAACATGCCGCTGTGTTTATTGAAAATGCTTACCTTATTATACACACAAACCAGAGTTGGAATCAGGCTAGATAATCGTGGTAGCACTACGGCTTGGATAGCCACATCCAAGGGTTTGAAACAGGGATGTACATTGGCAGCCATGTGCTTTAATTTATACCCACAAACCTATGCACTCTGAATTTAACTCCGCATTTCTGCCTGAAGAGTTTCTGTTTAACCTTCCCAACGCCATGTTATGAAACTTCTAATTTCCATTTTATATACCTTCCCATTGCCATTTTATAAACCTTCTCATTTCCATGTTATAAATCTTCCCATTGCCAGGATGTAAACATTTCCATTTACATATTATACACCTTTCCATTTCCACGTTACAAACCTTCCAATTGCCATCTTATAAACCCTCCGATTTACATGTTATGAACCTTCCCATTGCCATGTAGTGAACATTTCCATGTACGTATTATAAACCTTCCCATTCCATGTTAGATATAAAAATAACCATACAATATAACCATATAACGTATCCTTCAATGTTCTCCCAATTAGTACTTTGCCAAAAACTATTCAGGTGTTTCAACCTGATTTGATAACTGCAAATATTAAAACACACACGCATAGGCACACACTTTTATCAATACCTGTTTTATGCAAGGGAGTTTTAAAGGTGCTCGTCCCAAAAAAGTACCAGTCTCCACAATACATCGGGCATGGGCTTCGGCCATGCCGCATTCCCCAAAAGCCAACTCAGAGTAGACATTTGTCCTTGCCGAGGGCCAGGCCCACTGTCCAGGCAGAAAAGTGATATCACTGTTTTTTGTACTTACTTTTTGACACTTAAGTTAAACACTGGACAGATTTGCAAAAGCATGCTTTCAAGTCCTTACTGATGCCCCTCGTGCAACATTGCTGAGATCCCGTCCAGCACTTCGGGGTGCAGTAGCAAGCAGAATTTGTTTTACGATTGTAACCTAGGGTTTCTGCCATGCTGCATGCCCCAATAAGCAAATCAGAGTAGGCCTTCGCCCTTGCCGAGGGCCAGGCCCACTGTCCATGTACGTCGTTGTTGTAATCCAGTCCAGCACTTGAGGCTGTAGCCGCAAGCAGAATATTTCTTCCCATTCAATCCTAGGCCTTCAGCCATGCTGCATGCCCCAATAATCAAATCAGAGTGCACATTTGTCCTTGCACAGGGCCAGGCCCATTGCCCAGACCCCAAAGTTATATCACAATGTTGTGTACTTACATTTTGACACTCTAGACAAAATCAAACACAGGACAGATTTGCAAAACCATGCTTTGATGTCCTTGCTGATGCTCCTCGCGAATGTTGGCTGCAATCCTGTCCAGAACTTTGGGCTGTAGCCACAGGCAGAGTTTTTTTTCCCATTCAAACCTATCCCCATTTCAAAAACGATACCACATAGCCGGTCCCTGTTAGCCAGTCTCGCTTTAACCCTATTGCCAGTCACTCATGCTCATGGCCAGTAGCCAGATTGTCCGGATCATGGCATTTGGTGATGACCCAGACAATCTGGCCAATGCCCATTGCCACAGGCTATACCTCATTCATCAAATGTATATCACTATTTGTTGTACCTATATTATGACACTTTTCCCAAAATAAATCACAGACACATTTGCAAAACCATGCTTTCAGGTCCTTGCCAATGCTCCTTGCATGAGTTTGCTGCCACTCTGTCCATGTTTTATTTTTTGGAAACTGTCAAAATGTACGTACAAATAACAGTCATATAATTTAACCTCTACTTGACAAAATCCATTCAGACTTTTCACAAACATTCAAAGTTGGGTCTATAATCTTTCTGAAAACATTATTGCAGATTTGTCAAACAACAACAAAGTTATAAACCGTCTAAAAATGTTGAGACCCCCCTCTAATTTTGCACCCTCTTGAAAAAATCCCACCAAACCTTGCAGAACCATTCAAATCTGGCTCTAAAATCTTTTTCCAAAATGTTGCTCAGATTTGTCAAACGGCCCCAAAGGTTTAAGCATTTCAAAAATTTAGGGACTCCTCTCTTATATTTTTAGCGCAATGTGTACGGTCTACGGGCGCTGTTGGTGAATCCAACATGGCGTCCATTTCCAAAGTTTTGACGCACCTCATGTTTTTAATTGATCGATCAGGGGGTTGTCCACGGACCGAATAGGGAAGTGAGACTGCGAACCGGACCCAGATAACACTAATTTTTTTTACCAACTCTTTGGGTATTTAAAAAAAAAACTATTGGTCAGATTTACACCAAATTTACAGAAGCACTATTTCGGGACCAAGCCGCCGGTCCTGTTGCAAATTTAGTGAAAATCTGTCCATCGGTGTGAGTTGTAGGCGTGAGCACATTTTTTTTCCTTTGCGTCCATGAGGATTTTCACACAGTTTTGGACCCCCCCTATAACTTTTATTTATATGAAGTTTAGCTTAAGTGAGCGTACTTCTCATTTAAAGGATGCATTTCTGTGGGATTTCTGCTGCGTAGGGGAAGCCATCTGAATGAGTTATCCTGCTTGGAAGAAATTGGGCCTCATTGCGAGGTGGACGGTAAGGGATTACTGGCACCGGTAAGGGCACTGGTGCCGGTAATCCCTTACCGCCCTACTACGAGGTCCCTTAGCGGGTCCCTTCCTTAACGCCTGGTTTTACCAGGCGTTATGGAAGGGACCCGTTAACGGACTTCAGAGCTAATAACGGTACCACAATTTGCGGTACCGTTATTAGCACCTTCCCCCTTCCCATTGAGCCCTTTTGGGGCTGAGATGGGAATGGGGAATGGCTTTTTCAATGAGGGCTTACCGGTCCCGCAAAGGTCGGAATAGACCGGTAAATTCCCAATGAACGGGACCGGACATGGTACCGGTATTGGAGGTAGTCCAATAGCTAATAGCGCCATGACTACCTCTAACCTCGTAATGAGGCCCATTGACTTTTTTTTAATGTATTGTGTATTTAAAAAAAAATATTTTATTGATATGGTTGGACAATGTGTTATCAACCTTTCAATTTTACAAAAAGAAAAACAATGTAGTTATTACAATAATATTTTTTTAGAATCACACGTAAAAACATCTGCATTTAGCAAATAAAATCAGATTACCGTCTAAAAGTATAAAAATACATTTAAAATACATTCATAAAATTGTAAAGTACAATCTAGGATCTAATACATGACTTTGGTCGAGGGCCCAGGTGGCAGAACAATTTCACATTTTGACACTATGTTCAATGACAATCGAAATCGTACAATGGCAATTCTGACTGCTCTTGACTTAGTCTGAAATATTTGCGTCCATTGTATATCAGATGTTATAATTCTCACATCCTTAAAGTGTGGTTTCACAAATTCTATTCGCTTATCTGCTGGCAATGGACGTTATGTCAACAGAAAAGTTTCACATTCAATGGGGCTGCAGCCGAATCTACATAGATTGTCAGATGAGGGAATAAGTCTTTGGTCGGCTTGCACTGCTCTCGTGTAGTGTTTCGTGCAACAACAACAACAAAACCTTAACACATGTAAGTACACATTACAAATATCAAATCTAGCATAGCTAATAACAGTCCATATATTTATTTATTTGCATTTTTAAAGCGCTCACACAGCCCAGGGGCATCGAGGCGCTGTTACAGAATTATTTTTTTTTTATTGTCTTAGTTGCATATTTATAACCCGCTTAAATACCCAGAGGTTTCTAAGCGCGGGCCTAGGGATCGAACCTGTGTTGCTTTGTGTCATCTTGTTTCCAAGGGGAGCACGTTGCCATTGAGCTATCCTCCCGGGACATATATATATACATATACAGTCAAATAGAATAGAAATACTATAACAAAAGAAAAGTACAAGTTAAATACATATATCCGTATAGATACACTACGTTAAAAATCTAAAATGACAATTATAAATAATTATAAATCTTTGGAATAACATCAAAAGTCATGACCTACACATTTTTTGAATTCTTTCCAAATAGAAAATGCTGCAGCGGCTGCAGCAGCCACAACCGAAGGGCTGCCAGAATAGATCTGGGCCCAAAATGGACCCCCGTCAATATGTTCTAGAGCGTTAACACGTGTATGACAGCCTTTGACAAATCCGTCTCTAATAGCAGGACATGCAGTTAGCACGTGCCTGCCAGTTTCCATGTCAGTGAGGCACAACCTGCTAGACTGATACGGCATTGTGTACCCAGCCCCAATGTTATCAACAGTGGCAACAGATTCACACAGAGTCTCCTGGTGAAATAACCCAGTTGTCTACAATCCGTTTTAATAATGCAGCTGAACGGGTCGGGAAACAAGAATGCTTGCTTAACAGAGTCACTTTTATTATGTTTTTTTGTGTGTCTTTTAAGGCTTTTATTTGTTTACACTTGTGTTGTATTAAAAAGGAAAAAGCATAATTGCCACACATTACAAAAGTCTAAGCACTACAAGAATGAATGACAGCAGCCGAAGAGCAGATATTCGGAACGGTAGACCTGCCAGTAGTGATGGTTAGGACACCTTCTGCTGTGAGGGGAAGGCACTGGTGACATGCAGAGTAATGCCGAATCCTGGTAGCTGGGGCTTGTAAATGACACCATGCAATGGGATGTGCCATGCGTTTCTGACGTGGTTCTCACGACTTTAGCGCTCTCCCAGCAGAGACGTTTTTATGGGAGGGCAAAAGGGGCACTTGCCCAGGGCCACCACCTTGGAGCGGGCCCCACAAGGCCCCCTGATCTAAAGAAGTTAAATGTTAAAGGTATTTGTACCGCGCACCGTCACCAATGGAATTGGTCCCCAGGCGCTCTGACGGTTCTGTAAACGATAAGGTGGGATGGGTTAGTAGGGTGAAGAGGGAGTAGGATAGTGAGAGGAGTGATGTTCTGTTGGCAGCTTCAACTCGGTATACACCGGGTGCTGAGCTTTGGTGCGGGTATTTGATCGGTGTCAGTCCGCGTGTGCTGTTGCGCCGGCTTATGTGTTGTTGCAGTGTTGTGAAGTGCGTGCGGCTTGTTGTGCGAGAGATGGTTGTGTGAGTTTTTTGAGTGAGATAAGTATGTAGAGTTTCAGCTTATATTGATTTGTAAGTTACCTGACCTTCAGCATGCTAACATTCACAGTTTTGTCTAAGTGTGGCACTTCACAATCCTATCTAGATGAGGCGCAGGCCAATGTTTAGAATTGCATCCAGGTGTGGGCATGCCAACATTCACAATCCCATCCAGATGCAGCGCAGGCTAGTGTTTAGAAATCTGTCTAGCTGTGGGCATGCTAACATTCACAATTTTGTCCGGGTGCTATGCAGGCTGGTGTTCACAATTCTAAGTGTGGCATATGCTAGTTTTCAGGTTTCGCATAGGTGCGGGCATGCTAACACTCAAAGTCCCATCCAGACGCGACACAGGCCAATATTCACAACTCTAAGTGTGGGCATGCTGACATTCAGGTTTCACCCAAGTGCAGGCATGCTAACATTCACAGAATAAGATTCTTTTCTTCACCAGACTTACATAGCACCAATCAGGATATTTTATGGCATGGTTCGGAAGCTCTAAACATATTGCCTGTCTGTTTTGGCAAGTACATTCTGCCTCGATCAATTCATCATGTAATGCTTTCTGTGTTCACTGTGGTATACATAGTTTGTGTGTTCCTTGCGGCAGAACTCCTGTAGCATTCTTTCCTTCCTGTGGAAATTATGTTGATCATGTGCAATAGGCAACGGTGAAATGCATACTGGTAAGTTGAGTGCCACAATGGTTCAGAAGTTAGCTCAGTGTGATAAGAACTCATTGCAGTGATATGAGTTCCTATGCAAGATTAGAATAGCACATTCCCGTAAGGCTGGCAGAGCCTTTCCTATGTCTGAAGTTTATAAACCTGCCTGCATATGTACTTGTTCTTGCAGCACAACATATTATCAGCAATATACCTGCACCAGATAGGGTTTGCTATAAAAACAAAAATGTAATCCTTATGGTGAAGGTCTAGACATTGGTTTGTTCAGAATGGGTGTTGTAAACCTAGGCAATCACCTCCAACAATGATGATAAACTGTTAGTCCAAGAGATTAATAAGTATCATAATTTGGAACCAAGGCATTCATGCTTGTATCCTGGCTTTGCCAGCAGACAATACAGTGATCCAGAGATCTTATATCTCGTACATTATTGTACTGTCTTCTGTGAAGTTTGCCTCCTCTCATGCTGGTGACATCGTTTAGCCCATTACTCAATCTTTCTTCTTATGTAGGCCATTTGAGTGGAAGGGGTAGTAGACAGAAGGGAGCGGACCAGATGGTTAAGGACTCGGGCAAGCATGTTTTATGAAAGTCTGCTCGTTTGACACAAAAAAACGCTTTGCATTTTTGTAAAAGTCAAAGGTTTTTCTGCATGTTTATAAATGACAATTTGACAAGCCAGTGTTTTGGAAGTATGTAAAGCTTTAAAATACAAAAGACCAACCCAGATTAAATCTGTTAAATCACACTGATTAGTATTCTGTACTTATATACGTCTCTTGATGATGGAGAGAATTAAGCTAGAATCATTCTGTGTTACACCCTTCTATAATATTTTGTTTTTAAAAATGGTCATGTTTGGTAATGTGATTGGTGTACTTTCCAAGTCAATTTTATAATGAGATTATTTTAGCTCATGGTAAGAACCGGTAATGAAAGTGTTCAAATGCAGAAATTGAAGAGTTGGCACAAATCCCCGATTCACCCCTTAACCAGTGTGTGAACCAGTTTGTGCAATGCTGGGCATTTAACTTAATCTTGTATTGGCTAGCCTCTCAAAATTGCCAGTCCCTAAAGCTTTCAAAATTGTCAGCCCTTCAGAGAGGGTTCTTTCTCAGGGTATGATCTTCACAACAGCCTCACTCATGGTTCCACTGGCTATAGTGTTGCTTTCACTATAATAGTGAGCATTGATATATTGCACACCACAGGCACTTTATTCTTTTGATCTCTAATAACAACACTATTTGAAAACCATGTCCCACTTTTAATCTTAGTCTGTCTGCATACTGACACCTTCGTGGTAGCTTCTAATCTGCAACCACTATCCATGCTATGGTATGTGTAGCTTTCTCCTTCCTTCCAATTGGTCTCCTCTATCCAGGCTTGATTAGCAAGTTTGCATTCTGTGAGGCAGCACATGTGAGATCTCTATCTATTCTGGGTTACATGTACCTTTTTCATACAGTCCTGCGTTAATACTACAGGCTGCTTACCTTCCTGGATTCTATTGATAAAAAGTCTCCTGTATCTATGCTATAGCAGAAGTAACCTCTTCGTAAACGGATAATGTTGGCCTTCAAATGTTACTTGTTTATCAGTCTGATTAGAGCAAGAATGAGGAGGGTAAGGGGACTTGAAGGGAGTAAACATCCTTATTTTTAATGCTGTGAGGCAGCATATCAACCTATGGGTTGTGATTGTGGCAGGGGGGTGTGGGGCATATATTCCTGATCACTTAATTCCTTTGGTTTGGTGGAGGGGGGCCCCATAGATGTCCGTACCCAGTGCCCCAAAAGTGCTTAAGATGGCCCTGTCTCCCGGGACTGAGGCTTGCGCCCGCGCCTGCGTTTACAGAGCTAGGCTTGGGGTGGGAAGATGAGGAGATGTGTCCCGACAGCGTTGGATGAGCAAGGGTTAGGACAATAAACACATAGGTGCAGATAACGTGACACACGCACGCATTATCCACGTAATCCGCTGTTATGTCTGCTCGTTCCATTGGTTCTGAAATGAAAAGAACATTAGGACGGGCTCTGAAAACACGTGTGCGGATCTGGCGGCACTCTGCGCTGTGACGATACACTCATGTCCACAAATTGGATCCAGGCGGAATCCAACAAAATACACATTTCCAGATGTAGTGTGTTCATAGCAGCAGAAACAAAAACACAAAAACAGAGGTAGGACTCCCCCGGGATATGGCAAGCGAAGGAGGGTGGCAACATGGACGCATGTAAGTGCAGACACCTTCGCATGGGAAGTCAGAGCTAAAAAGAAGCTGCCGTTAGGAAGAGAATATGACAGAAAGCCAGCGAGAAAGCATCAACGAAGGCCAGTATGTACCAGTGACCGAAAGAATTAACTAGAAGGAAGCGGAGAGGGAAGGGAAGGGAAGGGAAGGGAGGGAGGAAGGAAGGAAGGAAGGAAGGAAGGAAGGAAGGAAGGAAGGAAGGAAGGAAGGAAGGAAGGAAGGAAGGAAGGAAGGAAGGAAGGAAGGAAGGAAGGAAGGAAGGAAGGGAGGGAGGGAGGGAGGGAGGGAGGGAGGGAGGGAGGGAGGGAGGGAGGGAGGGAGGGAACATTTTCAGCATAAAAGAATGGAAGAAAGAAGGAGAAAGAAAGAGGACATGGAAAGGTAAATAAAGAAGGACAGAAAGGATAAAGGACTGGCATTCATTCTTTCTTTCTTTCTTTCTTTCTTTCTTTCTTTCTTTCTTTCTTTCTTTCTTTCTTTCCGTCTTTTCTTCTTTCTTTCTTTCTCCGTCTTTTCTTCTTTGTATCCTTCTTTCTGATATGCAGCAGGCATGACTCCCAACACTACCTAATTTGCCGCAGAGTGATGCACACAAGAACCGGATTCGTGCTAAAGAGAGAGGAAGACCCCCAGCAGTCTGTGCTGTAACGGAGGGGACACGACCACATTCTCGTGTGGCACGGTGACAGGATACCAGCACAGCATGACTTGGCTCAGTGACTGAGAGAATGTCTACATGGTCTCATGTGACACAGACATGCGAGCAGCTCAGAATAAGGTGACCTGATGCATTGACAGAAAAAGTCCCTGCACAGTGAGAGGACACACACATAATCTGACGTGGCACAATCAGAGGGAGGTCACCCACACAGTCGGGTATGTCACAATGATAGAAAGGACTCGGGGCAGTCAGTGTTGGCTTAGGAACAGGCCCACACATCACCAGTTTAACCTGGCACAGTGAAAGAGCTGGACTCCACACAGCTGGCACGGCACACTCGGAAGGGGCACAGGGTATGCTAGTAGCGTCTGATATCTCACATTGGCAGGAAAAGGACAAGAAGGCTCTGAAGAGGCAAAGTGAAGGAAGCTGTGAACAGCATTGTGCGGCACGGTCACCTAGGGCACCCTCTCAGTATTATGTGGTACATTGCTAGAAAGGGTGTGGCACAGAGATGGTGAGGCTACCAGCACAATCTGAAGTGACAGCTAAACAGAAATGACACCTCGGTGCAATCTTATATGGCACAGCGGCAGAGAGACCCCTCTGTATATACATGTATGGGATTTATAAAGCACAAACTCAGCTGGCGAGCAACAGAGTGATGTACTTCCGAGCAGCGTTGTCCAACTCCAAGCCTAGATTGCCGGAAACCTGACAGGTTTTCCGGATATCCCTCATTAATATTAATGAACAAAAAGCTGCATGTATTTAGACTCATTGTATGCAAATGTATCCCATGAATATTAATGAGGGGTATCCTGAAAATCCGACATGGATCTGGCCCTCGAGGGTTGCACCCAGAGGGTTACAGTTACGGTAAAGTGGTAGCCGTGGTAGCTGGAATGATTAGGGGGTGCTCTGGAGAGGGATGTAATTTTGAGTAGAGCGATCTATGGTTGGTGAGCTGTTCTTTGAAGAGTAGGGTCTTCAGACCCTTCCTGAAGTGCAGAATGGAGGGATCTTGTAGGCATTGGTAATTGGTTCCAGAGACAGGGTGCATAGGCGGAAAATGTCTGTTGCCTATTGTAATCCCTCTTACTGTTCTGAGTTTCCTGACTGCCGGTTATGTGAGTTCTGACGCTGCATTGGTCTCAGGAGGTGGTGAGTATCTCTGCTCGGTAGAACATTGGTTTCAATGTTACTGCTTTGTATGCGATGCTGGTTGTCTCCCACATGATGTGGCTCGACAGTGTCGCCATTTCAGCTCCTTAAGGTTTTGGAGATGTGGTCACAATTTCTTAGTCCGAAGACGAGGTGTGCTGCAATGTGCTCGACGGCTATCATAAAGGCTCCGATGTGGCATCTGGGATTCCTGTGAGTACGGCATAGCCACTGTCCAGATGGGTGATGACTAAGGCTTGGGCAACCGGGCAACTACCCTGAACCTTGGGGTGCAGGGATAGACAATAGGATTGGATAAGCAGGAGCTAAAAGCAGCTCCTGGGTATCCAGCATTAACCAGTGACCAGGAGCTACCACTCGGGAATGAGGAGCAGGGGTGGACTTGGAACCAAAAGAGGCCCTGGAAAGAATGTTCAAAGTGGCCCCATACTAAGCATTTTGAGCAAGCCCAACCCATTTCCCATGGGAACATTTGGAAATAAAATAGGTAATTTCACAAAAGAGAAGCATGATGCAGAGGCCCAGTGGGAAATCTCCAGAGTTCCACGTAGGCCAGCCCATCTCTGATGAGGAGCTAGTACATAGCATTCTGCAAATCTAACTTCCACATATGATGCAAACTCACTATTGTGTCCATTATGTATGAACCAGTGTGCTTTAAATGTCATATAGTTGTGTTACAATGTTTTATAGAGTGTCCCAAACACACAGTTATAATTCACAAAGGTGTGGTTTTTCAGCATACGTTGTCTTGGGGAGCCAACAGTAGCTACTGGTAGCAGTTGGTGTCAAGCTAACCAGGCGCTTCTAGGCTACACCCAGGAGCTACATAGCTCCCACCTCCCCTCAAAGTTGAACGCTGCAGTGGGTTGAAATGCTTAACTTTGCGGAGGAGCAAGAACGTATGCCATTTTGTAATGTGTTTTTTTAATAAAAGGTCCCACCTGATGTCATTGCCAGGGGATTTTGCACTGGTGCAGTCTGAAGGGGACATGGGGCAGTGATAGACATTTTGCACTGTTCTAAGGGTGCAGAACAGTTATAAAACACTAGCACTGTCTGCAGAAGCACAGCGACAGCAGGGGGCCTCGGCACAGTGATAGTGAAACTATCAGCACAGAGGCCATTTTAGATAACATTCCTCAACATTTTTGTTTTTTATTGTAATGGCGCCAAACATGTCATCAAGGCCAATCATATCTACTGCTTATGTCCCTTCCAAAAATGACGGTAGGTTCAAAACTGTGCAGGTCATTTCTCAAGGACGAGGCATTGCAAATACACTAAACACACAAGGGGGTGTCTACAGGCATGCCCCCCTCAAAGAGCATTCTTGGGTTGACGGCCCTCTTCCATGCCTTGTAAGGCAACCAATGGTCGAGACCCATGTTACCTAGCTCACCTCCTCCTGTCTTATCAATTAGCCAAATAACCTGCAAACACGATGATTCATTAGAAAGCTGCTCTGCATGTTATGTCACTCAGTATTTATACTGCGCCCATCACCACCGTAGTGGTCTTACGGTGCCTGACCTTGTCCGAGAAGTGGCATATTGTGACCCCGGTGAGATGTCATCAGAACTTGGTCTGCGGATATATATAAGAAGGGTTGGGGGAGGCAAGGTGATAGAAAAGGGGTATTATCAAGTGGATAAACAACTTAGTGGGAAAACCACATTAGGTGATGAGGCGCGTTTCTTAACTGTGATTAGGTATTGGTAAGCACGATAGAGTTCATGTGCAGCCCGCATTACGAACAGGACTTAACTGTGATGGCAGTATCTAGACCAGATGATACTTGGTGCTAAGTGTGGTTGGTGTGTGGTTGTGTGAAGGACTTGAGAGGGGGCCTCGTGATGGGGAGGCTTTCACCAGTTTAGTTTGGAAGCAACTCTCCCTGTAGCCAGGTGTTGTATTATATGTGCTCACAGTTTTTGCTACTGTCACTCTTATTGACTTTGCCCCAAGCATGTTTTTAGTTACATATTTCTTTGCTGTTATTTCAATATTCTGAAGCAAAAAAGTGATTGAAGGTATGCTGTGAATTAATCATAACACCTGGCATTGCTTCGGAAAAACCTTCCATGGCAATTACGTTGACCGTCTGTGAAATTGATAGAGGGGCCAACCATATTCAGATCAGTCTTGGTACTTCCACCAGTGGGCCTGCCCATTCTGTTAGGCCACGTCGCTCAGTAATAGAAAAACAAGCAACCACAGAACGGCTTGGAATTCGTTGGTACTCAGGGGCAGTGGAGGTGCCAATCTTGGGCGGAACCAGGTAGTTTGATATTTCCTGAATCATGTCTCATTTTGAGCATGTCTTGTTCTACATTTTTGGTCACATATTGTTAATGCTGTCGGTGTTGGCAGCACCCCACTGTATAGCACGCAGACAAATAAGGCATTCCATATACCCACAAATGCCCCATGCTGGAGCTTTCATTGAAAAACCTAACACATTCTGTAAAAACGACCCCATCACAAAGGACTTTGTATGGAAAGCCCAGGCCTAGAAAATTGTGTCCACGATGACATGAAACCACAATGTAACACCATTAGGATGACCAGTGTGTCAACGTATATACCACAAACCTGCTTCCATTGGAGCTGTTCCCTTACCTGTAAATACTAAGTGGGGAGATTGGGTGCTGAGGGCACACCCAAAGCATCTAACCATGAGTATCACATTAGTGTGTTCGTGAGAGAACGAAGAGCAAAGTCAAGCGCGGTGGCGGAAGTAGCGCAGCACTGATGTCTGGCCACCACCGCTGTCCGCCCAGCTCCTGTCCCTGATTGAATTTAATGCTGCACCCAGCAGACTCCCCCTCAATCACTCTTATAAGCCATTGACCGCAGCATGACCCATGGCTGCAGCTCTGTGGTATGATGTGAATGAAGTCCTGGGGGCACAAGCATGTCACACAAAAATTGATCGCAGGGCACTTTTTTTTAGGACTTTTCAAAGTAACACTGTGCCCATAGCGTTGGGCACCAAAGACACATCCATAACACCATAATATGTCTAACAGTAAGTTTTGGCTACAAAACAGAGAAGAGAATAGAGTTATTTAACCATATGCTGCCAATTGAGTCGTGCCCCAGCAACCACCCCGATATTTGTTCTAACCATTGTTGATTGTGTTCCAGAGACCGATCTCTGTTCCACAAGAGAACATGCCCAACCTACTAGACCTCAAATTTTGATTTGATTTGATTTGGAATTTATATAGCTCAAATCCGGTGAGGGAACCAAGCGGCAAGCCGCATCTAGGCACAGATCATATGTGTAATACCATAAACCGTCTAGTAGCCACTCGCATGATCTCACACAAACAAAAAGGGTTTGCGCTGTTTTCTAAAAGCAGTCAACAATTCAAATTTTCCTTGGGTAAGTCGGTGGGCAATTGCATGCATGAGGGCCGACCACCGAGAACCTTCTAACCCTCCAATGGACAAATCTAGAAGCGGGAACCATCCATTGATTTTGGGTCATAGACCGGAAGGGTCTGTTGGGGGTGTAGGTTTGAATCTTAGCGGTTAGATATGTGGGTGCAAGGCCATGTACACATTTGAAGACCAAGCACAAGAGCTTAAACTGGAGCTTTCGATGGACCGGAAGCCAGTGAAGTTCCTTCTTAGATTCAGAGACTGACTTTTTCCATGGTATGGAAAAGACTACACATACTGCTGCATTTTGTGTCACTGCAAGCCACTGCAACGGCAAAAATGATATTATTTATCCCAACATGTATTATTCACAGCCATGCCCCTCATCAGAAGCAATGCTAGATATGACATAGACCTTAAGGGGCTTCATGCTCTAATTAAACTTATTGACCTATGGCAGGCCTTCAAATGATCAGTGTCTCTTTGCAGGCCTCACTCTATAAATTAAGCCAAGGTCATATGGTTTGGAAATGTGCACATTCGATTTGGCCAATGTATTACATTGTGCCATTCACACCTCACTCTCATTCCCTGAGACCGGACATTGTGGGTCTCCCTCCTCCTCCTCTATACTTTTCTGCCTTATTATTCCAACTACGTGCACCTTTTCACACAGTCAACCTTTGACTATGCAATTTCTGAGAGCCGGGAAATGGTCAAACGTAACCAGGCAAATAACCCTCCACACTACAAGGGAATGCCTGAGCACATTTGAAGCCCATCACAATCCCACTTACCCACTCCTGCTGCTGGTACTACTTACTGAGACTACAATACTGTCTGAACTCACAAGCCTCATAGAATCACGCTCAATTGGTCAGCGCCCATCTTTGTCCAGCAGTGCTGAGTCTACAGATTCTACGTTGAAATCCCGCATCCA
Source organism: Ambystoma mexicanum (assembly GCF_040938575.1). Taxonomy (NCBI): domain Eukaryota; kingdom Metazoa; phylum Chordata; class Amphibia; order Caudata; family Ambystomatidae; genus Ambystoma; species Ambystoma mexicanum. The sequence goes on along the minus strand of NC_090931.1, from coordinate 1,420,305,702 downwards.
AAAACGACACAGCAGTTTACCGCGAGGAACAATTCCTCGAAAAACTAAAACGTCGTATTCCTGTATGTTCACAATGCAAGGACGTTGTGCTCCTTACTTTTAGCCCAAAATCACCAAACCATAACCACATAGTCGTACGACCACAGAAATGTACTTTTTACATGCTGTGTAGCCGCTCCGTGTTGTTTCTCGGCTCCCTGACTTCCTGCTCGTTACCTCGCGAGAGTGGAAATCTAGGAATCAAACGTAGGTCTTCGTGACGTTCATCCTTAAAAAAAAAAAAACACACACAGATTTCCTCTGAGCAAGTTTGTTCATCTTGGAAATATCGCGGAATGGCGGCCACGAATTGCGTTATATCAAACGTAGGAGCAGTGGACACACCCGCGACCCCCGTTCGGTATAATGTGATACGCCATTTTGAATCAAGAATGTAAACTCGGTAATCTCCCAAAATATTCGATCAAAAATCAATGAATGCCATTGAATATGATACGCCATTTTCACTCATGCCGAATGCGCCATAAAAGCGCGTGTTAGGAAACATTTCTTAATTGTGGGTAATTTTCCTTCCATGTGGCAACCTCTAAACATTTTGCTGTTGTTTTCACCCTGATCTAGACTTTGCCAGAGAAGCACAGCCTTCCGCCGCGCTCTTCTGGGCTTTCGCTACATTCTTACAGGGAAACTGACATGCCCTTAAAACAGTCAGTACCGGGAAACGTTGTTTTCCGTAGTTCTTTTATCATGTTGCAGCTTTCGCGCAACATGACACAAGAGGGCACTGTAAGCTAAGTTACTGCTCCCTTGGGTCTCTAGTCACTCTACAGGCCGTAGACACTCTCTTTGGATTGTTAATGAACGGTGCAAGTGAATCACGGATGGGACTGGTGGCAGCGATCGTTTCTTTGTGTTTTGAGCTCCCTTTGGCTGTTTAAGCACGTTTCTCGCGCTTAGCCCAAAATGCTGGCCTGGCTCCCAAAATGGCCAGACCATGAGGCTCTTTGTCCTGCCCGCTGACCGTCTTGCCCCCTTCACCTTCCCCAGGTCGAGCCGACCCGGGGCCTTCCTTATTTGGGCATGTACTTTCCCGCAAAACACAGATGCTTTCGTGGGCTTCTACAGGCCTTGTGTGTGCCTCCTGGATGTGGGCTGGGATGTCTGGTCCCAATACACATCCTGGGTGCCAGAGAGTCTAGTGTGTCGTGAATGCCTGGGACCACCGTGGTCCGTGATAGGTCCACGTATGGCGTGAGTGTTTTGTGAGCAGATCTCCCATTGGGTCCTCTCCGTTTTGGCGCAAAGGGAACCCTGGATAAGAGGAGGCTGGAAACACCACTACCAGGTCGATCTCCTGAGTTCTCACAAACGACGGATACAGTAGCCAAGTATCTTGCAACCAAGAGGCTGAACCGAGGAATCGCTGGTGACCCGCTGAAGGACTGCTCCTCTGCACTGCTGTCGCTCTGTGAACCCATTCTGCCTCTGATCGAACGAGAAGGCCTGTACTGGTACTTCGACCCTTTGGAATAGTGGGAACAACTATTCTCGGCATCTTCATCATCTCCTGCACGTAAGCCTTCGGAAGCGTCTCTGGGCCATCCAGTGGACTGACCAGCTTACCCAGGAGTCTTGCTCTGTAACCACCGTCAGGTTACTGCTGTATTCCGAGTCCTTGACACTCTCACATGATTCGTACACTTGGCATTCGCAGGTCTGAAGTGAGAAGTGTACATTGGGCTGAAATACACACGGCCGCTTCGTTGCCCTGCTGTGGTAACAATCTGTGCGAGTTCACTGCGTTTGGGACATCCTCAACACTAACTTCTGCTGCCGCGGAATCTACACGACGTCGAGACGTCCCCGGCTCGCATCTGAACCTGCCAGCACTGAAACTGACACGGAGAAGCCTGGGTCTGCCTGCATCGGGGACCAGTGAGTAGCAACGCTAGGAACTGGTCGCCCTCCTGCAGTAGCCCGTAGCTTTTCCTCGCTGTGTTAAACAGCACACCTTTTTCGCACTCGCGCTCTGCTTCTGCCCGCAAGTGGAGGCTGCGCTTGAGTGGCGGAGATTTGTTCGCCCTCCTTTGTTCACCGCTCTGAACGGCCTGACTTCCTTGAAGAGACTCCCCTTGGCCCATTGGCACCAGCGTGTGCAGGTACTTTTGAGCACAAGGCTCCATCTTCGTAGGGCTCGGACTTCCTTCTAATTAGGTGGCCTCTGAAGGCGAACTGGGTCTAACGATTACTTGCACTGCCTGTTTTCCTCCCCATCTAGGTGGTCTGCATATTTCGTGCTTCGAACTCTTTAGACCTTTCGGTAATTGTATATATATTGTATTTGATTGTGATATGTTGGTTTACTTGAGTTTTATCTTGATTCTTTGCTATGGTCAATATTACAAAGGCCTTGTAATTAATGTATCTATATTTTTAATATAACACCTGCTTGGAGTCATTTGTAAGCGTCCTTGCTCTGTGTGCTCATTGCGGGCTTTCAGTCACCCTCACCCCTCTTGAGACCTAGTCTTGACCGCCGCGATCCCTACCTTGATTGGTCTGGCTTGTCCAGAGGTTACCCTGTTCCAAGAAACTAGGCTGGCCTTCTGAACCTCTGCCCCTCCAGGACAGAGTTCAGAAATCCACCTTAACAGCGCGTTAGCATTTTTGATCCACTATTTTGGGGGATTATCCAGTCTACATTCTCCCAGACTATCGCTAACACCATCCATCTCTCTCACCTTTCCTTTAATCTCTCCAAACTCTTTCTGTTTTTCTTCTCCTTCCTGCTCATCCCTTTTCTTTTGCCTCTCAGACTGTGCTCTGGATACCCCAGAGAACTTTACAGTGTTATTTTTTTGCAGCTTATACATTCTGATTCACATAACATAAGAAAACACGTAAACCCTTCCCTCCTGTCTCCAAGCCTCTGATAACCTGCATTGGTAGCGACCATGTGGATTTTGAATATACTTCCCCTCCCCTTAGTGTTTTTCTCAGTCAGGGCCCTTTGATCATTTTAAGGAGAGGAGAGACCACAGAAAACACATACATTGATATTCACAGACCTCGGCTAACTACCCCCCACGCCTCCATAATAGAACCTTTCCCTCTGCTGGTGGAGCCTGCCACTCCAGCACCCTGGGGGTGGCTTCTCGTACCCACAATGCATCCTGGTGCGGTTACTGCATTGCTTGCACACTCATTAGGCCAGAGGCTGCTGTTCTTTGATCATCACCTCTGCGATGAGAAGAGACGCCTCTTCCTGCTCAGTCCTCTTCTCTGAGTGCTTATGCATAGAGGCTAAAGAAGAGAACATTCAGCTGCAAAACAAAAGCAAACAGAAAAAAAGACCAACTCGCAAAAGTGTGAATTGTGACACAAAACCGTGTCACCGGCATGGTTGAGTCTGCGATGGAGTCATGAGCCTGAGCGCATCTTCTTCAAGCTCAGTATATTGAGCGCCAACTGCAAAAAGGTTTGTGCAGACAGCAGTTCAAAGGCTCAGATGTCACCAGGATCACAAGGTTGGTCAAAATGAGCAATGGATTCTGCCGTCTGTTAATAATCAAAATACAATTCATGGTGAGCGTGATCTACACTTAGATAAGGAAGTCGTGAAATCAGACTGATTGATCCTGCCTTGTTGACAAGAGAGGTGGGCAAGCCTGGAGGGGCAAGGGATGGCCTGGGCCAAGTGGATGGCTTGATTCCAATTTCGAGCCACAGGGCAGCCGACCGAGCCCAACCTGATCCCTATCGACATAAAGAAGCGCTTTAGAAACAACAACTCTTGACTGGATGGGTGCAGGCATAATTTGCCTTAGGTGCTATGCCGACCCCCAGGAGTTTTGCGTTCCCTTCAGCCTTCACTCAGCACCACGCAACGAGAAACAGCCTGGTGGTGAGCAGCCGTCAAGCCACCCCAGTCACCAGATGTCTCCTTCCCCTCACCCTGCCAATCCGTGCCTTCTTCCAAGAAACACACCAACACGGTTTCTTTATTGATTAATTTTACATATCTTTCAAATAAATTAAAATGTATTTATATTGATTTAAGCGCCTAACAAGCGAACAATAAATAAATAAATAAAATCGTGAAAGTACCGTGGCTAAACCAATAGGAGATTGTGTAGGCTGAAATACATTTGCACTGTGATTATTGTATTTTTGCATTCAGGATGGCAACACAAAACTACAATCATAGTTTTGCTTAGCATAGCAATTGATATATTTGGAAGGTTGGTTTACATTGTGATTCGTGTACTTTGCAAATCATTGCTATAAAACAGAAGTTACGCGTTGAGTGTCAGTGCAGACTGGGTCCATATTCCAGATTCACCTCTTAACTAGAGTGTGTGATCTTGCACCATGTTGCCTCAGTGTGCCATATCCACTACCGTTTTATGCCAGGCATAGATTTTGGGGGAGCAGGGGGAGGCTTGGAATCAGGTTTCAGATTTGTGGGTGCAGCCGGGTGCCAGGTAGAGATTTGGTGTTGTGTAGCCGGGTCGGGGGCTGGATTTCTAGTATTGGTTTTGTGTTGAAGGGGGTGGGGCGGAAACATGTGGGAGCCGGGTGGTGGCTCCAATACGATGCGGCAGATTGGGCTTTACCGTCCCTGCCCCCCTGAAATTGTGCGTTATTCTTATAACCCAATGACCTAGAGAGCCGTGGCAGGATAGGACAGGACACAGCCAAAACATGTTACAAAGTTAACAAAGTCAGAGCCAATGCTGTAATAACGTGTTTCATTGTTAGCACCTGCTTTGCTATGCATACATTTTTAGGCCATTGAAATCACCATGTGGATTATTTTAATTTTTTATTTTTTTTATTAGCATAGTTTCCATAGAAACCTTTTTGCTGTTACATGATATGTTTCCAATCGTGAAGAATCAAAAGAAAGACGTTAGCAAATGAAATCCTTTAACAGTAGTGTAGATTAAAATGTTTTAACATTGATAGACTTCCTTAAAAGGAAAGTGAGCGAACGACATAAAAAGTGTATCTTTCATTTTCTTCTTGTTTCTTCCGATTCAAAAATAAATTAGTCTTTCCTTTTCTCCTCCAGTTTTACAAATATGATTGACACCGGTTCAAGCGGGGTAAATGTTGCTGACAGCCTGGTCCCTTGCAGGAGTAGTTGCTAAATGTCATCTTTAGTTAAAGTTCGCTTGTCAATAAAGAACATTTGTAGTATGTTGAATCGGATATCCTCCGCCGCTTGACAATTCATAATCGGGTGGCGTAATGATTCCAGTTTTGATGTGGAGTTGGTACTTGCATGCCCGGGGAGTGATTGGAAGGGGGGCAGGGTGGGCAGGAGATAGCTCATGCCAACAGCAGTCCTCAAGTGTGTGGATTCAGAAGTTAAGGTCTCATTGGAATGAGTAAAGAAGTTAGATGCCCCCACGCAAGTATGTTTACCCCTCCCCTGTAGTCTCTGAAGTTTGCTCCTCTCCAACATTTGAATGCATAGCCTGCCCTCCCGCCCTCCCCCCCCACCTCTAGATATAGTTCTTATGGTGTCAGGGCGTGGAGCAAGACGGCAGGTATTAGTGTTGCGTTGTCAAGGCAGGAAGCCAGTAAGTAGTCTGTCTTGTGAAATGTGGCTGAAAAGGAACAACGTCACGTGTGAGTCTTTTACAGGCTCTGTTGTTTTTTTTATTTTAAGAGCTAAACCAACCCCCGTGGCCTGGCACTTGCGCCTCTCTACCCATGAACTGTCTGGCGCCCCAGTTCTTGTTTAAATGTTACCAGCGAGGCAACGAGAAAACAATTACGCAACTAAGAAGAAAAAAAAAAAAACAATTCCTGTAACAGCGCCTCGATGCCCACGGGCTGTGTGAGCGCTTTATAAATGTAAAAAAAATAAAAATCAAATAAATAATGAATGTGTGCAAGTCAAAGGAAGTGATGGCAAACTGGCTTAATAAGGGCAGGAGCAGGCCGCTTGATTTCCGTTCATTGGATACGATGGGGCCGGTTCCCAATTTTACAACACACTCTAATGGCCCTATTCATGGCATTTTTTGCACTGTTCAAAGTGTCTTTGCACTGCCGGCACACACCCTAATTCATTTTAAGTGCAAAGAGTATTGTTGCAGTCAGGGGCGTTGCTAGGGGGGGCTAAAGGGGCTATAGCCCCTGATCTTTTGGTTGTAGCCCCAGATAGAATCTCAGGAGCTACAGCCAAAAGACTAGCTAGCCCCCAGTCCCAACAGTTCCGACATCAGCATAGCCCCAGGTCTTTTCCAGAGCTAGCAACTCCCCTGGTTGCAGTGCAAGTCTGTGCAAAGTTATTTTGTACTGTCAACATGACTATGCACTGACTTTGCACGGACTTTTGACTGCAAAAATACACTTTGCAGAGTTCCATGAATCAGGGTTTGTGTCGGCAGTGCAAAGTCACTTTGATCCGTGCAAAAAATCCCATGAATCGGGCCCTAAATTAGAATGCAAAAGACAGACGTTGGTGAAAAACAGTGGGCGCACAAGGATTGTCGGGTCTTGGACCCTGCGGGCTGTAGCACTGCAGTGTTTGAAGCAAGAAGCAAAGCCACAGAGGGGCCCGGCGAGCTCACTAAGAAGGCCTGATGCTGAGTCACAGTGCGATGGGGTTTCCAGGGTCTGGAGGGGAGGAGGCCGTGGATGGTTGTCCTGCGCCTCCCAGGCCCTCACCAAAGCTTCCACATCCGAAGTGGGAGCCTCCCTGGCCGGGCCGGACATGACACAGAGCCCAGCTGCTGGGCGGTGGCCTGCTTGGAGCCTGGCACCAGGCCCACCCACACTGGGACCGCAGCAGCCCACTTTTGGGAACGCTGCAGCGCGCACAGTAGACCTAGACCCACAGCCATATACACGGCTCCAGATAAGATTGTGTATTATAATGCCGATTCTTTCTTTAAGTTGGGAGTACAAGGATTTTTTATGGAGCACAACAGTAAGTTCCATTCCTAATGGGAGTATTTTATAAGCACATGGCTACCTCTTCAAATTAGGCAGTAATAATAGTTTCTTCCTGTGGCATTACACATGCTGTTAGGGCAAACGTATCCATGGAGCCGTGTGGGTGAAAACAGGGGTATACATTCAGATGTGTCTCTTTCCTATTTTTTTCTTGGGAGTATTTAACTATTTTTAAGGACTATAAATGGCCAATACACCCCTTATCTGTAGGGCTGGCTATATACATTTCAGTTCAAGACATGTTATGGTTACAAAGCCTATACACCAAGCATTGGCAATGCCAACAGTTTGGGCTGGTGTGTAGGCACGGGAAAAGGAATTTGCTAGGTACTGCTGTAGTGGTATTAAATACCCATTGTTGGTAACAGGTGCCAAATGGTGCGAGTACCTGGGCATCTAACAGCAGTGACTGCTAAAAGCTTAAAACATATGCACCAGGCGAAAATGCTGGCTTAGCCAATGCTTGTTTTTAACAGGACTTCAGGGAAAGAGACACAGACTGCTCACAAATCGAGTGGCTAAAGGCAGGCCTGGTAAGGCATTTTGGACACACCAGTAGCGTGTTTACAACTCCAATGAAGTCACTGTTTACAACTCCAATTAAGTCAGTGCTCTTCGAATGACTCCTTGTCTTGACCCTCTGTAAATTAATTGACTTTCCTGCTCCTTTGCGCCCTGATGCCCACGGGCTCCGCCACACTATAAGTAAATAAATAAATAAAGAAATAAATGCATAAACTCTCCGAAGACTGCTTTGAACAAACACTGGCATGCACTTTAAATGCAAAGCTTGATGGTAAGGCTTGATTAGCACACGCTCAAAATGTTCCCATTAGGAGGTGTTTTGGGTGGGCAGTTCCAGGAACGAGTGGAAAGTGGAAAATGCCCATAAGGATTAGCATGGCCATAGGCAGGCAATGGGTCGGCACATAACCAAGCAGCACCTCCTCACATGTCGTTCCTCCTTATCTGTACTTCAGTGTCGCAAGCCACACTTAATAGCCCACACTAAAAGGTGTTGGGATTCTATGTGTGCAGCATGACCAAGATGTTCATTTACCTGACGTGTTGTTGTTGTTGTTAACGTACGTGGGTTACATATCACAAAACCAACACTACCCTTAAAGATATGGGGGAGATTTGGGGGTTTTGCATTAACATATGTTTACTTTTTCCTCAGCCCGGATCTCTGGGCATTGCATCTAGGATGTAGCACCTTGGCCATGCCATGGCATAGCACCTCTGCCTCCATGAGCTAAGCATCAGAATGTCCATTGTTTCTGCCCCAGGCAGCAGGCCGCTGGCCCCAGGCACAGGCCGCTGGCTCATGGCTTGGCATACAGCCAGGACAAGACACAGTACTCCTGTGTACAGTGCCTGTACTTAATGCAGGAGCCCTACACCCAGGGACCTTTGCATTGCTAACAGGGCACAGTCCACACCCATGTGTGGTTGCAGTGCCCACAGGACATGGCCACGCTAGTCACAGTTCCCCTAGCTGGTACCTGCTGCATTCTGTTCCTTGTGGCTAAGGCCTTGTTGGTAAATTGCCTCTTCTGAGTTCTCTTAGCACTCTACCTGTATGCATGCCCTTTGATACAGTGCCCAGGACATGGCATTTGGCCATGCCTGCAGGACTGTTTGTTTTGCTGCTATGTCTTCAGGCCATGGTTTGGGCTCGTGTCCCGGGTGCCACACTGCCTGTCCCTGGCACAGCGGCCCCATTGGATCCACAAACAGAGTCAACATATAAATGGGACGCATATTGAGTAAGGACATGGACAAATGTATACAGCCCGACCCAGGGGTCAAGTCTTAAAAAGAAAAGAGGGGGGGCTCATTAACATATCCATTGAATGTGGTGTTACCAGAAATTAGCATATCAAGTTGTCCTCTGAAAAAAGGGGGGTGACTTCGGAAAAAAGTAGGGGGACTCCGTCCACCCACGTGTACCCTCGACTTGAGCCCTGGCCGGACCACCTGTAAAAAAAAATCTGTTTTAACAAGGAGGACATAAGTATTGCCTGGCCATCCTTGTGTACTGGGCACGTCAATGGGAGCGCAATGTACCCTCAAACTCTTTGCCATTATGAGGTATGTGGCATTATGACCCCGGTCCTTTGACTCTAATGACTGGCAACTCAACATGTGGTGTCTGGCTTCCAGCAATCAGTCCTGGTGTAATGCTTACATCCTGGCATCAGCTATCTCGGGGGACACAACAACACAAATGACTGATTTTCCCAAACCACAAAAGATGATCTGTTATACCAGATGCCAGTTTAAAGCCCTACTTCGGCCGAAACCTTGCAGTGTTTTATTAGTCCATGTTTGAGTCAAAATAGCTGAAATATTATAAAGGACTTCTAAAGGGCTAAGAAATGTTTTAGACAAAGTGTACCCCCCACCACACCCTTTCTTGAAGGAAATTCACAAAGCCTTTGAAGTATGCTGATTCCTAGAAGGGGGTCAGATAAGCACAGAGATGCTACCGTGGCCTCCCCAATAATGTAGTGATTCTGAGAGAATGGTGCATATTGTCTGGATGTACACCCTTAATCCGTCAGACAAAAAGAGTACGAAGATGGTAACAATAAAGGTTTGATTAGAGGGTACAACGTCCTTTCATCATGGGATCAAAGGACGCAGGGTTATTCTCTGTTGTTATTTCAACGTGAAAACTCATCCAATTTTGTAGGGGGGCTAAACAAATATATAGATAGTGTGTGGGTGTTCGAGAATAGTTAAATAATTAAAGGGGATGGGGGTTGGAGAGAAACCCCCAAAAATAAATAATTAAAAAAAAAAGATTAGTTTTCTCATTGAAATATCCACGGAGAAAAACCCATCGTTGTTTCATCCTGCAATTAAATGACATGGAACCCGATTAGAGGAGGGATCAGTGTAAGGAAGGGATCAAGTAGGAAATGGAGGACGATGTATCAAGCTGTGTCTTAGATCAACGCTGCGTTGAATTGATGCCGGGAGATCAATGGCATGCGGCCTGGTCTTTACCTTACTTAGGGCCTGATTTACAGAGCGTTTTACAATGGGATTTTCCCATTGAAAAGTGCTTATGTAAATCAGGTTCTTGGAGTTCTATTACTTTGGTTTTGGTTTCACCCCTAACTATAGCTCATTCCGCTTAATTGCATGGAGCAGAGCCCTCCTGTAACTTGTCCACCATCACCTGTATTCCTATTAAACCATTCTATGTCAAGACCGCAGGCAAGCATTACGATTAATTTGAATAAAGGACCTTAACAGAATCAAGACTCCCTGCGCTATACATCTGGGTAATCTTCATTGTTGTACATTGCGCCGCTGCTTCTCAAAGCTAGGTCCACGCTCAAGAAATCCCCAACTAAATGAAACATAATCAGTGAGGGTCCCCCCTTTGGAATTGCTCAGTTCCTGAATACCCCACAATCCCTCTCTTTCTCTAACCGAGCTCTGCAATGTGGCTTTCTGCAGGTAAGTACTCAGATGAAAGTGCATTCACTGCTCTCAGTGTCATGATGTCAATTACCGCGGAGTACCTTATACAGTGATGCCTGACACGCGCTAATTAATGAACTCAATGTGGCAATGTCCTCCCTTTTTCTACAGAATGCTGCTGTTGCTAATTTGAACTACGATTATATTGTTTTTTGTTTTAATCCATTTTACTCTTTTTTGAATGCTCTTAAAAAAATTATTAAAGTTTATTGTGATTATTAGTCACAGCACAAAAATCCTGAGTAGACCAAAATTGCATTCAAAATAAAATTAAACAGCCACTGGTGCAAGCGGTCTGGTGTTAGCATTTTACATTGTTTTTAATTAAAACCATGAAAATCTAGAGTGGGAATCCTGAATGATATAGCATGGTTGGTTATATAAGAATGTCGTTGTATTTTCCTTTGTTCCCTTCCTTGCCTTGAAGCGCTTTGAAACACATTGTGTATAGGCGCTATATAAATAAACTATCATATCATATCATATCATATCATTCTCTGAGGGCAAGCATGCATCTGTGTTAAAGAGTTTGAAGTTCATCATTGTGAACTGCCAGCAAGCTGAGCCCTGATTGTTTTTGAGTCCCTAAATTACAACCCCCGAAGCTTATCTTGCCATCACCCTTTGTAAGCTAATTGGCACACGCTGCCAGTCATGCAAGACCTGGCCTGGTAAGAAAGTGCTTTAAAGCCAGAGTGTGGGCAGCTTATCAGACAATTGTAAGCATAGGTAAGAGGAGAAACTCCATGAAACAGTCAGAATGAAACCATGCTCGCACTGGCCTATCGGGCACTAGGGTAATGCCCGAGCCAAAAACGCACAATGCTAGCTAGTGTGGGCCAGCTTGCGGGTCAAAGTGGGCCACACCTTTGGCCAATGTGGGCCAGTTTTAATGAGTTAATTCACTATGCAGCTAGTAGTTTTGACCATTGTTGCCGAATAAATATTCTTTAAATGGCACAATTTGCATCGCATTTTATTCAAAAACTCCCCCTTGGGTACTATTCGAACAGTCTGTCACAATAAGCATGAATTGCCTTTTGCAACTGTGGCCCACTTTTTCATTGGTGCCCAAGACAATTGTACACCCCAGTCCCACCCTGAAAGAGACATGGTCCCCGCAAGAAGTACTATTGCCTCACCCAAGACCATCGCACTCTCTCCACACACCCCATCCCCTGCCCTGTCACTGGGCACCACCCGGGGCCCTTTAAGTCATTTTTGCCCAAGGGCCCTTTGCTTAAATCTCCCGCTGCCTGCCAGGCTCTTCTTTGCAAACCCTTGTCCACTATTGCAGCTGGAATCTTGGCTGTGGTCAATTTCACCGGCTGATTGCGCGCTTTCTGTTCCGTCGATTACTTGGAATAATGCATTTTTAATGTCTTTTTAATCTCACCGTGTGGTGGCTTGTAGAGAACCTGGGTTATATTTAAATATGAATTATACATCTTTCTGGCATATTTCTTTTGTGGGCCTTGATTCCTCTTTAAAAAAAAATACAATAAAAAAAAAAGAGATGGAAATGAATATGGTTGGCTTGTATATATAGGGATCGATTCATGGCATTTTTTGCACGACTCAAAGTGACTTTGCACTGCCGACACAAACCCTGATTCATGGAACTGTGCAATGTGTATTTTTACAGTGCAAAGTCAGTGCAAAGTCAGTGCATAGTCATTGTTGCAGACTCCACTGTTAGATAAAGCATAGAACAGATACCATGATAACATAGGTAACCACAACTTTGCTGCGCCGAAGAGAATGTCCACACCACACTCCCAGAGTACACACCCCAGCAGTGCAGCAAAGCATGCACAGGTGTGTCTGTTTTGCAGACGCGGGCCACAGGTGGCGTAATCATAAGCCATAACTGCCTGGAAGGAATGTGCCGTGGGAAACGCAGTCCTACATTCCCATGGAATTCTGCCAGTAATTCTGCCCTAAAATGCACAGTCACACTGGACCGCAGCGCGCCACAACCTTCTGAAGTAGCCACTGCGTGGGGGAAGATGTGTCCCGTGACACAGCCATCAGCCACTGCGGGAGGTCCCATGGCACAACCTTGAGTCATGGCCTCTGCAGGGGGTACCACAACACACACACCTTCTGCCATAGCCAATGCAGGGGCCTGCACAGCGAACACTTCTGCCATATCCGCTTCAGGGTGAAACGGGGGGGAGCACATATCACAAACTTTATCATTAACCACCCGGGGGGGGGGGGGGTCCCACATCCCTTAACAGTGAGTAGTACAGTCTGATTGATTGTACGATCCGGTTTTAGCCGGTAAGAAAAGCCTGCTGCAGTGATTGGAGTGTAACCCACGAGTGATAGGCTTAAAGCCTAATAGGACTGACTCCGAATTTCATCCTTAAATTATATTATCCAATGTTTATACTGTGCCCATCACCACCGTAGTGGTCCTTCAGCGCCTGGGCATTGTGATCCTGACACAGAGTCACCAAACCTTAGTTGGTGGAAAGTAAGGGGCGATTTTAGTTTATGATATGATAGGTTATTTATAACGCGCTTAATACCCAGAGGTTTCTAAGCGCAGACCCGGGGACCGAACCTGTGTTGCTCTGTGTCGTCTTGCTTCCAAGGCAAGCACCTTGCCCCTGAGCTATCCTCCCGAGAGCTGAACGAATCAGCTTGTCTGTATGCTAACAAAGCAATATATAAATTGCATATTTTTATTAACCCTTTATTGTGGCTCCAAAAGTTGTATTATAACCGCAGGGATATATAAAACCATAGATCTGTACATCCATTGTGAAATGCAAGGAGTATTTACCTTGCCTTTGTCCTGTCTGCTACTATACACAGGCACTACGTTGCCCCCAAGCTATGGCTTTATTTCCTCAGCACTTCTGTGCTCTTTAATTCCCGGTGTGCGCCTGAAACACTTCCGTGTCAGCAGGGGTCGAAGTGGGTCGGGGTGGTTGGGAGCAGTGCTCCTCTACTTCTTTTAATTAAGTTTTACAGTTCCTATACTTTTATTTTAAAAATAAACTGTTCCAGGATTGTTTCGTTTTAAAATAAAAGTGTAGGAAGAAGTTGAAGCTTTCACTTTCAGTGCAGTGCACTGAGAGTTCCTCTAAACAGCAGGAGCATGTGTTTTGGGGTTTGTATTGTGCGTGGGAGGGTGCGTGGCGATGAGGTTTGTGGGGAGCTGTGCAGGCTGGTAGGGAACATAGTTCCACCACTTCTTTTCGTACACTTCGCCCACTGCGTGTCAGGCCCTCCACACCGCGTTTCTGTGGGTCAACCACGGATCCACGCAATCAGGAAGCCGTGGGTGCGTTGCGCGTGAAGGACCACCGAACAAGTGGCACATCTCAGGACATCTAGAGTGTTGTTGCCCGGCCATGTTTACTATTTACACAAAGCAAGATCACGCAGCAGAGGGCGCTGTGGGTGCCTTGGCATAGGGTTCCTTTCATTCCTCATGGGAGGGCAAAAGGGGCACTTACAGGGCCCCCACCTTGAAGAGGGCCCCCACAAGGCTGCCTGGTCTAAAGTAAGATTCCATTGTTCACCAGACTTAAATAGCACACGCCAGGAGATTTGATGGCATGCTGCTGGGGCGCTAAACCCATTGCCTATCTGTTTTGACAAGTACGTTCTGCTTTGATCAATTAATCATGCAATGCTTTCTGTGTTCACTGTGGAAATACATCATTTGTGCAGCACAACTTCTGTAGCATTCTTTCCTTCCTGTGGGTATTATATTGATTGTTGCAATAGCCAAAGTTTAAATCCATATTGATAAATTGAGTGCCACAATGGTCCCGAAGTTAGCTCAGTGTGTTAAGCACTCGTTGCAGAGATATGTGTTCATATAAAAGATTAGAAGAGCACATTCCCGCAAGGCTGGCTGAATCTTTCCTATTTCTGAAGTTTATAAACCTACCTGCATATGTACTTGGTTTTGCAGCATAAGAGGTGCCATTATCAGCAATGCACCTGCACTGGATAGGGGTCGCTATAAAAACTAACATGTCATTCGTATGGTGAAGGTCTAAAAATCGGTTTGTTTAGACGGGGCATTCTAAAACCTAGGGAATCCCCTCCAAAGATGAGCATAAACTATTAGCCCAAGAGGTGAATACGTATCCAAATTCAAGACTGTGGAACCAAAGCATTCATGCTTGTATCCTGGATTTGCCAGCAGATGATACAGAGATCCTGGTCAAATCATATAATATCTCTTGCATTACTGTGCTGTCTTCTGTGAGGTTTGCCTTCTTGCATGCTGGTGGCATCGTTTAGCTCATTACTTGATCTTTCTTGTTATGTAGGCCATTTGAGTGGAAGGGGTGGTAGACAGGAGAGAGCGGACCAGATGTTGTGGGCCTTGGGCAAGCATATTTTAAGGTCTGCTCGTTTGACACAAAAAAGTTTTGCTTTTTGTATAAAAGTCAAAGGTTTTTCTGCATGTTTATGAATGACAATTTCACAAGCCATTGTTTTGGAAGTATTTAAAGCTTGAAAGTACAAACGACATACCTACATTAAATCTGCTAAATCACATCGATTGGTATGTGTAAGAGGATTCAATTCAGCACTACAGCCCAGTTAACGCCTAGTCTAGAATACTGAATGAAAACCCTTATTGATATATCCTTAGGTCCAGTTCATGCGTTCTGGATGACTACCCTTGTATGACACCCCTCTCTTGGAATCCCCCTGACCCCACTGAGCCAAGAAGTAGTTCTGTTTTGCAAGTTTAAAAAGTTTATTTGATAAATTAAAATATAGATATCGTACTTTATAATAAATTAATAATTGAGTATTACACTTAATCTGATCTGATAAAGATTAGCAACGGAGAATCTGGCACTAGCACACTTCTTATAATCACTTAATGAGTTGGCATGAAATGGATAAGATAGCACACTGGTAAATAGGTACAACAGAAAAAGGTGGTAAAGAATGCTTTATGTAGTTCAAATGGATGTAACGTTGAATGAATGCAGTACAGAAAATACTCAATATGATTTCAACCAAACGATGTAATCACTTTTCCCTGGCTATTCACTCCCCCCTCCTTATGCAATGCAAGAAAATGGGAGGAAAGCACACAGTTCTCAGAAATGCGATCAATGTAATCAGTTCAATCCAGCAAGCTTAGACAACAGAAAACAGATAAGAGTTTTGAAAACACAGGCCCAAATGCTATGATATGTGCTGGCAATGAATGAGAAATATGCTAAATTTGCTTTTAATTCCCCTTCTAAGATTCAGGATGAGTGGTATCAAGTTAATATTAGTCCAGGCTCACACTAGCAATGATGCAGGAATGATTAGCAGGTTAAACGAATTTCTTGCAAATGAAATCAGGCGGCAGCAGTTTTTTGACATGTGAAGAAATTGCAAATCGCGGCAAAATTCGCGGATGCGTTTTCCGCGATTGCGGTAAAACTATAAGGAGTAGGAATGTGGTTCTAGGTTCCTTGGAAAGCCACGGTTCTAAGCTATCAGAGGAAAGTTACGGCAAGTCTCTAGCTCAAACGGTCGCGGAGATATGAGCGATTTAATAAAGGTCGTTTTTGGTTTTGTAAATTTTAAAAGCTCAAAATGACAAGTGACAAATTCTTGCAGCTAGAATGACAGGTGACAGCTAGGAGCTATCAGGCAGTTCTGCTTAGGTTAAATAGATTGAATTAGATGAATTTAAACTAAGAGATTGGTTCTACACAGTTCTGCTGGGTACTCACACTATATTCTTGGATTAAATGGGCCTCATCACAGATCTGGTCAGGGTTTTAGACTGGACTCTGGTCTGGTCTGGTCTGGTCTTTCCGGGTTCTGCTCACAGCGCCTGGTCTGGTCTCTGCTAGGCACAGCACTGCTTTCCCTCTGGTCTCTTAGTACTGGATAGATTGATGAATTTGAAGTCAGGATCTCTGGATGTTGTATGGTCCGGCAGGGCTTCCAGCGGCATATGAAATTGAATGTCCCTATGTGTCCTGACTCTCTGCTTTTTATCTGTTTCTTGAGAATGGGCGTGTGTGTTACATCACTAGACTTGCCCCTCTCGCTCGCCATAGGTCAGCTTTCATTCGTCTCCTTGATTGGCGAACTGAAATGAAGTGTCATCATGATGTCATTTTATGATCTCTTGAAACCACCTCCCTTATCATCTGTGCACCCAAATCTATATATGATAAAAATACATACTTCAGAGTTACACAGTTGTTTGAAATTACATATACATGGTGTGGCTGAATTTAGCCATGTCTATGTCCAAATCTGCTCATTCTCGGAGCTCGCATTCAAAGAGTGCACATAATTGACTTTTTAACTGCTTTTTCAATTTCTGACATGGACCCAACTTTACATACATGTGTGCAGGGGGTAGGGACATTAACTGATGAAGTTTCAGATTTTTAACATGCACACATTTAGAGTAATATCCACTTTTCCGCTAAAACCCCCCTGAACATACCCCCAATTCCTACCACGTCTCAAACTGTGGGCAGAAAAATCACAAGAATTATGGTATCATTTATAAAATTTTCACATGTCCGCACTATGAGTTATCCACCTTTTTATAAAACCATATCCTTGCTGCAGGGGTGTGTCTTTTCAGGTCACATGGTACAGAAACCAGTCTTTCCAGTTTCTGCCAAGCCAGCTTGCTTCTCACAGGCAGTGCTCCTCCCAGCTTTTCCAGGAGGAAGCCACTTTTTACGACGTCTGTAATAAAAACCTTTGCCTAAGTGAGGAGGGCTTTGTTCACTCTCTGGCAGAGCACAGGAAATTCAATTATCAGATAGCTGGCATATCCTTAGTGTGGGCAGCAAAAGGAACATTGGCCTGGGAACACAGTTGTGGCTCCAGTTTCACTCCTGATGGGGGTTAGTTGCTAGGCAAAATCAAGTTCCTTAAGCCAGACTTTCAGCTAACTTTCATTTCTGTTCCCCATTTTTCTGCCTTCAAATAAACTAAACATTTTTACATATGCAGCTAGAATGCTGATTCTAAGTTTAAAACTATGACATTTAAACAATTACAAAGGCATGTGACACCAAACATAGGTCACTCATTTAATCTAAACATTTTCGATTTTGGTGGTTTTAAATCCAGTGCAACTTAAACTGCTGCAATCCACAGCTCAGCCAGTCTTGTTATACATTGTTTTGTGCTCTTCATTTCTCAGATTTTGTAGGCACACAAAACTCCATTCTGCCAAATTTCTGCTGGTGTTCAGTGAATATTTTGCACATGTTGCACTGTTAGAAATAGGCATTTTGGCTTGCCTTCAGAAACACACAGAGTGGTTTTAAAACGCCGGCTTTTGGATAGTGGTGAGTACTGGTACTGCACCCATTTTTGGGATTTAAGAAATGAATTCCCCACACTTCTAGGTTGCATTTGGCAATCAGCATTGCCATTCCCAATGGTTTCAAACTACTGTGCGGGTAGTCCAATGGTGGTTTTAAAGCGCTTTGAAGCTAACCTGCGCTACTGTTTTTCCTTTGGCAACCCATTTCCCTCATGGCAACCCGGCCTTTCATTCTCACACTGGTGGGTGGCAAGTGAGGCAACCATTTTGGTTTGCGCACAAACTGCGCAGCTCTCCTGGATTTCGGCGCACATGTGGGTTTTCCGCCATCTTGAATTTCCTAAGCCCACAGCACCAAATGTTGTGGCAGGATAGCTTAAACGTGGGTCAGGACACCCAACAGGTCCCCCCCACGCGACTGTCCCTTGATTTTGAGACGATGGGGAGTCGCGTGCACAAGGGTATTGACCCATGCACCGGTCTGTCCGCATAATCTTCTTCCTCTTCTGTAGATGGCACAGTTCAGCATCTTCTTCTCCATCCGGTCGGATCGATCGGTTCTCCTCGCCGGTCCTGATGGGTGTATTGGGCGGTCCACTGGGCCCGTTGCGTCTCTACTCCCGGTCTCCGGATCGTCCTTCTTGGTCATCCTTCATGGTTTCATCTCTCCTAGGATGATAAAGGAAGAGCGGCAATATCTACTCATAGACGTTTTTCCACCACTGTTGAGGTAGTGGGGTGGCATATGCATTTCATCATAACGAAACGTTACATTCTTATTTTGAAAAAAACAGTATCACTAGAGACAGTTTCATGTAAATCACAATATTTTAGAGACTAGATGTGGTATGTTTTATGATTGGAACTGAATTAGTCTGATACAGTACCCGCTAGGATTCCAGAGGATTCCTCCAGTTGTTGCAGAGTGTGCCTGGGATGGCAACATTTCAACTGGTTTATGTGGACCCACTTGTCCTCCCCCTCTGCCGAACCGCCTTTGGGGATGCGGATCTTGTAGGCCACAGGGGAGATCTTATCGACGATCTCAAAGGGTCCCTTCCATGTAGGCAAAAATTTGCGCTGCTTGGCCTGGTTCCTTTGGAAGTTGTATAGATAGACCCGGTCTCCCACCTGATATTCCTTCCTGGAAGTTTTCAGGTCATAATGGGTCTTCATGCTATCAGCCGATCTTTCTAGATTCCGCTGAGCGTAAGCAAAAGCATGTTGGAGGTGTTTCCTTAAATTCTCTACATACTCATGAGTAGTGGAGGCATTTATCAGTGTCTGCTCTTGGGTCCTGTAGAGCAAATGCTGAGGAAGCACCATCTTGCGCCCAGTCATCAACTCAAATGGTGACATTTTGGTTGCAGATGAAGGGGTAGATCTGATGGCCATTAGGACCAGAGGTAATCGGATATCCCAACTTGGCCCAGAATCTGCCACAAACTTCTTTAATATGCTCACAATTGTCCGGTTATATCTCTCTACTGCCCCAGAAGAAGCTGGTCTATAAGCAATATGCAGCTTTCTCTTGACCCCCAGTATCTCCCACATCTTTGTCATTACTTCACTGGTGAAGTGGCTACCTCTGTCTGACTCAATCCTTTGAGGTAGACCAAAACGGGAAAAGATGTGGTTAATCATCAAGGCAGCTGCAGTTTCTGCCTTGCAATTTGGGGCTGGGAGACATTCCACCCACTTGGTAAACAAGCATGTCACGGTCAACATGTACTTATTCCCCCTAGCCGAGCGAATCACAGGGCCTACAAAGTCGATTTGTAAATCTGACCATGGCAGTGTCATTCCCCTCTTTTGGAGAGGCGCGCGGTGCGTAAGGGACGATGGCTGAAATTGTGCACATACAAGACAACCCTTCAGGTACTGGTCGAGGTCCTGCCCCATGTGTGGCCAGTATGCAACCTCTCTTAAGATTTCCAATGTTGTGTGAAACCCCCTATGACCGGCGGTGGCTGCATCATGGGCGTGACTTAACATCAGGCTTCGGAATGAGGTAGGAACCACCCACTGATCGTGGCCAGCTTTGGATTTCCTTACCAACAAACCGTCTTGGATCCGGAACATTTTTGGACATTTCATCAACACTCTTAGGTCCTCTTTCCCAATGTAATCGGTATCCGTCAGGGGAAAGTTCTCAGGGTCCTCAAGGTGCTGGTAAAATTTACCAATTATTGGATCCCCCTTCTGAGCAGTAATCAAATCAGCATCAGGGGTCTCCTTACTCCATTGTGCCATTGAGAGGTCGTTGTGAGCATTTGTCTGGGACCTAGTGATAGCAGTGACCTGGATTTCCCCCAAAAGGGACTCAATCTCAATTAGATCCCCTTGGATGGCCCCGGTTTTGGCCAGCTGATCAGCTAAGTCATTTCCCGTTTTGTCTGGTCCCTCTACTTTGGAATGACCCTTGATCTTTTTCCAATAGATGGTCATCCCATTCGATGTGACCAGATCATCAATGTTTTGGATCAACTTCCCATGTTTCAAGGGTTTGTTGTTAGCACATAACATGCCTCTGGTTTTCCAATTAACCAGGTGTTCCACGAACCCGTTCCGTACATAATCCGAATCTGTGATTATGACCAGTTCGTGGAGTTGATGCTGGACAGCAGTGAGGATGGCCTGATGCACCGCCATCAATTCTGCCACCTGACTACTTCGGGGACCAATTTTGTATCCAGCGGAGGGTTCTGGGGACTCATTCACCCATGCATTCCCTACACCGGCCACCAGTTCTTTCTCCCCGTTGTTGTCGACATGGTAAGAGCATCCATCCACGTACACAGTGGGCATTCTCACACACTTGTCTTCTTCAAAGACTTTGTGGGGGGAATTAAGGTATGCCTCCATGTTGTCCTTGATTTTTAGACTTTCGTCCACTCCGCCTGGGTATCCAGGTCTTTCAAGATCAGCTTGTTGCTCTCTACCTTCACTCTATCTAGATGACTTTGCAGGGTGGCTACCTGCTCCGTGCATGCCCTGTTAAAGTCTAACTGTTGCTCCAGCTTTTTCTGGCTTTGCAGTAGGGAGTCCAAACCTTCTTGGTGTTCCTTCTGCAAGGCCAGAAATCTAGTATCCTGTTCTGACTTTTCCTTTTGCAGCACCTCCATATCCTCCTTTATTTTAGTAATGTACAGTCTGCTGTCATTTTCTGACTCCTGGCTCCTCTGCAGCCTCTGCTCAGAAGAGTCCAGATCAGATTGGACCTTCTGTAATGCCATCTGTTGCCTATTTGCCAGATTTTGGCTTTCAGCACATCTATCCTGCATGTCTCCCATATATAGGTACAGGTATGCTGCTATCCTGGCGATCTTATTGTGTTCCTCTTTGGCTTTAGGAGCCATATATAGTTCACTCAGGGCCACATGTAATGGACCCTGATCTCTATATATATCTGACCCTGTTTCAGTGACCTGTTGTGTGATGGCCTGCAACCACACATCCTGGCCCTGTTCGGTCCATTCACCTCTCACAAATAGCTTATGCAAGAGGTGCTCTCTGGCTATTTTCATGTCTACTAAGGCCGTCATTCTAGAGATTGGTCTCTGTCCTGACTTACAGAAGTTAGTAATTTATTTTTGCAGAACAGAACTTTTCTTGGAGTGTCCCTTTTGAGGAATGCTTCACAGCGTAACACAGCGTGGTGATCCGACTGGATGTGTGTATCTGGTCAGCTGGCACGCTGTATTAATCTGCACAAATGGTCAATCTAACCCAGAATCTCGGATACGAGCCCCCACTTTGTAAGAGGATTCAATTCAGCACTACAGCCCAGTTAACGCCTAGTCTAGAATACTGAATGAAAACCCTTATTGATATATCCTTAGGTCCAGTTCATGCGTTCTGGATGACTACCCTTGTATGACACCCCTCTCTTGGAATCCCCCTGACCCCACTGAGCCAAGAAGTAGTTCTGTTTTGCAAGTTTAAAAAGTTTATTTGATAAATTAAAATATAGATATCGTACTTTATAATAAATTAATAATTGAGTATTACACTTAATCTGATCTGATAAAGATTAGCAACGGAGAATCTGGCACTAGCACACTTCTTATAATCACTTAATGAGTTGGCATGAAATGGATAAGATAGCACACTGGTAAATAGGTACAACAGAAAAAGGTGGTAAAGAATGCTTTATGTAGTTCAAATGGATGTAACGTTGAATGAATGCAGTACAGAAAATACTCAATATGATTTCAACCAAACGATGTAATCACTTTTCCCTGGCTATTCACTCCCCCCTCCTTATGCAATGCAAGAAAATGGGAGGAAAGCACACAGTTCTCAGAAATGCGATCAATGTAATCAGTTCAATCCAGCAAGCTTAGACAACAGAAAACAGATAAGAGTTTTGAAAACACAGGCCCAAATGCTATGATATGTGCTGGCAATGAATGAGAAATATGCTAAATTTGCTTTTAATTCCCCTTCTAAGATTCAGGATGAGTGGTATCAAGTTAATATTAGTCCAGGCTCACACTAGCAATGATGCAGGAATGATTAGCAGGTTAAACGAATTTCTTGCAAATGAAATCAGGCGGCAGCAGTTTTTTGACATGTGAAGAAATTGCAAATCGCGGCAAAATTCGCGGATGCGTTTTCCGCGATTGCGGTAAAACTATAAGGAGTAGGAATGTGGTTCTAGGTTCCTTGGAAAGCCACGGTTCTAAGCTATCAGAGGAAAGTTACGGCAAGTCTCTAGCTCAAACGGTCGCGGAGATATGAGCGATTTAATAAAGGTCGTTTTTGGTTTTGTAAATTTTAAAAGCTCAAAATGACAAGTGACAAATTCTTGCAGCTAGAATGACAGGTGACAGCTAGGAGCTATCAGGCAGTTCTGCTTAGGTTAAATAGATTGAATTAGATGAATTTAAACTAAGAGATTGGTTCTACACAGTTCTGCTGGGTACTCACACTATATTCTTGGATTAAATGGGCCTCATCACAGATCTGGTCAGGGTTTTAGACTGGACTCTGGTCTGGTCTGGTCTGGTCTTTCCGGGTTCTGCTCACAGCGCCTGGTCTGGTCTCTGCTAGGCACAGCACTGCTTTCCCTCTGGTCTCTTAGTACTGGATAGATTGATGAATTTGAAGTCAGGATCTCTGGATGTTGTATGGTCCGGCAGGGCTTCCAGCGGCATATGAAATTGAATGTCCCTATGTGTCCTGACTCTCTGCTTTTTATCTGTTTCTTGAGAATGGGCGTGTGTGTTACATCACTAGACTTGCCCCTCTCGCTCGCCATAGGTCAGCTTTCATTCGTCTCCTTGATTGGCGAACTGAAATGAAGTGTCATCATGATGTCATTTTATGATCTCTTGAAACCACCTCCCTTATCATCTGTGCACCCAAATCTATATATGATAAAAATACATACTTCAGAGTTACACAGTTGTTTGAAATTACATATACATGGTGTGGCTGAATTTAGCCATGTCTATGTCCAAATCTGCTCATTCTCGGAGCTCGCATTCAAAGAGTGCACATAATTGACTTTTTAACTGCTTTTTCAATTTCTGACATGGACCCAACTTTACATACATGTGTGCAGGGGGTAGGGACATTAACTGATGAAGTTTCAGATTTTTAACATGCACACATTTAGAGTAATATCCACTTTTCCGCTAAAACCCCCCTGAACATACCCCCAATTCCTACCACGTCTCAAACTGTGGGCAGAAAAATCACAAGAATTATGGTATCATTTATAAAATTTTCACATGTCCGCACTATGAGTTATCCACCTTTTTATAAAACCATATCCTTGCTGCAGGGGTGTGTCTTTTCAGGTCACATGGTACAGAAACCAGTCTTTCCAGTTTCTGCCAAGCCAGCTTGCTTCTCACAGGCAGTGCTCCTCCCAGCTTTTCCAGGAGGAAGCCACTTTTTACGACGTCTGTAATAAAAACCTTTGCCTAAGTGAGGAGGGCTTTGTTCACTCTCTGGCAGAGCACAGGAAATTCAATTATCAGATAGCTGGCATATCCTTAGTGTGGGCAGCAAAAGGAACATTGGCCTGGGAACACAGTTGTGGCTCCAGTTTCACTCCTGATGGGGGTTAGTTGCTAGGCAAAATCAAGTTCCTTAAGCCAGACTTTCAGCTAACTTTCATTTCTGTTCCCCATTTTTCTGCCTTCAAATAAACTAAACATTTTTACATATGCAGCTAGAATGCTGATTCTAAGTTTAAAACTATGACATTTAAACAATTACAAAGGCATGTGACACCAAACATAGGTCACTCATTTAATCTAAACATTTTCGATTTTGGTGGTTTTAAATCCAGTGCAACTTAAACTGCTGCAATCCACAGCTCAGCCAGTCTTGTTATACATTGTTTTGTGCTCTTCATTTCTCAGATTTTGTAGGCACACAAAACTCCATTCTGCCAAATTTCTGCTGGTGTTCAGTGAATATTTTGCACATGTTGCACTGTTAGAAATAGGCATTTTGGCTTGCCTTCAGAAACACACAGAGTGGTTTTAAAACGCCGGCTTTTGGATAGTGGTGAGTACTGGTACTGCACCCATTTTTGGGATTTAAGAAATGAATTCCCCACACTTCTAGGTTGCATTTGGCAATCAGCATTGCCATTCCCAATGGTTTCAAACTACTGTGCGGGTAGTCCAATGGTGGTTTTAAAGCGCTTTGAAGCTAACCTGCGCTACTGTTTTTCCTTTGGCAACCCATTTCCCTCATGGCAACCCGGCCTTTCATTCTCACACTGGTGGGTGGCAAGTGAGGCAACCATTTTGGTTTGCGCACAAACTGCGCAGCTCTCCTGGATTTCGGCGCACATGTGGGTTTTCCGCCATCTTGAATTTCCTAAGCCCACAGCACCAAATGTTGTGGCAGGATAGCTTAAACGTGGGTCAGGACACCCAACATATGCTGGTACTTATATACTTCAGTTGATGATGGAGAGAATGAAAATAGAATCATTCCCATTTTGCGTAACACCCGTGTGTAATATTTTGATTTTAAAAATTGTAATTTTTGGAAATGTTATTTGTGTACTTTGCAAGTCAGTTTTATAAAATAAGATTGTTTTAGTGCATGCTAAGAGCTGGAAAAGAAAGTGTTAAAATCCAGAAATTGCAGAGTTGGCACGAATCCCAGCTTCACCCCTTAAGCAATGTGTGATCCTGGGCATCTAATTTAATCTTGTATTGCCTAACCTCTCAGAATTGCCAGTCTCGAATCCTTTCAAAATTGTCAGCCCTTCCTAGTGATTTCCTTCTCAGGGTATGATCTTAATAAAAGCCTCACTCTTGGTTTCACTGGCTATAGGGTTCCTTCCACTATAATAGTGAGCATTGATATACTGCACACCACATGCACTTGTTCCCTTGATCTCTAATGGCAACATTATTTGAAAACCATGTCCCACTTCTAATCTCAGTCCGTCTGGATAGAGACACCTTCCTGGTAGCCTCTAATCTGCATTCACCATCCATGCTATGCTATGTGTTGCTTTCTCCTTCCTTACAATTGGTCTCCTCTATCAATGCTTGAGCACTTTTGTATTCTCTGAGACAGATAATGTGAGTTCTCTGCCTATTCTGGGTTAAATGTACCTTTCACATACAGTCCTGCATTAATACTACAGGCTGACTACCTTCCCGGATTGAATTGATAAAAAGTGTCCTGTTTCTATACTAGAAGAGAAGTAACCTCTTCATAGATTGCTAATGTTGGCCTTCAAATGCTACTTGTTTATCATTCTGATTAGAGCAAGAATGAAGATGGTAAGGGAACTTAAAGGGAATAAACATTGTTATTTTGAATGCTGCGAGGCAGCATATCAACCTATAGGTTATGATCAGGGTGGGGGGAGGGGGCAGATATTCTTGATAACTTAATTCCTTTGGTTTGGTGGAGGTGGGCCCCAAAGATGCCCACGTCCAGGGCCCCAAAAATGCTTAAGATGGCCCTGATTAAACTGGCTGGGCTGATGGGAGATGTAGTCCAAAACACCTGGAGAGCCATAGGTTGCCTATGGCTGAAATACAGCAACAAATGGATTCACCTCATTAGGGACCCAGAAGCGTGCACACTGCCAAGAAGCTCATCCTGCCAAATGCAGACTTGCACCTCGTCCTGCTGGAAAGCAGGACTGGGGATTTGGGGTGGGGCTAGAAAGCTTCTCTCTAAGGTTCAGCAGTATGGAACCCTTTGCTTATGCCCCTCCCTCTTAAGAATTACTTCAGAAAGGTGCGGAATGGGATACATTCACATAGGCCCCCCCACGAGCTGATGCCTCCACACAGCGGACCCTCCATTCACTTCCACACACCAGTCCTGAATGAAGCACGCGGAAGCGTTCAAGGGGCAGTGTGCTGCTGTACACAATTTACAAAGAACATCCCTTCCCCAAAATACTTAGACCTTCAGCCAACAATATACCGTAAGACCCGCTCATTTGCGCCCTATCTTTTTTGTTGCGTCTTTAAGTGTTGGTGTGCGCCCTGATGGCTGCGGGATTCGGCGCAAGATGAACAAATAAATAAATACATCTCCGGAGCTGGAGCCTTCTCTTCGAGAAAATGGCTACCGCTTGCATCGGTGGATCTCAGTCTGCCCTTTTTCTGGCTTTGATAGATTGGTAGTACAGTTGCCCAATGCAGTTATGTTATGTACATAGCAGAGTGTGTGTGAGACCCAATTCATGCATTACTGCATTGCAAGAAAATGTCATGCTGTGTATCCTTTCTCATGCAAAGCAGTGTGTTGTTCCCAGAAGCAAAAGGCCATGGTGCATCCTTACAGTACAAAGGCCGGGGGGGGGGGGGGGGGCGCAGCAGCTGTGAAGGAATCCCCATCCCAGTTTCACAACACCTTTTCTATGATTTTAGTATCAGATATCCATAACTGATACTCAGCCTAGAATTATAGTCTCTTGTCTGTCTCATCTCCTACCTCCCCCTCCCTGCATCCCTCCCCTCCTTTATCTTTGTCAAAGTTCTCGCACTATCTGAAATGTCGTCAGGCCTAGTCCGAGAGTTAATTTCACATCCTTACTGTTCATGACCTGTAAGAATGTCATTGTATTTTCCCTTGCTCCCTCCCTTGCCTTGAAGCGTTTTGAAAAACATGTGTGTTTAGGAGTTATACAAATAAATTATCAATCAAGCCATGTAATGCCTATGTAAAAGCCCAGATTATTGGTTTTGTCAAAGTCGGCTCTTTTTATTACAACCTATTGAGGAAACCCACACACACAAGTAGTTCAGAATAATTGTGGGAGTGGGTGGCAGATCTTCAGATGGTACATGGAAGAGGAGATGTTGAAGCACCAAGAAGCCTGGGGAAGAGGAGCTAGGCCAAAAGGAAATATACCTGCCAATTGACCCCAAGTCACGCACAACATCTGAAGTCAGTTCCGGCTTTTTGGTCACCTACGGTTTGCATTCTGGCAATTAAAAGTAAGATAACATATGCCAACTACAGCAAAACCAGCACATCCAGAATGCAAAATGTGGTTGCTTAAAGTATATTTCCAAATGCCCAAAGTGTTCTGAAATCTTTTTTTTTGGGAATATATATATATATTCATTTCAAATCATACATAATATACACATATATACACATATACAAGAATAATCCGATACCCCACAATCACCATTACTAAATCCAGGGGACCACTCCGGTGGTGATAGTGCGCGGAACAAATGTCCATTAACATTAACATCTTAGTAATCAAACAAATCACGTATGAAAATGCCCAAAATCTAACAGATAATTCCAGGACCACCCCCCCTTCAAATCAAATATATACATTGAGCTTCAAGGTCTAATATAGCGATACAAATCTCCCCCAAATCTTCCCAATGTTCTGACATTTTATCCCTGCCCAGCCCACTTACCACCACTCGGCGGACGGTGTGTGCCTCGCTCCTAAGCGGGGCAGCTATACCTTGGCCAGAGACGCTAGGCAGAGCTTGACTCCAGGTTACCCAGCGGTTCTCACCTCTGTGCGGATCACCCAAGGTGCCCTACGTTTGAAGGTGAGTGGGGTTCCTATTATGCAGACTGGGGTCCACTTTGTAATTTGCCCACCTGCTGGAAGACGGAAGGCCCCCATTTTGGCCTGAGTTCATGGGAATACCCTGGCAGTGGCCCTCGATCACTGAACTCCATTCAGGACCAGTGTAACATGATCTTTTTCGATTTGTCTGATCAGGTTGGTGTTCGATCCTGGTCCGCCACCCTACACCCATCAGCTGAGTAATTAAAATACGTTGGTGGGCGCCTTTGGGGCAGTGGTACCGTAGACCATTTTAAAGACATTTCTCCACATTTGTCTTGGCAATGTATGCCAACGCTGTGATACCCTTGGGTTTGGGCGTGTAACAAATGCAATAAATAAATAAATAAAATAATCTATATTTCTTCCACGGTCTCCAGAGATGGCACTGTGTTGCGGGAAGAGGGCCTTTCCTTCTGCTTGCAAAGTGGCATGAATTTGGATCAGACGACTGGAAAGGTTTATACCTTATAATCGCTTGGGCAGATAACCAATCAAGGATATTCTCAATATGCGATCGATAACCATGGTATTTCAGGTCTCCAGCAAAAGTCATTCAATAAACAAGACCAAAAAGGCAACTGATCCATAAGCAGGACATTGAAGGTAATAATTGCTAACAAAAAAGATGGCCTTGCCGTCCACCTATGCATGTGATCACTATGTGGCAATTGCAGGCCGCCTTTGACCTCTGATCAATAAATGTGACATTGAAGGGCAACGTTTATCAATACGCCAGTCATTCAGAGCCAGATGTGGCGGGTGATTCATACAACTGTGAAAGTCACAGATGATCAGTAAAGATTGCATTTATGACCTCATCATAAGTAATCAACACATGTGTCATCACGGGACTCATCTCGCTGCTGATCAATGAACAGGGCAATGCAGTGCAAGTGTGATAGCTGATCGATAAACAGGAATTCAGAATTCTATAGTGATCAATGGACAGGGCACTGACATCCTCATGCGACGGGAATCGATTAACAGGACCTTGATCAATACTCTTTAAACAAGGCCCTATGGTTAATTCTGGTTAATAGGCAGGACACTGGAAAATCCTTCTGATCAATTGGTACTGCAGGTTTTTTCGGATCAATAAACATGGAATGGCAGGTACTATCTCATCAAGTATGATTATTCTTTTATAACACACTTAATACCAAAGAGTGGTTTCTAAGCGCGGGATCGGGATTCAAACCTGTGTTGCGCTGCGTGGTCTTTCTTCCAAGACAAACACGTTGCCCCTGAGCTATCCATCCTCCCCAATAGACATGGAACTGCAGATTCTGTCTGATCGATAGACAAGGTACTGCAGGTTCCTTCTGATTAATAAGCAGGGAATGGCAGGTTCCTTCTGATCAATAGACACAGCACTGCAGGTTGCTGCTGATCAAGAGACGGCACTGCAAATTCATTCTGATCGCTAGACAGCGTCCTGCTGGTTCGATCTGATCAATATACAGGACACTGCAAATTCCTTCTGATCAATAGACAGGGCACTGCAGGTTTCTTCTCGTTAATAAGCAGAGAATGGCAGGTTCCTTCTCATCAATACATAATGCACCGCAGGTTCCTTCTGATCAATAGACAGGGCACTGCAGGTTCCTTCTGGTTTATTTATTTATTTATTGGACATTTGTACTGCACCTATACACACGTGTTTCCAGGTGCCACAAGACAAAAAGTGGGGTTGGGAGCCTGGGAATCAATACAGTAGAGCAACATAAAATAACGGTTATATTGGCCTTGTGAAAATTGTACCGTGCAAGTGCTTGAGAAGATGGTAAGTGCAGGGGTTGGAGGAGCAGGGGAAGAAGTG
Organism: Ambystoma mexicanum; assembly: GCF_040938575.1. Taxonomy (NCBI): domain Eukaryota; kingdom Metazoa; phylum Chordata; class Amphibia; order Caudata; family Ambystomatidae; genus Ambystoma; species Ambystoma mexicanum. Next base: position 1,420,276,074 of record NC_090931.1, on the reverse strand, counting down.
CAAGTGCTGGGCGGGCCAAGGTGGCAAGTGCCAGGGGAAAGGGGGAAAGGGAGGATGTGTGCAGGGGCAGGGAGGACTAAGTTTGGCTAGTCCGGGAAAAGGAGGCCGAGGGCAAGTGCTGGCAAAGGATGCATGGGGGACTGGTAGGGGTTGGACGGGCCCCTGTATGACTCTGAGGGGACAAGCACCCAGTCACAATGGCAGTGGGAGAGTTAGCACAGGACTGGAGAGGGAAGGAAGAGGAGAAAAGGAAACTTAAGAAGATCTGGCTTAAGTCTGAGGGGGCGAGGGAGGCCGTTCCAGAGGGAGGAGCCAGCCGAGGAAAGGGATCTACCTCCCACTCTCTGCTTGCAGAAACGTTTGACCTGCAGAGTTGGTGCCAGAGGAACACATGACTCTGTCTGGGATGTATTTAGGAAGGGAAAGCTGTATGTAAAGATGTCTCAGGCCCCAGACAGCCTTGTGGATGATGCAAAGGGTCTTGAATTTGATCCTTGCGGTCACCGGGAGTCAGTGGAGAGATTATAGGGCTGGAGATGTGCCGTCCCTGGGCTGGCGGCCAAGGACACATCTTGGTGTCCCATTCTGGATTAGTTGAAGGGGGCAAAGGGATGAAGCAACGTGATTACGATTAAGCAGGGTGTGGCAGGCTCCTTTCGATTGAACAACTGGGCACTGCAGGCCTGCCTTGATGGCCCCTTTATCACATGCAGGGGTTGTGTTAAGCATGCCACTGACCCACAATCTCCCCTCCTGCCGTGGCCTATCCTGCTAGCAGCTTTGGCTTCCCATGTTTCTCTCAATGGCAGGTTTGTGGTTCCCCCATCGATCTCTGGGTGTCATGGAGAGGGCGGGGGTGGGGCATATTGCATGGCTTGCACTCAATTGGAGATGATCAATGCACAATGCAGTGAGCGGCCCCCTGTCACAACTGAGCAATGCGCAGTGCATTACGTGAATAACTGTGACATGTGATCAATATTCAAGGTTTGTATTGCTTTCATATTTTGAGGTTCTAAGTGCTTGTGTCAGCTAAGTGCAGGTAATTGCCGCGCAGGGACCACAAACACACATTTTGACGTACTTTTGTGCTTACTGCTGCTGATGATGGACAACCAGTGCCATATATCTCACAGAGCTGAGTGCTGAGAGTGCAGCTACCTGGCATAGGCTGAGTGTGCATAGACCGACTGCAGAGAGTCCAGAATCATTTGGCCCGGAACATCTTTAACCCTTAACCAGTCTTAGCGGCTTAACCGGCCTGGATAGCAATGTCTGCCAGTGTAATCCAGAATTGGAGTCAAGATTCTCTGCATCATGTAGCAGCTCACTAAGGACAGGGCCGGGCAGCTGCAGATGTTAGCTTTCCACTGTATTCCCACCAGAGCAGAATTGAGAGTGGAAATGATATGTAGGGCTAGCTGGGAGAGTAAATCTCGTTTGTGAAATCAAGACACCCATCCTGATGAAGGCCTTGACATACAACCGAGGAGAACGCTAGGGAATGGGCATATCTCGGAATAAGGGCCGAAACACATTGTGTCGAACAGCCTTTTTAGAGAGACATCCTAAAGGTGCGGGATATCTGTGTAAGAACCCACCATGAGATCTTGGTTCGATCACTCTGTTATCATGTGATGATGTGCCATAGGTCCACTGAGAAATATACGAGACAGCTGTGGTAGTTCATAACTGTTGCAATGAATTGTGTAGACAGTCTAAAGAATGTCTTTTTGGATCGATGGCATGTTCCTTCAAGCTGTGGTTGAGAAATTGGAATGTTAGTTCTGAAATGTACCGTATCGCATGATTTGCACTTGAATACTAACGCCATAGAACTTTACTTATCTTCAATATTTGCACGTGTGGAGCATTGTTTGTACTTTGGTATGATAACTTGTTAGTAATATTGGTTGTTTTTATTTTGTATACATAACAATAAATGTGATTTAAAATTGCAGTTAGTGGGTATATACGCCATGCAGTGATTAACTTGCTCTGCATTCATCTTCTCAGGTTTCCAACATATTAGAAAAAGAGGGAGGGGGAGCCTACCACTCTTGTGTGTCCTAGATTTATAGCAGAGCACTACAGTCAATTTGCCCTAATCCAGTGGTCTTCAGGCTGGGGGGCTGGCCCCCCACACCCTTAGAGGGGCCAGGAGGTGTGAGTGTGAGTGTGGGCGCACATGCACACTTTCAAGCTCACAGGTGTCCATGCAAGGGAGGGAACTCAAGTTTTCAATGTAGTTGCTGCATTGACCCGTGTGTATCTCGCAGTGCCTGGTTCCAATTAGAATAAAACGGCTCAGGGTGTAATTTGATGCAGGGGTCTGTATGGAACCTGTACATCGCAGACTATAATCGCAGGTGGGCCTGCTCAAACGGTCCTGCTTTTAAGGTCAATTACATGAGTACCTTTTGAGTGGGGTAATAATGTCTCCTGTTACTACTGCACTAGGGTACCAAAACATTTGAATGCTTTACACAAAAGCAATCTATTCTAATAGTGTGTAGAGACTATTGGTTCTGTGCCTTCTCCAACCACAGCCTGACATCCCTCAGAAGATTTGATAGTTGATAAGGGGACATTTTTGGGGTAAAGTATCAGAAAACAGGAGGTGTTCGTCTGCTATGCATTCAGACCTTGGAATAACATCCAGGAAGACGTCAGGTTGCGCCTACCTCTCCTTTAACTTACGAGAGCCCTGAAGACCCTTGCTTTTAAAGGGGGAACTTGCCATACGTTGCCCCCCTGATAGCACTCCTGGTAGTGTTTCTGAGACCCTCTAATTCACTGTTCATAAATGAGCAAGTATTGAGTTCATACCCTCGGAGGACTCCAGGGATCCAGGGAACGCCCTACGTTGCCATCAGCAAGGCCGTGTGGGACAGCAGTTTCCTGACTAGCCAGTGAGGGGGCGGGGCATGTGGCCATTCCATGTTGTGGAAGGACGTCGTCCTTCGAGGGCTGGCCTTCGAAGGTTCAGTTCTGTTTGCAGTGGCATCACGTCTGACCTGGGTCCAGGTGTCGCTGAGGTCATGCCAGGGCCATCTACCCTCCCAAGGACAGCCATTGTTTCGTTTGCCCCCACTATTTGGGAAACTCA